>NC_080191.1:117692923-118892923 GCF_030028045.1 Hippopotamus amphibius kiboko | reverse complement strand
TGTACTTTCATGAACCTGCCCCCGGCCCCAACCCCCCTTTATTGCCCACCCAGGACCCAGGTTAGTTAGCACACTTTGATGGTATATCCCCTCATTAGTGAACAGACCTTTTCTAGTTTGCTTCATACGTTTGACAGCCCTTTTAGAGCCCCAGCTTTGTGTAGGATCTCAAGTCCTGATCCTGCCTCTCATGGGCTCAAGACCATGTCTCTTTTCTCTTGGGCATTAAAATGTCAACCAAGTCGGTAACTTCCTGACACTACTATGAATAATCTATGTTTCTGGGATGTAGAAGTCTCCTTTTCTTTCTTTATTAATCACAACTTTTTAAAAACTTATTTTTACTTTATCTTTTTTTTTAATGTTTTAAGTATCTACAACAACTTTGTCCACAAGCTTGCTAGAAACAGTTACACTTGTGATTGACTTTATCCCTGCAAGATTATAAATGTTTCTTGATTTCTTTTAAAGTTTAATTTATTAAAAACTTAAAACAGTTGATATTTATTGACTGAACCAGGTCTTATATTAAGTTCTTCGTGTGTAATGTCATGTAACTTAAAACTTTTTGAGGTTATATTATTCCTTTTTAGCAGATGGGATTAAAGCTTAAGGGATTTTAAATAATTTGTCAAAGGTTACAAAAATAATAAGCTAGATTCAAATTGGGATCTTTCAGACCCTAAACTTGCTATCTGTTATTTTGGCAGTCTGAGTGAGAAAAAATTGTGCTGACTTATCTAGTAACTCTTTGTTTATCAAAGTATTCTGATGCCCCAAATACGTAATTGTCCATTGATTTTTTTTTTTAAGAGTTTTCCAGTCCTTAGATTTTTTGCAGTGTAAACTTTTCCATTGCTGTTGAGGTAGAAAGAACAATTTGCTGTAGGTTTCGCTCCTTGAATGGGAGTTGTAGGTGTGATTGGAATACAGAAGTGAGATTATAGTTCATCTAAAAAGGACCTTTGAGTACTATAAATGACAAAGAGTTTTACTTTTAAATTAGCAGGAATTTCTAATACAGCTGTGTGAAAATAGAATAGGTAGTTTTGAATAGGTAGCAAATTTTTTGGTCAATCACTCATAAGAAATACTATGTAGATAAGAGGGGAATGGGTGATTGTAAGGAACTCTTACTGAGGAACGCAAACCCAGAGGGGTCTGGCCTGCCTTTTATCTTTTTTTTGGTTTTAGTGACACACAGCCACAATCCATTTGTTTACATATTTTCTATGGCTGCTTTTATGTTATAACTGCAGAATTGAGTTAGTTACCTAATAGTTTACAGCACCTAAAATATTTTACTGTCTGGTTCAGTCCAGTAAAAGTTTATTGACCCTTCTTATAAAGTAAACCCCACTGAAAATGAGTTTACTTGATTTGTCCATAAAAAATGGGGAAAACTTTTCAAGCTTAGGCTCTTAACTTGTTGGTTCTCTTCAAGGTCAGCATGTAAGCTACACAGTGGGCTCCTTCTCTAAGAGCCGATTCTGACCATATGATGTCTTGTTAATTATGAAAGGCTGAGCTAAAGACTTTGTCCTTAGTTCAGTCAGACTAATTCAAAGCCCCAACCAAGTTCTTTTCTCTTAGTTTTTTGTTTTACCCATTCTATTTAACTGTGAAGCACATTTAGCATCAAATGAAGTTCATTGTGACCTCAGGCAAAGGGAGGCAGCCATATGTGGGAGTGCTAGAAATAAACCTGGTATCTGTCTGAGGGGAAGCAATGTGTGTCTAACAAGAAAAAGGAACTTGTCTGTTCAGTGAGATCTTTGCTGACTTCTTGTACTCTGACCCCATGTTTAAAAAAATATGCAGGACTTTAATTCTTTTGAGTTCATTTTCAAACCAATAGCTTTTTTTTTTTTACCAAATATTTTTTACTGTTTCTATAAATATACATGCTCCAATGTTCCTGTTATGCTTGTTTTTCTTTTGGCCAGCTGTTCAGTTTAAACTGGTTCATGTAGCACATACTCTTTTAAGTTCAATGTCAAATTTTCAGATACCTTCTACATGTTACTATTTTGATCAGAATATTTTAGCACCTGCAAAAGTGCCATGTTAGCATGAATGAAAGTGCTTATTTCTCATTTTCATTTTTCTCTGATGTCTCAAAATATTCTTTGGATATCTTTCATGCCAAATTAGAACATTTGTAAGCCATCCATATGTTAGAACACTATGACCTTTTGTCCACAAATAGGTAATCAGCCTTTTCTGTCAAGTTTGATAGGTTGCATGTAAATCTGCCTGGGTTTTGGTAGATTTGACAGTCACGTCTCCCCCTGCTTCTCCGCCCCTCCACTGTGAATGGCATTGAATTCTGGAGTTGTCTTCATTGTGAATTTATACCTGAGTTGCACTAATGGGGTTTACTTCCCTTTTAAGAGAGCTACACAGCAGTTCTAATGACACTGGTATCAGTAGTTTGAAGGATGAAGGAAGAAGATGGAAACAGTGCAAGCCTTCAGGAAAAGAATTATCCTTTCCTCCTTTTGAGGCTATGGGCTTTGGTACCACTGAGACTTGGAGTCAAGGCCAGAGAAGACTTTCTACATACCCATTCAGAATAGGGTGATGGGGCTGCCATCACCATTGCTGTAGAATTTATCTCGTTTTACAATTCTTGCTTTAATGGAAAGATAACAAATTGCTCCTTGAGTCAGTGAGTCTGAGAAAGGAAGATAAACATTACTAAGCATTGTCGTGGCCTTTATAAGTTGAGGGCAGAGGGTGCCCCCATAAGGTGGTCAGGGCTCCAAGAGTTTGTCCCCAGCTTGACTTCTGTCAAACTGTCTCTATGACAAGGATGTTTTTTCCTTCCCATTGTGAGCATTCCATCCTAAAGACACTAAATGCTTTCATCATTGTCTGCTTTTGAAGAGGAAGTTATTGGACTTTTGCCCAGTTTGTCTGCAAGTGGGGTAGGAGGAGATGTAGGAAAGTGAGCCAAAGTGCACTTTAACCAGACAGTGTTTACTTCACGTGTTGTGTCATTATAAGGATAGGGGTATTGATAAAAACTTTCACGCTCCTTACATAGCCACCTTTGCAAGTGAAGGGTAAACTTTAAAAAAGAGAAATAAATTAATAATGCACATGTAAAGCAGGCTATTGGTATATCAGGCTGTCAGCATGCAGTGTCCCAGTTTTATTCCCAACCACTAGAACTAGGGAAGTGCTTAAAGAGGCATAAAATTGAATTGTTGGTTGGAAGGAAATTTAGGAACTATTAAATGAAACTCTCCTGTTTTATCTGTTTATTACACACAGTAACACACTCATTCATCCCCCAACACAGACACATTTTTTTCTCTTTGGTAAAGTCCTTACGTGGCAGATAGAGCTCCGCGTGGTCTTTCCACTAATCCTTTCTTCTCCTCATCTGGCTCTTGTGCTCCCCCTTGTACTTTCTTCTGTCCCCCGTGTCCTTCCTCCTCACAGAGATCGTTCTTGACTCTTGACATGTTCTGCTGGCACTTCTCATTCATCCAGTGACCACACGCACTGTGTGCGTTGTGATTTGTCTGCTCATTTCTGTATCACCAGCCGCTAACACAGTGTTTGGCACGTGGCTGCACTCATATCGCATTGAATCCACGAATTCCATCCATTGCATTTTCTGTAGTCACCTGACTTTTATTTGAACTTTGCAAGGTATCTTATTCCATTTTATATTTGCTCTAGGGATAATACAGTTTTTAGAAAACTGAAGAAAATGTTTAGAATCAAAATGAGAAAAAGATAATATTAATGTATAAAGAACTCATATAAATCTCTAAGGAAAATGTTTAAAACTCTAATAAATAGACAAAGTATGTGTTTAGCTAATTCACAAAAATCTTCTACTGAAAATGGCTAGAAGAGACCTGAAAAAATGTTTATTTTCACTAGGCATCATATAAATGCAAGTCAAAGCAAAAGGCTACCTATCAATTTAGCAAAAATTATTTTACACAAGAAGCAGCCTGAAAGACCTCTTATATAGTCAAGTGACTCTATAGACTTATTAGGTTAAAATGATAGTTTTAGAGTCGCTCAAACCTAGTTTTAAGTCCTGGGTCTTCCACTTAGTTAAATGTATGACTTTGCAGATTAATTTTACACCTCATTTGTCAAATTAGGGACTTACCTTATAGGAATTTTGTTATTAAATTTGTTTAATCCATTTGGAAATACTTATTGAGTGCGCAAAACAATTGCTTTGTGCCCAAGCACTTTCTCAGGTACTGAGGATACACAGTGTACCAATTATCCCTGCCTGATGGAATTTATATCCTAATGGTGGAGACAGACAGTAAACAAACACATAAGTAAAATGTATAGGATGTTGGATAGTATTGAGGGCTATAGAGGAAAATAAAGCAGGGAAGAGGTGGCAGGTAGTATGTCACAGTATTGCTATTTTAAATAGGATGGTTCAGGAATTACTTACTGAGATGGTGACATTTCAGCAAAGATTTCAAAGTGGTAAGGGAGTCAGCCATGTAGATGTCTTGGGGAAGAATGTTCCCAGCAGAGAAAATAAGACAGATAAAGGAATGAGGGAGTATAGTACCTGATATGTTTGAAGAGTAGCAACGGAGCCAGTGAGCAAGGGGAAGATGCTAAGAGAGGTGAAGGGGGACTAGATTGAAGGCCTTGTGAGCTACAATAAGCATGTTGACTTTCACGCAGGTGAGAAGCCATTGCCAAAATTTCTGTCAGGGGAATGACACAGTATGAATATATATATATATTTTTTAATTAATTAATTTATTTATTGGCTGCATTGGGTCTTCATTGCTGCACACGGGCTTTCTCTAGTTGCGGCATGCGGAGGCTGCTCTACATTGTGGTGTGTGAGCTTATTGCGATGGCTTCTCTTGTTGCAGAGCATGGGCTCTAGGCGCGTGGGCTTCAGTAGTTGCAGCACATGGGCTCAGTAGTTGTGGCTTATGGGCTCTAAAGCGCAGCCTCAATAGTTGTGGCGCACAGGCTTAGCTGCTCCGCGGCATGTGGGATCTTCCTGCAGCAGGGATCAAACCCGTGTCCCCTGCATTGGCAGGCAGATTCTTAACCACTGTACCACCTAGGAAGCCCTGTATGAATATATTTTAAGTGGATTATGTTGCTGTCGCATTTAGCACAGACTGCTGTGGAAGCAGGGAGACTAATTAGGAAACTTGAATAATTGAATAGGGGTTGGTGGTGATCTAGACTAGGGGTGGTAGCTTAAGGAAGGATGGAGACAGAGAACTACTTAGACTCTATGCATTTTCAAGATAGGTAAATATTAGACATGAGAGGAAGAGTGAAAGATTACGTTAAGGTTGTGGGCTTGAACAACTGTAGGGATGGAGTTGCTGTTAACCAAGGTAATGTGTAAAGTGCTTAGCCTGCTGTGTGGCACCTACTAGATGCTTCCTGAAGGGTGGTTCCCTTCCCTGGAATTTAGGGTAAAAGTGAAAGACTTTTCTTTTATCTGATGTGCTTCTGTCCACCTATGCATACAAATAGAATATTTCACCAGAATAATTAGGTAAGAAATTATACATTTAGCTGGCACATTGGGGTTCTAGTGAATTACTCCATCTGTTGACCAAGATATTTACTCTCTAACAGAAAGTGGAACTATTATTTTTCTATGTGACAGATACAGTAATGGCAAGGGTATCAGTAGCAATAAAACTTTTAAAAAAATCAAAGCAAAAACATACTCTGTCAGTGTTTTTTTTTATGGGTAACATAGACATGTGACTCTTTATGCCCACTTTTTTCTTTTCAGGATGCTGCCTTATGGCTGTTTAGCAACAGGAGACCGCTCTGGCCTCATTGAAGTTGTGAGCACCTCTGAAACAATTGCTGACATTCAGCTGAACAGTAGCAATGTGGCTGCAGCAGCAGCCTTCAACAAAGATGCCCTTCTGAACTGGCTTAAAGAATGTAATTCTGGGTTAGTGTATTTTGTTTGATTATCATTCTTCTGAACAGACCGCCAAACAAAGTAACTGTTCTTCCAGTTAGAATCATCAGTGTCCTACAGGAAATATTAGTTTTATTTATTGCTTCATTTCAGGTTAGATCAAAAGGACAAATAGGCCTTCCTAAAGTCTTACAGACAGTTAGCACTGAATTCTACTTTATCTAGAATAAATTTCAGAGCTGGGCAGTAGTTTAAAAATCTTAAGAATTTTAGTATTTAACAAATAACATATAAATTTTTAAGTGCATGAACTTCTGTAATTATGTGAATGTATGAACCTAAGTAAATTTTTAGTAGATTTTTACAATAGAAGTAAATGGATTTGTAGACTGATCTCTCCAAACTAAAAAATACAGTGCTAGGAATTATGTTATTTGTAGTTATTGTGTTGGAAAATCCCTAATACATAGGTAATTAAGGAATTTCACAGTGAGGGGAAAGTATTTTTGGCTAACGGACTTTGAAGTCAAGCATAAATGTTATCATTGGCAAAATTCAAGAAGTGTATATGAGAATTAGTTTTCAAATTTTGACTTTTGGGCATTGTCCCTAAAGGGTCTATATTAGTTACTTCTGATTTAAGTCAGTGACTTACATGGTTGGAACTGCAATACTTAACTCTTAAATACAGAATTCTAGTCTTTGGTCAAAACTACAAAAATGTTCCAAAGCCCAGCATCGTCCGGCAAAGCTGACGGTCTCCTCTCATTACTATGCATATAAACCTACCCCCATCCCCACTGAAACGTGAGCGCCAGGACACAGCAGTTTGGAAAGTTGGTGTCCAGTTATTTGGTGTCTTTGAGCCAGCTTGCTGACTCCTCCTTGCCCCGCTTCTCTGATCATCTTCCTCACTCTCTTGGCTGATCCGACATCTTCTCCTCATATGGTTTTGACAGCTGTGTTGCGTTCTCCTCACATTAGAAAGAAACAGAAGTGTGGATTGAGTCCATCCCATACATTGAGTACATCCCAAAACTTTTCTTGCTTCTCTTTTTTTCTCTTGTTCAGGGATGACCTGGACCGAGCCATTGAGGAGTTTACCTTGTCCTGTGCCGGCTACTGTGTAGCTTCTTATGTCCTTGGGATTGGTGACAGGCATAGTGATAACATCATGGTTAAAAAAACTGGCCAGGTAAGTGGCTTCCCAGAGTCTGCCAAGGGCCTCAGTGATGCTGTTACTTACACGCAGCACAATCTCTTGTGAAACTCAGATTCTTTATGATTCTCAGAGTTATGTCTTTGTCTTTCCTTTTATTTCCCACCCCTTGTTCCATTTACCATCTGCTTCATATATTGGTTCATTTGCTTCAAGTTAGGTGATAAGCATTTATTTAAATGTTTAAAAAATTATTCAGGTTATTTACAAGTGACCTATTCCTTCAGTATGAGAAATTGTATTGAGGACACATATGTACATAAGAGTAGAAGGAGCAGGTAATGTGCGGGATGTATTAACTTTAAAGAAGGTAAGTGTTAAAAAAAGAAAAAGTTGAGACAAACCCCACTGGAGCCATTTTCTCTTTTAGAAGATCAAATCTAGTCATCTTTTGGGAGTAAGGAGAAATGGAGTATGAATAATATCATTTTGGGGTAGCTAGGGAAATAGACCAGGTTATTTAATATAAAGGAGCTCTTAGTTTTGAAATGCAAAGTTTATCATTCTTCGGAGTGACTTTTGTTTGTTAATTCTTTTATACTAAGCAAAGACAGATGGAATAATTTGAGATATTTTTCAGTTTAGCCACCCTTGGAATTCCCTGACACTAGAGGCATTCCAGAATGAAAATCTGTGAGTCACTATGTGAACTCTGGCTCCAGGTGGGACCCAGAGTTTTACATCTCCTTGGAGATCTGGGTAGTTCTGGCTTAGGCTTTGAGAGTTGAACTTTGTGTTCACATGTTAAAGCATTCCCTTGCACTTCTGGTTAATCAGGTTCAAACATAGGTTTTTCTCCATTCTTTCCTGACCTCTTCTAATATAATTGAGGAATAAAAAATATGTAAATTCAAGAAGGCAAAGATAGTAGGAAAAGAGGCCACAGTGGGTGAAAGACATCAACATATTTGGGGTGAGCGAACGCAAAATGGAAAAATGGCAGTGACTTAGCATAGCTGAGAAAACGGTTACTTGTAGAAGGGTATGTCAGTCTGAGGAAAGCTCTGGAATCAGAGGCATTAGGTGCTGCTGAAGATGGGGAAAGGGGAAGAGGCTGAAAAGAGGATTGATTGGCAATTTATATTAGGTGCTCATGTCTCCTTCCTAACTCCGAGGAGGACTAGAAGATTTATTCTCTGAAAAACCTATTGTTCTGACTCAAGGACGAACAGATTCTACAGAAGCTTAAGAGTGAGGTGCCATTTTAAAAATGGGGCATGATAAACGGTGTGGTGCCCAGCCACTTCTGCTTGCTTTGCTCCAAGAACAGTAGCAACCAGGTGTGTATTCTCACTCTCGCAAGAGACTAGATGGTTCAACTCAAGAGAATCTGATTGGTTCCCGTGAAAAGGATTACAGATCCTGACAGTTGAGGTCTCTCCCCAGTTACTCTGTAAGCAAGCCCGCTGATTGACAAGCCTACCATGTCTGTAGATTTTTCATTCATCTTTTTAGTGACTCATTCTTAAATATGAATGGTCAGCCAAAGATTATCAGACAGTTGTGGAAAGCCTTCACCATGAAATAGGTGGAGGTAGAGACCAAAACGACAATAGATAGAGACCAAAACAAGCAAAATGGGGGAAAACAGAACTCTGGGGAAACAGAGTAACTGTAGTAAACAGAGGATGATTTGAAAAGTAAAAACAAAAAAGACGTTGCATCTATGAAGTAATAAGTTTCTATTTTTAAAAATCAGAAAATAGAATTCTTGGAAATTAAAAACATAAAATTAAAATAGAGTAAATATAAACAAAAGATCAACTAACATTTCTTGAACTCTTTAACTTGTAGAAAGCACAGTTCTTTAAGTTCTTTATATATGTTAACTCCTTCAATCCTTATGACAGCCTTACTGAGTAAGTGGTAGTATTATCCCCATTTACAGGTGAGAAAATTGACACAACAGAGAGTGGACATGTCAGGATTTAAATTCTGTCAGTTTGGCCCAGATTCTGTTTTTTAGACACCATATTGCCCTTTAATATCCCCGAAAGGACCAATATATCTGATAAGTAGAAGAAAGAGGATCCAGAAATGATAGAGAATCAGTCCAGGGAGGTTCACCATCTAGCCTAATACAAGTTACAGAAGGAAGTGACACACAAGAGGAAAGGAAGGAACTTAACCCAGCAAATAATAACAAAGACATCTCCCAAAGCTGGTGTTTGTGACTATCCAGTCAAAAGGGCACAAAAGTTCCCTTACAGTGGATGAAAAGACCCTTACTAGGGCCATTCACCATGACATTTCAGTGCATCAGGCAAAAAGTGAAGGTCTTAAAACTTTGCCAGAGACATAGCAGGCCACATACCAGGGTTCAGGAGTCAGAAAGACTTGACTTAATAGCAGTGCTGGAAACTATACAACAGTGGAAATTAGCCTTCATAATTTTGAGTGAAAATGATTTCTAACCTAGAATTCTATACCAGACTTTCAGTATGAATTAGAATAAAAACATTTTCAAACATAACAAGGTTTCAAAAGCTGTATCTCCTCTGCATCTTTTTTCAGGAGGATGCCAGAACAAGGGCATTCATGAAAATAAGGGTCTAAACCAGTAGTTCTCAACTGGGGTGCTTTTGCCCCAGGGGACATTTATCAGTGCCTGAAGACGTTTCTGGTTGTCGTGACTGGGGAGGGGAATATTCTCCAGGCCTCTGTGGGTAGAGGCTGGGGATGCTGCCAGACATCTTATAGTGTACAAGATAGAACCTCACAGCAAAGAATTATAGGGCTCAAATGTCAGTAGTGCTGATATTGAGAAAGCCTGGTCTACACCAAAAGAGAACATGATGTGGGACCCAGGAAACAGGGACTCCATATGGGAGGAGAGTGAAGGTTGAGCACAGGGTGATGGTTCTGTGGCCAGCCTAGAGAACAGCCAGCCCAGACAGGAGCTAACAGATAACCTGACCTTGTTGAAAACTGTTTTGAAATGATTTTCAGATTTTTAAGATTTTGTGAAGAATTAATGACCAGATCATAGAGCACTAAGACAAAAAAAGAGTTTTATAAAGGAAAAAGATGAGCAAAAAAAGGGAGTGTGGTCATAGTAGACCATCACCACACGGCTTAGCTTCGAGATGTATCTATATAGCTTGAACCATATAAACACTGGATATTGATTTAACCAGAAGTTATGACATAGTGTGCTGCATTGTGAGGCATTACATCAGCACCAGAGCACTAAATCTTTTTTTATGTATGTATTTATGTGTTTATTTATTTAGGCTGCTTTGGGTCTTTGTTGCTGCACGCGAGTGGGGACAGCTGTCTCTAGTTGCGGCAAGCGGGGGCTACTCTTCATTGCGGTGTGTGGGCTTCTCATTGCAGTGGCTTCTCTTGTTGCAGAGCCACAGGCTCTAGACATGTGGGCTCAGTAGTTGTGGCACACGGGCTTAGTTGCTCTATGGCATGTGGGATCTTCCTGACCCAGGGATTGAACCCGTGTCCCCTGCATTGGCAGGCAGATTCTCAACCGCTGCACCACCAGGGAAGTCCCAAGAGTACTAAATCTTTACCTTCCATAATAATCCAAAATTAGGAAGTAAAAAATAAGTATAAACATTACTATTTAGAAAAATGGAGGCATATATCAGGAAAAACGTGAAAGAATGAGGAGCAGTTAGAGGGGACTGGTGGGGCAAGGATGTACCCTCGTTTTGTTTCTGTGTATAAAACTATTTGACTTTTTAAAGTCAGACATGTTTATTATTTGGATGTATTTTTCTGTTTAAAGATTCATCTTTCTCACTGGGTATATGCAGTTTAATATCAGGGTTATTATTGAATGTAAGACCTTCAAAAGTTAGAAGTGTTTTTTTCCCAAATGATCCAGGAAGCTGTGAAAAGAGAGAAGGACTCTGATGACATTGGATGTAGTGCTTGGAGGATCTAGGACTGCTGAGGCCTTACATTTTTATTTGGAACCCACTAGAAAAAAGGGGAAATTAAATCCCATTTGTTTTCCAGCTCTTCCACATTGACTTTGGACATATTCTTGGAAATTTCAAGTCTAAATTTGGCATTAAAAGGGAGCGAGTGCCTTTTATTCTTACCTATGATTTCATTCATGTGATTCAACAAGGAAAAACAGGAAACACGGAAAAATTTGGCAGGTAAGTATTGTCCTTCTCTCAACATAAACACATCTAATGTTTTCTCAACTGATCAGCTGGACTAGCATTTAGCTGAGAGATATATTTAGATTGGGGAGATAGTCGGCCTGCTAACAGGAGGCTTTTGGGGAATTTGCCTGTCAGATCCTGTTCTCTTTATTTAAAATGCTAGAAATTTGAAATAAATTACTGTTTTATTTTAATAGTATACTACCTTTTGCCGTATTAGAAAATTCTCTGAAACTGTTAAGACATTTGATAGTGGGATGCTGAGAGGGATTGGCATTTTTGCTGTCATTCTATGTGAATAAGAGAATCAGGGTTCAGGGAAAGACTATGTAATCTCTGATCTATTCCTTTCTATTTGTATGTTTCCAAGGACATTACTTGTCTTCTTGTCTTTATTTCTTCATTTTAAGTGGGGACGAAAATAATAAAATTTCAAGGCTATTTTGATAATGAGAGATATGTTATATGATGTGACCAGTTCATACCATATGCTTACAAAATGATTGCTATTGTCATTTCCAGTTCTGCCTGGGTTTCTGCAGAATATATCTCTGAATCCATTTTTCTCTTTGGCAACATTAGGGAGGTAGTATTGGGTGGTCCTCTTGAATGACCATCTTAAAGAGGAGAGAGAGGGAAGCCAAGATGACAGGAAGGTACAATGCAAAAGCATTGACACTGATATGGGGGACATTAAAGAAATTAAATATCTGGAGTCAGACCACAAATCTGGAATCTAGAAATATGGTTAGAAATCCTTATGGGTTATAATTACCACTTCTTTTATAATTAATTTTTGTGTCTCATAGAATTAAAAAGCCTTGATTAAATGTTACATTGCCTTTTATCATAGAATTTCTATTTAGTTTTGTTTTTGAAAAAGATATGTGTGGTTTTGATTTATTTTATGTACATTTTAGTCCTGGGAAATTTTTAAAAAAGTAAAACTCAGAAATGAACCTTTCGTTCAGCAGAAATTTTCCTGCTCTATAGAAAGTCTAGCTATATCTCTCATTTTCCTTTATGAAATTTGCTATTTCCATTCTAACATCATACTCTTGTGATTTGCTGCATCAACTAAAGGTTCCGTCAGTGTTGTGAGGATGCATATCTGATTTTACGGCGGCATGGGAA
Organism: Hippopotamus amphibius kiboko; assembly: GCF_030028045.1. Taxonomy (NCBI): domain Eukaryota; kingdom Metazoa; phylum Chordata; class Mammalia; order Artiodactyla; family Hippopotamidae; genus Hippopotamus; species Hippopotamus amphibius. The sequence continues at coordinate 118,880,529 of NC_080191.1, read as the reverse complement.
TCTCTTCATCACTCTCTTTGCACTGATGTTGACGGCAGGGCTTCCTGAGCTCACATCAGTCAAGGATATACAGTATCTTAAGGTATAAACCTCTTTTCTTTGTAGATTGGACTTTGTGAGCATAGAGCTCAGCTCTGCTTACCTATTTCATTCAGATGTTCAAAGGGAATGGAACAAAGTCATTTCCTGTGAGACAAGCAGCTAAGTAATTGTCTTGCAGGAATCGTAATTTCATTTCATCTTCAAAAACCCTTTGGCAGAGGTCATATTATCACTATACCTTGGTGTTCATTCTCTCTTCTGTAAATGGTATTTGAATAAGAACATGGAGTACACTGCATGGCCAAGCCAGCCTCCTGCAGACTTTGAAATTTGCACCTCACTACAGAGAATGTATAAAATCAGATTTTTTTCCCTTCGTTTTCAGGATTCTCTTGCCTTAGGGAAGAGTGAAGAAGAAGCACTCAAGCAATTTAAGCAAAAATTTGATGAGGCACTCAGGGAAAGCTGGACTACTAAAGTGAACTGGATGGCCCACACAGTTCGGAAAGACTACAGATCTTAACGATCATCCTTTGCTCCTAATGTATTTGTTGGTTTTATTTACTTTTCATTTTGCACTTGCACTAAATTGAACATGACCCTGGCAGAGATGTTATAAAGGGAATGAAATCCTGGAATCCAGAGTTAAATTAAGAACAAGGCATCCCACAAAAACCTAATCTGAACAATCCCTGATGACCACCCTCTGCTTTTTGAATGCTTCCAAGATTCATCATGAAAACTGTCAACATTATGGATAATCATTTCCTGCTGACTTTGCACGCCAAGGAATGCTACTAGAGATTGTTTTTTGTCTTTTTTTTTTTTTTAAGTATTTGGTACTTTTCTGGAAAGGTGTAAATACTTCTTTTTCCTATTGTGACCAAGTGTTATCACTCAGCCAACTTATCCACACCAGGGGACCAGTAGCTGTTCTTACTTTCCAAATGAGGCTTAAAAGAAACCTTTTTTTCTTCCTTTTTTAAATTGTATAAATTACAAATTATAATTTGAAATTATGATTATTTTTCAAAAGAAATCTTTTACACCTGTGGAAACATTAATTCTTTTGTTGATATTTATCTACCATGATAGCATCATCCCAGCCAGACTTGCTGAAAATCTACTTGGTGAGGCAAATATAATTTATGCTGCATATATATTTATAAAATTTCTAGCGGGAGTTCTATATAAAAAGATGTTATTTTGATTTTCTGCAGCCTGTGTTTTAAAGTTTTACAAAAGCAGAGCTTTTTCCTAAGTTACTTTTTAGTTAACTATGTGATCCAGTTCTTCCAGCTGCTTCTATAATGAGGCACATATTAATACAGTTTTTACATGGTATCTATGAAAGACTTCACTTCATAGAGCATTAATACTTGAGCAAATGTATCCAAGACAGAAAGCAAATGAAAAGGAAACTATTTATAGAATAAAACTCCAGGCCTAAAATTCAGTATTTTAGTAAAATGCCAGCTGTTCTTACTGTATTTATTAAAACTTGTAATAATGTGATTTTTCAAGGATATTAGTTCAAATTGAAATGTTTCATGCCACATGGAATTCTTTAATTTATTTGTTGAGGTACCATATATTTAGGGTGCTAGATGGCAGATGATGTTAATATGTGCAATAGGAACTACTGGCTTGAATGTGTAAATGGAGGCTCTTTCTGAGTACTGGCAACATCCAGCAAAACTATTGCTTATTCTCGAAAGACTATTGGGAGCTCTCAATCCTCAATGACATGGGAAAGAGAACTGAGTATTTGCCCTGTGACTGAGTTTTCTATAGGAATTTTATTATTAAAGATTGTTTAATTTTGTTGTCTTCCTTAATGTTCTCAGTCAAATAAATGGGTGAGCTGGTTTTGGCTGCTCTTGGGATGTGTGGGCCTCTTCTTTATGAGCAGCACAGGCCTTTGTACCTTGGCACTGGGACTCTAAGAAATGGTCAAGTCAGAAGACAAACCAACCTCAGGCATTAGCTAAGGCTCATGGCCTTCCGTGACTTCTCTCCTTGTTTCCCAACCCCATCAGGCAATATGGGATGCTTCTTGGACTTTGGTTGGGAACCTGAGGCAAGAGGGTGTCCTCACCAAGTTTCCATGCTTTTGGGAGATATCCTGAAGTCTGGAAGAATGTCCCTTCGGTTACTGGGTACCCAAGGCCAGACTAGCCACTTTGTAGCTGTCTTTCCTTGGGCAGTGGCTCAGAGCACGGTTTCTTGGAAATAACTCAGCTGATGGTGGTGCTTGAGCTCTGAACTGACCATTCCCAGGGCTGCTGTGGATTCAGTGAGAGTTCCGGCAATAGGACTGTAGAAAGACAGGTTTGCTCTGGGATCTTTGTGTGATAGTAGTCCACCATTTCATGCACCAGGTTACGGGTCAGTGGTTTGGAGAGTGGTGAGCATTGCCAGGCAGAAGTGGACACCGCCACTGTTTCCGGATGGTCTCCTCAGCCCATAGGTTCCTTGGTAAATATATGCTAAATCAGTGCATAGTGAATGTCTTCAAGAGTAAGAAAGGGAAAGGAACCTCCCCAGACAGTGCTGGACCTGAGGCCAGCATGGCTCTTGACTGTCCTGCCTCTGCTCTAGGCCCCCATAGATAGCATGGTAGCCCTCAGCAGCTGCTAAGCACTCCTAGCACTGCTAAGGTGCTCCCTACCCACTTGCTGACTTGCACGTCTCTGATTCTCAGGCACTCTGCCTGAGCCAGAGAGATGGAGGTGAAAGGCAGAGGATAGCCAGCCTCCAGGGTGGGTTAGGGGTCTGGGCTGCAGGAACAGTGCCTTGCCTGGGGGCTGGTTACCCAGTGCCTTGGCTCCCTGTCTTTTGGTTCTTTGCCAAAACAAGATTTTGAAGGCTTTATACGTTTCCATGCTTGAGGACAGCATCTGTATCTACCCAGGTCTGGGAAGACAAAGGATGACTTTGTTGAATCAAGTAATTACTGAGTATTCTCTTCATGTCTATAGTCAGACCCTGGGCTACGGAGGCAGGTATTTGCAGTCCAGCTCTGCCTCTCTGACCCTGGAGTAAGGTTGTTGGTTTTTTTTCCCCTCAGGGTCTGAGCTTCCTATTTGTAAAGTGGGATTAGTAATAACTGCCCTACTCACTTCTGTGGGAGAGGCTAGTTTAACACTGTGAATGGGAACATGTGCTGAGTCCCAAATGAGAGACAATCTTATTTCTTTCCCTGCTTCCCCCTCCTGAAGGCCACTGAAAGGAGGAATCTCAGGGAAGGGAAACCCCTTCCAGAGCTCTGTGCCTGTCCCTTGTCTTCCAGCGCATTCTCAGTTCTGCCTTGCCCAGGCCATAGCCCTGACTGTCAGCATCAGATCTTAGCCAGGCACCCTGTAATGCAGGGATCACTTGCCTGCAGATGGTGAAAGATTGATCCACGTTGTGTAGAGAAGAGAGGTGCCGTGCCATGTGACTCTGACAAGCAGCTTTTGTCAAGACCCAGACAAGAGCTGTAGTTTCAAAAATAAAATAAGGGCTTCCTAGGTGGCTCAGTGGTTATGAATCCACCTGCCAATGCAGGGGACACGGGTTCGATCCCTGCTCCAGGAAGATCCCATATGCTGTGGAGCAACTAAGTCCATGTGCCACAACTATTGAGCCTGTGCTTTAGAGCCCATGAGCCATAACTATTGAGCCATGTGTCGCAACTACTGAAGCCCACGTGCCTAAAGCCTGTGCTCCACAACAAGAGAAGCCATGGCAATGAGGAGCCCGCGCACCACAATGAAGAGTAGCCCCTGCTCACCACAACTAGAGAAAGCCCGTGTTCAGCAATAAATAAATTTATTTAATAAAATAATAAAATAAAGCTGTAGTTTCCTGGAGAAGTGGGCCTCTGAGCTGAGTCTTCAAGGACAGGTAGGAGCTAGGTGAAGGGGCAATGGGAAGAGCATATTAGGCAGGAAGGTACAATATATTTAAAGCATGATCCATGGGCCTTAACAGGATCAACAACTACTTATTTCCACCTGCCTCTTCCCCTTCCTCCACACCAGAATGCTGCATCTCTTCCCAGGCAGGATCTAAACACCACTCATCATCCTGGAGCCTCTTCCTCTTTCAGTATTGGTCGCAGTTTTGTCCCTTTTTCCAGTGATTGGAAAACTGTCTGACATCACTTTCTGGGTTGTTCCTACATGAAAAATGTGTAACTAATGGATTTTTGGATCTCCTGATTCCTTTCCACTTTGAGCAAAGCCCAGGTTTAACACTTAGAAGTCTAGCCTTTCAGATCTTCACCTTCTTCTCTTCTACCTTTTTTTATTGTAGAAAAAGGCACATACAGAAAAATGCATAAAACAATAATGCATATAGCTAATATTAGCATATTATAGAGCAAACATCCAGGTAACCATCACACAGGTCAAGAAAGAAAGCTGACAACACCTCCAAAACCCTACAAGTTCCCCTTCCTGGCGAAGACTCCCTCTCTGCCCAGGTAATTATCACCTCTTCTTTTATGGCAGTCATCAGGATTCTTTCCCTCACCACTGTGTTTTTAAGATTCAGCTATTTAGTTGCATGTATCTCCAGTTCATTCTTTATCATGGCTGTATAGTATTCCATGCTACAGAGACCCTGTAATTTATATAGCCTTTATCCTGTTGGGACACATACAGGTTGTTTCTAGTTTGAGACTATTACAAATGATGCTGCTGTGGTAATTATAATTTATCTCCTGTTTGACATATGTACATACTTATTTGGATGTATATACTTAGGATTAAAATTTGATGGGTCATAGAATTATGCATATCTTATACTTTTTACCAAGTAATCATAAAATGAGTGGTTGTACCAATTTATTTTTCCCTGGTACTTAATTCTTGTTGCTCCACACTCTCACCAATACCCAGTTAACCAACATTTAAAAAATTATAGCCATTCTGGTGTTTACAGTGAGCTAATTTGCATTTCTCTGGTTAGTAATGACATTAAATTGCTTTTTCATATTTGTTTTTGGCCATTTGGATTTTCTTCTTTGTCAGATGCCTGCCTAAGTCCTTTATCCATTTATTAATTTGGTTACCGTTATTTTGGTTTTTTGTTTTATGGAAGGGTTTTTTAATTTTGCTTTCTGGTTTTTGTTATGTGAAATTCTGTATATATTTTGTATGCAAGCCTTATCTTTCTTCTGATAACACAAGATCTTAATTTTAATGTCAAATTTATCATTTTCCTTTATGGTTAATATCTCTTATGTAGTATTCCCTATCCCAATTTTAGCTTTTATAATAACAGTCTTTATCTGCATCCCATAAGTTTTGATATGAAGTCTTTTCATCACCATTCAATAGAAAATATTTTCTAATTTTCATTTTGGTTTCTTTGTGGCCTGGTTACTTAAAAGTATGTTTATTAATTTCCAAATTCACATGGATTTTCTTATTGCTTTGTTATTGATTTCTAGATTGGATGGCATTCGCAGAACATATCTATATGAGTTAAATTCTTTCAAATTTGTGGGACTTTTTTTTATGACTCACAATATTGTCAAGTTTTATAAATGGTCAGTGTGCACATGAAAAAATCCGTATTTCAAAGTTATCCGCTCAACTGTTTTACATATGTTCATTAGATCAATTCTGCTCTGTTTAAATTTATATTTTTTTACTGAATTTTTTACTGAATTTTTGCCTAGCATATATGAAAATAAGTTAAAATACCCCACTATGATTTTGGATTTGCCTATTCTAGTTAAAATTTTTATTCTAGACAGTTTGAAGCAATATTGTTAGGTGCATCCAAATTTAGAGGTGATTTATATCCCTGCTGAATTGAACCATGTAAAAAGTTAAAGTGTTAAACTGTTTCTGATAATGCATTTTGCCTTAATGTCTGTTTAACTGATATCAGGAGAGTTACATTAGCTTTCATTTGGTTAGTGTTTGCATGGTGTGTCCTTTTCTTGCAACCTTTTGGAATCCTTATATTATAAAATATTCCCCTGTAAATATCAGGTAGTTTTGTTTTTTAATCCACTCTGACAATCTTTACCTGTGAATTGAAACATTTAGTCAATTTACATTTAATGTAATTGCCTATATATTTGGGGTTAAGTGAATCATCTTACAACGTAGTTTTATTTTTCCTAGATTTTCTTTCTTTGTGTTCTTTTTTCAGTTATTTTCTTTCCAACTTTAATGGAATGCTGAAGTAACTTTTCTCATTAATTTAGAAATCTTACACTCTTACCATTCTTTTGTTGGTTACACTAGATGACAACTTGCATATTAGACTTATCTGGTTCTAATGTTTATTGGTACTTTTATCATCTTCCCAGACAATGTAAGAACCTTAGAACTCTTTAAATCTGTTTGCTTCTCTCCCAACCTATATAATGTCATTGTTGGATTTTAATTATATATCAGTGTTAAATCTCATAAGAACGTATTGTTTTATACAGCTACTGTCATTAAATATACAGTTAACCCGCGAACAACATGGGGGTTGAGGGCGCCAACCTCCTGCACAGTCAGAAATCTGAATATATCTTTACAGTCACCCCTCCCTATATGTGGTTCCATATCAATGGATTCAGTCAACCCTGGATCATTTAGTACATATTTTGGGGGGGAAAAGTTTATTATAAGTGGACCTATGAAGTTCCAACCCATGTTGTTCAAAGGTCAACTGTATATACATTTTTACTATTATTATTGCTTTTTATCTTTTTCCCTGCATTTTCAAGCTTTCATCTGGGATCATTTGTTTCTTAGACCAAAGAATACCCTTTCATATTTGTTTAAGTTGTTCTACTCTTAATTCCTTCAACTTTTGTTTGCCTTGGAATAGAATTTTAGGTTGGAAGTTACTTATTTAAGCACTTTGAAGGGTTTTTTTCCATTGTCCTCTTGTTTATATCATTGTTTTCAAAAAGTTAACAGTATTTTAATGTGTATTTTTTTTCCCACTAGCCACTTTTTAGGATTTTATGTTTGTCTTTGGTTTTTAGCAGTTTTCCTATGATATGCTAAGGGCTGGTTTTCTTTCTATTCTTCCTGCTTGGTGTATGGAGATCTTCTTGAGTCTATAGCTTGCTTCCTTTCGTCATTTGGAAAATTCTCTTCAAATCTGCTTTTGCATTATTCTCTGTCCTTTTTGAACTCCATTTACACATATTTGACCTTTAACTATGTAGTCTATATTTTAATTACTCTCTTCTCTATAATCTCTTTGTATTTTTCTCCTATTTTCCTTTCACCTATTTCCCAGTTTATTATTTCTCTGAATTTTTAGTTATTCATTTCATTATTGTGGTTTTCAGTTCTACAGTTTCTATTTGGTTCTTTTGAAATTCTTCTGTGTATTTCTATTACTTTTCTGTTCTCTGTGAAATTTTCAGAGTTGTCTTTGTATTACCCTGAACATTTTAAACATAATTATGTTGAGCTTTACATCTAATGAATTCTTAATCTGCAGACCCTGTGAGTCTCTTTCTATTGTTGGTTACTTCTGTTGATGTCCATTCATGTTGTCCTGTTTTGTTTGCTCATTTATTTATTTATACTATATACTCACATCCAAAGTAACTCTTCTTTCAAGAACAGATCGAGACTTCCATGGTGGTGCAGTGGGACCACCTGACAATGCAGGGGATATGGGTTCGAGCCCTGGTCCAGGAAGATCCCACATGCTACGGAGCAACTGAGCCCGTGTGTCACAACTCCTGAGCCCGTGTGCTGCAACTACTGAAGAAGCTCATGCACCTAGAGCCCGTGCTCTGCAACAAGAGAAGCCACTGCAATGAGAAGCCTGTGCACCACAATGAAGAGTAGCCCCCATTCGCCACAACTAGAGAAAGTCTGTGGACAGCAACAAAGACCCAGTGCAGCCAAAAATAAAGAAATAAATAATAAATAAATCTTAAAAAAAAAAAAAAACAGATCGACCTTCTGTTTATTCTTATTTAAGTTATTGTCTTTGGGGTCCCATCCCAAAATGTGCGAGTTTTGCTAGAGTCCCCCAACAATGGCATTTCTGGACCCCAAGTTCATCTCCCTAGCCCTGCAAGGCTGTCCAAAGTGCCAATTGAATTCCTGGCCACCTGTTGCGGAATCAGTAAACATTCCCAAGATAAAATGGTTCCAAATGCCTGGATTAGTATTCTAGTTTCTGTTTCCTCCTCCATCTTGGCATAGAAATTCATCACTGCATTTTTAGCTTTCTGGTGCCTTCAAGAAGATATGTTTTATATTTTGACCAATTTTTCAGTTGTTAGCAAGAGATTTGTCAGCAATTACCTTTTCCACCTTTACTCCTTTCTCTACTAACTCTTTGTCCACTTTTATATAGCTTCTTCCTCATTTCATTGAGACTAATTTTATTAATTTTGTCACCAGCATTCTTGATGTTTGCCAAATCTAAAGGACACTTTTCAGTTATGCTTCTCGCCTTCTCAGCAGCAATTTGACATAGTTAACTATTCCTGTTTTATAATACTTTCTACATCTTAGGATTTGTCTTCTACATGTTAAGATTTTCCACTGTCTCAAAAATACTTCTCAGTCTGTTTTACTAACACTTTCTCTTCTATACAATCTGTTTTTCCTTTGTGCATTTCTTACAAAATTTTTTAACATAAATGCATAATTGCGGTCATAAATGTTTCATTTTTTAAAGTTGAAATCTTACTTTTTTTTCTTGAGTTGTGTTTGGTTACCCCCACCCTGCTGTCAACCTCATTCTCCATCCCCATTAGGTAGCTCATGTCACCTGTTTCTAACCTTTCATATTTCTGTCCATGCTAGTATAATTATATACGGAAAAAATATATATACACACATACGTTATACAAGTATATTTTTCTTTTCTTTCTTCCTTTTTTTTTTTTTTTTTACAGAATTGGACTATATCATGCCCACTTTTCTGCAACTTGCTTTGTTTTTTTTTAAGTATTTTTACTCAAAAATACTTTATGGAAATCTCTCCAGTTCATTCTTCTGAATGGCTGAATTGTAGTTAATGGTATATAATAGTTTATTCAATTATTTCTCTGTAGATGAGCATTCACAATTTCTAGTTTTTTCCCCTCACTGCACAATGCTGCAATAAACATCCTTGTAAAAATATCCTTATACTGATACAGATGGCTTCTATTTATTGGATAGATTCCCAAAGAGAAGGGTATGTGAGGTGTGTTTTGTGGGTTTTTTTTAAATTATTTTATTTATTGGCTGCATTGGGTCTTCATTGCTGCACACGGGCTTTCTCTAGTTGCTGTGAGCAGGGGCTACTCTTCATTGTGGTGTGCAGGCTCATTGTAGTGGCCTCTTGTTGCGGAGCTCAGGCTCTAGGCGCGTGGGCTTCAATAGTTGTGGCACATGGGCTCAATAGTTGTGACTCACAGGGTTATTTGCTCCATGGCACGTGGAATCTTCCCAGAGCAGGGCTCGAACCCATGTCCCCTGCATTGGCAGGCGGATTCTTAACCACTGCACCACCTAGGATGTCGTGTTGTGTTGTGTTTTAAAATACTTTATTACAAGTACTCTTTAAAATCTTTATTGAAATTTAAGCATTCATACAGAACATAACATACAGAGAAAGTAAAAATCATATTGGTATATAGCTTCATTAATTTTCACAAAGTGAATACATCTTTGTAAACAGCATCCACATCAAAAATAGAAAATTGCTATCATCCTAGAAATTTCTCTCATGCTCCTAGTTACTAACTACCCCCTAAAGTGAGCACTATGTGGACTTGTAAGACTGTATATTAATTTCTGCCTATTTTTGAGCTTTATAAAATGGAATTTTTAATTTAATAAATGTCAGATTGCTTTCCTAAGAACTTAAATTATTTATTTTCATCACCAAAGTGTGAAGGGGTAACCTTTCTTCCACATCTCAGTAATGTCATTGTTCTTTTAAATATTATTTGCTGTTTTCATTGTTAAAATAATACCGCTAATTATAAATTAATTTGAACATTTAAAAAATATATTTGTTGCCCATTTGGATTTCCTTTTCTGTAAATAGGCTATTAACATCCTTTATCCTTTTTACAGTTATCCTGACTTAGCAATTTTTAAAAGCTCTTTAATATTACAAGTTTCTTCTTATGGTATCTTTTGCTATACAACTTTTAAATTCCTTGATAATGAAATAGTTTGTCTTTTGTTGGATAGTTTCAGGATTTCCTTAGTGATCTCCCTTGCCTAAATGCTGTAGCTCTGCAGTGTTTAATCTTAGGGCTCCCTTCTTTTTTTTTCTCTCTACAGCCTTCCTAGTGCTCTTTCTCATTTCCGTTGTGTTCAATCTCCTATATGCTAATGATGCTCACGTGTATATCTCCATCCCAGACCTCTCCTCTGAGCTGCAGTAATACAAATCTCACTGCCCCTCATCTGTGAGGTGTGTGCTAGGTCCTGGGGGATACGGCAGTATGTGGTTCCCTGCCGTCAGAGCTCATTAGAGGATATAGACAGTGTGTGAAATGGAAGGGATGACTGGGAGACTTACTGATCTACTGCACATTTTGTACTGCTATCAGAGAAAGACTATAGTCAAAGGATTACATATCTATTAGAAAATGAAGACAATTCAATAGAAAAATAGGCAAAAGAAGTGAAAAGGTAATTCTTGGAAAAGGAAGCCTGAATGGCCAATTAACATGTAAGACTCTCAACTAGTAATTGGAGAAAATTAAAATGATACCATTTTATTTATTTATTTAGGCTGCACCCCACAACTTGTGAGATCTTGGTTTCCCAACCAGGGATTGAACCTTGCCCTTGGCAGTGAAAGCTCTGAGTCCTAACCACTGGACCACCAGGGAATTCCCATGACATACCATTTTTAAAAATCAATTGGATTGGCAAGACTCTGAAATCCTGACTGTCAAGTTTTGAAAATTTGAGGTAAAGAACTCTTGGTCAAAGTTTATAATGGTACAACCACCTTTGAGAGCAATTAGGCAACTCTAGTAAGATTTGCATTACTCTTTCATTCAGCAGTTCTACTTATTAGCATACCTAGAGCAGTGCTTCTCAGTCCTTGATGTGCATAAAAATCACCATGGGGTCTTGTTAAAACCCAGATTCTGATTCCGTAGGCTGGAAAGACCCATGATTCTTAATATCTAACAAGCTCCTAGATGATGTCGCTGCTGCTGGTCCAGGGACACACTTTAAATAGCAAAGCCCAAGAGAAACTGGAGCATATTCTCAAGGGACACACACAGAGCTGTTCATTAGTGCTTTGATGGTATAATGATCATCTGATACCTACTGAGGCAAGTGGATGGCTACATTCATATGGTTGAATGGAAGAGTTAAAAGGAACTGGAGTTACATGTACCAACCTAGATCAATCTCAAAGTCAATATGGAATGGGAAACAAGCAAGTTCCAGGAAGGATCCCTAGAATATAACATTTAAAGTTTTAAGTAATACTGTATTTTTTAGGGAGCTATACCTACACAGTTAGTACAGATTTGCCCGGAAATGGTAAACATCAGATTCATGATAGTGATTACTCCAGCGAGGGAGGGGCGTGGCAATAGCAAGGGCATGTGGCTCTTCAGTTGTATTTTATTTTTTTATAAATTATTTATTTTATTGGCTGTGTTGGGTCTTCGTTGCTGCACACGGGCTTTCTCTAGTTGCGGCAAGTGGGAGCTACTCTTCTTGTGGTGCACGGGCTTCTCATTGAGATGGCCTCTCTTGTTGCAGAGCACGGGCTCCAGGCGCGTGGGCTTCAGTAGTTGCGGCACATGGGCTCAATAGTTGTGGCTCATGGGCTCTAGAGCGCAGGCTCAATAGTTGTGGCGCACGGGCTTAGTTGCTCCGCAGCATGTGGTATCTTCCTGGGGCAGGGATCGAACCCGTGTCCCCTGCATTGGCAGGCAGATTCTTACCCACTGCGCCACCTAGGAAGTCCTTCAGTTGTATTTTAATGTTCACTCATAAACTGTATGATAGGTATACCCAGTTACAGGATACAAATATTTGTTATATTATTTGCTATTTTGTGTGCATCTAAAATATCTCATTAAACAACAAAACAGCCTTATTTTTTAGGATGGAGAAACAGAGGCTCAAGAACTTAAACTTTGGTGCCAAACTTCAAGCCCAGCTCTGTATACCAAGCTGCCTTTTTTTTTTTTTTGGTGGAACTGCTCAAGGCTTGTGGGATCTTAGTTCCCCAGCCAGATACTGAACCCAGGACCTCGGCAGTGAAAGCGCCAAGTCATAACCACTGGGCTGCCAGGGAATTCTCCCAAGCTGCTTTAAATTAGCAAAACAAAACAAAAAACATGGGTTCATCAAGTCAAAGGCAAACTACATTCCCAAGATTTGGTCTCCAGGACTGAATCCAACCGCATCCCCATGTGTTTGCTGAGGTACATGATACACACTGCAAAGCACAGTTCTGACCGCTAATAACTAGAGCTCAAACCGAAGTGCCTAAAAATAATTGCTTTGCTTTTGGACATGGCACAAAACATTTTTTTGTACCAGATAAAACGTGGCCATTAAAAGATGCCCTTTATTCAAGGGAAATGAAAACTAGCACAGCTCAACAGTTGAAAGCAAACCCAGAAATGAGTTTAACAAGCCTCGGAAGAGTTTCTCTTAGTTCATCTCCTGGTCTTCCAGTGGCAGTGAAGGAAAGCTGGGGTTGGCGTGGGGAGAGCAGAAGGATGATTTTTGTACATGTGGTACGCTGACCTGCCAGTCGTAAGACTTCAAATAAAACAAATGTCAGGGTAGGCCAAGTCAAAGGCTAATTTTAATATGCTCACTCTACCACCACACATGTTGCCCACCAGGGCCAGGCTTGTCTGAGCCACCTTCCCTTACTGCTCTCCTGCCCCTCAGTTCCTCGTTCCTGATGTTAGAGTATGGTTGTGCCTCCATTCTGCCCCAAATCTCTTAGAGATACGCGAGCGGCAGGGAGATAGTAGTAAAGCGCATGGGTTTTAGTGTCAGAAAAACCTGGGTTTGAATCCTGCCTCTGCCAATACAGAACAGCTCACTAAGCTTCAGACAGTGTCTCTAGGCCAGTGCTGTCCAATCGAAGTTGGTGTGATGATGGAGATGTTCTGCATCTGTACTGGCCAGTGTAGTAGCCGCTAGCCTCACGTGACTACTGAGGACCTGAAATGTGGCTAGTGTGATAGAGGAATTGAATTTTTAATTGTATTTCATTTTAGTTAATTTAACTTAAATAGCTACAGGCCTAATGGCTACCACAGTGGACAGAGCAAGTCTAGAAGATGGAGAATTCTATGTATAATGGACATGAAATACCCCAATAAAAGGCTCTACCATTAAACAATGTCCTGCCTTGAAAGACCTTCAGAGATGAGTACTGACAATCTGGACAACTTCCTGTACTGAGGTGGCATCTCTGTGAGTTTGTCTGGGTGGGCCCACTTCAGTCACAAAGCACTAACACTGGTGCTACCTCCACACGGGTGTGCAACTCTGACTTTTTAAACACTGCCTGACGATGCAACTGATGCTGTCTGGTGTAAAGAAGCTTGTTTCTTCCTCTTTTTTTTTTAGTTTTGTCCTTCCTCATCATGCTGAGGACAAAAACAATTACAACTTCGGAAACCTATTTTTAATGAAATTCTTATGTGACACTATTTGACATTTCCTTAATATTAACTTTCCAGATAGAAAATGTCTCTCATTTTCTCCAGTCAAATTAATAATACTGTATACCAACTGCTTTAAACTAGACAGTCTATCTGCACAGGTTAAAAATATACAAAGACATCTACTTTAAGAAACACAAGCAGCACCAATTTTATTTTATAGTATTTATTATAGTAAAAGTTGCTCTTGTAAAACATTAGTGATTTTTGGTCCATATCTTATTTTCCATTTGATGTTAAAATATTTTACATTATTTACAAAATAAGTTGCAATATTTATGATACATAATTTTTTTTCCTGACCCTTGCAACATTCCAGTTTCAAGTAACTAAAAAGATAAAAACATTGACTACATGTACTGAAAAGTACATACTGAACATATTTGATTACCACAGTAATTTAAAAGTCCTGATCTTTACTTCTTAAGATTAAAATTCATTAACATGAAGTCATTCAAGAATCTCCGGGATTTCCCTATTGTCCACAATGAGAGTATGAATAATCCCTTCTTTCCGCTTCCCACTGCTGACAGCTTTTATGTAACAGTCATGGTTCCCAACACTGAAGTGAGTTTCAGTTCCGTCATCCACAAACTCACCCTGGGCAAACAAAAGAAGGAGGGGTTAATGTTCCAGAAACATTTATCCTTGTCTAGAGTTTTAACATCACCCAAAAAGGGAGGTATAATGAAGTACATATTAATTCAATGTTAAGCTTTGTAAAATTAAACTTAGCAGCTTTTATTTAGACGCTTTTATGTCTCTGTTATGAATTGAAATTTTCTTATTTGTACCTCCTACGATCTTTAAGAATCTTAAGTTTCAGAGGGGAAAAAAAAGGTGTATCTCACAGCATGTGTCTATAACATATACTATGTAGACAATATAGACTCCTTTCAGAAGTAAACGTGATAAACCTGATAGCAAACATTTATTAGTGATTTATTCTATACAAAGAATCATTTACGTGCATTATTTTATTGCATCCTCACAATAACCTGACTGGAGTACAATTATTAGCCACATTTTATATGTGAGGAAATTGAGGCACAGAATGGTTAAATAACTTGCTGAAGGCCCCAGTCAATAAGGGATTGAGTATTCTTAACCACTCTGAAAATCTGATTCCCCAGTGTATAAGGTGGCTTACAATAAATACGTAACATAAAACTAACATAAAACCAAACACTACTGAGTCTAAACTTGCTCTGTCCAATACAGTAGCCACTGGCCACATGTGCCAATTGAGCATGAAATGACGTGAGTCTGAAATGAGATAGGCTGTTACAGGTAAAATATACACTGGATTTGGAAGACTTAGTATGAAACAGTGTAAAATAACTCACTAGAAACTTTTTATATTTATTACATGTTAAATGATAATATTTTTGATATATTGATTTAAATCAAATTTTTAAGATGAACTTCACCGTAAAACTTTTGAAATGTGGCTACTAGAAAAGTTATATATGAAGCTCATAACTGTGGCTCATATTTCTATTGAACAGCACTGATCTAGAATAAAAAGATAGGGGCCAAGTAGTACAGAGAAGGAAGGAAGAACAGGATACTTAGAGGATAAAAATGAATTATGCCAGGAAGCACCATCAGACTTACAACTTGGCTATGAGCTTCCTGGCAGCCAAAGCACACAGAGCAAGGCCCCATAGCTAACATTATCTAAGCAAAGAAAGCACAGCAGGCATCAGAGAGGGAAGCTTTTTCTTAGCTCTGGGAAGAATCTGGCCAACACAGAGGTGTACTGACCACCACAAGGACTGGGGGTGCTGGTCCTGGAGTCTTGTGTATTTTTACCCCTTTTCACACTGAACTTTGAAAAAATCCGTTGGGTCATACTTCTATAAAAATCAATTTAGACAGCAGAGTAAAACTGAATAATACAATCTTTGTAAGTAGCTTCTTGGCAGTTTGACAGATACATAATCTTGGTCATGATGCTTTGAGATGAAAAGGAAATGGAGAAAATAAGCTGTAACTCACAGGCAGCAAGAGCAGGTGTGCATAGCGCTGGGACGGCTGCCCGGATATGCAGCTGCCCAAACTGCCCTGCAAACTAGGCTGTAGTTACAATGAGGAGGCAACTGGGTGAGACAGAGTTATTGTCCAAACCCTTGTGGTTTCTTGTCAATTACTAAGGAACATTGTGGATGGACATTATTTTCAACTTCTAACTTATTTACAACCACATTTAAAACAACACTCTCTTTACATTTGCACTGGAGAATTTCTGGAGGGTGGGAAAGAATGTGATCCCAAACTGTTGACTCTCCATCTAGAGAACTGCAGGGAAGGAAAGAAAGAACAGGAAGGACCACCAGGTGTGGCGTCGGGCACACAGTAGGTACCCAATCCATGTTAATGATAACTAAAGCTGGCCCAAAAGGGGCCATAAAACACTGAAGAGCTCACCAAGCCTCTCTGCATAAAAGTCTCAACGGGTAGATTTAACCCGGAGTGTGGCTCGAGTTCTGAGGATCAATTTTGAGTGAGCCCTGGTTACATTTCCCTTTAAGAATTAATACTAGGATTAAGAAACGGAAAAGCATTAATCTTTGTAACTTTTGATTTCTGGCTTGGGCACTTCCTTAGAAGCAGATGGTTATAAGACCCAACAGGTTCTAGCCAGTCTGCTGAATAAATTCATCCCAGACCTACAACAGATAAGGGAGATAATGGCAGCAAATATAATGTGCAACTAGCTAACCTGTGCCCGGGGAAGAGAGCGTCTCATGATTTCTAGCCCTGGTGTTCATGTTTGAAGCCAGCATGAAAAGGGGCACCAGGGATGGTACACCCCCTGCTTGCCAGCTGACCCCAGAACACATGGGAATATCCACCCAGTGACTCCAGCTCCTAGTCCCACACTCCTTGCTGTCCAGGACCGGCTCCTCTGCTTCACTTCCTCCCTGTGCTATTATTATTTCCACTATTTTTTCCTTCTCACTTGAAATTCACTCCTATATTCATTCCACCACAGCCATAAAAGTGCAAGCAGCAAAAGCCCAACACCCTGGGGTTTGGATGGGGATTTCATTCTGCTCGGCTATAATGAGTGGGGTAGCCTCTTGGCACTGCTAGTCTACAAATTCCACTTGTCTTCTGGGGTTAGTGACAGTGCCCGTACCTACCTGCCTTTGTGCCATCTGACATTCTTTTCCACAAGCTTTGCTTTTAGAAAAGTACTACCTGCTTTGAGTGGATGGTGTAAAGCCTTCCTATTCAGAGGGTGACCCATGGATGCAGCTCCGGCATCACCAGAGGACATGTCAGAATACGCATTTTAACGAGATCCCAGCTGATTCTATGCTTGCAAGTTTGAGAGAAAGTGGTATAAAGCACCACTTTAACCTGGATAAACACAAGAGGATGCAACCTTTGGGAAGGAATTTTTAAAATGTGGGAACTCTTTTGAAGATAGAGGCTGGTCCAGGAGAGGAAAGGTAGAGTAGGAGGCTGGTGCCAGTCACAACATAAGTTGTTTCCAAACTCTCACTGCCCCAGGCACTGCCCAGGAAAGGTCTTCAGATTTTGGAATCAGGATTACTTCATCTCTTTTTTGTTTTTAACCAAGAGGGCCTTCGTTAATGATAAAATCTCCATAATTAGGAAACACAGCAACGTTTGAATGGTCACTCATGCACATGGTGAGAGTAATCAAAAGGTCAACTTACTGCTGTCTCCATTTTTTTACCATTGCACCATACATCCATGGTGTCTTTTTCTGTAAAAGTAACAAATCAAAAAAATTATAATCTGTGATTTAAAGACAAGTTAACTATTATTTTAAGAAAAGTCTGATACACTGGATTTTGAAAACTCCATTAACTCTTCATGGCTTTGAAATTCTTCCAAATTTGAAGAAATTGTGTTCATTTTTTATTCACAAATAAAATCAAAATGAAACCAGACAATCTTTTAAGAGAATATCATGATCCCAATGCAAATTGATAAAGACTGGTGAAAGAAAATCTTTAAAGCAGGAAGCAGACAAGTCAACGTGAGGAGGGACTCTTCCACACAAAATGTCCTTTTTTTCTTTCCCTCCTCACATCATCTGAAAGGTTTTAATTACATTCTTAAGCTGGTTGTGAATCAAAGAAGGGTTTACACACTCCCAGGATTACAATGTGTTTCCATTTAGGATACCAATATATTTTAGCAAATTAAAGAGTGCTTTTGGCTTTTTAAAAACCTACATACTTCAAGTAATGTAATATTTGATCTTATCCCTTTAACTTTTTACTTTTAGTTTTTGGATTATAGCCCGTATTGCTTTTCTTTCTTTCTTTTTTTATTGAAGTATAGTTGATTGACAATGTTGTTTTAGTTTCAGGTGTACAGCACAGTGATTCAATTACACACACACACACACACACACACACACATTCTGTTTCAGATTCTTTCCCTATACAGGTTATTACAAAATAGTGAATAGAGTTCCCTGTGCTGTACAGTAGCACAGGGAACTCTACTCATGTATAGTAGTACCTGTTTTATATATAGTAGTGTATATCTGCTAATCCCAAACTCCGAGTTTATCCTCCCCAGAATGGCCGTTAACATCAGTGACTGGATGACTCCCCCTGCCTCTCACACTGACCCAGCTAGATGATGCCACAAAGTGACTACCAAAAAAGGCTGCCATGGGGTTCCTCTAGGACGGACAGGAATTTAGCCTTAAATTTCGTACTGGATAGCACAATAATCTCTATTCATTTTTGTTATGGTTTCACTTTGGGGGAAAAATTATTGGATCGTAAGAAAAAAATATATAGGTATAGTATGTGATGGACTGTGCTGAGTACAGTGCTGACACAATAGAGCAAAATGCTGCCACGATGCACTCGGGCATTAGCTAAGCAGCCATAGCTCACTCCAGGGCGGTGTGTACATGTGTGCGCATGTGTGCAAATGCATGTGCATCTGGAGGGAGGATCCCCAGACCCACTTGTGAATGTCAGTGTCCCAGGGAGTGGCAGGGCAGAAAACTGTACTCAGCAAGCAGCCAGAAGATGAGCTTTGGGTGTTACAATGAAAACAGAGAGAAGTGAGACCTGTGTGTGCACACAGAGCCCAGGGTTCAAAACCTGCCTGGCGGTCAAGGTTTAGATGCCTCCACGCTGACAAGTCGGTCTACTGCAGGAACACGGTCTTTTCTCCCTGCGCCTCAAGATGGGAGCCTCACTTAAAGAGTGGAGAAAGGACTTTGAGCTGGGCTAGAGGGAGAGAGAGAAAGGCAGAGGGGCCCAGGAGATATGGGGGGGGACGTCCAACGACAGCCTGAGTGGGAAGCATCTACAGTCACAGTTGCGGGGAAACCCAGCTCGTCCCACACAACCACAGCACAACGGAGGTAACAACTGGAATTTTATTAAGTGGGTCTATTGAACATGTACATGTACTCAGATTTTCTACAGTAGCTGTTATTAATGTGCCTCTGAAGAACATTGCTAATACAGAAGCCATAAAAGAAAAAGGGAGTAAATTTGACTACATGAAAGTAAAAAAGATTTCTGCATGATTAAAAAAACACATGCAGGCTTCCTAGGTGGCGCAGTGGTTGAGACTCTGCCTGCCAATGCAGGGGACACGGGTTTGATCCCTGCTCCAGGAAGATCCCACACGCCGCGGAGCAACTAAGCTGGTGCGCCACAACTATTGAGCCCATATGCTGAAGCCCATGCGCCTAGAGCCCGTGCTCCACAACAAGAGAAGCCATGGCAATGAGGAGCCTGCGCACCAAAACAAAGAGTAGCCCCCACTCACCGCAACTAAAAAGAAAGCCCACGCACTGCAAAAAAGACCCAACACAGTCAATAAAATAAATAAATAAATTTATAAAACAAACAAAAAAACACATGCACAACACATAAGCAAAGTCATACAATAAATGACAAACTGGGGAAAAATATTTGAAGTTCACAGCACAAAGAGCTAATCTTAGTAATAAAAGGACTCCTAGCAATCAAGGAGAAGGAGACCAGCAACCCAAAAGAAAACAGGTCAAAGGTCACATACAGGCATTATCAGAAAAGGAAACACAAAAGGACCTTAAACACATGAAAAGAGGCTCAACCGATTCAGTTTTGAAAAATGCAAATAAAAAACAATGCTGAAATACCCCTTCTCACCTAAAAGTAAAGTAGCCGATGAACCACTACATTTCTAAACACATCGCTGTAAAATTTTCGAAAATAAAGTTAAGCCCGCAAAAGCTTCCAGAAGGAAAAAACTAATGAGATTCAGACTGGCATAAAACTTCTCATTCAAAACAATGGAGAACAGAAGATACTGGAACAAGACTTTCAAAAATTCTCAAAAATCATTTTAAAGCTAAAACTCTCTACTCAGCAAAAGTATCAACTTTGTATGAGGATCACATAGTATTTATCTCCTAGACATCCTTTATTAGGAAATTACTTAAGGATATTTTCCAGTAAACAAAGGTGAAACTGGCGGTTGTGGGATACGATAACTGATGGAATTAAAGCCAGGGTTCCATGAAAGCAAGCCCAGGACGGCTACTGGGCAGCAGGCCTGGGAAGCAACTGATCTGGTTTTGAACAGGAAGTCAAGACTCCCAAGAATACTGTCATTAAGAATGAGAAGAATTCGAAGCAATAGATAACATGAGTAAAAAATGCAAACAGATATTAGGAACATAAGCAAAGAAAAGATATATTTCATTTCCAACAAGAAAAGAGAAAAGCCACCGGAAGAGCACAGAAAAACAAAAGACAAAAAAAATTTAAAAATCATGGTCCAATTGTGAAGAAAACGAAAATGAGGTATAATTTTGAGAAATTGAGAAATTGGTAGATTATAGAAAAGAAAACCCATTTGACCTTGACACTAAAAACAACTTCCTTTGAGTGGCATGGGGGGTGTGACAATAATACAGAGAAAGAATGTAACCACAGCTCACTCCAAAAAAATTTACAAAATCACAATAATATAAATGTTATTTATTGGTTTTTAATTTTAGAATCAACCTATGGAAAAAACACAGGAGAATTTAGTTATGGCTACAGAACAGAATATAAATATTAACTACTCCGATGATGTCAAACAAAAGGTAGAGGAGACAGAAGTTGAAGGTGGTGAAGGTGGGAGACAAGAGGCAGGGGAACTGTGTGTTCACAGCCTCATCTTACACAATGGGGGGTGAAGTAAATCTGAAAGCTGATGTTGAAGATGGTGGTAGCGGCAGCAGAGACATAAGTTTTTTTTTACTGTCTCCAAATTTCCCATTAAAACAGATAGGGCAACAGAACGGAACCAAAGACCCACGGACCGTATCTACACCACAGACTCTACAATACCAACAGGTGGGGGCACCACGGGCAATTACAAGACTGTAGCTGTAGTATCGGCAACTGTGCAGAAGGAAGCAGCAGGGACCCTGGTGGCCCTAAGAATCCCCAGCAGTGGTCCTGGTTCTAACTGGAGAGTTGGGAGGGCCGATGTATGAAGAACAGCTGAACTGGGAAGGGTTTTACATCCTGACAGTGAATGGAGTGTGGGAGTAGCGAAAGGACTACAGTAGTCTGGGCCCCATGAACCCTCAAACCAACCTGCCAAAGCTCCCTTCCAGTATGAAACCCCACACTGAGAAGAAACTGTGGGAAGACAATCCAAACTAAGCACCCAGGGACATGAGAGTAAAAGAAAGAGAAGATCTAGAAAAAAACAGGGAAGGAAACACAGCACCCATCTCAGAAGTGTGCCCCGATGATTTTTAACATCATTCAAAAACATCATTAAAGGGAACTCAAGAGCCTGAAGTTTAAAAATCTACACAAAACCACACTTCCTTCTATAAATTCAGAAAAACTAAGTTCATGTAAGAATTATCAAAGAAATGTACTGAGCTCTAGATCCATAAAAAATTATAAGAAAAAAGAACAGACTACCATCATTACAGATAACAGAAGCATCACAAGGATATGCGTACATGAAAGATAAAGCTGTAAAATACGATTTCAAAATAAGCTGAAAGAAATTAAGAAAGTCATACAAGATATGAAAGAATGACTAAACAGTGATTAGAAAAACTCTCAGAAATGAATAGAACTCAGTAAAGAATTAGAAATAAAAATAATTTCAGAAATGAAGACTAAACTAAAAGGAACACAAGACAAACACAATAAATAATTCCTTAATAGAAATAGAAAATGAGGAAGATGAAAATTTTTTTAAGTTAAAAAGAAATAAAGATGACAGTACAAGTCACAGGCTGGAAGGAAATAATTGCAAAACATATCCCATGAAGAACTTGTATCTAAATATCTTTGTTTCATCTTTAGAATTATTGATTGACAGGAAGTATTTAAATGGCAACCTAGATAGTCTTTTACATATAACTGGAGCCAAAATGGTTGAAAAAAATTAATCTGCTTTTTTCTTATGATATGTAAAACAAATCTCATAATGCATTAAAGGTTATGTTTCAGATTTTTAAAATTTGTTATCTAAAATATACTAAGAGGGGCTTCCTAGGTGGCGCAGCGGTTAAGAATCTGCCTGCCAATGCAGAGGTCATAGGTTCGATCCCAGCTCCAGGAAGATCCCACATGCCACGGAGCAACTAAGCCCGTGTGCCCAAAAAAAAAAAAAAAATATATACTAAGATACACTAAGAACTCTCAGAACTCAACAATAAGAAAACAAACCACCCAGTTGAAAAATAGGCAAAAGATCTGTACAAACAGCTCACTAAAGAAGATATACAGATGGCAAATAAGCATATAAAAAGATGCTCAACACCACATATTATTAGGGAATTGCAAATTGAAAGTGAGATATCATTAAACACTTATTAGAATGGCCAAAATCCAAAACACTGACAACACTGCTGGCAAGGATATGTAGCAATGGAACTCTCATTCATTGCTGGGGGGAACACAAAGTGGTACAGCCACTTTGGAAGACAATTTGGTGGTTTCCTACAAAATTAAACATACTCTTATTCTATGTTCTAGCAATCAAGCTCCTAGTTATATATTCACCCAACTGATTTAAAAATGTATGTCCACGAAATCTAAAAAAAAAAAAATGGTACTGATGAACCCAGTGACAGGACAAGAATAAGGATGCAGATGCAGAGAATGGACTGCAGGACACAGGGTTGGGGGGGCGGGGGGCGAAGGGGAAGCTGGGACGAAGTGAGAGGGTAGCACAGACATATATATATACTACCAACTGTAAAATAGATAGCTAGCGGGAGATTGCTGTATAACAAAGGGAGATCAACTCGATGATGGGTGATGCCTTAGAGGGCTGGGACGGGGAGGGTGGGGGGGGAGTTGCGGGAGGCAGGGTATATGGGGATATGTGTATAAATACAGCTAATTCACTGTGGTGTACCTCATAAGCTGGTACAAGAGTGTAAAGCAATTATATTCCAATAAAGAGCTTAAAAAAATGCATGTCCACATAAAAGCCTGCCCACAAATGTTTACATAGAAGCTTTATTCACAATTGCCAAAAATTAGAAGCAACCAAGATGTCCTTCAGCAGGTGAATGGATAGACAAACTGTGCTATATCCATACAATGGAATGTTATTCAGCAATAAGAAGAAATGAGCTATCAAGCCATGAAAAGACATAGAGGAACTTCAAATGCATATTGCTAAGGAAAAGAAGCTAGGTTAAAAAGCTATATACTGTATGATTTCAACTGTGTGGCATTCTGCAAAAGGCAAACTATAAAGACAGTAGAAAGCTTGATGGTTGCCAGGACTTGAGAGGGGAAGGAAGAAAGAGATGAATAAGAAAGAATACAGGATTTGGGGGCACTGAAACTATTCGTATGATACTGCAATGTCTGAATATGCCATTATATATTTGGCAAAACCCATAGACCTATACAATGCAAGAATGAACTCTAATGTAAACTATGGACTTTAATTAATAATAATGTATCAATATTGGTTTGCTAATTGTAAGGAGCATATCGAACCAATGCTTTAAATTTAAAACTGCTCTAGAAAATAAGTCTACTAATTTAAAGAAAGAGAGGGGGTGGGGAGAGAGAGAGAGAGAGGCAGGCAGACAGAAAGGAAGAAAGGAAAGAAAGAAAGAAAAGTAGATGAAAAGGATGTGAGAAAAACTGACAAATTTAGAAGACAGACCAAAAGATGCAGCATGTATATGATAAGCATCCATGAGGAAGAAAACCAAAGCAAAGGAACAGAACAAATTCTTCAACTATAATTCAAAGAAAAAGAAGATTTGATTCTACATACTGAAAAGATTCACCATGTACCTGAGAAAATGACCAAGGATGATCATTACCCTGACATATTGTAAAATTAGGCAAAAGCAATAAGGCGTTTTTAAGAGAAAGAAAATCAGATCGTCATCAGACTTTTGACAGTAACACTTTATGCCAGAAGGAAGTGGAGTAACATATCTATGATACTCAAGGAAAGAAAATGTGAGCCAAGAATATTGTTTCCAGCCAAACCTACTTTCAAGTATAAAAGACACAGACAAATGTTACCAACATGGAGGAACTCAAGAAATATTCTTCCCATGAGTCCTTCCTAAGGAATGTAATATAGAACAAGTTTCAGACAAGCAAAGTGATCAGAGAGAAGGAGCAATAGAATGACTTGAAAGCAATAAATAAATATTTATTTATAGAACTGAGCATGAGCTGGAAGGGACAGGGCATAGTAAATGACGGCTGTATGTTCTGACAATGTAGATACAGTACAGTTGGAAAGTGATATGCAAAAAGTTGTTTTAAATTTTGGGCAGCAATTGTATTAATGGTGGTATAGTATCTGTTGTTAAGTGAGATTATTATGTACATAGTTATGGCACAAAGGATATGAGTAATTATATCATATTCTATTTGCATCATCTTCTGTGTCCCTGAGAAGGAGGAGTCTCAGTGTAGAAGAAAGAACATACAGATGTTAGATGAGATTAAATAAAAGTAAAACCTGGTATCCCTGAATTTGAATTACAAGTATCAGTATGAACTCATTAGCTATTTTATCTTTCAAAAAAGTCTCTTTCCCTTCCCTGTCCCTCCTGATATCTATCTATCTATGCATGTACACAATTCCCTTGTTCCATCCACTGAAAACCTAAAAATAATGTGTGAGCATCCTTATATACGCCCAGATTATGCTTTTTAAATATCGTTGGCCAAAAAGTTCATTCCGATTTTTCTGTAACATCTTACGGAAAACCCAAATGAACTCTTTGGCCAACCCAATACCATTTTCCTCTAATAAAAACCAGGGCTTCTTAGAGAAATCAGTGATTCCAGGTCTGGGTAGAAAATGTTCAAAACAAGCCTAGAGCGTCTTGTCATACCAGGAAGTGATCAAAGTCTACCAAGGACTCAAGAGCCAATCGAAAGAGCACTGCAGTAGCCAAAAATGGGACAACTTGAGCATCCATAAGGATAATAACTGCAATGTACTGAAACACCTCAAATTGTTTAAATCCTTGAGTTAATAATGATTAAAAAAAAAAACCCTAAATGATCATCTTTAGAAGAGAAAAGGGAGCCAATTCAATATTTTGAAAACTGGTAAATAAAGGGAAAACAAGCTGTGATCCTGCATTTCTTATATAAAGCGTACCTCTGTGTAACCAATAGTAAACAACAGGAAGTTTCTCACTACAGAAGTATTCCAGCTAATGAACACGGAATGATGGAATCAGAATATAACCATCTGGCAACTGCCAGTGAATGAAGGGATGTAGACACTTAGGTATTAGGGGTGCCAACATCAAAAAATTTGACAAATCAATGCTATGTGCCTCTTGATATAACAAACTATAAAGTGGTCTTGCCTGAAAAAACAAACAAACCCTAAATTTGATCAATCCTTCAGAGTCAACTACCAATTTGCAGGAAATATTAAAGTCCGAAGAATATCACAGGAATGCAACCTGCAAAATCCAGACCATATCCTATCCTCTTCAAGAAATATTGACCCAATTTCTTTAATAAATAAACCGTACAGGAACTTTTTGGTTTCTTTTTTCCCAATGAAGTGCATTTATTACTTGATAAACACTTTTCATTGAAATATTTTCAATTAAAAATAAACATTTTCCATTCTTAAAAAATTTTTAGGGCATTTTCTAGCATTCAACTAGACTATATACTCTTAAAAGACATGGACAAAATCTCTTCATTTATGTATCCTCAAGGCCTGGTACACAAAACTGCCATTTAAGAGGTTTTCAATATTATCTAAATAAATGAATCAGTGAATTAATCAGATGATCTACATAGTCTTAACGTAGTGATAGTAGAACCAGGAAGCACTAGCAGTAACCAGAAGAGAGAAAAGGTAGTAAATATTTGTCTTGCAGGTTTTGTAGGCCCAATAGAAACTGAGAACACAGATGGCAATCTGTAACAGTAGAACTTAGCTTAAAGATCAATGGCCTTGGGCTTCCCAGGTGGTGCAGTGGTTAAGAATCCGCCTGCCAATGCAGGGGACATGGGTTCGACCCCTGCTCCAGGAAGATCCCACATGCCGAAGAGCAACTAAGCTCGTGCACCACAACTATCGAGCCTGTGTGCTTTAGAGCCCGTAAGCCACAGCTATTGAGCCCACGTGCCGCAACTACTGAAGTCCATGCGCCTAGAGCCTGTGCTCCACAACAAGAGAAGCCACAGCAATGAAGAGCCTGCACACCGCAAAGAAGAGTAGCCCCCACTCACTGCAACTAGAGAAAACCCACATGCAGCAACAAAGACCCAGCACAGCCAATAAATAAATAAATAAATAAATAAATACATTTATTAAAAAAAAGATCATTGGCCTTAGAGACACAGATGTAGAGAACAAACATATGGACACCAAGTGGGGAAAGTGGTGGTGGGGGAGGGGGGTTGGGGGTGGGATGAATTAGGAGACTGGGATTGCCATATATACATTACTAATAAGAAAAAAAATATCAAATTGTACACTTTAAATATATGCAGTTTATTGTATGTCAATTGTATCTCAATAAAAATTCTTAAAAAAGAAAAAAGATCAATGGCTTACTTTTCATTTTTTAATCTACTTTATCTGGACTTTGACTTTGATGATTTTGATCTGCTGCAGTCCTAAACCTATTGCTACCTAGAGAAAAATTCCCTTGTTACTGATGAATCTTAAATTTCCAACTGCCTTTAGATATCCTTTTAAAGAGAAATATCAAATAATAACAAATGTTTACATCAATATTTCTTTTTTTAAACCCAAGTTTATAATCCTCAATCCATCACTATAAAATCTGGCTCTCATATTTTCCATATAAATCAGTCGATTCAGTGAGTACTTCATTTCCACAGGATACATGAGAAACATACCTGCACTTAGCACTCTCTCAGATTCAGAGCTCCCATAACAGGTCTGGACAGTCAGAGGAACTAATTAAATGGCCAACATAAAAAGCCAGTAAATTCTGCAGAAATGGCTCTCACTTACCTAACACAACTCTAAAGTCTTCACCATCCAAATGTAATACCCAAGTATTGGTGGTTTTTGATCTGTTCTCCATATACTTCTTGAGACTTTTCCCATTGATTTCCAGAGTATATTCATAAGCAAACCCACTGACAGCATCTATATTGATGGTTGCTTTCGTCTTTGCAGCTCCAACGCAGAAGGTTTCTTTGCCCACTAATTTGAACATCCATTCTTTTCTTATCTCTTCCTAAGTAATAAAATATAAAAGTTGAAAACACAAATGGAAGAAATTTAATATGTAACTTTAGAAATAATATAATTAAAGGGAATAAATGGTAATGCTATTTAGATGTAATTTTATTACTTCAGGATACAAAGGTTTTAGAAAATCAAGGCATTTTAAGTTTAAATATTAGCTGTTGTAGTCTATGAATTCCACAACTATTATTAGTTTGCTTTGTACAGCAAAATGATATGGGCCAATATATAAAGATAACCACTGTCAGAGAAAAGACTTGAATTTACCTATGAAGAATCTACATTAGCAAAATCAAGCTTCTCTGTACACCATATTTTACAAAATAACATTTTTTTCCTACCTTTCCATCTACATATACCACTCGTTTGCCTGATGTGGTCCCATGTTCAAATTCAATCTTATGGACTCCATCACTTAAAGCAACATCCCAAACAGCTACAAGATCTGTCATTTTTTCCAGGCTGTAAGGAGGGCTAAGGGAATAAAATTAAGCAATTATAATAGGTCAAAACAATAACAGAATAACCAATTAATTCTTTCAAGATGAAAATATCAGATTTTTAAAAGCCTTCAAATTATAAAATATCCTGTGATATTAGCTAAGAAAGCCTACTTACAGTACATGTAACTATCTTCTCCCTCTTAAGCATTGTTCTTTTAAGATGAAATTACTATATATGGGTATATAGTCAGATAATTCCAAAGTCACCTTAATATTAATAGGATTAAGAGTCAGTTTATCCATGACAGTATTCTAAGCTAGGCCACAGAATAATGCTTGGAAAGGTCAGTAAAAAGTTTCTACTTCTCCCTCCCGTCATTTAAAAGCACAGTATTTGATTGTGGTTTTACTCTTTCAGATCCAATCACTCTAAAGCAAGAATTCTCAAAACCTTTTATACTTAAACCAATAACTAGGGATTCATTTTAACAAAAAAAGGTTCTAATTTATAACACTAAGACAGAAAAAGAGAAGTCATGGAAGGAATGCTCTATAATAGACATAAAAATGTTATGGAAGATAGTAATCTTGCCATTATTACAGGAAATCTTACTAAAAATATAAAGGATTCTGTTTTGTCAAGTTTCTGACACAATTTAAACACATTTTTATATTAATATTTTAATGTAAAATATATCTTATATATGTCCTATGTGAATGATCTGTTATATATAATGCATATATAACATATAAGTAATATTTTGCTATTGATATAGCTATTTAGCTTTCAGAGACGTAACATTTATTACAGCAATAATGATCACAGTTAATAATTATATATAATATACAATAGCTAATAAAAATAATGATGATCAGTACTTAGTGTGTGCCAATCACTGTTCTAAGAGTTTTACATATATTAACTCAAAGAATCCTCACCATGAGGTGGGTACTATTATTATCTCTATTTATAGATGAGGAAACTGAGGCTCAGAAAGGCTAAGGGCCTGTCTAAGGTCACAATGACAGTAAGTGGCAGATGGGAATTAAACTTAGGACTCTGGCTCCAGAATCTGTTCTCTTAACTACATCCTACTCTTCATTCACTCTAATCTCCTTTGTAGGCTTTAAATCAGAGATGGGAAATGGATTTTATATTATTTTGAGGTGACTGCCAAGAATTTTGTGCTGAGAGGGATTTGGAAACCTTACATCCAGGTCCTATGGGAAAGGATGCCACATTAGTGGTGGCCACCTCCATACCAGGTGTTTACCATCCTTGCTCGAAATCACAGAAAAGAAAAACTATGCATTCTGCAATATTACAAAATGTGTCCTTAAAAAAGGAGCCTGGAAAAATAACTCTCCTGAATGATTAAAACCATCTTGAAGGTTTCATAAGCTAGTTTTATTGCAATGCAAGACATTTACCTTTCGTCATCTTCAAAGATAGGACTGTCATCTCCAGATGCCATGGTTGGCAAAACAGACTTTAATCCAATTAGCAGCCAGGAAAGAAAAAAGCAGAATTGCAGCAAAGAAAGATTGAGAGCAACAAAGATGACATCTGCAAAGAGTTTTTCTAACTTTGCAATCCATTTCTTATATTGCATGCAGTTTCTGACAAAGCAGCTTTTACATACAATAGAATTGCAATCTCTAATTTTCAGGGAAAGAAGTTAAAAGATGCAAATTAGCCAATCATATTTTTCCCTGTTATGGATTTATAATTTCCTCAAATTAGAGAATAAACTCTAGCTTACTTCAAGTACTGTATCATACCACATCAGAACTGCAAGAGACCTAGAGGTCCTCTGGGTCCTTCGCTTCTCAAATTGAGAAGAACCCCCAAGGGTATGAGGTAGTAGGTCAGGGAATACATAAAACTCCAGGATAAACAGAATGCATCCTCTGGAAACATCAGTGTTACACGGTGGTAACAAATTTAAAATGCAATCTTCATATTAAAATTTAGAAAGCTATATTATGGTGCAATATATGATTTAAAAAAATGTTTTTAAAGATAACTTCAAAGAAGTGTTAAGCTTGCAGGAAGCAGCCAGGGATGCGCTAGTTTGCTTTCTAAGAGCAAACTTAATTTGCCCACTTACTTAAGCCCACTTAATTTACTAGTGCCATTAATGAGTCCACAAAAGTTATGTGGTTTGCTCAGGTCACTAGAAGAGCCCAAACCAAAACTAGAGTCCAGAACTCCTGTGTAATTAACTAAACAGTATCTGGGCTGTAATGCTAAAATCAGAAGCACACATAATACTCAACATGCATAGGAAACCCTCCACATTTGAAGATTTGGGATTGACAGTTCTATCCCTGTCAAACCTATTGAAAAATAAGTTCAACTATTTTTCACTCCCAAGATCTACTCTAGTCTAGCCCTTTCCATATGGATCTCCAAGTGTGCTCTCTCCTTGTAAAAAATGGGAGATTGCCAATCTTTTTTGGCTGGAAACAGACAGAAGCCACAAATTACTTTTTTAAAGATATTAAAGAAGAGCTTAGCACCCATAAAAGCAATCCAATAGGCAAAGAAAAGCTAAGCATTTTAAATGAAAACTAGACAAAGATTCAAAACACACTGTACCTAAAATAAATCCCTCTTTTTATTAGCAGCTTATATATTTGTGAATTTTTCTAGTCTTAAAAATATTTCTTAGGATATCTCCTATGAAAGTGGAGGGTATCCTGCAACTGTTAAAGCAAAGAGGATACATAGCAATAGAGTAAGCCAAGAGCATAATAGAAACTTGAATAAGCATCCTTTGTAAATCAGAGAAGACTTGGGGATATCATTCAGATTTTGCTCTACAACTTTTAGAGATTCTAGAAAGTTCAGTAACTCAGCAAACTTGAAAGAACTGCCCAATTTTCCATTATAAGGAACTTCAAATATTATCACACTAAGGTAAGGCACAGTACCATCCTAATTATATTTCATATAAAGTATAAAAAACAACACAACAAATTAGAAGGAAGGTTAGAAATCAAGATCACAGAAAAACTTTTTTCCTCAACTATCAACATTCATTTATACATTCAACATTTATTTACAGAGTATCAGCTTAAGGTGTTGAAGAAGTTTTGGAAATAGATAGTGATGATGGTTGCACAACATTATGAATGTACTCTATGCCACTGAATTGTACATTTTAAAACAGCAAATTTAATGTCATATATATTTTGCCACAACTTAAAAAAAGTTAATACCGTAATATACAAAAAATCCATTGAATTATACTCTTTAAATGGGTGAATTGTACGGTATATGAATTATATCTCAACAATATTGTTAAAGAAAGAAAAAACCCCAGGTGCCCTGCCAGTAGAGTTTCTTGGAATATGATTACACCTATAACCAAGAGATGATCACAGCTGTCCACGTCCCCGATTTCTACCTTACTCATTTGAATAATGAGAAATATCTATCACATACAGATCTCTAAGCTACAAATTAGACTTAATAAAAACATGTCATATTCTAAATTCATCCCCCATGCTAAGTCACTTATATGCCAGGAACTGAACTGGGTACTAAGCTCAGAGTGAGGGACTCTGGAGAGACCAAAAGATGATTACAGCACAGCCATGGGACTGTCCTTGGAAAGGGAGGCAGTAAAGAACAGAACAGGGGGACTTCCCTGGTAGTCCAGTAGTAAAGAATCCGCCCTCCAATGCAGGGGACACTGGTTCATCCCTGGTCAGGGAACTAAGATCCCACATGCCAACTACTCCGTATGCCACAACTACTGAGCTCACGTGCCTCAACTAGAGAGACTGCGTGCCACGGACTACAGAGACCATGGTCTCTGGAACCTGTGTGCCACAGCTACAGAGTCCACGCGCCCTGGAGCCCACCTGCCACAACTAAAGAAGAGAAAACCCCACACACCACAACTAGAGAGAGAACCCTTGGGCCCTGGTGAAAGATCCTGCATGCCTCAACGAATATCCCACGTGCCGCAACTAAGACCCCACATAGCCAAAAGCAAAAACAAAAAAAACCCAAAGCAGAACGTGCCCACAGAGAAAGGATCGTAGCCCTGCCAAGTGGGTGCGAAGGCCAGGGAAGGCTTTCCTTTAAAACTTGGGAGAAAGGAATTAATTAACTGTCATTTTTACACTCTTATACATACACTTAACTATCAGGACCATGTCCCCAAACTGGAAAATGATCATTACAAAGAAAAATTCCCTGTATTTCAGCACAAAGTTTTAAGAATGTAAAAGGATGTAAAAACAAATTCCATTTATTTCCACTGATAAGAACAATGTCACTCACTTGAAACTTTACACGTCTTCAAAGAAAACTTTCTGAGCATCTAGTGACATACCCATCAGCATAATCATTTAAAATACCTTCCCTGGCAACCCAACATTCATGTTTCAGAGTATGACTTAAACATAAAAACGTTTCCACTCTTCATCTAACCTCAGCTGGAATTTTGCTTTAACTTAGGTTTAGTCGTATTGGGGACTGTAATGGTTTATCCAAGCTAAACCTAAGTCAGCTTTAAAAATTACTAAGGTACTCGTAGCTCCTTTTCAGCAAAGCTCTAGGTAAGGCCCCATACAAGGCAGGTCAAGCTTAACAGGGAGGTGTTGACACAGTCCGCCCGATCCCTTGTGAAGCACTGGGACCTCCAGCAAAGTCTGTCAGGAAGCCCCCTGAGCCAAGTGTTTCCAAATGGGAAGCACAAAAACGGGAGTAACTTTTCCGAGGAGCATTTTGCAATGTATACCACAAGCCTTAGGGGGGATTCTCTCTAAACAAATAATCGTGCTCAAAAAACCAGACAGAACGGTGCTCAACGAATTGCTCTCTGTGATAGCTAAGAACTGCAAACCACCTGGATGTTCACCACCGGAGGGAATCCACTAAGTAAATCACAGTCTTGTCACTCAGCGAGCGTCCAGCCCCGGCCAGGCGCGGTCAAGCGGGCACCGCGCACCCTAGCGCGGCCAACCAAGAGGATGGAGAAAAACATCGAAAGCCGCGCGCAGACGCCTGGGATGTATTCGTAAGACAAAGAGGCCGAGCTGTGGCTCTTTATGATCCAGGTTCTGCAAAAACACAGCCCACTCATGCTTGCGGGGCAGAGGGGACTGGGAGCACCTACACCTTGACGTTAACCCGAGCGTCTCCCGCGAGCAGGGGTCTGGCTCCTGCGCTTCCTTCCTTCCTTGTGATTTTCTGCTCCCCTTTTCCGACGCCCACAAGTATGAATTTATAGTCGGGAAGAGGCGGGAGCCGCGGCTCACAGGCCTGGCCGGGCAGGGGCCCCCCGCCGCCTGCCCCGGTCCCCGCCCCCGCCGCGGCCGGGCCGCCGCGAGACACCCGGAGCCCCCTCCCCGGCCCCCGCGCGGGCCCGGGCCTCCCCGCAGGGGGAGCGCGGCCCGGAGACACCGCCCGCCGCCCGGAGAAGGAGGCCGGCCGCGCCGTGGCGGGAGGGGCGCCTGGGGCTACGCGCGGGGCCTTCCGGGCCCGCCGGGCCGCCCCACCCGGGCCGCGGGGCTCACCTGGGCGCCGTGGGCCGCGGAGGGCTCTGGGCCCAGCGACCGGTGGGTTCCGCCGCCTCGGGCACTTAGGCCGCGCGGCCTCGTCCCTTCGCCCAGAGCCAGACGCGGCCTCCGCGGAAGCGAGAGCTCGCTCGGCAGGCGCGAGTCCCGAGCGCGCCGACTCTCTGTCGCGCTTCAGGTCCCCGGGGGTGCCCCGCGCTGGCCGCCGCCCGCTTCGCCGCGCGGCGACCCAACCCCCGCCCGCTGTCCCCGCGGCCGGCTTTGCGCTTTCACCCCCTCCCGAGACTCCGGGGTAAGAACCAGCTGATAGCCGGCGCTGGTCGGTCGCTGGGGAGAACCAGGTGGGCAAGACCAGACCCTCCCTGCTCTGAAGCCACGGGGCAGGTAAATCCGATCGTGGCATTCTCTCCTTGAAACTCAGTAAGGCTTCTGGTTACTCCTCTAAAGATCAAAACTCCTTAGGGTGGGCACGAGGTCCGGTGTATGATGCTGCTCCTGCCTCACCTGGCTTCATTTAGATCCTCAAACAGTACAAGGTCCTTCTCACCCCAGGGCCTCTGCAGATGCTCTTCCGTCTGCCTGGGCCCTCCTCCCTACCTTCTCCCTTAGTTAACCTCCATTTTGTTGTTGAGATTGTTCTTCAAATACCATTTCTTAAGGAAAACTATCCTGGCCCCTAGGACTTGCAACACCTGGAATTCTCAGCTCCGTTCAGGGTGTGCAGGTGTCCGTGTAATCTTTGCTGAATGTGCAGCGTAATAGTAGACCGTGAAGGCAGGGACCAGGGTCACTTGGTTCTCACTCTAGTATCTCCTACATCTGCACAGTGCAGGCTCCTGTTAGGCTCTGATAAATGTTTGTTGGATGGATGGATGAATGAATGAAGAGCAGGCCTGAGTAATGTTTTAGGTAGCCTTGATTTTCACTTTAAGGAAAAGACAGCACCACTGCAGAGAGAGAGGACAGCTGGAGGGCCATCTGAGAAGAGCAGGGAGTGGTCCCTGTGGAGTGTGGGCCTAGCAACAAAATAGAGACATGTGAAGGGATTCTCCCAGGGTCCTGGGGCTCTGAAGATTTGGGGGCCCAGGGACACCCAGGCCCCATTGTGTAATTTCTTCCTGCAGCGTGATGTTAATGTTAAGAAGGATGGTTTCACCTCTGGGATTGGTAGTGAGGATGCTGAGCAAGTATGTGAGAAAAGGGGAGCTGAGACACAATAAGGAACTGTCTATTGATTAGGTTAACCTGTCTGCAAAGTAGCAGACTGAATTTCAGAGAGCACTGATTTCTTGTTTCTTTCCCTGTACTGAAAGCTTCCTGAAGACAAAGACTTTTCATATTTTGCATTCTTTTCTGCACCAGTGTTTTGAATAGAGAATTTTTAACAAATGACTGTTAAAAGAATGAATTGGGAGGCAAAGGTAAAAGGCCTCAGAGTGGAGATTTCCAGAGATGAGACAGGGCTAGCTGAAGATCCCTCCCTAATTCCTTTTTCCCAATCCTTAGTTCTTCTGAGAAACAGTTGTGAGTTGTTGGACTAGGACCAGGAAACCCTGGTTGGGCAGCAGCTCAAAAATATTGTTTAATGAAGAGTCATATTTTCTTATAAAACTTTGGGAATCAAAATATGTTTTACAAGTCCAAAGAGCTGTAATTTACTGAATGCTTGCTTTGTGCCTTATGTATCATTGCCTGAAGTTCTGACAACAGTCCAGTGATTATACTTACACCGATTTTACAGAGAGAGCCGAAGGCCTTCAGAAGTTGCAGGGCCAGCTCATGGAGCCAGGCCTGTGGGATTTGAAAAGTTCATATTAACAGGACCTGTTAATAGAAGAGTATTAATTGTACATGAAGAAAAATATAGGTCCTGTCTTAGATGCCTGGGGAGCCCATCTGCCCAGGGACCCCAGAGTGCAGTGGGGTTCAGCCCACTCATGAAGTGCACCCAGGTCTGTCCCCAGGATAGGCAAGGCAGTTGGATTCTGTCTCTGGCTGATTCTGCACCACTGTTTCCTCCTTGGGTATGGTTTCTGGGATACCTGGAATGAAGGAACACACCAGTTTGAGCTGTATTTTCTACCTACTCATTCCCTGGGCCCAGGACACTGGAGGTAGGAATAGTCACTTGTTATCAAATGGGATTGTAATGGAAAGAAAGTCTGAACAGAACACTGTGAAAGGTATTAAACTGAGTGTGAAATGTATTATCTGGCTGATTCTGCTTTTTACTTTTTTTCCACTCTCAGATTTTCTTATTTCCCAAGAAGTTCCCAAGATGTTGCTCTAACGTCTCAAGCTGCCTCTCATCAACCTGCCCATAGGTGATTTATTTTAAGAGAGCAGCTAAAATGCTTTTATTCACAATAGTTCATGTTTTCATTGGGCCTCCATTGGAAAAGGAAGTTGTTAATGGACTGACTGATTTTCTGAACTTACTTTTTAAATAGCATGAGTCGACATCAAAATAAAAGGGAAAAGTTACATAATCTGATACCTACAGGTTTATTTATTTTTTTAAGATTATTTATTTATTTATTTATTTATTTATGGCTGTGTTGGGTCTTCATTGCTGTGTGCACGCTTTCTCTAGTTATGGCAAGTGGGGGCTACTCTTTGTTGCAGTCCGTGGGCTTCTCATTGTGGTGGGTGGGCTTCTCATTGTGGTGGCTTCTCTTATTGTGGAGCACAGGCTCTAGGCACCCAGGCTTCAGTAGTTGGGACGCACAGGCTTCAGTGGTTGTGGCATATGGCTTAGTTGCTCCACAGCATGTGGTATCTTCCTGGCCCAGGCATCGAACCCGTGTGCCCTGCATTGGCAGGTGCATTCTTAACCACTGCACCACCAGGGAAGGTCCTACCTACAGGTTTAAAACCTTCCATGTGCCCTTTCAGTACTGGTCCAGCGTGACTATTGGCTGTGTGTTAAAGAAGAGGCACAGTGCTTTTCAAACGAGCCCAGGACCCAGGATTCTGGCCTCAGAGGATTGTGTGTTGGCAGCAGTGCCAGTAACCACAGTCTTCTGCTACTAGCCAGGCTGCTGCTTCTGCTTGGGCCTCTCTCCTTCAGCACACGGAGGCTCTGGCTCTATTTACACAAAACACAGAAAGTAGAGAAGCAGCGAACCAAGGTGATTTTGTAGAACTTGAAACCAGGAAAGTTTGACAGTTTTCAGGAGAAAATAGGTTTTGATCTGAGTCAGCTGGAGAGTGGCATTTGTAGATACACCCTTAATTATATCAAAGAGCCAAAGGAAGGCACTTTTTAAGTGCTTAAGGAGCAGTCCAAGGCACATATTCCAATTGGTTAAGACTAAAAATTTAGTATCTAGTTTATTTTGAGAAATTTAAAATATGGAAAAGTACAGAGAAAAATACGCATATTCCCACTACCCAGAATTGACCATCATTAAATGTTGGCTCAATAGAAAAATCTTAGAGAAGCAAACATTGCAGGTGAAGTGCTATTTGATTTTCAACCCCAACATCATTGCTTTCTTCTTCTCCCCAGAGGCCAACATTCTCATGAATTTGGTGTGTTTGCTTCCAACTCCACCTCTATAGTTACATAGAAATTATATACATGAGTAAATGTTCTTGGGCATGATATAGTTCTGCTTTTAAAAATTATATGCATGGTACCATCTGTTGATGGGGGGAAATTTGAAGTTTATAACTATGCTAGCTCTGTTTCTGTAAAGACTGCTTGCTGTGCCACGATAAGAACAAGATGACCTAGTTATCAACTGTAACCATAAGATGTTCTGATAAGTATGGAATGTCCTGCTCCTTCCTGCTCATGCAAGTTTCTGTTTGGACTCCCCCCACCCCCACCTGCGTGTATCCCGCGCTCTCTAACTGCCCTAATCTATAGCAATTATGTAACCAATCAGTTTGTGTCAAACTCAACTAGAGCCTTGTTTAAACCAACCAATCAGTCTGTGTCAATTATAACTATATGACTTAACCTATAAAAAGAAAAGATTCCCCTGAAGCAGGGTCCCAGAATTTTGGAGCGTTAGCTCGTCTGGGTCCGCGGGCTCCATAAACCTGAGTTCTCCAACCCTCTGAGTGTGGTGCTTGGTCTCTGGTGGGATCAGTTTTCTGCAACAATGTGGCAACTGGGAATTTGTGTGAGAGTAAGATGGGATTATAGGAAGCTCAGCCTTTGGATCATATTGTTGCAAGAGCTGCTCCAGGTCTTTGCTCAGAGCCCTCCAACCCCCACCTTTAGCACGAGTTAACCTAAATCTTTAATTAAAGGGTTCAGAGAAAAGAAAGGAATCTATAAACAAACAAACAAACAAATAAAAAAACAAATGGAAGTAGCTGGGACCAAGATGGTGACAAATCTGACCTACAACAGACCCTGAGTCTCGTTATACGTTGATTTAAATATATTAGCATGTTAAATGACACACCTATCAACTGCTAAGACCAGACATTAAGGACCAAAAAGGATAAAAACAGGATGGCATCCCACTCCCTTGGGAAAAGCCCTGCCCCTTCCCTGGTATGCATATGCCTTCCCCATCATTAGCCTCACCTCTCCTCCCTTTGTCTTTACTCTTTAAAATTAAATCCCTCTTGCCAGGTGGGTGAGAAGTTGATCTGTGAACTTAGTTCCTGCTTCTCTATTCTTTGGCCACTGAACAAAGCCTGTGCTGTTTCATTATTAACTTGAATCCAAACAGAAGAAGAATCCTTGCCCGCAGAGCCAGAGAGCCTCAGCTGGGTTAGGGCCCAAGCAGGGTCTATACAACTTAATTCAGTAACAACATCACCATCATCATGACATTTATTCAACGTTTATTGACAATGTTACATGGCAGGCACCGTGTGAGGGGATATAATGAGAAGTACTGATGGCTTTTCCCCACTCATGAAGTTTACATTCTAGCAGAGAAGGCAGTCACAAAAATGAGCCAACGGACTGAGGTAGGTTGCCTCCGCGATGGCTCCAAAAGATCCCTACTTCCTAGCGTTCACATCCTTTTATAGCCCTCGTCCATGTTTTCGCAAGGTTGGTTTGTGCCATCAGTAGCATACAGCAGAAGTCATGCTATGTCACATCCAAGATAAGGTTATAAAAAAGACTTCAGCTTCTGTCTTAGGTGCTCACACATTCTGTTTGTCACTTCCTCTATAGGAAGCTGCCATGTATATAGACACTCAGGCAGCCTGTGGAGAGGCCCACTTGACAAGGAATGAACTGAGGCCAGTTGACAGCCACATGGGTGAGTCTAGAAATGGATCCTTCAGTCCACTTGAACGCAGAGATGACTGTAGCTGACTAACAGGTTGACTGCACCGTTCTGAAAGATTCTGTCCAGACCATCCAATTAGGCTACTCCTGTATTCCTGACCCACAGAAACTTTGACATAATAAATGTTTGCTTTTAAGCTGCTTTGAGTAGGGGTAATTTGTTATGCATCAATGGGTAACTAAGACAGAGACAGATGAAATAACTGCAAGCTAGAGTAAGTGCATACAATAGTCTTATGGTAGAGCAGATGCCCGTTGTGCGAAGTGGTATGGTCAAGTGGTTAACAAAGTGGTTAATGGAACCTGAATGCTGGTTTCAGATCCTGGATCTTGGCCCAGCCACTTACTAGCAGTGTGACCTTAGAAAGTCATTTTTCTAAACTTCTATTTTCTAATTTGATCATTTGTAAAATAAAGATAATAACGGTACTTATATAAAAGTTGTGAAGGGTCAACAAGTTAGAAAATGAAAGTACTTAACCCAGAGCCTGACACATTTCAAATCATATAACTATTGCTATTCTGTATGGATTCTTAAGCATTTGTTATTAATATATTTGCCTGAGCTGCTTGCTTATTTCATACTGGAAAATGGCTGCTGAAGGTGAATGCCGCTGTATAAATCTGACTCAAATTTAACAATACAATTCAGCACTGTATTGAGCACCTACTATGTGCCAGGGACTAAGCTAGGTGCTGGAAAAAGTTTAGTGAGGTGTGATCCATGTCCCTAGGAGTTCAGATTCTTGTGGGGGAGGCAGAGCAAATGTATTAGTGTATTAAAGGATTCCAAGTCTAAAAGACTTGTGAGTCGAAGAATCTTCAAGAATAAATCACCAAATGCCATTCATGTTTGGTATATTCCTTGTTCTATACCCAGGGGAAAATTTGAGAATCAGTTTAAAAGTTTAGAAAATAGATGTTTTAATTGCTAATGTAGGCTATAAATTATACTGGGGGCAGGGGTGGACTTCCCTGATGGTCCAGTGGCTAAGACTCCACGTCCCCAATGCAGGGGGCCCGGGTTCCATCCCTGGTCAGGGAGCTAGATCCCACATGCTGCAACTAAGAGTTCACATGCTGCAACTAAAGATCCCGCATACCACAACTAAAGGTCCTGCATGCAGCAACAAAGATTCCGTGTGCCGCAACTAAGACCTGATGCAGCCAAATAAAATAAAAAAGAAATAATAAAACCTTAAAAAATTATACTTGGAAGTCAAAGCACAGAGGAAAGCAGTAAGACGAAATGAAGACAGGCTTTGGATCTCAGCTTAAAAATCACTTCCTCAGAGAGGTCTCCTGTATGTAACCCTATTCTCTTCCTTCATAGCAATTATTATAATTCTATGCTTATTTGTATTTGTTCCATATTTCTCTTTCCAAGTACACTGTAAGCTCCATGAGGACAGGAACCACATCTGGTTTACTCACCACTGTAAACACTATCTAGTTCAATCCATGGAATATAACAGGCACTAATAAGTTTTTGTAAATGAAGGAACGTTACATGAATGTTAGAACCATTAGATTCCTGGTGGGTAGATGAGGCCCATTAAAGAGTCTTGAGAGCAGTGCAGCCGGATGCTGAGCTAAAGACTGAACTTGCGTGCAGAGTCCTTTCCTTTTCTAGCAAAGAGAGGTGCTAGAAAGGCCTTAGGGTTGTTCATAAGAAGGAATTCCTTTGGAGGATGGTGTATAGCTGTGTATAGCTTCCCCCCGTCCACTTGCTACACATGAATCCAGGAGTGATGAGAGAGAGGCTCTATTGTTGGGAATTAGAAAATAAACAGCCTTTTGTGCTTTGAAGATTGTGAAGGACACTGGTGATCACATTTTTCTGATCCCATTTTCCTCTTGATCCTTACAGGACTCCAGTTTTACCCAAGCAGCTGTGCTTCCACCTTGTAATCCATGTGACTCAAGGACCACCCACCCCACTGCTAATTCCAATTATGGTAATGCCTTTTCCTTTCTGGACCCCAGGCTTAAATCATCTGTACATTGGCCAGGCAGTTACTGATTGGAGGCAGAGTATGTGCCTATGTGACCTAATTTGCTCAGAAAACCAGAAGTAAAGATTTCAGATGGAAAAGAAAGCATGTGGTACTGATTGCTCCTGGTAGACATCTGGAAAATCACTTTCATTTGAATTTGAAACCTACCATGTTTACCACAGAACAGAGGGAAAACTGTTCCTTGATAATTTGATAAACTTGATATCCTATACTTTCCAATAACTCATCCTTGATAATTTGTTGAACCACTGCATCAAGCAAGTCCAAAGTCTGTCTTGCCTCTGGACTTCCTGTTATGTGAGGTAATCAGTTTCCTTATTGCTTAAGAAGACAGTTTGAATCAGATTTTCTATTCTATTTGCAGCCCAAATAATCCTAATTGACCAATGATGTTTGGCCTCCTAGCCATAATTAGGGCTGCTACACTAGAAAAGTAAGTAAGTCACCCTATTGCCCTGGAAAAGTCAAGCAGTGAGACTCTTTGTGTCCCGAGTGTTGAAAATCTGCCAGCATTGCTAGTGTGAATAGCTAAGTACAGAAAGGGCAGGGGGTGGCGGTCGGTTGAGGACATGTTTGCATGGGGCAGACAGACACAGAGATCAAATTCACAGTGGCTCCAGCTGCCTGGAAGAAGGCTGAGTATGGGCCTGAAAGTTGAACCCTAAAAGTTGTGACCCTGACACCTCCTTGTGAGAGACACCATGCCTCATGCCCTCTGTGGGAGATGCCTGTTGTGGCCATTGTGGGACCTGCTATGCTATAGACCTGAATCCTTTGACCAATTGGAAAGTACAGGTTGTCAATAGTGACATCGTGTGGCTATAAGATGCAATGACAGTGGCCTCCAGGCCTCCCCTTAAGGTGTGTCGCAGCTGGATTTTCCCTTGGGAATTTTTGGATCACTTAACCTGTTATGAGTTTTTGGAAAAGGTGGGCAGGGGCCCTATTTGTAGATTTCTAATTTATTAAAGTGATACACAGAGGATTGAGATGATTTCCTTTTGTGGAAAAAAAGCAGTAATCATATTTTACACTGTAGAGCACTCCCCCTCCCCCATTTTTTTAAAACAGTTTTTACTTACATATCAGGATGCCAGAAAGTTTGAAGATACCCAGACAAAAGCCTTTCCATTTTATACCCCTTTTGAAAACTCATCTGTGTTTCTGCATCACCTCTGGGACAGTCCCAGCTCCTTAGCACACTTGCTAAGGTC
This sequence comes from Hippopotamus amphibius kiboko, assembly GCF_030028045.1. Classification (NCBI taxonomy): domain Eukaryota; kingdom Metazoa; phylum Chordata; class Mammalia; order Artiodactyla; family Hippopotamidae; genus Hippopotamus; species Hippopotamus amphibius. The sequence continues at coordinate 118,838,653 of NC_080191.1, read as the reverse complement.
CTTCCTCCTCTGATTCTCCAATGATGCAACACACTCCTCAGCTTCCTCAGGAAGCCCATTATATTGGCCAACACTTTGGGAGTTAGGTTCCTGAGGAGGGCAGATATGAGCTGTACCAAAGGAGCCCAGGTTTAATTACAGGGAAAAAAAAAAAAAGAGTGAGGTTTACTGAGAACTTGTGAACTAGGCATTATAATAATGTGCTTTGGAGTTACTACCTTAATTTGGACATGAAGTTTTCTCTGAATACTGATAGAGACAGAGTAAAGGGCCAAAGTAGGTGATTAGTTTATTCACTAAAGGATTGTAAGTAAAGGAAAAAGTATGCGAGACCACTGTAAGTTAATGATCACTCAAGAAAGCAGATTTACTTAACCACAAAACCATGCAGGCTTGCTTAGCAATAAAACCATGCAACAGAAGCATGACATGCCCCAAAGCAATAAAACAATGGTGGAATGAGATCCACCTGCCCAGTAAGGTCAGTAAATTAATGATTCCTAGGACATGCTTCTCTGGACACACTAAAAACAGAAATATAAGGAAAAAGTGACATTATACTGAAACCTGAGATGATTTACCATATTTTAGTATACGCTACTGCCTTTTTACTCATTTCCATCGTGTCGTGACAGTCCCAGTTCCACCATGTATTGACAAGAAAACTCCCCCACCCAATGTGGAGGAGGAACTGAAGATGGAAGCTTGACATCTACTCAAGAATGAGGAAGAAGGTGGTCTTCTCCTCCTTCCCACTGTTCCTTTGATTATAAAACTGTAGCCCACTAAGTTTTCAGAGTGGCACTCCATTGCCCACACACTTGTAAGCCTCACAAGCATCCTATTCTAATAAATCACTCATCTATCATTTTGCCTCTCGATTAATTCTTTCTGCGCTGAAACAAAGAACAGGAGCTCCTTGGAATGCACCCCCAACCCCCCCCCCCCCCCAACGCATTTCTGTAGTTTCAATACCTTTCCTATCTGTATTGCTGGGGAACTTATTCACCCTTCATGTGCATCTAAGTTTGTAGTTCTCTACCTTGGCTGTACATTGGAATCACCTGGGGAGTTTTACAAACTATTGATGCCTGTATCCTACCAGGCAGATTCTGATATAATTGATTTGGGGGCTGAGCATTGTTTTCAAAGTCCCCAGGTGATTCTAATATGCAGACAGGGTTGAGACCCACTGGTCGAGGAAGACTTCAGTGACCAAGGTAAATCCTCCTTTTCTTTCCCTTCTGTGTCCTGCACACCTTTCTCTGATCATGCCCATCACACTGCACCTTAATTTCAAGGTGGTTACCTATCTCCCTAACTAGATTTTGAACATCTCCAAGCCAGCCACTTTTGCATTTTTGGAGCTGGATGTATCACCTGACACTTCCTGGAGATCTGGAAAATGCTGAATGGGAGGGTAAAACGTCATCAACAAACATTTATTTGTGTCCTCCAAATGCCAGGTGTTGCAGCGCTCAGCCAGGTCTGGAAAATAGAAAACACGGTGACCAGACCCGCAGCAAGAGCTAGCAGATTTGACGCGCGCGCGCGTGTGTGTATGGAGGGCAGTCTGCAGCGGCCACGTGGCCCGGGCCTCACTTTCACCGACCGCCTTGAACGTGAATTTCTTAAATCTCCCTGGCAAAGGAGGATCCAGGTAAGTGACAGAAAACTTGCGGGCCCAGAGGCTGTAAGTTGCAATGAAAGTGCGCAGGCGCAGACGGGAAAGCCAGCGGGGCGCAAGGGTGTTCAAAGTAGGCCACGCCCTCATAAGGGGAGCCAAACAGAGGGCGCGGGGCAGGCCCAGCCTCCCCGGGCGGGCCGAGAAAATCGCTTGGGCGTTCGAGTCAGAGCAGAGGCAGCGCTTTCGACGCGCTCGCGCTCGATTGGCCGGCCTCCCAAGGCGGGGTAACGGTCGCAGAGGCGGGGCCGGAGGCGTCTGAGCCGGCCGCGCTGGGCTGGCTGCTTGGAGGGAGGCGGCGGCTGAGGAAGGTGAGCGGCCCTTCGGGTTCACAGAGGCGTCGGCTGGAGCCCCTGCCTGAGGAACCCCGGGCACTGACCTCATCTGCGCCCTGCGAGTGGGCAGACTGACGCTTGCTGGGATCCCCAGAGAGGAGCCGCCTGGGACGGGTTCGCGCCAGTTAGAATCCCAGTATAAAGGCCTGGGGGGAGGGGCGGGGAGGGGAGGGGAACCTGATAAACCCGGTTCAAGTCTGTCTTCCCGCCGTTTGTGATCTTCGGCGTCTCGTTTCACGTCTCAGCGCCTCAGTTTCTTCATTTGTAGAACACAGCGGGTAATTGTTGCCTTACATGGGGGTTGAGAAGGTTAAATGAGGCAGTGAGTGTGAAGCTTGGAACAATTCCCGGCGCAGCTTGGATTCTGGAAAAGTTGTAGGTAGTTACTCCATCCCCAAGAGTTCACTAGAGCCGACCCGCTCCACTTCTCAGTGTCAAGGTGTCTGAGAAGGTCGCTTGGCTAGTGAAAGCTCGTAGCAAAAGGTGGGAGATAGGCGAAAGGGTAAGTAGGTGAGTGTCCCTTTCTCCGGTTTAATAGGCCTGTTTCAGAATCAGAGGGGCCTCTTGATGCGGAGCCTGATTTGCTTTTATTAAGAAAATAGGTGAGGTGGAAGTATTGCAAAACTAAGAGACGCGAAACACGCAGACCAAACAGGGTTTCTGTACCACTTTATTCTCTAACCGTAATCATGTTAAACACTGTGCACGCGTTGCCCACATTGGTTTCAGTCCTCTGTATGAGGTTTGGTTTTGTTTTATTTTTTTACTTTTGGTATTGCCAAGTAGACCCGGGCCTTCCCCGCCGCACCTTGGGGAAGAGGCTGACAGATGGTTTTACCTGCAGCTTCTGCTTAGAGGCGTGTCCTGACCCATTATGTAATCTCTCTGGGGGCAGAATGATTTGGTTGAGATGAGATCTAGTCCTAATTCAGTTTCCTTATTTGCGGTATATTCAGTTTTCTTCGTAGGAACGTTAAACAGAATGTTGGCAGATTTTTGGAACAGAGCTTTTGCATTTAATAGACAATAGAGACTTTGAAAGCATTGCATGTTCCATTTATTGCAGTAAAGTGAAATATGTTCTTTTGAGAAAGCTAATTACCGATTTTGATGTGACTCACTTGAGAAAGAACAGCTACTGGCCATGCTTTATTTCCAACTTTTCCCCCCAAAAGAAGTGAAAAATAATTAGATTTTAATGTATGGTGCATGTTACAGGGGCTTCAGACCTATAAAGTGCAAGTTACCAAAGGACTCTTGGGAGACCTGGACAGTGTATGGAAATAGAACTGTGTTTTGCTTCCCTGTACTTGGCTTTCTATGCCGTGTATTCAGTGCAAACGAACACCTACCCTGCAAGTCCTATTCCCACAGTCTTACTTTAGGTGTGTTATGACACTGATTAAAGCAAGCTGCAGCTTCTGCTTTGGCTTTGGGAAGCATTGGGTCTCTTCTGACTGAGTTCCATACCTGTGTCCTGTTACAGCCTGTAGTAGGGTAAAGGCTGCTGCAAACTACTGGCACATTAATTTCACAGCATGGACCTCTAAAAAGGAGTGCTTGGTCATAGGTGAAATTGATAGTTATTCTCCCTGCCTTTCCTTTTTTGTGTTCAGTGGTATTTGTCTGTCAGAGAGTACCGCTGCCAATAAGAATTATTCTACCTTTGAAGCCAGAATCAGAATTGATGCTAGATGATGATAGAGCTGGACTCCCAGTTAAATGTTTCAACACAGCAGGGAGAAGAAAGATAAGGGGAAAGAAGACAGAGCAAAGGCAGGTGGTGTTGAGCATTGGAGTTCATTAGCAGTTTATTCATTTGTCCTGTTTAGAGGTTACCACCAGTACCACGGGTGCCTGCTCTGGGAATAACACAAGACCATTCTTACTAGGAGATGAATATTTTAAGATTTGGTTCTCTTTATCTTTTTGAAACCTAGATGAAGATCCAGTTTCAGACATGAGACTCAGTGAGTGATCATTTCATTGAGATCAACTTGAATGACAAGGTGAAAAGTGCAAAGAGGAACGTGTTATGACTGAGGTATGTCTGAGGTGACAGGTAATTTTCTCTGGATGTTGAGAGACCTTGGAAAGGATCTACTAATTATGGAATACTACACATATGTATATTTCCTTTTGACCTCCTCATAAGCCTGTCAGGTATTTTAAACTCCACTAAGGAAACTGAAGCCCAGAGTGGTTAAGTAACTGTTTAAGAAAACACAGATAGCTGGCCACCAACTCTGATCACTACCTCTGTCCTGCTGTGTGCCAGGCACTGTTCTGTTTGTCCTTTCTATAACAACTTTCCAAATCTTCACAAGAACCTATGAGCTAAGTACTTTTATTATCTTCATTTATGATAAGGCAATTGAGGCACAGAGAGACGAGTACTTTGTTGGTTGTGTGGCAGAATCCATGATTTAAACCCAGGCATTCTGGCTATACCAACCTTCTTTTGGTTATTATTTCCTTCACTTTTGCTTATATTGTTTTATTGTTATTTAAAAAAATCTTTTCATTAAAAAATGAATTTTTATTATGAAATCAAACAGAAAAGAACACATATACCAAATGTATATAGCTTAATGAATTATTAAAAGATGATACCACCTAGTTCAGGGTGGAGAACCATGCTAAGACTTTGCTCCATCCCAATTAAAATTACTTCTGTACTCCCATTAGTAGCCATTCTTCTGACTTTTATAGTAATTTCCTTGTGTTAAAAAAAGTTTCTTCATAAATCTATATTCTTCAGCACTATAATGTAGTCTTGCTCATTAAATTAAAAAAACTTTTAATATGTAGGTTTTCTCTTTATTCCTTTCTTTTCCTTATAATTTATCTGATGAAGAACTTGGGTCATTTGACCTATATATCCTACAGTCTGGATTTTGCAGATTGCATACTCATGTAGAGTTAGTTATGTTCCTCTGCCCTGGGTAATTCCTGCACATTGGTAGCTGGATTCAAGACTGGATCAGACTCAGATTCAATCCCTTTGGTAATTCTCTAGGTGGTGTTTGGCAAGATCATAGGCATGGAATGTCTCATGTTTCTTTTTGTATTTTCAGCACCTGTTGATAATTAATGCCTATATCTGTTCTTTGAAGGTTGCAAAATAGTGATATTCTAATTCTATCATGTCTTTTTTACTTTAGTTGGAATATTAGTCCCTTATCATTTGAATACGCAGCAGTAAAATTCCTTTAGGAAAGGAGCATAAATATTTGATTCTTGCCATTAATTTACCAATTTTTGAGAAAATTAATTGGTTCCTTTTCTGAAGACAATTCTTAAAAAAATCTAATATCAGTATGAGGTCATGAATTTAAACATTTTCTAGGTTTCAGTTCATTGCAATTATTATCAAAGCTCATATGGTCTCATCTTTGGCTGGGAGGAACCTATTCAAGCTTATACTTTTGATACAGCCCTACTAGTCTGGTTGTTTTGTTTTGTTTCGTTTGTCTCTCCCAGACCAGGGATGGAACCCCACACCCGCTGCATTGGAAGCCCAGAGTCTTAACCAGTAGACCACCAGGGAAGTCCCACCCTACTAGTCTGTAATAACTTTCTTGTTGCTTGATATCTTGAATTAGTTTTGTCCCAAATCTGAAGTCATTTCTTCAAGAGACTCTGGGTTTTTTTAAGAAGGAAATAGCATTTCAAGATCATAATCTGTGTTCTAGGGATCCTGAGTCAGTCAGTGTTTTAGGCCTTCTAGTAGACAGGTAGATATAAGTATCTTAGCTCTATCTATAGACACACAGAGAACTCTTTTCATCTTGTAAAGCTGAAATTCTATACCCATTAAACAATAACTCACCATTCTCCCAAGGTCCTGGAAACCACCATTCTACATTCTATATTAGTGAAGTCGTATAGCATTTGTTTTTTTGTGACTAGCTAATAACCTTATGGTTCATCCATGTTGTAACTTATGTAAACATTTCCTTCCTGTTTAAGGCTGAATATTACTCCATTGTATGGATAGACCATATTTTGCTTATCCATTCATCTGTTGTTGGACGTTGGGTTGCTTCAACATTTTAGCTATTGTGAATAATGCTGCTGTGAACGTGGATATACAAATACCTCTTCAAGAACCTGCTTTCCATTCTTTTGTAGAATTGCTGAATCATAATGGCAATTCTACATTTAATTTTTTTAATTTAATTTATTTATTGGCTGCATTGGGTCTTCATTGCTGTGCGTGGGCTTTCTCTAGTTGCAGCGAGTGGGGACTACTCTTCATTGCAGGGGCTGCTCTTCATTGCGATGCGTGAGCTTCTCATTGTGGTGGCTTCTCTTGTGGAGCACAGGCTCTAGGCGCACGGGCTTCAGTAGTTGTGGCACATGGGCTCAGTAGTTGTGGCTTTTGGGTGCTAGAGCACAGGCTCAGTAGTTGTGGCGCATGGGCTTAGTTGCTCCACGGCATGTGGGATCTTCCTGGACCAGGGATCAAACCCATGTGCCTGGCAGTGGCAGGCGGATTCTTAACCAGTGAGCCACCAGAGAAGTCCTTGCATTTAATTTTTTGAAAAACCACCATGCTATTTTTTGTAGCTGCTATACCATTTTACATTCCTGCCAACAGTGCACAAGGTTTTCAGTTTCTCCACATCCTCACCAACACCTGTTATTTCTATTTTTTTTGATAGTAGCCATCCTAATGGGTATGAGGTGGTATCTTATTGTAGTTTTGATTTGCATTAATCTAACGGGTAATGGTGTTGAAATATTTTCATGTGTTTGTAGGCATTTTTATATTTTCTTTAGAGAAATGTCTGTTCAAGTTCTGTGTCCATTTTTAAATCATATTGGTGTTTTTGTTGTTGTTGTTGTTGAGTTTCAGGAATTCTCTATATATTCTGGATAGTAATCCCTTATCACATAAATGACTTGCAAATATTTTCTCCCATTCCATGGATTGCCTTTTTACTCTGTTGATGATATCTTTTTTTTTTTAATTTTAAAAATTTATTTATTTATTTTTTAGCCATGCCATGCAGCATGTGGGATCTTAGTTCCCCCATCAGGGATTGAACCCATGCCCCCTGCAGTGGAAGCATGGAGTCTTAACCATTGAACTGCCAGAGAAGTCCCTGTTGACAATATCTTTTGATGCACAAAAATTTTAAATTTTTGTGAAGTCCATTTTGTCTATTTTTACTTTTGTTGCCTGTGCCTTTGGTGTCATATCCAAGAAATCATTGCCAAATCCAAGATTGTGAAGCTTTTACCCTATGTTTTCTTCTAAGTTTTATAGTTTTGGCTCTTACATTTAGTTCTTTGATCAGTTTTGAGTTAATTTTTGTGTATGGTCTTAAGTCAGAGTCCAAATTTATTCTTTTTACTCTTTTCCCAGCAGAGGGAGAGACTGACCATTCTCCTTTGAAGGATTTTTGGCACTCTTTTTGAAAATCATTTGGCAATAAATGTGGGGAATAATATCTGGGCTCTTTATTCTATTCCATTGGTCTATATGCCAACACCACTCAGTTTTGATTTTTTTTTTAATATTATTTTATTTTTGGCTGCATTGGGTCTTTGCTTCAAGCAGGCTTTCTCTAGTTGTGGCGAGCAGGGGCTACTCTTCGTTGCAGTTCACAGACTTCTCATTGCAGTGGCTTCACTTGTGGAGCACGGGCTGTAGGCGTGCAGACTTCAGTAGTTGTGGCACGTGGGCTCAGTAGTTGTGGCTCGTGGGCTCTAGAGCACAGGCTCAGTAGTTGTGGTGCATGGGCTTAGTTGCTCCATGGCATGTGGGATCTTCCCAGACCAGGGATTGAACCCATGTCCCCTGCATTGGCAGGTGGATTCTTAACCACTGTGCCACCAGGGAAATCCCTCTGTTTTGATTTATGTAGCTTTGCAGTGAGTTTCAAAATCAGAAAGTATGACCCCTCCAGCTTCACTCTTCTTTTTTTAAAGATTATATTAGCTATTCAGGGTCCCTTGAGATTCCCTATGTAGTTTAGGATGAGTTTTCTATTTCTCCAAAAAATGTCATTGGGATTTTGATGGGGATTACACTGAATCTGTAGATTGTTTTGGTTAGTATTGTCGTCTTAATATTAAGTCTTATGATCCATGAATGTAGGATGTATTCCCATTTATGTCTTTTTAATGTCTTTGAGCAGTGGTTTGTAATTTTCATTGTACAAGGGTTTTACCTTCTTGGTAAGTTTACTCCTATTTTTATTCTTTTTGATGCTGTTGTAAATGGAGTTGTTTCTTAATTTCCTGTTTGGGTTATTCATTGTTAGCGTATAGAAATGCAGCTGATTTTTATATGTTGATTTTTGTATTCTGCTACTTCGCTGAATTCATTTATTCTAACAGTTTTGTGTGTGTGTTTGTGTATTCCTTAAGGTTTTCTGCATATAAAATCATGTCATCTGCAAATAAAGGTAATTTTACTTCTTCCTTTCCAATTTGGATGCTTTTTATTTCTCTTTCTTGCTTAATTGCTTGGTGAGAACTTCCATTTCTACATGGAATAAAAGTGGCTAATGTGGACATCCTTGTCTTGTTCCTCATCTTAGAGGGAAAGCGTTCAGTCTTTCACTATTGAGTATGATATTTGCTGTAGGTTTTTCATATATGGCTTTTATTTTGTTGAGTTAGTTTCCTTCTATTCCTAGTTTGTTGAGTGTTTTTATCACAAAAGGGTGTTGAATTTTGTCAAACGCTTTTTCTGCATCAATTGAGATGATCATATTTTTCCTTTATTCCATTAATGTAGTATAATACATTGATTTCTTTTCATATTTTGAACTAGTCCTATATTGCAGCTATCAATCCCACTTGGATATGGTGTATAGTCCTTTTAATATGCTGTTGAATTTGGTTTACTAGTATTTTGTTGAGGATTTTTGCATCAATGCTCATAAGGAGTATTATTGGCCTTTAGTTTTCTTCTCTTGTATTGTCTTCGACTGGTTTGGATATTAGGGTGATGCTAGCCTCCGAGAATGAGTTAGGAAGTGTTCCCTCCTCTTTAATTTTTTGGAAAAGTTTGAGAAGGATTGGTGGTAGCTCTTTAAATGTTTTGGTAGAATTTCTCAGTGCAGCCACTAGCTCCAAGGCTTTTCTTTGTTGGGAGTTTTTTGATTACTGATTCAATCTCCTTACTAGTTATAGGTGTATGGAGATGTTCTATTTCTTTGAGATTCAGTCTTAGTAGGTTTTGTGTTTCTAGAAATTTATCCATTTCGTTTTGGTTATCTAATTTGTTGGCATACGAATGTTCATAGTATTGTTTTATACATTTTATTTCTGTATAATTGGTGGTAATGTCCCTACTTTCAATTCTGGTTTTAGTAATTTGAGTCTTCTTTTTTCTGTTCATCTAGGGAAACATTTGCCATTTTTGTTGATCTTTTCAGGTGTGTTTTATTGACTTTCTCTATTGCTTTCCTATTTGCTGTTTCCTTTATTTCTGCACTAATTAATCTTTATTATTTTCTTTCTTTTGCTAGCTTTGCATTTAGTTTGTTCTTTTTTTAGTTCCTTAAGTTGTAAAGTTAGGTTGTTAATTTGAGATCTTTCATGTTCTTTAAAGGTAAACTTTTATAACTGAATTTCCCCCTTAGCACTGCTTTCTCTGTGTCCCATAAGTTTTGGAATGTTGTGTTTTCATTTTCATTAATATCTTAAGTACTTTCTAATTTCTCTTGTGGTTTCTTCTTTCATCCATTGGTTATTTACAAATGTGTTGTCTAATTTCCATAAATCTATGAATTTTTGTTTTATTAATTTCTAACTTCATACCTTTGTGGTGACTTAATTTGTGGGCTAACATGTAGTCTGTCCTGGAACACTTCCTGATTATGAACTAACTATATCTCAGTCTGTGGAAAAAAATCCATAATAATCCATAAGATATCATGAAAAATAGCAAAATGACAGAAATAATCCCTACCTATCAGTAATCACTTTATTTTTTATTTATTTATTTTTATAAATTTATTTGTTTATTTTTGGCTGTATTGCGTCTTTGTGGCTGTTCTCGGGCTTTCTCTAGTTGTGGTGAGCAGGGGCTATTCTTCGTTGCCGTGCGCTGACGTCTCAGTGCGGTGGCTTCTCTTGTTGTGGAGCACAAGCTCTAGGTGCGTGGGCTTCAGTAGTTGCAGCACGTAGGCTCAGTAGTTGTGACTCTTGGGCTCTAGAGCACAGGCTCAGTAGTTGTGGAGCACGGGCTTAGTTGCTCTGCAGCATGTGGGATCTTCTTGGCTCAGGGATTGAATCCGTGTCCCCTGCATTGGCAGGTGGATTCTTAACCACTGGGCCACCAGGGAAGCCCTGTTTGTTTTAAATTGTAGCTGTCTCTGTGCTGAGGATCAGCCTGAGGTATAAACTTAAGGTCTTTTTTTGCCTACACCTTTCTCTGCATATGTGCAGTAGTTTTCTAAGTCCCCATATGTGCATTTGCTTTTAAATGTCCTAGTTTTTTAATGGATGGCTCCCAAAAGGGGAAGAGAGAAAAATGAAGAGAAGGACAATGGTCCTTTAAATCCCCTGGAATTCGCTTTAGCCAGAGTTCGATGGGCTTATAACAATGGAAGGAAGTACAACAAGACCTCTGCCTCTTTGTCTTCTCCTCTGAGATCAGAAGCAGCAGTCAGCAATCAGATGACAGATTCCCAGTATTTGGAAGACAAGGTCCTTTTTGCCCACCCTGACTTAAACAAACTAGGTACAAGCTGGTATACTGTGCAGGGCTGCCTGTCTTAAAGCTGAGGGTGGGAAATAGGTAACTGTTACTCTGCTGAGAGCTGAAATTGACTCAAATTAACCACAAGTTATCATCTAATTCTTCCCTGGAATTTACAAGCCTCAGTAGACTCAGGGTTCCAAAATAGTTAACATGAGACAGATTCTGCCAGCATGGTTGTTTTCTAGTTGGGGAGACTCATTCCTAGTGCTTCCTACTCTGCCATCTTCCCAAAATTCTCTCTTCCTGATCTTGAAGAAATGGATGATTTGAGATTTTGGGCAGAAGTGGTTCAAAATATCAGACAGCAAGGTAGCTACTAAAGATTAGTAGGTCATATCAAAAGGATAGGCTTGAATAGGGCTCCCCCCCAGTCAAAGATGAGACCACATAAGCTTCAATAATAATAATAATGATAATAACAATAATAATAATAGTAGTAATAGCTGTGAACTGAAATGCATAAAATATGTTTAAATTAATGATCTCATACTGATATTAGATTAAAAAAATTTTTTTTACAATAGATCCTTGTTGGTCATCTATTTTAGATATAGCAGTGTGTACATGTCGATCCCAAACTCCCAAGCTATCCCTCCCCCCGGTAAGCATATGTTCATTCTCTAAGTCTGTGAGTCTGTTTCTGTTTTGTAAATAAGTTCATTTGTATCATTTTTTTTTTAGATTTTGCATATAACTGATATTTGTCTTTCTCTGACTTACTTAGTATGATAATCTCTAGCTGTATCCATGTTGCTGCAAATGGCGTTACTTTATTCTTTTTAATAGCTGAGTAATATTCTACTTTTTACATATACCAAATCTTCTTTATCCATTCCTCTATCGATGGACATTTAGGTTGCTTCCTTGGGCTATTGTGTAAACAGTGCTGCAATGAACATTGCAGTGCGTGTGTCTTTTTGAATTATGGTTTTCTCTGGATATATGCCCAGGAGTGGGATTGCTCGATCATATGGTAGCTCTATTTTTAGTTTTTTGAGGAACCTCCATACTGTTCTCCATTGATGCAGCCACTATTTACATTCCCACAAACAGTGTAGCAGGGTTCCCTTTTCTGCACACGCTCTCCAGCGTTTATTCTTTGTAGAATTTTTTGATGATGGCCATTCTGACTGATGTGAGGTGATATTTCATTGTAGTTTTGATTTGCATTTCTCTAATAATTAGCGATGTTGAGCATCTTTTCATGTGCCTCTTGGCCATCTGTATGTCTTCTTTGGAGAAATGTCTGTTTAGGTCTTCTGCCAATTTTTTGATTGGATTTTTTATTTTTTGGATATTGAGCCACATGAGCTGTTTGTAAATTTTTGAGACAGATTCCTTGTCTGTCACATCATTTGCAAATATTTTCTCTTATTCTCTGGGTTGTCTTTTCGTTTTGTTTGTGGTTTCCTTTGCTGTGCAAAAGCTTTTGAGTTTAATTAGGTCCCATTTGCTTGTTTTTGTTTTTATTTCAATTACTCTAGGAGCTAGATTGAAAAAGATATGGCTGTGATTTATGTCAAAGAGTGTTCTGCCTATGTTTTCCTCTAAGAGTTTTATAGTATCAGGTCTTACATTTAGGTCTTTAATCAGTTTTAATAATAATAATAATTGCAGTGAACTAAAATCCACAAAACATGTTTAAATTCATGATCTTGTACTGATATTAGATTTTTAACAAAGAATTATCTTCACAAGATAAGGTACCAATTCATTTTCTTGAAAAATGCTAAATAATTGGAAGCACTATTAATGTGGGACCTTCTTGAGATACTGGAATGACCCAGAGGAGAGGAAGCCAGGTTTCAGAGGTGGTTTACTTCTGGTTCACCCTTATTCTGAGAGTTAGAGCCCTTCTAGGTAACAACTTTATTATTTTTTTTTGGCACACGGGCTTAGTTGCTCCGCGGCATGTGGGATCTTCCTAGAGCTAGGATCGAACCCGTGACCTCTGCATTGGCAGGCGGACTCTTAACCACTGCGCCACCTAGGAAGCCCGGTAACAACTTTAAATGGGGGCAGGGTGACTTTGATTGTTAGCATTCATTTTCACAGCTCTTTCTTTGGATTTGGAAAATGTCTTCAGGGAAAAAGTGAGTTTTGATCTTCTTGATTTTTTTTCCCTTGGTAATTAGTCATTGTCTTGTTAGTTTCTTAATGCTTTTAAGAAGAAAACTTTTTTTTAAAACATAGTTTATTCAGCTTTTTTCACTGTCTTTTAGAGGCAGAGTTGCCAACTCTACTTCTACCAAAAAAATAGGCTACTTACCTCATGGAATTTAGTTTTATCTAGATGTATTCATGTAAAACAATTTGTATCAGATAATTAGCTGTGTAATTTGTAGAAAACATCTAAGATAATATGTGATGGTATGATTAGGTAAGATGTATTTTATTTAGCATACTAATATATGGCAATGATACCAATTAACTATAAGTTTCTATGTACCAGGTAATTGTTCAGCATACTTTCTGTATGTTGTCTGACTTAATTCAACCTATGAGATATAGGTATTACTATGTTTTTTCTTTTACAAGTGAAGAAATCAAGGCTCAAAGATGTTGAGTTTGTCCATGTCACACAGTTTAATAAATGGTTGAGCTGATAGTCACTCAGGCCACTTGACTCTGAACTCTAAACCTTTATACTTTACTCTTTGTAGTGCTGCAAGAGCATATAACAAGAGGACCTGATCTAGTCATGGGATCAGGGGAGATTTCCCTGAAGAAGGAAATTTGAGTCAAGATCTGAAGGTCAAGTATGAGTTAACTAAGTGAAGAGGTTAAGAGTGCCTAAGCCTAGAACCTGGAGGGAGATGACACTTTGAAGATTGGAAAGAAGTCTGGCGGGGCTGTTAGGGAGACTATCGGAATATGTGGCTCCACACTCTTTGACGGATTCTCTTACATTGATATCTACTGCCCTTATGTGTGGTCTACAGACGTATTCTTCCCACTTTAAAGCTGGCTGACTCCTGATGGTGATGCAGTAGGAAGAACACAGCATCACTTCTGAAAAATTCTTGCCAAAAAATACTGAACCTGAATTTAATAAAGCCTCTAGAAGTAACTAGTTTACAAGAAATATAGGGGATGAAGAAATATGTTAAATGATAAGAATACAATAAGCCAAATCTGAAATGTGGGTAATTCTGTAAGACAAATGGCCTAATCTCTTCAACAAATAAATGTCAGGTTAAAAACAAAAAAGAGTGGAGGAGACCAGAGAGACTGTTACAGATTAAAAGAAATTTAGGAGTATTATATGTGGACCTGGTTTGGATTCTGATTTGAAAAAAAAAAAAACAGAAACAAAAGACGTTTTTAAAACATTTGGGGAAAATTGAACGTGGACTAGATATTAAGTGATAGTAAGGAATTATTAATATAATTGGGTGTGACAATGGTATTGAAGTTATGTTTAAAAAGTCTGTATTTATCAGATGTATGCTGAAATATAAGTGGGTGAGGAAGAAATGAAACAAGTATGGAAGGATGTTAACATTGAACCTTGGTCAATGAATATGTCATTGTACTCTTTCTCTACTTTTATGTAGTTTTGAAATTTCCCTAATGAAAAGTTTAGAAACTAGTTGAAAGGTGGTAGCTGTTGAAGTTGGCTGTTATTTTCGAAAAGTATCTTTATTTAAGGTAGAGGTGGGATGGATGACCATGGTGGGTAATTAAGTTGTTGGAGACCAGAATTTAAAGGGGAAAGAGTATTCTATGATGTCAAGTAGCAAAAATGGCAGAATTAGAGAATTTGTAACATGTTACTAGGTTTAGCTGAAAATAAATTATTGGTGACTAGAAATTGCTTAGTTGGATTTCACTGTCTGAAGCAGATACAAAAGGACAGAGGGAGCTTTGCAAGAAATACTGATCTAGCAGCAGGGAGGCCTACTTATAACAAATCCTGGGAAGATCATTTTACCTCTCTGGTCTCAGATGCTTACAGCATCTGACATGTTGGTACAATCTTCCCAACAGTCTCTCCTGTCAGCTCCAGACAGCTAGAGATTTTGGATTAAACAATTTCTGAGGTTCTCTCAAGCTCTAAGATTCCATGATGCTAATGAATGTGTGTGTGTGACTGTGCCTCTTGAAAGGAGAAGTTAGATGTGAAAGAATCCAAGGAAATATTTTCCGATAGAATGGCAGAGTCTTAGACAACAAGAGCAAGTAAATTTAATAGAAACCTTTGTGTGTGCCATACAGAATCCTTTGTTGCTAGCTTCTGATCTACTTAGAAATAAAGACCACCTAAGAATGTGGAAGGTCATTTACCCTTGGAGTTAGTCCAGTGAATTGTTACTGTAACTTCGGGTCAGATTTAGTTTTTTGGGAAGCTACTTTTTTTTTATTAGCATTTATTAGCATCACTTGCTTTTCACATTATCCAGTTAAAACAAAGTTTTCTTTGTGTGTATGTGTGTAAAACCCTATAATGTTTTATTTCTAGAGGAGAATGTTATAAAATTCTTAAAATCAGTTTTCTTAGAAGTCATAAAAGTTTTGACACAAGAATGCCAGAGTAATAGGTTCTTTTAGATATAATTTCCTTTAACACCTATTGCACTTTTTTCTTTGTTAATTTAGGCAACTCACAATTTTTTATTGCCAACCTCTACTACTTTTGATTCTACAAAGAATATTGTATCTACAGCAGCCCCTGAAGCCCAAGAGTCCAGCAAATCATCAGACTCATGACTGAAAAACAGGTAAACCTAAAATATCCGAAGCCAGTGTTTGTCAAAGTATATGTCAAAGAATACCATACCTACAAATGTGAAAAATCTTACTTTAAAAGGCTTCTTTAGTAAAATCACTTTGGGAAATGATGGGTTAAAGACTATTAAATGATATCATTATTCTAAGACTTCACAATACAGTAAGTCCCCTACATACTACGAACCTTCAAGTTGAGAACTTTCAAAGATGCGACTGTGCATCTGGTTCCAGCAAGGAACTGTGCCATCAGTGTCAAGCGTGAGTGAAATTGCAGCTTGCCCTCCATCTCCTATTGCTGACGATCCTTCAGCTCTACCATCTCCCACCTCCTCTCCCTCCTCCAGTCAGTAACTCTTCTTGCGTGTTCACTCGATGCCAGCCCCTGTGTGCCAGCTGTTGTACTACTGTACTTTTCAAGGTATTGTACTGTAAGATTAAAAAGGTTTTTCTTTATTTTTTGCATTTGTTTTTTATGTACTATTTGTGTGAAAAGTATTATAAACCTATTACAGTACAGTACTATATAGCCGATTGTGTTAGTTGGGTACCTAGGCTAACTTTGTTGGACTTAACAAATTGGACTTATGGATATGCTTTTGGGATGGAGCTCGTTCATATGTAGCAGGTTTACTGTACTGTCAGTCTCCAAAGAGGACTTTAGTATACAGTATTTCTTACTTATTTAACACTAATCTGATGAATATTTCATTAGACTGGTGTTCCGCAGCACATACTTTGGAAAATGCCATTCTCAACTATTTTCAGAATTTGCAAAGTTATGTTTTTCTTTTTCTTAGAAGAGCTATCAGGGAACAGTATGAATAATTTGGTCATTCATAATGTGTGACGTTGTTATTTATAGAGCATTTTGTTTTTATGAGTCATGGTAGACGTCCTCTTATATACCCACACAGAGCTTTTGGCTCCTAAGACAGATATCAGCAGTAATTTTAGTTCTGTGTCATTAATCTTTGTGACCAGAAGACATAAATAAGGGAAAAGGTTGTGGGAGGCAGGAGAGTTATAGAAAGGATAAAGAAAAGGAAGAAAGTCAGCAGTCAAAATTTGTTTGGTGCTGTGAGTCATAGTGCTATCAAAGAGTCATCAAAATAATTTGTTTTTTGTCTTGTTAGTTTTTTTTTTTAATTGAAGTATAGGTGATTTACAGTATTATATTAGTTTCAGGTATATAACATAGTGAATCAGTATTTCTATAGATTTTACTCCATTAAAAATTATTATAAGATGATGGCTATAATTCTCTAGCTATACAATATATCCTTGTCGCTTACCTATCTTGGTAGATTTTTTAATGTCTGAGGGACATTTGGTTGTGGAGAGTAATACTTTTATTTGTACTTTAAAAAATTGTCTTGGAGAGTGGGAGGGGAAAAGTTGTCAGAATTACTAATCTTAAAGTTATGATATTTACATACTATACACCAATAAAATGTATAAAATATATTTTTCAGAGCATTTAAATAGATGGAAAATTCACTCAAATAACCTTTTCACAAATATATAAGATACTTAAGGTATTTTAAAAAAAAACACAAAGTACCTCACACAATGATTTCAAAATTGATCATTGTACTTATATTAAGAGCACATTATAAAACTGTTAATATCATGGATTTAAATGTCATTTAAAAGAATCTCTATTTCTATTCTTATCTGCATTTTATGTTCTTATTTTTCTTCCCATTGTTAGGTTTTTATTTGTTTTAGTTTTTATTCTTTTTTAATCTAGAGAGTGAGAATTCCCCTTTCAGGTTTATGGTGTAAATATACATATTTAGAATCAGGGATACAAACCTTAAGCGTGTCTTTCAGAATGATTCTACTAGAATCAGTTACTAGGTGGACAGACTCCTTTTCATAGTTAGTTCCTTGTATAATGGACAAGGTCTATCTAAATTATTGGCTCTGTCCAGTCAGATTTTTTTTTTTGTCATTTTTATTTCATTTTAAAAATTTCTATTGAGATAAAATTCACGTAACATAAAATTCATCATTTAAAAATAATACAATTCAGTGGGGGCTTTATGTATGTTCATAACATTGTGCAACCATCACCTAGTCTAGAACATTTCCATCACCCCAAGAAGAAATTTTGCACCCAGTCAGATATGTTTTGATTTTGTTGTGACCCTAGTCATTGTTAAATGACCTTGTTTCTGAGTGACTCAACCTTTCTTTACTCTTCGATTAATATGACCCAATTTGCAGCTTTTTATTTTGAATGGTGCCTGTTCTGGTTCACTTAAATAAAAAACCTAACAGTGGGACTTCCCTGGTGGTCCAGTGGTTAAGATTTGGCCTTCCATTGCAGGGGGTGTGTGTTCGATCCCTGGTTGGGGAGCTAAGAACCCACATGCCTCCTGGCCAAAAAACCAAAACATAAAACAGGAGCAATATTGTAACAAATTCAATAAAGACTTTAAAAAACAAAAACAAAACCAAAAAACCTGTCTGTTTGGTTCACTGAAATTACAGGGTTTTTTATTTTTGTTTGATTTATCCATTAAGGCCTATATATTATGAGCATTCTGAAATTATATAACGTAATTATCTGTGCTTATCTGCATCCTTTTTAGTCTGTTAATTTTGTTAGAAACAAATTTGTTTTAATTTTAATCATTATATGTGTATAAAAATTCATATTAAGACTTTTGGAGAAAAAGTCTGTTATTCTGAAAACAAAGGAAATTATATATAAGGATATTTCTTCACCTCATGTCTTAAAGTTGATCCTTTTCTCCCTCCTTGTAATTGTAGCGGGAAGAAGCAGAATGGGAAAGCATAAATGTGCTGTTGATGATGCATGGCTTAAAACCTTTATCTCTAGTCAAAAGAACAGATATGAAAGGTAAACAGATCCTATTCTTGCTCCTTAAGATAAAAAGCTTCTTTTTCTGTTAAAATTTTTTGATCTTAAATTTTTTTCCTTATCTTTATTTTTACCATGTGTATTACATTTCAAAAAATGTAGATCTCATCATTTTTGATAAACAGTCATCACAAAGGATGAGGGAGAATTTAAAAACTTTGATGGAAGAAACATCACGTCAACAGAACATGATCCAGGAGCTCATAGAAACTAATAAGCAGCTTAAGTAAGAAAACAGAAAAAAATCTCTTTTGAATTGTTTGTGTACAAGTGGTATGCAGTCTAAAAATAACTCCCTTGAAAAAACTCTTGAAATTAAATTTTCCATTTTGATTAAATATTGAATTTAAAAATTTAAATTAAAATATTTTAATTAAATTAAAATATTTTTAGTGGGTAAATCTTTTGGCAATAGCTTAGCTTAGATATGTAATGGTACCCTATATTTCTTCAGTTGGTTTGTGTTATAAGATAGAAATTTTAAGAACGCAAAGAAATTTTAGAAACTCATTATGTTGTTAGATGGATATGTTTGTTGATATGTTTTATTTTTATTACTAAGGGAAGGAATTGTGTGTCTGTTACTAGAAATGAACTTCAACTACAACAAAGCCGAGCCGCAGATCAGGAACAACGAGCTAATGACTTGGAACAAATTATGGAGAGTGTGAAATCCAAAATTGGTGAAATGGAGGATGAATCCCTAAGTAGGGTTTGCCAGCAACAGAATCAAATAAAAGAACTTCAAAAGGAGCATAAAGCTTTACAGGTACTGAGTTAAACATTTTCTTACATGATAGTATTAAAACAGCTTGTCAAGATTGCAGGTGACTTCCATGTTGCTTAATTCAATGGTCCTTCTCTTACTTGACCTATCATTACTTGACCTTGAAATTCTTTCTTTGCTTTGTTTCCAGAACATCCTCTCTTCTGGTTTTCCTCTAACTCCACTGGTTATTTTTCAGCTCTTTTGCTGATTCTTGTCATTTTCTTAACCTCTTAGTGTTGAAATTCCCCAGACTCATTCTTAGACCTTTCTCTTTTCTATAAATTCTAACTCCCTTGGTGATGCTCAGTCTAATTCACAGCACTTTTAAATCTATAGCACAGACCTCTTCCCTTAATTCCAGACTCACATCCTGTATCCTACTTAATATCTCTACTGGATGTCTGGTAGGCATCCAGAACTTTTTTACATGTCTAAAACTAAGTTTGTGAATTTCCTCACCAAACTTTCTTCTTTTAGTCTCCACTCCTCCACTCTGGTCCAAGTCACCTTCATTTCTTTCCTGCTTCTGTCTTGGTTTCCCTACTCCTACCCCTGCCTTTTTCAATGTGCTCTCAACATAGTAGCTCAAAATACTCCAATGACTTTCCTTTTTTTGTTTTTTTGAGGAAAGTCCAAAACTTACCATGGCCTTATATGATCTGGCCCTGGGCTACCTTCTGACTTCATCTGCTACATCTCTTGCATATTCTATTCAAGCCACCCTGATGTTCTTGCTGTACTTCAAACATTTTCCTTGAACGTTCTCTCCTCAGGGACTTTGTACATTTTGTTCTTCCTTTTCCCTTGGCCACGCATGCTTTTTTAAAGATAGCTGCATGGTTTGTTTTCTGTCTCCTTACTTTAGTGTCACATCACCATTTCTCAGGAGTTCCTTTTTTGACTACTTTACTTAAAGTTGGCAATCCTGTCCCCCACAAATCATATTGCCTTACTTTTTAAAAAAAACTTTTAAATAAGTTTATGTGTTTGTTTATCGGCTGCGTTGGGTCTCCATTGCTGCACGCGGGCTTTCTCTAGTTGCGGCAAGTGGGGGCTACTCTTTGTTGTGGTGCGTGGGCTTCTCAGTGTGATGGCGTCTCTTGTTTTGGAGCATGGGCTCTATGTGCACAGGCTTCAGTAGTTGTGGCACACGGGTTCTAGTTGTGACTTGCAGGCTCTAGAGTGCAGGCTCAGTAGTGGTGGCACACAGGCTTAGTTACTCCGCAGCATGTGGGATCTTTCTGGCCCAGGAATCGAACCTGTGTCCCCTGCATTGGTAGGTGGATTCTTAGCCACTGTGCCACCAGGGAAGTCCCCCTGCTTTGTTTTATCCATAGGTCTTAGCACTATCCAACATGCTAATATACTATACACTGTTTATGTATCTCCCTGAGTTAGAATGCAAGCTCAGGGCAAGTATTTTTGTCTATTTTGTTTAGAGCTAAGAAAGTGTCTGCTTTATTATTAGTTGTAGATGCTCAATAACTATTTGAATTACTGAGTTAAATTTACATAATGTTTATATGGAATATACTTTGTGATTATAAATTGTTTTATTACTTTTATTTTTATTGAAATAGCAATATTGTAATATTGAATACTTAATTTCCTGATTTAAAAAACCTCTTACTTTAAAACTTGGGTGTTTATTATGATTAAAAGAAATAAACCTTTTGTGGTGATAACCAATATTTAGTTTTGAGACATTACAGATACTTAGAAACGTTATATCATTATAAATGTATTTTATTGGCACAACACTATATGTACCTATTGCACTCAAGACATTCAGGCTGCCTAAAAGGCACCAGTACTCCTCAGGCAGGGTCTGGATGTCCCCTCAGTTTATACTGGCAGTGTTGGAAGGATCTGATGAATTAATACAAATTTCAGGGGTCAGAGAGAATCAGCCAGAGATACTAAGAAGTTCTGGTATGAGGCCGCAGGCAGTTGGTGTTCTGCCCTCATTTAGACTGCCAGCTTGGGGTGGGCAGTGCTGGACCTGCTGGTATTGATCATAGCTTCAGAGAAGACACTTATCATTCTTTGATGGCCAAGTCTGTTTCTGTTATTCATCTGTTAACAAAATCTTTAACTGTTAGAACTTTACATTTTTAGGTTTGCTTTGTTAGGTTGTTTTCCTAATCAATGGTACATTCTAAACTCTCTACAGAGAAGGGGATTTTGGAAGTATTTCTGCATGCATTTGATTTCGACCTTGCTCTCAAATATAGGACATGTGGAAACTTGAAGCTCTTTAACTCATCAACTTACTGATGTCTGAAAGCAGCCATCATGTAGTACTGACAGAGGGAGTGGAGTGCAGGGGAGATCACTGTTTTTTGTGTTGTTTTGTTTTGTTTTTAAGGATAATATCTTTTTTTTTTCAAAGAGATTGATCTATAAATAATCATAAAATCAAATTTTTAAAATATAAGACTTATGAATTTACCAGGGTTTTAGGCAGTTCAAAGAACAGATGCTTAGGGCTTCCTAGGTGGCGCAGTGGTTAAGAATCCACCTGCCAATGCAGAGGACACGGGTTTGATCCCTGCCCCAGGAAGATCCCATATGCTGTGGAGCAACTAAGCCCATGTGCCAAAAAAAAAAAAAAAAAAAAAAAAGATGCTTGAGGATTCATTGATGACTTGGAGTGGCATGTATTTTCTGTTAAGTAGTTCATCTGTCTTAAATGAATTATGGGCCATTAACTTTTTGTTTCAGGTCCTAGAGATTTGTTATGTAGATAATAAATTGGTACAGAGGAAGTCTCATGTTTCAGTCTGCTGTGGGAGACAGACAGAACTAGGATTGGGGTATGAAGACTTGGTGTTGGGGAAGGGTGCCTATGCTAATTTGATTACTTGAAATTAGTTGCTTGCTTGTTTTGTCTTTTTAAAAAATTATTTTATTTATTGGCTGTGTTGAGTGTTCGTTGCTGCACACAGGCTTTCTCTGGTTTCGGAGACTGGGGCTACTCTAAATTGTGGTGCGCAGGCTCCTCATTTTGGTGGCTTTTCTTGTTGCAGAGCTATGGGCTCTTGGCACATGGGCTCAATAGTTGTGGCTCATGGGCTCTAAAGCACAGGCTCAGTAGTTGTGGCACATGGGCTTAGTTGCTCTGCAACATGTGGGATCTTCCTGGAGCAGAGATCGAACCCACGTGCCCTGTATTGGCAGGCGATTCTTAACCACTGCACCATCTAGGAAATCCCAACTTGTTTGTTTTTTAAGTACCTAAGGGTACTTTTTATAGAATGTACCAGAAATTGGCAAACCCAAGGAATTGTTGCCCCTCAGTGTTGCCTGATTTTCCAGTTCTGTTACAGACTAGTCATATATTCTATACTAGTTATTCTGTGCTTTCTTGGGGAAGATGCACTTCCCCAAATTGTGCTCCTGGAGAACAATTATTTCACAGTTTAAGGCACATTCTTTTTTTTTGTTTTTTGTTTTGGCATATGCTTGTTTCCAATTTTAGAGTGGTTTAGTGCTGCATATTTTGCAGTTGAGAGAAAGGAAACATTGATTTTGTGTGTATGTGGCAAGGAGATCAAGGAAATTAACAGGTGTTTGACAAAACTATTTTGAAAGATTGATGTTGAGAGATTGCTGGGGAAATGCAGAATCTAAAAGACAGCATTGTATTTGCAGTTTCTATGTTCTGCAGCAGTTTCCCTTTTCCTCTACTTAGCTTCTGTGGATATAATTTAAATTTGGGGTCCTCTAAAGATCTAAATAGATAATTTTAAAGTCAACATGAACAGTATCAGGTAGTTCTCCCTCTTCTTTCTTCATAGAGAGTATATGGATGGAGAAACTATTCTCTTAGGAGTGACCTCAAAGATTAAAATATGCACTCTTGACCTCTGAAAATGTAATGTTACTTTGTATCTTTTGCCTTATCCCATGACACTGTAACAATCATAAAACAGTTTTACCCTTTTCCAACTTATATTGTTGTATATTTCTATTCCATATTTATTTTTATTTTCTCTCCATGCATTTATTTACCACTGACAGTTCAAATAACATAAAAATATTTCCTTCTGTTATTATTTACATTTTTAAAAAACAAAAAAATTTAGTTCTATACTCTCTGCCCTAATTATTATGTATTATCCAAACCACCCGATGTAAAGCCACCAAGCTCTTTTGTACACTTCTTCACAAGTTCTTTAGCTTCAGTTTTTTTTGTTTGTTTTTTTTGTTTTACTTTGTGTTGGATTCCTCTATTGACTTTAGCTTTTTAAAATATACAGGGAGCGGCTGGTGCGGCGTAGGGGGTCAGAAGCCGGTTGGAGCCTGGGACGTCTAGTAGTTGTCTGAAGATTCTTCAATCACTATGTCAAGCGACACAGATGTTTCTCTTTCTTGATATGATGAATATCAGGGATCTAAACTTATTTGAAAAGCTAGAGAGGCACCATTTGTCCCCACTGGGATGGCAGGTTTTGCAGCAATCGTTGCGTATGGATTATATAAATTAAAGAGCAGGGCAAATACTAAAATGTCTGTTCACCTGATCCATATGCACATGGCAGCCCAAGGCTTTGTTGTGGGAGCAATGACTCTTGGTATGGGCTATTCCATGTATCGAGAATTCTGGGCAAAACCTAAACCTTAGAAGAGGAGATGCTGTCTTGGTCTTGGTGGTAGTGCTTGCTTTAGTTAGACATCTCATATTGAGGTTATATGTTTATGTTGAAAATAAATTCTTTGGGTCAGACAGTTACATGGTAATTTGAATATTGACATCCTTTCTTGCAGGCTTGATTTGCCTGGTGACCAAGTTACTGGTTACTAGTTCACTAGGTCATTCAGGGGAGTCAGATTAGCACAAAAGAAACATGTCACTTTTAAATGCACTTGATAGTGGTTACAGTGTTCACCTTCTTATGAAATTAGTTCTAAATAGGACAACATGCCAATCCTGAAAATGCTCCCAGTTGCTGCAGAATATCACATGCTTTTGATGTAATGTAGGAGTCCTATTTACCCCAGTTAATTTAACTCTTTCTGACTGACTTGTGGACTGAGTACTGTTTTAAGGGCTGGTTGGCTCTTGAGGAACCCTTTCAGAACAGTGCATGGAATACAACAGTATAAACCTCTTGGCAGTATTTGTGTGTTTTCAAACCAAACCTAAAAAGCTGGTAACAGCTGCTTTGAAGCAGTATTTATTTCAGAATCATAGTTGTAAACATGAGAATAACTTCATTGTAGATCCTCATTTAGCTCTTTTGTAATTGCAGAATTATATTTTGCTGCTGTTATATTAGAATAATTTTTAAATGGTATTTTGAAATAGAAATGTGTATTTTAAGTGCTAATGCAAAGGTAAATGAAAAACACTTTTTAAATGTGTGCAGTGTGTTTATTTTCTCTTTAAGAATCATAAATGTTAAATAAATTGCCTATAATGGAAATGATTTATGAGCACGCTGGTTTGGTGAGACATTATACAAACTTTGGTATACTACAGAATGCTTTGTTGTACTTGTGAAATTCTCTTGTCTAGCCTGAATTTACATTCCATGGTGGTAACATGGTAAATGTAGTGTTATTAAAGTAAGTGGACACACACACATACACACAAATATATATATACAGGGAGCCATGAGATTGAGTGTTTCTTAGGGCCAAATGAAAAAATAGATCTAATGTGTATTAAAGTCAGCAAGATACTCCTAATACATGACTTATAAGTAACTGATATCTAGGTAGTGAGGAAAGAGATATAGGAGAGATGGCATGGGCTATTAAAATTGTTACTGGGCCCTCTCCAGATTCTTGGACAGTGTTACCATAGAAAAATCACTCCCACGAGATTCTTAGACAAGCAAAGCTTTTTATTGAAAGAATAGCTTGTGCACAAGGGAGAAGGTGGAAAAGAGTGTCAACTTCTTGAGGACTTTCAGGGAAAGAGTTTTAAAGGCAGTGTGAAGGAGAGGGCCGCGGAGTACCTGATCAGCTTGTCCCCAGTTCTCTCATTGGTTGGCATCAAGGTGAAGTTTCAAGTATCATCAACCTTCTGGTTTCAACTGGTTTGGTGTCTACATGCTTGCAGTCAGTAGTTTTCATCTGGTGGGGGTCTGCTTCCTGCAAAAACAACTTAGGAATGTGTATCAGATCTTTATATCTTTAAGGGACCTGGGAGTTCAATAATTCTTCTTTGTGGCGGATTTATAGTCCCACTTTTGTGTTTTGAAAATTATGTACATACATTAGTGGAACAGAGATAATCTTTTATTCCTGTGGGTCTCTGAGTATTATCTCAGAGGCTCAAGCCTTTAGGCATGCTGTTTTACCGGGCCTGTCAAGCCTGCTTGCTCAAGGCCATTCCCTTGGTCCTTTTCTAAAATGGTTATATTCTTATCTTCCTCTTTCAAAATTATCATCTTTCACTCAGCGTAGTTATTTCAAGATTCATCCATGTTGCTGGATGTATCAACAGTTTATTCTGTTGTGTGAGTATACTACAGTTTGTTGATTCACCTGTTGATGGACATTTGTCTTGTTTCCACTTTCTGGCTAGTACAAAACAAAGCTTTTATAACATTTGTCTTAGTCTTTCGGTGGACATACGCTTTCATTTCTCTTTGGTAAATACCTAAGAGTAGAATTGCTGAGTTGTATGGTAAGTATATATTTAACTTTTTAAGATGCTGCCTGTGACTGGTCTTCATTGTCTCAGTGTCTTTCAAGGAACCTGAGTTCTTAATTTCTTTTTTTTTTTTGTATGTTTTTATTTTTATGGCTGCACTGGGTCTTAGTTGTAGCACATGGGGTCTTTGTTGAGGCATGTGGAATCTTTCATTGCGGTGTGTGGACTCTTCATTGTGGCACGCAGGCTTCGTTGCCCTGTGGTATGTGGGATCTTAGTTCCCTGACCAGGGATCAAATCCATGTCCCCTGCATTGAAAGACAGATTCTTTACCACTGGACCACCAGGGAAGTCCCATGAGGTCTTTTTTTTTTTTTTTTTTTTTAGAACTTTTATTGAGATACAGTTAACATACAATAAACTGCATATATTTAGAGTGTACAATTTGGTATCCCAATCTCCCAATTCATTCCCCCCCAACCCTCCCTGCTTTCCCCACTTGGTGTCCATATGTTTGTTCTCTACATCTGTGTCTCTATTTCTGCCTTGAAAACCAGTTGATTTGTATCATTTCTTTATAGTCCACATATATTTGTTAATATACAATATTTGTTTTTCTCTTTCTGACTCACTTCACTCTGTATGACAGTCTCTAGGTCCATCCATGTCTCTACAAATGTCCCAGTTTCATTGCTTTTTACAGCTGTGTAATATTCCATTGTATATACGTACCACATCTTTATCCATTCATCTGTTGATGGACACTTAGGTTGCTTCCGTGTCCTGGCTATTGTAAATAGTGCTGCAGTGAAGATTGGCGTGCATGTGTCTTTTTGCATTATGGTGTTCTCTGGGTATATGTCCAGCAGTGGGATTGCTGGGTCATATGGTAGTTCTATTTTTAGTTTTGCAAGGAACCTCCATACTGTTCTCCATAGTGGCTGTATCAATTTACATGCCCACCAGCAGTGCAAGAGCATTCCCTTTTCTCCACACCCTCTCCAGCATTTACTGTTTGTTGATTTTCTGATGATGCCCATTCTAACCGGTGTGAGGTGATACCTCATTGTAGTTTTGATTTGCATTTCTCTAATAATCAGTGATGTTGAGCAGCTTTTTATGTGCCTCTTGGCCATCCATATGTCTTCTTTGGAGAAATGCCTCTTTAGGTCTTCTGCCCATTTCTTGATTGGGTTTTTTGTTTTTTTGGTATTGAGCTGGATGGACTGTTTATATATTTTGGAGATTAATCCTTTGTCTGTTGATTCATTTGCAAATATTTTCTCCCATTCTGAGGGTTGTCTTTTTCTTCTTGCTTATAGTTTCCTTTGCTTTGCAGAAGCTTTGAAGTTTCATTAGGTCCCACTTATTTATTTTTGTTTTTATTTCCATCATTCCAGGGAGTGGATCAAAAAAGATCTTGCTGTTATTTATGTCGAAGAGTGTTCTTCCCATGTTTTCCTCTAGGAGTTTTATAGTGTCTGGGCTTACATTTAGGTCTTTAATCCATTTTGAGTTTATTTTTGTGTATGGTGTTAGGGAGTGTTCTAGTTTCACTCTTTTACATGTAGCTTTCCAGTTTTCCCAGCACCACTTATTGAAGGGGCTGTTTTCTCCATGGTATATCCTTGCCTCCTTTGTCACAGACTAGTTGACCATAGTTTATCTCTGGGCTTTCTATCCTGTTCCATTGATCTATATTTCTGTTTTTGTGCCAGTACCATACTGTCTTGATCACTGTAGCCTTATAGTATAGCCTGAAGTCAGGAAGCCTGATTCCACCAACTCCGTCTTTCCTTCTCAAGATTGCTTTGGCTATTCGGGGTCTTTTGCGTTTCCATACAAATCGTAAAATTTCTTGAAATGCCATTGGTAATTTGATGGGGATTGCATTGAATCTGTAAATTGCTTTTGGTAGTATCATTTTCACAATGTTAATTCTTCCAATCCAAGAACATGGTATGTCCCTCCATCTGTTTGTGTCTTCTTTGATTTGTTTCATGAGTGTCTTATAGTTTTCTGAGTACAGGTCTTTTACCTCCTTGGTTAGGTTTATTTCTAGGTATTTTATTCTTTTTGTTGCAGTGGTGAATGGGATCGTTTCCTTCATTTCTCTTTCTGATCTTTCATTGTTGGTGTATAGAAATGCAAGAGTTTTCTGTGTGTTAATTTTGTATCCTGCAACTTTACCAAATTTGTTGATTAGCTCAAGTAGTTTTCTGGTGGCATCTTTAGGATTTTCTATATATAGTATCATGTCATCTGCAAACAGTGACAGTTTTACTTCTTCTTTTCCAATTTGGATTCCTTTTATTTCTTTTTCTTCTCTGATTGCTGTGGCAAGAACTTCCAAAACTATGTTGAATAGTAGTGGCGAGAGTGGAACTCCTTGTCTTGTTCCTGATCTTAGAGGGAATGCTTGCAGTTTTTCAACATTGAGAATGATGTTTGCTGTGGGTTTGTCATATATGGCCTTTATTATGTTGAGGTAGGTTCCCTCTATGCCCACCTTCTGGAGAGTTTTTATCATAAATGGGTGTTGAATTTTGTCAAAAGCTTTTCCCGCATCTATAGAGATGATCATATGGTTTTTATCTTTCAGTTTGTTAATATGGTGTATCACATTGATTTGCGTATATTGAAGAATCCTTGCATTCTAGGGATAAACCCCACTTGATCATGGTGGATGATCCTTTTAATGTGTTGTTGGATTCTGTTGGCTAGAATTTTGTTGAGGATTTTTGCATCTAAATTCATCAGTGATATTGGTCTATAATTTTCTTTTTTTGTAGTATCTTTGTCTGGTTTTGGTATGAGGGTGATGGTGGCCTCATAAAATGAGTTTGAGGGTGTTTCTTCCTCTGCAATGTTTTGGAAGAGTTTGAGATGGATGGGTGTTAGCTCTTCCCTAAATGTTTGATAAAATTTACGTGTGAATCCATCTGGTCCTGGACTTTTGTTTGTTGGGAGATTTTTATTTTTTATTTTTTATTTTTATTTTTTTTGGCACACGGGCTTAGTTGCTCCGTGGCATGTGGGATCTTCCTGGAGCTGGGATTGAACCCGTGACCTCTGCATTGTCAGGCGCACTTAACCACTGCGCCACCTAGGAAGCCCTGTTGGGAGATTTTTAATCACAGTTTCAATTTCATTACTCGTGATTGGTCTGTTCATATTTTCTATGTCTTCCTGATTCAGTCTTGGACATATTCTTACAAAGGTATAACCTTCCATTTCATCCAGGTTGTCCATTTTATTGGCATATAGTTGCTTGTAGTAGTCTCTTATGATTTTTATTTCTGCGTTGTCCGTTGTAACTTCTCCTGTTTCATTTCTAATTTTATTGGTTTGAGTCCTCTCCCTCTTCTTCTTGATGAGTCTTGCTAGAGGTTTATCGATTTTATTTATCTTCTCAAAGAACCAGCTCTTAGTTTTATTGATTTTTGCTATTGTTTTCTTTGTTCCTCTTTCATTTATTTCTGCTCTGATCTTTATGATTTCTCTTGGTCTACTAACTTTGGGTTTTGTTTGCTCTTGTTTCTCTACTTTCTTTAGGTGTAAGTTTAGGTTGTTTACTTGGGATGTTTCTAGTTTCTTGACGTAGGATTGTATTGCTATAAACTTCCCTCTTAGAACTGCCTTTGCTGCATCCCATAGGTTTTGTATCATTGTGTTTTCATTGTGATTTGTCTCTAGATATTTTTTGATTTCCTCTTTGATTTCTTCAGTGATCTGTTGGTTATTTAGTAGCATATTGTTGAGCCTCCATGTGTTTGTGTTTTTTAGAGTTTTTTTCCTGTAATTGATTTCTACTCTCATAGCATTGTGGTCAGAAAAGATGTTTGATGTGATTTTAGTTTTCTTGAATTTACCAAGGCTTGATTTATGACCCAAAATATGATCTGTCCTGGAGAATGTTCCATGTGCACTTGAGGAGAATGTGTAATCTGCTGTTTTTGGATGTAATGTCCTATAGATATCTATTAAATCAAACTGATTTATTGTGTCATTTAAAGCTTGTGTTTGCTTATTAATTTTCTGTGTGGATGATCTGTCCATTGGTGTAAGTGAGGTGTTAAAGTCCCCCACTATGATTGTGTTCCTGTTGATTTCCTCTTTCATAGTTGTTAGCATTTGCCTTATGTATTGAGGTGCTCCTATACTGGGTGCATATATATTTATAATGGTTATCTCTTCTTCATGGATTGATCCCTCAATCTTTATGTAGTCTCCTTTCTTGTCTCTTATAACATTTTTTATTTTAAAGTGTATTTTATCTGATATGAGTATCGCTACTCCAGCTTTCTTCTGATTTCCATTTGCATGGAATATCTTTTTCCATCCCCCCACTTTCCATCTGTATGTGTCCCTAGGTCTGAAGTGGGTCGCTTGTAGACAGCATATATATGGGTCTTATTTTTGTATCCATTCAGCCAGTCTGTGTCTTCTGGTTGGTCCATTTAGTCCATTACATTCAAGGTAATTATCGATATGTATGTTTCTAGTACCATTTTCTTAATTGTTTTGTTTTTGTTTTTGTAGGTCCTTTTCTTCTCTTATGTTTCCCACTTAGAGAAGTTCCTTTAGCATTTGTTGTAGGGCTGGTTTGGTGGTGCTGAATTCTCTTAACTTTTGCTTGTCTGTAAAGCTTTTGATTTCTCCATCAAATCTGAATGAGATCCTTGCTGGGTAGAGTATTCTTGGTTGTAGTTCTTTCCTTTCATCACTTGAAATATATCATGCCACTCCCTTCTGGCTTGCAGAGTTTCTGCTGAGAAATCAGCTGTTAACCTGATGGGAGTTCCCTTGTATGTTATTTGTCATTTTTCCCTTGTTGCTTTTAATAACTTTTCTCTGTCTTTAATTTTTGTCAGTTTGACTACTCTATGTCTTGGCGTGTTTCTCCTTGGGTTTCTCCTGCCTGGGACTCTCTGTGCTTCCTGGACTTGGGTAGCTATTTCCTTTCCCACATTAGGGAAGTTTTCAACCATCATCTCTTGCAGCATTTTCTCGGGTCCTTTCTCTCTCTCTTCTCCTTCTGGGACCTCTATAATGCGAATGTTGGTGCGTTTTAACATTGTCCCCGAGGTCTCTTAGGCTGTCTTCAGTTCTTTTCATTCTTTTTTCTTTATTCTTTTCCACATGAGTGATTATCACCATTCTGTCTTCCAGGTCACTTATTTGCGCTTCTGCCTCAGTTACCCTGCTGTTGGTTCCTTCTAGTGTATTTTTCATTTCAGTTATTGTGTTGCACATATCTGTTTGTTTGTTCTTTAATGCTTTTAGGTCTTTGGTAAATTTTTCTTGCAACTTTTCGATCTTTGCATCCAGTCTTTTTTCAGAGTCCTGCATCACCTTCAGCATCATTATTCTGAATTCTTTTTCTGGAAGGGTGCCTGTCTCCTCTTCATTTAGTTGTTTTTCTGGGGTTTTATCCTGTCCCTTCATCTGGTACAAAGTCCTTTGCCTTTTCATTTTCTCTGTCTTTCTGTGGCTGTGGTTTTCAGTTCCATAAGATGAAATACTGCTGATACTGCTGTCTGCCCTCTTGTGGAGGAAGCTATCCAGGAGGCTCGTGGGTGCTTCCTGATGGGAGTGACTGATGGTGGGTAGGGCTGGGTTGGCGGAGCTCAGTAAAACTTTAATCTGCTTGTCTGCCCATGGGTGGGGCTGTGTTCCTGCCCTGTTGGTTGTTTGGCCTGGGGCTACTTAGCACTGGAGCTTACAAGCTGTTTGGTGGGGCTAATGGCGGTCTCTGGGAGGGCTCCTGCCAATGAGCACTTCCCAGAACCTCTGCCACCAGTGCCCCTGTCTCCTCAGTGTGCCACAGCTGCCCCCCACCTCTACAGGTAACCATCCAGCATCAGCAGGGAGGTCTGGTTCAGTCTCCTATGGGGTCACTGCTCCTTCCCCCTGGGTCCTGGTGAGCACACTTTTTTGTGTGCCCTGCAAGAGTGGAGTCTCTGTTTCCCCCAGTCCTGTGGAGGTTCTGCAATCAAATCCCGCTGGCTTTCGAAGTCTGATTCTCTGGGGATTCCTCCTCCCGTTGCTGGACTCCCAGGTTGGGCAACCTGACATCGGGCTCAGAACCCTCACTTTAGTGGGTGGACTTCTGTGGTATAACTGTTCTCCAGTTTGTGAGTCACCCACCCAGCATTTATGGAATTTGATTTTAACATGATTGCACCCCTCCTGCTGTCTCATCGTGGCTTCTCCTTTGTCTCTGGATGTGCGGTGTTTTTTTTTGGTGAGTTCCAGTGTCTTTCTGTCGATGATTGTTCAGCAGTTAGTTGTAATCCTGGTGCTCTTGCAAGAGGGAGTGAGCACACGTCCTCCTACTCCGCCATCTTGATTCCTCTCCTCCATGAGGTCTTAATTTTGATGAAGTTCACCCTAGCAGTTTTTTTTAATAGATTTTGCTTTTGATTTTATATATAAATATAACTTTGTGTACCCCAAGGTTATGATATCCAGTTCCACCACTACTTGTTAAAAAGGCTATTGTTTCTGTACCAGATTACCTTTGTATCTTTGCTGGAAATCAAATTATGTATGTGTGGGTTTATTTCTGGAGTGTTGTGTTCCATTGATATACGTATCTGTCTTTACTCCAGAACCACACTGTTTTGATTACTGTTAATCTTGAAATCAGGCATTCTAAATCTTTTACTTTTGTTCTCTTTCAATATGATGTTACGTATTTAATTTTTTTAAAAGCTTTTAATGTATTTTTAAAAAAAATTTTATTGAAATATAGTGCATTTACAATGTTGTGTTAGTTTCAGGTGTATAGCAAAGTGAATCAGTTATACATAAACATATTTCCACTCTTTTTTTAGATTCTTTTCCCTTATAGGTCATTACAGAGTATTGATTAGCATTCCCTGTGCTATACAATAGGTCCTTATCAGTTATCTATTTTATATATAGTAGTGTGTATGTGTCTATCCCAACCTCCTAATTTATGGCTCCCCTCCCACCCCCCCACCCTGTAACCATAAGTTTTTCTACAAACTGTAACTGTTTCTGTTTTATAAATAAGTTCATTTGTACCTTCTTTTTGTTAGTTTGTTTAAATTTCAGATGTAAGTGATATCATATATTTGTCTTTCTCTGACTTACTTCACTCAATATGGCAATCTCTGTGTCCATCCATGTTGCTGCAAATGGCATTATTTCATTTTTTTATGACTAAGTAGTATTCCATTGTATATCTGTACCTCATCTTCTTTATCCACTCCTATCAATGGACATTTAAGTTGCTTCCATGTCTTGGCTATTGTAAACGGTGCTGCAATGAATATTGAGGTGCATTTATCTTTTTGAATTATGCTTTTCTCTGGATATATGCCCAGAAGTGTGATTGCTGGATCATATGGTAGTTCTATATTTAGTTTTTTAAGGAAGCTTCATGGTGTTGTCCATAATGATTGTACCAAAGTACATTACCACTAACAGTGTAGGAGGGTTTCTCCATACCTTCTCCAGCATTCATTGTTTGCAGATTTTTTTAATGATGGCCATTGTGACTGGTGTGTCTTTATAGTTTTGACTTTCATTTCCTTAATAATTAGTGATGTTGAGCATCTTTTCATGTGCTTTTTGGCCATCTGTATATCTTCTTTGGGGAAATGTCTGTTTAGATCTTCTGCACATTTTTTGATTGGGTTTTTTGATACTGAGCTTTCATGAGGCTGTTTGTATATTTTGGAGATCAATCCCTTGTTGCTTGCTTTGTTTGCAAGTATTTTCCACTATTTTGTGGGTTGTTGTTTAATTTTTTTGTTTTGTTTTGTTTTTGGGGTTTTTTGGCCATGCTGCTTGGCTTGTGGGATCTTGGTTCCCCAGTCAGGGATTGAACCCGCACCCTTGGCTGTCTTTTGATTTTGTTTATGACTTCCTTTGCTGTGCAAAAGCTCTCAAGTTTAATTAGGTCCCATTTGTTTATTTTTGTTTTTATGTTTATTACTCCAGGAGTTGGATCAAAAAAGATATTGCTGTGATTTATGTCAGAGAGTGTTCTGCCTATGTTTTCCTCTAAGAGTTTTATAGTATCCAGTCCTACATTTAGGCCTTTAATCCATTTTGAGTTTATTTTGTGTATGGTGTTAGGGAGTGTTCTAATTTCATTCATTTATGTGTAGCTGTCCAGTTTTTCCCAGCACCATTTATTGAAGAGACTGTCTTTTCTCCATCATATATTCTTGCCTCCCTTGTCATAGATTAGTTGACCATAGGTGCTTGGGTTTATCTCTGGACTTTCTCTCCTGTCCCATTGATCTATATTTCTGTTTTTCTGCTAGTACCGAGCTGTTTTGATTATTGTAGCTTTGCAGTATAGTCTAAAATCAGCGTGCCTGATTCCTTCAGCTCTGTTTTTCTTTCTCAAGATTGCCTTGGCTATTCAGAGTCTTCTGTGTTTCCATACAAGTTGTAAAATTTTTTGTTCTAGTTCTGTGAAAAATGCCGTTGGTAATTTGATGGGTATTGCATTGAATCTGTAGGTTGCTTTGGATAGTACAGTCATTTTGACTATATTGATTCTTTCAATCCAAGAACATGGTACATCTCTCTATCTGTTTGTGTCATCTTTAATTTCTTTAATCAGTATCTTATAGTTTCCTGAGTACAGGTCTTTTGCCTCCTTAGGTAGGTTTATCCTTTTTGATGCTATGGTAAATGGGATTGTTTCCTTAATTTCTCTTTCTGATCTTTTGTTGTTAGTATATAGGAATGCAAGAGATTTCTGTGTATTAATTTTCTATCCTGTAGCTTTACCAGATTCATTGATGAGCTCCAGTAGTTTTCTGGTAGTGTCTTTTTTTTTTTTTTTAAAGCTCTTTATTGGAATATAATTACTTTACACTGTTGTACCAGCTTTTGAGGTACACCAAAGTGAATCAGCTGTATTTATACATATATCTTCATATCTCCTGCCTCCCCTGACTCCCTCCCACCCTCCCTGTCCTGGCCCTCTAAGGCATCACCCATCATTGAGTTGATCTCCCTTTGTTATACAGCAACTTCCCACTAGCTATCTGTTTTACAGTTGATACTGTATATATGTCTGTGCTACTCTCTCACTTCATCCCAGCTTCCCCTTCACCCTACCCCCCCAACCCCGTATCCTCGAATCCATTATCTGCGTCCTTATTTTTGCCCTGTCACTGGGTTCATCAGTATCTGGTAGTGTCTTTAGGATTTTCTATGTATAGTATCATGTCATCTGCAAACAGTGATAGTTTTACTTCTTTTGCAGTTGGGATTCCTTTTATTTCTTCTCTGATTGCCATGGCTAGAACTTATAAAACTATGTGAGTAAAAGTGGTGAGAGTGGACATCCTTGTCTTGTTCCTGATCTTAGAGGAAATACTTTCAGTTTTTTACCACTGAGAATGATATTAGCTGTGGGTTTGTCATATATGGCCTTTATTATGTTGAGGTAGGTTCCCTTTATGCCCACTTCCTTGAGAGTTTTTTTTTTAATCAAATGGGTGTTGAATTTTGTTAAAAGCTTTTTCTGAATCTGTTGAGATGATCATATGCATTTTATTTTTCAGTTTGTCAATATGGTGTATCACATTGATTTGCGTATATTGAAGAATCCTTGCATCCCTGGGATAAATCCCACTTGATCATGGTGTATGATCCTTTTAATGTGCTGTTGGATTAGGTTTGCTAGTATTTTGCTGGGGATTTTTGTATCTATGTTCTTTTTTTTTGTGGTATCCTTGTCTGGTTTTGGTATCAGGATAATGGCAGCCTCATAGAATGAGCTTCTGTCCTCTCTAATTTTTTGGAAGTTTCAGAAGGATAGGTATTAATTCTTTTCTAAATGTTTGATAGAATTTTCCTGTAAAGCCATCTGGTCTTAATATTTGTTTGTTTGAAGTTTTAAAATTATAGTTTCAATTTCATTACTTGTGATTGGTCTGTTCATATTTTCTGTTTCTTCCTAGTTCATTCTTGGAAGATTGTACCTTTCTAGAATTTGTCCATTTCTTCTGTGTTGTCTATTTTATTGGTGCATAGTTAGTTGCTTGTCATAGTCTCTTATGATCCTTTGTATTTCTGTGGTATTAGTTGTAACTTCTCCTTTTTCATTTATAATTTTATTGATTTGAGCCCTTTTGCTCTTTTTCCTGATGAGTCTGGCTAAAGATTTATCAATTTTGTTTATCCTTTCAAAGAATCAGGTTTTTTTTCATTCATCTTTTCAATTGTTTTCTTCATCTCTATTTCATTTATTTTTGCTCTGATCTTTTTGTTCTTTCCTTCTAATTTTGGGTTTTGTTTATTCTTCTTTCTCTAGTTGCTTTAGATGTAAATTTAGGTTGTTTATCTGAGATTTTTCTTGTTTCCTGAGGTAAGAGTGTATTGCTATAAACTTCCCTCTTAGGACTGCTTTTGCTGTGTCCCATAGGTTTTGGATCATCATGTTTTTGTTGTCATTTGTCTCTAGGTATTTTTCGATTTCCTCTTTGATTTCTTCTGTGATCCATTGGTTGTTTAATAACATATTGTTTAGCATCCATGTGTTTGTGTTTTTTATAGTTCTTTTTTTCCCATATAACTGGTTTCTTATCGTATAGCGTTGTGGTTAGAAAAGATGCTTGATATGATTTCAATTTTCTTAAATTTACTGAGGCTTGATAAGATGTGATCTGTTCTGGGGAATGTTCCATGTGCACTTGAGAAGAAAGTGTATTCTGCTGCTTTCAAATGGAATGCACTGTAAATATCAATTAAGTCCATCTGGTCTAATGTATCATTTAAAGCTTGTGTTTCCTTATTGATTTTCTGTCTGGATGATCTGTCCATTGGTGTAAGTGGGGTGTTAAAGTCCCCCATTATTATTGTGTTACTGTTGATTTTCCCTCTTATGGCTGTTAGCATTAAATGGCTTATATATTGAGGTGCTGCTGTGTTGGGTGCATATGTATTTACAATTGTTAAATCTTCTTCTTGGATTGACCCCTTGATCATTATGTAGTGTCCTTCCTTTTCTGTGTTGGTATTTTAGATCCTTTGTGTTTCCATGTGAATTTTCTGATTCACTTGTTGATTTCTACAGAGAAAGTCTGCTGGGATTTTATTGTATATGTAGATCCATTTGGGAAGAATTGGCATCTTAACAAAGCTGAATATTCTGATCCATGAATGTGATATAGCTCTCTGTTTGTTTAGGTGTTTCTTAACTTTTCTCAGCAGTGTTTAATAATTTGGGGTGTGCTCATCTTCCACATATTTTATCAGATTTATCTCTAAATATTTAATATTTTTTGATGGCATTATAAATGTATTTTCTGTTTCAGTTCCTCATTGTTTATTGCTAGTATATATAGAAAAATTTGTTTTTTCCCTCTTTTTATTGTGGTAAACTATACGTAACATAAAATTTACCATTTTTAAGTGTATGGTTCAGTGGCATTAAATACTTTCACACTGTTGTACAACCATTTTCACCATCCTTCTGCAGAACTTTTTTCATCTTCCCAACTAAAACTCTATACTCATTAGATAGTAACTCCCCATACCTCACTCCCTGTGAAGCTCCTGGCAACCACCATTCTACTTTTTATCTCTATTAATTTGACTACTCTGGCTACCTCATATAAGTGGAATAATACAACATTTGTCCTTTTTGTGACTGGCTTATTTCATTTAGCATAATGGGTTCCATGTTGTAGCAGGTGTCAGAATTTTCTTCCTTTTTAAGGCTGGATGATAGTCTATTTTATGTACAGTTGACTCTTGAACAACAGATGAACTGTGCATGTCCACTTAAATGCAGATTTTTTTCAATAGTAAATACTGCAGAATCCATGACTGAAGCTGGTTGAATCCATGGGTGCAGAGGAACTGCAGATACTGAGGGCCAACTATAAGTTATACATGAGTTTTCTTTTTTTCTTTTTCTTTTTTCTTTCTTTTTCTTTTTTTGGCCACTCCCTGTGGCTTGTGCGATCTTAGTTGCCTGACCAGGGATCAGATTCACACCCTTGGCAGAGAAAGTGTGGAGTCCTAACCACTGGACTGCCAGGGAATTTCCGTGTATGTGAATTTTCAAGTGCGCTGAGTGTTGGTGCCCCAATCACCACATTATTCAAGGGTCACCTGTATATACCATATTTTGTCTGTTCATTCACCATAGATAGAGTAACACTGTTAATCAGTGGATACTTGGGTTGTTTCTACCTTTTGGCTATGGTGAATAATGCTACTGTGAACACGAATGTACAAATATCTGTTCAAGTCCTGGCTTTCAGTTCTTCTTGGTATGTACCCAGAAATGTAATTGCTGGGTCATATGGTAATTTTATGTTTAATTTTTTGAGGAACTGCCATACTCTTTTCCAGAGTGGCTGTACCATTTACATTCCCACCAGCAATGTGCAAGGATTCCAATTTCTCCACATCTTTACCCACACTCGTTGTTTCCTGTTTTTGTTTTTGTTTTGGTAGTAGCCATCCTAATGGGTATGAAGTGGTATCTCATTGTGGTTTCAATATGCATTTCCCTGATGGTTAGTGATATTGAGCATCTTTTCATGTGCTTATTGGCCATTTGTGTATCTCTTTTTAAAGACGTATCTATTCAAGTCCTTTGCCCATTTTATTTTATCTTATTTTTAATATTTATTTATTTATTGGCTGCGTTGGGTCTTTATTGCTTCGCTCGGGCTTTCTCTAGTTGTGGTGAGCAGGGGCCACTCCTCATTGTGGTGCATAGGCTTCTCATTGTGATGACCTCTCCTGCTGCAGAGCACGGGCTTCAGCAGTTGCGGCACATGGGCTCAGCAGTTGTGGCTTGCAGGCCCCAGAACACAGGCTCAGTAGTTGTGGCACACGGGCTTAGTTGCTCTGAGGCATGTGGGATCTTCCCCACCCAGGGACTGAACCCATGTCCCCTGTATTGGCAGGTGGATTCTCAGCCACTGCCCCACCAGGGAAGCCCCGCTTTGCCCATTTTAAAATCAGGTTAAGTTTTTGTTGAGTTGTAGGAGTTCTTTATTCTAGATATTAACTCATCAGAAATAGTATTTGCAAATATTTTCTATCATTCTGTGGGTTGCCATCTTACTCTATTGATAGTGTTCTTTGATGTACAAAAGTTTTAAATATATATATGTATGTATACTTTTGGCCACACTGCACAGCATGTGGGATCTTAGTTCCCTACCAGGGATCGAACCTGTGCCCCTTGCTTTGGAAGTGTGGAGTCTTAACCATTGGACCGCCCAGGAAGTCCAAAAAGTTTTAAATTTTGACAAAGTCAAATTTATGTATTTTTTTCTTGTTGCTTGTGCTTTTGGTGTTGTAATCAAGAAATAACTGGCAAATCCAATGTCATGAAGTTTTGCCCCATGTTTTCTTCTAAGAGTTCTATAGTTTTAGCTCTTACCTTTAGATCTTTGATCCATTTTAATTTTTGTATAAGGTGTAAGGTAAGGGTCCAACTTCATTTTTTACATGTAGATATCTAGTTTTCCCAGTGTTACTTGTTGAACATAGCCTGTTCTTTCCCCATTGAATGGGTGTTGAAAATAATTTGACCATGTATGTGCAAGATTATTTCTGGAGTCTGTGTTCTACTCCATTAGTCTATATGTCTTTTATGCCAGTGTCACACTGTTTTGATTAATTTGACTTTGTAGTAAGCTTTGAAATCAGGAAGTATGATAACTTTAACTTTGTTCTTTTTCAAGATTATTTTGGCTATGTGAGTTCCCTTGAGTTTCCATATGAACTTTAGGATGAATCACAGCAAAGCAATTCAGTTATACATTTATATGTGTTATATGAATATATATGTATTCTTTTTTACTATAGTTATTACAAGATATTGAATATAGTTCCCTGTGCTATACAGTAGGACCTTGTTGTTTATTTTATATATAGTAGTTTCTATCTGCTAGTCCCAAACTCCTAATTTATCCCTCACTCCCTTGCCCCTTTGGTAACCATCAGTTCATTTTTTATTAATAAGTCCATTTATATCATATTTTAGATTCCACATATGTGTGATATCATATGATATTTGTCTTTTCTGTTTGACTTCACTTAGTATGATAATCTCTAGGTCCATCCATGTTGCTGCAAATGGCATTATTTCATTCTTTTTTATGTCTGAGTAGTATTCCATTGTATATGTATACCACATCTATATCCGTTCATCTGTTGATAAACATATACGTTGCTTCCATTTCTATTTTTGCAAAAAAATGTCATTGGGATTTTGATAGGGATTGCATTGATCTGTAGACCACTTTGTGTATTATTGACATCTTAACGATATTAAGTCTTCCAGTCTGTGAGCACAGGATATCTCTCTAGTTACTTGTATCTTCAGTTCCTTTCAACAGCCTTGCATAATATTC
The DNA here is from genome assembly GCF_030028045.1 of Hippopotamus amphibius kiboko. Classification (NCBI taxonomy): domain Eukaryota; kingdom Metazoa; phylum Chordata; class Mammalia; order Artiodactyla; family Hippopotamidae; genus Hippopotamus; species Hippopotamus amphibius. The sequence goes on along the minus strand of NC_080191.1, from coordinate 118,798,528 downwards.
AGTGTGTAATTCTTCTGGTTTCTTGCTTTATTCATATTTTATCCTTTTTGATGCTATTATAAATGGGATGTTTTCTTAATTTCCATTTTGGATTGTTCATTGTTAGTGTATTGAAATGGATTTGATGTTTGTGTGTTGACTTTGTATTCTGGTACTTTGCTAAATTCATTTATTAGTTCTAGTAGGTGTTTTGGTGGAATCTTTAGGATTTTCTGCATGTAAGATCATATCATCTGCAAATAGAGATAACTTCTTCCTTTCCAATTTGGATGCCTTTTATTTCTCTTTCTTACTTAATTGCTCTGGCTAGGACTTCCAGTACTGTGTGGAACAGAAGTGGTGAATGCAGTCATCTTTGCCTGGTTGCTGATCTTAGAGGAAAGGCTTTTAGGCTTTTAATGTTGAGTATGATATTTTCATAGGTGGCTTTTATTATGTTGAGGCCATTTCCTTCTATTCGTAGTTGAGTGTTTTTATCATGAAAGGGTATTGGATTTTGTCAAATTCTTTCTCTCCATCAATTGAGATGATCATGTTTGCTTTTATTCTGTTAATGTAGTATATTACATTGTTTTTTTCATATGTTGAACCATTCTTACATTCCAGGGATAAATCCCACTTGGTCATGGTGTATAATCCTTTTAATATGCTGCTGAATTTGGTTTGCTAGTATTTTGTTGAGTTTTTGCATCATTGTTTAAGGAATATTGGTTTGTGGTTCTCTTTTTCTTGTGTTGTCTGGTTTTGGTATTAGGGTAGCACTAACCTCATAGAATGTCTTAGGAGAGATACAGTTGATTCTTGTATCTTGCTTTTACACCCTGCAACCTTGGAAAATTCAATCATTCTAGTTTCTTGGCTAATTTATAGATAGAGATGGCCTTGGGACTCAAGTTACTTGGCTGTAGAGCTCCTGCCTGGCTTCCAGGGTGGGGCTGAGGCAAAGGATAAATTCTGGGTATAGTTGGTGGTTACTGGCAGATGGTATGGTACTGAGTCTCCTTTTCCCCCGAGGGTCTCTAAGTCTGTGCAAACTTGACATTATGGGCAGGTAAACATGTGCTTAGATATGGCATCCTCTTCTGAAAGTGGTGTGTCTTAGTATTGTGCAGGCCAGATGGGGATAGGGTTTGTCACTGAGCTTTATACAAAGTGTATTAATAATTACAGCAATGGTGCAGTTGATTATGAGCTTTCAAAAGACGCTGAGGGATGGAAGATATCAAATAAAGGAAAACCAGGCCAGTGATATTTCACTGAAGGCAAGAGAGTATTCAGGATTTACATGCGCTTGTATAAATCTTGGGGTACATATTATTTCTTAACAAATTCCTGGTTTCTCTGAGTTTGCAGTCTCCCACATTACGTGAATGCCTAAGTTGATTAAACCATCTGAAATCCTGAATTATCATTGATCACTTAAGAAACTTAATTTTAATTCTTGGTTTTTTTTAACATCCTTAATATTGGTCTCTTCCTGATTATTATTTTCATCTAAACCTATATATAAAAGTTTATCAGTTTCACGGAGATTGAGTTCTTTTACTTATTATGAAACCTTGAATGCATGCAATTATAAACTATATTTTCCCCATTTTACACTGATTTTACTTGTTATAGTTTTTGCATTTATGGCATATCAGTGTTCCTGGAGCTTGCACCCATTTAAAAACAGCCTCAGTACTGAAGTTCTTGAATGATGCAGCTTGATAGAAATTGTGAGGATAGCTTTGTGTACAGTATCGTTAGGACAGCATGACCTATATGTACATATCATAATTATATTTTTTGAAAAATTTCTTACAGGCAAAATGTGAGCATTATAAGAAAAAACGAATGGAGCAGCAAGAGGCTATTGCTTCTTTGCAGAAGGATATCTATAGATTAACGAAAGAGGACGAAGAGCGCATTGTCACTCAACACAGAGTGTTCTCCTATCTCTGCAAAAGAGTTCCTCATACCGTCTTGGATAGACAGTAATGTTTGCTACATTTATTGATATGTAACTAGGTTGATCTTTTCCTTAAAAAACAGGTTTCATCTTGGGTGTGGTTTTATCTCTTAAAATGGTGAAGTCTTCTTCTCCCTCTTCTCTCCTGGTTTTTTTTTATGTCATTAACTTGTTTAAGAAAATGGTCAGTTGTCCTAGAGAACTGACATTCTCCAGGACATTCTCTATGCTAGATTTGTCTGTTTACTTCTTTATTATGTCATTTAATTTATTCCTCTTTCTCCTATATTCCCTCTAAACTGGAAGTTAGAGCTAAATTCAGATGCAAGTATTTTTGGCAAAATACTTCATAGATGGTAATTTATGCTTCTAATTACAACATATCAGGAGGCATATAATGTCTAGTTGACCTACTCTCAGGGATGCTAAGATTGTTCAGGGGTTTAAATAATAACAATATGATCCTTCCACTATAAAATTTCCCATCATCCATTCATCTAATGGTTTCCCCCATCGATGATCTTGTTTTCAATTCTGCTATCCCTTTTTTTTCTTTTTTTCCTGGAATTCTTCCATTAAAAAAAAAGAAAGAAACTTTCCTTTTGAGTAGGGGCTATTTGATTGTCCTACATCATTTGTTACAGGGAAGAGCAATGCTCAGTTCTTTCATTTTAATTCTAATTTTTTAGAGTAAGCATTTGTTGTTCTAATGATCTCCAGTGATAAGAGATAAGATTTTTTGTTGGTGCCTATCTCTTTTTTCAAAGGTTGTTATTAACTCTTGGGGTATTAATGATCACATCATCTTGTCTTTGGCTGGTGGGAACTTTTTCATGTTGGTATTATATCCCTTGACCCAACTCCATTAATCTTTGTTAGATTTCTTAATTTTAGGCAGAGGATACATCCTATACATTTTTTTGCCCTGGGAGCTCTTTTGAGGAATGGAGTTAGGTATTTGTTAAAACTAACACTAAGCATTTAAAATTAACTCATTTAAAATGAATTAATTAGACATTTCTCAATAGAGTTCTGGTTCCTTTTAGTCAGGAGTGGTTTTTGGAGACCACAGTTTGAGTGTTTAAATTGCTTACCTTATGTTGTCATTGATTTTAGGACTTTTTAGTGGCAAGTACTAGGAACTATATATATTTCTGAGAAAAATTTCCAGCTGAAGTTAACATCACTGGGTTTTTGTTTAAACTCTGATTTTACATTTGTAACTGTTTTCTTTTACACTGAAAATCCTTATTCCTAAGAATAATATCATAATTATTTATTTGCTTTATCTATAATATATAAAAATAGTTTCAAAATAATACCAGAATTGCTACTAACAGTAAGCCAACTGAATGAAATTTAAATTTCCTTGCAGTTATCTTTGACATTAATAATAAATTCCACTACGGGTACAGTCAAAATATAGTATTCTAAAATATCTTGAAATATTTCTTTTCTTTGTGTTTGTGGCACCAAGTTAATATATAGTGAGGTTTACTTGTTTCAGTTTGTTTTCAGTTTTTAGGGCTGGCTTTTTAAATTTATTTACTTTTGAATACGTAAGACATTTATACAATTATAAAGTCAAAACTATAATTATTTATATTTGGAGAGGTTGTGTTTTCATTCTCGTCCCCTTAACCCTATTCCTTACTTATCCCTATAGGTAATTTAACATGTGTTATTTTTAACAAATACAAACAGTAAGAATTCATATTTCTCCTTTTTTGTGTAAAAGGTAGCACCTTTTTTTTTCACTTAATAGTATAAACTAGTTACATTTTAACTAGTCTTAAGTGTATACATGGTAGGATTGGGGATTTTTTACTAATTAGGTATGTCTGTTTTATACTATAAAAATAAATGAAGTTACATATAAGTTAAAAACAAGTTAAAACTATAGATTGTTTTGATAATTAGTTGAGAGAGAATGCGCACATCCACGTACACATATATATTATCCTTTTGAAGGACTAACTAGAATAAAAATATGAATAATAAATAATTTAACAAAATATAGTTGGAGGTAGGTGTGAATAAATAAATAGAGAAGCAAAGAAAGGAAAATAGGAGTAAGGAAGAACAAAAAGAAGGAGAGATAGAATTACAATGGGAGAATAAGGTAGTAAGAGAGATGAAGAGGAATGAAAACAAAAAGAAAATAACAGCCAATTTAAATGAGTGAGAGGGCAAGAAAAAGGAGGAGAAGCATTGAGAAAACTTACCAAGTACCAGATGAAGTCAAGCTAATTCGGGCGTGAATTTGTCTGATGGCCTAGAGATTCTCCACTTGGTTTGGTTTTTAATAAAACAGATTATCAGTTTGAGCACAGTTCTTAAAAATTGTGAATTAACCCTTATTAGAAATGCATCAGTTGTAGCCACTGTAGCTATTGTCAAAAGATACAGAGGCATTATGCAAAACAATATAGACATGCACAGGTGAGTAAAGCCACGTTTGCTGCATTTATGGACCTGATAGCTTGTTGGGTAGAATAAAAACACATTGGTATGTGCTATAATGGTAAGACAAACAGGATACTAACTGTGCGTAGCATAAGAAGAGATTAGTTTCCCCTGAGGAAGATGGGGATGACCAGAAAGACTTCATGAAGGAGGTAACTTGTAAACTAGATTATTAGGAACTATAGAATTTTAACAGACATTGGTATTCTAGTTAGAGAAATATGGTGGCTGGGAAACAAAATGTATTTGGCAGTGGCAAGTAGTCCAGGTAGTCCAAGAGATCTGGAGCGTAGGGTGCGTGAGATGATGATATCTTAGGAAACAATATGGAGGGAAAGGTGTGCTGGAACTTTGGAGGGGCTTCAACTCCAGGCTGAAGAGTTTAGGTTCTACTTTCTATGTGGCAGGATTAAAAAACCCCAGGATTTATGAGCAAAGAAATTAAACCCAGAGACAGACAAGTTAGTGATCAGTTGTAATAGTCTAGTTGGAAGATAACAGAGGTCTATAAAGAAAAAAGGAGAGATACTGCAGAGATGGACAGAAATTATCTAGACTGACTGACTGTAGATATTGAAAGAAGGAGAGGAGCCAAAGATAGGCTGAATTCAAGCTAGGTTTGGGGATGGGGAAGGAGGATAATGGATTCATTTACGAACACGTACTTAGACACTTTCTGTCAGCCATGTAGAGATATCAAGCCTACAGTTAGAAGGGCTAAACTCCAGAGGACTTTAAAATTTAGAGAGAGAAAGAAGAGGCAGAAGAGGAGTTATGTTTGGGTGTCAGGCTAACCAAGGAACAGTTTTTGAAGAAGGAGAGGGTGGTGAGAAGTGTAACATGCCGCCTAATTGGTTTGTGTTTGCCTTCCCACTGTCTTATTTACTTAGAATTCCTGGTTTGACACATAATAAATCCTCTTTAAAAGTTTATTGAAGGTAGAGGTAACAGTCATTCAGGATGAATAAAGTATGCCATGAAGGAAAAAGAAATGGAATGATAGCATGGAGAAAGGAAGGGGTAAGAGGGTTTGTGAAGTAAATAAAGGAAATTTAAGCATATTTGCAGGATAGTATGAAAGCTGGTATGTGTTGGGATGAGGAAAGTTGAAGAGAAAGAGTAATCCGGAAAGTTATGATATTAAAAGCACAGTTGGTTGAATTAGCTCTGAAAAAAGAGGTGGGTAAGTTTCCCAAGATAGGACTGAAATACTATAAATACTTGCTTTAAAAAGAATAATATGTGAAAGCATAGTGTTATTTTATTTTTCTTTCAGGATTTTTTGAATTACAAAAGCAATACATGCTTATAAAAATTCAAACAATATAAAAGTTTGTAAAGTAAAATGTTGTAGACCTGCTTACCCATCCTAATTCCCACGTCTCAGAGATTTTAACAGTTTGGTTTGTGTCCTTCCTAGTGTTTCACAGCAGTAGTGCTGTTGGCTTTTTGGGTGGGACCATTCTTCATTGTGTAGGGCATGATGACCATTCATCGTGTTCATTGATGAGCTTTTAAACATACTTGTCCCCTCCCCAACTATTCAGTGTGACAACTAACACTGTCCCCTAGTTGTATTATCCCTCAGTTAAGAACCCGTAGACTCCATTTTCAATACACATACAGATTCATATATAACTATTTTCTTAAAGTTGAGTAATATTATACATTTGGCTGTGCAACATTTTTTTCCTTATCAATTCTAATTAGGATGTACAAATCTACATTATCTCTTCCAAAGCCTTATAATTTTCTATAATTTGGGTGTGCCATTATTTAACTTTTCCCTTATTGAAGAATATTTAGCTTGTATCTGAGTTTTCACTCATAAATAATGGTGCATTGAAGAACTTTGTTCATCTTGAGTTACAGCCTTGGGCAAATATTTCTTTGGGAGTGACTGCTAGAGGTAGAACTGTTTAGACAAGGAGAATATGCGTTTAATATGTTGAGATTTAATGTCTGTGGTTATTTAAAAATATATACATTAAAATTAAAATATATGGCATAGTGTGATACTTGCTTCTGGCAAAAATCACTTACATTTTTTGTGAATTTGCAGATAACCTGTATGTTTATCGCTGTAATTTGAAATTGTGTAGAGAAAATAGTAAATGTTCCAGTACCACATTTTGAAAATAATTCAACTTATCTGTTTTCTAGGTTGCTTTGCCTAATTGATTACTATGAATCTAAAATTAGAAAATTTCATAAACAAAGGTATGATTAGTCCTATATTACAATTTTTAAAGTTATTATTAGTCATGAATTACAATAAAAGTTTTTTTGCCTTTTGAAACATTAAATATGCTTTGGAAATTTACCTAATATATATATAATCTGCCTAATATGTTTAACTACAAATTTCTTTTTTTGTAAAGATCTTCAAGACTGTACTTTACTGCTTATGTTAAAATATATTATTGCATTTATATTGAAGTATATATATTTAATAATCACCAAAGTATTTGTCACAGAAGAAATAGTATTTTTATTTTGTTGAAGTATTATAATTTGTTCTACTGATGTCATCTAGCCACTAGATAGTTACGGAGTATATCCAAAAAGTGTGTAGGACTGGATTAGCTACCTGCCAAAGTACAGCCTAATTAGTATGCAGATTTATATGAGATAAAGATAAAATGTCATAGTGAAAAATCAAGTATATAGAATAAAACAGTTTTTTTTAAGAAAAATAACAGATTAAGGAAATGAGGATAAAGTTTAAAGTAATGGTCTTTGACAAACCAAAAATAGCTGAAAGATATCTAAGGCCAAATTATCTAAAATGTCATTAAAACAGTGGCTGTTCTGTTTCATTGTTTATAAGTGGAACGGTTCTTTCAACAAATATTTATTTGAGCACCTACTTTCTGCCATGTTCTGTTTTTGCTACTGAACAGATAAAATACAAGAACTAGAATGAAGCAGGTAAGTTCTTTGCTTTCATCAAGCCTACATTGTCTAGTATCCTTGCCCCAAGAATAATGACTCCAGAAACTCAGTAGGACCGTGGCAGAGTGGTGCTGGTTGCCGATTCCTTCTAACACCTTGCGGGGGACTCTTAAAATTAAAAGAGAGTGGGATGGAGGGAGGAAGAGAAGAAAGATGTGAAAAAGGAATGAAGGGAAGACAAGAAAAGAACAACTAATGACGGAGCAACTCCTTGCTTCATTCTGTTCACAAAGTAGTAGTATATCAAATAACTTCAGGGACCTTCTGATGAGTATCGCTGCTCCAGCTTTCTTCTGATTTCCATTTGCATGGAATATCTTTTTCCATCCCCCCACTTTCAGTCCGTATGTGTCCCTAGGTCTGAAGTGGGTCGCTTGTAGACAGCATATATATGGGTCTTGTTCTTGTATCCGTTCAACCAGTCTGTGTCTTTTGGTTGGTCCATTTAGTCCATTACATTCAAGGTAATTATCAATATATATGTTCCTAGTACCATTTTCTTAATTGTTTTGTTTTTGTTTTGTCGGTCCTTTTCTTCTCCTGCTTAGAGAAGTTCCTTTAGCATTTGTTGTAAGGCTGGTTTGGTGGTGCTGAATTCTCTTAGCTATTGCTTGTCGGTAAAACTTTTGATTTCTCCATCAAATCTGAATGAGATCCTTGCTGGGTAGAGTATTCTTGGTTGTAGGTTCTTCCCTTTCATCACTTGAAATATATCATGCCACTCCCTTCTGGCTTGCAGACTTTCTGCTGAGAAATCAGCTGTTACCCTTATGGGAGTTCCCTTGTATGTTATTTGTCATTTTTCCCTTGTTGCTTTTAATAACTTTTCTCTGTCTTTAACTTTTGTCAATTTGACTACTCTATGTCTTGGCGTGTTTCTCCTTGGGTTTCTCCTGCCTGGGACTCTCTGTGCTTCCTGGACTTGGGTAGCTATTTCCTTTCCCACATTGGGGAAGTTTTCAACCATCATCTCTTGCAGCATTTTCTCGGGTCCTTTCTCTCTCTCTTCTCCTTCTGGGACCTCTATAATGCGAATGTTGGTGCGTTTTAACATTGTCCCCGAGGTCTCTTAGGCTGTCTTCAGTTCTTTTCATTCTTTTTTCTTTATTCTTTTCCACATGAGTGATTATCACCATTCTGTCTTCCAGGTCACTTATTTGCACTTCTGCCTCAGTTACTCTGCTGTTGGTTCCTTCTAGTGTATTTTTCATTTCATTTATTGTGTTGCATATCTCTGTTTGTTTGCTTTTCAGTTCTTCTAGGTCTTTGGTAAACTTTTTGATCTTTGCATCCAGTCTTTTTTCAAAGTCCTGGATCATCTTCAGCATCATTATTCTGAATTCTTTTTCTGGAAGGGTGCCTATCTCCTCTTCATTTAGTTTTTTTTGGGGGTTTTATCCTGTCCCTTCATCTGGTACAAAGTCGTCTGCTTTTTCATTTTCTCTTTCTTTCTGTGGCTGTGGTTTTCAGTTCCACAAGACGAAATACTGCTGATACTGCTTGATACTGCTGTCTGCCCTCTTGTGGAGGAAGCAATCTAGGAGGCTTGTGGGTGCTTCCTGATGGGAGTGACTGATGGTGGGTAGGGCTGGGTGGGTGGGGCTCAGTAAGACTTTAATCCGATTTGGTAGGTGGAGCTCAGTGACACTTTAATCTGCTTGTCTGCCAATGGGTGGGGCTGTGTCCCCACCTTGTTGGATGTTTGGCCTGAGGCTACCCAGCCCTGGAGCTTACAGGCTCTTTGGTGGGGCTAATGGCGGTCTCTGGGAGGGCTCATGCCAATGAGCATGTCCCAGAGCCCCTGCTGCCAGTGCCCCTGTCTCCTTGGTGAGCCACAGCTGCCCCCACCTCTGCAGGCAACCTTTCAACACCAACAGGTAGGTCTGGTTCAGTCTCCTATGGGGTCACTGCTCCTTCCCCCTGGATCCTGGTGAGCACACTTTTTTGTGTGCCCTGTAAGAGTGGAGTCTCTGTTTCCCCCAGTCCTGTGGAGGTTCTGCAATCAAATCCCGCAGGCTTTCAAAGTCTGGTTCTCTGGGGATTCCTCCTCCCGTTGGTGGACTCCCAGGTTGGGCAACCTGACATCAGGCTCAGGACCCTCACTTTAGTGGGTGGACTTCTGTGGTATAACTGTTCTCCAGTTTGTGAGTCACCCACCCAGCATTTATGGAATTTGATTTTAACGCGATTGCACCCCTCCTGCTGTCTCATTGCGGCTTCTCCTTTGTGTCTGGATGTGGGGTGTCTTTATTGGTGAGTTCCAGTGTCTTTCTGTCGATGATAGTTGAGCAGTTAGTTGTAATCCTGGTGCTCTTGCAAGAGGGAGTGAGCGCACGTCCTCCTACTACGCGATCTTGATCCTATCTCCTGGAACCTTCTGATTTTCAAATGAAACTGTGTCTTTTAGATGATAGGCATGGTGTTAGGTCAATTCTAGAGCTAGGGCAATGTTTTGAACGTGGTTCCTGCCTTCTAGGAGCTTGCAATCTAGTAAGGGAGATTAAATGTAAACACATTAATAGTTAAGAAAAATAATGTGAGACTTAAAGGACACTAATACATAATGTCACAATAGAGTAATTACTAAAAATTGTACAGACAGTAAGTAATGCAGGAGTTGATAACAGGAACAAATTTGTTTTGGATGGAGTAACCAGGGAAGCCTTTACAAAGCAAATGGGGGTTGTGCTTGAGCTTGAAGAATAAGTAAAATCTGAGAAAGCAAAAAGGCAAAAAAAGAAAACAAAAACCACACCAAAAAACAACACTGCGTATGTGCTATGAGCAGAAGTTCATAGATGTAAAAGAGTAGACTTTTTTTACAGTACTATAAGCCAGTTTGGCTGGACTTCATGCAGGACCAAGAATGAGCTATAAATGAACAAAAAGACATCGTTTGCCTTGGAAAGAAGGAAGGTGCTTTTTCCTTTGACACAGAAAAACTGGGTGATAGGGTTGTAGATATGTGTATTATTCAGGGTTCTAGAGAGAAACAGAATCAATAGAATGTACATTTATATACACAGAGAGATTTATTTTAAGGAATTGGTTCATGCGATTGTGAAGCTGGCTAGTCTGAAATCTGTGAGGCCAGCATGCAGGCCGGAGACCCAGGGAAGAGTTGATGTTGCAGTGTGGAGGCTGAAGGCAATCTGAAGGCAGAATGTCTCCCTTCTTGGAGGTTTCAGTCTTTGCTCTTAAGGTCTTTAACTATATGCACAAGGCCCACCCACATTATGAAGGGTAATCTGCTTTATTCTAAGTCTATTGATTTAAATGTCACATCTAAAAAATACTTCATGGCAGTATCTAGACTGGTGTCTGACCAGGTAGCAGGGCACCATAGCCTAGCCTAAAATGAATGATCATGGTATGTAAGAGTAAAGAGAAGGAAAACGAAGAATTTCATAGCTTGAGAGGTTGTAAACTGTTAGGCCTACAGAATCAGGAAAATAATGAAAATGAGTGAAACAGGTTAGGTGGGAACTGTGGCAAGTTGGAGAGTTGTGTACCATCTATCTTAAGGGGGCAATTACAGTACACTCTAGCCAGTTGATGCCATGCAGGAATGTGAGCCCACTGTTGCTAAATCTCCTTTTTTGAGAAGTTAGAATATTAGGTTTATAAATGAAATCAGATTTTTAATGTTTGCCATTAAAACTCAGTGCTCTAAAAAATATTACATGGTCCAGAGTGAATATTATTTGCAACCTTTGCTCCATATTTAGTAAATTCTAATCTGGATTCAGGAGTTGGTTGACTTTTTTCTGTAAAGGGTGAGACCGTATGTGTTTTAGGTATTTTAGTCTATATAGTCTCTCACAACTGCTCAATTCTGCTGTCATAGCACAAAATTAGCCATAGAGAGTAAGTAAATGAATTGTCATGGCTGTGTTCCATAAAACATTAATTTAAAAAAGCCTGCTAGATGTAGCCCACAGGGAGCAGTTTGCTGACCACTGATCTAGATGATGAAGAGAGAGCATTTGGGATTTGTAGTAAGAATAAAGATTTAGTATAACCATCATTGAAATGTCTTGTGTAGAATGTGGTGTGAGAGGTTGCCTCTGAAGTTGTGCAAATTGGCGTTCTTTGACTAAAAATAATAAAAGGATTGAGGCCATTGGGGGTGGTGGTGTTGAATTTGGTTGTCATGAATTTGTAGTGAAAACCTGGGATTGAGGAATGAGAACCTTGGGGGAAAGGAATTATTTTTTTTGCTTAGCAATCCTATCACCACTGATCTAGCTGAAGTGAAATATAATACTTTGGTTGGTACAAACTGCTCAGGTGAGATACTTGGATTGAATGTCTCATTAAGGGAGAAGGATACAGGAAGAAAATAGGGGCTACATTATACATAATGTTCTTACAGGTAGAAAATTAGAAGTCATTTGTACTTTGCAGTGATGAAGAGTTTGTCCTAAGGGGAGTTTTTCATAGTTCATTGAACAAATTTTATCAGTCTCTTTTCTAAGAGTAAATACTAACTTGATTGTAGCAACTTCAGGGTGGATTTTGAGATCTACATATAGGACGTTATTATCACCTGAAGAAGCAGGAGTACTCTAAAAGGAGGGTGTAAGAACTAACTGACAAGTATAATATTACTAAAAAAAGAAGGCTAGGGACTTCCTAGGTGGCGCAGTGGTTGAGAATCTGCCTGCCAGTGGAGGGGACATGAGTTCGGTCCCTGCTCTGGGAGGATCCCACATGCCACGGAACAACTAAGCCCTTGTACCACAACTATTGAGCCTCACGCGCCTAGAGCCTGTGCTCCACAACAAGAGAAACCACCTCAATGAGGAGCCCGCGCACCACAATGAAGAGTAGCCCCCACTCGCCACAACTAGAGAAAGCCCATGTGCAGCATCGAAGAACCAATGTAGCCAATAAATAAATAAATTTATTTAAAAAAAAAAGGCTAAAGGGGTGAAAGAGAAGAGAAAATGAAGGAATATGGGCTATGATTTGGAGGCCTAAGTGAGATAAACAGGAAGCGCAGGAGAAGGACATATACACCTGTGGAGCTAGGGGAGCAAGACCAAGGAGTAAGACAAATGGTACATGGGCCTCTTGCAGAGGTAGGAGCCCTCTGTTTAGAACTTATTTTTTTTTAAAGGTAGCGTTGTCCAAAGTTTTTCTCATCATGAAACACAGAAAGTGATATTTGTGTACCACACTGCAGTAACTGGCTCAGGAACTCTGGCCGGTTGTCCTGAAGGCTGAGGGAGATGAATATCTTGGCACATTTGTAATCCCTTTGCATAACACACCCATGGCACACCATCTGGACACTCTACTTTAGGGCTCAGGCTTGAGAAGGCCTTCAGAGAGCTCATGAATGACAGTTTCTGAGTACTGTGGACTGGTGTTCCTTTCTGCCTCCATATATGAGAAGACTCAGGGAAGGCAGAGGAAGCAGCAATCAAGGCAGCAGATATTTGAATACAGGTGTTATAAGCAGTTGGAAATCTTAGAAAACTGCAAACATGATACAATCTCTGAAAGAGAGGAAAAGTAAGTTTTAAAATGATCGGCTCTAAGCTATGTTACTTTACCTAATTTTCTTTACCCAGTATTAATATATCAGTATAGATTACATGGAATATATTGCTAGCTTTTTCTGTTAGTATTTCCCTGGCTTGGGAGATAGGATTAAAGAGCCAAAGAAAGTAACAAAGGAATAAAACCTACAAGGCTCAGATTGAGTTTCTTCTGAGATATCAGAGACATTTGGAAAGTTCTATAATGAATTAGTAAAGTGAAGTCCCCTTGTCTAATTCCATCCTTCTCTTTAGATAGAAATTTTTTAAGTGGTCTTGGGAAATGGAAGCAGTGGCTTTGAGGTTCACCTCTGACTGAACATGATTTGGATTAAGGAAAAAAATAAAACACAGGATTTCTCTAGTTTTGCTCTTTCTCTCCACCCCTAAGGAGCATGATCTTCAGCACTGGGTCCCTCCTGAGGCTTCTGGAGGCCATTGGAGAAAGGGTGGGGAGGAATTTGGCTGTGGGGATCCCATGTCCAAGTGAAAGTTTGTGGATGCTTAGAATTATGTTTTTACTTCAAGAAAACCACGAAATCTGTCAATGCTAAATAAAGAGCTATAGGGAAAGAAAGTGAGATTCTTTACTGAAACTCATTTCCCTTTAGGTCTGCATACATTTAAAATTGGACTCTTCTACTATAGTCATATATTAGGTTTCTCTTGAGAACAGTGTAGCCATAATGGCAGGTATTTTAGGGTATATATAGGGAATTATGTGAGTGCATAGGCTTTGGAGCCAGAGAGATTTCAGTTTGAATCCCACTACTACTACTTACTATTTGAATGACTTTGAGCAAGTTAAATAACTCCTCTAAGCACTTATTCCTCACCTGTTAAATGTGAAATAGTTTTTATATAACATCTATCTTAGTACTTGTTATATAGAAGCTACTCAGTCATCCTTATTTTAATCATCTTTCCTAAAATGGTCATTTGTTCAAGGCTAGCAGGTGTTTTAGAAAGTCTGAGGGATATGTTAGTACAGCTGTCTCAAACAGAAATATAATGCAAGCCACATATAATTTTGCATTTTCATGTAGCCAAGTTAAAAAGTAAAAAGAAACCAATGAAATACATTTTAATATAGTTTACTTACTATCCAAAATATCATTTCAACATGTAATCAATAACATTATTAATTAGATATTTCACATTATTTTTTTCATTCTGTCATTGAAGTACAGTATATATTTTAATTTACTGCACGCCTTGATTCAGATACTAAATTTTCATCAGAAATATTTGTATTTAGATTTCATGAAGTCTAGTTTAAAAATAGACATATATATCCAAATTGTTATATACATCCTTTAAAGTTTTCTAGCAACTGAATCAAGTACAGAAACCTTTTTTCCTTTGATATTTACATCCATATTTACAAAACTGGCTCATCTTTTTTAGAGTAATTGGTTCGACTGAATTAAAGATATATCTGCTTGAAAACTATACCCAACTTAAATAAATTCACCAACTCTTCTATTCAAAAGGGTATTGCAAAATTGAAAAGCAATTCTAAATCTATCAATAGCAACAAAAAGTTCTTCAGTGTTTTCTTATAGTTTTTACAGCCAATTTATATGCACTGTGGATTAAAACTAAAATCTTATACATATTGATTAATATTAGAAACGTGTGTAAAGTCAATGTTGATTTGTATTATGAAGTTTTCATTTCAATGTAAATTCTCATAACCTGTTAGCTGGTCACAAACATGCTTTTCCTTTCTTTAGAGCTTCAAATTTATTTTATTTTAAAATATCTATCTATCTATTTATTTTTGGCTGCATTGGGTCCTAGTTGCGGCACGCCAGATCTTTTGTTGTGGCACGCACGGGCTTCTCTCTAGTTGGTGAGACAACATATAAATCACACTACTGTTTTTTGTGTTTGGTTATTGAGCATTTGGCAAGCATTTTGTTTGTTTCAAGAAAATATTGAATTCAGGTTAACAGTACAGTTAGTCTTTGTAACTCTTTCATGACTCAGCCAATAAGCATTGGCAAAAACACAAGATTGTTAAAGTCATTGTTTTCTATTTGTTTTAAGAGTTCTGCAAACTGGCGTAGCAATTACATGTGTGCTGTATAATTTTAACTATATTCATAACACCATCACAGTCTGCTTCAGAAAACTGAGCACATTTCTAATATGTATTATGCAGTATAACAAAGCAATGAGAAACATCAGGCTTTTTAAAATTCCAGTAAATCTGGATTTTTTAAAATTAATTTATTTTATTGGCTTTGTTGGGTCTCCTTTTGCTGTGCGCAGGCTTTCTTTAGTTGCGGCGAGTGGGGGCTACTCTTCTTTGTGGTGCGTGGGCTCCTCATTGCCGTGGCTTCTCTTGTTGTGGAGCACAGGCTCTAGGCACGTGGGCTTCAGTAGTTGCAGCACATGGGCTCAATAGTTGTGGCTCACAGGCTTAGTTGCTCCGTGGCATGTGGGATCTTCCTGGAGCAGGGATCGAACCCGTATCCCCTGTATTGGCAGGCAGATTCTTAACCATTGCGCCGCCTAGGAAGCCCTAAATCTGGATTTTTGACATTACAAAGCTAGAGCACCTTCCGTTGTGGAAAAAAACGATTTTTTTCTAGCTGGAATTCTTCGTTGATAGTTATGTAAAATTCAAAGACACACCATAAGTGTGTGTGTGTGTTTTTTTTTTTTTGAGGCCTCAAATTGTCAACATTTCTTAGTAAATCTGGAAGTCCCTTGAGGCATAACATTCTGAAAGTGTTAATTGAGCATATGAGTCATCTAAAGTTAAAGAAATGTAATTTTTAAAATTAAATCAACTGATCTTTGATATTATAAGAAAGGTCTTGTATTCTCCAGGCAATCGTTTGTGGACTTAATTGAAGACCTTTCACATTTTTATAAAAAATTACTGTTTTAATTGTTTTCTTATAATTTTCCAACAAAATTTCCATAACAAATTATTTCATGTAAGGACAGTTTCTGTTTTTGTGCAAGACTTCAAAATGTTTTATAGCTGGGCAAAGTTATAAGCTCAGAGTTTGCTAGAAACTTATTTAAAAAGTTTTTGTTGTATCGTTAACTTTGATTTTGGAGACTTGGATTCATTTTTGATTGAGAGGAAACTTCTTTATACATTATGTATTTGTTGAAAATGCTTCCTATTGTTATCTACTTTATTATCCTAAAACATTTTTTATATAACAACTTTTTAAAATAACAGCTTTATTGAGATATAATTCACAGGCCATAAAATTTCTCATTTTACAGTATACAATTCAGTTGTTTTAGGATATTCACAAAGTGTGTCACCGTTTCCACAGTCAATTTTAGAACATGTTCATCACCCCCATTGAGAAACCCTATTAGCAGTTACTCTCTGCCCTGAGCCCCTACTCCACTGCAACCCAACATCACAAACTATACAATTCCATTTATATGAAACATCCAGAATATGCAAATCCATGAAGACAAAAAGTAGATGACTGTATGCCTAGGAACTGGATTGTAGTGGATTAGGGACTCAGGGCAGAGAGGAGGTGGGGAGTGGTTGCTAATGGGTATGGTGATTCTCAATGGGGTGATGAACATGTTCTAAAATTGATTGTGGAGATGGTGACACAACTTTATGAATATCCTAAAGTGATAATTCATTGTGGTTTTATGTTTCCATAAGGACTAATGATGAGTGTCTTTTTATATGCTTATTGTCCATTTGCCTATCTATTTTGGAGAAATGCCCGCTAACCTCCTTTGACCATTTTTTTTAAGCTCTTTATTGGAATATAATTGTGTTACACACTTGTACCAGTTTTTGAAGTACACCAAAGTGAATCAGCTGTATTTATACATATATGCCCATATCCCCTCCCTCCTGTGACTCCCTCCCGCTTTCCCTCTCCTGGCCCTCTAAGGCATCATCCATCATCAAGCTGATCTCCTTTTGTTATACAGCAACTTCCCACTAGCTATCTATTTTACAGTTGGTAGTGTAAATATGTCTATTCTACTCTCTCACTTCGTCCCAGCTTCCCTTTCGCCCCCCTGCCCCCAAACCCGTGTCCTCCAGTCCATTCTCTGCATCTGCATCCTTATTCTTGCCCTGTCACTGGGTTCATCACTACCTTTTTTTTTCTTAGAGTCCGTATATATGAGTTAGCATACAGTATTTGTTTTTCTCTTTCTGGCTTACTTCACTCTGTATGGCAGACTCTAGGTCTATCCACCTCATTACATATAGCTGCATTTCATTCCTTTTTATGGCTGAGTAATATTCCATTGTATATATGTGCCACATCTTCTTTATCCATTCATCTGCTGATGGGCCTTTAGGTTGCTTCCATGTCCTGGCTATTGTAAATAGTGCTGCAATGAACATTACGGTACATGTTTCTTTTTGGATTATGGTTTTCTCTGGGTAAATGCCCAATAGTAGTGGGATCACTGGATCATATGATAGTTCTATTTGCAGTTTTTTAAGGAACCTCCAAACTGTTTTCCATAGTGGCTGTACCAACTTACATTCCCACCAGCAGTGTTGGAGAATTCCCTTTTCTCCACACCCTCTCCAACATTTATTGTTTCTAGATGTTTTGATGATGGCCATTCTGACTGGTGTGAGGTGATACCTCATTGTGGCTTTGACTAGCATTTCTCCAGTGACTAGTGATGTTGAGCATCTTTTCATGTGTTTGTTGGCCATCTGTATGTCTTCTTTGGAGAAATGTCTATTTAGGTCTTTTGCCCATTTGTGGATTGGGTTATTTGCTTTTTTGGTATTAAGCTGCATGAAGTGCTTGTATATTTTGGAGATTAATCCTTTGTCCGTTGCTTTGTTGGCAAGTATTTTCTCCCATTCTGAGGGTTGTCTCCTTGTCTTGTTTATGGTTTCTTTCACTGTGGAATAGCTTTTAAGTTTCATTAGGTCCCATTTGTTTATTCTTGATTTTATTTCCATGATTCTAGGAGGTGGGTCAGAAAAGATCTTGCTTTGATGTGCGTCATAGAGTGTTCTGCCTATGTTTTCCTCTAGGAGTTTTACAGTGTCTGGCCTTACATTTAGGTCTTTAATCCATTTTGAGTTTATTTTTGCATATGGTGTTAGGAAGTGTTCTAATGTCATTCTTTTACATGTTGCTGTCCAATTTTCCCAGCACCACTTATTGAAGAGGCTGTCTTTTTTCCATTGTATATATTCTTGCCTCCTTTGTCAAAGATAAGATACCCATATGTGCTTGGGTTTACCTCTGGGTTCTCTATTCTGTTCCATTGATCTTCCTTTCTGTTTTTGTGCCAGTACCATACTATCTTGATCACTGTGGCCTTGTAGTATAGTTTGAAGTCAGGAAGCCTAATTCCACCAATTCCATCTTTCTTTCTCAAGATTGCTTTGGCTATTCGGGGTCCTTTGGGTTTCCATGCAAATGATAAGATTTCTTGTTCTCGTTCTCTGAAAAATGCCATTGGTAATTTGATCGGGATTGTGTTGAACTGGTAAATTGTTTTGGGTAGTACAGTCATTTTCACAATGTTGATTCTTCCAATCCAAGAACATGGTATGTCTCTCCATCTGTTTGTGTCGTCTTTGATTTCTTTCATCAGTGTCTTAGAGTTTTCTGCATACAAGTCTTTTGCCTCCTTAGGCAGGTTTCTTCCTAGGTATTTTATTCTTTTTGTTGCAATGGTAAATGGGAGAGTTTCCTTAATTTCTCTTTCTGCTTTTTCGTTGTTAGTGTATAGGAATGCAAGAGATTTCTGCGCATTCATTTTGTATCCTGCTGCTTTACAAAATTCATCAATTAGTGCTAGCAGTTTTCTCGTAACATCTTTAGGGTTTCCTACGTATAATATCATGGCATCTGGAAAGAGTGACAGTTTTACTTCTTCTTTTCCAATTTGGATTCCTTTTATTTCATTTTCTTCTCTGATTGCTGTGCCTAACACTTCCAAAGCTATGTTGAATAATAATGGTGAGAGTAGGCACCCTTGTCTTGTTCCTGTTCTTAGAGGAAATGCTTTCAGTTTTTCACCATTTAGAACGATGTTGGCTTTTGGTTTCTCATATATGGCTTTTATTATGTTGAGGTAATTTCCTTCTTTGCCCATTTTCTGGAGAGTTTTTATCATAAATGGGTGTTGAATTTTGTCAAAAGCTTTTTCTGCATCTATTGAGATTATCATATGGTGTTTATATCCTTCAATTTGTTGATATGGTGTATCACATTGATTGATTTGCATATATTGAAGAATCCTTGCATCCCAGGGGTAAACCCCACTTGATTACGGTGTATGATCTTCTTAATGTGCTGTTGGATTCTTTTTTTTTTCATTTCCCCACAACCCTCCCTGCTTTCCTCACTTGGTGTCCATGTGTTTGTTCTCTACACCTGTGTCTCTGTTTCTGCCTTGCATTTCCTCTTTCATAGTTGTTAGCATTTGCCTTATGTATTGAGGTGCTCCTATATTGGGTGCATATATATTTATAATTGTTATCTCCTCTTCTTGGATGGATCCCTTGATCTTTATGTAATGTCCTTTCTTGTCTCTTGTAACATTTTTTATTTTAAACTTTGTTTTATCTGATATGAGTATTGCTACTCCAGCTTTCTTTTGATTTTCATTTGCATGGAATATCTTTTTCCATCCCCCCACTTTCCGTCTGTATGTGTCCCTAGGTCTGAAGTGGGTCTCTTGTGGACATCATATGTATGGGTCTTGTTTTTGTATCCATTCAGCCTGTCTGTGTCTTCTGGTTGGTGCATTTAGTCCATTTACATTCAAGGTAATTATCGATATATATGTTCCTAGTACCATTTTCTTAATTGTTTTGTCTTTGTTTTTGTAAGTCCTTTTCTTCTCTTATGTTTCCCACTTAGAGGAGTTCCTTTAGCATTTGTTGTAAGGCTGGTTTGGTGGTGCTGAATTCTCTTAGCTCTTGCTTGTCTGTAAAACTTTTGATTTCTCCGTCGAATCTGAATGAGATCCTTGCTGGGTAGAGTATTCTTGGTTGTAGGTTCTTCCCTTTCATCACTTGAAATATATCATGCCACTCCCTTCTGGCTTGCAGAGTTTCTGCTGAGAAATCAGCTGTTAACCTGATGGGAGTTCCCTTGTATGTTATTTGTCATTTTTCCCTTGTTGCTTTTAATAACTTTTCTCTGTCTTTAATTTTTGTCAATTTGACTACTCTATGTCTTGGCGTGTTTCTCCTTGGATTTGTCCTGCCTGGGACTCTCTGTGCTTCCTGGACTTGGGTAGCTATTTCCTTTCCCATGTTAGGGAAGTTTTCAACTATAATCTCTTCCAGTATTTTCTCAGGTCCTTTCTCTCTCTCGTCTCCTTCTGGGACCCCTATAATGCGAATGTTGGTGCATTTTAACATTGTCCCCGAGGTCTCTTAGGCTGTCTTCAGTTCTTTTCATTCTTTTTTCTTTATTCTTTTCCACATGAGTGATTATCACCATTCTGTCTTCCAGGTCACTTATTCGTGCTTCTGCCTCAGTTACTCTGCTGTTGGTTCCTTCTAGTGTAGTTTTCATTTCATTTATTGTGTTGCATATCTCTGTTTGTTTGTTCTTTAATTCTTCTAGGTCTTTGGTAAACTTTTTGATCTTTGCATCCAGTCTTTTTTCAAAGTCCTGGATCATCTTCAGCATCATTATTCTGAATTCTTTTTCTGGAAGGGTGCCTGTTTCCTCTTCATTTAGTTGTTTTTCTGGGGCTTTATCCTGTCCCTTCATCTGGTACAAAGTCCTCTGCTTTTTCATTTTGTCTATCTCTCTGTGGCTGTGGTTTTCAGTTCCATAAGACAAAATACTGCTGATACTGCTTGATACTGCTGTCTGCCCTCTTGTGGAGGAAGCTATCTAGGATCCTCCTGTGTGCTTCCTGATGGGAGGGACTCGTGCTGTTGGATTCTGATAGCTAGTATTTTGTTGAGGATTTTTGCATCTATATTCATCAGTGATATTGGTCTGTAATTTTCTTTTTTTGTGACATCTTTGCCTGGTTTTGGTATCAGAGTGATGGTGGCCTTGTAGAATGAGTTTGGGAGTGTTCCTCCTTCTGCTATATTTTGGAAGAATTTGAGAAGGATAGGTGTTAGCTCTTCTCTAAATGTTTGATAGAATTCGCCTGTGAAGCCATCTGGCCCTGGGCTTTTGTTTGTTGGGAGATTTTTAGTCACAGTCTCAATTTCCGTACTTGTGATTGGTCTGTTCATATTTTCTATTTCTTCCCTGTTCAGTCTTGGAAGATTGTATTTTTCTAAGAATTTATCCATTTCTTCCAGATTATCCAATTTATTGGCATATCATTGCTTGTAGTAGTCTCTCATGATCTTTTGTATTTCTGCAGTGTCAGTTGTTACTTCTCCGTTTTCATTTCTAATTCTGTTGATTTGCGTCATTTTTTCCTGATGAGTCTGGCTAATGGTTTATCAATTTTGTTTATCTTCTCAAAGAACCAGCTTTTAGTTTCATTGATCTTTGCTGTTGTTTCCTTCATTTCTTTTTCATTTATTTCTTTTTTTTTAATAAATTTATTTCTTTATTTAATTGGCTGCGTTGGGTCTTTTTTGCTGTGTGTGAACTTTCTTTTTAGTTGCGGTGTGCAGGCTCCTCATTGCTGTGGCTTCTCTTGTTGTGGAGCACGGGCTCTAGGCGCGTGGGCTTCAGTAGTTGCAACACGTGGGCTCAATAGTTGTGGCTTATGGGCTCTAAAGCCCAGGCTCAATAGTTGTGGCGCACAGGCTTAGTTGCTCCACGGCATGTGGGATCTTCCTGGAGCAGGGATCAAACCCGTGTCCCCTGCATTGGCAGCCAGATTCTCAACCACTGCGCCACCTAGGAAGCCCTTCATTTATTTCTGATCTAATCTTTATGATTTCTTTCCTTCTGCTCAGTTTGGGGTTTTTTTGTTCTTCTTTCTCTGTTTTACATGTAAGGTTAGATTGTTTATTTGATATTTTTCTTGTTTCTTGAGGCAGGACTGCATTGCTATAAACTTCCCTCTTAGAACTGCTTTTGCTGCATCTCATAGGTTTTGGGTTGTTGTGTTTTCATTGTCATTTGTTTCTAGATATTTTTTGACTTCCTCTTTGATTTCTTTAGTGATTTCTTGGTTGTTTAATAGCGTATTGTTTAGCCTCCATGTGATA
The DNA here is from genome assembly GCF_030028045.1 of Hippopotamus amphibius kiboko. NCBI lineage: Eukaryota > Metazoa > Chordata > Mammalia > Artiodactyla > Hippopotamidae > Hippopotamus > Hippopotamus amphibius. Next base: position 118,776,471 of record NC_080191.1, on the reverse strand, counting down.
GTATTTTTTACTGTTTTTTTCTGTAATTGATATCTAGTCTCATGGCATTGTGGTCATAAGAATATGCTTGATATGATTTCAATTGTTTTGAGTTTACCGAGGCTTGATTTGTGACCCAAGATGTGATCTCTCCTGGAAAATGTTCCATGTGCACTTGAGAAGAAAGTGTATTCTGTAGTTTTTGGATGGAATGTCCTATAAATATCAATTAAGTTGAGACGGTCTGATGTGTCATTTAAGGCTTGTGTGTCCTTATTGATTTTCTCTTTGGATGATCTGTCCATTGATGTAAGCGGGGTGTTAAAGTCTCCTACTATTATTGTGTTCCTGTCGATTTCCCCTTTTATGGCTGTTAGCATTTGCCTTATGTATTGAGGTGCTCCTGTGTTGGGTGCATAGCTATTTATAATTGTTATATGTTCTTCTTGGATGGATCTCTCAATCATTATGTAGTGTCCTTCCTTGTCTCTTGTAATAGTCTTTCCTTTAAAGTCTACTTTGTCTGATATGAGTATTGCTACTCCAGCTTTCTTTTGACTTCCATTTGCATGGCATATCTTTTTCCATCTCTTTACTTTCAGTCTACATGTGTCCCTTGGTCTGAAGTGGGTTTCTTGTAGGCAGCATATAGAAGGGTCTTGTTTTTGTATCCATCCAGCCAGTCTGTGTCTTTTGGTTGGAACATTTAATCCATTTACAGTTAAGGTGATTATTGACATGTGTGTTCCTCTTACCATTTTCTTAATTGTTTTGGGTTTGTTTTTGTAGGTCTTTTCCTTCTCTTGTGTTTCCTGCTTAGAAAAGTTCCTTTAGCACTTGTTGTAAGGCTGGTTTGGTGGTGCTGAATTCTCTTAACTTTTGCTTGTCTGTAAAGCTTTTGATTTCTCCGTCAAATCTGAATGAGATTCTTGCTGGGTAGAGGATTCTTGGCTGTAGGTTTTTCTCTTTCAGGACTTTCAGTATATCCTGTCATTCCCTCATGGCCTGCAGAGTTTCTGCAGAAGGATCTCAGCTGTTATCCTTATGGGTTTTCCCTTATATGTTATTTGTTGCTTTTTCTCTAGCTGCTTTTAATATTTTTTCTTTGTGTTTAATTTTCATTAGTTTGATTAATATGTGCCATGGTGTATTTCTCCTTGGGTTTATTCTGTATGGGACTCTCTGTGCTTCTTGGACTTGATTAATTATTTCCTTTCCCATGTTGGGGAATTTTTCCACTATAACCTCTTCAAATATTTTCTCAGACCCTTTCTTTTTTTCTTCTTCTTCTGGGATGCCTATGATTTGAATGTTGGTGCACTTAATGTTATCACCAAGGTCTCTGAGACTGTCTTCCATTCTTTTTATTCTCTTTTGTCTTTCCTGCTCTGTGCCAGTTATTTCCCCCATTCTCTCTTCCGACTCAGTTATTCATTCTTCTGCCTCAGTTATTCTGCTGTTTATACCATCTAGAGTATTTTAAATTTCAGTTATTTTGTTGTCCATTACTGTTTGTTTGCTCTTTAGTTCTTCTGAGTCCTTGTTAACTGTTTCTTGTATTTTCTCTATTTTGTTGTTGACATTTTGGATCATCTTTACTATCATTACTCTGAATTCTTTTCAGGCAATTTTCCTTTTTCCTCTTCATTTATTTGGTCTTGTTGGTGTTTTTCCCTGCTCCTTTGCCTGCATGGTGTTTCTTTGTTTTCTCATTTTGTCTAATTTATAGGATGTGCTGTCTGCTTTCCCTATGCTGCCTGGTAGTAATGCCTCTTGTTTCTGCCCTCTGCCCCCTGTGGTGGAGTTTGTCCAGTGTCTTGAGTACGCTTCCTGGTGGGGGGTTCTGGTGCCTGCTTTCCAGTGTGTGGCTCTGTGTCTTTTCTCTCTGATGAGCAGGGTGGTGTCAGGTGGTGTGTTTTAGGGTATCTGTGAGGTTAATACGGCTTTTGGCAGTCTGTGTGCTGATGGGTGGGTTTGTGTTCCTGTCTTGTTTGTAGTTTGGTGTGAGGTGTCCAGCAATGGCAGTTGCAGACAGTCGGACGAAGCTGAGTCTGAGACTCTGATACATAGCTCTGTGAGAGTTCTCTGCAGTTATTCTTCCCTGTGTTGCCCATTTTTAAAGTGACTTTTTTGTCTTTTGTTGAATTGTAAGAGTTTTTTATTAATTCTGGATACAAGTTTTTTTTTTAATCAGATATACAAATATTTTATCCCATTCTGTGAGTTTTCTTTTTTCTTGATGGTGTCTTTTGAAGCTCAGGAATGTTTTAATTTTGATGAAGTTCAGTTTATCTGTTTTTTTTTGTGAAGTTTATTCTGCAGCATCGTATAGTAGCATTCATTAGGAATTTTTTGACATATGTTGTCTCTTTTCTTTACTGTTCCAGTTATTGTACTGTCTCAGATGTTATCATTTCCACTTGATTCTGTTTCAAGTCTGTCCATAATTATTTTTCAAACTAAAAAAAGTTTAGTTCTTATACTTAAATCATAATTGATTTATTTATTATTTTATGTAGATGTCACCATAAATATAGTATCAGAACAAACACCTTACAATGTTATGTTGGTATATAGGAAAAAAAAATTCTAACTGAATCAATCCATTGATACTGACTAGACTCGTGGTGTGCTTGTATATAGTATTACAAACCACGTGTGTACCCAGTGCACAACTAGACCACAGCATTAATACATTAACATGATGCATGAAAGTTGAATGTAGTCTTAAGCAATAAAGTTGTGTTTAGCAGAAGAATATTTTACATTGCTTGTTTTTAAATTTTAATTTTAAAGAAAATGAAATAGAATTGAAAGTCTAGTTCTTCAGTTGCATTAGCCATACTTCAAGTGCTCATTGCCCATATGTAGTTAGTGTTTACCATATAGGACAGCCCAGTGTTAGTGTTTTAGGGTTTTTAAAAAAATTAATACTGACTTGGTAGTACTTTGTAGCTCACAGAATGTTTTGATATCTTTTGTTTACTTTTTTTTTTATTTATTATTTTTTGGGGGGTACACCAAGTTCAGTCATCCGTTTTTATACACATATCCCAGTATTCCCTCCCTTCCTTGACTCCCCCCGCCTCGAGTCCCCCCAACCCTCCCCGCCCCAGTCCTCCAAGGCATCTTCCGTCCTCAAGTTGGACTCCCCCTGTTATACAACAACCTCCCACTGACTATCCATTTTACATTTGGTAGTATATATATGTCTGTGCTACTCTCTCGCTTCGTCTCAGCTTCCCCTTCACCCCCCGCCCCCTCCCTCTTTTGTTTACTTTTAACACCAATTCTGTGAGGTAGATGTGACAGAAATTATCTCTGTTTTACAGATAAGAAAATAAATTCTGAGAGACTGACCTACTCAAATAACACAACTGGTTAATGGTGATGTCAAGATTTCAATCGGGGCCACTAAATCTGTGGCCTTGTCCACTTCTGAATTTTTTTATATAGGTGTTCAGGTGACCTAAAGGTACTAGAAGGAAAAAAACAGTATGCTTTGTTTATTCATTCAACAAGTGTTTTTTCACCACCTCTTATGCCCCATATTCTTCCGGGCAGTGAGATATAGTGGTGAACAAGACAAAGTTCTGCTCTTCATGGATCTTACCTTCCATTTAAGGCATCAGTGAACAGATATATACTATAGTAGTAGGTAGTAAGTTGTGTGTTCTTTTTTTATATACGTAAAATTATTTATGTATTCATTGGCTGTGTTGGGTCTTCGATGCTGCACACGGGCTTTCTCTAGTTGCAGCGAGTGGGGGCTACTCTTCATTGTGGTGCACAGGCTCCTCATTGTGGTGGCTTCTCTTGTTGCAGAGCATGGGCTCTAGGTGCATGGGCTCCTATAGTAGTGGTGACACAGTGGCTCAGCAGTTATGGCTCACGGGCTCTAGAGTGCATGCTCAGTAGTTGTGGCACAGAGGCTTAGTTGCTCCGTAGCATGTGGAATCTTCCTGGAGCAGGGACCAAACCTGTGTCCCCAGCATTGGCAAGCAGATTCTTAACCACTGCACCACCCAGGAAGTCCCAGTAGGGTGTTCTAATACCACTTTCTGTGAAAATAAGTAGGAAATTTGGCTTAAGTTTTAGTTCATGTTTAGGTTATCAAACCCTTATTGTATTGATTTAATTTTTGTTAGCTAGAGTTTTTTTCTTTGAAGATAAATTTTTCATAAATGCACTGCATGTATCTTTTCATAGGCAATATAAAGAAAATGACAGTCAGTCAGAAGAAGACTACAGAAGTCTGAGTGCTTCACCCACTTATAAAGGCCTTCTAATGGTATGGGGATTATATGACTGAGAAATACTTTATTGTAAAGTAAAATAATAATCTGAATAATCTCCTATGAAAGTTAACTGTTTTTTTATGAAATGTGTGCAGTCATTACAGAATCAACTCAAGGAATCAAAATCTAGGATTGATGCACTTTTAAGTGAAAAGCTGAATCTCCAGAAAGATTTGGAAACCAGGTGAGAGAAACTTAAGACATTTTTATTTAACTTTTGTATAAGCATAAACTGGAATTTTGAATGTTAAGTAAATCATTCCGTCCCCTTTACTCTAAAACTAATGTTGGGGACATCATATTCTTATACTCATTTTAGTCATTTGTCTCATATGATGGAAAGAACAAAAATACATACATAGGCAAGGGAAGTGAGAAAATAGGAAGGAGATAAAACTGGGTAGGAACTCAGAATAGATTCAATCTTAGGCCAGCAGGTTTCCCTTTTCCAAATAACTTTATTTTAATTTTTTTCCAAATTACTTTAGAATGCCTTATTTATTCATCATATGCCTGTATTGGGGGGGATTAAAAAATTTCAATTGCATACAACAGAAAGGCTTATTTATGTACAGCATACTGCCACAAAAGGATGGCATTCTACGTGTTGACAGAGTAATAAGGAATGTACACTGTTGAGTCTTTTTTCAGTCAACAAATATTTGTTGAATACCTATTGTAAGTTAGACATGGTCCTAAGTTCTGGGATGATATATAATGAGCAAAACAAATACCTTATTCTCATAAAGCTTATGCTTTAATGGAGAGGAGACTGATACCTACAATAAAAACCACTTCTATATAGTTTAAAAGCCTGCTGCATAGTAATGTATAAATTGATGTTTATATAAATATGAGGTAAAAATGTATAAAGCATGCATGGGAAGAATGAACAGTGTATTTGGGATAGTGCTTACCTGTGGTATGGGAAGGAGAGCAAAGACAGTAATAAGGGACACATATGGAGTTTTAAGTACCTGTATAATGTTTTAATTAAAATATTTGAAACAAGTTACTCTTCAACTTTAATAAAGCTTAAAGGGTGGACATACCACTATTTGTTTTACTATTCTGTATTCTTGTCTGTATATTTGAGATAATTCACTATAAAAACAAGTAGTAGATTAATAACAAAAATGCGTAGAAACTTTCAAACAGGGAATACACAGAAGAAACTCAATGGCCAGTAACTACCTCATTAGCAATCATGAAATATTTTAAGAATTTTAAAGCATATTTGTGACAAATAACCGGGTAAACTCTTGTTTATTATTAAATATCTTTATGGTATAGTATTATTAAATAAAAATAAATGCATTCAACATGATTTATTTTCTACAGGCCCACACAGCATGAATTAAGACTTTATAAACAACAGGTGAAGAAGCTGGAGAAAGCCCTTAAGAAAAGCATCAAGTAATTATATTTTACCAATGTTACAAAGTTATTAGGATTTTGTATCTTACTTATTTTCATTACCTGTCAGGTTACCTCAGTGGCTGTGGCTTAAAATTACTAGGCTGATGGGGGAAATGACATTAAAAAGGGATATTTCTGGTTCCACAGTTTTAAAAGTTTCTACTGTATTGGATTTGGCTATATATTCATCTTAAATAAGAACAAGGAAAAGGTAATTGTCTGATAAAAGGCACAGATTTTAATTAGAAAGTTGTCTTTGGGAGTCATAGAGGAATTGCAAGAGAATCATTGAAACTAGAGGTGATAAGGCCCAAATTTTTGTTGGTGGTAGTCATGACCTGAATAATACATAGCTTCACCATATTTTAAAACTGAAGATACCAGAATGAATGCAGTGAGCCATTCTTATCACCACCTTTCTTTTATGACTTTGAAAAGCATGTACGCAGAGGAGTTTCAAAAAGTTGCTTCTCAAATAGTGATAGTGTTTTCTGAAGATTAGCTATATGTACTCTTTGATTCAAGGGAATGGGACTTGAACTAGTGTAGTGAGCATTGAGAGGAAATATTTTAAAAATGACATGAGCTAAAGTATGCATTAGATGTATCAAATCAATTGTATTAGCGTATGTTGATTCAATTTTCAGCAACAGCTGTTTCCTCCTTAGGGCAACACATGCCACAGTGAAAGGCAAGTATTCTGGCCATCCAGGAATTACATATTGAGTTAAATTAAGATAGTAGGGAAGGAAAACTAAAAAAGAAAAGAGAAGTGGAAGGCTTCGAAAGGTTGCATTCATTCATTCAATTAATATTTTTTCCCTTCCTACTGTTGCTTGGCATTTTGGGTACCTATAGTACCTCTTCCTATCTGCTTGGCATTCTGGATACTGAAATTACAGTGGTAAACCAAATAGAAAAGGTTCTTGCTCTCATGAAGGTTATGTAAAGGGGGAAGGGCAATGAAAAAATAAGACAATTTTGATATAGTATAAGTACTAAAGGTAAAATAGTGTGAGAGTTGCTATCGTATGAGTTTGGACAAGAAGTGGTGACATGGTCAAAGGTGGCAGTACTGGAGGTAGAACTGATAGGACTTGGTGATGGATTGGGGATATAGACACCTGTGGGGGGTGGGGGTGGGAATCAAGACTCAACTTAAAAAAACAAAAAATCAATTAATCAGGACTAAGTTTTAGTCCTGAATAACTAGGTAGTTGTTGGAGCATTAACTGAGATAGGAAAATTGGTCAAGGACCAGCTGGGAAAAGGAGGATATAAGGGAGATAAAAAGTCAGAGGAGAAGGTGTAGGGGAGGAAAGCTTCTCCTCAGCCCTTTTAGGGTTTCTGGCTGGGCCTGAAAATTAAACTGACAAAGACAGATTAACATGAGAAAAGTGTATAAATTTATTTAATGTAAGTTTTACCTGACCTGAGAAGAAATGAAGACTCGAAGAAACAGTTAAGCCTGAGCATTTTAATACTAGGTTTGATGAAGAGTGGAAAGTTGTAGGAAAATGTGATAGTACAAAAGGGTACAAGCTAAGGGTAATAAACTGGGGGAAATTCAGATGCCTCATCTTCAGAGATAAAGATGCTCCTTTCCTCTGGGTACAGGGAGGGCACCTGTCACATGAGGCTCTTATGGTCTGCTTCAGAGAGTCCTTCCTGCACTGCCATTTCTCAGATTCCTTCAGCTTAAAAGATTTCTATGTCAAAGTGGCATATTTTGAGTTTTTTGTTTGTTTTTGTTTTTGGTCACACCATGCAGATTGCGGGCTCTCAGTTCCCCAGTCAGGGATTGAACCTGGGCCACAGCAGGGAAGCTCAGAATCCTAACCATTAGGCCACCAGGGAACTCTCTCAAAGTGGCATCTTTTGGAGTGGCATATCCTGATCCCCTTCAAAGGAATCTTATTGACTTCAGTGTAAGTGTATCAGTAAAGATACACACACACATATAAGTGCATGCACATGTATTCATAGGGATATCTAGTCATTTCCTCATTATTCATAGATTGCGTATTTGTGAATTTGCCTACCTGCTAAAGTTTGTTTTTAATCCCAAAATAAGTAGTGGTGGCACTTTCACAATCATTCATGGACATGCCCAATATATACATTTTCAGCTATTGAACAAGGTGATGCTCTGTCCTTCTGTTTCAGCTTTCATAAACAGTCATTCTTTTTGTTGTCATATGCCACTTTTATTTTTTCATTTTTTGCTTTTTGTTGGTGATTTCTCCAAGATGGTCCCAAATCTTGGTATTGAAGTGCTACCTAGTATTCTACACACAAGAAGGCTGTGATATACCTTACAGAGAATATACATGTATTAGAGAAACTTCATTAAGGCATGAGTTATAGTACTGTTAGCCATGAGTCCCATGTTAATGAAACAGCAATATTTAAAAATGTGTCTTTAAACGTTAACGCACATAAAACAAGGTTATATATTGCTCAGTTGAGGAAAATGTGACCAGAGGCATGCAGGAACCTGACCCTGTATTTCCCCTGGGAGCAGTGGTTCAGTCTTCACTAATTCAGTGTGTATGGTGACGTTATAGGATACAACTACCATGAATAATGAGAATTGACTGTGTATGTGTTTTTTGTTATTCATCTGGGATCTGGTTTTTAGAGTAACTTCACTATTAGACTTTAAACTTGTGATTCAGAACCAATCCCTGCTATATGTTTCTGTTGAATTTTGAAGAAATGATTTGGGTTTTTAGAAATTTACATTTGGAATTTTAAAAAATCTGTCATTAATTTGTCTTTAAGTTTGGATCTTTTGTGGTAGCTAGATGTAAAACAGAGAATTAGGAATGTTAGCTAACTTGCCCACGTTGCACAGGTGGTACGTGGAAGAACTTGGAAAGAAATCAGATCCATACCCAAGCATTTGGACTCTCAAGCTCAAACTCTTAACCACCACACTAATAATTAAAACCAAACAAAGCACCCAATGAAGAAAACTTTTTCAATGTAAAACTTTTCAATTTTTATTTTCTGCAGGGGCAGAGGTAGAATATTTTTTTCAAAGAACTACTGATGTTAGGGAAATAATCAAAAATAAAATTCTCCTGTCATCCCAGTGACTCCTCTCCACATATGCAGGGAAAAAAAGAAACAGTTTTATATAACAGTTGGAATAAATATCCAGCCAGACTGCAGTATGCATTAGAGGCAATCTGCTAAAGAGATTTTAGAGACTGAAAAAAGTCTCGCCTTTTAATAATGCCAGGCAGATATGCAGTCCATTATGTACATGTGCATTGTCTTTAGCCAAAGGAAAAATAAAACTTATTGTACCTTCATGACAAGGAGAAAGTTACAATTTAGAGCCAGGAGCCTAGGCTAAGCTCCAACAGGGAAAAGGAGACAAGGCACCCTGTTCCCTGATGTCCACCTTTCAGAAGTTGTTCTAAGGCTCCCAAGAAAGACATTGCTAGGATATAAAATTGGCATGAGGCTTAGGTAAATTTTAGTAAGATTTACCTACTTCTTAGAGAGGAAGGATTTACAACTACAGGTTTTCCAAAGGAAGTGCTGCAAGAAAAGGAAGGGAAAGTCTCTTTCCCTTTTATAACTAGAGAAAATTAAAATTTTGTCTTTAGTCTGTAGTTACCTTTCAACTCACCAGTCTTCAGTATCAAATGATGTTAATTTAATATGGGAAAACTTCCTGTTTGAGTTGATATTACAAACAAGTTGGTTCTAAAATTCTGTTCCTGGGAAGTGATCAAATAAGTCTTGCCAGTGCAAGATCACCGAAGGTACTACACTAATTCCATTAAAATTTTCAGTGGTATTTATATTTTACTAGAGGAAAACAAAATCAGAATCTCATCACCCTGGTGTTGAGCTGACAGGAGTTGAAGTGATCAGTTTGGACAAGGAGCCAAACTGAAATTAACATTCAAGGCTTTATTTACTTACTGCAATAATATAAGCAAGAGGCCAAAAAACGGACTGGCTCCTGGGTGTTGCATTTTTCCCCATGGAATGGCAGCAGGTAAGGGTCAGTCAGTGACATGCTGCACAGATGACTCCTGTTGTTTCATGGGCCTAGGGGAAGAGCAGGAAGTGGAAAAATACTGAGTCAGAGTGGAAAAAGTGTTTGTTAAGGCTCCCCCATTCATCCCCCAAAGAGAACTCCAGAACGGGAGTCACCTTGAGATTATGGAAAGCCTTCAACAGACACAGTTAAAAGCTATAACGTGTCTGTATATAGAAACGTATCTCATAGGGGTGGCTATAGAAAAGGAGATAACACAGTATTTTAAGTTGAAAGTGCAGTTTTTGGATTTCTCAGACTCCACAGAGAAACATAGCTATTGCTGCTAGCTATGTGGAATGTGTGTCTGCTAAGTATGTGAAGAATTCCTTAGCCATTTTAGGGGATTTTTATGGCCTTCAGGCTCTGCTCACAACTCTGGAAACTACAAAACAGCACTGGAATGTTTTTGAGTACAGCATATTCCGCTCAAACACAGGTTTCTAAAACACCAATTAAGTCATATGCAATTGGAAAATAAAGGAATAATTAATAGTGTAACATAGTTGCATTGTTTACACTTGATTTTTTTCCTAGGTATAAGGAGTTAGAATAGCAGTGTAGTATAGACCTCAGGAAGGGGAAAGCTTTGCTAGTACATAGGCCCTTGCCCTTTCAGCTCTGTCTTAAGAAAATTTAAAATGATAAACTGCACCCAGGGCTCCCTCCCTGACCCTCAGCATTAGACAGACTGTAGGCTGGAAGCAAATTGCTCTTCTTTCCTCACCTATTGTAACCTCAGTTTCTTTGACCAGGAGCTCCACTTCCCTCTTCATAGTCTTGGCATCCTCAAGCCAACATTTCTGCTCTGTTGGCTGTGCATTCTGTGATATTGTCTGAGGCAACCTCCAGACATATGTGAGCTGTTTAACTTATCTCCTGAGGCACCAATTATTGTTTTTGTTAGTTGTCTAGTTATAAAGCTGCATCAGTTTTAAATAGTCTGGTTTCTGACACTTTTCTCCTGAACCCTATTATTTTCGCATATGCGGTTTTGCAGAATACAAAAGTTTTCAGGAGTATTATGTTATGGCATATATTTACTGTAAGACTAGGTGAACCAAAGGTCAATTTCCCATGAGTCCCAAGCTTTTACTAATCCTTACCTTCTGTAAATTTAGAAAAACAATGGGATTAAATAAATTAATACATGTGAAGTGCATGGAAGAGTTCCTGCATAGAGAAGGTTCTCAGTAAATACGAGTTACCATCATCACCAGGCTCCCAATATATATAGTCAGTTATCATCATTATTAAATTGAGGGTGTCTCTTTATTCACCTAGTTAATTGAATCACATTTCACTTCCCAGAGTGACTATAAGCTAGTACCTGCAGTGACATATTTAGGTTACTATACTGGCAGCTAAAATGTTGTATATCCATAGTATAATATTTATTAACCATACTTGCAAACAGTTCATTGATAAGTTAAACTTTTTCACCTGAACGAAAGGTTAACTAACATTTAAATTCAGATAATGTCGGTTTACTTGTAGTCCCACTAGAGAGTTGTTGGCATTTCTGTATCACTTTTGTATTCTAGACAGTATGCTCCTGGCACTGCCTTTAGACAAAACTGTGAAGTATGTGAATATGGTAAATAGATGGGAAGTCAAGTGGAAAATAGATTGTGAGGTCTCTGTGTCTACTAGAGGAAGGAAGTTGACTTTTTACCTAGAGCTAATTCTGTTTGTTTTTGGCATATGCTCATCAGAGAGCAGAGAAAAGCAGTTGAGGGAAGATCAAGGGGAATACATGTGAGTGGAAGAGATAATTGTAAAGTGGTAATAAGAGATGAGATAAGAAAGGAGACAGGAGGAATATTGGGTTAGGACTAACAGCATGGAGAAGTTCAAACCCAAGGAGATTTAGATTTAGTTCACAAAGCAGTGGGAAGCCATTGTTTTTAGTAGGCAAATGACATGATAGAATATCATTATTCTGTTTTACAAACAGCAAGTCAAGCTTATTAATGAGTTATGGAATCAGTTTATTGGGTCAGGGTTCCACAGGGAACTGATAGGCACATTCAGATTTAAGATGGTTAATTTGATGTGGGTTAAAGAGACTTTTTTCGAAGGCATAGTGCGTGGGGGGGAAATGTCTACTACAGCCTGACTTTAGAGATGTTTGGAGAAGGGCTACTAGGTGGATACACTCCTATTTTCTAAGTTTCCAGACAAAGAGACTTTCCCCCAGGGTTCTGGTAGCCACCTGGGACAATGGTCTCTTGTGTTTTCATGCCCTCTTCACTGGCAGGTATCACTCTTGTCTTCTCTTTGGCACAAGTGAAGTATGAAGAAGGAAGGACCAAACTGTCTAGCTCTTGCTGCTGCAGTGCCCAAACTCTTTGTCCTGCCCATTGTTTGTTGATCCCCTTACCTATAGTGTGAAGCTCAGAGCACCTTGGAGGTTGCTTTCATCCTTTACTGTAGTTCTTTCTTATTCTGTTTTTGCAAGTGTTGGGGAATGGTTAAAACTCTCTTCATCAGTCTGATCCCTTTAGTTTTTCAGGGATTCCTTCTATATTGTGTCTATTGAGACAGTCTTGTTTTCCAGGGTCAATATGGCTTAAAATTAAAAAAAAAAATTGTGTATGAATATCTGCATGTGTGTGAAATGCACATAAACACACACACACACACATATATATATATATGTAAAATGACAAAGCTTTTGGGAGGCTAGCTGGATCATTGGCTCGTTTTGTCATCTTAATCAGGTGTCTAGTAAAGCATTTTGTATTATCTTGGTTTTTTTTTTCCCCTGTAGATTACAGGATCTTATCAGTCAAAAAAAGGCTATGGACAAAGAGGGAAAAGATGAGCCCAGCAGAGATAACCAGCAGCAGGCCCTAATTGACCATAGATACTTTCAGGTATTGAACAGTTGACAGAAAGACTGATGTTTATAGTGAACCTTGGTTATAATTGCAGTATAATAAATTATCAATTGATAAGGAATGCTTGTATCCTTTATTTTTGTTGCCTAGCCTGTCTTGTCTTGCCATGACATACCTGCTTGGCTAGAAGTTGGTAACTTGACTTAGAATTTGTCTTACCTTTGAAAAGAGACTTTGGCCTAGTTCAAGTAGGGTAGTGAAAAGCTGATAAGATTTCAACTGATTTTATAATCCTCTACCCGCTTAAGCCATTTCCCTTTTTATTCTGTTTTTGCTATTGTTATTATTATGTAAGTAAATCTATTTCTTAAAATCCTTGTATGCTTTTTTAAAATTTCAGTCTTTCGTCCATCTGAAATTTAATTTTCCATGTGATATGATATAGAGATTTAACCTTCCTTGATTTATAGACTATTTATTGTTGAATAAATGAGCAATTAAGCCCAATACTTTACTGACTGAACTGGGCCTGCACTCATATTTTATTGAGCCCATACATGTTTTTTTAAACTTTGAATTAATTATTAATTTTTTTAAATTAAGAGATTTTATTTGTCTTTATTTCTAGAGAATCTGGCAACAAATTCCTGCATAGTTGTTACCAGAATTAGATCTTTTCCCTGTCACATATGGGCATGTGCTCTTCAGTTAGCCACAGTCCCACCCCGTCCTTGTTTCACTCACTTATGCTCTTACCTGGCGTCTATAGACATTTGAGTTTGCAGTTTCTCGTAGACCATTCTTTCTCTACTTTATTGAAATGAATTGTATATCATATACCATGTTCCCTTAGGTGTACAGGTTTGTTTCTAGACTCTCTAGTCTCTTCCATTTCTATATGAATTTCTTTTTTTTTTTTTTTAATCTATTTATTTATGGCTGCATCGGGTTTTCCTTGCTGCGCGGGCTTTCTCTAGTTGTGGCGAGCAGGGGCTGCTCTTCATTGCGGTGCGCAGGCTTCTCACTACAGTGGCTTCTCTTGTTGAAGAGCATGGGCTCTAGGCATGTGGGCTTCAGTAGTTGTTGCACGTGGGCTCAGTAGTTATGGCTCATGGGCTCTAGAGCACAGTCTCAGTAATTGTGGCACATGGGCTTAGCTGCTCCGCAGCATGTGGGATCTTCCCGGACCAGGGCTCAAACCCGTGTCCCCTGCATTGGCAGGCGGATTCTTAACCACTGCACCACCAGGGAAGCTCCAAATTTCTATATTTGTATGGTAGGTTTTGATACCTTTTAAGGTAAGTATCTTGTTATTGTTCTTTAAAATTTTTTCCTTGGATATATTTTTAACACATTTATTCTCCTGTATGAACAGTTTGTCAAAAATAGATCCCATTGAGATGAGCTGAAATTGAATTAATGTTTTAGATTAACATTTGGAAAAATAACACATTTACAGTTTTTTTAAAAAATTATTTATTTACTTATTTATTTGGCTATGCTAGGTCTTAGTTGTGGCATGTGGAATCTTTTAATTGTGGCACTTGGGATCTTTAGTTGTAGCATGTGGGATCTAGTTCCCTGATCAGGAATTGAACCTGTGCCCCCTGCATTGGGAGCATGGAATCTTAGCCACTGGACCACCAGGGAAGTCCCCACACTTACAGTTTTGAATCATCTCACTCAGAAATATGTCTCTGATTTTCTATGGGTCTTTTATAGCTTTCAGTAAAGTTTTATAATATTTTAAAATTTAGTTCTTGCATATTTTTTGTTCTGTTTATTTCCTAGGTTATCTAGTTATAACGTTTATTACTATTATGAATGGGATCCTTTTTCCATTACATTTTCTAATTGATTGTTGCTTGTTCTTTGTACATCTCTGTGTTGACTTTATAACCAGGCACCTTTGTGAAAACTGTTTTGTTTTAGATAACTCTCTTGTATCCAGTATATAACTGATTTTCATTTTGTTTCTTAGATTTACTTTGAGAGGTTTTGTTCTTTTAACAGAGGAATTAACCTATTCATGGACACTGAGACCAACTTATATACCTGCCTTTATTCTTGATATCTTACTTTCTGTTTTCTATTTAAACAGTTTCTTGTTCCATTCTTTTCTTCTGACATATGCTAAGTTGAGATTTCTTTGTTCTTTTTTTTTTTCTTCAAGTAGTTAGGACAATCATCATCTTAATTCTTTTCTATTCTTGTAATGATTACCCTTAAAAACTGTTTTTTTTTTTTTACCCATACCAAGAGTTTGTCAGGGAATTTCCCTGGTGGTACAGTGGCTAAGAATCCTCCTGACAATGCAGGGGACACAGGTTTGAGCCCTGGTCCAGGAAGATCCCACATGCTGTGGAGCAACTAAGCCCACGAGCCACAACTACTGAAGCCTGCGTGCTGCAACTACAGAAGCCCACATGCCCAGAGCTCTCGCTCTGCAACAAAAGAAGCTACTGCACTGAGAAGCTCATGCACCGCAACGAAGAGTAGCCCCCACTCACTGCAACTAGAGAAAGCCTGCATGCAGCAACGAAGACTGAACGCAGCCAAAAAAAAAAAAAAGTTTGTCAGTACCTGTGTACTCTTTCTGAATAGGATGAGACCTATATTGTGACTTTTCTCTTATAAATTCTAATCTCTCTGGGAATTGTTTATTTTGCCACTTATTCGTTGTTAATACATCTTTTGCTGCCAATCATCAGAGCATGGTTAAGTCATAAAGAAGAATATACTCGGTTGTCAATAATAATTCAGTGGAGGGGAATTAATTTTCCCATTAAAAGGATGTGTTTAAATATAAGAGAAGTGAAATATTGAACACACTCTCTTGAACAACAACCACAAAATGTCCAAAATGAACATCTCAAATCATATTATCAGGAGACCTATGAGTTGTAGCTTGAAGTATGAATAGGGACAAAGATTCAGTATCAAAATGGTATCTTGTCTTTATACTTATATAACTATTTGTCAAATAGCCTGGGCTTGATGGTGGAAAATAAGGAAATGGCTTTTCTTTCTTTAAATTGGATGTTTTGAGTCTCCCTTTCCTCTCCTTGAATAATATATAAAGTAGACCTTATAGCTTTCGACAAGGAGGTTATAGTCACATATTCTACATATTAATATATTTAAAGTTCAGTCCAGGTATTGATGATATTAGGGAATTATTGTTTTTTTAAAATTTTATTTCTTTTCTTTTTTTTTTTCCTTGAAGTGTAATTGGTTATAATGTGTTGGTTTCTGGTGTACAGCAAAGTGATTCAGTTTTATATATGTGTGTGTATATATATATTCCTTTTTGTATTCTTTTTCAGTATAGATTATTACAAGATAATGAGTACAGTTCCCTGTGCTTGACAGTAGGACCTTGTTGTTTATTTTCTATATAGTAGTTTATATCTGCTAATCCCAAACTCCTTATTTATCTCTCCCCCCCTTTTCCCTTTGATAACCATAAGTTTGTTTTCTATGTCTGTGAGTCTGTTTCTGTTTTGTAAACACATTTATATCATATTTTAGATTCCACATATAAGTGGTATCACATGTATTGTCTTTTCTGTCTCACTTCACTTAGTATGATAATCTGTAGGTCCATCCATGTTGCTGCAAATGGCATTATTTCATTCTTTTTTTATGGCTGAATAGTATTCCATTGTGTGGAATGGAATATCTTCTTTATCCATTCTTTATCCATTCATCTGTTGAGGGACATTTAGGTTGCATCCATGTCTTGGCTGTTGTAAAGAGTGCTGCTATGGACATTGGGGTGCGTGTGTCTTTTTGAATTATAGTTTTCTCTGGATATATGCCCAGGAGTGGGATTGCTGGATCATATGGTAACTCTATTTTTAGTTTTATGAGGAACCTCTGTACTCTTTTCCACAGTGGCTTCAACAACTTACATTCCCACCAACAGTGTCAGAAGGTTCCCTTTTCTCCATACGCTCTCCAGCATTGTAGACTTTAATGATGGCCATTCTGACTGGTGTGAGGTGGTACCCCATTGTAGTTTTGATTTGCATTTCTCTAGTAATTAGCAATGTTGAGCATCTTTTCATGTGCCTATTGGCCATCTGTATGTCTTTTTTGGAGAAATGTCTATTTAGGTCTTCTGCCCTTTTTTTGATTGGGTTGTTTGCTTTTTTGTTATTGAGTTGTATGAGCTTTTTGTATATTTTGAGAATTAAGCCCTTGTTGGTCACATCATTTGCAAATATTTTCCCCTAGTACCTAGGTTGTCTTTTTGTTTATGGTTTCTTTTGCTATGCAAAAGCTTATAAGTTTGACTAGGTCCCATTTTTTTAGTTTTGCTTTTATTTCTATTGATTTGGAAGACTGACCTAAGAAAACATTGCTACAATTTATGTCATAGAATGTTTTGCCTATGTTTTTTTCTAGGAGTCTTAGAGTGTCCTGGCTTATATTTAAGTCTTTAAGCCACTTTGAGTTTATTTTTTGTGTCTGGTGTGAGGGAGTGTTCTAACTTCATTGATTTACATGCAGCTGTCCAGTTTTCCCAACACCACTTGTTGAAGAGACTGTTTTTTCTCCATTGTATATTTTGCTTCCTTTGTCAAATATTAATTGACTATAGGTATGTGTGGGGGGAATTATTGTTAATTTTCTTATTTATAATAATGGTTTTATTTTGTAGAAAAATATGCTTTTAAGAGATACATGCTTAAGTATGTATGAGAGTGAAGTGTTATCATATCTGCATTTTCTTCAAATGGTTCAGCTAAAAATATAGATGGCGTGAGCACATATGGCAAGATGTTACCAGTTGCTGAGTGTAGGTAGTGACTGTGCGGGTATTTGTGAGTGTTTGTTTTATGTGTCAGCTTGACTGGGCCACGGGGTGCCCAGATATTTGGTCAAACATTATTCTGGGTTTTTCTGAGAATGTTTCTTTTTTTTTTTTTTTTTTTATTATTTTTTTTGTTTGTGAGAATGTTTCTGAATGAGATGAGAAAGTCTTTTTTTTTCTCCATACCTGTCAATAAGGACCACCACAAGTGGTTTGCTTAAACTGGCAAAGCCAATAATACACCTTCACTGTCATGGCTTAGGGGTATATCCGCTCTCCAGCCCTATGTCATAATTTAGTTCACAGGGATCTTGATCACCTTTCCCTTCTAAAAGATATCACACTGGCCCATTACATTGATGATGTTATGCTGATTGGACCTACTGAGCAAGAAGTAGCAACTTAGTGGTAAGACATTTGCATGTTAAAGGATGGGAAATAAATCTAACAAAAATTCAGCGGTCTTCTACCTCACTGAAGCTTCTAGGGCTCAAGTGATTGTGGGCCTGTCAATATATTCCTTTAAGGTAAAGGATAAGTTATTGCTCTGGCCCCTCTTAAAACCAAAAAAGTGGCACAACACCTCGTGGGCCTCTTTGGAATTTGAAGGTAACATATTCCTCCTGTGATGTGTTACTCCGGCCCATTTACTGAGTGACTGAAAAGGTGCTCGTTTTGAGTGGGGCTCAGAACAAGAGAAGGCTCTGCATCGGTCCAGGCTGCCACGTGAGCTGCTCTGTCATTTGGGCGACAGGATCCAGCAGATCCAATGCAGCTTAGGCTGTAGGCAGATACGGATGCTGCTTGGAGCCTCTGGTGGCCCCTGTGGGTGAGTCACAAGTCAGGCCCTTAGGATTTGGGAGGAAAATCCTGTCATTCTCTGCAAATAACTACTTTTAAGAAATAGCTCTTGGCCTGCTACTGGGCCTGTGTAGACTGAAGGCTTAATGGTGGGCCACCAAGTTACTATGTGGCCTGAATTACTCATCATGAACTGGGTGTTATCTGACCCACCAAGCCATAAACTTAGGTGAGCACAACAACACTGTGTCATCAAATGAAGGTGGTACATATGAAATTGGGCCCAAGCAGGCCCTGAAGGCACAATAAATTACATGAAGTGGCCCAAATGCCTGTGGTTTCCCACTCTTGCTGCACTACCTTCTCTCCCAGCCTGCACATATAGCCTCATGGGGAGTTCCCTATGATCAATTGACATAAGAAGGGGAGACCTAGGCCGAGTTTACAGATGGCTGTGTGTGGTATGTAGGCACCACATTAAAGTAGACGACTGCAGCACTACATCTTCTGTCTGGGACATCCCTGAAGGAAAGAAGTGAAGGGGAATCCTTCCACCGGACAGAAATTTGAGCAGTGTACTACTGTTCCACAAGGAAGAGAAAGGAAGAGAATGTCTAGAATACAGGACATCCCTTAGGGCATCTCTCAGTATTGCCATGCCTTGTGATAAAGATCAGTGGAAGACTCCAAAACCTGGTCTAGGCAGAACTACTAATGGCCCAGACCCTTCAGGAATGAAGATTTGGATTACCCCAGCAAGTAAAGAACAAGGACCAGCTGAGATGCTTGCTGAAGGCAAACATAATAAAGAATAGGTAGTGGAAGAAAGTAGTGATAAATACCAGCTGTGACCATATGATGACTTACAGAAATGAGGATTATAATTGTCATGTGTATTTCCTCCTTATTTTGTTATGAATATGTTCACGTATGTATATATATATTTGTAAATACATATATGTGGCAAATCTGTTTTTTTCTGCTCTTATTCTCTTATCATATAACATAATGACTTTATGTCACACTTGAGTATTGTTAATTTTATATCATAGTTTTTAAGTTACAGGGTATCAAGGAGAAGAGTAATCATCACTTTAGGACTTTACCTCCTCTTCTGGCAGAGGGGTTAGTGCATTTTTGGTTGTACACAGCATAGTTGTATCAGGTTAGGTGATCCATGATCTTGTTATTGTCTTTATTTGGAGGTTAAGTATGGTTTAAGGCAAAGTGTATGGGTGCCAAGTTGACAAGGGGTAGACTTGTGATGGTTAATTTTATGTGTCAACTTGACTAGACCAGAGGATGCCCAGATAATTTGGTCAAACATTGTTCTGGGTGTGTATGTGGGGGTGTTTCTGGATGAGATTAACATTTGAAATGGTAGACTGGGTAAAGCAGATTGTCCTGCTCACAGTGGATGGGTCTCATCAAATCAGCTGAAGTCCTGAGTAGAACAAAAAGGCCGAGGAAGAGGGAACTTTTTGTCTGCCTGACTGTCTTTGAGCTAGGACATCAATTTTTTTTCCTGCCTTCAAATGTTGAACCGAAACATTGGCTCTTCCTGGGTCTCAAGCTTGTGGGAATTCAGACTGGACCTATACTGTTGGCTCTTCTGGGTCTCCAGCATTGCTGACTGCAGATCTCAGGGCTTGTCAGCCCCTGTAATTGTGTGAGCCAATTCCTCTTTTTTTTTTTTTTTTGGGGGGGGTACACCAGGTTCAATCATCTGTTTTTATACACATATCCCCGTATTCCCTCCCTTCCTTGACTCCCCCACCTCGAGTCCCCCCCACCCTCCCTGCCCCAGTCCTCTAAGGCATCTTCCATCCTCGAGTTGGACTCCCTTTGTTATACAACAACTTCCCACTGACTATTTTACAGTTGGTAGTACATATATGTCTGTGCTACTCTCTCGCTTCGTCTCAGTTTCCCCTTCACCCCCCGCCCCCTCCCATACCTCGAGTTCTCCAGTCCATTCTCTGTATCTGCGTCCTTGTTCTTGTCACTGAGTTCATCAGTACCATTTTTAGATTCCGTATATGTGAGTTAGCATACAATATTCCTTATAATACGTAAGTTCATGCACCTTGGCCCACACACATACAGATCCCATTGGTTCTGTTTCTGGTGAACCCTGACCATATAATACAGTATTAATTGTTTACATTCTTTTTATTTTCCATATGTTTCAAAATTTTCTTGTTGAAAAATTGGGAGAAAAAGTCATTCAAATCTCAGTCAAAAAATTCAATGTCTCATCCAGTTCAAAGTTTTTATCTTATGCTTAACTTTATTTCATGCCTGACCTATACTTCTCCAAATATGCAGTGTGGCAAGGGAGTGTAATCCGTTTCTTTGGGCCAAAGCAAGGCCCAAGATTACCCAGATTCAAGGAGTAGAAAATACTCTACTTCTTGATGGGACAACCTGCAGTATCATATTGCAAAGGGGAGAGGATATAAGGAAGAGAAATAATTGCAGTAATTTTTGCTAACAATCTATTGCAAGGTGTGGATACATACTGCTAGACATATATGCAATCCTCCTTGGCTCACCTCCACCCTCATGGAATGGGATTGTGCTGTGACCTTCTGGAGCTCAGCTAAAATCAGCTCCCTGGCCTCTTTTAGGAGTTATGCTGCCCTTCTTAATCTTTGGTGTGAGGCAGAGGGAGAAGAAAGACTATGTTCCTGTGCTCATTAATAATTTAATGAAGGGGAATTAATTATTTTTTTCCATTAAAATGATATTCAAACTAGAGTTTAAATATAACAGCAGTGAAACATTGAAATACACATCCTAAACCAAACAACAGCAAAACTGCTTGTTAATAAGCATCAGAAATCAAATTCTCAGGAGACCTGTAGCTTTCTATGGGGAGAAAAGAAAAATAACACAGCATTTTTCACCCACTTGTTCTATACAGTCCTTTGAAAGACACTTGGTGAATCCTGTCCAGTGAATCTCTAACTCAGTAATGATGTTACATTGATATGTAAAGCACTCCTTTAACATATATCATTTTGATAGGACTGTGATAAACATTTCAGCTAAAAACAATGTCTTTTTTAAAGGTATTAAGTAGCATCAATTCAATTATTCACAATCCAAGAGCTCCAGTAATAATTTATAAGCAGAGCAAAGGAGGAGTCCAACATTTTAATAAAGATCTTTTTCAAGATTGTGGATTTGAGCATCTTGTTCCTATAATAGAAATGTGGGCAGATCAACTGGCTTCCTTAAAGGTAAGGGGTTGAATATTCTTTACAGGTTTTGAAAGTCTGTTAGAGTCTATGGGCTTTGTATACTTTTATTCTCAAGCAGAGTTTTATATTTGGTGTGCTTTAACCATAGATCTTTTCTTTATAATTGCACCTTACTGATGAAATGTTAATTAATGAAAGTGTCATTATTCTGTGACTTCCTGACTTTTTTTTCAAATTCTGGTGGCACTTATTGTTTAATACATTTATTTGACATTGTTGTTGCCTTGAATTGCTAAAATAGATAACTGCCTTCTTACCAAATGAAAGGTTAAAGATACTAATGTATTAGGTCTGGGTATTAATTGGAGAGTGTTAAAGAAGTGGAGGACTAAAATAAGAAGTTGAGGAAAGTAAGAATTTCCTGTATTTCTTTCTGTATTCTAGAGTTGTACTAATACAGTAACCACTAAGCCACATGTAGCTTTTGACAACTTATGAAATGTGACTAGTCCCAGTTGAGATGTGCCACAAGTATAATATAATTACACACCAGATTTAGAAGACTTATTATGGAGAAAAGTAATTAAAATATCTATTATCTGTTAAATGATAATATTTTGGGTATATTGGATTAAATATATTATTAAAATTGTCACCTACTTCTTTTTACTTTTTTAAATGTGGCTACTAGACAATATTACTATGATACATGTTGCATTTGTTTTGGACGGCATTGTTCTAAAGGGCCAAGCAGTGTGCCATTCACGTAGTAGATGCTCAGTAAATATGTTTATTAGTTGACCAGTCTTAAACTTCTAAACTTCCAGGAGCCCAGCCCCTTGTACACAGTTTCGAATAGATTAGGACAACATATCTAGGCCAGTAGGCTGTCATGAAAATTAAGTAGAATTACTTTAGGCATCCTTTCAAATTAAAAACTTTCCTGGAGATACATACTATAACATGGTATGTATCTATTTTATATCCTGAAAATATCCTAAGTGAAAGAAGCCTGTCACAAAGGCCACTTACTGTATGATTCCATTTTTCTTAATGAAATGCTCAGAATAGGCAAATCCATAGAAACAGAAAGTAGTTTAGTAGTTACCCAAGGGCTGGGAGCAGGAGCAAATGGGGAATGACTACAAGTGGGTACAAGGGTTTCTTTTTGGCGTGATGAAAATGTTCTAGAGTTAGATAATGGTGATCAGTGCATGTCTCTGTAAATAAGTCAAAACTACTGAATTGCACACTTAAGATGAATTTTATGCCATGTGAATTACATCTCAATAAATCTGTTATTTAAAAAATCAAGGGCAAAATAGAAAGGATAATCTTATTTTTTATTCATCAGTAATTCAAAATAATTTAACATGGTACTAATAAATAACATAATTATTTTATTTTATTATTTATTTTTAGAACTTTTTTTGAGATATAATTGACATACAATGAACTGCATATATTTAAAGTGTACAATTTGATATTTTTTTTCTTATTAGTGATGTATATATGGCAATCCCAACCTCGCAATTGATCCCACCCCAACCCACGCCCCCCCACCCCTGCTTTCCCCACTCGGTTTCCATTTATTCTCTATATCTGTCTCTATTTCTGCCTTGCAAACTGGTTGATCTGTACCGTTTTTCTAGATTCCTCATATGTTAATATACAATATTTGTTTTTCTTTCTGACTTACTTCACTCTGTATGACAGTCTCTAGGTTCATCCATGTCTCTACAAATGTCCCAATTTTGTTCCTTTTTATGGCTGAGTAATAGTCCATTGTGATAACATATAATTATTTTAATATCCAGATTCCAGATAATCAATATATGTATATGTAAGGCCTAGAGAAAACTAATTTAACAGACTTTTTCTAAACCAGTAATCATATTTTTAAAAAAATACTGATGATGGTTAATATATACATTAAACCTGCTTGCATAATTATATTTTATTAACATTATTATGAAAACTTTAAAAATCAGTAATAGCATATTGTTTTCTTTTGTTATGAAGGATTTATATAAGTCCTTGAAAATACTATCTGCAGAACTGGTGCCTTGGCATAATTTAAAGAAGCAGGATGAAAACGAAGGTGTCAGAGTTGAAGATCTGTTGTTTATAGTGGATACCATATTAGAAGAAGTGGAAAATAAGGAAAAGGTAATACTACCTAATACTTATATAAATGTTCACATTTTAATGTACTCTTATCTTAGAAACTAATAATGATATGGATATAGATATTCTACTAGAACTGTATTTCTCTTTTTAAAGTTTTTATTAATGATTTGGAATAATTTTAAGATGTAAAGTATCTTTTTCTTCCTCTCTTTTGGGCAGGACAGCAATATGCCAGACTTTCAAATTTTGCGAGCTATTGTTTCTCACTTCCAAAAATTATTTGATGTGCCTTCTTTAACTGGAGTCTATCCCCGAATGAATGAAGTTTATACTAGGCTTGGAGAAATGAACAATGCTGTGAGAAACCTCCAAGAACTCTTAGAACTAGGTGATGACCCTTTGTCATTTTCGCCTCCCATTTACGAATTATTATTAATAAATCAACGAAAAGTAGTTAAAAAGTCAATGCTAACTGAAGCATAAAGTGTTTGATTTAATGATTTTGAAAATTCTCTCTTAAAATATCATATCCTTTTATTTCTCTTTGGCAGATCGTTCAACCTCATTGTGTGTGCTGGTGAGCACAGTTGAAAAACTGTGTAGGCTGGTTAATGAAGATGTGAATGAACAGGTTATGCAGGTATTGGGACCTGAAGACCTCCAAAGGTATTTATTTTAAAAAGGTTGCAAAGTATCATTCAGAATGTTTAGAGTGGTAAAATTAAAGACTCTGAAAACTTCATAAGTTATTTACCTTTCCTGTTTGGAATGGCATTTTTGAAAAGAACATGACAATCTAAAATAATCTCACAGCTTAGGGATGGAGAGAATGTCAAGCATTTTCAAGATAAAAGTAGATTCTAGGGCCTATAGATTTATGTAGGTTGGGTCAGGACTCGAGCATTATTGTATAAGCTTGTTCCCAAGGGAAATTACATATGGAGAAATTCAAACTTTATGAGCTACTTCACATGAATTCAGAACATATAAGTAAGTCCAGTTTTTAGTACATTACCATCAATCACTGATCACCAAATAATCACTGAGTATATGTATTATTTGATAAGAAGATGTTAAGGATTTTTTAAAAAAAGCTAGGCATCTCCAGCATAAAACCTAATGTTTTTTTTAAAATCTCAAAACGTTATAGCTGTACTCTTTCCCTCCTCCCCCAGATTTTATACTGCAACATATGGGAAGTATACATTCCATACGTTCTACAAGTTTTCCAAGAAGAACCCTTACCTGACACTTGAGTTTTCTGATATTTGATGCTTTTAAAAGGAACATATGTCTCACTATTGGTCTTTTTCTCCTTCCGACAGTTTTACTGATTACTGATACTTATTCTTAATGTTTAATAGGATACAGGATATAAAAGCCAATTCTTTGTAGAAAATGTTATAAAAGCATGGTCTCTTAAGATCCTCGAGCTAAACAGAAAGTTCCTATATTAGGAATGTTATGTAGATTTAACTTTAGAACACATAATTACACTGATAATAGTTTTTTTTTTTTTAGAAAAGTGTTACTAGCTGAACAAAGAGCTGAAAAAGGAAGGATTGCAGTAAATGATCATTAAATTTATATTTAATTTAGCAGGACAATTTCTTTCGATTTTGAAATGCTCTATGTCCAATCAGATGCAAGATTCCTAAGTTGGAAATTCAGTGTAAACTGTGCATTTTTTTTTTTTAAGCATTATCAACAAATTGAAAGAACATGAGGAATTTTTCCCAGCATTTCAGGCATTTACTAATGATCTACTTGAAATCTTAGGTAAGATCTTTGTTGGTGGTGGTTAAATTTTGAGTCTCAAGGTGTCAGTGGGTTTGAACAAAGAATGTTCCTTAGTCACTGTATTAGTGTTTTTACCTAGAGTGGTAGAACATGTCTGGGAACCACTAACAGTTCTAGAAACAAACTTCTAACTTGCAGTTAAAGTTGGCTGGGATTAGTCTACAGAACAGAGACGCATATATCCTTTAAGGAGGTGGAGGCTACCTTTGTTTTAGGACCTTAAAATGAGAAATGATAGTACTCTGGCTAGGCCTAGTTTGACTCTGTCATTGGCTAATGAGAACTGTCCTTAGAATTTATGGTCTTGGAAGTTGTCTTTTTTTCCCTTCCTCCTCTGCCTCCTCCTCCTCCTCCTTCTTCTTTTTTTTAAAGATAGTTCCTACTTACTGTTTTTCTTAAATATGTAAATTAAATTTCCTTCTCAGGTGATGAGAAGTAACATAAAGTAAGCATCTGTGGAAAGGAGATACATTTATAAATCTGTAGAAGGGAAGAGATACATTTACATTCTTGGTCATATCGAGGCCTCTGTTAGTAGTGATGTCTCTTAAAGGGGAAAAAATGTAATTAGCTTAGGAATCAGAGGCAAAATAGAGACCCCCAGGTCTCTTACTTTAAGTGCAATTATATATGGCTATAAAAATAATTCATCTTACCATTAAGAACACCTTTTAAGGAATTCCCTGGAGGTCCAGTGGTTAGGACTCTGTGCTTTCACTGCTGAAGGCACAGGTTCATTCCCTGGTTGGGGAACTAAGATCCTGCAAGCAGCACAGCGTGTCCAAAACAAACAGACAACAACAACGGAACGCTTTTTGAAAAGGTTAAAGTGATTTATTTATTAATGAATTCTTTTTTTTTCTGTATAAGTCATTTGAAATTGAAAGTGTTTTTTGTTTTATTTTTAAGAATGGCTCCTTGACATAGAAAATTAAATTAGAAGAGGAGATGGGGTTTAGTAGAAGATAAAGGAATGAGTATACTAAAATTTGGTAAGAAGATGAATAAATGAAAGAAGTATCTGACTTCTAGTATCTGACTTCTGGCCTAGTTGAACATCAGTTTTTGTGGCCAGTTTTATGTAGACTGGAAGCAAGGGAGAGAGTGAGTATGCTTTAGGCATGCTCATATATTTGAAAAGATCATAACAAGGGAAAATGTAATTTGAAAGTTTAACTTGATATGTGAAATTGTAGAAATGTGTTGCTTTGTATCAGAAAGAGCCTTGTTTTCTGAAATAATATGATTTTACTTGCTTTGGGGTAGCAATTAAACAATGCGTTTCTCATCATTAATAAACATTTTAATAGGTGTGCTAATAACACTTATTTCAGAATTCTTCTATAGAAATTTCCCCTCAAATATGATACTTAGCATGGTTCATGTGGGATCATTTGCTTCAATATACAGTGTTCATCTGTACCAGATGCCAGATGAACACTGTATATTGGTCAAAGTTGAAATTCTGGAATAAATATTATATTTAACACTGGGGAAGATAAATCTGTTTTGGCAAACATGACTATTTTTATTATTTTTTTAAATTTATTTTTTATTTATTTTAATTTTTATTTATATTTATTTTTTGGCTATGTTGGGTCTTCGTTACTGCACGTGGGCTTTCTCTAATTGTGGCAAGCAGGGGATACTCTTCATTGCATTGTGCGGGCTTCTCTGTGTGGTGGCTTCTCTTGTGCTGAGCACAGGCTCAAGGCACTCAGGCTTCAGTAGTTGCAGCACTGAGGCTCAGTAGTTGTGGCTTGAGGGCTTAGTTGCTCTGCAGCATGTGGGATCTTCCCTGACCGCATGATGGAACCCGTGTCCCCTGCATTGGCAGGCAGATTCTTAACCACTGCAGCACCAGGGAAGTCGGACTATTTTTATTATTACTAGATATCATATTAAGGATCTAGAACCACAGGGTGGTGTACTGAATATCAGGTATGGAAAAGGACTTTCTTTTTTCTCATATAAGTGGTGTGATTAGTTGAGAAAATTCTCATATCACCCAAATCCTTCTCTGTGAGGTTTGTTTATAAGGCAGATTTTTCATCTAATGAGAAAACAGGTGTGATTTTAGAGTGCAGGTCAAGGAATAACTTGATCTTTGTAGCTTACCACAATGTAAGATGTGAACCAAACTCTGCTGTAGATTTGCTTTTTTTTTTCCCTTTCCTATATCTTTAAAAAATTAATTAATTAATTGGCTGTGTTGGAGTCTTTGTTGTTGGACACGGTCTTTCTCTAGTTGTGGCGAGCAGGGGCTACTCCTTGTTGTGTGCAGGCTTCTCATTGTGGTGGCTTCTCTTGTTGTGGAGCACAGGCTCTAAGCACGTGGGCTTCAGTAGTTGCAGCATGTGGGCTTTAGTAGTTGTGGCACATGGGCTTAGTTGCTCCGTGGCATGTGGGATCTTCTCAGACCAGGGCTTGAACCCGTGTTCCCTGCGTTGGCAGATGGATTCTTAACCACTGCTGCACCAGGGAAGTCTTCCTTTCCTATATCTTGATAAGTGGATTCAGGTAAGAATTCTGACTGAAGTCAGGAGCTTAAACAGCATGGGTCATGTGTTTAGGCTAAAGAAAGAACAATCAAGATCCAGCTAAAAATGGAGGGAGAGAGATGGAATCCAAGGAATCATGTTTTTGTTGTTGTTGCTGTTTTAATTTAATTTTTATTTTTTGTTTTTGCATTGGGTCTTCGTTGCTGCAGGCGGGCTTCCTCTAGTTGTGGTGAGCAGGGGCTACTCTTCATTGTGATGTGTGGCTTCTCAGTGCAGTGGCTTCTCTTGTTGTGGAGCATGGGCTCTAGAGCACAGGCTCAGTAGTTATGGTGCACAGCCTCAGTAGTTATGGTGTGCAGGCCCAGTAGTTATGGTGCACGGGCTTAGTTGCTCTGAGGCATGTGGGATCTTCCCCTACCAAGGCTCAAACCCACCTCCTCTGTATTGGCAGATTCTTAACCACTGCGACATCAGGGAAGTCCCAGGAATCATGTTTTATGCAAAGGAAATGAGTTTATGAACAGTGACCTAGCAGAATAATCTAGAAAAAAAGTGAGAATTTAGTGAACCTGCCACCGGGGCTTTACCTTAAGTAGGGCTGGAGTCTACATAATCTGAGAAAGGACCTTCCTTAGTGGCCAGGAGCTTTCAGGCAGTGAATTCTAACTTTGATTGGAAGCAGATAGTCTTAGGAAGAGAAATCAAATTCAGAAAGAACCTAGCAGAGAAGAACCTGAGCTATCTGGTAAGCTGGACCAGGCTAAGCTATAATACGAGGGTGAGTCAAAAATTATCTGAAACTTCTGTTGGCAGCACTGTCTTGTCAGTGCTTTCCGTTCAAGGCTACTGTCTCCCCAGTCACAGCTGTGCAGGTGTTATATCAGTTCATTTGTAACGGTGGTGCTAGAAAAAATGGATGCCCCACTTGTGATTTGCACGAAAGAAGAGCAGTGTGCAGTGATTCGTTTTTTGTGGTCTGAGGGTGTGCACATTCACACACGTCTGCCCACACTGTCGATACTGCGAAAACTTCGTTTTGAGATGTTAAAGCATCCTCCCTATAGTTCTGATCTTGCTCCATTGAACTTTCACCTGTTTGGTCCCCTGAAAGCAGCCCTATGAGGACGAAAATTCACTTCTGACGAAGAAAGTGGTGCATTCGTGGCTTGCAGCTCAGCCTAAAACATTTTTTAATGAGGAAATACAAAAGCTTGTTGACAAATGGACAGAGTATATTGAAAAGCAAGGTGGTTATGTCGAAAAATAATTTGTCTTTTCTAAGTTAATTAAAATAAATTCTACAGCTGGAGTGCAGATAACTTTTGACTCACTCTTGTACATTACATCTGAAATTTTACTCTGAGATACCTCACACCTTTTATTAGGTAGATATGCTTCATCCTAAAACGTAGACCTAAGAGCCATCCTACTAATGAGAAATCTTTCTCAGAGAATTAGGATAGGACTGTGTTCCAAGAGCAGAAATCCCTTAGTCCTTAGATGGGGGCCAGAGAGAGAAAGCGTGCTCTCTACAGGGGATTTCACCATGTAGCCTCACTCATGTAGTTAAAGAGATAGTAACATAATATCATAAATGTGGCTAGTAGGATCTATTAAATAAGAGCACATTGCTGATGAGATTAATATCAAAGTCAGAGGATGCTTTTGTAGGGATGTGGTAGCTTTTACAAACAGATGCCCTGTGAAGCATCTGTCTCTGAATCAAGTGATACTCTCTTATCACCACTATTGGAGAAAAGTTTCATGTGCATGAAAGCACTAGTGATGTTGCCGTTGTGTTTGAGGTTTGCCTTTGCACAGAGATTCTCATTTCATCTGAGACTAACACTGGATAAAGCTATTCTTTTATTATTCTTATTTTTCTGTTACAGAAATTGATGACTTGGATGCCGTTGTACCTGCAGTAAGGAAATTAAAAATACTTTCATACTGAAAACAAATCAAATCATTTTTACTGTGTAAATTGCATTCTGAGTATTTTGTAGGATGGATCTTACTCTGAGACAAAGGTTATAAACTGTATTTACTCTCAGAATTCACCCCCTTCTTTCTGTTGAGTCCTTCTCCATCCATATAATTTTTATTAACTTTGAGATTGTTTAATAGAAAACAATTGCTAAGTTTAATTAGTAAATTAGTGGTAGATCCTTTAATCATTTCTTAAGCAATTCTTGAGTGCTTAAAATTTAAGACTGTTTTTTTAAGTACAGTGTGTGAGTAAGAGAGAAACTTAGGGAGAGATAGTGCAAGTAATAGAAAGGTTGCATTTAAGTTCAGAGTTTAGTGACCTTTTTGGTTCTGGGAACAAGGAATGCCAGTGGCTCTCTTTAGTCCAGCCAGCAGGAAGCTGTTGCTTTCCTGGCAAGGAAATGGCACATTCTATTAAGATATCCCACATAACACTTGCCCTTTCAGGGCAGAAGGAACAAAAGGAAGAAGGAAAAAAAATTTTTTATAGTGTTAGAGTAGGAAATGAATTATGAGGTAAAATAGATGAGTAGATGTCTCATAAAAAAGTGTCTTTTTGCTATCTTGATGTGATGTAGTTTTTATAAGGGCATGAAATCTTAAATAAAATTTTTGTAAAGAATTTCCAAACATAAGTGTTCTCAATGACTTATTTGTATTCCTCACAAATAATGAGTCATATTCTCTTACTAGGCTGGGCCTTCCTTGGGCACCCTTCCTGGTTCACCCTTGCTGCATTTTACAAAAGAGTAGCTTTCTTGCTGCTTTCTGCTTATTCTGTATTCTCAG
The DNA here is from genome assembly GCF_030028045.1 of Hippopotamus amphibius kiboko. Classification (NCBI taxonomy): domain Eukaryota; kingdom Metazoa; phylum Chordata; class Mammalia; order Artiodactyla; family Hippopotamidae; genus Hippopotamus; species Hippopotamus amphibius. The sequence continues at coordinate 118,745,837 of NC_080191.1, read as the reverse complement.
TATTCATTCTGATTTTCTTAAAGGACAAGTGTCTGCTTCACATCCTTGAGTACAGGCCACTTTTTTTTTTTTTTTTGGCACACGGGCTTAGTTGCTCAGCGGCATGTGGGATCTTCCTGGAGCTGGGATCGAACCCGTGACCTCTGCATTGGCAGGTGGATTCTTAACCACTGCGCCACCTAGGAAACCCCAGGCCACTTTTGATTACTGCCGCTCCCTCACCCCCAACCCCTGCTTTTATAAGTAACAGGCCTAGGAAGGCTTCTCAGTTATTCTTGTTCATTGTCATGTAGAATATTGTAAAGAATTTCCAGGAAGCAGCATGGTGGAATGCAGAGAGTAAAAGTCAAAAGATAAGCACCCAGGTCCTTAATGTGGTGACCTTAGGGATTAGACTTAAGATAGTATCTTAGGTTTTTTTCTGTATTTAAAATTCTTTGTTTTGTTTGCCTGCAATTACATTTCTAAACACTAGCTCACAATTTGTGAAAGAACCTTTGTCTTTGAGGGTTGGGCAGAAAAAGTATTTGGGTATTCAGTAATGTAAATGCTCTTAGTTGATTAGATTACTCCAAGAAATTGTTATGAGCCAGCTTGGAAATCCAACAATTTTTTCAAAGGAAGAAATATAATTTTTTAAATTGAAGTATAGTTTACAATGTTGTGTTAGTTTCTGGTGTACAGCAAAATGATTCAGATATATATATATATATATATATATACACACATACATATTCCTTTTTAGATTCGTTTCCATTATGGTTTACTATATGACATTGAGTAGAGCTCCTTGTGCTCTACAGTAGGGGCTTGTTGGTTATCTGTGTTATATATAGTAGTGTGTATCTGCTGATCCTAAACTCTTAATTTACCCCTCCCTCACCTCTTTTTCCCTCTGGTAACCATCAGTTTGTTTTCTGTCTATGAGTCTGTTTCATAAATAAGTTCATTTGTGTCATATTTTAGTTTCCACATATAAGATATCATATTTGTCTTTCTCTGACTGACTTCACTAATATGATAATTCATGAGTTTATCCATGTTGCTGCAGATGGCATTATTTTATTCTTTTTTATGGCTGAGTAGTATTCTAGTGTGTGTGTGTGTGTGTGAGAGAGAGAGAGACATCTTTACCCACTCATCTGTCAATGGACATTTAGTTTTTTTCCATATCTTGGCTATTGTAGGTAGTGCTGCTATGAACATTGGGGTGCATATATCTTTTTGAATTATCATTTTCTCTGTGTATATGCTCAGGAGTGGGATTGCTGAATCAAATGGCAACTCTAATTTTAGTTTTTTAAGGAATCTCCATACTGTTCTCTGTAGTGGCTGTATCAATTTACATTCCCACCAACAGTGTAGGAGGGTTCCCTTTTCTCCACACCTTCTCCAGTATTTGTTATTTGTAGACTTTTTTAATGACAGCCATTCTGACTGGCATGAGGTGGTACCTCATTATAGTTTTGATTTGCATGGAAGAAATATAATTTTAAAATTATGTTAATCTAAATTTTGTCTACTAGTTTAAGAGCCTGTGGTTAACTCTTAGTTTAAAGCAGAGGTTTTCAGGTTCTTCTTCAGAGAAGAAGTGTTTTGGAGGGCCACTGAGAAGGGACAGTGCGCTAGTAGGAAGAACATTAGGCCTTGTCTAGCAGATCTACCTTTATCCACTTTTAATTATTTAAAATATAAGTACTGCAACCATTGTTTAGCTCTTGATTTTTTACAATTTTATTGATGTATAGTTGACATATAATAAATAGTGCATATTTAAAGTATATAATTTGATAAATTCTCATATACATATATACTTGTGAAACCATCACCATGATCAAAATAATGAACATACCCATCACTCCAAAAGTTACTTCTTTCCCCTTCATGATCCCTCCCCAACCCCACTGCCATCCCTAGGCAACAACTGATCTGCTTTCCATCACTGTAGACTAGTTTGCATGTGATGGGATTTTTTTTTCCTTTTTTTAAGCTCGTTATTGGAATATAATTGCTTTACACTCTTGTACCAGCTTTTGAGGTACACCAAAGTGAATCAGCTGTATTTATACATATATCCCCATATCCCCTGCCTCCTGTGATTCCCTCCCACCTTCCCTGTCTTGGCCCTCTAAGGCATCACCCATCATCAAGTTGATTTCCCTCTGTTATACAGCAACTTCCCACTAGCTATCTATTTTACAGTTGGTAGTGTAAATATGTCTATGCTACTCTCTCACTTCATCCTAGCTTCCCCTTCGCCCCCTGACCAACCCCATGTCCTCCAGTCCATTCTCTGCATCTGCATCCTTATTCTTGCTGTGTCACTGGGTTCATGAGTACCATTTTTTCTTTTCTTTTTTTTAGATTCCGTATATATGAGTTAGCATACAGTATTTGTTTTTCTCTTTCTGGCTTACTTCACTCTGTATGGCAGACTCTAGGTCTATCCACCTCATTACATATAGCTGCATTTCATTCCTTTTTATGGCTGAGTAATATTCCATTGTATATATGTGCCACATCTTCTTTATCCATTCATCTGCTGATGGGCCTTTAGGTTGCTTCCATGTCCTGGCTATTGTAAATAGTGCTGCAATGAACATTACGGTACATGTTTCTTTTTGGATTATGGTTTTCTCTGGGTAAATGCCCAATAGTAGTGGGATCACTGGATCATATGATAGTTCTATTTGCAGTTTTTTAAGGAACCTCCAAACTGTTTTCCATAGTGGCTGTACCAACTTACATTCCCACCAGCAGTGTTGGAGAGTTCCCTTTTCTCCACACCCTCTCCAACATTTATTGTTTCTAGATGTTTTGATGATGGCCATTCTGACTGGTGTGAGGTGATACCTCATTGTGGCTTTGACTAGCATTTCTCCAGTGACTAGTGATGTTGAGCATCTTTTCATGTGTTTGTTGGCCATCTGTATGTCTTCTTTGGAGAAATGTCTATTTAGGTCTTTTGCCCATTTGTGGATTGGGTTATTTGCTTTTTTGGTATTAAGCTGCATGAAGTGCTTGTATATTTTGGAGATTAATCCTTTGTCCGTTGCTTTGTTGGCAAGTATTTTCTCCCATTCTGAGGGTTGTCTCCTTGTCTTGTTTATGGTTTCTTTCACTGTGGAATAGCTTTTAAGTTTCATTAGGTCCCATTTGTTTATTCTTGATTTTATTTCCATGATTCTAGGAGGTGGGTCAGAAAAGATCTTGCTTTGATGTGCGTCATAGAGTGTTCTGCCTATGTTTTCCTCTAGGAGTTTTACAGTGTCTGGCCTTACATTTAGGTCTTTAATCCATTTTGAGTTTATTTTTGCATATGGTGTTAGGAAGTGTTCTAATGTCATTCTTTTACATGTTGCTGTCCAATTTTCCCAGCACCACTTATTGAAGAGGCTGTCTTTTTTCCATTGTATATATTCTTGCCTCCTTTGTCAAAGATAAGATACCCATATGTGCTTGGGTTTACCTCTGGGTTCTCTATTCTGTTCCATTGATCTTCCTTTCTGTTTTTGTGCCAGTACCATACTATCTTGATCACTGTGGCCTTGTAGTATAGTTTGAAGTCAGGAAGCCTAATTCCACCAATTCCATCTTTCTTTCTCAAGATTGCTTTGGCTATTCGGGGTCCTTTGGGTTTCCATGCAAATGATAAGATTTCTTGTTCTCGTTCTGTGAAAAATGCCACTGGTAATTTGATCGGGATTGTGTTGAACTGGTAAATTGTTTTGGGTAGTACAGTCATTTTCACAATGTTGATTCTTCCAATCCAAGAACATGGTATGTCTCTCCATCTGTTTGTGTCGTCTTTGATTTCTTTCATCAGTGTCTTAGAGTTTTCTGCATACAAGTCTTTTGCCTCCTTAGGCAGGTTTCTTCCTAGGTATTTTATTCTTTTTGTTGCAATGGTAAATGGGAGAGTTTCCTTAATTTCTCTTTCTGCTTTTTCGTTGTTAGTGTATAGGAATGCAAGAGATTTCTGCGCATTCATTTTGTATCCTGCTGCTTTACAAAATTCATCAATTAGTGTTAGCAGTTTTCTGGTAGAGTCTTTAGGGTTTTCCATGTATAATATGTCATCTGGAAAGAGTGACAGTTTTACTTCTTTTCCAATTTGGATTCCTTTTATTTCATTTTCTTCTCTGATTGCTGTGCCTAACACTTCCAAAACTATGTTGAATAATAATGGTGAGAGTGGGCACCCTTGTCTTGTTCCTGTTCTTAGATGGAATGCTTTCAGTTTTTCACCATTTAAAACGATGTTGGGACTTCCCTGGTGGCACAGTGGTTAAGAATCCGCCTGCCAATTCAGGGGACATGGGTTCGATCCCTGGTCCGGGAAGATCCCACATGCCACGGAGCAACTAAGCCCGTGTGCCACAACTACTGAAGCCTGCATGCCTAGAGCCCGTGCTCCGCAACAAGAGAAGCCACTGCAATGAAGAGCAGCCCCTGCTCGCCGCAACTAGAGAAAGCCTGTGCACAGCAACGAACACTCAACATAGCCAATTAATTAATTAATTAAAAAAAAAAAAACGATGTTGGCTTTTGGTTTCTCATATATGGCTTTTATTATGTTGAGGTAATTTCCTTCTATGCCCATTTTCTGGAGAGTTTTTATCATAAATGGATGTTGAATTTTGTCAAAAGCTTTTTCTGCATCTATTGAGCTTATCATATGGTTTATATCCTTCAATTTGTTGATATGGTGTATCACGTTGATTGATTTGCGTATACTGAAGAATCCTTGCATCCCAGGGATAAACCCCACTTGATTATGGTGTATGATCTTTTTAATGTGCTGTTGGATTCTGATAGCTAGTATTTTGTTGAGGATTTTTGAATCTATATTCATCAGTGATATTGGTCTGTAATTTTCTTTTTTTATGACATCTTTGCCTGCTTTTGGTATCAGAGTGATGGCGGCCTCGTAGAATGAGTTTGGGAGTGTTCCTCCTTCTGCTATATTTTGAAAGAGTTTGAGAAGGATGGATGTTAGCTCTTCTCTAAATGTTGGATAGAATTCATCTGTGAAGCCATCTGGCCCTGGGCTTTTGTTTGTTAGGAGATTTTTAATCACAGTCTTAATTTCCACACTTGTGATTGGGCTGTTCATATTTTCTATTTCTTCCTGGTTCAGTCTTGGAAGATTGTATTTTTCTAAGAATTTATCCATTTCTTCCAGGTTATTCAATTTATTGGCATATCATTGCTTGTAGTAGTCTCTCATGATCTTTTGTATTTCTGCAGTGTCAGTTGTTACTTCTCCTTTTTCATTTCTAATTCTGTTGATTTGCATCTTTTTTTCCTGATGAGTCTGGCTAATGGTTTATCAATTTTGTTTATCTTCTCAAAGAACCAGCTTTTAGTTTCATTGATCTTTGCTATTGTTTCCTTCATTTCTTTTTCATTTATTTCTGATCTGATCTTTATGATTTCTTTCCTTCTGCTCACTTTGGGGTTTTTTTGTTCTTCTTTTTCTAATTGTTTTAGGTGTAAAGTTAGGTTAGGTTGTTTATTCGATATTTTTCTTGTTTCTTGAGGCAGGATTGTATTGCTATAAATTTCCCTCTTAGAACTGCTTTTGGTGTGTTCCATAGGTTTTGGGTTGTTGTGTTTTCATTGTCATTTGTTTCTAGATATTTTTTGTTTTCCTCTTTGATTTCTTTAGTGATTTCTTGGTTGTTTAATAGCGTATTGTTTAGCCTCCATATGGTTGTAATTTTTACAGTTTTTTTCCTGTAATTGATATCTAGTCTCATGGCATTGTGGTCAGAGAAGATGCTTGATATGATTTCAATTGTTTTGAGTTTACCGAGGCTTGATTTGTGACCCAAGATGTGATCTCTCCTGGAAAATGTTCCATGTGCACTTGAGAAGAAAGTGTATTCTGTAGTTTTTGGATGGAATGTCCTATAAATATCAATTAAGTTGAGACGGTCTGATGTGTCATTTAAGGCTTGTGTGTCCTTATTGATTTTCTCTTTGGATGATCTGTCCATTGATGTAAGCGGGGTGTTAAAGTCTCCTACTATTATTGTGTTCCTGTCGATTTCCCCTTTTATGGCTGTTAGCATTTGCCTTATGTATTGAGGTGCTCCTGTGTTGGGTGCATAGCTATTTATAATTGTTATATGTTCTTCTTGGATGGATCTCTTGATCATTATGTAGTGTCCTTCCCTGTCTCTTGTAATAGTCTTTCCTTTAAAGTCTACTTTGTCTGATATGAGTATTGCTACTCCAGCTTTCTTTTGACTTCCATTTGCATGGCATATCTTTTTCCATCTCTTTACTTTCAGTCTACATGTGTCCCTTGGTCTGAAGTGGGTTTCTTGTAGGCAGCATATAGAAGGGTCTTGTTTTTGTATCCATCCAGCCAGTCTGTGTCTTTTGGTTGGAACATTTAATCCATTTACAGTTAAGGTGATTATTGACATGTGTGTTCCTCTTACCATTTTCTTAATTGTTTTGGGTTTGTTTTTGTAGGTCTTTTCCTTCTCTTGTGTTTCCTGCTTAGAAAAGTTCCTTTAGCACTTGTTGTAAGGCTGGTTTGGTGGTGCTGAATTCTCTTAACTTTTGCTTGTCTGTAAAGCTTTTGATTTCTCCGTCAAATCTGAATGAGATTCTTGCTGGGTAGAGGATTCTTGGCTGTAGGTTTTTCTCTTTCAGGACTTTCAGTATATCCTGTCATTCCCTCATGGCCTGCAGAGTTTCTGCAGAAGGATCTCAGCTGTTATCCTTATGGGTTTTCCCTTATATGTTATTTGTTGCTTTTTCTCTAGCTGCTTTTAATATTTTTTCTTTGTGTTTAATTTTCATTAGTTTGATTAATATGTGCCATGGTGTATTTCTCCTTGGGTTTATTCTGTATGGGACTCTCTGTGCTTCTTGGACTTGATTAATTATTTCCTTTCCCATGTTGGGGAATTTTTCCACTATAACCTCTTCAAATATTTTCTCAGACCCTTTCTTTTTTTCTTCTTCTTCTGGGATGCCTATGATTTGAATGTTGGTGCACTTAATGTTATCACCAAGGTCTCTGAGACTGTCTTCCATTCTTTTTATTCTCTTTTGTCTTTCCTGCTCTGTGCCAGTTATTTCCCCCATTCTCTCTTCCGACTCAGTTATTCATTCTTCTGCCTCAGTTATTCTGCTGTTTATACCATCTAGAGTATTTTAAATTTCAGTTATTTTGTTGTCCATTACTGTTTGTTTGCTCTTTAGTTCTTCTGAGTCCTTGTTAACTGTTTCTTGTATTTTCTCTATTTTGTTGTTGACATTTTGGATCATCTTTACTATCATTACTCTGAATTCTTTTCAGGCAATTTTCCTTTTTCCTCTTCATTTATTTGGTCTTGTGGGTTTTTTCCCTGCTCCTTTGCCTGCATGGTGTTTCTTTGTTTTCTCATTTTGTCTAATTTATAGGATGTGCTGTCTGCTTTCCCTATGCTGCCTGGTAGTAATGCCTCTTGTTTCTGCCCTCTGCCCCCCGTGGTGGAGTTTGTCCAGTGTCTTGAGTATGCTTCCTGGTGGGGGGTTCTGGTGCCTGCTTTCCAGTGTGTGGCTCTGTGTCTTTTCTCTCTGATGAGCAGGGTGGTGTCAGGTGGTATGTTTTAGGGTATCTGTGAAGTTAATATGGCTTTAGGTAGTCTGTGTGCTGATGGGTGGGTTTGTGTTCCTGTCTTGTTTGTAGTTTGGTGTGAGGTATCCAGCACTGGCAGTTGCAGCCAATCGGATGAAGCCAGGTCTTAGACTCTGATACCGGGCTCTGTGAGAGTTCTCTGCAATTAATCTTCCCTATGTCTGAGGACTCCCTAGTAGTCTAACATCCTGGATTCAGTGCTCCCTCCCCAGAGCCTCCTACTTGACTTCTGATGGAGTAGTCCAGACTTCAGAGGTTGCTTGTCCCAGCAATAAAGGGGTTCAAAGAAGACTGTCCAAGCCCCAGACTAGTGGCAGAGTGTTGAGTCAAACAAATACTAAATCAAGAAAACACATACGTGTACAAGACACACAAATACTGAATCCAATAGAACATAAGGCACTAGAAAGACCTGAGAGAAGAACCCCAGTATGCAATCAGACAATCAAAAGAGAAAACCAACAGAAGTTCAAAACCAAAAAAACCCAAAAAACAAAAAAAAAAAAACACACCACACACACACAAACACAAATCCAGGGAGATTTTGAAAGCTAGGATCAAATATAATAAAGAGCAAGAGTACCACCAGATGGACTGAAGATTCTCAGAATGAAATCAGACAGTTATACTTAGAACTAAGATAAAGAAAACACCTAATAATAAAAACCAAAGCAGTGTGTCATCTGGAAAATAAAGCAAGGAAACAGAGCGGACTGATAATATTGTTTATAAGTATATTAACATAAAATAAACTAAAAAAGGATAGAAGACAGGGCAACAGAAGAGCGTAGTGTGACTGGAAATATGAAAAGAAAAAGAAAAGAGAAAAAAATAGAAATGTGTAAAAAATAGAGAAGGAAAGAAGGTAGGAGATAAAAGTTAGCACTACAAAAACCTTAGCTAGAAATAGAAATATGTAAAAATTCTAAAAATAAAAATAGAAGAAAAGAATAAAAAGATATGTTATAATATGTGTAGATCCCTTAGGACTAAGATCATAATTAATTAAAATAAAAAACCACACACACACAAACACATATCTTGGGAAATTTTGAAAGCTAGGATCAAATACAATAAAGAGTGAGAGTACAATCAGACAGACTGAAGATTTCCAAAACAAAATTAGACAGTTATAATCAGAACTAAGAAAAAGACCAAACTTAATAATAAAAACCAAAGCACTGTGTCATCTGGAGAATAAAGCAAAGAAACACAGCCACACAATAATATTGATTATAAGTATATTAAGATAAACTAAAAAAGGATAGAAGACACAGCAACAGAAGAGTGTAGTGTGACTGGAAATATGAAAAGAAAAAAAAAAACAGGAATGTATAAAAGATAGAGATGAAAAGAAGGTAGGAGAGAAACAATCAGCACTACAAGAAACTTAGCTAGAAATAGAAATATATAAAAAGGCTAAAAATAAAAATAGAATAAAAAATGTTATAAAACGTGTAGATCCCTTAGGACTAAGATTGTAATTAATTAAAAAAAAAAAAAAAACTAGAACTGACCCCAGAATGGACCAGATGAATAGAATTAATACTAATATTTCTGTTTCCTTGGGGTCTCAGCTGTAAGTGTCCTTCTACCTGCCTTGGGTTTTTTGTATTACTCTGCGACCAGCAGAGCTTCCTTTATTGTTCGTCTGTAAGTGTTGGTGTGTGGGAAGAGAGAGGGTACAATACTGGCTCCTTCCCCTGGTAGTAAGTGAGCAGTGGTGCCCAGCGTGGGTCACAGCGGCTCGGGCGGTTCCTGTTGCAGAGGGATACTGGTGGCTCAGGCCGAGAGAGTGACTACAACCGTGGCTCCTCCCCCCTGCTACAACTCCACTGGGGTGCCCTGCTTGGGTCATGGTGGCTCAGTTGGCTGTGGCAGTGCCTGTTGCAGAAGGACGCTGGTGGCTCAGGTGTAAACAGAATACCTCCAGAGCTGGGCCACTCTGCAGGCTTTTGGCTCTCGGCTGCAGGCACTCAAGGCCAGCCCCGCCCAGGGGCATTTGTTATCCCTGAGTACATTAGCCAGGCCCAGAGGGGTCCTTCCTTTGTCCATCGCAGGTGCCAAGAGAGAGGCTACATCCGCGGCTCCTCCCCCCTGCTTGTGAGTCAGCAGTATCAAGCTTCTGCCATGGCCGCCTAGTTTTCTGCAGTAGGCATTCTCTGCTGTGGATTTCTTCCCTCCTGTCCTCTCAGTCCGTCTCCCCATTGCCAACAGTGTTTCTCACTGTGAACCAGTTCTCCGGTTCCCACATTCCAGCTCCCAGACCCCCATTCAGCTGTGAACCGACGTCTCAGTCCAGACACACTGAGCCGTGGTGCGCACCCTCCGTGTGTTTCTCATTCTTTCCTGTCTGCTACAGATCAGCCACTTCATCCCTTTGAACAGTCCCAAATGCCTCCCTTCTGATCCAGGGAAATTCCCCATTGGAGAAGAGGTTTCCCTGTCAGATAAGGGATGTTTCCCCAGATTGGGCAATCTCCCGTTTCAGATCCCTCCTGCCCCAGGGTGTGGGACCCGTCCCTTTCCTTTCTTCTCCTCCTCTTTGTCCTTTTTTTTTCTTTCCCTCTGTCCTATCCAGTTATGTCGGGATCTTTGCATTTCTTTCTGGTGTCCAAGGTCATCTGCTGGTGTTCAGCTGGTTCTCTGTGGGAATTATTGTGTCTTTTGATGTATTCCTGATGCATCTGTGGAGAGGGATGCATTCCACATCCTTCTACTTCGCCGCCATCTTCTCGTGATGGGATTTTATAGAAATGGAATCATACAGTATGTTCTCCTTTTCATCTGGCTTCTTCCACTCAGCATAATTATTTTGCAGTTGTGAATGTTGTTCCATTTATTAATAGTCTGTTCCTTTTTATTGCTGTGTAATATTCCATTGTATGAATACACCACAGTTTGTCTATCCATTCACCTTTTGATGGAAATTTAGGTTATTTCCAGTTTTTGACTACTACAAATAAAACTGCTGTGAACATTTGTGTTCAGGTCTTTGTATGGACATATGCCTGATATTCATTGTCTTGAAAACCATTGTTTCATATTTTTTGGTTTTGGTCTGGTTGGTACAGGTGGAAGTGTAAATTTTCTTTCTGCTACTCTGTCCTGGTTAAAAGTGGAAGTGTATTGTGTGAAAACTTGTAGGGTTTCTTATGTTGCCTTTTTATTATTTTTTTCTATTTTTATTGCATTGTAGTCAGAGAACATGGTCTTTTTTGGTATTGAATCTTTGGAATTCATTGAGACTTTCTTTGTGACTTTATTGTGATGAATTTCCACATATTCCACAGGTGCTTTTAAAAGTCCAATCTTTCATACATACATATATATACACACACATATATGTATATATTGAGCTATTAATATGTTATTTAAATCTTCATTTCTATCAGTTGTCTTGTCTGACTTAGTTTATGGGAGATACTAAAACCTCTGGACTTGTCAAATTTTGTTTTTATATCTTGGGCCTATTTTATAAGTATTTATAGATTCATAGTTAATAATATCTTCTTGATTATTATCTCTGTTGCTACCTGTGTTTTTTACCTTGAATGCAGTCTTGTCCTTTTAATTAATAGTTGCTAGTATTTCTTTTCCTCCTTTTTCATTTATTTCACTTATCTTTTGTTATGTTATAAAATATAACGCATGCTAAGTATGGTAAAAACCATAAATGTCAAGTATAATGAATGATTATAAAGTGAACACCCACGCAACAACCAAGAAATAGAATATCCACCAGCACTCCAAAAGGCCTCCCCCACACAGCATATGTGCCTTCCCCCAAGAGGTAACTGTTAGCCTGACTTATGTTAGTCACTTGCTTGTTTTTTTTTTAAATAGTTTTGCCAGTTTTGTGTGTATGCCTAAACCAAGATAGTTGAGTTTTGCCTCTTTTTGGACTTTATAAAAATGGAATCTTATTGTATATGTTCTTTTTAATTATTCTTTTTTTCAATACTACATTTGTACTGTTCATCCATGTTGTGTGTAAGTCCAGGTCATTTGATTTCATTGGTGTCTGGTATTCCTCTATGAATGTTACACAATACATTTGTCTATTCTACTAGGGATTGGCATTTGGGTTGTTTCTAGTTCTTGGCTATTATGAGCTACTGCTGCGAACATTCTTGTACATGCATCTTCGTTCAAGAGGTTTGTGTGCAAGTTTTCTAGAATCAATATCTGAGAAAATAAAATTTGAAGGTCCTAGAGTAAAATACATCTAACGATGTGAATGGAGCCTCTGGAGTTGTATAGTGTGTGACTTTGATAATGTGTATCTCAACTTTAGAAGAAAATGCCAGTTTTCCAAAGGGGTTATACCAATTTATACTCCCACCATTAAGGGTTTTTTTTTTTTAATAAATTTATTTATTTATTTATTATTGTATTGGCTGTGTTGGGTCTTTTTTGCTGTGCCCGGGCTTTCTTTTTAGTTGTGGTGAGTGGGAGCTACTCTTCGTTGTGGTGTGTGGGCTCCTCATTGCCGTGGCTTCTCTTGTTGTGGAGCATGGGCTCTAGGCGCATGGGCTTCAGTAGTTGCAGCACATGGGCTCAATAGTTGTGGTGCATGGGCTCTAAAGCACAGGCTCAATAGTTGTGGCACATGGGCTTAGCTGCTCCCCGGCATGTGGGATCTTCCTGGAGCAGGGATCGAACCCGTGTCTCCTTCATTGGCAGGCAGATTCTCAACCACTGCGCCACCTAGGAAGCCCCACCATTAAGGTTTGAGAGTTCCCACTTTTCCTTATCTCCACCAAATTTTATTAAGTCAGATTTTTTATTTTTGCACTGTAGTGTATAGAGCTCTTACTAATGATGTTAAACATCTTTCCCTTTGTTTATTGGCCATTTGTATTTATATTTTGAAGTGCTTCCACTTGTATTTATTTTTTGAAGTGCTTGTATGTGTCTTTGGTTCATTTTTCTATTGGACAGTCTGTCTTTTCCTGTTATTTGAGAGTTATTTATTTATTCTGGACATGAGCCATTTGACAGTTATATGTGTTGCAAATGGGTCTTATACTGGACGTTCTTTTCTATTCTTTTGGTCCAGTTGTTTCTCCCTGCATTAGTCCCCCACTGCCTTCATTATTTTAACTTGAAAATAAACTTTGGTATCCAGTTGAAGGCTTCCCACCCTTTGTATTTTCATGTATATTGAATCTGATTATCAAGTTACACACACATACAACACATTGAGATTTTTATTGAACTTTCATTAAACATAGGATTGGTGGGGAAAATCAGCATCTATAACGTTGGGTTTTCAAACTCCAAATATAGCATAGCTCTCCATTTGGTTAGATTAACATTTCTTAATAAAGATTCATAATTTTCCTATAGGGATTATTGTTGGATGTAGTCATAGTATTTGATCTTTTATATATTTATAAACTATCTTTTTAAAATTTCATTTTCCAACTATTTCAGGAACAGAGATCTAATAGATTTTTAAAAAATTTTTTAATTTTTTGGCTGCATTGGGTCTTTGTTGCCGTGTGTGGGCTTTCTCTAGTTGTGGTGAGCAGGGGCTACTCTTAGTGGGGTGCATGGGTTTCTCACTTGCCGTGGCTTCTCTTGTTGCGGAGCACGGGCTCTAGGCTCGTGGGCTTCAGTAGTTGCAGCATGGGGGCTCCGTAGTTGTGGCTCATGGGCTCCATAGCAAAGGCTCAATAGTTGTGGTGCACAGGCTTAGTTGCTCTGTGGCATGTGGGATCTTCCCGGACAAGGGCTCAAACCCGTGTCCCCTGCATTGGCAGGTGGATTCTTAAACACTGCGCCACCAGGGAAGTCCCACACAATTGATTTTTAAATACTTACCTTCTATTTAGCAACCTTGCTAGAAACTCTCTGATTAACTCTAGCAGTACATCTTTAAATTATTTTGGATTTTTATGTTCATGATCATATCATCTGCATATAACAACAGTTTTGGTGAGATACACCTGTTTTTTCTTGCCCAGCTACATATGCCACAGTACAGGGCTGAGTAGAAGTGGTGACAGGAAGGAGCCCTTTCTTGTTCCACATTTCAAAAGGAAATCTTTTAATGTTCTACCATTAAATACAATGTTTGCTACCATTACTATAAACAGAAATCTAAATTACCCTTGGGTATATCTTTTTTCATCCTTTTATTTTCAACACATCTGTGTGTTTGAAGTGAACCTCTTGTAAATAGTATATAGCTGTACTTATTTACATGGAGTTTGACACTGTAGGTTTTAATAGTAGGTTTATTGTGATTACAAGTATATTTAGAAGTCTTTTGCCTATCTTTTGTATTTTCTATTTATATTTTTCTATGCTACTTTTTTCCTTTTTATGTTTTGGGGGGGTACTGAATTTTTTTCTTCTTCATTACTGACTTGGAAGTTTTATATTTCAGGTCTGTTGATTTTTCTTTTGTTACTCTATTTTATTGGTTATCTTAAAATTTTTAATATATATTTAGTCAAGGTCAGGAGATAGAAAGTACATTGCACAGGTAGCCTAACAGGAAAAAAATTTAAAACAAGAATTGCTAACTAGTAAAGGTAGTTAACTACTAAAAGGGGACAAAAGAGGACTCTAAGGGGTATGCAGTAGCAACTTCAGAAAGCAGATACTACCCCCAGGGATAAAGGAGAGTGAACAAGAAAGGAACTTAGAAACTTAAAGAGTGCCTTCCCACCAGGCTGAGATTTAAACCTTTGAGTAGAGGTCTGGCTGCCATAGGAACAGGCAACCCACTTGTGGCAAAGAAACTTGCCAGAGGGCGCTGGATGGTGCTGACCCACTAAGGCTGTGTTTATGGTTGCAGAGCCCAAGGGCATGAGCCAAGAATAAACTGTGGTGGGTGCTTAGGTAACAGAGAACAGCCCCACATGACAATCAGCTAGCTGCCATGGGAAAAAGCACCTCAGCAGAAGAGAGAAAAAGCCCCTTCTTCCCACTCTGGCCTTGCAGTGTCCCTCCAATGCCCGCAATTAGAAAGCCTCATCTTAAGCGCCCTGGCAAAGGAGAGGAGGCTGTGGTATCTCTAGTATCAAAGTAGGGCAAAGATGGGTTGATTTGGAGCTGAACGGTAATAAACTAGTAACTGCCACATACTTATAATTTATTTTTAAAATAGAAAACTATATTTTCTTAAGATAAGGACTACTTTAACATTCCTCTGAACCAGCTTCATGTTCCTTCTTAGATGTCAGTACTAGCATTTCAGTGCCACTGTGTTTCTGAACCCAGTTTTTGCAAACATTTTTGGTTTCTTGCTTGCTTACTTGTTTATATTTCTTAAACAATCAAGACTTACTTAGGTTTACCAGCATTTTTTACGGATTTCCTTGCTCTCTGTTGTTTCCCACATGTACTTCTGCCTTAATATTACATTCTCCTTCTTGCTGAAATACATCTAGTGGCCATTTTTCAGTTTGGTATTCCCATGTGCTTCATATTTTTAAAAAATATTGATTTATTTGGTTGCACCAGGTCTCAGTTGCAGCAGGCGGGCTCCTTAGTTGCAGCTCGAGGGCTCCTTACTTGTGGCAGGCAGGCTCCTTTAGTTGTGGCAGGCTAGCTCCTATAGTTGTGGCACTTGGGCTCCTTAATTGTGGCATGTGAACCCTTGGTTGCAGCATGCATGTGGGCTCTAGTTCCCTGAGCAGGGACCAATCCCTGCATTGAGAGCACAGAGTCTTAACCACTGTGCCACCAGGGAAGTGTTTGTACTTCATATTTTTTAAATTATTTTTGTTTTATAATTTTTGCCTGTTAGCTTCCCTTTAGTGGGAGTTATCTGCTGCAGTGGTCCAATATGTGCCCTAGATGGGCATGACAACCCTAAGGGCCATGTTTGTGGTTGCCTCTGTCAGGGCTTCACATGGTTCCAGGTTCTAAAACAATTTTCACATTAGTTTTGAGGTGTAGAGGTTTCCACACCAAGTCAATTGTGTGTAGTTTCAGACCCTGTGTTTCTGTAGGAGAGAATAGCTGATTGTTTCCACCCATTGCTGACAACCAACTCCTTGTCGCCATTGGCAGCCAAGGCGCTTTCTGATGACAAAACTTTTCAGGGTCCTCGTCCCTTGCATAGTAGATTTGCCTTCTGTCTGGTGTGCTAAAATTCTGGTTCTCTTCAAAACACCCTTCAACTCCTATACCCTGCTTTAGATTTTCTATTTGGACCATCACTAGAACTTTACTTGTGTTACTTTTTAATTAACCATGTTTAAAATAAATGGTGTTCATGTTCATGCTTTAACTAGGTTTTCTATGTGTTTGGAAGAGGAAGGGTCGGTTTTCACTTGTCTGCTTTGTCTGCCATCTTGCTCAGTAGTTGTTTTAGAGTTGCTAATATTCAGAATGTGATATATGATACATTCACTTATACTCCTCTGGCACTTTTATCATTTTCAAGGAACATGTCTGTTTAGTGAACATTATAATGCCATTGTGAGGTAGATAGAACAGACATCAATTGTCCCATTTTATTACGAGAATTTGTCACTCAAAAGAGCAGAAACAAATTTTATTACACATCTGCCATGTACTTAGCATAATCTTGGATGATGGGGGTGAAAATCAATTCAAGTAGCTTCTAGGTCAGTTGGAGAGTAAACAGAAACATTAAATACCAAACACAGTACAGGTGGTTGCTTAGCATATGACCTTAGTAGATATTTAATAAACATTTTTTAAAGTTAAATGTTACAAGGCAGAGAATTGTTAAAATGAAAAATGTAAAGTGTTGACAGTACATGCCCTCGGTGAGGGGGGAGGCCCTTTCAGTGTGGGCTGGCTTAATGGAGGAGGTGCGTTTGACATAGGCCTCTAGGAAGTGAGTAGGATTAGTAGGCAGGGTATATTTGGACTGTTCTGGAACAGAGCATCTGCACATGAATAAGGTAGCAGAAAACTGGAGACCTGATTATGTTAGGTCTGAAACACAAGGAGTGGGCTTGAATTTTGTAGTAAACAGGAAATAGATAATTTATAAGTGAGAGTAACATGACAAAAACTTTAAGATGTTACCATTCTTCAGAAAAGTGGCAGTGAAGAGTGATGGGGAGAGGAAATTGATGGCAGGGGGTGCTGCCTGAGTAGATAAGTAAAAAGAGGATGACTCGACAAGAGCTCTGGGAGCATGAGAGAGGACAAGAATATTTAGTTTTATCAAGTCTGAAATGCAAAAGAGGCACTTGTTTAAATATACAATTTACATGTTTTGTTTTTAACATGTTGTCTAGGTGAACTAGCCATCTCTTAGAAAAGTGGAGCAGAATTCCCAAACCTATCTGAAAGAGATACAGTAAGCTCCCTTTTCTCTCTGGCACTGACACTCGACAGCACTCTTCAGCACTGTGCTGTAGGGGTGCAGACGTAGACCTGGGTTTGAAACTCGGCTTGCAGTTTCCTATGGAAATAATGCCACATGCCAGAGTTTGTTCCCAGGCCATCCCACACTGGATGTGGGATGGCCTGGGAACTTAATTCAAGGTATTCTTGGTATATCACTAACATTGTTGTCATCAGGAAAGTACATTTTAGTTTCAAATCAGATACAGGAATGAACCTCCGGGCAGAGAAATATAAGAGGTGACAGCCAGCAGGGCTTAGGTAGAGTTAGCTCTTGGCACTTTTCAGCGGGTCACCTTTTAGTGCCATAAAAGCAGCCTCCTCCCTTGGTCAGTCACTGCACAGGAATACTGATAGCTGCTCCACAGACTCCCTCACCCTGTGTCTGAGACAGGACACTTGTGGTGCACACGTTCATGCAAGTCCCAAGTCAGTGAAAATTCACCACTGAGCTTCTGATAATTTGTTAGGCACAAATACCCCACTTCTTTTTGGATTTAAACAATTAAATCCAACCAAGAAAGAGTAGTTCTTGCTTTTACATGTGTTTACCTCTTCTTAATACCAACCAGTCATGCAGTTATACTGCACACAAGAATGTGTGTGTATATATATATATTATATATATATATATGCATATATATGTGTATATATATGAATTTTTTTCAAATGGCTGTTGTGATTTAAATTACAAAATGTACATATGTACAGATTTAAAAAATATGTTGTTGTGCATCATCAACTTCTGGGCTGTCCATCTGGAGTCAGCTCATACCTGTAAGACAGTTGGGTTTGGACTTGTGTCAGTATTGAGAGTGTGCTATGGCAACATCAGGACGAATGGCCTAGTCTGTCCTACCTGGGCCTCTGTGGGACCAGCAGAACTCACCTCTGTAAGTTGGCCAGCCAGGGTTAAGACTAGAGTTTACAGAGGTCCTTTAGGTAAGGAAAGTCTGTAAGCAGTAAAGCCTTAAGTAAAGGTGATAATGTCTCCCTCCTTGATAAACAAAGGAGCTGAAACGTACTGAAAAGGGAAAAACTTTGGAGAGAGAATATGGGCAACTGTCTGAGACAATATCTTGAGTAGCAAATTTAATGTGATAAAATGAAAGGGCTCACTTACCACTGTGAGAAGCCCTTAATCAGATCTTCTTTTGATAAGTCAATCAGTACCTAAACAAACGCAAATAATCAGTTCCCTTCCCCAAAACTGCATTAAATGGAAACATCAGGATAGATGAAATTGACCATAAAAAGGGCCTCCTTGAGTTTTGATCAGGGGCTCTTTCCTTTGACTTTCAAGATGGAACCTCTCCAGAAGGACAGTACTGACGCTGACCTCAGTGTCCGGGGAAGAGGTAAATTGCTGTTTGCAGCTGTACCTCTGGAATTTATTTATGAATTTTTTAGAACAGCTTGCTTTTACTCATTAACTGACAGAGAATTTTAAGCAAGACACCATAGTTTCCTCAGTAGTAAAAATGGGGATATCACCTACTTCACAGAAGTGGGCTTTTAAAAATGAGTGTAAGAAAGTGTTTATTAAAATACAACTACAGAGTGTACAAATATCATCCTTTTTGGTCTCTCCTTGGCATCATCCTGAGGATTATATTTCCTTTACTTCTAACTTTAAGTAAAATCCCATTCACCACAAAAATCTTGACATAATGAGCTCCAAGCTTCACACAGTGCTGTATTTATCAAAACAATACTTCATACCATAGTAGAGGTTCAAATACTTGTGTAGTGATGAACTTGAATATTCTTGAGTTTGTTAAAATAGGGTTTATTATATACTTTTGTTTCAAGAATATTTCTTAAAAAGGCACAGAACGAAAAGTCTCCCAATGAGGCTATGCCTTCCTTGAAGTCATTTCTGGTAATGGCCAGATGATCCCATCAGAATTTCTGCAGGGGGTGTTCCACCAGTGAACTCCTGTTAGCCACCAGGAGGGAAAAAGTACCAAGAGTCCCTTTTGTACTTACTTTTCCTAGCTCCTTCCTTCTGTGTGAGCCAAGTGGCCTACTGTTTTTCACTGCGACGTCTAGTGACCTCTTCTTTACTTCATCCATGGGAACAAAAAATTCAAATCTTTAAGGAGAAAAAAGTCAGGAAATGAGATTTATATATTTTAATCATTTTCATTGAAAATCTCAAGTGTTTCATCCATTTTCCTACCTTTAAGACAGAATATGTAGACTATTGAGAAGAGCATCTAGAACAGTATTGGCTTACAGCAGATACTCAAATGCATCATTACTATAGGTAATTGCTGTCCTATGTTATTCACAAACCCTGGAAGTGTCATGAGGCTGTTTGCCTCTCTGAGAAGTTCCTTAGACTGTTGTGCTTTGGGGTTTGCTTCTTTCTTTCTGACTCTACTCTGGTTGTCACTCTTTCAGCTGCCCCTCTCTCTGAACAGTGCCTGCTTGTAGGACCACCTCAACCCCATTCTAAGTTGTGTTTTTCTGACCAGCTAAGGGCTAGGATGCTGAATAATTAGGTTTGCAGGAATTGCATGGAAAACAGTGGCCCTTTCCCTCTTATGCCTGTGGGGTAAGGCAGGGGAATATTAGTATACAAGCTTTGTCATGTACTCACAAGAGGCCTTTGGACTCCTTCTGTTTTTAAAAAAAAAATCTTTAAATTTTTTTAATTGAATGAAACATTCTTTAAATTCTATAGTGCTTTACACTTTTCAGAAGTTTGACACACATGATTTAACATAATCCCATAATATCTTTTAATTTTTAAAATTGAGATATGTGACATAGTATTGTTAGTTTCATGTGTACAATAATGATGTGACTTCCATATGTTGTAAAATGATCAGTCTAATTAACATCAATCACATGTAATTACAAAAAAATTTTTTTCTTGTGATGAGAACTTTCTCCTAGCTATTTTCAAATATGTAATACAGTATTATTAACTATAGTCACCATGCTGTACATTATATCCCCATGGATTACTCATTTTATAACTGGAAATTTGTACCTTTTGACCCCTGTCATCTATTTCACACACACCTCCAAAACTCTACCTCTGGCAGCCACCAATCTGTTCTCCATATCCATGAGCTTGGGTTTTTTTGTTAGGTTGGTTTTGGTATTTTTATTTTTTTTTTATTTTACATCTTCATTGCTTTACAATGTCGTGTTAGTTTCTGCTGTACAACAAAGTGAATCAGCTATATGTATACATATACCCCCATATCCCTTCCCTCTTGTGCCTCCCTCCCACCATCCCTATCCCATCCCTCTAGGTTGTCACAAAGCATCAAGAGCTGATCTCCCTGTGTTATGCAGCAGTTTCCCACTAGCCTTGTATTTTACATTTGGTAGTGTATATATGTCAGTGCTACTCTCTCACTTCATCGGAGCTACCCCTCCCCCACCTGTATCCTCAAGTCCGTTCTCTACCTCTGCGTCTCTATTCCTGCCCTGCCACTAGGTTCATCAGTACCATTTTTCTAGATTCCATATATATGCATTAGCATATGGTATTTGTTTTTCTCTTTCCAACTAACTTCACCCTGTATGACAGCCTCTAGGTCCATCCACCTCACTACAAATAACTCAATTTCATTCCTTTTTATGGCTGAGTAATATTGCATTGTATATGTGCCGCATCTTCTTTATCCATTCATCTGTCAATGGACATTTAGGTTGCTTCCATGACCTGGCTATTGTTAATAATGCTGCAGTGAACATTGTGGTACATGTATCTTTCCGAATTATGGTTTTCTCAAGGTATATGCTCAGTAGTGGGATTTCTGGGTCATATGGTAGTTCTAATTTTTGGTTTTTTAAGGAACCTCCGTATTGTTCTCCCTAGTGGCTGTATCAACTTACATTCCCACCAACATCATTCCACACCCTCTGCAGCATTTATTGTTTGTACATTTTTTGATGATGGCCATTCTGACTGGTGTAAGGTGATACCTCCTTGTGGTTTTGATTTGCATTTCTCTAGTGATTAGTGATGTTGAGCATCTTTTCATGTGTTTGTTGGCCATCTGTATGTCTTCTTTGGAGAATTGTCTGTTTAGGTCTTCCGCCCATTTCTGGATTGGGTTGTTTGTTTTTTTGATATTGAGCTGCGTGAGGTGCTTGTATATTTTGGAGATTAATCCTTTGTCAGTTGCTTTGTTTGCAAATATTTTCTCCCATTGTGTGGGTTGTCTTTTCATCTTGTTTATGGTTTCCTTTGCTGTTCAAAAGCTTTTAAATTTCACTGGGTCCCATTGGTTTATTTTTGTTTTTATTTCCATTACTCTGGGAGGTGGGTCAAAAAGGATCCTGCTGTGGTTTATGTCACAGAGTGTTCTTCCTTTGTTTTCTTCTAAGAGTTTTATAGTGTCTGGCCTTACATTTAGGTCTTTAATCCATTTTGAGTTTATTTTTGTGTATGGTGTTAGGAAGTATTCTAATTTCATTCTTTTACATGTAGCTTTCCAGTTTTCTCAGCACCACTTATTGAACAGGCTGTCTTTTCTTCATTGTATGTTCTTGCCTCCTCTGTCATAAATTAGGTGACTATACATGCATTGGTTTATCTCTGGACTTTCTATCCTACACCATTTGTCTATATTTCTGTTTTTGTGCCAGTACCATACTGTCTTGATTAGTGTAGCTTTATAATATAGTTTCAAGTCAGGGAGCCTGATTTCTCCAGCTCTGTTTTTCTTTCTCAAGACTGCTTTGGCTATTCGGGCTCTTTTGTGTTTCCATACAAATTGTAAAATTTTTTTGTTCTAATTTTGTGAAGAATGCCATTGGTAATTTAATGGGGATTGCATTGAATCTGTAGATTGCTTTGGGTAGTATAGTCATTTTCACAGTATTGATTCTTCCAATCCAAGAACATGGTATATTTCTCCATCTGTTTATGTCATCTTTGATTTCTTTCATTAGTGTTTTACAGTTTTCTGAGTACAAGTCTTTTGCCTCTTTAGGTAGGTTTATTCCTAGGTGTTTTATTTTTTGTTCTGATGGTAAATTCACAACAAAATATGTATATACCAAAATTTTGTGGTACGTACATATGTATATGTTATATATATATACCACATTTTAAAAAATCCATTCATCCATCAGTGGACATTTAGGTGATTTGTATATGTGTGTGTGTGTGTGTGTGTGTATATTTTTTTAAATCCATTCATCCATTAGTAGACATCCTTGTCTTGGCTCTTGTAAATAATATCACAGTGAACATGGGGGTGTGTGTATCATTTTGAATGTGTTGTTTTATTTTGATAAATACCCAGAAGTGGAATTGCTGGATTGTATGGTAGTTCTAGTTTTAATTTTTTGAGGAACCTTTTTTCCATAGTGGCTGCCCCAATTTACATTCCCACCAATAGTGCCCAAGGGTTCCCTTTTCTCCACATCCTCACCAATACTTATTTTTTTCTTTTTGGTAATAGCCATTCTGACAGGTGTGAGGTGATATTTCATTGTGGTTTTGATTTGCATTTCCCTGATGATTAATGATGTTGAGCATCTTTTCATGTAGTTACTGACCATCTGTATGTCTTCTTTGGAAAAGTGTCTATTCAGAGCCTCTGCCCAGTTTTTAATCGGATTGTTTGATTTTTTTGCTATTGAGTTCTATGAGTTCTTTATAGATTTTGGATAGTAACTGCTTACCAGATATATGATCTTCAAGTATTTTCTCCCATTTGTAGGTTGTCTTTTTCATTTTGTTGATAGTTTCCTTTGCTGTGCAGAAACCTTTTATTTTAATGTAGTCTCACGTAGTCTCACTTTATTTTTGCTGTGGTTGCCTTTGGTTTTGGTGTCAATTCCAAAAAAATCAGTGCCAAGACTAACATCAATGAGCTTAACTCACCTATGTTTTCTCCTAAGACTTTCATAGTTTCAGCTCTTACATTCAAGTCTTTGGTTCATTTTTAGTTAATTTTTGTGTATAGTGTAAGACAGTGGTTGAATTTTATTCTTTTGCATGTGGCTGTCCCGTTTTCCCAACACCACTTACTGAAGATTCTTTGCTTTCCCCCATTATACATTCTTGGCTCCTTTGTCATAAGTTAGTCGGCCATACATGTGTGGGTTTATTTCTGGGCTGTCTATTCTGTCCCATTGATCTCCCTCTTTTTATGCCAGTACCATACTGGCATACAGTTTTGATTATTACAACTTTGTAATATAGTTTGATGCCTCCAGGCATCAGGGAGCATGATGCCTCCAGCTTTGTTCTTCTTTCTCAAGATTGCTTTGGCTCTTTGGTGGTGCCATGTAAGTTTTAGGATTGTTTGTTCTATTTCTGTGAAAAATGCCATTGGAATTTTGCTTGCATCGAATCTGTAGATTGCTTTGTGTAGTATGGACATTTTAACATTATTCTTCCAATTCATGAACACGATGTATCCTTCCACTTGCTTTCTTTGATTTCTTTCATCAGTGTCTTATAGTTTTTGGAGTACAGGTCTCTTACCTCCTTAGTTAGCTTTACTCCTAGGTATTTTATTCTTTTTGATGCAATTGTAAATGGGTTTTTAAAATTTCTGATAGTTTATTGTTCGTGTATAGAAATGCAACAGATTTCTGTATATTAATTTTGTATCCTGCAATTTTACTGAATTCATTTATTACTTCTAATAGGTTTTTGGTGGCAGCTTTAGGATTTTCTTTATAAAGCAGCATGTCATCTTCAAACAATGACAGTTTTACTTCTTTCTCCTAGCTGTGGCTAGGACTTCCAGTACTATGTTGGGAGAGTAGGCATCCTTGTCTTATGGTAGTGCTGGTCTTGTAAAATGAGTTTGCAAGTGTTCCTTTTCTATATTTTGGAAGAGTTTCAGGAGGATTGGTATTGATTCTTTGAATATTTGGTAGAATTCACTAGTGAAGCTGTGTGGTCCTGGACCTGTCTGTTGAGAGATTTTTGATTCCTGGTTTAAACTTCTTACTAGTAATCAGTCTGTTCAGATTTTCTGTTTCTTCATTATTCAGTCTTGGTAGGTTGTATCTTTCTAGGAATTTATCCTTTTCTTCTAGGTTATGTAATTTGTTGGTGTATAATTATTCATAGTAGTCTCTTACCCTATTTCTGTGGTATTGATTTTGTAGCTCCTCTTTTCTCTTTCATGTCTTTTCTTAGTGATTCTAGCTAAAGGTTTATCAATTTTATCTTTTCAAAGAACCAGCTCTAAGTTTCATTGATTTTTTTTTTCCTATTATCTTTTTAAGTCTCTATTTCCACAGTGAACTTTATTTCCTTCCTTCTGCTAACATTGGACTTTATTCTTCTTCTTCTTGTTCCTTGAGGTGTAAAGTTAGGTTGTTTGAGATTTTTCTTATGATGTATGCATTTATTGCTATGAAATTCCCTCTTAGAACTGCTTTTGCTGCATCCCATAAATTTTGTTACATTTCTATTTTCTTTGTCTGAAGGTATTTTCTATTTCTTTTGATTTCTTGATATGATTTCAATCTTCTTAAACTTATTAAGACTTGTTTGTGGCAGCCTAGTATGTGATCTATCCTAGTGAATGTTCTATGTGTACTTGAAAAGAATGTGTATTCTTCTGCTTTTGGATGGACTGTTCTATGTATATCTGTTAAGTTCATCTGGTCTAATATATCATATACAGCTCATGTCTCTGTCTGGATGAATTTATCTGGATGATCTATCCTTTGATGTCAGTAGCATATTAAAGTACCCTACTATTATTATTGTATTGCTGTCAGTGTCTCCCTTAGGTCTGTGAATATTTGCTTTATGTATTTAGGTGCTCTTATGTTGGGTGCGTAAATATGTACAAATGCTATATCCTCTTATTGTGCTGACCTCTTTATCATTATGTAATGCCCTTCTTTGTCTTTTATTACAGTCTTTGTTTTAAAGTCTGTTTTGTTTAATGTAAGTATAGCAAAACCCTGGCTTTCCTCTGGTTTTTAGTTGTATGGATTATCTTTTTCCATCCCTTTACTTTCAGTCTGTGCATTTTAGATCAGAAGTGAGTCTCTTGTAGGCAGCATATAGACGTGTCTTGTTTTTGTTTAATCCACTTAGCCACTCTCTTTTGATTGGAGAATAAAGTAATTATTAATAGGTATGTACTTACTGCTATTCCCTTACTTTTTCCCCAGCTGTTTTGTAATTCCTCTCTGTTACTTTTTTCTTCTCTTGCTCTCTTCCTTTGTGGTTTGATGACTTTCTCTAGTGGTGTGCTTAGATTCCTTTCTCTTTTATCATTTGTGTACCTACTATAGGTTTTTGTTTTGTGGTTACCATTAGGCTTACATATGACAACTTGTAACAGTCTTCTAAGTTGATAAGTTTGAGTGCATTTTAATTATAATGTAGATGATGTGAGTTATGTACTCAACCAGAGACCTCTGGACACCTTACTTCTAGGTTTACATTTAAGATGGAGGTTGCCAAGTCTGCCTCATAGATAATACACTCATATCTTGCTGTTACTAACAGATTAGGTTTGTCACCAAAGTCAACCTCCTGTGTTCCCACATAGCAATTCTGACATCCTTTTATAATTGTGTCAGAGCTCTCTTTGAAGGCAACATCTTTCACCTTTGTGGCTGTGGAATATAGGATGGTGCCTGGTATAAAGTTTTCAATAAAATACTGAATGAGTAAATTCTCTCTCCCCTATATGCTTTCTTGATAGTGAGGAGCTAAAAACGCAGCTCCTGCAGGAACACGCTAGTCCTTAGTCACAGCCCAAAAGGACTCAGTACCGCTCTTTTTAAAATGAGTAGCTACTGGTCAAGATAAGAGGAAGCCAACATTATTAGGTATACCTTCCTAGGCTGGCTAGCAATGTTTTTTCTTAGGATCACACAGCAAAAAGAAGCAATGATGAGATTCTGACTTATGTACCTTGTGATAAACTTGAAATCAAGAATAAGAATATAAAGGATAAGACTTGCCACCACAGAGCCATCTAAAGCAAGAAATGTGATTAGACTCTGTCTGCTAGTTTTGTCCCCAGGGCTATGGGTGGACGTAGTAGGGGAGGGTATCTGTGCCACCTGTGCTTTGTTGCAGGAGGGAATACAGGCCAAGGAGTTTGGAGCTTTGGAGGAAATTTTAGGTCCTTAGCTTCAAGGTATGTTTATTTTTGATTAAAAGAAAACATATTTGACCAGATTCAAATCCTTTTACTGCCAAAGAGGCTTCTTTTAAAGAGAATGTATAGAACATTTCATAATCAGGAACACTTTAGCCCCTATGGGCAAGGATAGTGGGTACCTGTTCTGCTAAACTTCCCTGGCAGTCCTTTTCTCCCACTAAAGTATAGAAGCTTCATTAAAGCATAGACTGTGTTGTTCTGTTCTCAGCATCTGGCAGCTGCCAGGCACACGGGTGGTGCTCAGCAAATATTTGAGTGCCTGAGGCACTCTAGACAAGCCACCTGGGCCACTTACGTCTCATCAAAATGGGGCTCCAGGGTCTTCCGCTTCACTGAGGTCTTCTTACGACTTGCCCACCTCCTTTCTGGCAACAAGTAGACACGAACGTAGGGATCAGCTCCACTGCTGGTACAGGGCGTCAGGTTTCTGATTTGGTTTCAAAGACATTAAAGAAAAAAGGCCCCTGGTTTTGAAATACTGAAAATACTCATTTGGAAAGAGCTGTACTAGCCATACAGTTTTAGATGGCCCTGAGGATAAAAATGCCCTGTAATCTAGACCAAAAAGGCAAAAGTTTAGAATTCGGAGGACAAGACATCAGATGTGTGGTTTTGAAAATATGTGTTTTGTTAAGTTTGGAGTAGAGTCAAGTACCATTCCATCTAAAGGAAGTTGAAGAGTCTCACTTGAGAAAATGTCCTGGCTCCAAACCACCCCAGACAGTTTTGCAGTGGTTGTGTCTGAGCAAAGCCCTTGGCTCTGGAGCCCATCAGCTCCACTGAGGATCTTGCTACAGCATGCACAGCATGCAGGCCTTCAAACCTCATTCCTTCCAAATGTCTACCTTGTCTACCTTGGGGCTGCCTACCATTGCTGCTCCAAGTGCCCCCACTCTGATATTTGGTCACCTGATGCTCCTAAAGGACCTTTCCTGTCCCTGGCATCCCTTTACCTGCAGCCATTGATTAGCACGCTGAGACAGCGGCGCAGACACACATAGCGCACTGTGAGCTGAATCTCACCCAGCCTCTGATGCCTGAGATCCCCGTCTCTGTAAAGAAAGGGCTTGTCATTTCTTTTGCCATTACAAGTGCTGGCCTCTCCCCCGCCACCCACCCCCAAAAAGCATGTCAGTGAATAAAATAATTCTCAGTAAGATTTCTTTTAGTTGGAAGTCCGTTATCTAGCATTCATGTAAAATTATCCTGCTTCACAGTAGGGAGAGTGTGGCACAGTAGGAAGAACCCTGGAGCAGCATCTGCCTTTATACTGTGGTTTCTTGCGGACCCTTGGACAAGTTATTCAAGCTTTTTGGTAGTAAATTCTATCTTGTAGGGTTATTGTGAAGATCAAAATAAATACCACGTTAAGCCCAGCGTCAACACATAATAAATGGCAGCCATTGATTATATAATTCCACATTCTAAGCTTTCCACATCATTCCAGTATAAATAACTCTAGAATTCAGGATATGTTTCTGCTCTAAGGAACCTTAACAACCAAAGTCCAACATCTATTTTATAGTTGTGTGTAGCTGGAGCCACATCAGACTTTTTGGCACGTGCACATGTGCTTCTCTCCCCCCAGCCTGTGTTCTTTCTATTCTACCATGCTGCCTCCTCATGAAGCCATTTTGTGAAAAACCAGAACTTGCACAGAAAAGTAAGTTCGTATCTACTTTTCCATCTGGGAGGGTACTTTTCATGCAGGCCATTTTAGAAAAGATTAAGCAGAGAGGTGCATACTCAATGTTGAGGCTGACATCTGTCAGGTCAAAGCAGGAAGAGGCCAGGGAGTTGAGCGAGGACATGCTGGGAGCCAGCCTCTTGGGTGGCCATGCGAATGGGGATGCAGGGCATTTCATGGGTCTGGGTGACTTGATGGGCCCTGGAGAGTGGGGGCCTGGGACAGCCAGGAAGATGGTGGACAAACTCTTCTTCTCCCCCATGGGTGCACAGAACCCTCTGGCACTGCCCTTGCCTTTGGGCTCTGGGCCCATCTCTTGAAGCGTGGGCTTGGTGGCAGCAGTGGTGGCACTGGTAGTGGCTGTGGTGCTTTTGGAGGCTTGCTTGATATCAGAAGCAGGGTCTGGAGGGCATGGCAGATCTGTAGGGCCCTCTCCCTGGGGTGGGGCTCTGGGGCCCTGGTTGGTGGTGACCTTCTTAATGAGCAGAGGGCCTTTCTTTAGGGCTTCAGGTCCTGTATATGGGCTTCCCGGCTCTCGTTCTTCCAAGTGCAGGAGCTGTAAGCAGATGGTAGGGTTGCTATGGGCTGGGCACACCACTTTCGCTTTCTCCCCCTCTGCTCTCATCTTACCTCTGGGAAATGGTTCCTTCTCTTTTCTGGAAAGAACAGTTTTCTCAAAACTCAGTTCCTTCCTGACTGCCCAATCCAATGTATTTTTACCCCCAGACCTTATCTTCCTTAATCTCTCTGCCTCTGGCTCCCTCTGACCAAACCTTCTGTCTTTTCCCTTCCTCCTGCCTCATTAGTCTTCATGAAGTCTCAGTACGATCCCCTTTTCTCTATATACTAGTACTGGCTGCTGGAGACCTGGGAAGCATGCACTTCCCCCTCAGTGCAGAGGACTCCCAGATCTACATCTCCAGTCTTGCCCTCACCTTAACCTTCATATAGATCACCAGCTGCCTTCTGGAAATGATCATTTCTAGCTGTCACCTTATTTGCCATTGCTTCCCCTAAAATGTGTTTCCTATCCAGGCACACCCCTGTGCTCCTAGGACCAAAGTTTCCAACCTTAGCCATTGTGTTTCTTCTTTCCCTTTTCCCATCAGTCATTAAGACTCTTCTTAGGAACTTCCATTTCCAGCAATATGGTGATCAAATATTCTGAAAAACCTCTTGCTAGGAATGCTTAATAAAATGAAACAAATACATTTAAAGGCATAGCCAAACTCATAAGAAAGTAAGGAAAATCCCAAGATTAAAAAAAAAAGAAGAGAGAGGAAACTGAAAAATAAAGGTTAACTTTCCCGGGTCATTTATCAACCTTGGAATCCAAGGCATTTGAAGAAGAGGACTTGGGTCAGTATAGGACGGGTGAAGGTGGGATATCTTTAGTGAAAAAGTAGGATAAATAAACATTTCACCCATCAGCAAAGACTGATGACGAGAAACATATGTATTTTAGCCTGTATTCTGGTTGGGGGGAAATAAAACCTTTCCTGAGAATATGGATAGTCCTGTCTGTTATGAATTTTGAGTTCATAATCATACTACACGTGGGGTTTTGAAACCCAAAGTTTGAAATTAACAGAAACATGGACTCAGGTTTGTAATGTTCCTGAGGTGCTTGGTTGTAGCCAAAGCAGAACTTCCTTGGGAGTTCAGTACAAGTCACAAAGGTAACACTGAACATATGTCTGCAACCCAAGTTACCAAATGTAGAAATGAGTCACCATTGAAAAAGCATCAACAGACATCAAAATTTAACTCCCAAGATTTTCAGATAATAGAATTAACAGACATACATTTTAAATATTTTCAAATGATTAAAGATGGAATAGCATCATGAGAAGATAATAAAGTATAGCAAAGAAGAGATGTAGATTTGGAAAAGATAAAGTGAAAAATGGAAAATAGCCTTTGAAACAAAAACTGTGAACAGGTTAAACAGATTAGGCATAGCCAAAGAAAGAATGATCTGGAAGACAGGTCTGAGGAAATTAGAATGTAGCACCAAGAGATAAAGAAATGGAAAATATGAAGGTGAGATCAGGTTAAGCCATGGAGATGATGAGATGATCCAACATAATAGAAAGAATTGTAGAAGGAGGTATTAAAAGATTGGGAGAGGCAATATTTGAAGAGAAAATGGCTGACAATATTCTGAAATTGACAGAAAACATGAATCCATCTCCTAGCTTCTTCCCAACACAGTGCAGATACTTACTGCTGGTGCAGACCACCCCCTGCCTACCTGGGGAAAAAGGGGAGAGATTTACCCGAAGCACCAGCCTCATGGAGATAAGGCTGTCCAGGCCTGAGTGGTCCAGTTGGAAGCGCTGCTCGAGGGTCAGGTCTGCATAGGGGAGAATCTGGCACAGGGGGAACTCCAGCACTCCTAGAGCACACTCTTGGTCATCATCAAGCACCTGGGCAGTGGGCCAGTCACAAAACAAGAGGACAACCAAGTCCCACCCTCACCAGTACTACTCTCTGGGCTCCAGCCAAGACTGAGTTCACTTCAGTAAGTATGTTCTGTGCTTCTATTGGCCTCTGGTCCTGTTCTGAAAACTGGAAATTGGGACTTCCAGACAGGGCTGAGTGCCCCCAAAGATCCGGGTTCTACTACTTGGTGACCATGAGATCTTGGATAAGTCATTGTTTGAGCCTCTATTTGCTCAGGTGTAAGGAAGATCTCTCTCTTCCATAGATCTTTTTTTAAAGAAGTACATTATCATTAATGTCCTGAGTAGATTCCAACCCAGGCCACACTAGTTGCTATGTAACAACTGGAGACACTCTGGAAGGCAGCACCAAGGGACTTGAAGGTTTGTCCTTCCACGGCCTCCTACCCAGTGACCTTGGCTACCAGGCCCACGAAGATATGGACCCTCAGTACCCTCTCCTGACTTTACTGCCAGGGGAACCTGCTCAAGCCCCCCATCCCTCCTGGCTTAGATGCCTCTTAGCTCTGTTCCAAGAGCCCAACTTCAAGCAAACCTTCAGATGCAGCTGTTCAGTGGCTACGCTGTGCACAAAGAAGGAGAACACCTGGCTCCACACAGGGTCCTTGCTGCGGGGACACGTCTGGGGACAGGAGAGGGAGAGATCACTTAAGGGTCAAGGTGGGCAAAGCAGGATACCAGCACCCTCTGCTCTCGCTCTGGCCACCCAGTGCCATTGGGAGCTTCTCTGTGTCCGCCCAGGGATAGACTCAAGCACACTACAGCTCATGGGAGGCTCTAGGGCATGGCAGCCAGACTCAAAGGGAAGGAGAGTTTGCCAGGAAGTCTCACAGGGACTGAAATCCTACCAGCATAATACCTCACTTCCGGGGGGATTTCTGCTGCTGGGGTGGCAGAAAGGGCATAGGCTTAGAGCCATGCCTGAGCTTGAACTCTAGTTCTTCTGCTTTTTAGCCCTTAGGTGAGTCACTGATCTCTGGCCTCCAGATTCTTGAACAGTAAAACTACTTACGAGGTTATTTTGAGGACAAAGTAATATAAAGTGCCTGTAATGTGTGCTGGCGCCTACTAGGCATTCAGTGTAAGCTAATTCCCTTCTCTTTTGCTTCTCTCCCTAAAACGTGTTGGCGCCCCATTTCCTTAGTCTTTGGCTGCATGCCAAGCTGTCTTACCTTGCTCAGGTGTGTCTTCTTGCCTACAGATAGCTTGACATAGGAAGAAGGGTCTCTGCTGACTTTATTCTGTGAGGGGGCAAATCCACAAAATGGAGGTAGCACCCACAGTGCCAACTTGAGACCCTGCCTCTCAACCCTCAGGAGCATCAGTGGGACCTGAGGCCACCAACCACTTCCCTTTGAGAGAAGGCTCTCCTGGTGCTCCCAGGGGCCCCGGCACCTGAACAGGGCTGACCCCAGCGGGAGCTTCCAAGTTAAAGATGGGCGGCCTGGCTGAGCACAGGCTCTTGTTCCCTAGAGCTGTGGAGACCGACAGGGTGGAGCTGAGCTCTGGCTCCCCCTTAGCTGTGTGACCCAAGCGCTTAGCTTTCCGGGGCCTAAATGGCAATAAAGATGGACACACAGCCACCACGGGACTCAGGCATAACGGATGTGGGGATGAGCTGCCACGCCCAGTGCCTGGCTCACTGCAGACTCAATGACCCCCAGGCTGTGTGCGCACAGCACTCACTGTCCAGCAGAGGTGGGGCTGTGGTTACTCTGGGGAAAGGAGCTGGGACTTGCTTATAAGTGACACACACACTTACCCTGGCAAATCTGGAGAGCTTTTTGGCTTGATATTCACCATTTAGGTAGTCAAAAGGGTTTCTCTGCAACATGAGAAGAACAGGGTGAATGAGCAACATGTGGACATTTGAAAGTGACGGGCACAAGGCAGGGTGTGTGTGACACTCTGGCCACGGCACCACTCACCGGCAGGTTGCAGGCACTCTCCAAGAAGACCACGAGGATGGCAGTGGAAAAGCTACCATGGTCCTGCAGGCAGACACAGACCCTCACCAGGTGCCCCCAGCAGCAGGAGACACAGACTGGTTTAGGAGAAGCCTCTTCACGGCTGAAGAGCCAGCCCTTGTACTCCAGACTGGCCATACCTTCCCTCACAACCTAGCTCTTTGCTGAGGCTGAAAATACAACTGCAGCATGACAGACTCAAGTCAGAACCAGTGGACTTCCCTTAGGATCCCATCTGTCCTATGTGGAGATGAAGTCTGAGGGACATGCCCTCCAGAAGGTGGGGCTGGCCAGAAGACTGAATGAGCAAGACAGGCAGCTTCAGCTCCCTCACTCGCTCCACACACACAGCTCACAGTGACCAGTGACCTGCCACAAGTGCCCCCCTCCACCTTTCTGTCAGGGAGCCCGACACCCCACACTCACCTCAGTCACAGCTTCCGGATCTGTGATCAGTGAAAGCCACTCCAGCCGCAGGTGTAGCCGCCCGCTCGTTGTGTCATTCAGGGCAAACCACTGCAGGGGGAGGGGGAGGAGAGCTGGGGAGAGGGCCCGTGGGACGTTACTGACTCTTCTGGCAGCTCAGTTCTGGGACCCAATAGGGCCCTAATAGGGGCTTCAGGGAAGAGCTGAACCAGCCCAGGCAGGGTGGGCTCTGGACTAGGAGAGGTGGTTATAGAAGGACAGAAGTACTCCACTTGGGGGCAGAAACCATGCTGTCCATAAGGAGGGGGTTGCAGGCACCAACTCTACCTCATCCACCACTTTGTTGGTCATGACATCCCCGAGGCAGATCTGCAGGCTGGAATACACAGGAGTGGAGAGTCAGCAGAGCCCAGAGGCAGCAACAAGCAGCAGGTGTGGAGGCCCACCTGGACATCTGTTTTCAAATATCTGAGTGGGACCCTCAAGACAGAGGACTTTATTCATCCCAGGAATGAATGGGAGACCACTTTGAGCTCAAGCAAAGAAAGGACTGTCTGACCATCAGGGCTGCTCCCATTGGGCATGCTGCCCAGGCAGGCAGGTGGCTCTGATCCCCAGAGGGGAACATGCAGACGCCACTGGACATACGGGCTCTGGAGTGCTCAATGATGGTGCTACTGGTATTTTGGCTGGGATGAGTCTTCATTGTGCAAAACTGCCCATGCATTGCAGGAATTTAGCTTCCCCAGTGGCACCACCTCCCGTGGTCACTGTAATAACCCGAAATGCCCCTCCATTTCCAAAACTGCCCCAGGTGCCCTCCAGGGCTAAGTATAGTTGGCATGTGTGTGAGAGGTGCTAACAGTTTCACAGCATGCCTCCCACCTAGCCTGACCCAAGCCCAACTGGAAGGTCCTGATAGCCAGAGGGGAAATGAATTCCGTGTAACTGTTAGAAATGTGCTTGAGCTCAAACCACACTTGAAATCAGTTATGTAAAACATGAACCACGAGACACACTTCTAACCTGCAACATTACAAGAAATCACAACTCCTTGGACTTCCCTGGTGGTCCAGTGGTAAAGAATCTGCCTTCCAGTACAGGGGATGTGGGTTCTATCCCTGGTCGGGGAGCTAAGATCCCACATGCTGCGGAGCAGCTAAGCCCTCTAGAACCCTCACGCCACAACTAGAGGGAAGCCCTCGCGCTGCAACAAACAATCCTGTGTGCCACAAGGAAGATCCCGCATGCTGCAACTAAGACCTGACGCAGCCAAAAATATAAAAAATAAATATATTTTTAAAAAATCACAACTCCTTTCATTAAATGATAAATTAAAAATAAGTAACATCAGGTGGTGAGTTATTTCTTAGGCTGTCAGATTGCGCCCCTCCCATTTTGTTTTCTATTTTTTTTTTTTTTTTGGCACACGGGCTTAGTTGCTCTGCGGCATGTGGGATCTTCCTGGAGCTGGGATCGAACCCGTGACCTCTGTATTGGCAGGCGGATTCTTAACCACTGCGCCACCTAGGAAGCCCTGTTCTACTTTTTAAAATCACAGGTTCATGGAAACAAGCTAAACAATTTAGGAGTATGAATATTTGGGTAAAATGCTCTTTTCTGCTCCTAATCCTGGCCTCTGAGATGAGCAGTGGTGTAGCTTCCACACAATCACATGCAAATGTACTCCCTGGAAGGACAAATCAACCACTCAGGTCACTCCCAACTGCTTCCCCTACTTGCTTAGATATAATGAATATCCTCAAGGTCAACACACACAGATCCTACTTATCATTTTTAAAGCTGCAGGATATTCTGTGTTTGGCAATGATAAGTTTATTCAAACATTCAACCAATGTCCTCTGAGTCTGGACATGCATGTTTCCAGCTTGTTTTGCCACCACAGATAGGTCTGCAATAAACATTTCAGGTATAATGCTTTTATAGGAGATTCCTGGAATTGGCACAGCTGGACCAAAACTTATGCAAATTTGGAGTTTTGATAGCCTGCCGCACCCCAGTCATGTTTCAGCCCTCTCAGCCCTGAGGCTCTGTGTTCCACCACAGAGTGAGCAGATGGTTCCCGGGCACTGGGGGCCTGGCCAGCCTTGGCCCTGCCCACTGCTCCAAATAGGGACTCTGGGTACATTATGAGGAGCACAGAAAGCAGGGCCCTCTCTACACCCTCAGAGGGCTGGGGCTCAGGGCTGGGCACTCGGGAGACATGTGGGGATGCGGTTTGTGACGGTGGGGGATGATGGGACTGGTTGCCTGGTACAGTCACCACGTCAGTGCAGTGAGGGTTGCAGGTCCCTGAGTGGTGGAAGTGGGGGTACCTGCGCCCCCAGGCCTAACTCAGCCCTCCTCCTCACCTGCCCAAGAAATCATCCTTATCAGTATCCTCGTCGTACAGGTCCACCTCCAGGTCCTGCCCAGGGACTTCATACACTATGAACTGGAAGGAAAGAGAGGTGACTTGACCTGCAGGCCACAAGAGCTGAAACAGACCTCAAGCATGACCCCAGGGGAGCTAAGTTCCAGCTCTGCCACCTGCCAGCTCGGAGCCCTGGGCAGGTTCCTGTTCCTCTCAGTGCCTGGAGAACCCCACCTGTAAGAAGGGAGTGATGCCTTCTCCGGCGGGTGCAGAGAATTAGAAGCAGTTTATGCAAGCCTGTGACAGGGTGGGTTCTTGGGATGGCGGCTGCTGTATTTTCCGCCCAGGGCTTGCAGCTTCTAAACTGCAACACTCCAACAGGCTATGGTCCTGCCCTTCACACAGTAGGGGTTGTGGCTGAGCTTAAGAAAGAACTTCAGGCTCCTGGTGTCTGGCTCTGGCAGAGGAGACTGAGAGGACTAGGGCAGAACTGCCCCTGAGGTTAATTTGATTTGAAAACTTCCAACAAACCTGACTCTGGTTGGGAAGGGAGGTAGGAATCTGTCTAAAAGCTGGCCCTCCATTAGGGGCTGGAGCGGTCCACCTCTGGAAGCCTGGTGGATATGGGAGGTATGTCTGCCTGTCCCCAAGGGTCATGCCTCTGGCCCCGTGTTGCCCATGGGTATGCAAGGACCATGAAGGCAGGACCCTCCCTTGTTTGGGCCAGCACCACCCAGAGTGGGGCCCTCAAGGGCACAGAGAACAGCCAGGAGCTGCTAAGGAGACCCTCACCTCAAACACCTCGTTCCAGGTGGGGTTCAGGTTCTTGTAGATGGTCCTGCTCCGGAAATGCTGCAGGCCAATGCTCACCTTGGCATAGGGGTCTGACTTGCCACGGATTCCTAGGAAGCTGTCCTTCTGGGCCAGCTTTTCTGCCTCCAGCAAGTGGACTCTGATCACTCCCTGGAAAACGCCCCAGCCCAGGGCGCACAGCTGTTTCTAGGGCTCTCAAAGCCCCCAACATCAGAGCCAAAGCCATCAGCTACCACCCAGCCCCATCTCACCCTCTCCATGTCTGTAGGGGAGACAGAAGCCAGAGAGGACAGCCTCTTGGCCAGGGCCTGCAGCAAGTGACGGCAGAGCCCAGGGCTCTGTCCACTTGTCAAGATGCCCATCCACATTCCCAGCCCTCCTGACCCTCCCTGCCTCCAACCTGCCCTGTGAATGGCCTATTCAACTGCAGCCATTTCCTCTTCCTGTGCCAGCTGCCATGCTACCTGAGCAGGTTTCCTCCTGTGTTCCAGCTGCTCTCTAACCTACATGTAGACTGAGGTCCAATGTCATTTCTTCCCAATACCCAGGTATACACACCCCTGTGGGCACTGCCTGCTGCTGGCTGTGGGTCCCTGGGCTCATAAAGGCCCCAGCACTGAGTCACCCCACTCCCAACACTCTAGGCTATGTCATAAGTCAGAACAGAGCACAAGAATTAGGAAAAAAACAGTTCAGTGGGCCAGTAGGTCTCCTGCCTATAACTATTTTTTTAAAATATCAGTATGCATTTGCCTTTTGACCCAGCAATCCCATCTCTAGAAATCTATCCTAAAGACATACCGGCAAACATATGAAAAGACGTACAAGGCTTTTCACGACAGACTGTTTGAAGTAACGAGACCAGACACAACTCAGCTGTCCCATCCGTAGAGACCTGGTTGAATAGATATGCTACATTCATGTGGTGGAGTACCACGTACCACACTGTCGTGGGGTGACCCTCGGACCCATGCATGGTAATAGCAAGGTGAGGAGAGCTGTAGCCTGCTGCCGCCCATCCAAGAAAAGGGGACTGTGCATGTAACCAGATGTGTACACACCGCCATACATGTGTATATGCTCACATTAGGAAAAGAATAATAGAAAATACTGGAAGGATAAACCATTACTTATGGGGGGAGGCAGGGACTAGGTGGTAGAAGCCAGACTCCTTAAAGTACAACTTGCTTTTCATATTGGCCTTTAGAAGTGTGCAAATATTTTACATGTTTGTAAAGGGAAGTTAAGGTAAAAATTAAAGTCTAGAAATAGAAAATGGAAACAAATCAATGTAAATATTCACAGCCAGTTGTTGTCACAAACACAGAAAGGAACTATTCCAAACGAGTTTACATTGTAGTGACGTGACAGTTCATCTCTAGTGGGATGTGCCCTAAGGACAGAATGTTTGCAGTAGTTATGACGTAGGTGGTAGGTGACGGTGCTGTATTGTTATTCTGAGACTGTGCTAAACATGCAGTGTGGGGTAAGGGCCACATGTCACCCCTATGTGCCCTGAGTAGGCTGATGCCTCACACCTGGCACTGATGGTAAAAACAGGCACTTTTCCTTCTCCCGAGGCCCTGACTCCCAGCCCCACCGCCAGGGCACCTTCTGCAGGGAAGCCTCCTGAGCTGGGCCCAGGATGGGCAGGGGCACTTGGGCTGAGCACCCAAGGAAGCCCCACGTCCTGGCTCCTCCCCAGCAGATGTAAGGGTTCTTCCCGCCACCAAATGATAGAGTGGGAGCCTCCTGTCCCTGAAGGGAGGGTGGGAGGCTTCTAGAGTTTCCCAGGGGTGAGTGTGACTGCCCACAGTCCCCAACACAGGCCACATGGGGGGACCAGGAGCCAGGAAGGAAGGCTCCCTGGGCTTTTTTGCTCCCAAGATGGGTCACTTTGGGCAAGTCGTTCAACCTTCCTGATTCTCAGTCTTCACCCCATAAAATAGGACACGAGCCCCTCACAGGGCAGAAATGAGCATCACCATCTGAGGATGCACTCCCCCCACGCCCATGCGCCCCTCAGCTCTGGGCCCAGCACTCTGCGGCCAGCATGGGTACTCACGCAGGGCAGGGGGAAGCGCAGGTTGGTCACATCCAGCCCCTTCTTCACGGGCACAGTCACACGGTTGGGCAGCACCAAGTGGGCAGCAATGAGGTCTTCCAGCAGACTCTCTGTCACCTCACTGGGGATAGGGGGCACGTCCAGCTGTGGAGGGTGGCACCACCTCCCCCAGGCAGCCCGCCCCTCCACCCATCCCTGGAGCTGGAACCAGGCACAGAACTTGGGGGCGGGTGGGCCCATCCTAGGAGAGAGCAGCCCTGACCCCGGCCTGCCTGGATGGGGGGTCAGGGAGAGGATGTAGGGTGTACATTTTGACAGCCCCTGAGCCTCCCCCACCCCCACCCCAATCCTGCTTTGTTCTCTGAGGCATCACAGCAGGGAAGCCAACAGCAAGGACCTGGATCCTGGGTTAGAATCATGGCTCCACCAACCACAAGCTGTGTGACCCTGGAGAGTCACTAATCTCTCTGGACCTTAGTTTCCTCATCTCTAAAATGGGGATAATTCTGCCTACCTCCTGGGGTTGTTATGAGGATGAGTTAATACGTGTGAAGTGCTGAGAACAGTGCTTAGTGCCCAGTAAATGCTGAGTACATGTTCACTATTATAGCCCTTCTACTCTCTGATATCACCTTGAAATCCTCTTTCTTAATTGCCTGATTCCATCTTGCCAGTATAGGGAGACAGGGGCAGTGCCTAGAACAGGGCCGGCATACAGCAGGTGCTCAAGAAATATCTTCTGAATGAAAGAATGCATGACTGGATTCTCTGCGCCCAGGGGCGGAAATCAGTGCGAGTGTTTCCAGTGAGTGAGCGAGTGGTCCTCCTCACAGGTGGGGGCAGCTGCTGGGCCTGGCGAGCCAGCCAGTGGGTACCCTGGGTGGTGCACTGTCCCTCCCTCCTGGAAGATGTGTCCACACGGTGCTGAAGCCCTTCTCTGCTCCTCTCGGGGGCCTGAGGCTCTGAGCGCAGCACCACCCTGACCCCGGGAAGGTGGGCTGCCCAGACCAGCTCCTCCTCACTGGCCTCTGCTGTGACAGCTGCCCCCTCCCACGCCGGTGTCTGTGACGTGGTCACCATGGGTGGGAGCCACGTGGGCTTCTCACACACACCAGGGTCAGGGAGGAGTGGATGAGGACAAGGAGGACACTCGTGCGTGTCCACACCCACTGTGCCAGCCTCACCCACCTCAGTGTTCTCCCAGGGACCTCCGGAGAGAGGAACCAGGCTCCCTATTTACTGAGGAAGAGCCCAGAGAGGTGAAGTAGTTTGTCCAAAGGCACACAGTGGCTAAGGGCGGGCCAGGAGCCCCGTCTGGCTGGCCCAGTTCCAGAGCCTGTGCACGCCCCTCCTTAGCTCACGTGGCCTCCTCTAGGACATCTCACCTGATGGTGTCACTCCAAACACACCAACGCTGTCCCTCTGGAGGGGGCAGGTGCCCGAGCCCCTCCTCGTGCAGAGGGCAGTGAGGGAGAGCACAGCCACGGTGCAGCTCCTGTCACTGGCCACACAGCCCGGAGCGCCCCACCTCGCGTCTGCCTGGCGGTTCACACAGGCACTTACTTGATTCCTGGAGCATCCAGCAGGTTGGTCAGGCCTGTCCAGTTGATCTGCAGGTGCTGCAGGGACAGAGCGAGGCTGTTAGGTTGGCAGGAGCCAGAAGCCCAGGCTGAGCACCCCCTGCCAAGGGCCTTACACCCACCCCCACGGAGTGTTCAGCTGCTGTTGGGGGAGCCCTCTGCAGGGGTGCCAGCAGGTGAGGGCGCCTCCCAGTCCTGCTCAGGGCCAGGGCTGTCAGGCGGGCTGTGTCCTGCCGGGACCACAGGAGCGGGCCATGCGCACGGCCACAGGCTAGCCTGGCATCAGAGGGCTCTGAGTTACAGCCTCCTCGCCACCTCAGACAGCTGTGTGACCTCAGCCACTTCTCTGGGCTGTTTCCTGGTCCTGGGGAGAGCCGAGTCGAGCACCGCAGGCCGCCTTAGGGAGCATGTGAGATGAGGGGTCCAGGTGGGCTTTGGCAGTGTCCATTCCTGGACTCACACCCAGTGCCTGGGCCCAGGGGTGAGCGCTGGCTCACAGGGAGCGGCAGGCCCACCTCGTCCTGGGGACTCACCGGCTTTTGCAGGAAGAACATGGTCACGGCTCCCACGAAGGGCTTGTCCACCAGGAGGGGCTCCAGGATGATCCGCAGCGTGCCCTGCAGCTGGACGGCACAGAGGGCCCTTCCTCCTGCACCTGCTCTGCTCAGCCAGGCCACTGCTGGCTCACTCATGCCCAGGCCACCCCCAAATGTCAGGGCCACCTGCCGTCACAGCAGGGACCACACTCGGGGAAAAGAAGCCTGCATGCAGCTGCCACCCCTTTGCCGGCTCCCAAGGGCCACAGGCTGGCCCCTGCTGCCCCTCACTGCCGCGCTGCCTGGGGGGCCACAGCCTCGCCCACGGCCGGGACCCAGGCATGCTTTCCAGTTCTAGCTCCGCTCCTCTACGCCTGCCATAAGATAGCTCCCTCTCCTCCATCCGCCTCAGTTTCTCCGCACCAGCTCTGCACCGCTTCATAAAGAGAGCCTCTCACTTCCCGGGGCAGTTGAAGCCTCTCTGGCAGGGGGATGTGACGAACAGAGGAAGGCGTGGGTCAAGAAACCTGCCTGGTGCAGCCCAGCCCAAGCCCAGGGAGCCAAGCCAGAGCCGTGCATCACCTGGACGTGGACTCCCTGACAGCCTTGGCTTTTCTCAGCCCTGCGTAGACACTGTCCTGAGCAGCGGGGTGGTGAAGCCGGGCCACCACTTCCTGGCCAGGTGATCTCGGGCCTGGAGTCCCTTGGCTGGTAGCAGCCTCTGTGCTTGGTGTCATCACCTTCTTCAGCCTCCTCCAGTGTGAGCCCACTGCCCCTGCTCTGACCCCCACCCTGGAGGCGGTCATACAGGGCTCCACCTACCTGGATCCCGTTCACACCAGCCTGTATTTTCTGCAGCTCCACGCTGATCTCACAGTCCCCGATGTAGCTGAAAGTGGCAAGGGAGAAGGAAGGTGGGGAGGAGGGGCAGGTCCATGATTCAGAGAGGTCAGGAAACTGCACAGTGCAGCCCAGCACAAGCCCAGGTGGCCAGGCCTGAGCCCTGCATCACCTGGA
Organism: Hippopotamus amphibius kiboko; assembly: GCF_030028045.1. Lineage (NCBI taxonomy): Eukaryota > Metazoa > Chordata > Mammalia > Artiodactyla > Hippopotamidae > Hippopotamus > Hippopotamus amphibius. Next base: position 118,704,792 of record NC_080191.1, on the reverse strand, counting down.
CGTGGACTCCCTGACAGCCTTGGCTTTTCTCAGCTTTACGCAGACACCGCCCAGACCCCGAGAGGCAGCCCCTGGGTCCCCGCACCCAGGTGTCCCATGCGCATCCCCTCTGCCCATGAGGGCAGTAACTCTGGGCACCACCTCACTCCATGACACCCCACCGATGTGAAGGAGGGGGTCTGGGTGGCTGTGCCTCCACCCCACCTTTGTCCACGTCTCTTCCCCAAGGACACAGAGCAGCCCAGCTGGCTCCATCTGGCCAATCATGTGGGCTGTTGCTGGGGGCGGTAAGGTGGGCAAAGTAACAAGATCTCAGAAGCCTGAGTCTGGCTGGTGGCTCCTGCCAAAGGATGGGCACAGGGAGCCCAGAATGGGTGCCCTTGAAGGTAGAGAGCAGAGACCCTGTCAAAGGACTGGAGGGGAAGCAGAGGGAGAGGGCAGCCATCAAATATCTGCAGGGCACAGGCAGAGGAGCCAGATGTCACAGAAATGCTGAATGTCCCCTGGAAGGGCAGGGGGACCTTGGGGACCCCAGGGGCTCCATGAGTTGACTGGAAAGCTGGGTGTGTGGGTCAGATGACCTTGACGTGCCCCAACTATTCACACAAGGATCCTGTGGCAGAGCCTTGGGTCCAGGAGGGCCCAACTGCCATCACCATCTCCATATACCCCATATGGGGATGGGTGTTCCCAGAGTTGCCTCCTGTCTCCCCAACGTGTTCTCAGTGCCAGCCTCTGGGCTGAGGACAGGAAATATGAGGCACTGGAAAGGAACAGCAACCTTCTGGAACCTCAGGAGTTGATGCTTGGTCCTTTAAGCACAGTTCATATCTCACCAGCTCCAGGAAGACTTCCTGGATTGAATCTCCATTCTCTCTGACTCAAGCCTATTACAAACCTCATTCAAAAGAGGTGGCCCTGCCTGACCCACTGAACAAGTCATTCATGTGACTTTGCATCCTTTAGTTTTTCTGAGGTGCCACAGAGCCCAGTTCTGCCACTGGTCTTTCACAGCCTGTGCTCAGAGCTCCCTGGGTCTTACAGCAAGTCCCCACATTTTCTTGTCACACTTGCTTTGTCTTGCTACATCCTCCCTGAGACTGGTCTGACCCTCTAGGGGACCTGGCCTCCAAGAAAGCTCTGTTGCCCAGCCTTGGTACCCAAAGCACGCCTGGTGCCTGGTCTATGGGAGAAGCCAGGCCTGGGTTGAGGGCTCAGACAGTAGTGGCTCCCCTGGGACCATCCGTTCTCTTGCCACTCCTCCCCATCCCAGCAGGGACCTTGTCCTCCAACCCAGGGGGGTGAAGGAGTATATGTGCTCTGAGGGGCTTTCACAGCCCAAATGAGTGTTTATCCGTAGTTCCATCCTCAACCTGGCTGTTCCTGCGGTGTTTTTCCCCCGTCCCCACACCTGGCCCCAGGGGCCCGAGGGCTCACCAGATCTGCAGATCCAGGACCACCTGTCTCCGGTTGCGCTGGTTAGTGTGTGCCTTGACGCCGTTGACCCTGGGGCACTGGAAGAGATGCCGCAGGGCTGGGTCAGCAGGGGTCTTTCGGGGGGCTGGCAAGTGCCAGCCCTGCCCATGGGCTTCAACCACAACAACCAACGTGACCCGGGATGAGGCACAAATGCAGAAATCCACCCAGCAGCTCCTGCCCATCCTTGGCACCCCGATACCTCCCTCTCCAAACAAACAAAGATTTTTGTTTGAAATTTTTCATAATAAAATGTTGGAGAAAAAATTCAATCAACCACACCAGAGAAGAGATTCTATTATCTTTCTATTCTCTCTATGAAAAGTGATACTTACTGTTTGCAAGGCAGAAATAGAGACACAGATGTAGAGAACAAACGTATGGGCACCAAGGGGGGAATGCAGTGGGGGTGGGGTTGGGGATGAATTGGGAGATAGGGATTGACATATATACACTACTATGTATAAAATAGGTGACTAATAAGAACCTGCTGTGTAGCACAGGGAACTCTACTTCACTTTGCTGTACAGTAGAAACTAACACAACACTGTAAAACAACTATACCCCAATTAAAAATAAATAAAACTTAAAAAAAAAAAAGATTAGGAAACACACAGAGGGAAGACCATGTGAAGACACAGGAAGAGGACAGCCACCTATTAGCCAAGGACTAAAGACTCAGAAGACAACCCTGTTGACACCTTGATCTTAGACTTGTAGACTTCAGAACTATGAGGAAATAAATTTCTGTTATCTAAAAATAAAAAAAAGTGATACTTACAAACATGTTGTCACATGAAAAGATTATCAAAGAGTATGGAGCCAAAAATGCAGGAAAAAAAGTATTACAGGGATATGTTGAACAGTTCATTTAAATGATTATGTAAGTTTTTCCAGTTTCTGATATGTGTGATACGTCAGCTTTTTAAAAAGTATAACTTGTCGTGATTTATTTTCTTATATGTTCTTGTATGTGTTTAAAGTTCATTTTTTCCTAGTTTTACATCTTAAATTTAACATTCTTTTCTTTAAGAGGGCCCCAGAACTGTAGACGCTTCAGGTGGCACAGCACCTGGCTGCGTGTTAAAGACTCAGAAAAGCCAGCACAAACTGGGCGAGGAGGTGGGGGCCTGTCACCGACTTGCCCCAGCCTGGAGTCTGCTCCTGGGCCAGCGGCTGGTGTGCAGGCACCTGTGAAAGCTCAGCTAGCCCTGAGACCCACATCTGCAGAGACCAGCCCTGGAGAAGGCTGCCCACCTGGAGGCCCCGCCACAGAGAGAAGGGAGAACCACTGGGAACATCTGCTCTGTGCCAGGCAGGGCGGCCCTGGCCCTGGGCTCACTGTGAGCGCGGGGCTCCAGGCTGGCCGGGTGCTCCACGCAGAGCACTACTCACCCAGCCTCGCAGTGGCCCTGACGCCAGGCCTGTTAGTCATGCTTCACAACCTCCCTTCGAAGTGGGTCCTTTCCTTTTACAGATGAGGAAACGGGAGCTCAGAGAGGTTAAGTCACTGGCCCGAGGGCATCACAGCAGTGAGCAGAGTTGGGCACGGACATAGGAATCAGAGGAAGCAGGAGACACTCATGATGGTGAAGGGAGTGGGTGTAGTGAGTGCACTGGGCCTGGCCAAGCCCAGGAAGGTCACGTAAGGAGTCCTCTGTGACTCCCCCCAGTGGAGAGGAGAGGAGAGGGATGGCAGAGGTAAGAGGGGCGGGGGGAGCCAGGACACGAAGGGCTTTGAATGCCAGGACCAGGCGTCAGCTATTTTCCCTGCAGGGCTGGGGCACCTGGAACCCCCGCCAGGTTCTCATGACAGGGTGAAAATCACCCCTCAGGATCAGCCACTCCTAGTGAGGTAGGAGACAGATGAGCCCCTGGGCTGGACAGCTGGTGTCTGCCAAGTGGAGTAAAACTGAAGCTTTGTTTTCCCCCAGACACTCCAAGGACAAAGTTAGTGGCAAGAGCTGAGCTCTGCTGAAGTAAAGACGTAAGATGACCACTTCCTGCGCAGGAAGGCTCCTTGGGGGTCAGAAAGGGAGGGGCACCACCCCATAATAAGTGTGGACATACCCCCATGGGCCTCTGTGGTGGGCTCCATCTTAGCAAAAAGCTGCACACGCGTGTGGGGGAGGGTCCTAGGACCAGTCAGATGTGGAAAAAGAAATGAGATGTTGGCCAAATGTAGACAAAGATCCGGAAGGACTGCCCTGTATAAAATGAGTTACCCACCTCTTTACTGCGAGGACGCCCACACCCTTCCTCTCCAGGTATGTGTTTCTGCCTTGATTCTGTATTAAATAAACGAACTGTTTCTCTGTGTGCTCTCCCACATGTTATGCTGTGTCTCTGATAATAAACTTTGTACCTGTTTTTACAGTTTTTGCCTCCTTGAAACACTCTTGCTTTCAAACAGGGGCAAGCGCCAGGGCCATTTTGCTTCTAGCCTCTAGTCCCCGGTGTTCTAGTGGCTAGGATTCCTGCTTTTCATCCAGGCTACCCAGGTCTGATTCTCGGGCAGGGAACTAAGATCTTGCTTCAGGACTGCTCGCTGCTGTCTCTCTGAGATCACTAGGTCTGCTCCTGCTACCAGCAAGGGACCACCTTCCAGCAGCACACTGTCCCCCGGGCATCATCACCCAACAAGCAGCCTGGCAGAGCAGGGTCTGATATAAACACAGCAGTCTGCAAGCTTTCTGACTCTTTGCCTGCTGAGTTCTTCAAATACTAACTCAGACATCACCCCTCCCGGAAGTCTTCCCTGACTACCACAGCCCCCATGCCCCTCCACTCCTGAATCCATGCATTCCTCCAAGTCATGTGTACACTGCCACGTCAGCATCTGGCACCCACCAGTTTATACATCTGCCTCCACAACAGGACAGAGACCTTCCTGAAGGCAGGGGCACAGCCACACCATCTCTGTCCACAGTGCTTTGTACACAGCTGTGCTCAGTAAGTCATACGTGAGTGAAACAGGGCAAGAACAAATGAACCAACAGATGCTGGGACAAGCCAGTCCCGGCAGAGTCTGAGTGGCATCAGCCAGAACCTCCAGGGCTCAGGTAAGCCTGATCTGCCCCCACTCGGGGGCTAGTGGAGCACACCCTCTGGGGCTGGCAGACAGCCCTCAGCAGGCTGGCCTGCCCACTGACACCTGCTTGTTCCAGAGCAGACCAGATGCGAACGCCTTTGATTTACAGGGTGATGGACCTCACAGCGGCTCTGCCTGGGCTATGCATTCTCTGATGATCAAAATAAGACTTTTACATCAGTGGGGCACTTGGGGACAGGAAGAGTGAGGCAAGAGGATGGAATAGGAAATTCAGCCTAGAATAGGGACATGGAAGACAGGAAGAGTGAGGCAAGAGGATGGAATAGGAAATTCAGCCTAGAATAGGGACATGACATTAGGTGTGTTCCATACACACACTTTTATCCTGGGTCACCGAGTACCTTCACAGAACTAGCCTGGGCTCATAACACAGACTGCTGGCATCAATCAGTTAGTAGAGAATTAGTCACTGTTTTGAGGCACCGACTATCCCACTCCAGGAAGGTGATTCTCCCCAGCTGATGCTCAGGTTAGCAAGCGTGATGGGTACATCTTTGTGTTGGGTGGGCTTCCACTGCATGGCATGTTTTCAAAATTTTGCTTAAGAAGAGTGTAATCAACTTCCCTGGTGGCGCAGTGGTTAAGAATCTGCCTGTCAATGCAGGGGACACGTGTTCAATTCCTGGTCTGGGAAGATTCCACATGCTGTGGAGCAACTAAGCCCGTGTGCCACAACCACTGAGCCTGCTCTCTAGAGCCCACAAGCCACAACTACTGAGCCAATGCGTCACAACTACTGAAGCCCGCGAGCCTAGAACCTGTGCTCTGCAACAAGAGAAGCCACCACAATGAGAAGCTCGAGCACCGCAACCAAGAGTAGCCTCCTAGTGGCAACCAGAGGAAGCCCACACGCAGCAACAAAGACCCAATGCAGCCAAAAATAAATTTTAAAAAAGAGTGGAATTATTTCCCATCTCTCCTTTTCCTTCTCTCTGAGCCAGGCTTCCCTAGAACCTGCAGAGATAGTGGTACTGGGACTAGGGGCTGAGTGGTTTATCCTCGGGCCAAGAGGCTGAGAAGTGCAGGTGGGGGCTTGGTCCCCTATGAGTGACCCCAGGAGGCGGGGCGGGAAGAGCCTACGCTGCAGGTCCAGCTGCTCTGCCCAAGACAGCACCGACCTTCTGTCCGAAGTAGAGCTTGGTGAAGGTGAAGGTCCTCAGGTACACACTCTTCTCCCGGATCTTGGGCTCCAGTTTCTCCCGGAACTTATTCTCCATGATCATGCTTAGGTAGGGCCAGATCTGGGAGATGATCTGAGAGGACAGGAAGAGGCCCTTTGTGGTCAGGTCTGTGCCCTGTCCCAGACCCATGGCTGCCCAGGGGTGGCTCTTATGCTGCAGCACCCATCTGCCTGCCTGCCTCCCCATCCCATCTACCCACCTATCCGTCCATGTGTCCATCAAACATTGGATAACTACAGCCGTGGTTCTCACTCTTAGAGTGAGATCCCAAGATTTGCGGCTGTTTTGCAGCCCACCATGAAACAGTTACTTAGTAAAGTTAATATGATGAAGCCCTTTAGTTCTGTGCTAAAACATAAGCTACCTGAACAACACTGTCATGTAAACAAGTAAGCAGCTGCCAGAGGTTTAAGAGGAAGAAAAAAAAAAAAAGCCACACACACAAAAAATTTAAATCCTGCCTGCGGATTTAATTTTTTCCCTAGCAATCAGAAAAGGCTGCCTGTAGCTGATTTCTGCAGCAGGATGACTCACCCTGGGAACCAAATGTGGGACCTGGGGAGAGGAAGGGTGGCGGAGAGACGGACCCTGGTGGCAGGAGAAGGTGAGCAGAGAGGGGTATGGCGCAGGGCGGGGCAGCAGCCCGCAGGTTCTGCTTGAGGCAAAAGCCTCTTCCTTCTCTAGGACTAGGGCCTTAGTTTAAAAATGCAGCTCCCCCTTTCCAAACCCTAATCGGAGGAGCCTAAAGGAGGCGCGGTTTCAGGGCTTAATGCCCTGGTCCCTCTCAGAGGCCTCGATGAACCAGGCATTGTGGTGCTTTAATTACCTCATTAGTCCTCACAACAACCCCACGAGGCAGGGACCATAATTACTCCCATTGCACAAAGGAGGGAACCAGCTCTGAGACGTCAGGCAACCTGCACAGCCAGTGCTGCCAGATCTGGGCTGGGGACCAGGTGAAGCCCAGCAGCTGCCGTCAAGTCCCTACTCACTGCCTTCCTCTCCCCAGGGTGTGCTGACCTCGGCCTTGTGGGCCACTGCAGGCCTGCATTTTCCTCTCTACCTTCTAACTCTTCTGCTGTGGCCATGCATGAATTTCACACAAAAACATTTTTTTTTAAGAAAAGAAAGTCACTGTCTGGTGATGAGAAGAACCCTGAGGGTGGGAAGAGCAAGTGACAGGCGGAAGGCCCCCACCCCAGGAGCTAAGGACCAGCTCTGTGGCTCCTGTGGTCCCACCAGGACGGCCTTGTTCGCGCAATGCCTGCACCTGTCCAGGCTGCGGGTGACTCAGCCGGGGCCACAGGGGAGGATGAGGCCTGGAGGGAGGCCAGAGCCCCCAGGCCCGTCCTGGCCTTACCTTGTTGGCCCACTCGACGCGCTCCACGTCCGGGAAGTAGATCTAGGGAACAGAAGCCCCGAGGGGAAGTTAGACTCGAGACCTGCCCGCCCTGTGGGACCAGGCAGTCCCTGCTCCCAAGCACAGAGCTGCGCTGGGACCCACCCTGGCAACCAGGAGCCAGGCCCGCCCTCAAGGAGGGCGCACCAGGCAGCCGGGCAGGGGGCAACCAGCCCAACGGTGCCCATGTGCGGCCTGACACTGACCCGACCTTGGCCGCCAACTCCCGGCACGGAAGGCGCACAGAGGGGAGGTTCTGCGAAGACCCTCCCCCCCCCCCAGCCCACCTTCCCGGTGGAAGCTCAGGACCCCAATCTGGGCCTCCCCCAGAGTGACACCCGAGTTGGCGTTTTGCAAATTCCGGGCCCCTATTCCCTTTAATGACACAAGCAATCACAGCCTCCGTAGAAGAATTAGAAAATATAGCTAAACAAAAGGAAAGATATCTTATCAGAGAATGCCGCCCGGTGATCATGGTCATTACCAGCCTGATGTGTTTCCTTCCAGTCTCTTCCAGAAACAAGTATGTGTAGTTTTCACAGAAACTGAGGTCACAGTGCTTTTTTATAGCCTGCTTTTTTTTTCCTTAACAATGTAGTGTGATGGTGCTGACTCCGAAGGAAACTGTGCCAACATGAAAGGCCAGAAAGGGCACCGTCCTGTTTTCAGCGGCAACTGGGGAGTGGGGGAGCCCCTCCTCAGCTCCCAGGGGCCCCACCCAAGCCTCCCCCTGCCCAGCAGGTCAACGGCCCCAGCCACCGGGCCTGCTGCGTGAGTCCTGCCACATCCTTCGGGGTGGGGGGTGGGGAGGTCCCCGAGAAGTGACAATCCTGTTGCCTAACCTTCGAGTGACGTGACTCTGAGGGTGCTGAACCCTCTCCCCACAAGAGTCTCAGTCCCGGACTACGTCTACCGCGTTTAATATCCACCCCCCCTGCCCTCCCTTCAAGGTTTTCTGGGATGGGCAGAATAAGAGTGTACGGGCGCCTGGCACAGAACACGGATCAGTGCCGTGGACGTGACGGCCATCACTGTCGCCCTGCCCCACGTCCCCTGAGCACAAGGCCGTCTCCAGATCAGATTCACAATGGGCCTGGGACCGCCCAAGGTGGAGAAAGGGCCTGTCCTTCCCATCTGGGGGCTTAGAAGGCGCGCTGGGCAGGGATTGAGTAAACGTGTCCGTGCAGTTCACACACCCGGGGCAGCCCCGCCAAGGGCCAGGCCCTGTGCGAACCCCAGGGATGCCCCGAGGGCCCAGATGCAGATCTGGGCCTAGGCTACTCGCCCAGGAGGAGAGCCATTCCCAAAGGTGGGGGAGAGAGAATTCATTCTCTCAGGAGCAGTTTTTAACAGTCCCAAGAGTTCAGAGGAGCCCAGTGCTTCTGAGACTCTTGGGACATCACGCCATTCTCCCAGCCTCAGTCTCCCCAGCTCTGGGCACCTTGGAGAAGCATCTAATAGTCCCAGATGCTGCCAGAAAAATACTGCCTGGTTCCCAGAGGGGGAGCCAGCCCAGCCCAGGAACAGAAGGCAATAATGGGGAAGGAATCTTGGCGGGAGTTGGGGGGCAGGAGTGAGGGTCAGCCCGGCCAGTTCACCACACAGGCCCTGCAGCTGCCCTGGGTCAGGTCCCAAGCTGGGTACCAGGCAAGTGCGGGTGAGACCCTTCCGCTGCTCCCGATCATACTCCCGGCCCAGCACGAAAGTAAAACCTCCTGCGTGTGGGTCTGAAACAGGACTCTTTCCTCCCCTTGGATTGCTCCATTCACCACCCTCTTAGACGTCCCTTCTTCCAGACAGCCTTTCCAGGCCTCTCAGGCTGGCGACAGGTGTCCCCATTAGCTGATGCTGCTTCTCCATCACAGCTTTCAGCACAGCCTGTCAGAGCCACTTGGTCTCACACCTGCCTCCTCACCACACCGCAAGCTCTGGTGGGCTGACTCAGCCACGTTCCCTATTAGCACCTGTCCCTGGTGTATGAATGTCCTGATAACTATTTGTGGGATGAATGAATGAATGAATGCAAGGTTCTTGTCCTCAAGGAGCTCCCAGGCTGGTGAAGGAAGCACGCAATTAACAGGCTCTTCCAGTACAGGAGCAGCACCTGTACTGGGGGGAAGGGGACCCCCACAAAGCGGAGACTGTGGTTACAGCAGGGCTGTCATGGGTGCCTCTGCTCCTCGTCTGCCCAGTGCTGCTGGCTGGACCTCTCACACCCTTCCTTTTGTCCTAACACTGCACTTGCCAGCCCGCCCCCACACCCCCTGTGTACATACCCCTTCCAGTGCCCTGCGCCCCCATCCAGGTGATTCTCACCCCTGGAAGCTGAGAAGCTCTGACCTGCTGAACCCTGAAAGGTGACCCAGCCTGGTGGGTCCAATCTTGCCCACACTTGGGATCTAGTCAGACAAAGATTCCTGTGTTGCCTCACACCTACTGAATCAGGGTGGACCGGGGTGGGGCCTCCCAATTTATTTTTAACAAGTTCTTGGCATGAGTCTGGAGTTCACTCAAGGTTGGTGTGAGGTACCAACAACCAGCCCAACCCTGCATTAGAGTGACCGACACTCACCCTGACAGTGAGGACAGCGACAGGATGCCCAGGGCCCACACTGAGGACCTGGTCATGGTCTCTCCTGGCCACCCACGCCTATTTTTGAGGCTGCTAAGAGATTCCCCCAGAGAGCGAGTCTGAAGCCCTGACAAGAGCGGCAATTCACACAAAGAAGAGACCATCAGGACACCCTATTCTGCCTTAGGCACCTGAAGGACCTCCCGGGGCCCGAATCGCAGCCTGCCATCCCTCCCCAGGGAGCCGATACGAGAGCCGGCCACCTTCTGTGTGACTGCCTGAGCAGGTTCTGGACCAGGGAAGGAAAGGAGACAGGCTGACGTTATGGAGCAACTGCTCACACCCAGTGCTTCCTCAGTTCCACGCACACAAAGGAGTCTGTTCGCCCATTAGAATTTGGATCTTTCCCTGCTCCAGATTCTCAAAGTCAGTCTATGTTTTTAATCTATTGGCTTTGTGTTTTAGCTTTCACATTTAAGCTCTTCAATCCGTCTGGAATTTTGTTACAGTCGATGAGATAGGTGTATAATTTCTCTACACACTCTCGCGAAGGTAATTTTCTGATATCACATACAAAAACAGAAAAAAAAAGGCCCATGTTTCCTCCTAAATAGTGAAGCCACCTCCCTCATACATCAGCTTCCCTTGTGTACTTTGGTGTGTTTTGAGACTTGGCAATGAACTTCATGGTCTGTCTGCCTGTTTCTGCATCAGTACCACACTGTTTTAATCTCTGTGACTTTACAGTATAACCTGGGATAGGGTGATTCTCCTCTTTTTGCTTTTTCTTTTTTTTTCAAACTAATTTAGATAATAGTAGGTTTATGCTTTCATATGAATTTCAGAATCATCTTGCCAACCTTCCCCAAAAAATCCTCCTGGGATTTTGACTGTTAAATTTCTGAATTTATAGCTTAATTTGTGGGAGAACTGACCTCTTTACAATATTACATTTTGCATTCATGAACAGAGCAGTTCCCTTTATTTATGCACATTTGATTGTGTCCACATTTAGGATCATAACCTTTTTTCTACCAAAGTCCTGTATATTTTTCATTAGATTACTCTGTGGGTTTTGCAGTTACTAAAAATGGTATTTCATTTTCCAGGCACCTTTTGTTGAAATTTGTTACTAGTTCTAATTGTTTCTTAATTCTTATAGGTAATTTTTATACATTTATAATCTCCAAATAATGATTTTTGTCTTTCTGCTCCCCATCCTTGTCCTTACTAGTTTCTCTTGCCTGACTTCACTGGCCGGTCCTTTGGTGCTACACAAGCACAGTGGGGACAGCAAGCAGCCCTATCTGGTTCCCGACCCCAAAAGGAAGTTTCTCCATTAAGCACGATTTTTGCTATAGATTTTAGAGGACAGCCTCTATCAGACTGAGGAAGTTCTTTTCAATTTCTAAATTTCCAGGAGCTCTCATTATCAATCTCACATCTATTGAGATAATCATCTTATTTTTATCCTTTCAGTCATTACTGTGGTCAACTTAACTGATGCTTCTTTCTAAAACAGAACCATCTCTAGTTCCTGGGATAAACCCTACCTGAGGGGACTTCCCTGGTGGCGCAGTGGTTAAGAATTCACCTGCCAATGCAGGGGACATGGGTGTGATCCCTGCTCCAGGAAGATCCCACATGCCTTGGAGCAACTAAGCCCGTGTGCCACAAATATTGAGCCTGCGTGCTGCAACTACTGAAGCCCATGTGCCTAGAGCCTGTGCTCCGCAACAAGAGATGCCACAACAATGAGGAGCCCATGCACCACAATGAAGAGTAGCCCCCGCTCGCCACAACTAGAGAAAGCCCATGGGCAGCAACAAAGACCCAACGCAGCCGATAAATAAATAATAAATAAATTAAAAGAAAAAAAAACCCTACCTGAAATATTTAGCTAGCCTGATATTTCACTTACATTTTATACACTGATGACTCAAAGTGATACCTACAGTTTTTGTTCTTGTACAATTCCTATCTGGTTTTAGTATAAAGATTTTATGATAAATTGTAAAATGAGTGGAACAGCTTTCCTTATCCTATTTTCTGAAACAACTTGTAAATATAGGAATTATCTGATTGATGGAATTTAGTACATCTTTCCTATAAAACCATCTTAGCCTGAGACTTTTAGGGTGGTAAATTACCATTTCTTTCTTTAGAGGTTAATGGTGTATTCAAGGTCTACTGATTTCTTAGTGTGGTAATCTTGGCATTTATATTTTCCTATAAATGTATCTAGTTCATCCAGGTTTTCAAATGTCTTGATATATAGCTATTTATAATATTTTATTATAATCTGTTATATCTGTAGTTATTGCTGCTTTTTTCATTCTACATTGTTTATTTTCATCTTTTTCTATTTTTTTCATTATCAAGCTTGGCAAAGTTTTGCCTATTATATTAATTTTTTCAGAACTAACTTCAGTTGTTAATAATTTTCTTTCCCCTTTTTTATTTTAAAATTTTTATTCATTTCACCTGTATATTCATTTCCATCTTTCTTATGTCTTTGATGTAAATCTGTTGTTCTTTTATGTTCTTAGAGCCAAACTCTATGAGTTTGAGTTGAATCATTTATTTTCAATTTTTCTTATTTCATGATAAATTCAGTTATAAATTCCCTTACAATTTTTGACATAGTTTTTTCATCATTATTCACCTCCCAGTTTTTGTAATTTCCATTACAACCTCCTCTTAAACAATGATTTTTTAAAATAGTAATATTTAAAAATATCTAGATATGAGATATCTATAGTTATTTATCACTGTTTTCTAATTTCATTTCTTTATGGTCTGAACAGTCTGTAGGATGGCAATTCATTGGAATAGACTGATAATACCTTTGTGGCCTGATTCATGATTAATTTCTATGACTGTTCCATGTATGATCAACTTATTAATCATTTCCTTTAAACAGTCTTTATCCTTGCTTACTCTTTTGTCTACTTGATTTTCCATTTTCAGAGAGGAATATATGAAAAATTTCAAGCTCAGCTGCTGATTTATCTACTTCTCCATGCAGTTCTGTCAGTAGTTGGTTTATATTTCAAAGTTATATTATGCAGTACATATATGGCCATGATTGTTACACCTTCCTAATCACGGCTCCTTTTATGAGCATATAACATCTTTGTCTTTACCGCAGATCTGAGTTACATTTTATTTTACCTAATATGAAAACTGCTACTACAGCTTTTCTTTTGTTTCAAAGTTGCCCAATTATATCTTTTTCCATCCTATTTTCAGCTTTTTTGAGCTCATGTTATCTCACATCATTTAATACCTTAATTCTGTATTTGCCCCATTTTACAGATAAAGAAACTAAGGCTGAGGGGTTACTTACAATCACTAGCTGTGGAGTACTAGAGCTGTGAAACAGATTCAGGTCTGTTTGTGCTTTTCCACTCCACCACACTCACTCCTCTTAAGAAAACATCACATACCACTGTTTTCCTTTCTTACGGAAAGTCTAATTTGGCAGAGGGCTGCCCACAAGGGACCTGAGCCCTCACCAGTAGGCCACGCTTTCTAGCTCACAAAGGGCATTCCATAGACACTTCCACTTGATCCTCCTCATGCTATATAACGTGAACAGCAAAGATGCAATGATCCCCATTTGACACACGAGGAGAGGCTCAGAGACTAGCACTTACCGGGTGACTTACATCTCGATACCTGAGCCCAGCCTTCAGATCTTTTTCTTATCCATTTTCCCCTCCCCCTCCACCCGAAATGTCAGCATTTGAAGTCCATTTCTTAGTGCTTTTCTAACCTATTCATTGTGCGTTCGAAATTCCACCTCTGTTAACTTCAGTTTTCACATCCACAAGATGGGTACAGTACTACCAACTTCACAGAGTTCCTGAGAAAACTAAATAAAACAATGCATGCAGGTGCTCAGTAGCCTTCCTGTCTCTGAGTAAATACTCTAGAAATGGTGACTCTTGGTGGCAGTTGTACAGACCTCAGAGGAACAAACACTGACACCTCTGACCTCAGCTACGTGCCAAGAACAGATCATGTGGGCTGCGTGTCCAGTTTACCCGACCCAAAGCCCAGCAAATTCCCTGGATCTCCTAGTGCCTGCAGCTCTGCACTCTGGGAGACCACTGAGAAGGGAGGACAGAAAATGAGATGAGGATAACGCAGCAAAAGCGATTGAGGCGGAAGGGGAAGGACCACAATGGATCCTTGCTTCCCTGCCCTCTGCTGCTTGGCTGAGAGAGCTGCGCCCCCAGAAAAAGAGCCACAGATAGGCTGGGCCCAATGCCCGTGAGGCCTCATGGGAAACTCTGCCCAATGGGGGGCTCTCCATAGTGAGGCGGGGCAAAGGGGCCCAATTAGAGCCTCCGTCTGTGTCTTTCCCTCCCCAGGCAAACAAAGGGCAGGCATAAAAAGAAGCCACCCGGCTCACTCTCAGACTGAGTCTTAAAGTCCTTGTTGTTCTGATTCACACGAGGCTGAGAGTATCCAGGGGTCTCTGGGACCAGCTCGGAGGAGACACACCCATACCACCAGGCGATGCAAAGCGCTAGACTCTGAGTTTAAACGGTTCTCAAACTTTTCTGTATAAAAACAGCACCTGGAATGCTGGTGCAAATGTGGATTCTCCGTCAGGTCCCTATAAGATTTTGACTCAGGAGGACAGGGGTAGGGTCTGGAAACTTGCATCTTTCACAAGCTCACCAGCTTGTTCTGATCCTGGTGGTGGAGGCTATGGAAGTATCAGCACACAAGGCCCCCCAGCCCTGGAACAAGGGGGCTTTTCCGCCCCCTGGGGTTTCTGACCAGGGCTACAGAGTCACGGCCTGTGTCTCCAGCTGTCACTCCTAGAAGAACACCGCTTTGTCATCAAATTCCTACCAGCTGCCTATGGACCTCAATTCTTGTACGAAGGGAATATCTTTCGTGCCACAAAAAACAAAGGGAGGCCAGAGCTAACGGGTGAAAAACACAATTATCACGATTCTGCCTGGCTCGAGGCACTGCCCTTGCCCCTAAAAGGTGTCTGGTCCGACTCCCTTCCTGCAACCTCAGCTTCCTCCTGATTGAGGTGTGAAGCTGCTCAGTCCTGTGCTGCCCACAGGATCTACAACCAAGAGAGATGATGGACAAAAATCTACTTGTAAATGGAGATAGAGCTCTTGAAGTCTCGTCTCCATAAAAACATGACCACTCTTCTGACTGACGTATTGCAGGTATGACATTTCCCCAAAGCAGGCCTGGAAAATTTGAAAGTTGCTGGGCCCGTGGTCGAGTCACCAGGATCTCAGACGCTCGCTATTCCCCCTGCAGGAGCCCTCGGGGAAGTTTCAGCAGATGGGGCCTCAGCCTGCATCTGAGGTCTCCCTCAGCTAAGGCAGTCTCGCAGCTGTTAGTGCACTTGGGCCAAAGCCACCCAGGCAAAGTGGGCTAATAATTGAACGACGGTTTTTTTAGAGATTGTCAAGAGAGTGGGGTAATGAGAGCTCAGAGAGGAAAGACTGAAAACCAAACCAAGTCTAAGAATTCCAGACTAGCAGAGGCCACCAAAGTGGTCCACATCGATGCCTCAGCTTCAGGTGATCACGTGATTTACTTCTTAAACTCTTTAGGAAAATGATTCCACCACAGTTGAGGAAATGGAGCCAGAGTGATGGCTGCATCTCATTGCGGGATGGGGCCCACAGAGGGGCTGGGGTTGGGGTGAGAGGCCTGGACAGCAGCTTCTGGCCACCAGACCCTCTCAGGAGGCAGGGACACTGGAGGGCTTCACGTACAGAGCATGCCTGTCACCAGGTGAACCCTGCTCGCTCCCTCTCACAGGGACAGTGGCTCCTCCTGTGGGAGCAGCCATGTACCGACACAGAGATACAGGGGCAGGTGGACACACACATGCAGACATACACACCAAGATATACACAGATGCACAGACATATGTACACACATAGAGACACACACACCCAGAACTACACAGACCATCTACAGAATCACATGTACCTACAAAGACCCAGGTACACACCCTCTTTGCTAGGGTTAAAAAAAGCCTCAGGGTTCTGCTCCAAAGGGCATTCTCATACACGCACTCCTGCTAACTCAACTGATGTTGCCAGCGCCCTCCTGACCCGCAAAGAAGAGAGAAGACCCTCTCCTGAGTGTCCTACAGGGATGCAGATGCTACACGAGGGGGCCGAGCTGGGCTCCTGTCCTCCTGAGACAGGCCCTGCTCAGGGGGTGCCTCTGCAGCGGTTCCTCCTCTACCAGAAAACGGCCCCTCATTTCATTCACTTTTCTCCTGATGAAGCCCTGTCATCCCTGTTTTCCTCTGTTCTTGGGAGGTAAATATTTAACCATGAAAACTGCTTTTAAATCTGCCCAACTCTGCTGCTTAAAATCACCCTGCTGAAAGTGCTTTCAGGAAAATAATTGCTTGACCAGCTTGGAATTCTGTTTAGCATTGTTCTAGAAGCCACAGATTCCTTAACAGTGCACCCAGCCTGCGAACTGGCCTGAGTCAGTTGGACCCAGCAAGATGTCGGAGCACATAAAACTCCAAAGACAGTCATCGGTGAGGACAATGCGGGTGCCAGGAGCCTGTCACCCTTGCTGAGGAATAAGGGCTCAGAGCAGAGAGGGACTGCCCTGAGCTACCTGTAGAGTCTTTCAAGGAGACCTGAGTGTCATCCTGAGTTGCCAGAGAGTTCAATGATCCAGTTAGGTCTAGGAATGCCTGGAGGGTAAAAAGCTGATCTTCTTGCTTATCAAAGGCCAACCATCCTCCAGGCCAACCATCCTCCTCTGTGCTGATGAAGCCACAGTAGGATGGGAAGGAGGATCTTTAAAGGTCTTAAGTTTTGACAGATCAGTTTAATGTGTAATCTATGTAAGGAACTGGAGAAACAGGCACTGAGATTACGCTGCAGACGTTCACTGCGGCATCCATGCCACAGATTTTTATTGAAAGCCTGTATGAACTGGGCACTGGGTGAGGAGCTGAGTGTACAGAGAGGAACAAGAAGCACACCTTAAAGAACATTCGATCTGGAGGAAACGTTGGACATAAAAATAGGTAGGTGCGAGTCAACACGGGAAGTGGAGTGGGTGTGAGCAAAGGGTCCCAGCACAGGTGCCTGAGCTTGGACTTGAAGGAGGGGTCAGGGGAGCCAGACTGGCAAACCAGAGGGAGAAACTGCAGACAGAGGAAATACCACCCACCTCGGCCCACTGCAGAAACGGGGCAAACGTGGACGTAACCAAGATAGTGGGTGTTAGAGAAATGGTTAGGCAACTTATGGTCTATTCATATTAAGGATATCATATTCCTTAAGAATGTTTTTGAAGAATGTTTGTAAGATAATGTTAAGGACATTAAAAGAAAACATTTTTCAAGGGTTTCAAATAAACTTTTCATAGACCTTTTATACAAAGGAAGTGTACCCAAACACAGGGTGTATCTCTGGGTGGCGGGACTGTAAATACTTACTCTAATATTTACTCGTAGGCCATTTCCAAATATTCTACCATGGGAACATTTGCACTTTTATAACCGGAAAAACGAGATTTTTAAGCAGTCATAACCAGTTACTTTAAAAAGTAAACACTGTATGGGCAAAAGAATGGAGTGGGTGAATCTGGGGTCTCGAAACACCCCACGTCCTGGAGGAGTTCCTTGGCTTTTCACTGTGAGCACTTCAAGGACTAGAGGCCCCGGGCACGCTGGGATGAGGCTTCTCAGGCGGGAGCAGCCACCCTGTGCCCTGCAGAGGGAGGGTGCACAGGAGCTGAGCCCCGACTCCCGGTGCGGCCCGGGGGCTCAAGTCTCATTCCCTTGACTTGAAGTGACAGGGTGTGTCATGAGAAGGGCGCTTTGCCCCTTGAATAGTTCCCACTGGGGCAGAAAGCATCTTAACTGTCTCTTCACCATTTGCAGTGGAGGGAGGAGGAGAGGGGAAGGGAAACCACTTTTCTCCAGCACCTGGGAACACTTTTGGGCTATGAGCCCTAGGTTTCCTGAGATTTAAAACTCCCTGGGAGATCAGCTCGATGACGGGTGATGCCTTAGAGGGCCGGGACGGGGAGGGTGGGGGGAGTCGCGGGAGGGAGGGGATATGGGGATATGCGTATAAATACAGCTGATTCACTCTGGGGTACCTCATAAGCTGGTACAAGAGTGTAAAGCAATTATATTCCAATAAAGGGCTTAAAAAAAAAAAAAAGTAAAACTCCCCGGGACTCTGCCGGGAGCAGTAACCGAATGGAGGGGCGGGAGGAGCAGGCAGGGGGAGGGAAGGCAAGGTCCCAGCCCCCTGCTCCTCTGTGTTGCAGGGTTGGGGCCTTCGTGGGTCATGGCGGGAGAGCAGTTCACACCTCCCAGTGGCTCCCCCAAAGTCACTGGAGACATTCCCACAGAGGGGACATCTCTGTCTGCTGTCAAGGATCTGGGCCAGGAGGCCAAGGGAAGCTAGGATCAGCAGTCCATGCCTTTCTGCCCCTTGGAGAGGGGGCCACAACAGAGGAGGACAGGAGCTGTCCCACCCTTGACCTTGATCCTAGCCCACCAGGTGACCTCCCAATGACTTGGGTTCTCGGCTTGGAGAAAAGGTTGCTGGGGACACCTCTAACTCAGGAAGATTCAGCCCCCTGCAACTTAAGCACCAGGTCGTCTCCTGTGAGTCTGGGTTTCATTAATTACTGTCCAGCATCTGCTCACCCAGAATGAGGTGATAAACTCAAGTGACCAAAGGTGAGGGAAACTCTGGACTCAGAGTGCCCCACCCCCACCACAGCCAGCAACACCAAAGTGCCTCTTCCTCCATCCAAGGAGGCTGCCTGGGTCACTTCCAGCCTGGGTTAGATAGTCTCTCCCCTGTGCTTTCCCAGGCCTTACATTCCACCTTGTAGGACTGATCACACTGTATCAGAAAAGGCTGTCCTCATGGGTCTGAATCCCCATTTAGCTCAGGGATTCCTTGAGGGCAGGGCCCATGTGTCACTCACGTTGCAGGCCAGGCTGCAGTCCTGTGCCTGACACACTGAAAGTTCTCGATAGATGTTTGTCGACTGAGTAAAGGAACGAACACGCGGATGCCTAAGATCCCTTTGCCAGGCCCACATTCTGTCCCTCTTATTACCCAATCCCGGCCCAGGACATGAGAAGTCCATGAAGCATCACTAAGATGTGGGGCAGAGACCCAAGGGGCATGACTAAAACCTGCCTTGCCTCTTCCTCTCTGAGGACAGGCCTGACTCCAAGCCATATGAAAGACCTCACAGGGCTCCGGGGGCCTCGTGGAAAAGAAGTCCCCCAGCGCCAAGCGGCGCCCAACCAGTCCTGATGTTTAAAATCAGGTTTCACAGCACTGGTTCCAAGAATTGAGGTTTGGGATCAATTTAAGAGTGTCCAGCCTAGCTCAGAGCTGTCATTGCATTTACTCCCCTAATTAGCAAAAGTATCAGTACAGGACAGACCAGGAGCGCCTGGGCCCTAGAAGACTGCGCTCCACCCACAGAAGGAATGTCAGACTCTCAGCCCCAGGAAAGCACAGCCTGAATGGCTGGCATGGAGGCTTGGAAGGAACCACCCCAGGGGACCAGTGTCCCAGGGATGCTGCTGTGGACCTTGGACTGCTCACTGCTTTGGGCGAATGGTTCACCTCTCCTCAGTGGGCACCCCTAGGACGCACCCAGTTAGGTGGTAGGGAGGCAAGAAAGGGTGGGGAACAGGGTCCTGTGGGCATGTGGCACAAGAGAAAAGCTAAATTGGGGCTGATTGATGATGGTGCACTCCTGCAGCTAAAAAGGCTCCAGAGCATCTCCTAGAACCTCATCATTTTCAGGGGGGATCAGAGACCCAGAGAAGACAGGGAACCTTCCCAAGGTCCCTCAGTGAAGGAGCCTCAGACTTCAAGTCCATACCTGCTACTACATCACATCAGCCTACTCCCCACCCCTGCAGACACACAAGGGTTAACTGTCTCTCATGAAACTGCCAACTGATTGCGATCAGCTACCAGGCAATGCAAGGCCAGACACCAGAAGGGAGACCACAGGCAGACAAAACGCAAGGTTTCTGACAGCTCTTTCCTGTCTACCAGGCCCTCATCCCACAAACACATCCGTCTGGCCTGGAGGCAGGTGAGGATCGCACCAAACTTCCCTCCTTACACCAGGGGCACAAGAAATATTCCATAAACCAACCATCCAATTGAGCACTGGTCAAGGGCTCGACGAGCATCCCGTAAACCGGGGGGTAGGGAAGGGCCGACCGTGCACGGACCCAGGAGGCAGCCTGCAGAGCTTCAGCCAGGGGCCCGGGGCCTCAGAGGACGTGGAGGCGTCAAGCAGCAAAGGTCACCCCAGGAAGGGTCTTGAGGAGCCCAGAGCATGAAGGGCTGACTCTGAAGTCCAGACAGGAAGTTTGTGGAGCACCAGAGCTGGAATCCCATGAACGGAACCCTAGGAAGGGCTGGAGGCCAGGCTGGAGTCTCCGATGGGCGCTGCCCCCTGCAGCCGTCCAGCTCCAGAGCCACGTTTGCTGCTGGGCCACTTGGTAACGGGTCTCATGTTAGAGAAAGCGAGAGTTAGGAGGCCTGGGAAATTGAGGCAGATACAGTGACAGCCCCCCAAGTGTGTACTTGTGCCAAGCTCCAAAGAGACTGCTTTTCAGACTCAACTCATCACAACCACATGTAGAAACTGAGCCCTCGGGGCCAACCGCTAGGTGAGTGGTGGAGCTGGGGTGTCACCAGCCCTGTCGGATCAAGGGCTCCTGTTCTGTCACTGTGCTGTCCACATGCCCCGTCCCTGGCAAGGTGGGCTGACCGAAGAGGCTCTTTATTCCTCGAAAAATATATCTAAAAACTGAGTGCAAGGAACATTCGCATGTAAACAGCAGCCACTCCCCTGTTCAGAGGACAAACTGCCTTCTCTGCATGTGGTCGGGCCACATTCACAAGACAAGGGGCTCCCCAGCATCTTCACTCGTGACCCCTTCTGAAGCAGAAGAATCCTTTCCGCGAGCTGTGTGTTCTGTGGCAGGGAACAAGAGGAGAAGCACGTCTGTCTGAAGTTGAACCAATAACAACCCCCTTTAACAGGTTTTTACAGGTGAGGACAATGAAAGCCAGTGCGGGAAAGCAACTCCTGTGATCACCTGGAGGCAGCACCTCGGAGCGAAGTGTTGAGAAGCCGTCTAGCAGCGCAGGAGAGAACGGCTCCATTGAGAACTGACCACTGTGGCCTGGCAGGGGAGAGTGATGGCCTCTCGGCTCTGGCTTAGCCTGGCCTTGACCTCCGGCCCCTCACAGGGACTTGGTGCACATTACAGCAAGGTGCACACACAGCCCAACAAGCAGCAGGGGGGCTGGGATCCATCCTCACTGCATCCATCACAGTGGGTGCTGGGTGATGACCTGCATGGGCATCTTCAATCCCCTGACTACTGGTCTACCATCTGTTAATTAGCAAAACTATTTTTCAATACCAAAGAAGGTCATAAGCCATCAATCCCTTTTCATCTTTGAGAACTGCAAGAAAACCAGTTCTCAGAACAGGAAGAAGGCGTGCTGAACGGTCCATGTGTAAGATAAAGACACCCGTGCTCCGCAACTGTGGGCAACCGACGCTCTGTTCCCACCACATGGGAGCCATGTCTCTCTGTCTTCATCAACAGTGCGTGTGACCTCAGGAGGCAGGGAGAAGCCGGGAGAAGGATATCAAACCACGTAGGTTCCAGATTTTCCACATCATCCCCGGGCTTGGAAACCTTCACGACACAGGTCCAAAAGCCCACATTCACATCTATGTGCACGCTCTTCACAGGTGTTGACGCAGACGACCAACCTCCCCAGACCTGCTTCGCATTCTGGAGTCCCAGTCCCAGTAATGCGCACCCAGCTCCCCAAATCAGAAAGCAGGAGACCCTGATCCCTCCCTCAGCCCCATCTAGAGGCCGCCAAGCACCTGGAATCCCACTTGGCACAGCTCTCATCCTCATCTCTTGGTCCCAACCACCATCTTCTTGGCTCAAATCAGTTTCTCAACTGGTCTCTTTCCTCCAACTTCACTCCTCCCTCCATGCTGCATGTTACAGTGCCTTCACTTTCCCCAGACTCCTTTCAGCCTTCAGAATCAGCCCCAGCCTCCATCAAACCTGCCTTAGTTTGGCCCCTGTCCCTCAGCCTGCACTGCACACGTCCGCCAGGCCAGACCATACAGCAGCCCCTCAGATACCAACCACACTGCACCCCCGAGCTGTGCTCGCAAGCCTCCTTCTGCTTGGACTGCCCTTTGCGGTACCGCTGCCTCAATCCAAAAGTTTTTGCCCAGGCTCTGGCCCTGCAAACTAGCCAACCAAGCCAGCCCAGA
Source organism: Hippopotamus amphibius kiboko (assembly GCF_030028045.1). NCBI lineage: Eukaryota > Metazoa > Chordata > Mammalia > Artiodactyla > Hippopotamidae > Hippopotamus > Hippopotamus amphibius. The sequence continues at coordinate 118,682,701 of NC_080191.1, read as the reverse complement.
AGGGTCTGGAGAATGCAGGCTGAGGCCAGGCCCTTCCCAGGACCCTGCCAAGGAGGCGGGAGGCTGTGGTCTGGGGACAATCTGACGTGGAAACCAGGTCGGGTGTCCTTCACTCCAGGCCCCTGACCCTGGCCTGGATCCTGCTGAAACTCCTGTCTCCAGCTTCCCTGAGACCTCACAGAAGTGACCTGTTCTGTATCTGCCTCCCACACCAAACTGCCCTTTTGGTAGGCGAGACACCAGTGCCTTCCTCTGTGTGTCCCTGCACCCAGCTGGGTCAGGCCTGGGGTGTGGTTTATGGGGTGAGAACCAGGAGATACTATTTTATCTTCTGTCTCATCCATCAGGCTGAGTTCCCTATTGGCTACATCCACGTAGTCCCTGGGTCCCCTCCCCCAAGAGGAGCCAGAACGGTTTCTATGGCATTTGGAGGGAGTCAGGGGATTGGGGGTGTCAAGGCCCCTGTGGGATCTGATTCTTACCCCAATTTCAGAAACGTTGCCTTTGCATATAGCTAAGTGCCTGGAGGCCTCCCTACCACAGAGAAGGGCAAAGAGAAAGCGCTGTCACTTGGTGAGGTATCACGGGCCCACCCTCGCCAACTGAGGCTGCCATGGAGGTCATGACAGAGGTCTGACAGGCAGCCTGGGCTCCCTCAGCAGTGAACAAGGAGTGTGGACAGGTCCAGGCCTACTCTCTGGGTGCACACTTTTCAAGATCACAAACCATCAATCCCCTTCCATGCAAGAAAACCAAGGTCTGGGCGAGACAGGCCCCAAACACTGTCTCCATGGCTGCTACCCAATATATATGTAAACCTATTTACAAAGCATTACTGTCCATTCATATACTAGTAAGTATTATGGGCTAAATTGTGTCTCCCCAAATTTATATGTTGAAGTCTTAACCCCTAGTACCTTAGAATGTGACTGTATTTGGAAATAGGGTCTTTACAGAGGTGATTAAGTTAAAACAAGACCATTAGGGTAGGCCCTAATCTACCCTGACTGATGACCTTATAAGAAGAGGAAATTTGGACACAGATATGTACAGAGGGAAAACCATGTGAAGACACAGGGGAAGATAGCCACCTAAAAGCCAAGGAGAGGCCTCAGAATAAACCAACCCTGCTGACACCTTGATCTTGATAAGTTTCTGTTGTTTAAGCCACCCAATGTGTAGGACTGTATGGCAACCCTAGAAAACTAATGCAATAAGGCTTAATTATAAAATATAAATAGGCCTTCCTAATATCTTCTCAACCCATTTCAGATGCTGTCACGGGCAGGTGTGAGGAACTTATAGCCTGGCTAGATTTTAGAGTACAGGCCTCAAGCCCGAGGAAATGAGGGGTCTGGTGGCCTCTGGACGTCTCTCCCTGTGTGCCTGAATGTATCTGGAAGAAATCAGAGACAACCAACGCCAGTTCATCACCCAGAGAAGGGGGTTTGCTCCAGACCAAGGCTTAGACTGAATGCCCTTCTTGCAGGTGTTTCCCCACACTCACCTGAACATAAGACTCACTAAGGTTCCTTAGTCCCACCTGGGGTTTGTGAGGTGGGGCCTAGAACTTGTTTTTGTTAAGTGAGCCAGGTGATTCTCAGGGCCAGAAGCGTTTGAGAAGCCATAATCCAGGCCATTCCACACCAGGAAATGGTTTTGTAGCTGTAGAGTGTGTGAATGTGTGGGTGGGTGTGGGTGTGTCTGGGTGCCTCTGAGCATCTCTACCAGGCGAGGGAGGGAGAGAAGCCTGTGACCCAGCGCATCGACGGCCGGGCCTCTCTCCTCTCCCTCGCAGCCCCATCCCCGCTCTCCCATCTCTAGCCGGGCCCCCTCCCTCTGTCCGGGCCTCTGCCAAAGGCAACTCGTCTGCAGTTTCTGTCACTGCTGTATTTGTCAGTGTTGCGCCCTGCGTTTTTTTCTCTCAGTCAACAAGCGGGTGGAAGAAGTGTCTTCTGCTTCCTTCACGAGTAACTTTGCAGAGTCCCAGACGCCCTTGTTTTTCTTCTGGGTGTGGCCCGCCCGTGATTTTTCTCCCAGGTTCTGGGCCCTCAAGTGTAAACCCAGGTTCCCGCTCCCAGCACAGCCAGACCAGAGGCGGCAATGAGGCCGAGGGGCGCCGCGGCCAGGGACAGGGCCACCGCCCCCAGGGTCTGTGCGGCGCGCTCCGCGGGGGACTTGGTGTGTGGGTCCCCAGGCTCCCTCCCCCCCTCACGTCTGCGCGCCCCAGCTATCCGGCCGACCGCAGGTTCCTTCCGAACCTCAAAGGGCATCCCCCCTCTCCATCTCCGATCCCCGCCCGGCTCGACCCGGCTCACCCAGGCGGGCAGGTGCTGGCCCCGCAGCTCGCGGCTGATGAACTGGCGTTCGTTGTCTAGGAATTCGAAGGCGGCCGCCAGGCGCCCGAGCTTCCCGCGGCGGTTCCTGCGCCACCACATCCACAGCAGGGCGCCGAGCAGCAGCCAGGTGACGCTGAGCCCCAGGTAGCCAGCTAGGTAGACAGGCGCCAGGTAGAACAGCACACGAGCCGTGAGGGTGTAGAGCTCGGGCAGCAGCTGGCTGGGCAGGCGCTGCTCAAGGCCCGGCGCGCGCTCGGTCCCCTGGGCACCACGGGCGCCGGGGGCACAAGCCTCCTCCGCTGGCATCTCGCCTTCTCCGTCTGCCCTTTCCGAGAGCTTCACCTGAGCTCAGGCTCGCGAGCCGCGACGCCCGGGCACACCTGTCCTCCACGGGGGAGGACCGGACCGCCGCGCCGTGCCTGCCTTGGCGGAGGCGCCCGCGCAGTTTCCGCGCCGCGAACTCCGGGCTCTAAGCGGCGCACGCAGCGCAGTGCCCGCCGCGCTGCCTCCACGCCGGGCCCGCAGCTCCGTAAGTCTCCGCCCCCGGGGGCGGGCCCGGGCGGGAGGGGGCGGGCCCGGGCGGGAGGGGGCGGGCCCGGGCGGGAGGGGGCGGGGTCAGGCTGCTGGGTGCGGGGACGCCTGCCGAGGTCTAGAAAAAAGCCAGGTGTTGAGGGCGCCCTCAAACGTGAACGTCCAGCGCAGGCGTCCGAAGAGGTTGTAATTGCAGCACCCAGGTTCTACCCCAGGCAGTTTATGACTCACCGAGGCATGTGGACAAATGGCTTGTCATGGATAAACATCATCTAAAACCTGTTTCCTGCACCCAGTCTGTAATGTGCAGGCGAGTGTAGTAGGCTCTTAGGTGGACATTCGAGGACCGCCCAGCCCCAGGTTGGGTCCGGCCCTGTGTCTGAGCCCCCGAGGTGAACTTTAGAGTCCTGTATTGCTGCCCCCTCCTCTTGCACCTAAAAAGCTTAGACGTACCCCCACCCTACCCCCACCGCCCCATCCGGTCGAGCTCAGAATCCCTCCTCTGCCCCACAACAACCTCTGCCCCGCACTCCCACCCTCTGTGCCGGGTTTCAGTTTGGAACTTCATTTTCTACATCAATCAGATCGGGAGTTTCCGGGGCCAGGCCAGTCCTGTTCATCTTGAGGCGCCCAGCACGGCAAGCGATGGTGAATGACAAGAGAAATGATGCGCAGGCCCTGGGGTGCTTGGCGGCCACCTGTGACGCCTGTGGTTTCTACCTAATCCTTTCTGAATGATCAGAGCAGGTGGAGGTCTTGTGGATGACATACATTTTAGGCGGCTCACCTGACTGGGCATGTGGGTTACTAGAATGTGATTTCGGAGCTGACAAATGATTTGAAATTATTCTACACTCTTTCAATAGTTTTATTGAAAGGGCAGATCCGATGGACAGCAAGCACAATGTAACTGTATTCTCTTTTCCTCTGTCCTTCAGGTATCTCCCTGTCTGTCTCTCTCCCTCGGGCTTTTTCCTTCCTCTTTCCTGGATAAAATTACTGGCTGTGATGAGTTTCTCCAGCTGGTGCTCAGAATAGCTGGACCCTCCTCTGCTGTTCTTGGTCTTCCAGGACTGGCCAAAAGAGAAGCTGAAACCTCCCAGCTTAACATCCTGTTACGCTACATTTCCCAGCGTAACCTAGGAAGTCAATGTAGGAAATGAATCTCACTCGAGTTCCTTTTTGGAGAGTTCCTTTCTGAGTATATATATACTCCTATTAAAGGCTCTGAGAAGTCCTCCAGATAAAAAGCTATTATATTTGATTTAACCCACTGTTTCCCAAATTATTTGACCACAGAACTCCTTTGCTCAAAACATTCCTCTAGTGGTTATCCCAGGTCAGCTTGAGCTGAAGGAATGAGAACGTATGATAGGGACGCAGGGCAGGCCCCTGGAACCTGGTGGGAATGCAGCTGACTCTAATGATGGATGGACTGGGAGGTTAACTGGCAGGACTCGGCTCTGCATCCCTGCTGCTCATCTCGGTGACCTGCCTCCTTTGCCTCTGGCTGAAGTGGAGAACACAGTACCTTCCTCACAGCTTCCAGGGTCACAGAGCTTCACAGAGAGACTGCTTGACCCTTATGTGTCCCAATTCCAAATGCCTTGGAAAGAGGACCCAATTGTATCTATCATCCCCTCCCCTCTTCACACACACCAGGTCTACACCTGGGTTAGTGTGTTTGGGGAGGGGGTGTGGAAGATAGTGTGTTTGGGGGAGGGTTACCAGAGAAGAAAGGTTGTTGGTTTGGGAGCTGATGTCCAGAATGAGACGTGGGACACCTGGCAGGCCGTGGCTACCCCAGCTGCACTGCCTTCTCTGCTCCTTGAACACACCAAGCTCCTTTATGCCTCAAGGATTATGTACTTGCTGTTCCCTCTATCCAAAATGATCCCTACATAAATTTCCTTCAAAGTACATTACGGGATTATGGTTGGTTTTCTTTTCTCTTTTTTCTAAACTTCATTTACATTATCATTACATTACTCTCATAAATTAAATATATAAGAACATTGAGAATACAGCATCTAAAACTCGATACCCGCCCTGAGGTCAAATCTGTGCCTAGAACATTGGAGCCATTATTTTCCTTGACCTGGACAAGCTACTTTGGTTACTATAGCCAGCAAAAGACATTTTATGTTCTGTTTGATCACAGCAAAACTGGGAGGAAATGATGCCTTCCAGGGCCTTTGCCTGAACCCATTTGAGAATTCATCACATTCTACCACTTTTCCAGAGAATGCTAGCTCATTTGTTCAATATATTTATGGGCTACTATTGTGGGTTGAATTGCGTCCCCCTCCCAAAAACACATGTTGAGGTCCTAACCCCTGGTACCTGTGAATGGGATCTTATTTGGAAATAGGGTCTTGGTAGATGTCATCAAGTTAAGATGCAATCATTCTGGCTTCGGGTGGGCCCTAAATCCGACGACTGGTGTCCTGATAAAGAGAGAGATTTGGGAACAGAGACACAGAGGAGATATGCAAAGGGAGGAAGGCCATGTGAAGACAGAAGCAGAAATTGGAGCGATGCAGTACCAACCAAGGGCCAAGGATTGCTGGCAACTACCAGAGCTAGGAAGAGACAAGGAAGGATTCTTCCCGAGAGCCTTCAGAGAGAGCTTGGTCCCGCCAATACCTTGATTTCAGACTGCTAGTCTCCAGGATGGTGAAAGAATAAATTCCTGTTGTTAAGCCACCCAGTTTGTGGTACTTTGATATGGCAGCCCTTGGAAACTAATGCAGCCACTGACTAAGAGCCAGGCACGTTCCAGCCACAGGAGATTCAGGGTAAACACAATAGACAAGATCCCTGCTCTCACAGAGCTGCCATTCTAATGGGGAACACAGACAACAAACAAGCAAATGAAGAACAGAAAATAGCAGGTAAGGGAGGATACTGTGAGGAGACGCAGCCAATCGTGTGAGAGAGAGTGACTGGCATGGGACAGAGGGCTGTTTTAGCCCAAGTAATTTGGAAAGGGCTCTCTGAGGAGGTGACATTCGATTTGAGACCCAACTTAAAGAAAAGACAAAAAGTATACATACAACTTCATCTTTTTTTTTTTTTAATTTTTTACAACTTCATCTTTCAAAGAAACTTAATATCTCATAAAAGCATCTCTCTTTCGGAACAGGAAGACAAAGAGCCTCTGCTGTGTAGATGTCATTAGTTTAACTTTTGCATTTCCACGTGGGGCTAGAGTAATTTTGTGTCTACCCTCTCCATCAGACTGAGAATTCCGTGAGGGCAGCGGCTGTATCCCACATATCTTATGTCCTCAGTGCCCAGCCAGAGTTTGACACAAAGGGAGAGGCAAGAACACAGTCTGTAATTCGTTTGCCTGAGTTTAAATCTAGACTGGAGGACTTTCTGACTCTGGGCAAGGTCCTTCACTTCTCTGCAGGGTAGTATGCTCATCTGTAAAATGGAGATTGCAGTGACACTTAAATCATGGGCTGGTGATGAAGATTAAGTAGGACCCACTGTGTTTAAAGCTGTGCATCCAGATAGGAAAGCTGTCAAGAAAGACTTTAGTTTTGTCTGTATTGTTTGACTTATGACGGCAAGGATGTTTCTGTGTATTATCTGTATAATTTTTTTTTCTTTTTTTGGCTGTGCTGCACGCAACGCTGGGGATCTTAGATCCCCAACCAGAGATCGAACCCGTGCCTGCAGTGGAAGCATGGAGTCTTACCCACTGGACTGCCAGGGGAGTCCCTGTATAATTAAGAAAAATTTTATTGTGATAAAATACACGATATGATATTTACTGTCTTAGCCATTCTGAGTGCGCAGTTCAGTGGTATTAGGTACATTCACATCATTATGCAACGATCACACCATCCATTTCCATAACTTTTTCATCACCCCAAACTGAAACTCTGTACCCATTAAACAATAACTCCCTATTCTTCCCCTCCTCCAGCCTCTGGCACCCACCATTTTATTTGTTGTCTTTATGAACCTGACTGCCCTTCATACCTCATAAAAGTGGAATATTTGTCTTTTTATGACTGACATTTCCCTTATTACAATGTCTTCAAGGTTCATTCCTGTTGTGCCATGTGTGAGGATTTCCTTCCTTTTTAAGGCTAACACGGTAAGTAGGCACCACGTTTTGTTTACCCCTCCCCCACTGAGGAGCACTAGCGTTGTTTCCACCTTTGGCTTATTATGAATACTGCTGCTGTGAACTCCGGTGTACACATATCTGTTTGAGGCCCTGATTTCAATTCTTTGGGGTACATACCCAGAAGTGGACTTGCTGAATCATGTGGTAATTCCATGTTTAATTTTTTTAGGAAACACCACAATGTTTCTCGTTTGCTTGTTAAATTTAGTTTATTAAAGGTCAGGAAATTACCAAAGCAATTCATATTTCCTTTAACAAATAATACAGGACTTCCTAGGTGACGCAGTGGGTAAGAATCCACCTGCCAATGCAGGGGACACGGGTTCGAGCCCTGCGCCAGGAAGATACCATATGCTGCAGAGCAACTAAGCTTGTGTGCCACAACTATTGAGCCTGTGCACTCTAGAGCCCATGAGCCACAACGATTGAGCCCATGTGCTGCAACTACTGAAGCCCACGCGCCTAGAGCCTGTGCTCTGCAACAAGAAAGGCCACCACAATGAGAAGCCCACGCACCACAACGAAGAGTAGCCTCCGCTCGCTGCAACTAGAGAAAGCCTGTGTGCAGCAACGAAGACCCAACACAGCCAATAAAATAAATAAGTAAATAAATTTAAAACAAACAAACAAACAAAAAAACCAAATAATACAGAGGTATATGCAGCTCATGTGTGATCAATGCTATCTGCTTGGTTTATATCTTTCCTCACTTCTCTTTCTCTATTTGTACAAAGACATATAAGCAGAGCTAGTTTTGGTTCTGGTTCTTTTTTTTCTTTCTTTCCTTCTTTCCCCCCAAAATGGGGATAATATAAACTCAAAAGCTCTCCAGTATTAACTATTGAAATTATTTTATAGGTGGTTATAAAACAGAGAAATCAAAGTAACATCCATAAGCTCATTAAAGTAGTAGAAGTATGTGGGGGAGGAAACAACCACCAAAACTGTTGGAACCAGACAAGGCAAAAAAAAAAATAAAAAATCAGAAAAAAAAGTCAGAACCCAAAATAATTTTCCAGGTAGCTCATCACTCGTATGTTTCTCTGCAGATGGTAAATGCATTTTAAATGAGGCCAGCAGAGAACAAAGTTCTCAGGTTTTTTTCTGCAAAAGTAAAAGTAGACATGAGATCTGCCACTCAAATTATGACATGAAAAATGCCAGGAAAAGTGAGAATAGGACTTACTTTTAGCAAAGGAAGGATGGCACCATGACCACTGCAGTGAGGCTTTCTTGATCTCTTATTTGAATTCACCAGCATCGAGCCTATTGTGTGGATGGCCTCTTCCCATCTCCAGGAAGAGTGTCCAAGACCCCAGCCCCTTATTCTACTCACACTTGTCTCGCACTTCTACCTCCTAACCGCACCTCACTGAAATAAATCCATGATGTTGTCACTTGTGGAATAAGTCAGTCTTTTTTATTATACAAAAAGTTTTATCTTTCCAAAAGCATATATACATATAAATCCTCAAAGACAACAGACTTATTTTAGAATTACTAGTGCGTTGGTAATGTTCCTTTAGGCCACCCTATTATGAAGGAAAACGGCAACTATCATTCCTTAATTGGGAAGAGTAGGTTGCTGGGATATATTAGGTGTTTATACCTGTTATGGTAGATAATCATTTAATATCTGTCAGTAATTCAAATTCTGACTGTGCTTATAATCCATTAGTGGATTTTTTTTAGTGTGGAAACATGACCTGAAAGTTTTGATGTTATTTTTTATTTGATTTTTGCTCAATATCCTTTCCTTTCTCTTGTAACCTGTGAAAAATTGATTCCTCTCATTTTGCAAAAAGGGCTTAGCTCCTCCAATCTGGTGTTTAATTCCACCTTCGTCTTTGGCACTTTTGTTCATTCATTCAGTGAGTATTTGCTGAGGGTCTGCTACGTGCCAGGCAGCGTGTGGAACACAGGAGATACAGCAATTAATAAAAACAGACAAAACTCTTGCCTTGGGAAGCTTAGGTTCTAATTTTGTTTTTCTAGCTTGGCTGTCTAGCTAATACATGTTTTTTTCCTGTTTCCGCTCTACTGTTTAGGGGCCTAATATAATTTTGAACTTCTTCTTCCTGTGACTAGAAGCAGGCAAAAGCACTCCTCTGACCTCAGACAGCAGTCCAATTTTTCGGCAGAGAATCTCTCTCTAGCATCTTCTCACACACAATGTTGTCAGAAACCAATTATTCTGTTTCACACGCATTGTGTGTTTCTTTGATCCGGGGTCTTCTGTCAGTTCCAATCCTGTTACTCAGCTGGAGATCACTCCTCATGTTCCTGCCTGGGTGACACCCACGATAGAGGGTCACGGATCCTCCTAGGACTGGCAGATGCAGGAGTGGCAGAAATGCCTGCCTTGGAAAGTCACTGGTCTCTCAGGTAATCCACACGGACACCACTTGGAGGTCTGTCAGGGCGGCTGTTATCAGCACTATGTAATACCTGCCAGTGCGAGCCAAGGGGCAAACCTGGCTCTGCAGGGACAGGGAACAAGTGAGAGATGGGCAGTCCCCTCTGTCCTCACTGCCTTTCTGGAAAACTAGCAAGCTGTCCAACTGCACATCTCCACACGGGCAGTAGTTCTACCTCCAGCCTCTCCGCTTCACCCCAGTGATTCTCTATTTCACGTTAAATTGCCTTAATAATTATAGGGCCTTAAATTTTTCTTTCTTTTCTTAATCAGTTGTGTTTTCAAAACTAATTGTGAGGTGGTTTTCAAGGAATTTTCCAAATTAACCTAAATTTTGAAACGTATTGGCATAGGGGAATTCCCTGGTGGTTGAGGGGTTAAGACTTGGCCTTCCAGTGCAGGGGGTGTGGGTACGATCCCTGGTCAGGGACCTAAGATCCCATATGCCTCACAGCCAAAAAACCAAAACATAAAATAGAAGCAGTATTGTAACAAATTCAATACAGACTTTAAAAACGGTCCACATCAAAAAAATCTTAAAAAAAAAAAAAAGTATTGGCCTAGAAGTGCTTATAATGTCATTCTTTTAAATGTCCATAAGATCTATAGTAATGTTCCTTTTAAATTCTTGTTATAGTTACTTGTGTTTTCTCCTTTTGTCCACTTAACCAGTCTTGTTAAGGGTTTATTTATTTGGCTGCATTGGGTCTTAGTTGTGGCGCATTGGCTCCAGACCGTGTGGGTTCAGTAGTTGCTGCACTTGGACTTAGTTGCCCCATGGCATATGGGATCTTAGTTTCCTGACCAGGGATTGAACCCATGTCCCCTGCATTGGAAGGCGGATTCTTAACTACTGGACCACCAGGGAAGTCCCTGTATGATACATTTTTAAAATGCAATGTAATAGTCCATTGCATAGATATACTACAATTTATTGATCCATTTTCCTGAAGACAGAAATTTAGTGTTGGTTTTTTTGTTGTGCTTTTAGTTTGGGGCTGTTATAAATAAAACTGTATTGTTGTGTGGAATTGCTTGGCAATAAGACACGTGAGTTTTTAGTCTTAGTAGCTACCACCAGTGTTCTAATATTTTAAATTACAATGTACTAAATATCAGTTTTACGATTTCTCTCTTTTCCTGATATATTTACAATTAGCAGTATGGGAGATTTTAATGTTTTGTCAAACATTTTTAAAGGCCAGGGAATAATCAGAATTTTTCCCTTTGGTTATTAAGATTATTAAGGTCACTTTGAACAGTTTCAGCTTGTCCCACACTACTATACAAAGTGAGGGCTGCCTGTATTTATCATACCATAATCACGAGAGTGATAGCCTGTCACCTTTGCCATCTTTTGTTGGCTAGAAGCAAGTCACTGGTCTCACTCTTTCTCGTGGTGGGGGAGGGGCGGTGCAGATCAGATTATATCGGGCTTAACACTAGACGGCAGAGATGGTGGGGGCATCTTAGAATTCTGCCCACATGTTAACAATATCAAGTTTGCCCATCCATGAACATATGATGAACATGTTACCTTCCTTCATCTATTAAAGACTTCAGTAGTTTGTGGGTTGGTTTTGTTTGTTTGGGACAATGTAGCTTTCGGAATAGAGAACTTGCACAATTTTTAAAGAGCTTTTCCTAGGTTTTAAATATTTTTGATGCCATGGTAAGTGGTGTTGATTTTTAAATTTTATTTTCTAGTACTTTGAATTGAAATACAATTAATAAAAATACAATTGATTTTTTGTATAACTTTGTATTCATTAACTTATTAGTTTGTTTGCAGATTCTTTTATTTAGTTATTCCAAAAATACAGTCATGTTATCTGCCAATTAGCACATTTTTACTTCTTCCTTTTCAATCTCTATGCCTTTACTTTCTTTTCATTGCCTTTTGGGAATGGCTAGGGCCTCCAGTACAATGCTGAACAGAATGAGAGCAAAATCCTTGTTTTGTTCCTGATGTTAGAGCAAAAGCATTCAATATTTTATAATTAAGCATGATTTAACTGTAATTCTTTAAAGATATCTTTCATCAGATTAAGAAACTTCCCCTTTTATATTAGTTGGCTGAGTTTGATGTTGAATTTGATTAAATGCTTTTTCTGAATCTGTGGAAATGATCATACAGTTTGCCTCCCTTATTCTGTTAATGCAGCAAATTATGGTTATTGATTTATGGATATTAAATTAAATGGATGTATATACTGGACCCTGCATGCCTAGGATAAAACCCATTTCATTTAAGTATTATCCTTTTAATTTATTAGTGTATTTGAATTGCTAATATTTTGGTAATAGAATGTTGGCAGCTGTACTTATGAGGGATATATGTCTGAAAAGTTTCATTCTTATAATTTTCTTTCCTTGTCAATTTTTGATATCAGGATTACGCTGGCCTCTTAAATGAGGTGAGAAGTTTCCTTTTTCCTTTATCTTTGAAAGAGTTTGTATATAGTCTGTATTATATCTTCCTTTGATGGTTGGTAGAATTTACCAATGAAATCATCTGGGCCTCGAGTTTTCTTTGTGGGAAGGTTCTTAGTTATTAATTTAATTTCACTAACACCTATGAATATTCAGGTATTTTATTTATTCTATGTCAGGTTTAGGTATGATATGTTATGGTTTTTTAATTTGTTCAGTTAAAAACGATTCTGTTTTCCATTGTAATTTCCTCTTTGATCCATTGATTATTTAGAAGTTCCTACTTAATTTCTAAATAGTTGGAAAATTTAAATTTGTTCGTTATTGATTTTTTAATTTGATTCCATTGTGGTTAGAGAACATCTTTTGTATGATTTCAAGCCTCAGAAATATGCTGTTTTGTTTTATGGTCCAGCATATACTCTATTAAGTTCCATGTGTGCTTGCAAGGAAGTTGTATTCTGCAGTTGTTAGGTACCATAGTCTGTATACATCATCTAGATCAAAAGGATTAATAGTATAGTTCAGAACTTCCATATCTTTACTAATGTTTTTAGAATTTTATTTATTTATTTATTTATTTATTTATTTATTGGCTGTATTGGGTCTTCGTTGCTGAGCGTGGGCTTTCGGGCTTTCTCTAATCACAGGGAGTGTGGGTTACTCTTCGTAGCGGTGCGAGGGCTTCTCATTGCGGTGGCTTCTCTTGTTGCAGAGCACGGGCTCTAGGCACGCAGGCTTCAGTAGTTGTGGCAGGTGGGTTCAATAGTTGTGGCTCACAGGCTCTAGAGCACAGGCTCAGTAGTTGTGACGTATGAGCTTAGCTGCTCCGCAGCATGTGGAATCTTCCCGGACCAGGGATCAAACCCGTGTCCCCTGCATTGGCAGGCGGATTCTTAACCACTGCGCCACCAGGGAAGCCCCCATATCTTTCCTAATTTTTTGTCTTGCTATTCTTAAGTTATTGAGAGGAGAGCTAAAATCTCCAACTGTGGTTGTTGGTTCCTCTCTTCCTTCTTTTAGTTCTGTCAAATAATGTTTCATGGATTTTAAAGCTCTGATGGTAGGCACATACATGTTTATAATTGTCTCTTAATGAATTCACCATTACTATACAATGTCCCTGTTTATCTCTGATAGTTCTCCTTGTCTTGAATATGAATATAACCACCCCAGCTTTCTTGTGCTTACTGTTTCTTACTGTTTGTGTGGTATATCTCTTTCCACCCTTTTGCTTTCAACTTATCTGTGTTCTTATATTTAAAGTGTGTCTCATATACATAAAGCTGGATCATTTAAACAAACTAATCAGAAATCCTTTTTAATTGTAGCGTTCGTTCCTTTTGTATTTAGGCGATAACTGACATGTTTGGGCTTAACCCTGTTGTATTTCCCTTTGCTTTCAATTTGTCCCAACTGGTGTTTATTCCCTTTCCTCCTTTTCTACCATTAAAAAAATTAAGCAAAGGGAGAACTGACAATGCTTCAATCATAACTGGAGGTTTTAACACTCCTACCTCAGCCATTGATAGAACTAGACATAAAATCAAGAGATATAGAAGATCTGAGCAACACTGTTACACTTTGGCTTAATTGATATTTGTAGGACACTGCACCACAAAATAGCTGACTATTTACTTTCCAGTATCTGTGGTGCACCAGATGTGAAGCAATAAAATTAAAAGGATTGAAATCATACAGAGTATATTCTCTGGCCACAGTGGAATTAAATCAGAGCTCAGTAACAATAAGATAACTAGGAAAACCTGAAATATTTGGAAATTAAAAAACAATTCTATATAATCCATGAGTCAAAGAAAAAAATCACAAGGGAAATTGGAAAGTATTTTAATCTAATGATAAAGAAAATACAACACATAAAATATTGTGAGATACAGCAAATAAGAGAGAAATTCATAGCTTTAAATGCTTATATTAAAGGACTTCCCTGGTGGCACAGTGAGGAAAAATCCACCTGCCAATTCAGGGGACAGGGGTTCAAGCCCTGGTCCGGGAAGATCCCATATGCCGCAGAGGAACTAAGCCTGTGCACCACAACTACTGAGCGTGAGCTCTAGGGCCTGCGAGCCACAACTACTGAGCCCACATGCCACAACTACTGAAGCCTGAGCGCCTAGAGCTCATGCTCCACAACGAGAAGCCACTGCAATAAGAAGCCCTTGCACTGCTATGAAGAGTAGCCCCCATTCCCTGTGATTAGAGAAAGCCCGCGTGCAGCAACAAAGACCCAAAGCAGCCAATATAAATAAATAAAAATAAATTTAAAAAAAGATACGTGCAAAATAAATAAATAAATGAATGCTTACATTAGAAAGAAGAAAAATCTAAAGCCCGTGATCTGTATCCCTAACTCAAGAAATAGTATAACGAAGTACAAATTGGAACATAAAGTAGGTAGAAGGAAATCATAAAGACAAGTGCAGTAATTAATGAAATAGAACACAGACCAACAAAAGTGAAAAATCAATGAAACAAAAACCTGGTTCTTTTAAAATATCAGTAAAATTGATAAGCTTTTAGCTAACCGACAAAGGAAAAAAAAAAGACGTAAAATACCAATATTAGGAATGAAAGAGGGGACATCACAATAGTCTCTACAGATATTAAAAGAACAGTAAGGGAATAGAATATTATGAACAACCTTATGCCAAAAAATTGGACAATCTAGATGAAATGGACCAGTTCTCTCAAACACAAAAACTACCTAAACTGGTACAAAAAGAAACAGGAAGTTTGGATAGCCCTGTATTAATTTCAAAAATAGAATCTGTAATTTAAAACTTGCCACAAGGGAAACTCCAGGCCCAGAACTTCACTTATGGATTCTATGAAACATTTTTACAAATAAAAACCAATCCTACACAAACTTCTTTAAAAAACAGGGACATATGGAACACTTCCCCATTCATTTTACAAAGCCAGTATTACCTTAATTTCATAACCAGATGAGGATATTATAAGGCAAGGCCAATATTCTTCTGACTATAGATGCAAATTTAAGTGAAATTAATACTCATGTATGTATGTATGTATCTCTAACCTTCTAACTGTAAATATGTATTGAAAGATACTTGAGATGACGTTTACCTAATATTAATGATGATTGTTTCTGGTTGGTGATTAAAAAAAATTGTGTGGTTGTGCTTTTCTGCACTGTTTGAATTTGTTTTAACAAATATGATTATGCAGTGGAATAATCATTTTTTAAAAAAAAACAGTAAGCAAATATGTTCTATTATTAGTTCTAGGTTATGGGAATATGAATGATTTGTGGTTTTCTTTGTATTTTTCTGAATTTTTTAAATAAAAATAGATACTAGTTGTTGGTTTTCAGGACACAGTCTTTAAAATTTTAGGTGGTTTCTTTCTATTCCTATTTTATCCAGTGTTTTCTATTTGGAAAATGCACTGAATTTTAGCAAATGTCTTCCTGGCATCTACAGATATGACCACATGATTTTTAAATTATCCTCTTACTGAGCCACACTTGCATTCCTGGTGGAACCAGTTTATTGCATAAATGTGTACTTAGTAAGGTACAAGCAGAGAGCAAACTTTTCCCACCGTCCTTCAAGCCCACTCACTGGGTGTGCTCCTCCTTGCTCTGGATGAAATCTTGGACAGCTTTCAGCTTTTCTACTTATTTTTAGTCTAAAAACAGTTTCATGTTAGTAATAAAAAAAAAGTTCTATTCAATCCAATATTTAAAACTCCAACCTGTTACCTAATTCAAATTTCTCTTCTTCCTTAGCTCTACCCCTGACTGGGAACTCTGAGATGGAGACAGGGGTTTCACCTCTTTCCTAAGTGCTGTTTTGGGAGCTGTATTACTCAGCGTTCTTCAGAGAAACAGAATCAATAGGATATCTATATTTATAACAAAATCAATTTTTATAAGGAATTGGCTCACATGATTCTGGAAGCTGAGAAGTCCCCCCACCTGGGTCTATAAGCTGGAAACCCAGGAGAGCTGGTGGTGTCAGTCTGGGTCCAAAGGCCTGAGAAGCTGGGGAACCAATGGTGTAATTCCTAATCTGAGGGCAGGAGAAGACCGATTATCTCAGCTCAACAGTCAGGTAGAGAGTGAATTCTCCCTCCCTCCATCTTTTCGTTCTATTGAGGTCCTCAGTGGATTGGATGATGCCCACCCACACTGGGGAGGGTGACCATCTTTACTCAGTACACCAACGCAAGTGTGCATCTCATCCAGAAACATGCTCACAGACACACCCAGAATCACGCTGAATCAAATATCTGGGCACCCCATGGTCTGATCAAGTTGACACGTAAAGTTAACCATCACAGGGGCCCTCTGGGAGAGGGTGGAGATAAGGAGCAGGAAGGTCCTAGTAGTCTGATACATTGTCACCTGGTGTTGGTGCCCTTGGGGTGTGTTGCACTTACAGTTACTGAGGGGGGCTTGCTCTCCCAACACCGAGCCTTTGACCCAGGCAATGCCTCTTCTAGTTGGCAGTGTCGACCTCTCCCCTTAGTCCCCCGGCTGTCATTTTGCCCAGTGTGTGGAGTCTCTACTAAATACCACTCTTTCCATGGGGTCCACCTCTGGCCCATAGGAAACATACACATGCCACTGTTGAAGGCCTGAAGGTCTGAAGTGCAGGCCTTTCTTAAGATAGTCCTCACCCACTTGGAAGACCTAAATAGGCCTTTCTCCAAAGAAGACATACAGATGGCCAAGAGGCACATGAAAAGCTGCTCAACATCACTAATTATTAGAGACATGCAAATCAAAACTACAATGAGGTATCACCTCACACCGGTTAGAATGGGCATTATCAGAAAATCTACAAACAATAAATGCTGGAGAGGGTGTGGAGAAAAGGGAACGCTCTTGCACTGTTGGTGGGAATGTAAATTGATACAGCCACTATGGAGAACAGTATGGAGGTTCCTTAAAAAACTAAAAATAGAGCTACCACATGATCCAGCAATCCCACTCCTGGGCATATCTGGAAAAGAAGAAAACTCCAATTCAAATAGATACATGCATCCCAATGTTCACCGGAGCACTATTTACAATAGCCAAGACATGGACGCAACCTAAGGGCCCATCAACAGATGAATGGATAAAGAAGATGTGGTATATACATACAATGGAATATTATTCAATCATAAAAAGGAACAAAACTGGGTCATTTGTAGAGTTGTGGATGGACCTAGTGACTGTCATACAGAGTGAAGTAAGAGAAAAACAAATATTGTGTATTAACACATATATGTGGAATCTAGAAAAATGGTACAGATCAACCGGTTTGCAAGGCAGAAACAGAGACACAGATGTAGAGAACAAATGTATGGACACCAAGGGGGGAAGTGGGGTGGTGGGGTGGGATGAATTGGGAGACTGGGATTGACATATATACACTAATATGTATAAAACAGATGACTAATAAGAACCTGCGATATAGCACAGGGAGCTCCACTTCACTTTGCTGTACAGTAGAAACTAATACAACACTATAAAACAACTATACCCCCAATAAAAAAATAATAAAATAAAGTAAAATAAGAAAGGTTGTCCTCACCCATAATCTGCTATCATACAGGGGCAGCTCCGGCCACTCTCTGACCTTGAGTCTTTATTGGGTCCTGTCCCTCAGGTTTCAGGAGCCCTTCCTTTGACTTGAGATGGAAGGCCAGGTTGGAGGGGGTGGTACGCTCATTGCCAATACTCGCTTTCCAAATACTTCTCACTCCTCCTCTTCAGCCCCTCAACTTGATGGTCTGGAGGATTCTCATAGGCTGGCAGAGGTCAGGTGACTCCCTCAAGAAAGGGAGGTACTGGACAACTCTGCTCTCGTTCTTGGCCTGTGGTTCTGCCAAAACTCAGACATCAGGAAGTGCTGCTCTTACAGTCCCTTACACTGAAATAAATCCTCCTGATCATGGTACAGTATTCTTTTTATACATGGCCAGATTTATTACTATATTTTAATGTTTGCCAGCATTTATTTATTTATTTATTATTTGGCTGCATCAGGTCTTAGTTGCGGCACGTGCGTTGTTGCCATGTGTGGCATCTTTTAGTTTCGGCATGCAGGATCTAGTTCCCCAACCAGGGATGGAACCCAGGCCCCCTGCACTGGGAGCACAGAGTCTTAAGCACTGGACCACCAGGGAAGTTCTGCCCCTATTTTCAACTGTGAAATTTCTCATTTCTTTTTTTTTCTACTTGCTTTACCAGACTTTGACACACTAAGGTATTTCTAGCTTTATGAAATTACTTAGGGTCTTTTCCCTACAGTTTTGCACAGCTTGAATAACAAGGAAATTGTTTCTTTGGGGAAGTTAAGTAAAATTTAGCTGTAAAACAGTCTTGGCATGGTGCCTTTTAAAGTGATAAATCATTAACACTGTTTCCAAGTTTTTCTATTGTTACTAAATTCTTCACATTTTCTACCTCTCTCTAGGTCATATTTGGCAATATACACTTTGTTAGAACATCATTCCTTTTCTTTGTAGGCTTTCACATTTATTGTCATAAAGTAGCACGTGTGTTAGTTTCCTAGGGCTGCTGTAACAATTTACCACAAACCAGGTGGCTTAAAACAACAGAAATTCATTCTCTCCTAGTTCTGGAGGCCAGAAGTCTGAAATTAAGGTCTTCACAGCATTGATTCCTTCGGGAGGCTCTGAGGGGCTCCATGCCTTCTCCTAGCTTCTAGAGGCTCTCACAACCCTTCCTTGGTGTTCCTTGGTGTTCCTTGGTGTCCCTTGGCTTGCAGCTACATCCCTCCAACCTCTGCCTTTGTCTTCACTTGGCCTCTGTTGTGTGTCTCTAATCTTGTCTCTCTTTTCTTATGACGACACCAGATATTGAATTTAAGGGTCACCCTAAATCCAGGATAATCTCATCACTATATCTTTAACTTAATTACATCTGCAAAGACCCTAATTCCAAAAAAAGTCACATTCACAAGTACTGGAGTTTAAGACTTTTGGGCCACTGTTCTACCCACTACTCTTCTATTTATAGGATCATGAGAACTGGGTTGAGGGTTTCTGAGAAACATACACATTTACCTGTAATTAATATTTAAGCATCTTTATTTTCTGGTACCTTCCAGCATCAGTAAGAGAGCCTTGTTTACGTGATGCGACCAGCTCTGTTTTCACAGGAAATAAGTCTACGGCTTCTCTCTCACCACACTTGTGGGGGATTTGGATGGCAACACTGAGTTCTGTGAAATTCCTCTTAGAGGTGACTGGGAGGGAAAGGAACGAACAGTTCACACTTTCTGCCAAAAGTCTGTCTATTTGAGATTGTGAGCTTCCTAGAGAATGGGGGAATGAAAGGTACAGACCCACTCCTCCGGGTACCACGCTGCTCCCTTCCCAGGGCTGGCAGAGGAAGGGGATGGGTAAGAGGAGGGCCTGCATCTCCTCCCCCTTCACAGAAAAATAGTGTAGCTGCTGGAAGCAAGAGAGATCATGAAATCTGATCATCTGTGAAGTTGACTGTCACAAGTCAGGGTTCTATTTGCTAAGCAACTGTTATGAAAACATTACACGTAGGGAGAGTACCTATCACAACGCTGTCAGGTGGCACACCATACAAACCACCAACCACACCACTGATAAAACACTTCAGCGCCTTGGAAGTCACGAATTAGACCCACCGGAGCGCTGGAGCTGGGGGCGTGGGTGGGGTGGGATTCCTGCCGCCAGAGAAGAGGGGAGAGTGCCGGCCACCGTGTCTCAAATTTCCCAGTGCCGGGGAATCACTTGGAGGGATTGACCCCACCCCAGAGTCTCTGATTCAGTGGGTCTGGGGGTGGGGTGGGGGTAGAATTTGCATTTCTTACGCGTTCCCAGGTGATGTGTAGTTGTTGAGAACCACTGGCCCAAGTGGGGCTTTGGCATCTGCCCTGCTAACAAGCTCCATCTGTGATTGAGACCGAGACCCTCATACATTTTGTAAGGCGGTGGTTGCAGGCTGAACAGGCCAGAGACCAGGGACTTGGGGCCCCCAAGGTGGTGGGTGTTTAGGCCCAGAGGGGAGCACACGCTAGGATTCATCCAACAGTTCCTAGGAGGGTTCTCCAGCCTGGACCTATGTGAACCTCTTGCCAAACGTACGGTGAACTCGCTACCCTCCAGACCCGGGGTCCCTGGGGAGTACATTCATCTGGATACAAGCAGGCCTTCTAGAGGGCCGGAAGTCCCCCAGGGATGAGAGCCGGGGCAGGCAGCAGAGAGCTCTGACTTTTGGTATCCCAGGACACCTATGGGGAGCTGAACCGAGGTCTTCCGTACAGACCCCGCGAGGGGGACCGACCCCGAGAGGCTGGAAAGAGACCCATCCGCTCTGCAATGGTGCCACCTAGTGGACAAGGGGGACGTGGGTCTGGCTTCCCTGGCGTTCGGGGAGCCGGCCAGGGGAACCTCAGAGGGGATAACACATCCCCACTTAGTTGGAGTGCTGCTACTACTACGAAAATAATGCTGCTAGTGCCAGGAACAGCAGCTATGAAGTATGGAGAACACTCTTTGTATATGCCAGACACACAGCATTGAAAGCTCTTCGCGTGCACCGACTCATTCCATCCTCACCACAATAGAGGTAAATACTGTATGAGCTTGTTTTCCAGATGAGGGAACCCAGGAGTGTGGAGCTGGGGAAGCTGGCCAGGGTCGCGGCATTGGTGAGGCAGCGCCCTCTGATCCTGGTTTGGGGTTGGCGTGGACGACACACTTGAAGTCCTGTCTCTGCCATTCAGGCCTATGAGAACTGGAGAGAGTTAACATCTCCAAAGCTCCGGTTCCTGTCCTGAGAGGAGTTTAGCGTCCTCCTCCTGGGGATGCAGTGAGGGGCGACGTGATGCAAGCCCTCGGCTCTGGCAGCCCGGGAGCGCCACTCACACGAGCGCCCCACACTGTGCAGCCCCGGGCCTGCCCTGCACAGAGCAAGGCTTCGACAAGTGGAATTTGAGCTCTCTGCCCAGCAGAAAGAGGCACCTCTGTCAATAAATCCCATCTCCTTCCCCAACGTTTGATACTATTTATACCTGCCCACCTCCCCGCCTCCACCCCCTCACCCAGCGAAAATGTGTGTCACTTCTGAAGAACTGCCTTGCAGAGAGGAATGACAAGGGAGAGGGATTAACACTGTCTGAGTTTAGACAGGAAATCTGGCCCTTACTGGATCCAGGAACCAGCAGTGGCCAGAGAGCCTGGCCGGGTGACCCTCCCCCACCCCCAGGGGATAGAGCATCCCTCACCCCCTCACTACCACCCAGTGCAGGACAAAGGCCTGTCCTTCCCTTGGCTCCTGCCCAGGCATGCTGTCTGGGTTGGGGGCCATTGGTGACCTCCGCTGTGCACACCGAGTGGGCTGTGGGAGGGGTGTGGTTAGAAAAAACACGGATCTCACTGACCCTGGAGGCCCCAGTGAAGGGAGGGTTTGTGAAAAGACTGAAGCTAGCAGGCCCTGAAGCTGGGCTGGGAAAGGAGACGGCAGTCAGGCTGGGCGGGTCTTGGCTCTGCCCCCTATCCTTAGGATACCTGTTGTGACAGAGGTCTTGAACTTGGCACAGGGAAAAGTATTGGGTGAGAGGATGCACAGGGAGCTTTGGAGCAGCCTTACCTCTCCCCCACCCGTTCACTGCTCTGTGAAGGGTATTCCCTCTGGAACTCTGGGGTCAACAAAAAGATTGCCTTCCAGACACAGGCTTTTTGTTGGGACAACTGGCTTAACACAAAACTAAAGCCTATTTCACACTTAACTCCAGAATACATTTCCAATGAAGTAAAGTTTACATTAATAACAACTAATGATGACAGAGCACCTACTATGTGCTGGTTGTTGTTTCTAGCGCTTTCCATGAATTAACTCATTTCATCTTCACTATAACAGTATGAGGTATGGGCAATTCCATTTTATCATTTAATGGGTAGGAAGTCATCTGGAAAAAAGGTGTAAATATAAAGGTATTAGAAGAAAATAATATTTGGATGAGAAAGGACCCTTGTTAGCCTTACACAAAGATAAAAAACCTAAAGGAGAAAATAGTTTTACACATTTAAAATTAAAAATATCTATAGTGTAAAAACAAATCACAAATAAGATTAAGATTAATTAGATACCAGGGGAATTTTTGCAATAAATACAACATAGAAGTGGTCAATAATACATAAAAACTAATAAATAAGAAAAATGAAATCTCTAATAGGAAACTGAAGAGATGGCATAAATAGGAAATTTATAAAGAATAAAAATTGACACAATTAAAAAAGTCCAATCTTACTGGTGGTCAAAGAAATGAAAATAAAATAGAAATTGGATGCTATTTTCTTCATGTTTCCATTAAGCAAAGCTTTCCAAAAAGATGATAATATCCAGGGATGGTGAAAGTATAGGAAATGTACATTTCTTCTGCTGGTTCACACAATTTCTCTTTAATAACTGGGTAATACTCCATTATATGAGTATAGCATTATTTATTTAATCATTCCCAATTATTGTTCACTTAGATCATTTCCAATTTTTTTGTTTTATGAATGCAAAGGTCATCTTTGTTCATCTTTCATTGCAACTTTGATGATTTCTTTAGGAAAGGATCCCAGGAGTGGAATTTTTAGGGTTGAGGATATTAAACCTCTCTTGATGCTGGATGCCAAATTGCTTCCAGTAAAGGTAGAATATGTTTTGCTTGACGAGGGGAGCTGGGTAAGAGTGGAGCTCAGAGCAGCCCTGGACCAGGAGAGGAGAGGGCAACAACAGGCAGAGTGAGTGCAGTTTGGAAGCTGCCTTTGAGGTGAAGAGCATCGGGGCAGGGGAGAGAGGCAGACAGGGGAGAGGTGGGAAGGCAGGAGCTGTGGCAGAGGATGGAGGTGTAGGGCGGAGCCTTCCAGGCTGGCCATGGACGGCTGATGCCCAGGCCTGGGCCTGCCCGAGCGAGGTAGGGGGACCCTGTGGGGCAGGCTGGCCTGGATTCTAGCACCTCACTTACTGGGACTGTCGCCCAGTTCCTTCAAGCCTTAAGTGAGGTGACCCAGGCAAAGCACAATGACCGGTAGGTGGTCAATTGCAGGGTGATCAATAAATGGTGGCTGTAGTTACCAGCAGGCATTTACTGATTGGATTCTGGGATCTTGGCTAATATTTAAATAAGAGATTCTATGTGCCAGCCATTATTCTGAAAGTATATCTAACCAAACCTATCAATTTGACAAATGAGGAACTCGAAGCACAGAGCGGTCGGACACCTTGCCTAAGTCACTGGCCAGCAGCGCAGCTGGGCCAGACCTGGGCAACCGTACTCTTGGCACCACCCCACATAGCTCTGCACACCAATAACACCAGAAGCTCAGCAATACCCACCGCAGAGAAGGAAGAAAAGCCTGGATTCATTTCGAGGTGGTGGGGAGAGGGGAGGAGTTGTTACATTAACTCAAAAACCAGTTGTGGTGCCCTGTATCCAGGGCTCCTCCTGGCCGCCTTCAAGTAGGGCCGAGGTGGGGTCTCAGGGGGCGCCTGGCTGCAGGCTGCTCCCACAGGCTGGAGTCCAGAGGCCCCAGACTGCACTTGAGGCCCCTGGGGTTTCACCCACTCTGCTAACTGCTGCCTGGCCTGGCCTTGCTCAGAAAAAAAAGGCTGGAAAAAGGCAGCAGACGGGCGAGGCGGTGCTCCTGGGAGGGGGCCCAGTGCAGAAGCTCCGGAAAATGACAGCAATCTAGGTTCAAAATGCCTCTGCTGAGTCACTCAGGGGAAGCTGATCTGCATTCAGCTCACTGGGAAGAAGGCGGGGATGTGGGAGATGCAGTGAAAGATTTGCCTCGAACAAGTTAAAATTAAAAAAGGGTGGGGTGGCTGGTGAGACCAGCTCATCCTCAGGGTGGCGGGAAATGGAGCACTGTCTTGGGAGCCAGGCTGCGTGCAAGGCCAGGCCCCATCAGCCCCGGCTGTCCCTGGGCCTCGGCTTCCCTTTCTGTAACACAAGCACCATACCACCTACCTCATGGCGTGCCCGAGAGGAGTAAATGAGATTATATGCACAGATAGCACAGTGCCCGGCTTACCGTAAGCGCAACGAAACGTTCGCTGGTAACCAGTGTGTGGGGTACAAGTACGCTTGCAGACCAAGTAACGTGGATTAGCTAATTCAGGGTTCTCAGCATCACATCCCAGGAACTTGGGAGAAGCTCAAATGCTCGGGCCCCATCCCAGACCAGCTGAATCAGAAAATCCTGTGTCTTAACCAGCTTCCCAGGTGATTAGATAGTTGTTTACGTTTGAGAACCGCCACCTAGTTGATAATTATTAGTATTGTTATTATAGAAAAAGGTGAAAATTTTTATTCTTACTAATAGGGGGACCAACTGTCCTGGTTTGCCTGGGACTGTCCTGGGTTTCGCACTGAAAGTCTCACATCCCAGGAAGCTCCTCTGTCACAGGCAAACTGGAACCTTGGTCCTCCATTAACAGTTGGAACCATACTGTACCCTAGGAAGGGATTATGAGATTGTGGCAAAAGAAAGCAAACCAGGCGAGGGCAAGAGAATCTGAGGGGTGGGTGTTTAGCTGACTGTGGGGACTGCTGTCGGGGGAGGCGTGGGTGGGAGGGGGTCTGGTGAGGTATAGGGTGAAGGCCAACTGAGGGGCCCTGACGGCAGAGGGGCCATCCCTGGATCCCAGGTCCTCAGCGAAGCTCAGGGCTGGCTACTGAGAGTGGGAAACTGAGGCAGAGACTGAGCTTCAGCACAGGGAGGCTGTGGAATGGAGTCAGAGGCAGACGCCTCTGCGGGACCCTGAGAACTATCTGAGTTTGCAGCTGCCTTGGGGCTGCCATAGACCAGGGACGAGGGGCGCAGGAGGGGAGCAGGAGCCTATCTGACTTAGGTTTGAAGGCATGCAGGCCCTTGCAGACATCCCTAGTAATTATTAATCCATTTAATAAACATTCAGCATTAACACTGTAGCACCAGGCCCTCCCCAATGGACCTGGGGCCATACACATCAGTGTAGATTGGACCGGACCAGTCAACAAGTCAAGCCAGGCTCCAAAAGGCTTGCGGTCAAGTGTTCACTTACAAAGTGCTGGGCTCCTCCACGCAGTTGTTTCTTTTATTAACTAATTTTCACTGATAAGCCATAGGATTCAAGAGACCCCGCATAAAATGGAACCCAGCTGGTGGTCTCAGCCCTGGCCATACAGCCGCATCCCCTGCGGAGCTTTAAAGTCTTCATACCTGGGCTCTAACCCAGACCAACTGCACCAGATTCTCCGGGGGTGTGGCTTGGGCATCGAGATTTTTTTCCAAGACTCCCAAAGAGATTCTAATACTAATACACAGCCCTTTGCAAACCACTGGTTACAAATTGAGATGATGGCATTGGACGTCAAGCGCCTTTGCTACACGCCTTCCAACTCTCCTTTGCACCCAGCTTCCAGCCCCGCTCCCACCTGGGGTGGGTTGCCAAGTGGTCCTGGGGCCATCACCGCATCCTGAATTTCCTCTCCCCTCTGCCAATTCTGACCCAGGGTGTTGGGGCCTGAGCGGCAGGTGGTGTTAACCCGGTGGGAGGAGGTGGGTGAGTCACATGTGGGTCACGTACTTAGTCATGTGGGGGAGAGGGAGAAGACGGGAGGCCTCTCCCTCCCTCAGGATGCTGTGGGGGTGATGCGGGGATGTATAAAGAATGTTGTCAGAGCTGCTTAGAAGAGAAGATGGACCTTTGCTCATTTCATTTCCTCTCCCCACTCTCAGTGGCCTTGAAACTACCAGAAGGGCCTGCCGACAGAAAAAGAGGTTCAAGGAGCCAGTTCTTTGCTCACTGGGTAACATGGTGGTACAGTGGGAATCTGATAAAAATGATGGTCTCCCCAGAAGAATGCACGTGTACATACAATTTTGCATATAATTTTGAGGAGGGGTTGAGAGAGGGTCAGCCACCCCACCTGTCACCCCAGGGAGCCAAGGTTAATGACCCCTGTGCTAGGGTCCCTGGGCTCCAGACCTTAAGGGACCCTTGTTAATCAGACACAGGAAGGAGAGGGGAAGGATCCGGGCAGCTTCACCCAGGGAGCCGGCAGCTGTCCTGCAGACGAGAACAAAACAAGCTGCCATTTACCTCCACGAGGTAGGAATTTTCATTTTTACCTACAGGTATTAATCCAGTGGTTCCCAAACTTTAGGGAGCACCAGAATCACTGGTGCGCTTGTTAAAGCACAGAGGGCTGGGCCTCACTTCAGAATTTCTGACTCAGTAGGTCTGAGATGGGCCCGGATAATCTGCATTTCTGACAAGTTCCCAGGTGACGCTGAAGCTGCTGGTCTGGGGACCAAATTTTGAGAACCACTTACCAGATGACTTGACCTCCGTTCATCAGCCCAGGTGCAGGTCCCATGACTGAGGAGGAAGCTGGTTTGAGTCAGAGTTAGTGGTTTCCCACATCATCGCCAGGATGTACGTTCTACTGAAAGCATCCATCAGTTCTTGGAGGGTAGGAACTCAGCTTTCTTTTCTTATGTTTAAAATTTCACATTAGCATCATAATGCACTATTTGGCACAATGTTGCCCCCCTGTAAAGTGAAAGTCTTGGGGGATGAGAGTATCCCCAGCTGGCAAAGAACACCCACCTTTAGAGAGAGCTCCAAGAACACAGAGCCTTTACGTGTTCTCAGCTTGGATTCAGAGCTGTGTACATTGACCGTGGTTGTCCGCGTTTTCAGAAAAATGCTAGAGCGTTTGAGCAGCAAGCTGGGATCCAATTTGCCTTTGTGTTAAAACTTCCCATAATTAAGGAAACCACTTGCTGGCTGTGGGGATACTTCTGAGTTTTGGCCAGGCAGAATCTTGCTGCTGTTTCAGGCAGAGGAGCAAACTCTTATTGCTGAGTTGAAAGCGGATGAGGCTTCCCCTGGGTGGACGTGGTTGAATTAGCTCCTGAGGCATAGTGACTCTATTCTCAGGTGGCCTTGGCCTGCAGCAGCTTGAAGCAGGATTTCGGTCCCCGGCCAGAGACTGAAGTCAGGCTGCAGCAGTGAGAGTGCTGAATCCTAGCCACTAGACCACCAGGGACAGTGGCCAGTGACAGGCCCTGGCCCACTGACTTTGTAGAAAATGAATTTCCACAAAGGGACGGAAAGTAGTGAAAACAAGTAAAGTGTTTATCAGGAGTAAAAAGAGTACGTGTGAATAGACTCACATGGGCGGGCTCAGAGGTAGTTTGAATCACTTTATACAGGTCATTTCTTCGGGGTTTCCTCTGGCCAATCATCTTGCTTTGCCTGGTTCTGCGTCCTCCGTATTTGGTTTAAAACTCAGTGTCCTCCCTAGTGTGCGTGCACTTCTCTTAGCCAAGGTGGATTCTAGTGAAGAGGCATATGGGAAGGTCGGGATCACCTACTATAGGGTGGTGCTCCCTCCCTTTTTGACCCCTGAGGAGCTTTTTTGTGCATGTGTAGTCGGGAAGGTCTCCATGACCTCAAGAATGATGAACATGTGGTCTCTTTATCTCTTATCTGGGCAGGGCTCAGCTCCCCTTTGCTCCTGCTGTTGTCTTCATCTTGGAGTATCTGTCCACAGGGGACAGATTCCAGCTGCTCAGCCTGGGGCCCATCTATCTCCTGCCTCAAGTCCAGGCTAGATTTCGTCTGATGCTGAGTTGATGTCATAGGGCAGTGATACTCAGATTTTACTGCACATGTGAATTACCTGGGGATCTTGTTGAAATGCAGATTTTGATTGAATAGATCTAGGCAGGGCTAAAGGAGATAGGACTAAAGGGACAGGACTAAAGGAGAACTCTCAGAAGACCCTTTGCCCTGCTCACCACCACATACCCAGCACCCAGCCCAATGCCTGGCATGTGGTGGGGCCCCATAAATGTGTGTGGGAGGAATGAATGGGCAGGCGGCCACTCCACCCCTCCCCACTCTAGTCTGCAGTCCGGCCTTCTTTGATCCCAGCCCAGAGGGTGTGAGAAGCACCTCTAGTCCCCAAGGTTACATGCTTCAGCTATCATACCCAAGAGGTACCAAGAGAGGTCTCTTGGTCTGGGAAAAAGACCCAAAGAGGCTCAGCTTGGTCAAGTACCCATCAGTTTCAATCAAAAGAGAAATGAATTCACATTATACAAAAGACTGTAATCTTGCAGATGGGGGCAGGGGCCAGTTTTCATGAAAAGTAACGTCTCGACAGTCCAAAGAGCATCACTTCTGGGATGCGTACCATGAGTGCCCACACTTAGCTTTAGCCCTCATCTGCTGAGGAAGCGCACTGTCCCATTCACAGGAGGGGCAGCTGAAGATTAAAGCAGGTAGCTTGCTAAACGGCACATAAAAATCAGAGGCGAAGCCCGTATCCAGGGCTGCTGGACATCAGGAGGCTGGCAGGACGGGGACGCCCCTCATAGCCACCAGCGGTCTTCTCTGCAAGAGGGGAGTGTTCTGGGCCAGACACTGACAACGTACAATGTTCTCAGTGAAACATTAGGAATATTTGAGTGGAAGGAAATCGGACAGACAAGGGTTCCTCTTCTTCACTTTATTAATGAGTTGAGATACACAAAGACTTAATAAAAGTTACATAAAAGGCTCAAGCATCATGGAGATCTTCAGGCATCGCTCTCGTTTCATGACAATGGCCACCTGTGTAGACAATGGCTAACACTGTGTAACAGAAGCTGGGCGCTCATGGGCGCTCAGTAATTCAAGTATCTTTCATTCTAAGTAAACCTGACATGGAGTTCCTAATCCAATGGGCTGCAAGTGGAGGGAACCTGCCTCTGGCTCCGGATCTGCTGTAACACGTCCAAGGGGCCTTTGGGTTAGAGCTGCCACATGTTAGTGGGTCACGTCTTCCTGGGAACATGAGACAGGCCACACTAGGCTCACAGGCACTCTCCACAAGCTGGGGTGGGGGTGGGGGGCAAAGTCCTAACATAAGCCATCCAAGTGTCCCCTGCGAGGCAAAGTACCCCGTGAGGGGAAGTCAGTGGCCATCGCCCCAGGCGTGGGGGTGAGGAGGATGGCTAGGGTTACTTGCTGGGGAGAAAAGGAGCCCTCTAAGTTGAGGAGGGGTGGCAGAACGTTAGAAGAAAATCTGATAGCACACAGTGGCAAAGGCATGGGGTGAGGGGATTTCAGGACGGGTGTACTCCAGGGAGGTGTGAAGGTAGCACAATTCAGATGGAAAACCAGTGGGAACACCAGAATGCCACCAAAGACACAAGACCCACTGGGCTCCACGGTCTGGAAGTAGCACGGCCAACTGGTTTTCCAGACTGACCCTGCCAGGTGAGCATGTACTGGGGATGCCCTTGGGTATACGCCACTCCAGTCTATGCAGAAGCTGCCACTGCAACAAGGGTCTATAGTTCTCTAAAACGCAAAAAGCTTTTAAAAGTGTTATTTACCCATCTCACCTACGGGAAAAATGAGGTCATGGGAGATGAAGGCTGACCATTAGCTCAACAGGGCGGCTTCAGAAGGCCATCCCTTACTCGGTTTCTCCCTTGGGCATTGTGGGCTGCAGCTGTGGGCGGAGTGCAGGAGAGATGCCCTGGAAGATGGGGCCGAGGGTGCGGCACATAGCTGCACTGCCCCTTTGAGGGGAGGGCCCGGAAGCAGATGGAATCCCCTTTGTCTAGTTACCTTCACAGCTAAGGGTTTCATTCTAGGTCAACGGATCTGTTTCCAATAAGACTCCCTGCTCAGCGCTGTCAGGGAGCTGCAGGCTCCGCAGTGGGCAGGGTTGCTGGTGGTGGTCCACGCCCGGGAGCTTTCGGCAGCGGTCGCTGCCCTGCGTGCAGGGCTTCCTGTCCCACTCCACCACTCCCTCCATCACTGCATCTCCATCCTTCCTTCTTCCCGCTCTCTTGCCTCTTCCTTGTCTCCAGTTTGCAGCTGCCACCCAACTGCATCCGGGCTGCTGGGATGTGGCGCAGAGGAGCATATGGGTCGGAAAGAGCCTTGTCCTGTTAGTGTTTAGAAGGCCCATAGCATTACAGGGTCTTGGGAAGCTCTGAAGTGCCTGATCTGGAAGGCTCTTTGTTATCCTTCCTTTTAGGGTCAGGAAAAAAAGGGCCACTTAGACAAATAAAGAAGTTTAGTTTTCCAACAAACAAAAGTCCTAACTGTTTCTTTCAGCAGCAGACTCATTTTTTGGCTGCTCCCCCCTCCCCCCACGTTGCTGGTGATCTTGCTGAGTTAGGAACTCAGCACATTTTCAGAACTAGAGAAGAATCCAGGTGTCTCGATGTCCAGTTGGGTGCTCACTTTCCCCGGGTTTCCTTCTCCAAATGATGGCCGGGCCACCCACTAGAGATATTCTAGTTTGCTTGGTGGCCTGATTTGTAACAGATGGAAACTAAGGTCACGAACTGGCCGCCTCATCTTTTGACTTTCTCTCGAGGGTGCACTGTGGCTCCTGCCGCCCCTCCACCCTGCCCCCATCTGGCTCACACCAGCAGCACCTGAGAGGCAGGTGGGCATCACCAGGGGGCGGGGGGGGGGGGTTGGCTCCTTGTAGAAACATGTGTATGGGAGCCATGTCATCACCCCACCCTTACTTTCTCCTCTGATTATACAGTATAGTTAAGATCCAAGAGGTTAACAAAAGTTCGTGCCAGAAAGGCAACCTGTAATACGAAGTTTGAAAATACTTCAAGGGGTTTTGCTCATTTATTGGGCTTACGAAGTGAGTCAGTTGACTCAAAGGGAAAATGGCTTCAGGTCTTGGTGCTGTTTTAGTAAAAACAGTATTGGATCATTTTTGGTTAAGATTTAGCACAAACTAGAGTTTTCCAGACGGCGTCCACGTTAGACTTCGACGTGTAGACCATCAGACCACCACCACACGCCTGTTCAGTGTGTTTGTATCAGAGGCACCAGACAGCACAGGTGATGGGAGAAAGCCCTCTCACACGGCTGCAAAGAACACAGAACTTAACCCACACTGTCTGAAAAATATACGAACACTTTTGTGACACCAATCAGCTTACTTAAAATTTATACATTTCCAGGGTAATGAGAAGCCCTTTTGAAACTGATGTGCCAGCATTTCCCCTCAGCAAAATAAAATGTTGTTCCCTAATATCTGCATCCTCAACTACAGTAAAGCCTTCTGGGTACACATCTTTCTCTTCTCTGCAGCATATAGGCTGTGAGTAAGGGTCTGTTTCTCCCGAGGCCTCCAACCACAGTCCCCGTGACCTTCTGGGCTCTCAGTCACTCTATTTTCATACTGAGTTGAGTTTTGGCACGGCTGGGGAAATTCAGTTAGAAAACAACAATATGCTAGACGTGTTATCGGAGAGGTCTGCTGAAGACTTGAAACTTCACCAGGCAGTGGGCACAGACCCCTTTAATAAAAATAATAATCCCTAAAATAATTTAAAAGTCTACAAAAGACACCCAAGCTCAGACACTGGACGGGGGGCGGGGGTGGGGGGAGCTTGACCATGGCTTGTTTTCGTACGTGGAGAAACACTTCCACACCAAACCCACACCATGTAGTTCAAAGAAACGACACAGCCACCAAGAGAGGGCAGGGACCAGGCTGCATCAACACAGGGGCTTGGGTGCTGCTCTGTTTACCAACACCTCCTCGTCCTTGGTGAGACATGGGGCAGCCTATGCCCTTCCAGCAAAGCCAGACTCTATCTCCTCCCTGCCCACTCTCCCTCTCTCCCTTCCTGTGCCAAGTCCTTGGGCCAAGGGTCACGGTTAGAATGGTCTTCAGTGCGGTTAGGCAGTGGAGGGGTCCCGAGGGCTGGCCAGTTCCTGGTCACTGTGCCCAAGGCCTCGGGCCATCACAATATCACGCACTGCAGTTTGTGGGTGCCAGTGGCCCGGTCTCCCCGCCACTTGGTTTTCTTCTTCTTCTTCTGGCTTTTTTCCGGAATCTGTTGCCTTTTGAGACAAGGAAGGGCAGAATAACCACCTTAGAAAGGGCTTTGGGGACTGGTGGCGCCGTGGTTAAGAATCCACCTGCCAATGCAGGGGACATGGGTTCGATGCCTGGTCCAGGAAGATCCTACATGCCACAGAGCAACTAAGCCCGTGCACCACAACTACTGAGCCTGTGCTCTAGAGCCCATAAACCACAACTACTGAGCCCCTATGCTGCAACTACTGAAGCCCGTGTGCCTAGAGCCCATGCTCCACAATAAGAGAAGCCACCACACTGAGAAGCCCACACACCACAATGAAGAGTAGCCCCCACTCGCCACAACTAGAGAAAACCCTCCCACAGCAGTGAAGACCCAACATAGTCCAAAAAAGGCTTTGCTTCTCCTTGCCTTCTCCTCCCTTGCCCCTGGGTCTGTGGCTGGGAGGCCTGTTCTGGCACGGGAGGGGGAGGGCCTGGCCTGGACACTGGAGGAGGAGGGCCTGGCCTGGACATCATATCTAATGCAGGGGAAATTGGGAGGGAGAGAGAGCAGAGCAAAACCTGTCATCTGGTGAGATTTCTTGATACCATGCTGTGGCTATGTTTATTTCAATCACAAGCTATGTTACATGTTATGCGGTGTTGACCTCTATGTCTGTGCTTCATATTTTAAATAAAATGACAGGTCAACTAAGTACAAAAGCTTTTTACATGTTTCCTATTCATTTTTCCTATGTCTAAAACCTGCCCTTAGAACTAGAGGTTCATAACCAAGACATCACCCCTCCTGGTGTGGTAGCATTTCCAGGCAAATGCTCACATGAAAATCATTTCGCAGGTGCGGGACTGCCAGCTGAAGCATAGGGGAAAGGCTGCAAACCACAGTCCACGCTGGGGAATAATGAGAAAAGGAAGCTGGTGGGGGGTGCGCGTGAGTGGGAGTGTGTGCACGCACTGGGCGGGGTGGGGGGGTGCTGAGAGGTGGCAGGTCGGGAAGCGACAGAGCCCTGCATGTGACTCAGCAACTAAGCAACAGTCCTAGAGGTCACCAGCAAAGACAACATACCAAATGCATGCGGTCTGAGAACCACCGGCTAGGTTGCTCTGTACGTTGACGATTTTGGCAACAGCAAAGACGCGGGACAGTGAGACCAGGCAGGACACTGTCTCCGTCATCTAAGCACGGGATGGTTAAGATTTAGAGCCTGACTATGCAAAGGAATGTGCAGGAGACCACGGGCTGGGATTTCTGACAGTCCTGGGAGACCGACAGTGTGTGGGGCCTGGCAAGGAGACACATGTGCAAAGCCTCTGTGACCAGAGCCGTAGAATCAGAACGCTGGTTGTTCGGGTGAAATGTCCAGGGGTGCTCTGACATTAGGCAAGAGGAGACTGGCCTACGTTTTACCATGTTGGCAGCTTCGGTGTTGGGAGAACAGGGGGCAGGATGGAGGCGCTGCCCTAGGGGAGCCTGAGCGGCAGGACAGAGGGGAGGTCAGGGAGGAGGCTGAGCTGGCACTTCTCACAGGAAAGCACTTTGTTTAGCTTGTGGCTTCACCCATAGGGAGCGCGGGAGGGCAAAGGGGGGTGGGAAGGACAGAGATGGACAGAACTGTAAGAAATCCCAAACCAGGCCCAGAGCTGCCCAGCCCAGGCCTCAGACCCGGCGCCGTGCTCTTCCAGCCCAGCGTGCTCCTGGTGTCGCCCTGGCCACAGAGGCCCTGCTTCCAGGCAGGCGAGCCGCACTCACCTAATGACTCTAACCAGGTCGTGGAAGGCTTTGTCCACGTTGAGGGGTGGGTCCTTGGCACTGGTTTCTATGTACGGGATCTGGAAGGCAAAGCAGCGTTACTGAGATCCACAAAGCCCTGTTCCCGAAAAATGCAAATGCTCAGAGGTCCCGAGGAACCCTGCGAAGCCCCCATGGAACCCCGCGAAGCCCCCATGGAACTCCGGCTCCTACAACCTCCAGCCTTCAGGGGCTTCTCACTCTGTAAGGTGGCAAAGCTTTATCGACAGCTTTCCTGGTTCTCTCTTGTTCTTTGGTCACAGAGATATCTGAGTCCCCTCAAAATAGAATAAAAATGATCTTTTTATACACTTGAAGACTGAAGACTTTCATTTACCAAACTGTCATCTGTTCTGGTTCTATCCATTTTTCTCTCTGAGGTCTATTCCTCTAGGTTGGGGGGTTCTGCCCCTCTTCCGGGGTCCTCCAGCAGGGACGCTAGTGGGAAAGGCCGAGGCGGAGCTGGGCCCTGGGCAGGACTCTGCACCCTGGCCATCCCAGCGGTCTGTGCACGCCTCCCCGCCCCCAACAGCCTGCCTGGCCCAGCTCTGGCTTGGTCTGCATCTATGAGCCCGGAGCTCAGCCGTGTTTGCAGAAGGCTTGTGTCTGCATGCTTAAGTCTGAGAAGTCATCAGCCGGCTGGAAGGCAGCAGTAATCGGGAGACGTGGCCAAGGGGACCCTGTAGGGCCACATCTACCCGAAGCCTCGGGCTGGCACAGGGAGGAGAACAAAGGCTCCATGAGGTCAGGACACAGTCTTCTCCTCTAATAGGGGCCCCACAAAGTCAGGAGGCTCCCCCCCGCTCCCCCACACTCTGGTGAGAGTATGGGCTCCGGACAACACACACAGGCCTACCCTAGATGAGATGCAGGTAAATCAATCGTGATTAGACTGAAGAGCTTTGGTATTTTTCACAACTTGCTCCTGATTACAAAATTAAGGCATTTCATTATAACACACTTGAAAAAGAAAAGCACGGTGAAGAAAATAAAAATGATCAACGCTTTAAATGCATGGGGGGAGGGGTGGTAACAGGGTAAGTCATTATCTTAGAGGAGCATGTTGTAAATGATTGCCCAGAACACATCACGAAGTATCTTCCCATCAATGAGCACTGCGGGAGACCACATGTTGACACTGCTGTGGCTCCAAGCAGGGGCTTGCTCTGGCTGACCCGGACACAAAGGGCAGAGCACAAAGGACATGGCTCAGACCATCGAAATTTTCATTCGACAAATATTTGAACCTCTGACAACCTCGAGAGGAAACTGCCTTCCCTTGTAGGCTGTTGGACTGGAGGCTGCTCACTGAGGTGACAGTGGGCTGTTTGGCCTTGCAGGTCTCAATGTCCCTGACCTTGCTAATCCTCCTCACGCTAACCCTCAGAGGGAAGCAATTCTCTCCATTTTGCAGCCGGGGAGGCAAAGCTCAGAGCGGTGACGTACTTGCCCAAGGCCACACAGCAGCCAGCAGAGAACCAAGATCAGAACCACGCGCACGTGGCGCTTCCTGCCTGGCCTGGTGCAGACACGTAGGGGTGTTGTGGTCCACTGCGGAGCCTCTTCTAGGCGTGGCAGGTGCCCCCAAAGCCCCCAGGAGCCAGAGTCCTGTGCAATCTTGCTGAGTGTTCTTCCCTGTGCACACTCAGCAGGGAAGCTGGGGCTGGCACCTACCAGGGCCTCTTCACCACCTATAATCCTGCCAGCTCGTAAGCCCTAGGATCCTGGAGCCTCAGACCCCTGCTCCCTGCTCACAAGCACACCTGTTGTAGTATCCCCAGGCTCCCAGATGCCTCCACTTTCTTTCTGGGGGTCCTGCTTCTGAAGAAACACTGATGTGCATTTTCTGGGTTCTTAGAATTCTAGGGTGTTGTCATAATAAGACAAACTGAGGGAAACCTTGCAATAAAGGGTAGTACTGTTTGACTATGCCGAAGGGTCAGGAAATGTCACCTTCCTGCACTGGGTGGGGGGTGGCCTGCCTTGCTCAGCTAGAGGAACTTGCCTTATGAGCTCTAAAATGAGGACAGTAGCGTGTGGGGTCATTTGGTCGAATGATAAATGAGGTGGCAGCATTCGCTGTAGAAGCAACGTCAGCTGAGAGACTGGAGAGCTGGGTTCTAGTGGAGCGGGTGGGTGTTCCTCACCAAGAGGCCCCCAAGAATTCACTCAGCCCCCTGCGTCTCATTCCCTTTTACCTGCAGAATGGGGCTGGTGCTACCCCTGTGCGGTGCCCTTCCCCCATCCCTGGCCACCCACCCACCTACCCACCCAGGGGTCTGTGAAGGCCCTTAGCATCCACTCACTGCGTGGAGCCCGAGGCTGTGGGATGGAAGGGCTCCTGGCCTCTCTCTGTTCAGGTTGTTGGCCAGTGGAGGATGCGGGCACGTTCCTGTCTGAGGCCTGTGTCTAATGCTAAACCCAGTGGTCAGTTCCAGTGCTCACCTAGTCCATCCTCCTTGAGATATTCTCTTTTCTTGGCTCCCAAGACCCCACTCTGGTCCTCACACACCACTGACTGCTCCATCCCTTTCGCTGGTTCCTCTCATCGCCCCACAGCCACAGCACTGAAGTGTCCCCAGCCTCAATCCCAGGACCTCTGCCCTATCTACAGGGGTTTCATGGCTTTTTTTCCCTTGGGTTTTATGGCTTTTTTCTTTTTGCATATGTGTGTGCGTGTGTGTACACATAAAATTGAGGTATCATGGACATACAACATTAGTTTCATACAACATTATGTGTACAACATGATTCGATGTTTGTATACACTGCAACATGATCGCCACAATGTCTAGTTATATCCATCACATATAGTTATAGAACTTTTTTTCTTGTGATGAGAACTTTTCAGATTTACTCTAGTTTCATGGCTTTAAATTCTATCCATCTGCTGCTGCTTTCCAGTATCTACCTCCAGACAGTACACCTGACAGCTGTGCTGACACCTTCACCTCATCATCCCCTCCGCTCCTCAGACTAAGCATCTAAAACAAAGCCCCTGGTCTTCCGCATGTAAGTTCCTCACGCCCCAGACCCCAGCATCCTCCTCAAACCCTTTCTCTCTCATCCCACATCCAGTCTGTAGACAAATCCCGCTGGCTCTCAGAAATAAACTCAGAATCCAACTTCTCTTGCTACCTCTATGAGCACCAGCCTGGTCCACGTCAGCCTGTACCTGGGTTATGGTGCAGCCCCCACAGACCTTCCTCCACACGGGCCCAGAGGGGAGCTGTCCAGCCATGAGTCGGCCCATGTCACTCCTCACTCAAAACCCTCTGGTGGTTCCCCCTCACTCTGAGCAAAAGCCCATAAAGCCTTAAAAAAGCCCCCACCCCCACTCTGCTCTGACCTTGTCTCCTGCTACTCAGCCCTCCTGCTCCTTCTGCTTTTGCCCCTGTGGCCTCCTTTCACCTGCCTGCTGTTCCTCAAACTCCCACCTCAGGGCCTTTGCTCTGATTATTCCTCTGCTGGAACATTCTTTCCCCAGATATCCAGAGGACGTACTCCCTCCGCTCCTGTCAGTCCTCACTGACATGTACCTTTCCAGCAAGGCTTTCCCTGACCACCTATTTGTAAAAGCACCCCCTCCATGTCACACTCCCCACCCCCTTCCCTGATTTACTTTCCCCCAGAGCACATGTTGCCTTCTGACATGTTCTAATTTGCTTCGTTCCTTGACTGTCTTCTGTCCATAGAAGTAAGCACCCTGAGGCAAGAGGCTTTGTGTCCCAGGGCCCAAGACTGTTGAATGAAGACATGAATGAACACAGAAGGGCAGAGACAAGCGAAACGAACTCGCAGTGAGCCCCCTTTTCCTACTCACAGAGCGGGGCCCACCGGGTGGAGGGAAGGGGCAACCCTGCAGACTTCCCAGGAGGCTGGGTGAACGTCTACATAACTGACCACCGAGGCCGGGCACGCCTGTGCTAACACGGGGGAGGGGTGGGAA
This sequence comes from Hippopotamus amphibius kiboko, assembly GCF_030028045.1. Classification (NCBI taxonomy): domain Eukaryota; kingdom Metazoa; phylum Chordata; class Mammalia; order Artiodactyla; family Hippopotamidae; genus Hippopotamus; species Hippopotamus amphibius. Next base: position 118,645,217 of record NC_080191.1, on the reverse strand, counting down.
GAAGCCCAGTGACCCCATCATCCAGTACGCAAACTGAAAAAAAAAAACCCAAAGATGTCTGCTGACATGCACTGTGTGGCCTGGGCAAACCTCACTTCGTTCACTTGATGGAGACAGTGGTGCCTCAATGTGTAGTTGCCAGGAGTAGATGCTCCCCCAGCACCATGCCTGGCCCAGAGCAGGGCTCAGTGACGGCCGCTGACCCAGTGATGCTGATCCAGTGACTCTGACCACAGTCAGGCGCTGGCTCAGAGACGGGGCCAGAAGCCCACCCTATGCACAGCCCGGTGAAAAACCTGATGCATCAGGGCCAGGAGGTGAAGGTCCCTGCTCCCTACAGCAGGGCCTCTAATGAATGACAAGAAGGTGCTTTCTCTCTGGCCTGTTGTCTGGTTTCACAAAATGTCACACATTACATGTGCCTCTCTGTGGATCTAGGCCACTACCTGGGAGGCCTGTGTTTCCTTCTAATATACCAGGACTGCAGAAGTGAGGGGGCACTGACACCCCCTGAGCCCCCACTCCAACACACACACACACACACACACACACACACACACACACACACACACACACACACACACACACACTCCCCACCTACATTGTGTTTGGTCGCCATTTCCTTTCCTTGCTCCCTGGTGATTTTCCTCAAATGCATCAGATCGACCTTGTTGGCCACGAGGATCATCGGGAATGACTCCCTGGGCAAAAAGGAACAGCAGCTCATGAGCTCCCCCTGGTGAAGGCAGGGCACCCTCGCCTCAGGCTTGACACAGCACACAGCGACTCGTGATGGGCCTGAGGCCGACTTCAGAGTCTTCCCTCCACATCTCCAGGAATGCAAAAGGCGGCAGGGGGCTGCTGACTGCCTTGGTTTGAAGCCTCAGGCCTGCTGCAAGGGGAGCAGGGCCCCTCCGGGGAACCCCCGGCTCTGCACTGACTGGGCCAGCAGCTGGGTTCCCCAACCTGCTTCCTCCCATCTCCCAATCAGCCTGACGCACCACCCATGCAGGCCACCCTGCTGTGGCCATCAGCAATGACTGTGAAGAGCGCCGGGGCCAGGGGCTGGCGCACAGTTGCCACTCACTAAAGGGCAGCTGCAAAATCAGGATGGCTCCCAGGAGTGGAGGGGAGGGATCCAGAGGCATGTCTGCCTTAACGATTCCCATTGACACGTGTGGCCAAATTGCTGTCCCGAAGTGAATGAAATGCCAGTCTCACAGCAGCTTTGTCAGCACTGAGTATTTTCATTAAAAAATTATTTGATGGGTGAAAAACACTACCTTTTTCTTCTTCCTTGCACTTCTTCGATTAGCAAGAAGGTTGAATATTTTCCCACATCTGTGTCATTTATGTTTTCTCTTTAGAGATTCCTACAGTCAGGGGCTTAACCCACACTTGTGTCTTGGAGCTTTACGTGTATGTGTGTGAGTGTGTGAGTGTGTATCCCTTTTACTTTGAAAAGTTATTAACACTTGGCCTTTGAGATAGGTGTTAACATGATTTTTCGAAAGTTGAAATTTTCGAAAATTTTGTATTTTTGAGATTTGTTCAAAGCTTGTAGTTTTCCTATTGGTTTGTCCTTTTACTTTTGCATTGCCTCTTTAAGAGCCAAGTAACTAAAGGGACCAGTTAGGCTTAAAACAGACCCCAAATTATTTAACTACTCTGTATTATGCTAAGGAAAACATGAGCCCTTAATTAGGGGCTTATAAATCTCATAGTCAAATGTGATTTAACCAATTACAACGTACACTGGAGAGAAAATTCACTTTTTCTTTGACTAATAAAATTTGGTTAAATTGGAGCTGAAAAACAGATGTTATTTTTGATTCCTTGACTCATGGGTGGGGACAGTTTAGGAGAGATGGGAGGGAGCCGACCCCTGGAAGCCTTGGATGCATGGAGACGCCTCTGGCCACGTGGAAAGAGCTAGGGTGGGAGCTGGCAGGAGTCGGAGGGACCAAGATATGAATTCAGCTCTGCCCCCCGAGCCCCAGCTTTCCACTGACGATCAGACAGACAGACAGACAGAGCCCACCCTGCGCCAGGCGTGGGGAGGTCCTGGCCCGGCGGCCCTCACCTGTCCTTGACGCGCAGGATGAGCTGGTGGAAGCGGTCCACGTGCTCGAAGCTGGCCTTGTCTGTGACCGAGAAGACGATGAGGAAGCCGTCCCCCGTGCGCATGTACTGCTCCCGCATGGCACTGAACTCCTCCTGCCCGGCCGTGTCCAGAACTGGGGTGGAAGGAGGCTGCTCAGGGGCTGTCACCACCAACCTGGGAGCCCCCAGGGCTGGTGGACCCCCAGGCTGCTGTCGTGGCCCCCAGGGTGGCTCCACGGAGCTCTCCCCACGAGCTCCCAGGCTGTGCTTAGTAAGGGTCCAATGGGGCCTCAGACACCTCAGCGTGAGGCTCTAACTGACTCCTTTGTGGACCCACCAACTCCAACCCACGGTGCTCCCTGGGCCTTAATTCTCTGCCTACAGAAAAGCCTCATAAAGTCAGGGATCAACTCTGCTGCAAAATCCCTCTGGAGTCCCCAGACCTGAGCTCGGAGCCCTGCAGCAGCTCTTACAAGCTGATTCTTGGGGAAGTCACCCGACTCTCTGGGCCTCCGTTTCCGCCTTTGTAAAATGGACACAGTGCCTCTGCCTTGCAGACTGCAGGAGGAGAGCCCTGGGTCAAGACTGAGGGACGCCCCAAGAGGCCATCCCGGGTCAGAGAGGGTCCTCAGTCCCTGTGAGGACAGACACCAGGCAGGGTGAGGGGAAGGAGCAGGTCCCTGAGAGCCAGGGCCCTCACCGCCCAGGATGCGGCTGCTCGGGGGGCGGTGGGATGTGGAGCTGGGGTAGGAGGTAGGGCAGCTGGGGGGCCCATCTCTGCAAAGGCTCTTTCCCCCAATTCACCCATCCCCCCTCGGTACCCCCACCCATAAGCCTACTCTCCGGAGATAAAATGCTCTCCCTGACTGTTTCAGAGAGCTCACAGCCACAGCTGGGGCATCTCCTTTTAGATCTGAAAGCCTGACTGGCTCCTGCCCTGTGGGCGTCGTGAAATCTGAACCCCTCAGCCGCCTGCAAGTCCGACTCCCTGCTGCCCCTCCCCAGTCTCCCGGCTCTACCCCGACCAGACCCACGTCCCCTCTCCTGGAGGCAGTGAAGCTGGCTGGTTACAGATTTTGAAGTCAGGTTCTGGGCTGAGTTTGATGCCTCATTCCTAGACTGTGACCCTGGGCAAGCTCACTTCTCTGTGCCTCCCTTTCCTAAAATGGGGCTTGGGGACGTCCTTGGTGGCACAGTGGTTAAGAATCCACCTGCCAATGCAGGGGACACGGGTTCGAGCCCTGGTCTGGGAAGATTTCACATGCCGCGGAGCAACTAAGCCCGTGTTCCACAACTTCTGAGCCTGCGTGCTGCAACTACTGAAGCCCGAGCGCCTAGAGCCTGTGCTCTGCAACAACAGAAGCCACCACACTAAGAAACCTGTGTACTGCAACGAAGAGCAGCCCCTGCTTGCCACAACTAGAGAAAGCCCGTGCACAGCAATAAAGACCCAAAGCAGCAAATACATACATACATGCACACACACATAAAATAACAAACAAAATTAAATGGGGCTGTTGGGGCCATTTTGAGTTAATGCACTCAGGCCCTTGGAGCAGTGCAGGCACAAAGAAGGCCTATAGGAGTGTCTGCTGTGAGCCTGTATCCTCGCCTGGGGTGCCTCTCTTATCTCCGGGCCTGGGACTTCCTCCCCCAGCCACCCCTCCTCTCTGCTCCCCTTGCCTTGGTGAGCTGGCTCTGACTCACAGAACTATGCTGCCTGAGCCCCCATGACTCTCTCCACCCTCACGTGGACCCTTCATGGCGCTGTTCTGCCTGCCCATTGAAAAGGCTCCCAGCTGGACTGTCAGTTCCCAGAGGCAGGGACCTGGTTTGTGTGTCACTCAACTACTCGGAGCCTAGAACAAACAGTCTCAAATAGTAGTTGAATGAATAAATGAATGTGAAGTCTATTCAATTTCATTCACCTATTCATTCATTCAAGACATATTTGGGAGCCTGCTGTGTATCAGACAGTGTTCTAGGCACTATGGATACAGGCAGAATAAGGCAAAATCCTCGCTCCCATATGACTTATACTCTAACAGGAAGACAGATAAACGAATGGATAATATTATATCCAGTGAAGATGAGTACATACTATGAAGAACAATGGCTCCAGCTGAAGGAAACTGGAAGAAGGTGGCATCGTTTTGGACAGGGAAGGATGGCAGCTCTAGGAGAAGCTTTTGAACAGTGACTAAGCAATGAGGGTGGGGGAGCCATGTGGCCAAGGGCAAGAGCATTCCAGGCAGAGGGAACACAGTGGGTGGAGGTGTGCGACGGCAGGCCTACTGGCCTGGGGAAGCAGGGGGACGGGTGAGTAGAGGATGAGGAGGAGGCGGGGGCAGGTGATGGGAGGTAAGACTGACTTCATTCTAAGCAAGAAAGGGGCCACTGCAGAGACTGGGTAAAAGAGTGAAATGATCTATGGGACATTTGAAAAGTTTATCCTGGTTGTTGGGAAAACCCAGACCAAGAGTAGAAGCAGGGGCACTGGGTAGGAGGTTATGCAAAAATCAGCAAGACAGGACGGAGGGCTGGACCGAGGATGGGGTGGGTGGATGCTGTGAGAAATGACCAGATTCAGGCCACTTTCTAAGACAAAGCCAACAGGAGCCGGGTGTTCTGGAGGGAAATGTGGGGACGTGGGGATGAGAGAGAACAGCATGGAGGATGGTGGCTGTTTGGGGCCTGAGCCAAATCAATGGTGGTATCATATTCTGAGGTGGGGAAGACAGTGAAAAACAGGATTTGGGGGGGGCTCAGTTTTTGACACACACTTCAGAGCCTCTCAGACACCTATGTGGGACTTGAAACAGGCATTTGGAGACTTAAGTCAGAAACTTAGAAGAGAGGCAAGAGATACAGATGTAGGATATATCCATCTGCATATGTGCGGATGTCAAGGAAAGCCACAGGACAAGCTATCCAGGGCCCTCAGGAATCCACGTCTCCTCAGGCCTTGAGACTGTGCCTGAGAAAGTGACCTGGTCCCCACAGCCCGTCACCCCGCACATCCTCCTGAGTCACTCAGCATGGCAGAGGGGCAAGGCGTGGGGGACACAGGGACCCGGGCTGTGCCCCACACAGGAGGGCCTGGGTCTCCTTATGTATGAAAGGCAGGGCAGGGCTTCTGGGTCTTCAGTGCTTTGAGTTCTGATATCCTAGAATTCTTTGGTCTGGATATTAAATGAAGGGGCTAAGAAAATAAGATCTCCAGCTGAGGACCAGTGGGGAGACTGAGGCAGTTTCCCCAGTTTCCTAGAGGAGGGGGACGAAGACTGCACCTTCACCCAAAGGGAGTTGAGCCTTTGGCCCTAAATAAATCCCACTCAGAACCGCAATCAACAAAACAGATGAAAACGGCATGGATACGGCTGAAGTGGGGATGGGGAGGCCTGAACTGAACAGCAAAAGACACTCAGGTAATATTGTAATTAATATATTCAAAGGTTTTGAGGGTGTATATTATCCAAAACAAAAACTAGAGACCTAAGATATTTAAATATACGATCATTCAGAATTTAAAACAACAACAACAACGATTCAGCAGGGAGCTGAAAATCAAAACGGACCCTCCAGAAGAGAAAAGAAGTCATTTCAGACACTGATGACCTCAGAAATTACATTACCCACAGCCTCTAAGGAAATCCTTAGAGGATATACTCCAGCAAAGTGAAAAGTAGATCCATGAAAGAGAAAGACGAGTGGTATTATAAACAGTGGTGATGATGGTGTGCAAAGGAGACAACAAAACCTAAGCGTTAAGTTTAAATAAATATTACAACACAATTTGAAGAAAATGAATGACAATTTAGAACTAAAATCTATAATGATCCATATGTGAGGGTAGGGGCTGGGGAAAAATAAGTTATTACTCGAGTCGTTGCCTCATTTGGGAAGAGTTTAAAGATACTGCTTACATCCAGATGTTGATAGAAAAATATAAGTATACACACACATATGTATATAGAATAACCACCTGAAATAAAACTCAAAACTTCCTAATCATTAGAGGAAAGAAAAACAGGAGAAAGTAAATGAGACCAATCCAACGAAAGGCAAAAACAAACACGAAAAAAAAACTATACAAAAATAAGAAAGTTTAAAATGTAGACATGAAATAAGATGGCAGAAATAAATTTATGATGAACGCCAGTAAATGCAAATGGGTTAAATCCACTTACTAAAAGCAAATACTCAGCACAAAATCCATTTGTCTGCTACTATAAAAGACACGTATAAAACAAAATGACAAAGAAAGGATGAAAAATGAAAGGATAAGAAGGGATATGCCGGCCACATGCATCCACAAAACAGAATTCAAGGCTAACGCATTAAACAGAACAGACCACAGTATTTATAATGGGAAAAAGTACAGCATCAAGGGAGTTCAACAAAGGGAGTTCAACTCGAGGATGGAAGATGCCTTAGAGGACTGGGGTGAGGAGGGTGGGAGGGACTCGAGGAAGGGTGGGGGGGGGGAGTCAAGAGAGGGAGGGAATACGGGGATATGTGTATAAAAACAGATGATTGAACTTGGTGTACCCCCCCAAAAATAATAAATAAATAAATAAAATTTAAAAAAAAATGCTAAAGTCATGAGTCATAAGCATATAAGAATGTTGCCTAAAAAATATATATGTATAAAAAACTAATTTTTTAAAACAGCAGAAATTGACAAATCCCATAATCGTTGTGGGAGAACTGAATAGTCCTCACTTAGGGACAGAACAAGTGGCTCCCAAAATAATGATTTATCATTAAATAGTACAATTCATAAATGTAATCTGAGAGACTGAAAGAATGAACTTTACATTCAAACCATAAATATTTTCAAACATACGTGAAATAATAAAAATTGGCCATATATTAGGCCATAAATAAAAATTTCAACAAATTCCAGAAAGCAGAGTCATGTGGGCCATCTTTTGCCTATAAAATCAGAAATGAACAGAAACATGAGTATAAAAGAAACTATCCACTTGAAAATCTAAAAAGCTACAGTGCTCTATAACTCTCCAGGAAGAGAAAAGCAAAGCAGAGATCACAAACTATTTAGAATTGTACAACAATAAACAATAATAAACCACCCTGGTTTGAGGCCAAAGTGGTACTTAGAGGAAAATTACAGCTTTAAATGCACTTCAGAAAACAAGACTGAAAAGTAACTAAGCATTTAAACCAAGAGGGTAGAAAAGAAAAAATAAAATAAAACCAAAGAAAGGAGAAATCATCAATACAAGTAGAAATTAAGAAAATGAGAAGGGAGTTCCCTGGTGACACAGTGGTTAAGAATCTGCCTGCTGGGGCTTCCTAGGTGGCACAGTGGCTAGGAATCTGCCTGCCAATGCAGGGGACACAGGTTCGATCCCACATGACATGGAGCAACTAAGCCCGTGTGCCACCACTATTGAGCCTGCGCTTTAGAGCCCGTGAGCCACAACTATTGAGCCCATGTGCCGCAACTACTGAAGCTCACGCACCTAGAGCCTGTGCTCCGCAACAAGGGAGGCCACGGCAATGAGGAGCCCACACACCATAAGTAAGAGTGGCCCCCGCTTGCCGCAACTAGAGAAAGCCCGTGTGCAGTAATGAAGACCCAACACAGCCAATAAATAAATAAATAAAATTAAAAAAAAAGAAGGATCTGCCTGCCAATGCAGGGGACACGGGTCCGATCCCTGGTCTGGGAAGATCCCACATGCCACAGAGTAACTAAGCCTGTGTGCCAACAACTATTGCGCCCACGAGCCGCAATTACTGAAGTCCACGTGTCTAGAGCCCACCCTCTGCAACAAGAGAAGCCACCACAATGAGAAGCCTGCACACCACAATAAAGAGTAACCCCTGCTCACCGCAACTAGAGAAAGCCCACGCACAGCAATGAAGACCTAATGAAACAAAAGAGAAAGAAAGAGACAGAGAGAAGGAAAATGGGAAGAAGGAAAAAGTCGTCAATATCTAAAAATCAAAAGCCGATTCTTTGAAAAGACCAATTAAGAAAAAAAACTTTAAGAATTCTTATCAGAGAAAAAAAAGGAAAGATATTTGGAATGAGAAAAGGCCTATTACTATGGATATAGATAAATATTTAATTACAAGAGAAAACTATCTACAGTTTTATAGCAATACATTTTCAACTCAATGAAATGGGTGATTTAAAAAAATATAAATGGGACTTCCTAGGTGGTGCAGTGGGTAAGAATCCACCTGCCAATGCAGGAGACATGGGTTAGAGCCCTGCCCTGGGAAGATTCCACATGCCACGGAGCAACTAAACCTGTGCGCCACAACTATTGAGCCTGCGCTCTAGAGCCTGTGCTCCACAACAAGAGAAGCCACCACAATGAGAAGCCTGTGCACCACAATGAAGAGTAGCCTCCGCTCTCCACAACTAAAAAGAAAGCCCGTGTGCAGCAACGAAGACCCAACACAGCCAATAAAAGAAAGAGAGAGAGAGAGAGAGAAAGGAAGGAAGGAAGGAAGAAGGAAATATAAATGAACAAAACTGGCTGAAGAAAATATATAAAACCTGATAGGCCAATAATTTTCAATGAAACTGAAGAGAAAAAACTACCCCACGAGGAGCACAAAGCTAGTCTTGTCATCTGCAAATTGTTCCAGAGCAAGGAAAATATAGGAACTTTCTAGCTCACTGTAAGAGGCTAGCATAACCCTGACCACAACCTGGGCAGAAACAGCACATGGTGTGTGGTGACCGCCAGGCCCGCCCCACCTTTGGGGGACAGAAACAGCCTGCACGTGTGACCCTAAGAGGTACAGCCATCCACTTGCCAATTCTTTTCTGAGCACTTACTTGGTGCCAGCCCCTCTGCTGCTTGGTACTCTGGGTAGTTAAAGAATAAGATGCATCTCCCTCTCAAGGTGCTTAGAGGCTAGATGGGCTGATACTTAAAGAAAAATAACAATACAGGACAGAAACCGATATATGCTACTGGAGACCTAGGGAAGGGGCAGGTGCCTTCAGCTTGGAGGGATAATGGAAGGTTTTAGTGAAGCGAGGACATTTACTGGAAGAACAGAATTTGACATAAAAAGACAGGGCCTCGGGAAAGGCCTTCTAGGCAGAGGAACAGCATGAACAAGGGCCTGGGGGCTGGAAAGGAGAAAGCAAGGAGGAGGCTGGTGTGCTGGGGGGGAAGGTCTGTGCCAGGAAGAGGCGGGAGAAAGAGGAGGTGGAGATCAGAGGCTGGGACCTTGGATCCTAAACTAAAATGTTAGAATTTGTGGGCACTGGGGAGCTATGGAAGGTTCAGGGAAGGAAGAGATATAGTCAGAGGAGAGAGAGTTTGGCAGCCAAAGGGGGGAAGGGACTGAAGGAGGGCGCTTGTGAAGAGGTGCAGGAGGAACCCAGGCAGAGGCGACCAGGGGGTAAGTGAAGGCAGTGTGCTTCAGATGGGGGGGGGGGGAGCGGAATGAATGGGCGCACCCCGAGGACACAGAACACAGGGAATGGGGGCCACGAGGAGAAAGCAGAGTTGAGGACAGCTTGGAAATTCCAAACCTTGGGCCCCAAGAGGGCAGGTGCTACCAGGGAGGAGGTGAGGGCTACGCTGGGCCTTGTCTGGTTTGGGGTCCACCCCTTGCCCACCCCTCCCCTCCACATATCCTGCAAATGCCTGGTCACAGGCCCCTTATCAGTGGCTCTGCCTCCAAGACTTCCGGGAGGCTGAAGAAAATGGGCAGCTGTGCTTTAAAAAAAATCATGATTCTGCCTGCAGCCCCCCCTGCCTGATGTCATGAAGGTAGGAGGACTCCTGTGACAGAAAGTATTAGTCATTGGGAGAGATGTTCTGCCAACGTGTGCATGTGTGAGAGAGACAGACAGGCACAGACAGACTGGAGGAGGAGGGAGGAGATGGATTCTGGAGACAGGGCTGTGCTGTGCACCTCCATCTGTGCTGCCTCCGTCTCCCCACCTGGAGGCGGATGGGCCCCGCCGTGTCACTGAGGAGGATTTACGTGGGAACCCTGGAGCTGTTCTTGGATCTCGTGGATCCCAGAAGCCAAGCCCACACACTGGCGGGGATGGGGCCCCTGGCAGGCGGGCAGCCAGCACGGAGGCAGCACCGGCCTGGGTCCCTGCCGAACGCTCCCCCTCCCTAGGTCTCTCCCTCTCCTAGGTCTCCCTAGGTCTCTCCCTCTCCTGCCTCCTCCACCCCCAGGGCTCCCAGAGGGAAACAAACCCTGGCAAGGGGTCTGGGGGCTCTGACAACGGGCCCGCAGCTCAGGGTCCAGTCCGAGCTCTTTGGCTACAAGCAGCCTCGCCCGCCACGTTCCGACCGGCAGCAAGCGCTGTGCTGGGGCTTTGTACACACACGCCTTGCAGTCCGCTCCACGGCCCTGGAAAGAAGGGATGACTGTCCCCCCAGCACAGACAGAACTGAGGCCCAGGGGGTTAAAGGGATCTGCTCAAGGCCGCAGGCTGGGGAGGAGGGCGCTCTGACTCCCCGAGGCCAAGCTGCCTCAGCTCGTGGTGTGCTGCAACCAGAGGGCGTGGATCTGGCTGGGCTGTGTCTCGGCTCCAGACCTCTGCCCAGCCATGACCTCTGCCCAGCATGCCCTCTCAGGGCTCCTCCAGCTGCCCTCCAGCAGGGCTAGAGACCACCTCCTCTCCTGAGGGCCCCACAGGCCTCTGGCCTCCGTCTTTGAACCCTTCCTGTTGCGTGTGGCTCTGGTCCCTCCAAGCCTGAGCCTCTAGGCCGAGCTCAGCTCCCCACCAGGTGGTGGAGCCCCAGAGGGTGGAAGTCTGGCTTTCATTTCCCTGGGGCCCCCAAAAGCTTCAGCACCCAATGAAGGGCTCAACAAATATTTGCAGAGTGACTGGACGAATCACACGCATGCTACAGGAAATGCAGTTTCTGTGTTCAAGCAGCTCACACCAGCTGTAAGGGAAACCACTAAAAACAGGCTTTTAAAGTCTTATAACTCACTCTTTAGGGTGAAGTAAGGGTTCTGGAATATGCAACAATGCAGACGATAATTTCTAGAGATCACATGCCTCCCAGGACCATGCTTGGTGTTTTCTATACCCCTCGCACCCACAGGCCCACCATGGGAAGCAGGAGGGACGGTGCCCACTTTACAGGGGAGTCAGGCAGGGAAGCCTGTGCTCTTGCTAGGAAAATACTCCCACTAAAAAATGCCACTTAGGGCTTCCTAGGTGGCGCAGTGGTTAAGAATTCGCCTGCCAATGCAGAGGTCACAGGTTCGATCCCAGCTCCAGGAAGATCCCACATGCCACGGAGCAACTAACCCCATGTGCCAAAAAAAAAAAAAAAAAAAAATGCCACTTAATTGAGGATCAATAGTGATGAGGGCTCCCCTTTCTGGGAGAGGGTGTGTACGGGGTAGGCTGGGTGCCGGGCAGAGGGCTGGATGTGTCAGCCAGGCACTGTTCCCAGAAAAAGGGCTGCTTTCTCCTTCTCCAGAGGGCTGGCCCCGCACGCCAGCCAGGCCACTCAGAGGGCAGGGAGCTAAAATCCCGCGGCAGGCGCCGGCTGGCTCCCCGGCATTGGGGGAAGATTCCCTCTGGCACCGGCCCCAACCTCAAGTCGCTGACCTCAGGGGAGAAGCACTGGCCACTGGCCCCAGGGGACACTTGTTCTCGAGACTACACCATTGCAGCTGGGGCGTGGGGTGAAGGGGGGGAGGTCTTGGGAGACGTTTCCATGAGGCCCACGGATCCCCTGCCTTGGTGGGCATCTCACATGTGTGGGTGCACATCCTTTCAGGGAGGGGGTCCAAGGCTTTGTGCGATTCTTAGAGGAATCAAAATTCCACCCCCCACCCTGCCTCAATGTCACTCTCAGGGAGGGCAGAGCAGAAAGAGGGGGAGGAGCAGCAGGGGGCTCACCCGTGCAACCAGGGATCCAGGAGCATCCCAGACACAGATGGGGGCCTGGGAGGGGCCTGGCCCTGGAGAGGAGCAGCAAGGCCAAGCACTGGCTTGCGAGCCCACTGCCACCTCACAACCACTGTGGCAGGAGTGAGGGGTGGAGTTTTACAGGGGAAGAAACTGAGGCAGGGCAGGGTCGAGACCTGCTCAAGGTCCTACGGCGGACAGGCCGCAGAGGCGTGTGTGGGTCCCAGCCCGGCTCTGCTCCTGGCACTACCTGTCCCTGGGCAAGGAGCTGGCAGCAGTGTCCCCGAGGCCTGTGAAGAGGGTCAGGCCCAAAAGGAGGGGTGAGGATGGAACACTCGAGGTGTGCAGGGATGGAAGACAAAGGCCTGGAGGCTAGGCCTCCTGCCCCCACCTCCCCCTGGTCACCCCCAACCCTCCACCTGCTCCACACCAGCCCCTGGGCAGCCACCTGGAGCCAGGAGGAGAGCGCCTGCCTGCGCTGGCCTGGCTCCCTTACACAGCTCCCAGGGCGCCCTTAGAGCACCCAATGAATCTCAACACATCCCCACCCGGTCCTTCTACTCCCAGGACACCGTCTCCCACTGCCTTCTTTCTCCTCAGGCCTCCACCCCCAGCTGAGGGTCAGAAACAGATCATTAGGAGCTAAATTCCACAAGCTTCCAAACCAACCCACCTTGGAGACAGCATGGAAGCCTCACACACTGCAGGTGAGGAAGGGAAAGAGGTGCAGCCACTATAGAAAACAGTTTGGCAGTTCCTCAAAATGTTAAACAGAGTCACCACACGACTCAGCAGCTCCACTCCCAGGGATGTACCCAAGAGCACTGAAAACACACGTCTGCACAAAAACCTCCACACCAGCAACCACGGCAGCATTAGTCATCATCGCCCCAGAGCGGAGACAACCAAGTGCCCACCGACTGATGAACGGAAAACAAAGCACGGTCCCTCCACATACTACCCCTGAACAGCATGGGTGTGAACGGAGCAGGTCCACTTATACGAGGATTTTTTCACTAAATATACCAACATATATGTATAAAACATCCTTTGCAAGTTTTGTATTGAAGTGGATAGCCTATCCTTACATGAGGCACAAGGTGCACGATACTTAACATGAATAATGTGTTAGTTTTCTTCCTGTTGTGTAACTTTGCTTTCAAAGAATTACAGTACGGCACCGTATGTCAGCTCCCCACCCCTGCATCTCCCTCCCCCACCACCCTCTCTCGCTCATAATTAGAGACACTGCACATCAGTCTATTGTCACAGGTAAGTGGTTTTTTAAAAAAAATGTAACAGGGTTTCTAATACTATATGATGACTATAACGGTCATACTGTATGTTCCAAAAATTTTATAATGACTCATTCATTAAGCTAAAGGCTAGACTACCATGAGACAACTGTATCAGTTACACTAGGCTACCATAAAGCACTCATATTGCTGCCGCTTTGTTATTAATGCATAAATACGTGTACATAAACATGAATTTGTTTTTCATATTATCCATTCGCTTTTGATGTTTAGTGTTAGTAATGCACATAACATCTATAGTGTTTTGTGTCCTATAAGACAAAGTTGATGTGGGTACTGACAGACAGATGCAAACAGATGAACTTACAGTATTGATAAATACCGTATGTTCACAGAACATACGTGCTGTAAACGTATGCTCTCTTCCTTATGATTTGCTTAATAACATTTTCTTTTCTCTAGCTTACTTTATTGTGAAAATACAGTATATAATACATATAACATAGAAAATATGTGTTAATTGATTGTTTATGTTACTGGTAAGGCTCTGGTCAACAGTAGGCTACTAGTAGTTAAATTTTAGGGGAATTGAAAGTTATACACAGATTTGACTGCATGGGAGGTCAGCACCCCTAACCCCGGTGTTGTTCAAGGGTCAACTGTACTAGAATGTTATTCACACATAAAAAGGAATGAAATTCTGAGACACACTACAACAATGATGAACCTTAAAGCACTGTGCTAAGTGACAGAAGCCAGACACAAAGGTCACATAGTATATGATTCTATTTATGTGAAATGTCCAGAGTAGGCACATCCCTAAAGGCAGAAAGGAGATGAGTGGTTCGGGGCCTGGGAGGAGGGGAGGATGGGGGAATGATGGCCAATGGGTGTGCGTTTTCCGGAGGGTGATGAAAATGTCGAGGATGAGGCAGTGGTGATTCCAGTGATGCTGATTTCTGAATCAATCAGCCGCTTGTGATTGCACACCTTTGTGTACATACTACCAGCCACTGAACTGTACGCTTTAAAGGGGGGGGGGGTTACATGTGAATTACATCTCAATTTAAAAAAAATGTATGAGGGAAAAAACCCACCTCCCTTCTCTGCAATGTGTGCTCCGCCTGCCTCTCTCTGTGCTCGGTGACCCAGCCTGCTCCTGTCCGAGACCATCCCCTCCAGCTGCCCACTGGAGCCTGTCCCCGTCACCGATGCAAGGACGTTGCTACTATTTTGTCTCCTCCCCCTCCTGCATCATCCATTTCTCTATTGGTTCATTTCCATCAACTCTATTGGTTCATTTCCATCAATATGCAAACATGGCATAATTTCCTTCATAGAAAAAAATGAACAAAAATAAAGTTAAAAAAATTAAAAATAAAACCCCCTCCCCTTGACCTCACACCTTCCAGCTACTGTCCGTTTCTCTAGTCCTCTTTACAGCCACACTCCTTGACTAGTCTGTTTCTACTGCCTGCCCTTCCTCCCCTCCACTCTCCCTTGAACTCACCGTAAGCAGGCCACTCTATCAAAGTTGAGCTTGTCAAGTCAACGACCTCCATGTCACTAAATCCAGCAGGCACTGCATGGTCCTCATCCCACTGGGCCACTTGCCACCATCTGATACACCTGGTGGTTCCTTCCTTTTTGAAGATCCTCTGCACTTGGCCTTGGCTTCTTTTCTGACCCTAATCACTCTCTGAGCATCGCTGGGTCCCCACGCTCAGTCCTGGGACCCTGTCTCTAACCACGTTTGCTTCCTGAGAGATCTCTTGCCTCACGACTTTATGTGGCAACTCCCAAGTTTCCATCTCCAGCCTGCACACACCCCTTTCTCCAGACTCAGACCCCAGGCACTGGTTTGACTTCTATATGTATGTGTGAAAGGTATCTCAGATTTAACATGTCCAAAATTAGACTCTTGATTTCCCTCTCAAACTTGCTTTTCCCAGGTTTTCTAATCTTTTAAAAACACTTTATTTTATTCAAGTATAGTTGATTTATCAGTCTTCCTAATCTCGATAAACAACTCTATTCTACCAGTTGCCCAGGCCAAAGGCTCTTCCCTCCTTATCCCTACCCCATCCCACATATTCCATCAATAAATTCTGTTGTTTCCTCCTTAAAATATATTCAGACTCTGACTCCTCCTTACCACCTCCTTTACCGGTGCCCTAGTCTACATCAGGAGGCTCTTAACTGGTCTCTCTAGTTCTGCCCTGGTTCCTATCTGGTCTATTGTCCACACCACGGACAGAGTGAGCCTTGTAAACTTTAGTCAGACCATGCCCGTTCTCTGCTCAAAACCCACCAATGGCTTATTTCCCTACAAGGCCCTAGAAGATCACTGCCCCCCAGTTATCTCCCTGACCTCTCCTATTAGCTTCTCTCTCACTTCCTCTGCACCCTAGCCTCCTAGCTATTCCCCAAACACATCCTGCCTCAGGGACTTTGCACCTGATTCTCTGTCCAAGATTGTCTTCCCCCAGGTACAGGCACAGCTTTTCTCTTCAGGACTCTGTTCCAACATCACCTCATCAGGAAGGCCTTCCCTTTCTCACTGTCTATTTCTTCCACCTTGCCTAACTCTCCTTCGCAGCATTCATCACCACCTGACACATTACATATTTGTTTACGCTTTGTCTCTCCCCATCCTACCAGAGGCTTCATGAGAGCTGGGACACGACTTTGCCAACGGTTGCAACCAAAGAGCCCCAAAGAGAGCCAGGCACACAGCAGGTACCCAGACGTATTTATAGAATGAATCAGTGAACAATCCCATGTACCTAAGTCTTGGGGACCAATCTGCGCATCACTGGAGGGGAGAGGTGGCAGCTCCAAGTCAGGGGCTCAAGCCTCAGTCTGGACCTTCCCAGACACAGGCAGATAGGTCAGCGACCCCTCATCTGCACATGTGATAGGACCTATTCTTGAAAGCACCAAGCCGCCCTCTTAAATTAATAGTCATATAAATCATATTAGAACAACTCTAACAACAAAAGCATTATCGAGACTTACTATGTGCTGAGCTTCCCAAGGTGCTACATTCCCTCACTCACTCAATAAACAATAACTAAGCACCGAGTGAGCGCTGCTGGCACCAGAGATACAATGGTGAGCAGAGTCTCTCTCCTCAAGGAGTCCACAAACGGTAATGTTTCGTTTTTTTAAACTTTTCATTTTATACTGGAGTATAGTTGAATAACAATGTTGTGTTAGTTTCAAAGGGATTCAGTTTATTCATATACATGTATCTATTCTTCTTCAAATCCTTTTCCCATTTAGGTTGTTACATCACGCTGAGCAGAGTTCCCCGTGCTATACAGTAGGTCCCTGTCCATTACCCATTTTAAATACAGCAGTGTGCACATGTCAATCGCAGACTCCCTAAGGGGTAGTTAGGGAGTCAACAGCTGTGAGCCTCTATCCCATGTGGGCACACACCCCACCGATGAGGGCACATGGCCTTGGTCCAGAGGCTGTCTGTACCCAAGGAAAAGAGGAGCCCCCAGTCACTTGGACTTGGGGCCTGGTGACAGCAGGCAGACAGCGGCTGCACCGGGGCCTAGAGCTGAAAGCATCACCCAACACAAAGGCAGGCGGCTGAGATCTCAAACCTATGGAACAGTGCACTCAGCCCAGGCTGGTCACGTGACTTCTAACAGTGATCCATATGAAGTTCTGAAATCAGGGCAAAACCCAGAATTAACTGCAGGAGTCTAGGACCTGACTGTCAGCAAGGTAAGAGGAAAACCACCAGGGTTTTGGGGTGCTGACAAGCTTGGAATGACCCCAGGCTGCGCTGTGACTTTGAAGGGCGAGGGGTACATGCTGCACTCAGACCTTCATCATTCAGCCCTGCTGAGCTGACTCCCAGTCACTGGCTGACGGCTGGTCCCTTGGCTCCCAGGCTGGCTAGTGGGGATAAGTTGAACACAGAGCAAGATATCCTTGGCTCTGGGGTCAGATTAGCTGTGTGACCTTGGACTTATTTCACCTCTCTGAGTCTCAGTTCCCTTCCCTTCAGGGGCCTGACCTATCAGAGAGGGCTGCTGGACGTGTGTGGAGCAGGAGGTCTGGGTTCCCAGGGGGAGGGCTCTTGGGGGCACAGGGTAGCAGACGTGGTAGCAATTTCCCAGTGGTACCAAAGTCTTTCACCATCTTACCCACTGGTACAGTAGTACTGATGCGTACTGGCTGAAGAGCAGCTGTGCTCACCTGTAAAGTGGAGACACTAATCTTAATTTAGCAGAATTGCTACAAGGATGAAATAAAGCGATTCTCATGAAGCGCTTAGCACGGGGTCTGGCCAGAAAACACCAGTACTACTGTACCAGTGGGTAAGATGGTGAAATACTTCGGTACCACTGGGAAATTGCGGCTGCCGCTGCCGCCCTGTGTCCCCAAGAGCCCCCCGACCTGGGAACCCAGACCTCCTGCTCCAGCACCTGTCCAGCAGTAGCTGCTAACACTGCTGAGGGCGGAAGGAGCAACAGTGACCTGGCCTCAGTGTAAGGAAGGGCTTTCTACCGGCAAGCATTGCCCCAGGCACCTCGGAGATCAGGGAGCTCTGCATCACTGGAAGCATTCCAGCAGTGATGGCTGATGGAGGCAAGATAAAGGGTCAGGCAGAGGCCTGCAGGGCTGCGTTGCATAATCTCAGGCCAGCGGCCATGCTCCCTCAGAAAGAAAAAGAGAGAGGGAAATTCCTCCCACATCCCTGTGGGAGGGAAAGGGGAGGATAGGCGGAAGGACGCCCCGCTCTGCCTGTACCCCCTCTTAGTGGGGGCCCACAGGGAGGGGTCTACTCTGAAGTTGGCCTCAGGGCTGCTGGGCATAGAGCCCACCGTGCAAAGCCCCCAGCTCAGAAAAAAGCTCTCAGTAAGTGTTCCTGTCCTCTCGCTGTCCTACCCACGTCCTCCTCCCCTCACCTCCCCAGAAAGAATGTGGATTCAAGTGTTCGGGGAAAAGCCAGGTCCAGGCCCCTCCATGAAGACAACAGCACTTGTGTTTGTGGTTTGGGCAGAAGCCAGGGTGGAAACGTCCCAGCTTCTGAGGGTGCAGGAGGGGAGCCCGGGCTTTCGCTCTTTGCAGAGACTGAGCCCTTGCCGGGGACAGAGCGGCTGCAGAGCGGGGGCCCAAGAGCCCCTCGGTGGCAAGGGGTGTCTGGAGGCCGCTGTCCTCTGTCGATGGAAGAAAGATGCCAGCTTCCAGAGGGTGGCCGGGCAGAGGGCGGGGCTGGCAGCCACGTGGGTGGGAAGGCCCAGACTGTTAAGTGGGCAGAGGATTTGGTCAACATCCTACCCTGCAGGCCTGAGGCCTGGGCCAGAGGAGGAGGCAGGCTGACAGGATGGGATGTGCTTGGCGAGTGAGGAGGCCCTAGGCCTGGCTCTGCCTCTAGTGAGGTCTGACCCCGGCAAGTCACTTCTCCATCTGCACTGCAGTGTCCTCAGGCATGAAGGGGGCTGACACCACAGAGCTCAGCAACCTTCCAGCTCCAAGCTAACAGGAGAAGTAGGCAGGCAAGCACCCCAGGACAAAACAAGTGAAAGCAGGCACTGGGGCAGATATCTGTGCGCCCACGGGCTCCGCGGCATTACCCGCAACAGCCAAAGGGTGGAAGCCACGCAAACATCCACGGCCGGATGCATGGTTCAGCAAAAGGTGAAAAAAGAAAAAAGAAATAAATAAAAACAAAACAAAACAAAAGGTGGTAGATGCATACAATGGAATATTATTCAGTCTTAAAAAAGGAAGGGAATTCCAACACGTTATAACATGGGTGAACCATTGTGGTAAGTGAAATAAGCCAGTCACAAATGGACAAATATTGTATGATTCTGCTCACACGAGGTACCTAGAGTAGTCAAAACCATAGAGACAGAAAGTAGAATGGGGGCTGCCAGGGGCTAGGGATGGGGAATAGCAGTTATTGTTTAGTAGGTACAGGGTTTCAGCTGCAGGAAATGAAAATGTTCTGAAGATGGATGGTGGTGATGGCTGCAGAACAATATGAATGTGCTTAATGCCACAGAACTGTCCACTTAAACATACTTAGGATGGTCAGTTTTATGTTATGTATATTTTACCACCACCACCCCCAAAAAAACAAACACAAAACTCCAGGACTCTGCCTACGGCCTGGGTCTTCCTGATCATGAGAACTGGGGTACGGGGAGTCACAGAGCTGATAGACAGGGTGACAGGAGGTCACAGACCCTTGAAGAGGGGGCTGGAAAGCCAGGAGATGGGGAGTCATTACAGCTCCACAGCTGAGAGATGGGGCCCTGATGATGAGGAGGAGATGCTCCCAGAGTCGGGCCCTTAACAGTGGAAGGTGAGGACTTCCCTGGTGGCGCAGTGGTTAACAATCTGCCTGCCAATGCAGGGGACGCGGGTTTGATCCCTGCCCCAGGAAGATCCCACACACTGCGGAGCAACTAAGCCCGTGTGCCACAACTACTAAGCCTGTGCTCTTGAGCCCGTGAGCCACAACTATTGAGCTCACGTGATACCACAACTACTGAAGCCCACAAGCCTAGAGCCCGTGCTCTGCAACAAGAGAAGCCACTGCAATGAGAAGCCCACTCACCACAAGAGAGTAGCCCCTGCTCACCACAACTAGAGAAAGCCTGCACGCAGCAACAAAGACCCAACGCAGCCAATAAATACATAAATAAATTTATAAAAAATAAATAAAAAATAAAACGTCAAATATATATTTAAAAACAAAACAAAACTGTGGAAGGTGAGGTGAAGGTCCTGAACCCTTGTGGGAAATAACTCAGAGCAGACTTGCTCCAAAGTTGGGGGGCCCCACAGACACCAGAGAGCCTGACTGCTGGCCCCTGGGGTTGGCCGTCTCCTGTCTTTTAGATTCTGCGAGGACCAGGGCAATGAGACCCCTTGAAAGAAAACAAGAAATAGGTTTGTAAGTAAGTGGGAAGCCTGTGAGAATCTTCAGTATGGAAACCATAGAGAAGGCCCCCTGAGCAACTTGAGCATCTCTGCTCTGAGATTTAAATCAGAAGTGGAGCCCCTGGTCCTCTGAAGACCTCGGGCAAGGAGCTGAAAGCGCAGGTGTGTCTGTCTGTTGACCCTGATAATCCAGGCCATGTCCCCTTCTCCCTGGGATTTCAACTCCATTCCCAGAGGCACAGGGACCAGCTGTATGAGGTGGGGAGGTTTTCCCACCCAGCCAGACTGATGGAGAGTACAGGAGACAAAGGGAAGTTGAAACCATTGCTGGCTGTGTGACTCTCTCTGAGCTTTATTTTCATAGCGTTAACAACAGCAGCTACCACAGTAGCATTTGTAAGGATGAAAAGTACGTAGCATGGGCCTTCCACACAGTAAGTGCCCAACAGACATCATTCTTGTCTCCTCCTCTTCATCATCATCACGCTGCCATGTTTTGCTCTTTAGAAATTTGGAAGAAGAGAAACCCCAGAGTTCAGAGTACTTGGCAGGCATCCCAGGCTTAGCACCTCCCCCAGGATGCTGTGGCCTCCAGGGAAGCAGGATGTCAGGGAGAGTCCCTTCCATCCCAGGGCTGCAAGTCACCCCAGAAGAGTTCAGCCCCAGTAGGGGTCAGAGATACACCCAAGCCTAAATACATCCAGCCTTTGATTAAAGTTCCCCAAATATGGGATATCCTTTTAAATGCCAGACTAATTAGTATTTAGCTGTAACTCTTTAAGCCTTTCTTTTCTTAATGCAAGACCTAACTGAGTGGAGAAGTGTGCTAATCTGGAAATCCAGTACATACTCCTGAGGCAGGGCTGGGTGGCCAATGGCCTAAGTCAGGCCTGATTCTGGTGGCAGGATCAGAGGCATCGCACCTGAGGAGAGCCCAGGAGATTCAGAACACAAGCTTTGCAAATTTACGGGTATGAAGTAACGCCATGGCCATGCTTCCCCTCTCCCTGCCCATAAATATTATTCCAAAATCTTCCTAAAACCACCCTTAAGGAAAAAAAATTTTTTTAGAAACAACTGTGGGTAATGTTATACCCAAAGTTACTTTTCAACAAAGTTAGAGAAGTTAATATGGCTGTAGAGAGAAATAATATTTATTGAGCTCCACCTATGTACCAAGCATGATGTTACTCTCTTACATGCATTATGCAATGTTTCTCACAATGTTTTCTGTGGAACTAGCCCAGAATGATGTGCAAAAAATGGTCCTTCGGGAAACCCTAAGGACAATATATTCTTCCAACATACTTCTAACATACGTTTGTATATATTGCAGGTTCTTTCAAGCCCTGCAGTAAAGAAACTGTTTATATGTCTTTAACTCAGTATATCCCCAAAAGTAGTATATATTCAAATGGGTGATGCATGAGATGAATTTATAAAGTGCATAAATGTAAGTTTTTAATTTCAATGGTTATACATATTTATTTTGATGTCAGTTAGCAAATAATATAGCTAACACATTAAACCTTTGACAGCACATATATTGCTCAGGACTCATTCATTCACTCATTTCACAGACATTTACTGAGGACCTGCTATGAGCCAAGCAGTGTTCTAGATGTTGAGAATATAGCAGTAAATAAAATAAAGTCCCTGCTCTCATAAATTTACATTTTAGTGGGGAGAGACAAAAACTCAAACGAATAAATATATTGAACACATATAAATATATGTTCAACAGTAAAATGTAGAATAAAGAAAAAGAGTTGGGCAGGACAGAGATGACGGGGCGGGGTGGGTATTAGTGCAGGGAAGACCTCTCAGACAAAGGGACACTTGAAGGGAGAGCTAAATGAAGGAGACTGTATTTCTGCAGGAAGAAGGTACTGGGCAGAGAGAACAAATGCAAATCCCTGAGGTGAGAATGTGCTTGGTACCTGGTGGAACTGTTCCAAGTTCCAGGGCTGCAGACAAACCCTACAGGATGCTTTTTAAAATTAATTAAACTCAAATACCATAATATTTGCCCTTTTAAAGTGTACAAGTCAGTGTTTTCTTTAGTATACACACAAAGTTGTTCTCTTTTTTTTAAAGTGATGATTTGGTTCTGGTTCAGGCCAAGAAAGAGTACTGGGAACCAGATTTGCCTTCTCACCTAAACAACCAAAAAACAGACAAAATATACGAAACTGGATTTCAAGACACTGGACATCAGGCAACAAAGGACGGTGACCCCTGAGAGATGGGATACAAAAGAGGGGAAGGCATGGGGGTTCCCTGGCGGCCTAGTGGTTAGGATTCTGGGCTTTCACTGTTGTGGTCCAGGTTCAATCCCTGGTGGGGAACCGAGATGCCACCAGCCAAGGCCAAAAAGACAAAAACAAAAACAAAAAACAGGGAAAGGCACCTATGAACTCTCAGCTTCCCAGGTTACTGCCCTGAGAGAGCTTCCAGGCCACAGTGTTGACATCCAGGGATAAAAAACATCATTATACAGTAATAAAAAAGTCAAATCATCAGAGGATATATCTATCCTAAACATTCATGCATTTAACAACAGAGTTAAATACATGCAGCAAAATACATGCAGTAAAAACTGATCAAACTAAAAGGCAAAAAATAGGCAAATCTACAATTAAACTCTGAAATTCAACACCCCTCTCTCAATAATTGACAGAACAAGTAGACAGAAGATCAACAGGATATAAAAGACTTAGCACAACCAACTTGATCGAGTTGACATTCATAGAAACCCCACCCACCCAACAGTGGACTACACATTCTTTTCACTTGCACATGGAACATTTTACCAAGACAGACCATATCCTGAGTCATAAGACAAGCCTCAATAAGTTTTAAAGAATTCAAATAGGGACTTCCCTGGTAGGCCAGTGGTTAAGAATCTGCCTGCCAATGCAGGGGACATGGGTTCGAGCCCTGGTCTGGAAAGATCCCACATGCCAGGAAGCAGCTAACCCCATGCGCCACAACCACTGAGCCCTCGTGCCACAACTACTGAAGCCTGAATGCCTAGAGCCTGTGCTCCACAACCAGAGAAGCCACTGTACTGAGAAGCCTGTGCACCTCAATGAAGAGTAGCCTCTGCTTGCCACAACTAGAGAGAGCCCGTGTGCAGCAACAAAGGCCCAACACAGCCAAAAATAAATAAATTTTAAAAAAAAGAATTCAAATAATATACTGTATGTTTTCTGACACAATGAAATTAAAATAGAAATTGATGACAGAAAGATCTCTGGAAAATTCCTAAATAGCTGAAACTAAGTAATATACTTCTAAATAACCTACGGGTCAAAGAAAATATCAAAAGGGAACTTAGAAAGTATTTTTAACCTAATGAGAATGAAAACACAATATATTATAATTTGTGGGATACAGCTAAATGGGATACAGTTAAGGGGAATTTATAGCACCAAAATGAATATCTTATTAAAGAAGAAATGTTCAAATCAATGACATCAGCTTCCACTTTAAGATGTTAGAAAAAGTAAAGCAAATTAAATCAAAGTAGGAAGGCAAAAGGAAATAATAAACATAAGAATGGAAATCAATAGAACTAAATGGGAAAAATCAATGGGCTGGTTCTTTGTGAAAATCATCGACGTTGATAAATCTCTAGCCAGCCTGATTAGGAGAAAAGAGAAGACACAAATTACCAATATCAAAAATGAGAGAGCTAACATCACTACAGATCCTACAGAATATAAAAGGATAATAAGAGAATATTATGAACAATTTGATGCCAATAAATTTGATAACTCTGATGAATTGACTAAATTTTTGAAAGACACAAACTACAAAAGCTCACTGGAGAAGTAATAGATAATCTGAATAGCCCTATATCTATTAAAGAAATTGAATTTGCAGTTAAAAACCTTCCCACAAAGAAAACTCCAAGCCCAGATGTCTTCATAGGTGAACTCTACTAAACATTTAAGGAAGAAGTAATACCAATATTGTTCAAATTCTTCCAGAAAATTGAAGAAGAGAGCCTACTTCTCAGGTCATTCTATAAAGCCAGGATTACTCAGACATTACAAGAAAACTACAGACCAACATCTCTCAAGAAGATAGATACAACAATTCTAAAAAAATTTTAACAAATCAAAGTCAACAACATACAAAAAGATAATATATCACGACCAAGTGGGGTTTATCCCAGGAATACAATCTTGGTTTAACATTAGAAAAACTAATCAATGTAATTTACCATATTAAAGACTAAAAAAGAAAAACCCATATGATCATCTCAATAGACACAAAGAAAGCATTTGACAATATCCAACATCCATTCCTGATAAAAACTCTCAGCAAACTAGGAACAGAAAGGAACTTCCTCAATCTGATAAACAGCATCTATAAAAACCCTACAGCTAACATCATATTTAATGCCGAAAGACTAAAAGCTTTCTCCTGAAGACCACGAGCAAGATAAGTATGTCTTTAAGTCAGTGAAATAAGGCAAGAAAAAGAAACAGAAGTCATCCAGATTGGAAAGGAAGAAGTAAAACTATCTTTACTCACAGACATGATCATCTCTGCAGAAAATCCAATAGAATCTACAAAAAAGCTTCTAGCACTAATAACCAATTTAGCAAGGCTGCAGGTGACAATATGTAAAATTCTATTGTATTTCTATATACTAGCAATAAACAATTGAAAACTGAAATAAAAAACCAGTATCATTTATAATACAGAGGTAGGAATAAGTCTGACAAAATAAGTAAAAGACCTACGCACTCAAAACTACAAAACAATTGATGACAATTAAAGAATTAAGGAAGACAAATAAATGGAGAAAGATACTGTCTTCATGGGTCGGAGGGGCTCAACATTGTTAGGATGTCAGTTCTCCTCATACTGACCCACATGAATACGGATCCACACAATCTCAGTCAAAATCTAGAACTTTAGAATTTAACTGATTCTAAAATTCATATGGAAATGCAAAAGGCCTAGGCTAGCCAAAGCAATTTTGAAAAAGAATGAAGTTGGAGATTTAACAGTACCTGATTTCAAGACTTATTATAAAGCTACAGTTACCAAGATAGTGTGCTATTGGTGTTAAGATAGACAACAGATCAAACAAACAGAATATATGGACAACTTTCATCAAAGGTACAAAAAAGGCAATTCAGGGGAGGAAAGGACAATGTTTTCAACATTTCAGTGCTGCGACAATTGCATATCCATATACCAAAAAGATGAACTTTGTCCCATACCTCACACTATATACAAAAATTAATTCAGGGTAGATCATAAACCTAAATGTAAAACATAAAACCGTTAAACGTCTAAACGAAAACATAGGCGAAAACCTTTGTGACCTTGAGTTAGGCAAAGATTTCTCAGACACAACACTAGAAGCACAATCCATGAAAGAACAAACTGATAAACTGAACTTCATCAAAATTAAAAACTCTCATCTTTGAAAGACACTGTCAAGAGAATAAAAAACAAGCCAAAGACTAGGAAAAAATATTTGCAAATCACGTGTCTGATAGAGGACTTGGATCTCAGGTTTTCAAAGCTCCCCTGCCAGAATGACATTCTTTAATGGCGCTTTGTTTCGAGACTCAGATGATGTAAAGTAAGAATCTAGAACAGTGGTTCTCTAACCTCATCACCTGGAGGGCTTGTTAAAACACAGATTGCTGGGCCCCACCCTCAGAATTTCTGAATCAGTATGGCCTGAGGGTTTTCATTTCTGGTAAGTTCCCTGCTGCTGGCCTGGCTACCACACTTTGAGAACTGTTACGCCAGACCAACTTAGACTAAACTAGAAACACGAGGTCAGATGCAAGATTCCTCACCCTGCCCCAGGGACAATTACCAAATAAACTATGCTTATCAAGAAAAAAATTGATTTCCCCCTTTTTAATTAGCTAGAAATATCTGTAAATGTTAATCAGAGCTTCTAATCAGAGAGAAATAACAAACGTGACATCACTGAGTTGGCATGATTCTAGCCTTGCCTCTCTGTTGAATACACATTTTGGTTTCCACAAAGCTGTTAAGAATTCACCCTGGAAAATATACATAGCCTTATACCCATCATCCCATCAAAGCAACACAGAAGAAACCAGCATGCCCCGCTGAAGCCTGTCAACTTTCCCTGACTCTAACACCCCACCCCTATGCAGGGCGGCCATCAAATCTCACCATCCAAGATGGCCCATTGATTGTCGATCTCTGTATGTTTCAGGTAGGAATCTTCGATGGTGGGGTCATAGTCAGGCACAAAGATCTTCTGAAAAAACTGGATGGTGAGGGCACTCTTGCCCACACCCCCATCTCCCACCACCACCAGCTTGTACGTGGGGAGGTTGTCGCTGGGGACTGCACTGGTCGCCATGTTGCTGGTAGGTCAGACCTGGGGAAGCAAGACATGTGGAATGAGACGGGGGCCTTCTTCTCTGACTTAGGGGAAAATATTCACCGGCTTTCCTCCTTTCTTATAGAGTAACAAATACTCCCAATTGTAGAAAGTTTTGAAAATGAAGACACACAAAAGAAAAGAAGAGTGCTACCCCAGGTCCCTTACCCAGAGACGATCACTGTTAAAATGACTTAGTCAACCTTTTATTGACTATCAACTACGTGCCAGGCCCAGTCCTGGGGCCATACTACTAGATGTAAAGGGGTTTTTCACCAGCCAAAGGCCCCGTCAAAGAAGATTTTCCACCACAAATTCTGCCCTATTCCCATAGAGCTAAACATGTGGGCGTTAGTCTGAACAGAGAGGGCACAGAGGTTCACGTTTCACATCAACCCTGGTCATTGGACTGCAGTGCTGAGAAGAATGGGAGGCTGAGCTCAAATGGAAAGAGGGGCACAAGATCTTAGCATACCTGAGCTGACGGCCTCTGAGCCCCTTCTGACTCTCAGAATTCGGTGACCCTGGCTCTGTTCTCTGGTCTCCTTGCCCTTTACCATGCAGAAAGTCATGCTAGAATCTCACGACATCTGGTCAACCCCTCTTTTAGTTGGGGAGGAAGAAGAGGAGGATCAGGGATACGTTTTATTTTGATGACGTTGAGACCAGCTAAGGCAGTGGTTCTCGACCAGGGGCAATTTTGCCCCCCAGGGATATTTTCAATGTCTAGAGATATTTTTGGTTGCTAAAACCAAGTGGGTGCTACCGGCATCTATTCAGCAGAGGCCAGGGATGCTGCTAAACATCCTAGAGTGCCCAGGAAAGCCCCCCACAACACAATTATCCATCCTAAAATGTCCACAGAGCCAAGGCTGACAAATGTTGAGCTACGGTGACTAGGCAGGGGCTGGAAATATGGGATCAGGATTCTAAAAAACAACTGAGCCTGAACGGATAAGGGCTGATTGTGTCGAGGTGATGGCAGAGAAGTGAAGAGTGACCTTTGGAAACTACATTGCAAAGTGACAAGGAGGAGAGGTGGACAAGGAGCATGGAAGGAGCACTCAGAAAAATAGGAGGGAAACCCGGATTTGTCACACTGATGGAAACCCAGAGTTTCCAGAAGGAGCAGGTTGACAGCACCAAAGGCTAAACACTGCTGGGGGATGAGAGGGGAGAGTCACCTAAAGCACAGTTCGAGGGTGTTGCCAGGGACCTAAGCTGCTAACGAGGCAGAAGCATAAACCACCGGTGGTCGGGCATTCAGGGCTGGTAGAAGGGTGGGGGGTGGCCTGCCAGGGGCGATGAACTGGGTGTCCTGTGTGCATCACTGCTGCTCGGGAAGGCCACCGACTGAGCCATAGTTTCCTTACCTCATGGATTAAAGGGCTGGGTTTTCACAGTTGTTCTTAGCTCTAAGAGTCCTCCATTCTAGATTTCAACAGAAAGGGTGTTAGACACAAATGTGCGTGTGTGGCCATGCTGATCTGCATGGGGCTATTGGCGAGAGTCACTGCATAATCTTTTGCACTTACTGAAGCTTGAGGTTGACATTTAGGATTTCCCTGCAGTGGGCAGTGGGGGGGGGGGGGGGGGAAGAGTGGGCGCTTTTATACATGGTGGGTGAAGGTGTAAATCTGTCCAAACTCGACTGAGAATATACTTGTATAAATATATCAAAATTTAAAAACAGACATATCCTCTCTCAAAGCTATACCACACGTGAGAATGTAGTCTAAGGAGGTAATCAGACAAGTATACAAAGATGTTAAGAACAAGGGTAAAAATGGAAATAAATATTGGGAAAGGGGGAGTTAAAGTTTATCCATACAATGCAATACTATACGGCCATTAAGAAGGATGATATTCACTATTAGAAAAGGTTTATAATATACACGAAAAAAGAAAAGCCAGGCTGCACAAGAGCAAGTACATATGATTACACGTCTATGAAGTTACCATCTATGAATTTATATGTCTAGTGTAGTTCTAGGTATAGAGAGGATTGGCACGTAGCTGTCTCTAAGGCAGACTTTGGGCCACGTTCTCAAATTTTCTATTTTCTACAACAACCATATGTTCTATTTGTGTATTAGAAAAGCTGAACAATATTAAGGTGTTCCCACCAAATAAAATGTTCAGGCCACCTGAAAATGTGTGATTCCCTCGCCTTTCTAGTAGGGATTTACCCTCCTTTGGTGCAGGACAGAAGGACCAAGCACCAGCTGAGCCCCAGCATCTGGCTCCCCCATTCCCCCTAGGTGGCGATAACGGTGAGGTTAAGCTGAGGCTCCAGTGCACTGAGCTCTCCCACATGACAGAGCTGGTGGTCCAAAGGGGCCAGAGAGGAGTTGAGGGAGACAGAAATGGGGAGAGGAGGGTATGGGCCAGCTCCCTTCTTCTCTGCCTCTCGGGTCAGGGGAGCTTGATGTCAGCTCCTCACTGCTCCTCAACCACTGTCCTAGCCTGGGGAGGATGGGGACACTGGGCCAGCGTGAATATGTCTGTCTATGAACGAGGCCGGTCTTATTTTATTTATTTATTTTTTTATAAATTTATTTATTTATTGGCTGTGTTGGGTCTTCGTTGCTACACATGGGCTTTCTCCAGTTGCATCGAGTGGGGGCTACTCTTCGCTGCAGTGCATGGACCCCTCTTGCTGCAGAGCGGGGGCTCTAGGTGTGCGGGCTTCAGTAGCTGCAGTGCGTGGGCTCAACAGTTGTGACTCATGGGCTCTAGAGTGCAGGCTCAATAGTTGCGTCTCACGGGCTTAGTTGCTTCATGGCATGTGGGATCGCCCTGGAGCAGGGATTGAACCTGCGTCCCCTGCATTGGCAGGTGGATTCTTAACCACTGCGCCACCTAGGAAGTCCCACGAGGCCGGTTTTAAAGCTCGCTTCCAAGGAGATATAAACTACTATGTATAAAATAAATAAGCTCCAAGGATATGATGTACAGCACAGGGAACATAGCCAATATTTTATAATAACTTTAAATGGACTATAATTAATAAAAATTTTGAATCACTATGTTGTACACTTGAAACTAATATAATATTGTAAATTAACTACTCCTCAATTTAAAAAATTACAATAAAATAAATAAAAACGAAAACTCCTGTCCCTTCTCACTGGCAGCAATGTGAATAAAAATGTACTAAGTGGGTGGGAAGGTATCAGGAAGGAAAATTGTTTCCCTTGATTTTCTTCTCAAAATGAAACAAGATAAGAAATATACAAGTAAATATGATAGAGGACATGAACCCAACCCTTGAGGCAATGTTCAGACCACCCACAGCAGAATCACCTGGGGACTTGACAAAAATCGCCCTCTACTTGCCAAGCAAGGCAGCTAGCAGGAAACCGTCAGATGGCCAATTTCCTTTCACAGTACCCTGCACTCAGGGGTTGAGCCCCAAGAGACCACGGGGGTACAAATTTGGGGTTCTCTCCCAACTCAGACTCAATGGGACAGGGTTAGAATGCACAGTTAACACAAACATTGGACTGGGTCCCTCGTGGGGAAAAACCCGTTAGTGCTTCCCACAGCTGATGGGTCAAGTTCGGGGCCCTTCACTGGACATTCAAGGCAGTCACTGGCTGCCATCGCTGACCCCTCCAGTGGCACCTGTGCTGCAGCTCCTCACACTGCTCTCTCCCAAGCAACTCTGTGTGCCCCAGCATGCCCTGTGGTCACTCGGAGCCCTCTGCCCACCCCGCCCCTCACTGGGGCCCCAGGGTGAGCACACATCTCTCCATGGGTCAGGTCCAGACCCAGGAATCACCTCCCATGGAAGGCGCCCTCTTCAACACCATGCCCTGCAGTTCCTGGTACAGAGGCCACCATCAGACTTGAAGTCTTCTACACCTACTGTGCACAACAGGGCAGGGATGCATCTTGTCCCTCTCTGTATCACCAAGGCCTGGCACCGCGTCAGCAAGGACAGACGTTAGCTAGAGGAGCCAGGGGCCCAGCAATGGCCTTTCTGCATAACCGTCAGACAACCCACCAGCCACAGTGCTGGTCTCGCCACACAGAGGGCCTGGGGGCAGCTCTCCTGGGCAGGGGCTGGGACTGCCTGCCTCCCTCTCCCAAGTGAGACCAGTCACACAGATAAGACTCTTCCTGGAAGCAAATGCGAGCCCAGGTTTGCAAGGGCAGGACCATGAGTCCAGAAAAGCCCTAAATCCATAAGGGCTCTTGGGCAGATCTTCTCCTGATGTGCATGTTTTTCCAGTCTTCAACCTCCCCCAAAATAATCCCTGACTAAAATGATGTCTTTGTAAACAGGGAGGGCAGTCAAAATGCCAAGGGGCGTGACCACACGCCTACAAAATCAGCTGATTTCACGTGGTGTGGAGAAAGATTTTTTAAAGTCACCCCAGGATAAAAAGTTGGTTGGTGATTAAGGAGCAAACAGCTTCCATTTACAACATCTCTCCTCTCTCCAGTCTATTCAACTGGATGGCACCTTGGAGATCATTCTAGAACGTTGTTTCTTCACCATTTGGGGGTCACAGATGGCCCCTTGGAGGCGGGAAGGTGGAATAAGTTGGGCCCGGGGCTCCCTTTAAAGTCTCCCCACCAATTTTCCACGCCCAATACTCTCCCACCGACCAGCTGAGTGACCTTGGGCGAGTTAACCTTTCACAGCCTCAGTTTTTCACTTGTATGACAGGGTTGGTTGGAGAATCGTCCTTTGCAGGATCTCTCTAAGCACGAAATTAAAATGTATGAGATGAGCCCGGCTTAGAGAAGGTGCTCAAATGTCTGTTCTCTCGCCTTGTTTACTTTCCTCCCAGAAGAGACAGACACTCAGTCTTCCTCCCTCCACTCTGAGGCTCCGATTCCCAGCCTCCTCCCCCACCCCCATCAGAAGCCCCGCTGCCACCTCAGCTCCCTTGCTCGGATTAAATAGGCTTGTGTGGCAACGTCACCCATCATTTAGAACACTGTTTCCATGGGAAAAGGCTCTGAGGTTCCAGGCAGCCCGTTCCGCTAAGAAACCAACTTTTGGAACAGCAGCCGCTGGGCGGGGGCGGCGGCCGAGCGCCCGTTCCCACGGCAACCACCGCTCTCACAGCCCCTCCCAGTGCACGGGCAACCCAAACCCTAGCTCATACTGGAAACTTCTTCCTAAAAGGCAGTATCACTGCCTCGACGATTTTAATGACGTATATATGAAAACTTTAGGCATCTTTCAGCTAAGAAAGGAGCTTTTTTTGGTGGCTGTCTTTTGCTCCCTTTCTCTCCCTACGGCGAGCGCCCTTCATGGTTTGAAGTTGTTTCTTGAATGACAGATTCGCCTTCCCAGCGGGAGCTTCTTGAGGACAACACCCATCTGTCCTCAATCTCTTGCCTCTCCCAGGGCCAGGCAGGGCGGCCCAGCACGTGGGGACCTCAGGGTGCATTCATCCACGGACTGCTCAATACTGCCCCAAAGCAGCCTGCACCCACCCAGCCCTCCCTTGGGCTAAGAAGCAGGGCGTGACACCCACCCTTCTGACAGGGGCAGGTTCATGCCCCTAGGAGGGGGTGGGGGTGGGGACTGGGTGGACCCATGACCCCAGAATAACCTTTTCACCTAGCAATTTTCAAAGTGTGCTTGGAGGGAGGTCCTGAGACCTCCTGGGAAGCCTTGTGCAAAGTCCCCTCTGTTCTCAAGGGGCAGCCTGGGGTGGTAGAGGGGTCAGTCATAGCCTTGGATTCTTCAGCCAGGCAGCTTGAGTTCTACTTGTGTCTCTGATACGGACTCCCTGTGTGACCTGGAGCAAGTTTCTTAACTTTGGGGAGCCTCAGTTTCCCCATCTATAAAACAGAACAGAACCCTCAAGAGTGTGTAATTACAGTCCCAGTGTGGGGGAGGGGGACTGGAAGGCCCCCCCACCAGTAAGGGCATATTTGCACTGATGTGCAAAGTAGCTGGGCCCCTGGGCTCCCTCCAACCTGGTGGACCGCAGTGATTTGGACCCTTGCCTGCCCCATCCACAGCCCTGAGGGAACCCATACTGCACAGGGCTGCCGGAGGACCCGACGCAGTAACAAATGCCTACAACAGCAGTGGGCCCTAGCAGCCCCAGAAAACAGCAGTGTCCAGTGGTTTTTGTCCCTCACCACGTCTTCCCCCTTCTTCCCAAGTTCCCAGTTTTGAGGGCTTCTACAGAGCTTGTTTCCCAAAAGAGCAGCTCAGAACACTGCCCATTCTTCTAAGTGGGCACATGGTGAAAGAAATGGCTCTGGCCACAGACTCTGTCAAGGGGCTCATGGCCTTTCTCGCCTCTCCATGCTCCCCATCCCCCCAGCACCACTTCCAAAGTAGCGTCATACAGTCCTGGCCCAAAAGTCCACAAAAGGTGCCCAGGAAAGGCTACACAGCAGTAACAAGCCCCATTATTTAGTCGGCGTCGGCAGTGGGTGGATCAGACACCAAAGGTCAGACTTGGAACTGTCACGTTGCACTGCCTAGAACTCTTTTGGTAATTACTTTCGCAGCATCACAGGACTTTTCTCGGACTGTCTTTGTGATTCATAACCCATAGGCCACTCTTCATCCTCCCTGACCATAGGAGCTGTGGCAGTGGTCATCCCTCTCCCAAATATGCCACCAACTTAATTGAAGGTTTAGCTTCTACCGCTTTTTGCTTCTCTATTTCTATACTAATTATTTTAAAGATCCCCCCTAACCCCATCAGTCGAACTACAAGTTGTCTGGTAAATAAAGTTGGAAGAGGGGGACACATTCATTATTAATGCAGCTCTTAGGAGAGTAAGTGGACTTTCATTCACATTGAGCTGAATCAGCCCTGGGAAGCTAATCTCCTCTCTGTGATTGTCTGGGTGTGCCCAGCGCAGGGGGATGAGGACACATTGGGGGGGTGACCCAACCCATGTGGAGGAAATGGCTCTGCATTCCAGGAGCTGCCCTTCCCTTCTGCACAATTCCCAGAAATGGGCAGCTTCCCCAGGGCTGCTGATTTGCAGGCTGTACATAAATGGCATGCAGCCCCGCCAGGGGTCTAGGCCACTTGGCATCCCTAAGGCTCCACTCTCCCCTCCCCAAGATTTTGCTCTGCCCTTTGTCTCCCACCTTTGCTAATCCCAGCCCAGAACTGTCACTGCATCACTCAGTCCCTCCAGGAAGTCACCAGTGCATTCAGCTCACTTGATTATGAGGATTTAACCACCAATTCAACCGTGCATGTTATTTTATGCTCTATAGGGCCTTAAACATCATCAGGTCTAGACGGTGAGTATGGGGCATGGGTGCCTCCCCCCTCTCTCAGAGCCATGGCGGACACCCCAGTCCATCGTGGTCCTCTTTCCTGCTCAGTCTCACAACCGTTTTCAATGCAGCACTCTTGGCAGCCAGAACCAAATGCCTGGTCCAGAGAGGAACCTTGTGTGCCATCCCAGATCAAACCCACTACTTAGGTTCCCTCCAAAACATCCCACCCACTGGCCGTCCTGTTCCATGGAAGGGGCACAGGACCTTCAGGAGGAGCCTGCCTAGTTATCTCTGGAGAACTCTGTTACCCGAGTCTTCTACTGACATCAGCCCCAGCTTTCCCACTCCATCGAATCCAAGCTCCTCTGCCAGGATCACACCGGGACTGCAGGCAGCAGGGCAGAAATATCAGACAGGAGCCCAGAGATCCAGGCAAAGGCCAATGGTTGAAGCAGGCCAGGCGAGGGACACAATGTCCTTGACCTTACTCACAAACCCCAGGTACCACATGCTTCCTTATATCACAGTTGTTAACTCTAGGGTCTTACTTGCCAGTGTGCGAGTGCCTTCTGACAGAGCCTGGAGCTTAGCCGTCTATGACCCAGCACTATGAGTCCCCAAGGAGGTGCGCAAAAATGACCCACTATAATAATTACAATAGTGATCATGTTAAAAATAATAGGAGCACTTAATTAATGTAGGCAATGTGTCTGATGCTGTTGGAGATTTTACCAAATTAACTCATTTAACTCTTGTAACAACCCTATGAGGTATAACTTTGTCCCCATTTTACAGTTGAAGAAACTGAGACACAAAGTAGTAACGTAACTTTTCTAAGGTCATCCAGCTAGCAAGCAGCAGTGCCAGGATCTGAAACCACAACAGTGTAGCTCCAGAGCCCGCGGCCAGTGAGCCATGCTAGGCGTCCTCTCGTGGCGGGCAGAGTGCTGGGTGCGTGCAGAGTCAAGCCAGGCCAGAGGCAGCAGATCCAGAAGCGCTGGGAAGAGGTCAGCAGTGAGCCGGGGAGGTGGTATCAGAATGAGGGAGGCCTCCGAGGCCAGACTGCTGCCCTGTGGAAGGAGCCGCTAAACAGGTCAGGGCCCAAGAGGCATCCGGGGTAAATACGAGTCACTGGGAACAGACACCCCCCGCCCCCATCCCAACTGGGACAGAGTCTGCCAAACAGGACACAGGTCTGGTGCTGCCAGGTGCTCCTGCCCTGAGGACCAGTGAGGAAGCTGAGGGATCAGGCAGCTGTCCAGCATCATGGGGGCACCACAGGGCTCTGAGACCTCATTTGTCAGCAGCCTTGTCTGGGCCTCTCTCCACTGTGACAGTCCCTGCCCCAGCCTGTCACCCTGTGGTCCTATACCTGGCTGCTCCCTGCCCAGCGAGGGGCTGGCGCCTCACCTAGAACCCCTCACCAAGGAGCCCGAGCTAGGAACTCACACAGCTGCAACTTTTGGCAAGTTACATTCTGTACCTCAGTTTTCTCTTCTGTAAAAGTGGGGACAGTGGCAGCACTGGCCATTTGGTCATGATGGGCTACATTTATGTGCTTGGCCGGGTGTCTGGCCCATAGAGAGTGTTCCATAAACATCAGGTAGCTGCCATCACCAGCATCCTTCAAAGTTCATCCCAAGTCCCCCCTCCTGCAGGAAGCCCTCCTGCCTCTCTGGAGTCCTTCCTAAGCTCACGCCCTGCAAACTGGCTGGCTCCACAGAGGACAGCAGCACTCAGTCCCTCACCACTCCCTCCCCAGGGTGCTCTCACACCCATCTGCCAGCTGGTCTCAGCTCCCCCATTCTGCCTCGAGGGGCAGCCTCCTGCAGCCATGCGGTAGGATAGCAGGCCCCCACATGCTGCTGACCCAACGATGACGGAGATTTAGGCTCCTCAAAGACATTTCCCCAAACATTCAGGAGATGCTTGTTCACTGACTACACTGCGGTAGATACCAAATTGCTGGGAGCTCAGCATGAAACACAGTTTCTCCCCCTGGTCTTTAAATCCAGAAGTGCTTTGCATCATAAAACCTAGCCGCTCTCTGGGTTCCTACTGGTTTGGTGAATGTATCCTTAGGGGAGAAACAAACCAACCAACCTGTTAAGGACACATGATACGAGAAAGGGCCCAGTTTTCCCTGAGCGCAGAGGAGAATGGTCCAGGAGGAATACAGTGGACAGCCCACGGGTGCTGGCCACCCTCCCCTCAGTGCACACAGCAGCTCAGACCTGGGAGACTCGCACGTCAGTCAGTGCTCCCAGAGCACCTCCAGTGTGCCTGGTCCTGGGAGCTGGGGAGACCGAGATGAATGAGCCCCAGCCCCTGGCCTTGCAGTTCACAGGGTGTGGGGGGGGCAGGGGCAGACCGAGGGTTACAGTACCCAAGGCTAAGTGGGAACACAGGGAGAGAGGGGGGCATCTCACCCAGCCTGGGGGCATTGCAGAAGGCTTCCTGGTAGAGGAAGTGCCAAAACAAGGTCTTGCAGGCCAAGTACGTATCAGCTAAGGTAAATGATAGGGACAAGCATATCCTAGGTGAGGACCAGACGTTGCAAAGGTATAAAGCACGGAGGTGTGAAAAATCGAGGAGGTGCCAAGTTCTGCAAGCAACATGCTGAGACTGGAGTGCAGAATGTGTGACGTGTGCACATGTGCGTGGTGGGGATGGAGTGGGGGTGGGAAGGGGGAAGGTGGGAAGGGGAGCGAGGAGGAGCTCCTGTTGGCCCCCTGACAACTGGGGATGCTGGTGTTTGTATCCCGAGCCCTGAGCACCGTGCCTGGCACGCAGTGGCTGCTCATCTGCACTGAATGATGAAGGGACACGTGCCGGGGCTGCAGGGTGAGGCAGAGGGGAGCACAGGGGCCCCGCATGACCCGGGGGCCCTCAGACCCTCCCCTCCCCACAGGCGCGCCAGGCAGCCTCGCTGGAAGGCTGCCACAGCTCTTTCTGATGACTGCAGTGACGTTCACCAGCCAGACAAGCCCAGAGGAGGCTGGATAACTTGCACGGGACAAACTGAGGGCTCCAGAAGCTCAGAAGAGAAGGGGAGCAGACAAGAAAGGGCTGCCGGGTCAGGTGGGAGCAGGAAGGTCACGCAGGCGGGGCTGGCACGGCCACACAGGCAGAGCCGTGTGCGGTGGCATTTGGTCTCCGCATTTACCAGCGGGGAGCAGAGTCAGAGATGTTAAGCCATGTGCCCAAGGGCACAACTTGGAAAGGGGCCACGCTGGGATTTGGCATCCACGTGAGCACCTAAAAACTAAAATTCTGCCCCACTCCCCACCCATCTCGTCCAGGGGGCCGGGGGGGCCAAGAGGGGCTCAGCACCGAGGGGTGACCGAGGGCGTCCGTGTCTCAGGGTCCACACAGCCCTTCAGAACAATGCGCCCCACTGGCCTCCCCGGGCCACAGGGGCGCTGCCACCTGGCCCTCACAGGCCCACATCCTGAGCGGCTGAGGGCACACCCGACCCGCGGCCCCCTGGGTCCCCATGTCCCACCACCACAGGGAGGGGGAGGGGGAACTCAGACTCCCCAAAGCCTGGCAGGCCACTCCCCATTCGGATTCAGCTGCCCTCAGCTCACGCCTGGAGGAGGGGCTCCCGCGAGCGCCCGGCCTCCTCACGTCTCCTCCTGGGCAGCTCATGCCCTCCCCCCAGCCCCCCCCCCCTCCCCCGTCCCGCCATCCTGCCCTGGGCCTCTCTGCTCTGCCTCCCCTACGAGCTCCAGCATCCCTTTACCTCCAATCCCAGGCCAAGGCCTCATGGCACCTCCCCCTCAGTGGCTGGCTCTGCCCTCTGCCTGGGCCCCCTCCCCCGGCACTGCCCTCCCCCAGCTCCAGCCCTGTCACCCCTCAACCAACCCTCGGGCATACTGCTCCTTCTGGAAAACCTGAAGCTCTCCCCACAGGCCCTCCCCGAGCTGCCCTGGCATCATGCCCCCTGGTCGCTCACGCAGCCTCTCTCCCACTGATTCCTAGTGCGGCAACCTTGGGGACAGGCGTGGTGCCAATTCATCAGGGCCTCGCAGAGTCTGCCAAGGAGTGCTGTCTGCCTGCACTGCCTTTTCACCTTTCCCCGGACTGTGAAAACATTCCCTCTAGGAGGCACAGCCGCCCTGTCCCCCAGGCTCCCGAGGCCACCCTTTCCTCCCCGGCCTCCCCTGCTTCCCAGGCCTCCTTCCACTGAGCCACCTTGCCTGTGTCTATGACGTGCCAGCCGGGTGGCAGGTGGCAGCCAGAGTGCTTTGCAGCTGCTATTCCGTATGATTCATCACAGCCACTACGTTGAAAGGCTTTGTTTAGCCCCTGAGGTCCCCGAGGTTCCATGGCTGTCCAAGCCACGCATCTCCATCTGCAAGTGGCCGCGAGCTCCCAGCTCAGCCACAGGGCCACACGGCCTCTTCTCCCTTAAACAGGAGCTGGGAGTTGTTTTACCATCACATTTCCCCGCCTAGGTCGGGGCTGGGGGGCTGCAGGCTGGGCCTCACTTTCCTTCTCTGAGGGTCATCCTAGAGCCCTGGCTCAGCTTTTTGTATGGAGAGGCTCCCAGTGTCCACTGTCTGCATTCCCACATGCGGGGTGATGCTGGGAGCTGGCTGGGGTCCTGCCTGGGTGAAGGGTAGGGTGAGGTGGGGTGGGC
This sequence comes from Hippopotamus amphibius kiboko, assembly GCF_030028045.1. Lineage (NCBI taxonomy): Eukaryota > Metazoa > Chordata > Mammalia > Artiodactyla > Hippopotamidae > Hippopotamus > Hippopotamus amphibius. The sequence goes on along the minus strand of NC_080191.1, from coordinate 118,606,781 downwards.
CACACAGAGAAGTGGGGTGGTGGCCCTCACAAGGGAGATACCATGTGAGCAGTCCCACTGGACACACATGGGCAGCAGCCCGGCAGGAGGAGCAGGTAACCATAGGGGGTCCCCTCCTGCCACACACACTCCCCAGGGCCCAGCTCCCTGACCAGCCCTGCCTTTGGGCTGGGGATGCCACACCCGCCCCCAGAACCCCCTGATGGCAGCAAGACGAAGGTTCTCATACTATGTTTCTCCCAAGTGGGGTGTGTGGAGCCAACTGGGGCACACCTGCACAGGCTGTCCCTCAAGGCGGTCCCAGCCCAGAGCTGCCGCCTGCTGGAACCCACGGCCTCACACCAGCCCAGGAGGTAAGTGGCCCAGGAGAAGGGCAGGGTGGTGACAGACAGCAAAGGGAAGGCCTAGATGTGCGGGGCAGGCCTCTCTGTGCATCCGCAGCCCCCTGCCTGTAAGATGGATGCTTCTTGCCAGGGCTGAATGGCTAAACTCCAGCCCCCCATCGCCTAGCTGACCCACCATCTCAGCTGCTTTACCCTGCAGTAGCAGAAAGAGGGACCCAGGCGACAAATGGACATCCCAAACTGACGTGTAGGCAGAGGCCAGGCTGATAAAGGAGAGAAGGGGACAGGGACTAGGGAGCAGGGGGGCCTGTGGTAAACAGGAGACCACTGGTACCCTCCACCAACGGACTGCCACCACAGAGCATATCTGCGACAGGGCTGACAGTCAACATTTTAAAAGAGTTGCCAGAGATCTGAATTTTTATGTGAAATTGATTCTTTAAATGTTGGCTACCAATTTAAAAGTTTTACACATTATATAAGCAAAACAAATCACCCCCCCCCCCGGGGGGCCCCAGCCCATAAGGGCGCCTGCTGCCACCCTGGCCACCTAGAGCATGCCAGCACTGAGTCGTGCGGCCACTCCAAGGCAGACGACCCTTTGCGCTGCCTTGGCCTGGCCCGGCTTTGGCCGCAAAGAGGTGTGAGGTTAAAGGAAGTGGCAGTCCCACTGAGGCGCAGCTGCAGGGGTCACTCAGCCTGGGAAGTTTCCAGTCTAGCCGCGGGAGAGCACACAGCCACCCCAGGAGCGTGGCAGAGCCCGGGGAGGAGGAGGGCAAAAAGGCACGTTCAGAAATGACCGCAACTTTGATTTGTTTCCATTGTTTATATTCAAAATGTTAAACCCCATAAATGAAAAATTTTCTGTTTGACCAAAAATGAGAAAGAAACAGGATCTAGGTCCTTCCCTGAGGTGAGGCGAGGCGATCCAATCCCCATTCCAAACGAGTAAGCAGACTGCAGAGAAGGGCTGGAACAAAACAAGAGGGAAACTTCCTGAACACGAGGCAGGCATGGCAATGAGCGGCCAGGGAGGTGTGGGGTTTTCCTAGTCCAAGGGAAAGACCAGGGAAGCAGGACCAGGGAGGAGGGTCCAGCTGCCTGGCCCTGAAGGCTTGAACCCAGCTGGAGGTGGGGAGGGACGGCTCCCCAGGGACCTGCCAAACTCCGGAAGGGCAGGAGGCCACTTGTCACATCTCTCTCCCCAGACCCTAAACAGCGGCTGCATCTTTCCTGCCCTCCTAACCAGCTGGCCAGGCCAGACAGTGAGCCCTGGATGGGGTGGGGGCCAAGGGCAGAGCAGGCAGACCCACTCTATTCCCAAGAGGCAGGAGCCACCTGGAAGCCTCCACTGGGCCGGGGGCCAGCCACCCACCTCGCTTTTTTTCTACATACAGCACTTTTATAAAAAGCCATGAATCAAAGCATCTGCCCCCCTGCTAGGTGTGTGACCTTAGGCAAATTGCTCAACCCGTGTGTGTGCCTCAGCTTCCTCACCTGTTACCAAGAGCATCCACCTCACCGCGTTATTCTGAGGACAGAATGAGCCAATACACGTACGTGCTTAGAGCAGTGCCTGGCACGCCGCGTGTCTGTGTTATCACGGTCACCGTCACCCTCAAGTATACTGTGTGAAGTCTCGCCAACGTCCCCTCCACCCAACTGCACAGAAGGGAGCCTGGGGCCGCACAGGGCTGCTTTCCAGGCTGCCCCAAAGCACTGAGGACAGGGGCAGGAGGGGAAGGAAGGGGCTGCCTTTGAGTCACCTCCTCCAGCCTGTGGGCGCACAGCGCAGCCTGCTCTACAGGGAGACCTCAGCCACCCCGCGGGATGAAGGAGCCCTGCTGCTGCTGCTGGGCCCTCCCCGGGTTCAACAAGGAAGCACGTTGTATTCCTGATGACCAGAGGAATGATCACCACCCCCAATCCGCGCTGGCTTCTTTCGGGGGTGCAGAGAAAGGGAGAAACTGCAGATCTACGTCCCACAGGATGGGGACGAGCCCAGTGGGGTAAAGCTGGAGGCAGAGAAGATGTTAGGAGCACGGAAGTGAGTCCAACGGCACAGCTGCGCATCCCGGCTGTGCCACTTACTAGCTGGGTGACCTTGGACAAATTACGTATAAACCTCTCTGTGCCAAACGATCTTTGGTGGAATCAGGCTGAGTCCCGCTGCCGGGGCTGATCGTTAGAATGCCTGTTTATCAGGTCCTGACCACGTGCTAAGCACTCACCTATACGTCCCTGACTAGCGCCTCGGACTAGGTGAGGTCACTGCTCCACCTCCCAAGACACCCAGCTGTCTGTCCCGACAGCACTCTGCATGCTTACACTCACTTGCTGAATTGTTCATGATGTAACGCATCTTCCCCACCAGACTGTCAGCTCCAGGAGGGCAGGGCCCACTCTCCAGTTTATTCTCCGCAGCCCAGCACATGCCTGGCACCAAGAAGATGCTCAATAAATATCTTGATCTACATCAGCTCTAATGCTCACAGCTACTCCGCACACTGTCGTAACACAAAGGAAAAAAGAAGAATACTTGAGTTTGCTCTGGTCATTGGGAAAGAAGGTCTGACTTAAGACTCTGACCCGGCTTGGAACAGTGACAGAAGCAATGCCACAGCTCCTGCTGTGGTTCCTGCCGAAGGTCATGGTGGAGGTCTGCGGTGCATGCCTCTTGCTCAGACAAGCTCTTTATTGGCTCTTTTCACGAGGAAAAGGGTAGGCTCCCAGCCGCATCTCCATGTCATTATTCCTCTCTAGTCAAAAGTAATGGAAATTGGGAGTTTTCAGAAGTTCTGGGGGAAAGTGTCCAGGAAAATTGGTCCCTGGAAAATGGCAGCCAACTAGGCTTAAAGAGACAGAGAGCCAGGGAGAAAGTCTCCAAGGAGTGAGCAGGCAAGGGGAGGGCGTCTGACGCCCAGTTTTATCTTCTGCCCTGTTCTAAGCTATGGGCAAGCCCCCTTTCCCATAGGCCGTTGGTGAGAGCCTGTTACATACAACAGCCGTGGCTCAGAGGGGCTTAGGGAATGAGGAAGCCACGCCTACAGTACCCACGCGACGTGTGGCAGTGGACCCCGGAGCTCAGATGGCCTGTGGGCATGGTCCCCACCCTGCCATCCCCAGAAATACTACAGATGGGGAGGGCTTCCATCAATGATTGGGTAATCTTCAAAGAAAAATAAATGATGCGCTCAGGGAACTTCCACAGGGAGAAGGTCTTTGGGGAAGAATGAAGAACTACTGGGGAGAGCACCTCTCCATTTCCACGTGTATGGGACGAGGGCCTGGCACAGCATAACTGGACTAGAGGAGAAAGGGGGGCAGGGGGTGGCTGGGACAGCGGTGTCTCTATTACAGATGCCACTGAGGAGGCCCACAGCAGATGGGGACTTGCCCAAGGTCACACAGAGGACAGGTCGGGGGGCAGAGACTCAGCAGGCAGGCCCCCTGGCCTGCAGCCTGGGCCCATTCCGACTCTCCTGTGGGTCTTCTGAGAAGGGAGGGAGGGCTGAGGTTCCCTGGGGACTCTCTGGCTGCCGACCACTGCTGGCCCCAGACCCTGCCGGCCCCAGACCCTGCCCAGGGCCCTTGCCTTCCTCCTTCCACACAGAGGCTTTCCCAGCCTCCGCCCAGCTTCCCCATCCATCCATGCACACCAGCCCTCAGGAGAAAAAAGCCCCTGTTAAATGCTTTATTAGAATGGTTATTTTGTGGAAGTGCCAAGTGACCTGCTCCCGATCCCCCTTTCCATCCCTCCAGCCGTCCCCAGTTTGAGCCCAGAAGTGAAACAAAGGCTTTGTTTCTTTATTTTGATTTCCTCCTTAAAATCTCAGACATGCAGGAAACACCCACCCAGCCCCAGATAAGTGGACTCCAGCCACTGCGGGCGGGCGGGCGGGGCCAGGGGGGTCACTGAGTGAGGGTGGCTGGGAAGGCTCTGATGCTAGCTGACCTTAGCTCCTCAGGAGCACCAGCAGAGCACCCGGGGGCCTGACTTCCTTTTCGGGAAGAGAATGGGTGTGAGGAGTACGAGGCCTTCCTGACTCTGCCGCCCGGGGGAATTTCAACCTTAAGAATGTGGGTGTGGAGGGACCACTGAGAAGACATATTACACAGGAGTTATTTTTTAATATACGCCCCCAAGGCTTTGGCACCACGACTCCACCCTTTTCCATCATCTCCAGTTACAATAAGGCAGGCATTGAAAGAAGAACATGATGGACGCTATTTTGGGGCTGCTGAGCCTCTTTGTGAGAGAATGGTACCCACCAAGAAAGATGCGTTTGCCTCTGCCTCTTCCTCGGGACCTCCATTCCCAGTGGAATTAAAATATAAAGGGGTGAGTGTGGGGATCATCTAAAAGGGGGAATTTTCAAGAACGTGTATTCAAGTTCTAAAGCCTAAAAAGAAGAAGAAAAAAAACCCAGAACTGAGTTAAAACAAATTTTGCTCTTGAAATGAATATATTAATGCTTTGGGGAGGCAAGAACCTGTCCCCAGGCCCTCTCAGAAATGGTCAGCCCTAAGGGGAAGGTGAGCCTCCCCACCCCAGCACATCTTCAGCAATCTCCACACAGCCCCACAAATATTTTTACTTTTAATCTGGGCAGTGAGGATGCTAGGGGCAGCCTAACACATAGTATGTATAGCAGATTTTTGTGTGTGTGTATGAGTTAAGTTCTATTTGATGCAAAATGAGGACTATAGCCTGGGAGACAGCATTCCAGAGAGCTCTGAGGAACTGCTCCAAAGAGGTAGGGGGACGGTCAGTGTTACAGAGGACTTTAGTGAAGGGGGTACATGCAGTCAGGCACACATTTGGGAAGAGGCTTGCTGCTAGTTACAAGGAGCCGATGTCACCGTTAATGATTTCACTGCTTTTCTAGACATGATGGAATGCAAGAATTTGGGCTCATAAAATTTTCTCCTGAAAATATCTAACTGTCTGAAGACCTGTTCTGCCAGTGTTTCCCAGAGCACAGAGTGCCTCATTCCTGATCTCAGCCCTGAGCACCTCCCAGGGGATGTCGGTGGTCAGTGGCTGCAGTGGCTAGTGACCTGTTCCTTGTGGAGGCAGAAGGCAAGTGCTAATTTTCAGCTGGCACAGCCTAGGGGAAATTCATGACCCTCTTCCCTCTGCTTCTCAGATGCAAGCTGGGGCCCAGACTTCCCGAGTCAGAATCCTTGGTTTCCATACGTGGATCAGGGTGTGGTTCTAAATGCTGTTGTGTGAGATATCCTTTCCGTTTCTCTGATCCTTTAGAAAGGCAGTTTCCTTGGATTAGTTCAGCGTTAGCAGGGGTGTCCTAATGCAGAGTTGAGCCGTACACATAGCAGTCTTCAAGCTCAGGCCTCTAGTGACAAGGATTTATCCCTATTGGGCCTCCTCAGGGCAAGCCAGCTGTGTCCACTTTCTCAATATCATTTGAAAAGTATCTTAAGTGTGTATAACACCAAGGAATACAAAAAGGGCTGAACAGCATCGCTGTTGCCAAGAACTCAGAATCTGGTTGTGAAGGCATATAAACACATAAACTGCTCAGAAAATAATTCCATATCACCCTTGATCAAATGCCAGAACCCATGTGGAACCAAAGGGGTGTCACATGGTTGTGATTATGCAGATGAAGAAAGCAAGGTTCTCAGAGGCTGAGCAGCCCCATCTGGACCTCACAGGTGGTGGGATTTTTTTTTTTTTTTAGCACATTCTTTTTAAACCAAAACTTTTCTTTAAAAAGTAGGCCATCAGGGACTTCCTAGGTGGCGCAGTGGTTAAGAATCCGCCTGCCAATGCAGGGGACATGGGTTCGATCCCTGCTCCGGGAAGATCCCACATGCCGCGGAGCAACTAAGCCTGTGCACCACAACTATCGAGCCTGCACTCTAGAGCCCGTGAGCCGCAACTACTGAGCCCGTGTGCCGCAACTACTGAAGCCCATGCACCTAGAGCCCGTGGCAAACAAGAGAAGTCACTGCAATGAGGAGCCCGCGCACCACAATGAAGAGTGGCCCCTGCTCGCCGCAACTAGGGAAAGCCTGCGTGCAGCAACAAAGACCCAACACAGCTAATAAAAAAAAAAGGGTAGGCCATCAACATAACATGTATGTGTATTTTTGCATAAACAAATAGGTATTTGCTTTAGAATATGCCTAACTGCCCTCACTGGCACAGTCTCTGACTGCTCCTATCGCAAGGCAACCATCCACAAAGCAGGTCCTCCTGAGGTCTTTGGGCTCCCAGCCTTTGCTGGCTTTTGCAGCAACTCCATCAGGTCAGGGGAAAGGACACAGGCATGTTATCCTTTGCTGGCAACTTAGGGACAAAAACCATTTCAACTCATTCTCACCACTTAGTAAAGAAAACTTGGGGACCACCCCAGGTCTCTGTGTTCTATTACAAAACTAGTTCAAATCTCTGTCCCCAATGTGAACTCCCTGACTCCTTGAAAATGGAATCTGCCTGGGTATGCAAGGTTTTTCCAGGTTTTTTATCTTTTCCGCACAGCTTTAAAAGTGGTGCTTTGCTAATCGTCCTAACTCAAGCCCAAGCTACGTGCAAATGGGCCACATCAGGCTCCAGCTCAGGAGTCAGTTGGGGGCGGGAAGGAGGAGGCTGCAAACAGTTGGGTGAGCCATCTCCTATCTCCTGTCATCATGGAGAGCTTCCCCTTCGGCAGCTGGAGAGCTTGGCAGAGAGGAGGACCCAGGACCAGGCATCTGGGGCACCTTCTTTCTGGGAAAGCCGAGGAAAGGGAGAGCTGGCAAGGCCACGTTAGGGGTTAAAAAGGCACTACATTGGACTCTGGTCTTCCTTCCTGTAAAGTAGTCCTGTACTTTAGAACATAAGATGTATTTTGCTCAAGATTGTTGAAGATGAGCAGCTTAACAAATCGTTGCCACCTAATTATAAAAAGAAAGTCATGTTGTTTGTTTTTTTCCTCTCTTGTCCAAATATATATATATTTACCATTTAAATTACAGTTCAGTTTAGGCAGCTGTGACTAAACGATGCTCCACAGCCTGGCCTGAACCCACAGTGGTCAAGGCAAGTATGTGTGTGGGTAGAGGAACTTTTTGAAAAAAATGCACACTCATTCCTCCCCGGTGTGAGTTCAGGCAGCAAAAGGATCTATCGACAACCTCGATGGAGACCCAGGTGGCATTTTCACCGAATTCACTGGGGACGTGGAGCTAAAAGAGCTGAGACATGGAGACTCGGGAGTGAGGCTCCAAAAGCTGGCCAGAGGCTGAGGGCAGGGCCAGCCAGCCAGGCCTCCTGACCAGGGATGCGCGGAAGCCCTGCTGTGACCACAGAAGGGATCAAGCAGAGACAAAAGGGTTGCATCTGCTCATTTGGGGTAATGGGTACGTGGTGCTTGTTATATATTATCCTTCATCTCTTTATATTTTTGAAAATTAAAAAATATATCAAGTGCACAAATGATGGAGAGGTTCCTGGCTGACAGCGAGATTATTGAGAGTCAGGGAAAACCACTGCCGTCTAGGCTCCCTCGGCCTCTCTTGCCAACCAGCCACACCTGCAGCTCCCTGGCTTCTGCGTGAGCTGCTCCGTCCCCTCTCCTCACAAGGCCTTCACTCCACTGCAGCACTGATTATATATGGCCAGACCCCCGTGGGCCATGTCCCACAAGCACCAGGAGAGAAGGGACGTGTCAAAGGACCAAAGTCATCAGTCCTGGGAGCAGCACTGAGTAACAGATGGAGCATGTGCTCCGGGATGAGACAGACCTTGGTGAGACTTCTTCCAGGCTCTGCTCCTCTCAGGCCATGGCCGTGGGGGTGCCTGCTTAACCACCCTGAGCCCCCGTTTCCACATCTGTAAAAGGCTAACAGCAAAACTGCTGTGAGGCTTAGAGATGGCCAATGCAGAGCACCTACCCCAGCCCAGCCCACAAGTCTTCACGGGCGGAAGGGAAGGAAGAGAGGGTAGACAGCCAGAGAGGCTGTCTTTAAGCTATGCCAACTGAGGAGCAGTTAGAGAAAGCAGTGCTGGAGAAAAGCATGATTGTCAAGCTTCACGTAGCACAGATCCAGCGGGACAAGTTAAGGGGAGAAAGGAAAGAACTTTGCAAGGATGAGTGAATCCCCAAATGGGGTAAACTGATTTGAGGGGTGGCAAGCTCCCTCTCCCTAGAAGGGTCCAGCTAAGACCCGCCCCTCACAGACTGCATTGGAGGGACACCCCACTGAAAGTTTCTCAGCCTCTACTCAAGGAGTCACTTTCCCATTTGGGCTGAGCTGTTACTGGCTTAATTTTTGCCTTAAAATCACCATACTTTTTAACTTAAAATCCTTACTTAACCTTAATCTGAGCAAAACAGCCATTTAAAAAAGAATGGGTGTGATGTCATGCCTGTATTTTTATAATACACACAAATAAGTATATATCTAACTATTAAAATGTGTCCCACCTAAAACCATCCACCTCACCATTTTGAGCAGCGTGCTCTCCTGGGTCTGAATTGAGACTAAATGTGCTCCAGGGGCCCCTTCTGGGTTTATGATTCTGTTATCTGAAGGGTGCTTGAATACTGATAAGCTCTTAATTCTGAAGGCTCTTCCTGATCTCCCAAGCATGTTCTCATCTGTGTGTTTCATCTAATCCCCCTGACAACCCTGAGGGCAGGGTAGAGAAGTCGCAGATGGAGCCTGGGCCCCCGCAGCACTAGGACGCTCCCAAGGCCCTACTGGGTCACAGAGGACCCGAATCAGAGCACAGAACTCTCCATCTCCCCCTCCCTCCTTCTACTGGCACATGCCACACAGCCAAATCCCTTCCTGGTACTGCCCAAAATCTCATTAGCAACACAACCCAGATCCAAATCACGATGTTTTATCCATCTAGCTGGCCAGATGCCAGGCTCTGTAGATGAAAATATGCCCCTCTGAGACCCTGAATGTCACCTCACAACCAATGATGACCCATACTGTCATTTGGCCATCTGGCCATCAGCAGGTTCCACCAAGTAAAGCTATCAAAAACACTAATGGACAATGATAGGGACATTAAAAAGCTAAATACACATTGCTACTTCATGACCCCTACAAGGAGGATGGCTGCAGAAAGCTGCCTTCGATCATGCCAATGGGCTACAGGCCCTTGGCTCAGTGATGGGGCTCAGTGGAGGGCCGCAAGAGTCTCAGAACAGGTGGGACTGGCCTCATTACGTGCAGCAGGAACGCTACCTAGAAGACTGGAAATGGGCACTAAGGGATGCATGGCAGACACTGAGGAGTGCACTGTGGTTGTCACCTCAGCCTTGACAACGTCCTCTGCTGTCTGAAGCAGGAGGTGGCAGCACTGCCCTCTCAGTCAGAGTTCCACAAGACAGACCCACTGGCTGACTACATGGATTTCCACCCACAAGCTGAGAACTGACATCCGTCCCACTCTGCTTCCACTCTTGACACCAGCTCTATCATGACAGCCCGCTGGCCTGGCTGGGGGGGCAGAGCCCCCGGGCAGGTCCTCAGTGAAGACTACTGAAGCAGGGGATCTACCCTGGGATCCAGGGCTTGTTTTCAGAGATCCACAAATCTCCCAAACTCTATGCCCAACTTTATACATCCAAAGAACTTTTCTCAGGCTTCTCACTGGCACATTAAAGACGCAGTGGCCCAAGAAGCTAAAAACCATTGCTCTGAACACTCAGCCTTCTTGGCTGCCTGTCCCACGCAAGAACTTGCTGGAAGTGGCACTAATTTCCCATTCCTGTGTTCAGAGACTTCACAAGAGCTGCGACCATCTTTGGGAGATCTAAGCTCTCCTTAATCCACTATTACTTGGGTTATGTTATTTGCAGCCAAAAGCATCTCCACTGATCCAGTACCACAGGGCCCAGTGGCATCACCCAAGACTGTGAGGGGTGGCAAAGCCTCAGAGTCCACCAACAAAATTCCTCGCAAAGCTCGACCTCTCTGCTCAGCCTCTAGACCATGCTAACTGCCAGATGCCCAGGGCATGGGGAGCTCACCCAGCTCCTTCCTTTCTCCCATCCGCAGACAAAGGTAACTGCACCTTCTAGCCAGCCAGATACCTGCCCCGGGCCTGGCAAGTACAGAGCCTCTGGAACGCAATGCATACTCTTGGACACTTGAGAACAACCCTACTTTGCACAAAAACGTGTTCCCAATTAGCTCACATGCGTATGGTTTGTGTAAACTACATGATGCCCATGAGCAGGTGTGTTTTCAATTGCTTGCAGGGAGGCACACTCCATATGGGGGCATTCATTGGTAGACAATGATGGCACCAGATGGGAAATATAAAATGGAGCTCACATTTCCCCGAGAAGTCACTTGATCCAGCAGGCTGGTCAACATGTGAATTAGGCTGCTGTTAGAACCATGCACCTCAGGAGCTAGTTCAGTTCATTAGAGCCCAGAGGTCCCCCCTGGTTCCAGGTGCTCACTCAAGCTCAGAAACCACCCCCAGGGATAATGGACTTGTCTCTCTAAGCAGCTCAGATCAACTGAAAGTGTGAAATGCCTGTGGTTAGAGCTAATAAAATTTATACCTGTCGCAAAGACGTCTTAGGTAGATGAAAACATAAGTAGTGGCACATACACACAGAGCTGGCAGCCCTGGAAGACTGTCACTTACCTCACCAGGGTTCAGCAGAGGGTCTTGACCACCCCCAACCACCCAAAAGGAAATGTTGAGGTGGGGGAGCGAGGCAGTTTCTAGTCGAGCACCAGCTTACACAACCCCCACCCCCACCCCCAAGGAGGCTGGCAGACCCTGCAGCCTCGAAAACCCCAAAGCATCAAAGCTCCAAGCCTCCTGACCCAGCAGAGAAAGGACAAACTACACCCTGAACCACAGACAAAAGCTAATTGGCTGCTGGGAGTGAGAACAGACAGAGGGGGTGGGGGGGGGGGGTCAAAACCATGACCTGAAACAGTTTCGGCCCCAGTCAGCAGGGACAGGCGATTTACAGGAATTTAGGAGATTTACAAAAATGTTAGCCAGCTCAAGTTTCTTTCCTGGGTAGAGAGGCAGGAGAAACTCTAAGACTCTTGGCGAAAGTGTTTTGTTCACGGCAATGCCCCTGACACGTGTCAGTTATTAATACCAGCAGCTCACCACCCCACACGTCAACCAACCAGTGAAAGGCAATAGAGCCAAAGCCTAACACCAGCTGCACCTGGAGCCTTGAAGCCAGGTCAGCCAGACCCTCACAAGAGGGGCCTGAAGAGCTGTAGGGTCTACAGCATGGTCCCTAGATATGATCTTGTGCAAGTTACTCTTTCTAGCCCCTGTTCCCCATCTGCATATGGGGTAATAATAAAACCCTTCTGGAGGAGTCTTGTCAAATGATGAGCAAGCATATCCCCGTCAGTGCCCGGTCTCTGTAAATCCTGCCGGCAGCTATTATTACAGTGGAATTTCAGGGCTTTTAACTCAGACTTCCTTATCATTCCTGCTGCCAGGGAAATCACTCTTTTGAAGCCATAATTCCAAGCCTTGTCAGTCACCCTCTCTGGTCAGGTCCTGGATAGAGTGTGAGTCCTGGAGGGGCAAGAACCATTCTAGCCCAAGAAGGCTTGCTAGGAGTAGGGGCTGGTAGGGGAGGAGAGGCAATCCAGAGCTCGGGGATCAGGGCCGGATGAAGTGGTCCTTATCCACCTCTCCAGACTGGGCTCTGGCCCGGCCAGCACAGACCTCAGCTCCAGCCACAGAGTCTAATCGGGTGTCCAGGGCCCATGCTCCTGCCAGGCATCCCCTCCTCTAGGAGGCCTTCCCTGACCTTCCACGGTGTCTGCTCCCACAGCCCCCGCGCTTCCCCGATCCCAGTGCCGACCACGCTGGGCTGTCGCTCACTGTGCACCCCTACGTTCCCCGCGGCGCAGGAACTGGCACTGTGCCCCACACGCGGTGGGCGCCCCTGCAGGTCCCGTCAATGAATAAGCCGGGCCCCGATTTTGACTAGAGCCCCAAGCCCCGGGGGCAGCAAAGTATTGTTTACGAAGCAGTCTGCTTTTTATCATTCAGATGAATCTGACAACTCTCTCGTTGGATCCCTGCCCTCGTTAACGCCATTTTAAAAGGAGAAAGAGCCCCCCACCCCCACCCCCCCGAGTCCCGCCGCCCACCTCCCCGCGGGTTCTCGCCAGGGCAGACAAGGAACCCATGGGCGGTTACCACGAAAGCGGCTTTTGGGACGGTGGGCAGGCCCTTTTCACTGGGGTGTCGATCGTCGCCGACTTCTCGATCGCACACCGTGAAGCTGGACCTGCGGTGGGCGCAGAAGGCCACCCTCGCCAGCCCCCCGAGCGCGGCCGGGCCCGGGGCGGCCACACCTCCCGCCCGGAACAAAGCGCCCGGCCGGGTCCGCTCCCCTCCCGGCCAGCGCCGACCGCTCACCGCGCGCTGCAGCCTGGCTCAGCTCCGGCCTCAGGCCGCCTCCTCCATGCCCGCGCCGGCGAAAAGGCAGCGCCGCGCCCGCCGGGCCCAGCGGCAGCCGGACTGGCGGCTCCCGGACTGGCGGCTCCCGGCCCGCGGCCTGCCGGCCGCTCCGGCCCGTCCCCGCCCCGGCGCCTCCTTAAAGCGACCGCGCAGCCCGCGCGCGCCCCGGGAGCCCGGCGCGCCGCGCATTCCTTATATTGCAACAGCGCCTGCTAAAAATAGAGCGCCGCCGCCGCGGGCACTACGGGGGGCGGGCCCGGCGCCGCGACCCTGCCGCCCCCGCGGGCCCCAGATTCCCGGGACGCGCGGCCCGCAGGGGTCAGGCCACCCGCGCCGAGCGCTCCGGACCCGGCAGGGTGCGAGGACCCGGCCGCGGAACCCGGCGGGCGCCGCCGCCACCCCCCACCCCACCCCCGGCCCCGCGCACTTACCGGGTGCGACCCTCGGCGCCGCAGAGCTGGCTATGAGGTAGACGCCGGATGGCAATTCGCCCGGCCTCTTTAAGAGCCTCTGCGCTCCAGCCTTGAAATCTCCGCTCGCGCCCGGCCACCTACGGAGGCTGCAGACGCCTACCCCGTCGTAGGCGACCCCGGGCCGCCACCTTAACTGTGTTCCCTTCGAATCCCGGGCCGTGTTTCTTCCTAGATCCAGACCCCAGAGTCGCTTCCCGCAGGCCCTCTCGGTGCCCGGTTCCTGGGCCTAAAGTTCGTTCAGATGGAGGCGACGGACAGGGACAGGCGACACTCGCGATCCATCTCATTGTTTCAGTTCCGCTAACTCCTCTCCATCGGCGTCATTTTTTCCTTATCTTAGAAACTGAGATATAATTCACATACCATAAAATTCCAGCTTTTAAAGTGGACAGTGCAGCGGATTTTAGTATATTCACAACGTCGTGCAACCATCACCATTACCTAATTCCAGATCATTTTCATACCCTCCCCCAAACAAACAAACAAACAAAACGAACCCATTTGCAGTCACTCCCCATTGCCCGCCTCCTCCCTGCCCCTGGAAACCACTCATCTACTTTCTGTCTCTATTGATTTGCCTACTCGGGACATTTCATGAAAGTGGAATCACACATGTGGTCTTTTGTGACCCAGCTTACTTCACTTCGCAGGATGTTTTCAAGGTTCATCCACGTTGCAGCATGTAGAAATACTTCACTCTTTTCCGTGGCTGAATAGCATTCCATTGTGTGGCTACAACACATTTTGTTTATCTTTCATCAGCTGAGGGACAGCTAGACTGTTTGTACTTTGGGGCTATTATGAATAAAGCTGCTATGAACATTCGTGTACAAGTCTTTGTATGAACATACGGTTTCATTTCTCTTGGGTATATATCAATACCTGTGAGTAGACTTGTGGGTCATATGCTAACTATGTTTAACATTTTGAGGAACCCCCCAAACTGTTTTCCAAAGCAGCTGTGCTATTTTGTATTCTGACCCACAATGTATGAGAGTTCCACGTCTCCACGTCCTCACCAACACTTATTATCATCTCCTTTTGATTATGGACATCCTAGTGGTGAGGGGGTGGTATCTCGTAGTTTTGATTATCAGCGTCATTTTTGAGGATGTTCTTTTTTGTAGATGGACCTTGACGATGACTTGGAACCAGCTTTACACATACATCTGGGGAACTCATTCCCTTATCATTTTGAGAGCTTCACCCACCCCACAGGCCTCAGGAAACTTGCCTACCCTGAGTCCTTCATGCCACGCTGGGGCACCCAGTCTGATGCAGGTTTCGATTGGCATCCCAGGTACCCAAGCAGGCATTTGGTGAGAGCTTTCGTGCCCCCTGCACCCACTCCCACCTGCTGTTCTGAAGGCCCCACGGACCCCTGGAGTCCCCATGGCAGAGAGAAGGGTTTGGGTGCCAGCAAGAGTATCTCATCTCGGTAGGGAGTAAAAGAACTGGTTGAGGAGGGGGCTTGAGGGACAAATGTTCATCCTGACTGGCTGGTCTTGTTCTGGAACCTGCCTATTCCTTGCCCTTCCATTTACCACAGGCCTTGGGGGAGGCAGGCACGGGCCTGTGTGTCCCAGTTGTCTCAGCTTGAGCTGAGACGACGTCTGCACACAGGTCAAAGGTTTGTCTTTATACCACTTTCATACACAAATCTTTAATAATTTGTTTCCCTTAGAAATGGAACTTAACCAGCTTGTAATCACACACAAGTACCTGGGATTCTCTAACGGTGAGATTAGACCCTGAAGGTTGTGGCTGGGGTCTCACCAAAGGGCGCTTGCCCTGTTTGGGCTGCCTCCTCTGCTCTTTGAGCCCTTTATCAGGGCTCAGCTACTGGCAAATAGGAGCTTTAGAGAACAGGGCCACTGAGCAGAAAAGTGAGGCCTGGGATTGATGGTTCATTCATTCAGTAAATACTGCCAGAGCACCTACTATGTGCCGGTGCTGTGCAGAGTCCTACCTCCAAGCAAACTCAGACACCAGCGGAGGGGTAAGTGGTACGGAATTGAGAGACACTGGAGGCTGAGGGAGCCCAGAAGAGGGGCACGTAACCCCATGTGGGGAGAGGCAAGTGCCCAGGGCAGATTTTTTATGAGAGGTGATAATGGAGTCAGGCCTTGATGGACAAAGGCCAATCAGCTAGGCTGAGGAGGGAGGGAGAAAACTTTATAGGCTTGAGGTATGACTGAGCTGAAATCCTTCCCCAAACTCCAGGAGATCCCCACAGCTGACCAGGTGTGCATGGGGCATGATCGAAGGCCAGACTCAGGCCCAAGTTTCAGGCTCTGAGGTCCAAGGCCAGCCACAGAGTCAGGAGACAGTTCCTGGAATGGGGCAAAGATCAGAGCTGTGACCCAGAGTAGGACTTCCCTGCTCAGCAACAAGAGCAAGCGTGTCTGATGCACTGCAGTGCGTCCTGTGCCTACCTCTCTACCCGAGCCTTGCTGAGTGCCATGCCTCACAGCAGACCCAAGCTGGCGTCCAGGGTTCAGTTGGCAAACCTGGGGGGCTTGCGGATTTCAGGGCCAGAAGCCAGCCAGGTCATTGTGGCACAACCTTCCTCCAGAACTCCCTGCCCCAGTGTGGCCCCTGGGGGTTCAAGCAGCTCTGGGCTCCGGAGCACTCACAGCGTGCCAGACATGGGCACAACGATGGGTCTGCGCCTCTCCCAAGGACTCGGGCAGAAGGTCTCACCGGCCCTGCTTTAGACATAAGGAGGCCAGCCCCACCCAGACAGTGGACTGAGAGTCAGGGCCTTCCGACACAGAGCCTCCACTCTTTCCCCTACATCTGGTGGCCTCGGTGGGTAGGTCAGCCGGTCAGTTCTCTGTGTGTGTGTGTGTGTGTGTGTGTGTGTGTGTGTGTGTGTGTGTTGGTGTTGGGAAAGCAGGGAGAAGGTGAAGAAAACACTAGCACTCATCCCAGTCCCAGTCTCTTCAGGCCTGTGGCTGGAATTAATCTTTTGCTGACCCTGGAACACCAACCATGGGTTACAGAAGAGCCTCACCCCACCCCCAGGCCTGTTCTTCCCCCTCAGCTGACCTTTCTTCTGTGCCAACCACAAGGCCTTTCTTCCCCGGGCTGCCCGTGATCTGGCACCAAGAGCTACACAGTCTACTCTCAGGCTTGTCATGGTCTTTACCAACCCAGGTTCAGCCATTTCTCATTTTTAGCTCTCCCTGCTACCCCCTCTGCACCTGCTACACCTGCCCCAGCCCCATTAGGGGAAGCCTCAGAAGATTTTCTTCTTTGATGCTTATGGTTACTGAGGCTTGTTGTCCATCCTTCACATGGACTCCCTCTTGCTCTCTGGGGCCAGAAGAGCAGCTTTCAATCAATTGACTCCCCACTCATGGTCAAACTTCTCCCAAAAGTTGTCCATACACAACTAACATTTGTTTCTGATCATTTATATTTCTCCCCTTGGTCCGTCCTCTGTTTAAAGTCCAGTGATTTTTAAACATTTTGGCCTGCAACGCATGGAAACAAAGAGATTCAACATTGCAAACCAGAACACACACACACACACACACACACACACACGCACACACACACATGTGCGTGCACACCCAGAAGTGAAACAAAAGTTTCATGAAACAGTACTTATTGTCACTATGTGCCATGCACTCTGATCTATTCTATGGTATTCTGTTTCATTCGAAAATGCTAGCAAGACCTACTACATTGATTTCATGCCCCACTAATGGGTTGTGACCTACAGTTTGAAAAACAGTGAACCATGTTTTGACACCTAGAGTCTCAGGGTAGTGACGTGATAGAAATTTGTCAAGAAAGAAAAGTCTACTCTAAGATTTTGAAACACATGCTAGGGACAATAGTTTGAAAAGAGTTCTGAGTTTCATAAGCCCACACGATTTCCTCTTCTAGGTAGGATGTGGTAGGTTGTGGCAGGTCAGTTCTCCTATTGCAACAAACTGAGATGAGGCTCTCCAGCTGTTCCCTCTCCCCTCCCCGAGGACATCTGCTAATCTGGGGCACTGGCTGATGATCAATCTTTGCCCAGAAGGAAGACTTCTAATGGAATAAAGAGAAACCAGTAAAGCTTTTAGTGGTCACGTGGTACTAGAACAACAGACTGGAAATAGGGGACCTTAAAAAAACAACCAATTTTCTCCACATGACATTTGCTGAGTTCTGGGCTGAGAATGCATCTAAAAAGCAGAATGAAATCTTTCAAAGCCCCACAGTGCTTAGAAAATAAAGACTTCCTGAGAAGAAAGAGCCTGCCTCAAAAACAAGGCCAGCTCCTGCCTCCTCCTGAGATTTGCCAGATTTTGAAGCTCCACGGGGACAGTGTCCAGACAGCTGGGCTGGGAACTTCTGAAGGACAGAGCTGTCTCTCCACAGCCTTCCACAGCTTAGGATACAGAAACCTGCAAGGATCTTCAATCAAAATCCACATGTGAGGGTTTCCCTGGTGGTGCAATGGTTAAGAATCTGCCTAACAATGCAGGGGACACAAGATCGATCCCTGGTCCCAGACGATCCCACCTGCCTCGGAGCAAATAAGCCCGTGCACCACAACTACTGAGCCTGGGTGCCACAACTACTGAAGCCTGCACAACTAGAGCCCATGCTCCGCAACTGGAGAAGCTGCCGCAGTAAGAAGCCTGAAATGAAGGGTAGCCCCTGCTCTTGGCAACTACAGAAAGCCCACGCACAGCAATGAAGACCCAACATAGTCAATAAATAAAATAAATAAATTTTTTAAAAAATTAAAAAAAAAATCCACACATGAGGAATAGGGGTAAACCAAAGATAGGTCATGTCTGGCAAAAACTAAAGATGAGATGATCACTCCTCAACCCACCTGCTTAACAGAGGAGACAGGGAACACTCTGTGTGGCAAATGACATCACCTGGAGTCTTGCTCCCTCTTACATACAATGTCTGTGTATAGTAAAACATAGCTAGTTCTGTGAAGAGGCATGAATATTTAGTTGATAAACAACAGAAAAAATAGACAGCAGACACACAGATCATTCAGACAGTGGAGTCAGTAGACAGAACTTTAAAATAACTAACTTTGGAGGAACTGGAACTCTCATGCACTGCTGGTGGAAGTATAAAATGGTATATCCACGCATTAGCCAGAGTGCATGCAGGATACAGAAACTACACAGTACTTTGGACAGGAAATTTTAACGTGAAGAATTATTAGGTATAAGAGGGGACTACCTACTAAGGAGAAAAGAGAACTCTAAAGAATACAGATATAGCAGATATCAGGAGCAGCCCCCAGGGCTGAGGCAGAGCACCCAAGGAAGGAACACGTCTGTGGGTCCCAACCCTCACCTTCTACCACAGGACTGAGAGCCATACCTTATTGGAGATTATGTAGCCATGACCCACTGGATGGTGAAGAGGTTTGCTGAAGGTCCATGTGGATGGAATTCACTGGATAGCTTTCCTTTTGGTGCAGAGAGAAGCCATCCATGGAAGGGTGCCACACTGTGGAAAACTTCCCACAGTACTGATGCACTGGAAAGTCAACCTCTGGAGTTTTGGAGGAAGCTGCCCATGGAGATGTGCTTTGTGTTTCTGGCTGCCACATGCTGCAGGAACCTGCCCAGTGAGCACATCAGAACCAGGAAGAGAAGTCTCTCTCTCCTACAGTGGCTGCCAGTGCTCCCTACTGACAAACCTTAACACTGTGACAGATGGTGAAGGAGAAATGTTTGCAGGGCCCAGCTCCACTAGCACAGGGCAGGTAATTAAGCATGGATTTGGATCTAATAAATTGATAACTGGCACAACTGGCTTTGAGAAACTGTTTAGTAGACTCTACTAAAGCTCAACATACAGCTACCTTTGGACTCAACATTTTATTCCTAGGTATATACCTAAGAGAAATTAGTATGTTCATCAAAAGACATGCATGAGAATATTTATAGCAATTTTAGTCATGATAGCCCCAAACTGGAGACAATCCAAATGCTTATTAACTGGAGGAGGAATAATTAAATTGTAGTTTGTTTATACAATGAAATATTCTACTGCAATAAGTAAGAATGATACACAAACAACAGAAATGAATCTCAGACATCATTATACTAAGTGAAAGGAGCCAGAGACAAAAGACAACATATATGAAGTCCGGTAAAAAGTAAAACTCATTGATGACTGAAGTCAGAATAGTGGTTTTCTCTTGGGGGAGAGGAAGATAACTGCATGGGTGGGAAAGAAGTGCTGGAAACGTTACGTATCTTGATCTGGCTGGTGGTTACATGAATAGATACCAATGTGAAATTCCAGTAAGCTGAGCATTAATGATAAGCACACTTTACACGTTTCATTACATGTGTGTTACACAGTCATCCCTTGGTAGCCACAGGGCATTGGTTCCAGGACTCGATGCACATATCAAAATCCACAGATGCTCAAGCTCCATATTCAGCCCTCTAGTATCTGCTGGCTCCATATCCGCAGATACAACCAGCTTCAGAGCATGTGTTAAGTTTGTGATTCACAGTTGAATTTGTGAATGTGGAACTTATCAATACCAAGGGCCAATTGCATGTTTATTGAAAAAATTCACATGTAAGTGGACCAGTGCAGTTCAAACCCATGCCGTTCAAGGGTAAACTGTACTTTAAAAATTCACAATATCCCCACTTAGATTAATATATTGAATAAAATGGAAGAAAATGTAGATAAAGTAGATGGAGAAAAATGTCATCAGAGAAGTGGAATCTACTAAAAAACCAAACCAAAAAAACAAAGTGAACATCCTAGAACATAAAAAGTATAACTGAAATCAAGAACTCATTGGATAAGTTCAATAGTGACTGAATACTGAGTACAAAATTAATGAACTTGAAGATGAGTCAAAAGAACATGTTGAAACTAAAGCAAAGAGGGAGAAAATAGATGGAGAGAAAAAGAGATAATAGCATCAAAAAGATATGTGGGGCATATTCAAATCTCTAACATTCATATCACCCGAGTTGCAGAAGGAGAGGAGAGAGAGAAAATGAAACAGAAGCAATACGAGTTTTCCCCACTATCTGAAAGCAGAGCATTCCTATGAAACCTTTCATAAGCTGAAATGGCATAAAATGAAACAGGAATTACCTTTGTGCTAATGGGATGCACAAAATAAATTGAGATAAAGCACAGATGCTCACAGACACCGTTCATAGCTATGGTGCCTTGATGCTGAGATGCTGAGTGTAGTTCCTGGGGAAGGAGCTCGGCGATGCCCTTTTGCTGCTTCTGTAACAGCTCCCTGTAAAAACAAAGGCTGAACATTATTTTCAATTTTTGCCTTTTTCCATAAAGGTGAAAATCCTCTATGAATTTCTTTTTCTTAGTGAAAACATGTACTAATGTAGGTCTTTTGTAAAAGCATAAAGCAAACCTTCAAAAAGTGGGAAATTACTGTATTCAGAGAGATAATGGCAGGAAATTTTCCAAAACCTGTGAAAGACATAAATCCATAGATTCAAGGAGTCTGATGAATTCCAAAAGTGATAAGCACAAAGAAAACTACATGCAGGTTCACCATAGTTAGATTGCTGACAGCAGGGTAAAAAAATAAAAATTTAAGCATTAGACATCTTTCTTCATTGAAAAAACCCTTTGATGCACATTTCCTGGTAGCTGATAAGAAGCTGAGCTTGGGTGAGAGCCATTCCCTACTACGTGAACAATGTGGCCGGCCTCTCAACAGAAGTCACCCCCCAATGTCATTTGGCATCCTGAGCACCAATTCTGAATAATCCCCAGCCCCAGCTGCAAAACAGTGGGAAAATGATCATTTGTAGCCACATGTTTTCCTGTCTTAGTATTTGAAATATTATAATACCAAGTCAGAAAAAGGGAAATTGCCTGGATTTTGAAACTGAACACGCAAGATTGGCTCATTTCAATTTAGTCCAATTTTCTGAAATCCAATAGTATTACCCCTGTCAACAAACAAGACAGAAGAATTTTAGGTCTCTGGTGGCTAGGATTTTAAAACATTTTTACATTAAAACAAATATGGATATGGTAGTATTCCAAAATACACACAAATCTTTGAGATAAAAGTGAAGTTTAGAGAACTCAGAGGTCATTTAGAATTAAGACCTTAGATGTCCAAAAAATTTTTGGATGTCACGTGGCAGAAAGAGAGCTAGCTGGCTCTCCAGCCTCTTCTTATAAGGGCGTTAATCCCATTCATGAGGGCATCACCCTCATAACTGAATTACCTCCTAAAAGCCTCACCTTCAAATATAATTGCATTAGGATTAGGGTTTCAACATATGAATTTTGAAGGGACACAAACATTCAGCCCATAACACTATACAACTATACAACTATAATAATCAAGTCAGAGAAGTACTGGCATAAGGATAGACAAATACATCAGTGGAATAGACTAGCGAGTCCTGAAAGAAACTGACACTTAACAACTGACTGGTATTTCACAAAGATGCCAAAGCAATCCAGTGGAGTAAAGGAAAGTTTTTTCAACACATGGTGCTCGCACAATCAGAAATCCACATGAAAAAAAAAAAAAAAAAAAAAGAAGAACCTTGACTTCTACTTCACATCACCCACAAAAATTAATTTGACACGGTGGTACAACCATACTGTGGGATATGCAGCAGTTAAAAAGGAACAAAATATTGATACATGCAACAACTGCAGGGAATTATGCTGAGTGGAAAAAAGCCAATCCCAAAAGGCTACAAATTGCATGATATGATTTAGATATCATTAAAAAAATATTTTATATTGGGGTATAGTTGATTAACAATGTTGTGTTAGTTTCAGGTGTACAGCAAAGTGATTCAGTTATACCTACACATGTATCCATTCTTTTTTATTTTTTTATTTTTACTTATTTATTTTAGCTCTTTATTGGAATATAATTGCTTTACACACTTGTACCAGTTTTTGAGGTACACCAAAGTGAATCAGCTCTATTTATACATATATCCCCATATGCCCTCCCTCCTGCGACTCCCTCCCACCCTCCCTGTCCTGGCCCTCTAAGGCATCACCCATCATCAAGTTGATGTCCCTTTGTTATGCAGCAACTTCCCACTAGCTATCTATTTTACAGTTGGTAGTGTATCTATGTCTATGCTACTTTCTCACTTTGTCTCAGCTTCCCCTTCGCCCACACCCACCCCTAACCCCGTGTCCTCCAGTCCAGTCTCTGCATCTGCATCTTTATTCTTGCCCTGTCACTGGGTTCATCAGTACCATTTTTTTAGATTCCATATATATGAGTTAGCATATGGTATTTGTTTTTCTCTTTCTGGCTTACTTTGCTCTGTATGACAGTCTCTAGGTCCATCCACCTCATTACATGCAGCTCCATTTCATTCCTTTTTATGGCTGAGTAATATTCCATTGTATATATGTGCCACATTTTCTTTATCCATTCATCTGTTGATGGGCATTTAGGTTGCTTCCATGTCCTGGCTATTGTAAATAGTGCTGCAATGAACATTGTGGTATATTCCATTCTTTTTTAGAATCTTTTTCCATTTAGGTTATTACAGAATATTGAGTAGAGTTCCCTGTGCTATACTAGATATTTTTTAAATGACAAAATTTTAGAAATGGAGGGCAGAATACCCAATCATGCCAGAGGTTAGGGACTGGCGGGGAGAGATATGCAGAAGGGAGGTGGGTGTGACTATAAAGGCAACACAGAGAATCCTTGTGTTCAGGATCTTGACTATGGTGGTGGATACATGAACCTAAATATGATAACATTTTATAGAACCTAATACACACACACGCACACGCACACACCCAAATGAGTACAACTAAAACTAGGGAAACCTGAGTAAGATGGGTGGATTGTATTGATGTCAATATCCTGGTTGTGATATTATACTATAGTTTTGTAAAATGTTACCATAAAGGGAAACTCGCAGAGTGTACTAAGGTTTTTTTCAAGGTTATTTTTACCACTGTATGCATCTGTAATTATCTCAATAATCTTTTCAGTGAAAAAGTGAATTTGAGATGGATCATAAGTCTAAAAGTAAATTTTAAATAACTTCTTTTATTATAATTTAAAAATAATTTCTAGTATTATAACTTTAAAATAAAGGGTATGTCTTCAAGAAAGTAGGCAAAGATTCCTTAAGATCTCTTTGGACAAAGAAAACAATAAACAGAATAAAAAATTGATAAATTAAATCTCATCAAAAATGTAAAATTTCTTGTCATTAAAGCCATCCTGGTAACATCAGGCTGGCAGCTGGGGGCAGAGTGTGGAGGATTCTACACCTGACACTTCATCACTTAGGCCCCAGAGGAACACTCAACATGTCCACCAGGGCTGAAGAAAATTAATCCAATGGCTCCACCTGGGGGCAAGGGAGGGAGCGGCCATCATGATCCTTGACTGGGAAGCTACCTCCCCTCAAAGATCCGACTCTGAACATGATACTTTAACAGCAATGCCAATAACAGCTTTACAGCCAAACTTTAAAAGACATTCCCTCTCTTCACAACATCCCTGAATGATAGGTATTATATTCCTCCTTTCAAAGACGAGGGAACCAAGCTGAAGTAACTTGCCCAAGTTCACATGGGCAGCAGGTGGTAGGTCCAGGACCCATCCAAGCCTGTTAGACTTGAAAGTTCCCAGGTCTATGACTCCTGGCTGCCTTCCACAGAGCAAGTTACAGTAGGGACATGCTAGCACTTACGGAAAAAGAAAATATAATATCTGGAAGCAGAGATGTTTGTCAGCATAGACAAAGATGTATGTATACATTCTTATCTAACATGGAAGACTGGAAGTTACTAGGGGAAATAATTTGCTCTGGTTTGTGATTTGCTTTTAAAGGGAGTAGGTTCATTCCTCTTTTACAAAGTCGTATCACAGCTTTGAAATATTTTAATGGAGAAAATGTTCCTGGTGCTCAATTTGTATCACAGAAGGGTTTCCCTTGAGGAAATGACCACCTTGTGGCAATGTACATAACTTGCAGGAGAAAGAAGGGTTTTTGTTTGTTAGTTTCCAATCTTTCAGACTCCAAAATGCAGCATTCACCCTTAAAGTTGGTAGTTTTTGTATTAAACAAAGCAAAACAAACAAAAAAACTACCTTCCTTAGGAGAGACTTAATTAAAACAGATATCTTTGAAAAAGATACCTGACTTTTGGGCAAAGCAATCAAATCAATGACCCATGTCATAAAATATGTAAAAGACAGAAACTTCATTAAATCAAGATGCTAAAAGTTGGGGTGATCCACTTGGGAGAAAATTGAGGAGGTTCCATACTGTCTAAACTGTACATTTTTGAAAGGAAAGAGTGATGCTATTAATAATTACATGGGACAACAGGTGTAAGGTCAGGGTGTAAAGACATGTGGTTCTCCTAAATTTGTTTCTGTGGTTTAGCCTGGCAAGGCTGTGATTGCATTTTATAGTAGATAGAAACCACGTGGTGAGAAATCTAATGCTTTTAAAGTGAATGAAAAGTCTTTACCTCTCAGTGTGCTGGCAGGAGGAGTTTAGTATCTGATTTGGATTTTACTTTGGAAACTAAGATCTAAGGGAGATTTCAAATGATTCAAGAGCTTGTGGCACCACCACCATGTGGCAAAAAACATCATTTGCACCTAGTAGAACCGTTTGTAATGCTGTGCCTTACAGACACCATGGTATGGATGAAACAATTTTTCGTGAATAAAGCTGCTGTAAATATTTATGTGCAGGTTTTTGTGTACATGTAAGTTTTCAGATCAGTTGGGTAAACATATAGGAGCACAATTGCTGGATCATATGGTAAGACTATGCTTAGCTTTGTAAGAAGCTGCCAAACTGTCTTCCAAAGTGGCTGTACCATTTTGCATTCCCACCCGCAATAAATGAGAGTGCCTGTTGTTCTCTATCTATCTCCACCAGGATTTAATACTGTTAGGTATTTTTTTATTTTAGACATTCTAATAGGTATGTAGAAGTATCTCATTATTGTTTTAATTTGTAATTCCTTAATAACAGAAGGGGTTGAAAATATTTTTCACTTGTTTACTTTTCATCTGTATATCTTCTTTGTTCAGATCTTTTGCCCATTTTTAAATTCGGTCATTTTCTTATTGTTGAGTTTTGTGTGTTTTGGATAAAAGCCCTTTATCAGATATGTGTTTTGCAAGTATTTCCGCCCTCGTCTTTCCATTCTCTTAACAGTCTTTTGAAGAGCATAAGTTTTTAATTTTAATAAAGTCCAACTTATAAATTTTTTCTTTCATGAATCATCCTTTTGATGTTGTGTCCTGAAATGTCATTGCCAAACCTAAGTTCACCTAGATTTTCTCCTAGAAGTTTTATGGTTTTCCATTTTATATTTATATTTATTTTATATTTATGTCCATGATCCATTTTGAGTCAATTTTTGTGAAAAGTGTAAGGTCTGTATCCAGATTTTTCTTTCTTTCTTCCTTCCTTCCTTCCTTTCTTTCTTTTTCTTTCTTCCTTCCTTTCTTTCTTTCTCTTTTTCTCTTTCTTTCTTTCTTTCTTTCTTTCTTTCTTTCTTTTTCTTTCTTTCTTTCTTTCTTTCTTTCTTTCTTTCTTTCTCTTCCTTTCTTTCTTTCTCTTCCTTCCTTCCTTCCTTTCTTCCTGTTTCTTTCTTTCTTCCTTCCTTCCTTCCTTCCTTCCTTTCTTCCTGTTTCTTTCTCCCTTCCTTCCTTCCTTCCTTCCTTCCTTTCTTTCTTTCTTTCTTTTTCTTTCTTTCTTTTTCTTTCTTTCTTTTTTGCAAATGGATGTCCAATTATTCCAGCACCATTTTTTGAAAAGATTATTCTTTCTACATTGACTTTCCTTTGCCCCTTTGTCAAAGATCAGTTGACTACATTTGTACAGGTCTATTTCTACACTTTTTATTCTATTCCATTGATATGTGTATCTATTCTTTCACTAAAATGCTGTCTTGCTTATTGTAGTTCAATGGTAAGTCTTAAAGTCTAGTAGTGTCAGTTCTCCAACTTTGTCATTCTTCACTGTTGTGTTGACTATTTAGAGAGTCTCTGACCTTTTCGTATAAACTCTAGAATCAGTTTGTTATATCCACAAAATAGCTTGCTGGGATTTTGGTTGGAATTGTGTTTAATCTGTAGATCACATCTTAACAATATTGATTCTTCCTATCCACAAACATGGAATAAATAAATCTTTTAAATGTCTTTCATCAGCTATTATTAATTTCTAGTTTAATTCCATTGTGGTCTCAGAACATACTCTGTATGATTTCTATCCTTTTAAATTTGTTAGGGTATGTTTTATGATCTGGAATGTGGCCTATCTTGGTGAATGTTCAATGTGAACTTGAGAAAAATCTGTATTCGGCTGTCATTAGAGGAAGTACTGTATAGATGTCAATTAGATCTTGTTGATTGATGTTGTTACTCAGTTCAACTATATCCTTGCTCATTATCTGCCTGTTGGATCCACTCATTCCTAAAGATGTGGTGTTGAAGTCTCCAATTATAATAGTGGGTTTATCTCTTTTTTCTTTGTAGTTCAATCAGTTTTTGCCTCAGGTATCTGAATGATCTGTTGTTGGGTGCCTATATAGTAAGTACTGTTATGTCTTCCTGGAGAACTGATCCCTTTAACATTATGGAGTGCCCTCTCTTTATCCCTGATAAGTTTCCTTGTACTGAAATCTGCTTTGCCTGAAATTAATATAGCTACTCCAGCTTTCTTTTGATTAGTGTTAGCATGGCACAGCTTTCTTCACCCTTTTACTTTACTTTTAACTATTTTTTGAAACTTTTAAACCTATGTCTTTATATTTAAAGTGGATTTCTTGTAGATAGAGTTAGGCCTTGTTTTTTATCCCTTGATAATTTCTGTTTTTTAATTAGTGTAGATCATTCACACCCTGTTTGTAACTGTTTTCTATTTGCTCCACTCGATTTTCATATCTAATTTTGAATTTGTAATTTTGAATTCTTTGTTTTAAAGGGAACCTCTTCAAATCCTTCAAAACCTGGAGCCACCTCTGCCCGGCATGTATTAAGTAACAATAGAAGAGCCGCATGCCAGCCCTGGTGTGACAGAAGGGATGCAGGGATTCTAGGACGCAACTGTACAGTACATGAATGCACCGGGTCTTTGCTTGGTGGGTCCAAATGTCCCAGGGACAAACACTTCAGCGTTCCTACAGTCCCATTCTGACAGCAAGGGGAGGGACTCCCTCCTGCCTTTCCGCAGGGCCCGGAGTAGGCGTGGCTTTTGTGTGTTCTTATTACCTGGCCGCCTTAGCGCGGCTCTGTGTTGCCATGACGACCGTGGCTGGGTAGCGGCGGACTCTACTGGAAACCCTCGCTGCATGCTGAGGACCGTGTACTTGTTTGCAGTGGCTGTTTCCCAGGAGTAAGTTGGAACAGTAGGGATAGTAGGGTTTTGTGGCTTTTTCCGCCCGAATTCTTCAGCAGTCGCTCCAACGCCTGACGGGCTGCACGCCCGGGAGCCCGGCCTCCGGCCTCTGCGAGTACCCCTTGGCCAGCTCTGGGGTGGGGAAGGGGCTCCACAAACCCGCAGAAAATCGTCTGGCGAGCTATGAACCATCCGGCCGCAAGTTCTGCTTCCCCCGTGGGTGTCCATTTTGCATCACTGCGTTTATTTGCTGCCATTCATAATTAACTTAAAGGGACGGGGGTGGGTGGGGGTGGGGAGTTTTGAAGGAGTCTCTCGGCTTGCCGATCAGGGCAACGTTTTGTCAGTAACAGAGCTTCTGTCTTCTTTGCAGAGCCATGGGCAGCAAGAAGAAGGAAACTGCCCTGCAGGTGAGCCTCAAAGGGGAGCTTGCTTCCAGCATTTGATTGGGGTTTGGGGGCGAGAAGGATGGTGTGGAGCCCGAAGTGCAGGATAAAAATGATGTTCTGTTTGCCAGTAGTATGTGACAGGCAGCGTTCTCAAACTTGAATATTGTACCCTTCCGTCTTAAAGGAAAAAAAAACTTATCTCGGACCTCTAGTGATGACAAATTTTGTGCACTTAAATATAAACAAACATAAACTTGGATAAAAGCTGTTTATGCTTTTAGTGTTTATACAACCATAAAACCCAAACATGAATTTAAAAAAAAAACTAAAAAAACAAGAAAATATGAATCAGTATAGTTTGATGTGACATATTTTTTACTGAAGTATAATTGCAGCTTGCTGAGGGAATATGGTATATGTTCTTTTGAGTTTGGGCATGTGTCTGTAACTATGCCCTCTCGGAAGACCCAGTTCTCCCACCACTGCTCTCTAAAATCACTTGATTATTCAAGAAATATGTTTTGATATGTTATGGTCTACATTTTGTTATAGAGTGCCTTACCTCATTTGTGCCTGTAACAAGTGAATTCATAAGCCAGCATCTGCTCTTTTTTTCCCTAGTCCTGGACAATAAGTAGTGGTTGATTCTAAAGCGATGTTAAAAAATGTGCAGGCATGGGTCCTGAAAGTGGGATGGGGGGATTTATCATAAGACTGTCTGAATGATGTGTAATATGCGTACCTTTTAAAGCAAGCTTTAAAATGTCTCGTAGTCAGTTCAGCCCATCAGGGTACATACATGCTGAGGTTCTAGGCACCTCTTGGAGAATAGGGTGGCAGTGGTCTTGAGGCATCTGATTTCTTCTTTATTGTTCTCTGTGGCACCAGCACTTTACATGTGAATTTCAAAAGCCTAGTGATTTTTAAAAAGGAGAAAGCAATGTCAGGTTAAGGATAGTACACAGGGCGTGGGGTGGGCTGGGAAGGGAAGAGCTTCTGTCTGGAAGTCGAAGACTTGATGCAGTTCTTGACTCTTCTCTAGCCAACTCTGAGACTTTGGCTAAATCACGTAACCTCTGTCTCCAACCAATCCAGTCAGTTCCAACCAATCCAAATAATTCCAACCAATCCAACCAATTCCAACAATCCAACTAATTCCAACCAATCCAACTAGTTCCAACTAATCCTAATCAGTTCCAACAAATCCAATTAATTCCAACGAATTCAACCATTCCAACCAATCTAAAGATGCACAGCCTGTATCTAATCAGGCGGAAACATCAAACACACCCACACTGAGAGGCACCCTACAAAACAACCCTCTTGTAGTCCTCGCAAGTATCAAGGTCATGGAAATCAAAGAACAACTGAAGAACTGTTACAGACTAAGAGAGACTAAAGAGGCTTGACAGATAAATCCAGCACATGATTCTGTTTGGATCCTTTGTTATTCAGGACATTATTGGGATGATTGGTAAAACTTGATGGGGTCTGGGGATTAGATAGTAATAACATATCAGTATTTATTTCCTGACTTTGATGATTGTACTGTGGTTATGTAGAATAATACAAGGATAATGGGAAATCAGATTAGTGACTTACTTTCAAATAATTCAAGAAAAAGTTCTTTACACTGTACTTGCAAATTTTCTGTAAGTTTGAAATTGTTTCCAAATAAAAACATTAATAAAAACAAAATTGTACACTATTAATAATGTGCTATTTATAATATACTGTGTATTTCTTTGATTTTCATTTCTGATATAGACCAAAAAACTTTGTAGATAGATAAGAGAAAAATGTGAAGAAATGGCAATAAATCCAACTGTTACGATATAGATGTTGGGATATATTTAACAAAAGATGTGCAAAACATACACACCAAAAACTACAAAACATTGCTGTGAAAAATTAAGGAATACTTAATAAATGTTAAGAAACATTATGTTCATGGACTGGAAGACTCAGTCTTGTTAAGATTTCAGTTTTATCCCAAATTGATCCATAAATTTGATGCAATCCCAATTAAAATAATTGCAGAAATTGACAAGCTCATTCTAAAATGTATATGGAAATGTAAAAGAGTTTGAATAGCCAAAACAATCTCGAAAAAGAAGAACAGATATGGAAGCCTTACACTGCCTGAATTCCAAGACTTATCATAAAGCTACAGTAATCAGAATAGTATAGTATAAGTATGGCATAAGAATAGATAAATAGGTCAATGAAACAGAATAGAGTCCAAATTAAACCCATACTTATGCAATCAATTGGTTTTCAACAAAGGTGCCAAAGCAATTTAATAGGGAAATAAATCTTTTCTGTAAATTTTACAGAAACAACTATGCCTACACATGGAAAAAAAAATTAACCCCAGTCCTTCCCTCACAATACAGACAAAAATTAATTTCAAATGACTCACAGACTTAAATGTGAAAGCTTAAACTATAAAGCTTCCAGAAGAAAATAGGAGAGCCTCTTTATGACTTTGAGGAAAGGTTTCCTAAGAAGGACATAGTAGCCTTAACCATAAAATTAAAATTTGATAAATTTGACTTCATCAATATTAAAAACTTTTGCTCAACAAAAACTGTTAAGAAATTAATAGGCAAACCACAGACTTAGCATTTTTTTACAATACATATTTCTGACAAGAACTTGTTCCCCACCAAAAAAAATATGTAACCTAATAATAAAAAGGCCAACAATCCAATTTAAGAAAATGAAAATCAATGGACACTTCTCAAAGAAGATATACAAATGACTGATAAGCCCATTAAATAGTGCTCAATGCCATTAGTCATCAGGGAAATGAAATGAAAGCCACATTGAGATACCACTACATCACCAATAGTGTGGCTAAAATTTCAAAGACAGCACTACATTTGGTGAGAATGTGGAGCAACCAGAACTCTTATACTCTGCTGATAGAAGTTTAAAATGGTTCAAGCACATTAGGAAAAGCACGGGCAGTTTCTTATTAAAGTGAACATACACTTACCCTATGTCCCACCAATTTAACTCCTAGGTATTTACTTACCAAAGACAAATGAGAACATGAACACAAAAGGATTTAACAAGAATGTTCCTAAGTCTTTATGCATAAGAGCCCCAAACTCTGTCAAGCATGTTATGATGTTGTCATACACTGGAACACACTCAGGAATAAAAATGAACGAACCACTGACACACAACTACACAGATGAACACCAAAAATATGCTGAGCAAAAGAGGCCAGTGCAAAATAAGACATGCTGTACTATTTCATTTATATGAAGTTTTAGAATAGGCAAAATGAGCTTATTATGACAGAAAGTGGATTAGTGTTTCTCTGGGATGATGAGTAGGGAGTGACTGGGAGGAGACAGGAGGGAACTTTCTGGGAAGATGGAATGTTCTGTATTGTGGTAGGAGTGTGGTTACCCAGATGTATGCATTTGTCAAAACTCACTGATTTGTAGCAGTTTAGCTCTGTGTGTCTCAATATATATAATTTACAGCTCAATAAAATGTATAAAAAGACAACAACAAAAAAAAGGAGTACCTCTCTGTACACAGATACAGATAATTGTCAAAATTTAATGTTGAGTAAAAACACAAATTGCAAAAGGTTATCTTCAGTATGGTGCTACTTATGCATATTTATGGACATGAAACAATTTCATATACTGTTTTTGGACAAGTAACAAATTAAAAAAATTTTTAAATGAGATTTCTTAGGATAGTGGTTATTCTGGGGGATGAAGGCAGGAGGAGAGAGAAAAGAGAAAAGATGATTGGGGAAAGATGATAGCTTGAGCTGTATTTGTAAGTATTTCAGAGAGAGAGAGAGTGAGAGAACAGAATAGGTAGATATTTGGAGCAAATGAATACATAAAATTGTCTCCCCATTGGTGCCCTCAATAACAGTGTTTGTTCCTCTTTGATGCTAGGTCAACATCAGCACCCAGGAACTTTGGGAGGAAATGCTTAGTTCCAAAGGACTAACTGGTAATTTAAGATAATTTTTTTGATCCATCCTTTTCAAAATTGCTAAATGACATATTGAGTCATGAAGAGAAAACCTGCAAAAAGCATCATTTCCCTATAACCTTGAGTTTCATAAATAAAGAACCAGGTAATTTCTTTGTGTATATATCCATATCTGACTTGAATATCTGTGAGTTTGGTTCAGGAAACTAGTCAGTGCTACTGGCTATCAGGGTTCCCTTGTTTTAGAGCTGACTGTCATCCTCAGGGCTTGTTTGGTGTTAAGGAACAGAAACCTCTTCTAATTATCTAAGGCACAAAAGGGGAAGGTATTGAAAAGAATATGGAATCTCTTGGAACTCAAGGGCTTGAAGGAGAGCCAGGCAACGCAAGTGAGTGGACCCAGGGGCTGACAGCACAGCCACTGTCACTGGGCCTCCTTGTCACTATCTTCTTTGTATCGATTATCTATTGCTGAGCAACAATTTACCCCCAAACGTAGTGGTTATACCACTAAATATTTATTATCCCATGGTTTCTGTGCATCCGGAATCCAGGGGTTGCTTAGCTGGGTGCCTTTGACTTGGGGTCTCTCACAAGGCTGCAGCTAAGGAGTCAGACAGAATGTCAAGGCTCAACTTAGAGTTGAATTTACTTCCAAGCTCAGTCATGTGGCTTTGGCAGATCTTAGAAGGTCACTTCCAAGTCCATTCCTGTGGCTGGCGGCCGGACCTAGGTCCTTGCTGGTTGGATGGCAGCTTCCCCCAAAGCAGGGCTCAGGGAGGCAGGGAGAGAGAGAGAGATGAAAGTCACAGCCTTTGCGTAACCTAATCTCAAAAGTAACATCCCATCACTTTTGCCTCGTTCTATTCGTTAGAAGCACTGGGTCCAGCCTACACTCAAGGGCAGAGGATTACACAAAGGCATGAATCCCAGGAGCCAGGGCTCACTGGAGGCATCTTAGAGCCTGCCCAGCACAGCTGCTCCCCCACTCTTCCTTTCTCTGCTTCTTTTCCTCTAAAGACCTCTGGGCTACATTTTTGTGTTTGCTCAGTTCTCTCTATAAATACATCTGCTCCATCAGCTTGTATCTGCTCTCATCTCTCTCTATCGCCAGCACCCCCACCCCACTGTCCCACCATAACTTCAGCACTCAAGCCCGCCGCCCCATCCCTCTCTCAAGACTCAATTTGTGTCTCCAGCCCTGTCACCCACTGTTCCCTGGGGTGTGTCCTCGACTCCAACCTGTTTCCCAAACATGCCACAAGTTTCCTCACTTCTTCACTTGTATCCATGTTGTTCTACTACCGGGAATATCATGGTCCCATCACAGCCTGTAGAAATCTTTCTCATTCCTGGGCAGCACTAAAGCAACCTCCTTGCATGAAATCTTTCTGAACCTCTGTGAGGTCACTTCCATCTGGCGTCTCTAGGGCATTTGGGGTGGGACTCTGTCTCAGCCGGCCAGCACACACCCAGCCTGGTGTGACCCCTGTCCGGGTGGGCATTCCATCCTTTCCCCCAGCCTCTAAACACAAGGCCATTGTTTTTTTCTTCTCCATCTGGAGCAGACGTGTCCAGGCTGGGCCAAGCGAGTACTTAATAAACGCGGTTGCATTGACCCAGGATGTGGGTGTGAGTCTGGCCACACTCTACTACTTGAGGGATTACAAAGCTTTGTTGATGGTGCCAGGTCATCACTATTTTGTCCATGTGTCTCGTCTGTGCAACCAGAACATGGCTCCAGGGCAAAACGACCAGGACTTCTATTTCTTTAACAACAGTAAGAAAGTCACCAGCTCATCATTTTTTTGAGAATTTGCCATGTTTTAAGCCCCCTATGCGATCATAGCTGAGATCTATTGAGCGTGGACTTTGTCGAGCCCTGCTCAAAGCATAGCACAAGGGAATCACATGGACTGAAGATAGCAGAGGCACATCTGCCCCTCCTCATCAAGCAATCACGAGAAGACATGCTCTTCCT
The DNA here is from genome assembly GCF_030028045.1 of Hippopotamus amphibius kiboko. NCBI lineage: Eukaryota > Metazoa > Chordata > Mammalia > Artiodactyla > Hippopotamidae > Hippopotamus > Hippopotamus amphibius. The sequence continues at coordinate 118,572,820 of NC_080191.1, read as the reverse complement.
TCTTTCTAGAACCAGCAGAGATGTGTTTCTTTCTTTTTTTTTTAATATAAATTTATTTATTGGCTGCTTGGGTCTTCGTTGCTGCACATGGGCTTTCTCTAGTTGCTGCAAGCGGGGGCTACTCTTCATTGTGGTACGCAGGCTCCTCATTGTAGTGGCCTCTCTTGTTGTGGAGCACGGGCCCTAGGTGCGTGGGCTTCAATAGTTGCGGCACATGGGCTCAGTAGTTGTGGCTCATGGGCTCTAGAGCACAGGGTCAATAGTTGTGGTGCACGGGCTTCGTTGCTCCGTGGGAATCTTCCCAGGGCAGGGCTCAAACCCCTGTCCCCTGCATTGGCAGGCGGATTCTTTACCACTGCGCCACCTAGGAAGTCCCAAAGATGTGTTTCTAAAGTCAGCCACCATCTTGGAACTGTTGCCTTCTGCCGGCTCAATTCCATCTGCCTTCAAACATGCAAAAGTCTATTCAGATGAACACTACCCCACCGCCCCCTGCTTTTCATTTTCTCGGCCATTCCTTTCCTTCCTTCTCTTTTTGTTTTCTGCCTTTCAGAGTCAATCTCTTCATATATTTCCTCTCCAATCCCCAATCCCCTGTCCCCCATAACCATGGGAAACGCACCTTTGTTGCCACTGCTCCTTGTAGAGCCAGGGAGTGCGAGAGGAGATGAGAATCTGATACAAATGACTAGGCTGACCTAGCAATGCAAATCTTGCGTAGAGATTGGTAGCTAATTGGGTCCCAATTTTTTCCCCCTGGGGCTTGAAACCTGCTCTCTTTGGTGGACCTGGATACAGGGTCCTCTGAGTCTTCAAGGACTTTTTCCTGGCATGACCCAAATGCCTGTCTCTCCCATGACTGTGGTCTACTGAAATCTCCAAACCCCTCAACTGTGAAGCCGCTGTCCTCAAAGAAGTCCAGAGCTTTATCCTCCACCTGGATGCCGAGGAGCACCAAACCTCTCTCTCTTGCCCCTGTTGGTGTCTGGTTGCCTTTGGGGCCATTTGCCTTAGACTCTCTGGTTGCTACTGGAAATGCAACATGTCTGGAATCTAGTTCACTTTCCTCCCTCCCCAAACGCTCTCTCCCTGCTTCCACCCGGTTCTTCCTCTCTGCTGGGCTCAAAGGTGCGGTCCTTCTCACACCCACAGGACTGTCACCTCCAGTCTTTCTAATTCCTTTTCAAAGTCTCAGGGATTCCTCTGTTCCTTCCCTCCCTCGACACTGCCACCCCTGTGTCTGGCTTCCTCGTCCCTCCCAAACCCATCTGGCTCTCACTTTCTCTGCAAAACTATGTTGCTTGGCTGAACTAACCAATACCCTTGAAATTGTGTATCTTCTTTCCTGGAGTCACTGAAAGAGCACGGGCATCAGATAAGCCTCACTCCAAAACTTGGTTCTACTGCTTGAGAATTTTATTTTTTTAAACTTGGGTTGGTTCTTTCATTCCTCATTCCTATGGTAGGATAATGATACGTATCTGGCTGGATTTTTTGAGAGAAAAGCAAAGAGCAGACGCCCTCTTGTAGCTCAGTAAATGTTAATTCTCTCTCCTTTCTAAAACTTACTGTGAATCCTCGTTGCCAAGTAAATCGGGATGGAGTTCTTCAAACCCACTTTCCCTGCTCCTCCAGTGATCTCTGCCACCGCTTCCCACAGCCCAATCCCAGCAGCCCCTGAACTCCCCCAGCACGCTTCCCACCACGGCCTCCCTCTCTGCACATCCACGCCTGACATTTCCACAATGCCCAATGCAAGTCACCCCGCCAATGGGAAGCCTCCTCCCCTGATTCCTACAACACAGCATTAAGACTGTGCTGCCAGAGTCTATGCTGATTTTAATAATGATTTAGGGAATTCCCTGGTGGTCCAGTGGTTAGGACTCCACACTTTCACTGCCAAGGACCCGGGTTCAATCTCTGGTCCGGGAACTGAGATCCTGCGAGCCATGTAGAGTGGCCAAAGAAAGAAAAAGAAAAAGAGATCATTTACATCATGTGTAATTAATCATCCTCATATGATGTGAAAATTTTGAAACGTGAATCTTCAAAAAGTAAAATCACAAACTGCATGCTATTAAAACTGGCAGGGCTGATAGTTTATAAGCAGTGTCCACACTCTCTTCCCATGAGCATGCACTCTAGCTGCCGAACAGAAATGCCCCCTGTGTGGATCAGGCCTGAGTTCTGAGTGCTGAGGTCTTTAGGAAGACATCCTTCCTTAAAATGTGACTGACTTGCTGCGTCTGACCGGGCTGGGCAGGTCCTGCGTGTATCTGGTGCACATGTGTTGGCTTTGCTGCTTTGCTCCTTATAGGCCTCGGGGTCTAGTACAATCAGAAGAGAGGGTCTCTCACACCCAGTCCTGCCACACTCCAGAGACTGGGACCAAAGTAGAAAAAGGGGCCCCGGTTTCCACCTAGGTCTCTCTCAGGTTCACTTTCCAGGAGAATGGTGTTCATTTGATAAAGTAAGTAAAAACTCTCCTTTACCCAAAGCAAGTGGCTTTTAACTTATTAGGAGAAAAGGTTAATGCTGTGTTTATTATTGAAGTAGCTAAGAGTTGATTGTATGCTGATAGGTCACCTACAGTGACCTATGCCTTTTAGAAGAGACAGTTTCAGTCCAGCTCAAATATTTACTGAGGGCTTGACCCTGAATGTAGCTGAAAATTCCTTAAGGCAAAGGATCCATGTTAAGTAAGTGATTTTCATTATTCTCACTTCACTGTGTTTAGAATTTGGAACACTGAGTTCATAAGAATGAGGGAAAGCTGTGTTTCCATGCTCACTCATGCTCTGCTGGGATAATAAATCCCTTTAACCATTCAATAAACATCCCTGCAAACAGATGTCCATTGGAGGGGGCTGGAATGTGCAAGTATCAATTTTGCCTGGCATGCTGGGCGCTGCTGCCGGCTGAGCGCTCCTGCTTCTTGGTTCCACGCAGTGGTTGACGTCTACCAAGGCTGGTGCGGCCCCTGCAAGCCCGTGGTGAGCCTCTTCCAGAAGATGAGGATGGAGGTCGGCCTGGACCTTCTGCATTTTGCATTAGTAAGATCCTCCCTCAGCAGAATGTCACACAACATCGTAAAAAAATTAAAAATTTAAAAACAGGAACAGGAAGTTTGAGGGGCCTTTTTCAGATCATCGACGAGGCGTCTGTTGTGGATTATTTTTGCTGATACCACTTTCTCTAGAGAGGAGGCTTCCTCCCCACCCCGCCTCCCGACAGTCCCTGTGGGCTCGGCTGCCCCTGATGCTGGAGCTGGGAAGGCGTGCGGCCACGCTAAGGCCAGTGCTCCTCCTTGGCTCGTGGACGCTGCGCATCCTGAAGTTTTACTTCCAGGGCACAAGGTTTAAGATTTCCATCCTTGCTCCTTAAAGGGGAACTTATGAGCAAATGTTTACTTGGATCAGTGTATGGAAATGGGAATCACTTCCAGAGAAGCGTGCAAGAGACACTGGATGAGCTGTATGGGTTGAGGCTCAGAGACAGCAAATGCAGGCGAGACTCTCCCTCGCAGTAACTGTCGAGAAGCTGGGCTCCCAGGGCTTGCACCCCTCCCATGGGAGTGGGTTGTGAGGCTTCTGTGGAGCGAGCGGGGTAGGGCCTGGATGGGGAGCTTTATCAGACGGGGGCAGAGCTGGAGGACCCTCGTCTGTCATTGCCACTCTGGGCGGATGTGGGATGTGAGAGGTGGAGCTCCCTTGACCCGGAGCAGGAGAAACTGTCATTTCCTCCTGATGTTATTCCTCAGAAACTACACTGGCAATACTTTTTACTGATGTGTTGACAGGATAGTTGTTAAGATTCTGATGAAAAAAAATTTTTTTCAATTAAAGTTCAATAAATATACTGGAGAGAATTAAATATAACAAGAAAAAAAAAGATTCTTATGAAAAGACCGTAGAAGGAGCAGCATGAGAGAGAGCAGGCCAGGGCTCCAGCTGAGGAGGGCAATCAGTATGTGTGTGTGCGCGTGCACATGTGCGTGCATGTGTTATATGTAATGTATGTGTGTGATGTGTGTGTGTGTGCGGTGTATGTGTGTCCCCGCTATTCTCCCACCATCCTGCCCTGCACCCGCCGTGCTGACAGCTTGTTTCCTTTAGGCAGAGGCAGACTGTCTCGACGTCCTCGAAAAATACCGAGGGAGGTGCGAGCCGACCTTTCTGTTTTATGCAGTGAGTACATTTTCAGTCCAGGACGATCCCACGGCTGCCCATCCTGAGGGTTCAGGTAGACGCCTCTCACCAAGAGGCCACACTGCTCCCAGCAAGTGATGTTGTTTTCTTCCTGACCCTATTTGTTATTTTGGTCGAGGACAGATGCCCTTAATCATGGCACTGCTTGCGGGCAGAACTCCAGGCGGTCACTCTGGGTTCGGGGTCTTCTCCTCGGGACAGGGCAGGCCTCGATCAGGGGCCTGTGCTCCTTCTGGCTCGTGAACCTCTTGACTGAGGTCTCACTCTCGGCGCAGTTTGGAGAGTCCCACTCTCTGCTCCACAGAGGGGACCTTTCAGCAAACATGAATATCCTTCGTGGGGTAGACAAGCTCTGTATTCACCTTCGTTTCACTGTAAAATGTGAAGATATGTTGATACAAAGTGAGAAGTAAGAGGGGTGATTGATGACAGCCAGTGGTTCAGCGTTTGAAAGGGCATCTGACTGCCTTCGGCTGTGACATCCACGCAGGGCTCCAGGTCCCCGAGGGCCCACCATCTCACACCTGGCTTCCTGGCATTAGGTCACCTGCCAGACCCTGAAGACAATGGATTGAAATTCTCCTGCTGACCTGGTCCAGCCCCTCATCGCACAGTCAGGGAACCTGGGGTCTGCCCATCAGGGCTGGGGTTGTTTAGTTTGGAAACCTTCAGGCTCCTGCCCTCGGCGCTGCAAGCAAGTATTACAGCTGGAAGCTTATGGTGAAACATAATGTGAGCTTTGGATTTGGACAGAAGTTATATGAAGAAACTTAGTGGGGGAGGGAGGAGGAGCGGGAAGCGCTGAGATGAACGCGTCCCCAGCCAAACCGGCATCAGAGCTCAGCTGCAGAAATGGGATCGTTACCGCAGGGGGTTGCTTGCTTGAGCCCAGAGAGTGTGGAATTAAAGCATAAATCATAACCGCCTGTGAGGGAATATGTGGCGGCTCATCACAGCCACACAGTGGTGGTCCTCCGAGGGTGGGATGGAAACAGGAGGATCCAGTGCACGTGAACGTCCAGGACTGACAGGCATGGAGCCTGCTGAAGTGAAGGTGGGAACCTCTGCTTCACCGGGAACACCACCTCTACCATGAGGTCTTCCCTGACCTCCCCAGGTGGAGCTGGGGATCAATTCTTGCCCCAAATCCCAAGTGCCCCGATTAAAGCAACGTTCTTATTCTACTGCAATTGTTTCTCTGACACGACCACCTCTCTCCCCACTCACCACCCCACTCACTGAGGGTGGAGACTATGTCTTTTCCTGTTTAGTGTTTCTATTCTCTGCCTCTGTCTTGGTGTTTGGCATAGTAAGTGCTCCATTGATACTTGTTGGGTGAAGGAGCCATGTGGTCACTCACAGCCCAGCACGCTCTGGTCCTCCCCCAGCGAACTCCCTGCTGTCCTGAAGGAAGTTTTGAAGGGAGGGGTATGGGGTAGGGGGCAGAGAAGTGGCTGGAGGCTGGGGCCTGGGGTCCATGGACCTTGACCTTGGGCACGTTTCTAAACAAAGCTCTCACTCACTGTCTCCTGATAGAGGGTGCCTTTCGTGTGGTCTGAGCAGGACATCTGTGCTGTATTCTAGGGAGGTGAGCTGGTGGCAGTGGTTAGAGGTGCAGATGCCCCACTGCTGCAGAAAACCATCCGAGACCAGCTGGAGGCTGAAAAGAGGGTGCTGGCGGAAGGCAGAGAACGGAGAGTGGTAAGCGGCCAGCTCACAAGTGTCTCCCAGGCCAGGCCAGCAGGTCCCTCTCCTGCCCCACCAGTGTCCTCGCTGTCCCTGGAAATCTGCACTAATGCCCACCGTGCCTGGGGGCCTCTGAGGGCTCAGAGGAGGGTGCAAGTCCCACTAGGAAATCATCTTTGAAAAGGTCGACCCCTTCATCCAGAATACCTTAATGTCTTTTATCCATTTCTCTTTCATCCCTACTTCATCTCTTAACAAGGATTTCTGGGAGCCCCAACAACAAATTCAGAAATGAAAATAAAGTTATGAATCCAGCAGTGGGTAGAAGGTGTCAGCCTCATGGGGAAATCTCTCTTGGTGACCTGCCCTCCCTTCTTGTTCCTGAGTTTTACTTGTGATCCCAGAGGATTCATTTATTTAACTAGAAAGGGGTCATTACTTCAAGAAAGAGGATCAGCACTGCTTGTGATTGTGGTAAGTTATTTCCAGGACAACATGGAATGCGAATTTGTCACCAAAAATCAGCAGCTTTTGAAAACTGACACAGGTAGAAAGAAGTATTTCCTGGTGCCCTGAGCAGCTGCCAAACGAGCCTTAACATTGTTCTGTGTTCACTGTTCAAGTTTTCACATTCAATTCCAAAGAATGGAGTGGAATCAAATCATATTTGTTCCCCAGAAAACTGGCAATTTTTACCCAAGAAAGAAAATCACAGATGCTTGTATGTCCTCCACGGATAAATGATCTCTCTCTTTACCACCTGCACAGTGTAGCCTGTTGCCTACTGTTTACTTGCATTTCAATTCTTGCTTTGTCTTCTTGACAACTCTCTATTTTGTCTTTCTTTTTCCTTAGTTTCTACTTGATGCTCGTGGAAACAGGCAGACTCTAAACCTTAAGATCAGCATGGATTTACCATCCAACTATTCAAAAGGAACTTGAAAAGTTTCCAAGACTGATAATCTTGACCCTCTTCTTTTGCTCTGCATTTAGGACCTTTACCTTTCCAGCTTCTGTTGGTTTTTGAAGGTCTTTATGGAGTTTTAATTAGCTAACTACTTGCTGTCCATGACCAATTTGTACTAGATTAAAGACGAGGCTCTCTCTGATGAAGATGAATGCTCTTCCCATGAAAAGGAAGATGGTGACAACGAGGGTGTGGGTGAGTACAGAACCAGCAAGCGAGGCAAAAAGGCAGAGCAGACTCGGGTTTGATGTGTGTGGTCTTTTTGTTGTTGTTGTTATTTTTCTTGGCCACACCACGTGGCAGGTGGGATCTTAGTTCCCCGACCATGGAGCGAACCTGCGCCCCCTGCATTGGAAGCGTGGAGTCTTAACCACTGGACCACCAGGGAAGCCCCTGGTGTGTTTTTTAAAAACATATGAGTAATCAGTTTAGTGCGTGATCTGGACTCTGGGAGGGTTACCCATAAAACGTTTTGTCTCCAATCACCTGACTTCAAACGTACTGTGTCAAGTCTCCCTCCTGCCATTAAAGGGCATCCTGGGCACCTTTCACAGCTTTCTGATCATGTTCAATGATAACAGCTGTGACTTTCATGGCAATTTCTGGGCATCAGGAAAGGCTCCCTTAATAGAATGGAGGGGAGGGACACTAACAAGTTGAAGTAATGATGGTGGTGTTTCCTTAGTCCTTCTTTGAGCTAAAGAGCTTGAGTTTCTTTCTTTCACCTTTTTTTCTGAAGTGTCAGAAAGTCAGCTGTACTGAACCCCTTTCCTGCCCACAGTCCTGCACCCTCTTCCCCTTATGCCCCAAGTATTAACTCATGGATTTTTACACTCCTGGGCATCGCTCTTCTTCCTTAACCTTTAATATGAGAACAACATGACCTGACAGTGGGAAGAGAAGTTAGAGAGGCTGCCGCTGGCAAGGTGGCTCCTGATGGTCCCTGAGACACCAGGGGAAACCAGGGTGCAGCTCAGGAACCGAGCTGGAGAGAGAAGGAAGTTCCGATTGCTGCCTGAAATAGAAAAGCTGCTTGTTCGTGTGTGGATGACAAGGACTGTCTGAGTTGGAGTCTAACAAGGGAAGAGGTGCAGTTTGGGAGAACAAGAAACTTCAAGTGTGAAAAGGATATCAGCGATTTGGCTTCGGCAGGAAACTTTTGATTGTCTCCTTTTGGGATTACCTCTTTCCTCCCTTCCTCAATATTTCCTCCCAAATCAGGTCTCTCCACCTAGAAAACTACGCAAAGCCTACCCTTGCCCTAAGCCTTCCTCTCCCCATGGCCCAGCTTCCTGAACCTGGTCCACACTCCTCAGGCCACCCTCTCCTCCGCCCCTGCCACCCTGCTGCTCCCCGGGGCTCCAGGGACCTTCTTGGTGCCAAATCCAGTGGGCAGTTTCTAGTCATAGCCCGTGGCATCCTTCTGTGGGCTGGGCTAACATCCACAACGTCTTCCTACTCAAAACCCTCTTCTCATCTGGTGTCTGAGATGTCGTGACCTTTCTCATTTTCCTTCTCGTTTTCCCTGGCCTCTCTGCAGCCTCCCCTTCTTGGCTTCTTTTCTTTTGCTCCCTTTTCAGGCTGGAGTTCTTAAGGCCCCTGCCCTGGTCTCTTCTCTTCTCACTCTATACTTTTAGGAGGTCTCATTAATTGATCAATTTATAAGGGGATTTATTCTAAGAGTCCCTCAAAGTCCAACTGTTCACAGGATGTTAGAAATGGTGGTCATGGAAAAGTGAATAGATTGGCCACTTAAAATGATTCACACCTTTGCAGCCTGCATTTTTTAGATTTTTGGAGTAGGAGGCTCCCCTCGGATGCAGATACCGTCACATTACAACACAACTGATATAAAAGTTGAGAAGAGACAATAGGCCATGGAAGATATAGAATCGGTGGTAGCTCCCCAAGGCCAAATCCATACAAACAGGAGTCCGACAGGGATGGGTTTATGCCCAGACACGGGGCTCCCTGCAGCGTCTTCGCGCCTGAGCAGTAGACGGCGGCCACGCGGCAGCTCCCACATCGCCACAGCTGCTTGGACCTATGGACACAGCCAACCAGTAGACTGGCCAGTGAGTTATGACTGGACCCTGGGCTCCAAACAACGTGCTGTCCAACTCTCAGGGAGTGTGAACAGAGACAGAGGAGACTGAAGGTGCAGCCTGGTAGAACGTGCTGGCCCTGAACAGTCATGCAGACTCGGGGCCTGGGGCAGCCGTTATTGACCACGTGCTGGAAAGTCAAATGACACACTGAGAGGAGAACACAGTCGGCAGCAGTTAGAGGCCACAAATCACAAGAGGGTGACAGGAAGGGACAAGAGTGGCCTCTGCTCCAGCTCTGCCCCCATTCCAGGCTGACTCTTTCAGTTGTTTCCTGGTTTTTGCTCCTGAGTCCTCTTCAATCTCCTCCCCCATCTCCCACCCTCTTCTCCCTCCCAACACCCTCCCTCCCAGGCCCATGGCCCTTGCAGCCAGGCTGAGGTTGGGGTCTGCAGCCAGACCCCTGCATCCACTAGAGCACCTTTTTGGCACTGGGGACCAGTTTCGTGGAAGACAATTTTTCCACGGACTGGGGTGGTGGGGGGTGGGGGTGGTTTCAGGATGATTCAAGTGTGTTACATTTATTGTGCACTTTATTTCTATTATTATTACATTGTAATATATACTGAAATAATTACACAACTCACCATAATGCAGATAGAAGGGGGAGCTCAGGCGGTAACGCGCGCGATGGGGAGCAGCTGTAAATACAGATGAAGCTTGGCTGGCTTACCTGCTGCTCACCTCCTGCTGTGCGGCCCGGTTCCTACCCGGCCACAGACTGGTAGCGGTCCCTGGCCTGGGGGTTGGGGACCCCTGCCCTAGAGTCCAGGTCTGCACGAGCTCAGCCAAGAGGCCAGGGGAGGGAAGCTGGGGGCTGTGTGCAGAGCTGCACGGTCCCTGCGGAGGGTCTCCCGAGAGCCTCCTGTGAGCCCAGCATCTGACAGCACCATCCCTGGCTTGTTGCAGTGTCGTCAGAGAAGCCCTGCACCTTGGCAATCATTAAACCAGACGCGGTGGCCCATGGGAAGATGGATGAGATTATCATGAAGGTAAGAGAGACAACGCTTACCTTACAGCCTATCCTCACGTCTTCTCTGGTGGAAAAACCGAGGTGGCGCATCACGTAGCAGTGTCCTAGGGGCAAAGGAGGCTTCTAAGGAGTTTTAATTAAAATTCCATTTAAGTCAATTACAATTTTTAAATCGAATTGGAAGAGATATCATGAGGATGAGGGTCTCCACTGCTTTCAATGTTGCCTTTTCCATCATCTTTTACTCTCAACACATTGAAATGTGAATTTGGGCTTGCTTTACCCTTTTATATCTATATATCTATATCTATCTCTCTATCTATCTATCTATATATCTATATATATATCTCCTACAGATCCAGGAAGCGGGGTTTGACATTTTAATAAATGAAGAGAGGACCATGACAGAAGCAGAAATGCGGCTTTTCTATCAACACAGAGCTGGAGAGGTCAGCTTCTCTGCTTCCATTTATCCAACACACTCTCATTTCTTTCTCTTTCTCCGACATTGTATTTATAGATTGCTATTAGTTTGGGAGAAAACAGAGTATTATGAAGAACAAGAATATGAACAGCAAGTGGGCTGCGAACTTGCTCTCAGAATGATGATTACAGGCTGCATCGGGGAGACTTTCTTTGGTAGCAAGGATGAGAGTTTGACTCTAACTTAAGTAATGAAATGAGGAATTTATCGGAGGCATACTCCATGACTCCCAGAACTGAAGAAAGAGATGAAGGAGTTGCTTAAGAAGCTGTGGGGAGAAGAAGAACCAAGGCAGGGGAAGGGATCTCGGGAGCGAAACCTCACGGACAGTCACCTCAGGTGCCGCCACGGGGGGACTCAGATCCAACCACTTTCCATCTGTTTCCGCTTAAGACTCACCCGGGAGGGAGGGTCTAGTTGACCTAGCCTGGAACCCACTGCTCAGGTGAGGGCCCGTGTGTAGAGGGGTGGATAGGCATTGTCGCCGGACTAGGACCAAGTGAAACGGGGAAGGGCTGCTCCCTAAAGGAAGCCTGAGTACTGCTACTTTTTTTTTTTGGTCAGGCAAGCCTTTATTGGGGCTCCTGCTGCAGCAGGGGGGAGCGAGAACAAGGAACAGGTCCCCTTGCTTCCCTGCTCCCTGAGGGAGGGGAGGAGCTTGTTCCTTATACGGGGTGAGGGTAGGGGTGTGTCTAGGGCTCGGGCTGGAGAGGTGCCTTAGGTGGTTTGCCCACCCCTGAGTGGTGGTGTGTGCAGGGGGCATGCGCAGTACCCTCCTTTTGCTCCAGGCTCTTCAAAAGTGGCAGTGGGGTTTTTTGGTCTCTTTGCATCTTTTGTCCAGAATTTGCCCTCACTGCGCATGCATGCAGCTGAGTAATGACTTGAAGAAGCGGGAAGGGTTGCCAAAAATAAGTCTCAACTGCATTCCAGCACCCACATGATTTCCATATGTGTGGCCTTCTACATGCTCCTACCTAACTTATTATAATCTCATGTTCAACCCCAAATGAGTCAACTCAAAGCCTCATCTTCCTGCTTTTAACTTATACCTGGGTTCTCTGGGTGTGGTTGGGCATCCTCCACTCCCGGGGCCATCCACAGCATGCTGGCTGGTGGCAAGGCCACTCACTGACCCTCTCCCATCCTGAGGGTAGGATGGGCCGCTGACCCTCTGCAGGCCCTGGGGCCCCTGCCCTGGCTCACTGTCCTCCCTTCCTGTGTTAGGAGGCATTTGAGAAGCTGGTACATCACATGTGCAGTGGACCCAGCCACCTCCTGATCCTCACCAGGACTGAGGGCACCGAGGATGTGGTCACCACCTGGAGAACCCTCATGGGGCCCTGTGACCCCGATGTGGCAAGGAGGGAGCAGCCTGACAGGTGATGTCACCAGCCGTGGTCCTTTCATCCATCTCAAAACCTGCATCCTAGGAAGCTGAGAGCCCTGTTCGAGGTTCAGCCCAGAATCATGGGTGATACATAAGGCGCTCTGCTGCCCATGAAGCTCCCTCTTTGTTATACATTAGGGGAGTCCCTGACCTCTCTGCTATGTATTTGAAGAGACCCTGACATCCTCCCGCTATGATCCGGCCCCCACAGCCCTTCATGGGTGCCTCCTTGCTGCCTCTTTCCCTCTTCTGAAGGCTGCAGCTGGGTCCTCACTGTTCTTCTCTCTGCAGCCAAAGGGTCCCGTGGCATGGTCCCAGAGCCACCTGCAACCCTCACCCAGGAAATACAGATTCCAGGGCCCCACCCAGGCCTGCCAAGTCAGAGACTCTGGGTGGGGCCTAGGAGTCTGCCGTGTAGACTCACCCCCTCCACTCCCATCCCCTACTCCCTACCCAAGGTGTCCCGAGGTCCCCTAGCGTCTGAGCACCCTGCTCTGCACACAGCACTAGGCTGCCCTGGTCTGCTCCCTGGCCCTGTGTGACTTTTTAGCCTGGCACCACCAATGCCAGATCCACTGTGTCCTGCCTTTGAAGCTGAGAGAGGCCCCACCAACAGGAAAGAAATTAGCAAGAGACTAAGTAACTGCAACTGGACCTTATAGTGGTAGGGGGGCCAGGAACATTCACACACGAGGCAGCCTGGGCTGGTGAAAGAGCTGAGTGTTCAGATCTTAGGTCTTCTGAGCCTCAGTTTTCTCATCATAAAATGGGGGTGTGAGCACCTACTGTGGGAGGCCGTAGAGTGTTGTGGTTAAGAGCACAGACCTTAGAATCTCCCTTCTTCCTCTCACGAACTGTGACCTTGGTCACCCATGCTTTAATCCCTCTGCCATAATTTCCTCCCCTGGAAAATGGGAACCCTAGTAGGACAGGACCTGCCTCGGACTGAGAGAGAGAGAACTTAGAACATTGTCTGACATACAGGACGTCCTAGCAATATTCACATGATCTTAGGGGACCTTGGGGGATTAACTATGCCACCGGCACCAAGCCCTCGGCAGGGTGCTGGCCTAGCCCCCGGCGGTAACAGCCGTGAAGTGGCGGCTCCTGGACTCGCAGCCGAACTCGTGTATATTTCAACTGGGGATCACGACAGAGTCTCCCTCGCAGGGATGCCGCACAAGTAAAATGAGGTCAGGTATTCGAAGCCCTGGCCACACGCCCAGAATACCGCGGCTGCTATCGTCCTTGCTGCTGTTCTCAGCGTTTCCAGCAGAGAAGGCCGTGTCACAGAAGTGCCAGCTGCTGATTGGTAGCCGGTGGCCATGTTGCCAGAGAGCAAAACACTTCTTTTCAAAGGAGACAATTATTTCTTGTACGTTTTGCATGCTGCCAGTCTCCGGGCTCAGTACGGCACAGAAATGCCCTTTAACGCGGTCCACGGAAGCCAGGACTTGGAAGACGCCCGCAGGGAACTGGCCCTGCTCTTCCCCACTTTTCAGTTTTCAGACCAGGTTCCGGAAGCCCCTCTGGGTAAGTCAAAGAGGCAGATCTGGTCTGTATTAAATCTTCAGTGGGGATGGGGCGGTGGGGAGTGGGGGTGGTTACTGATGGTAACTATGTGGTAACCAAGTCCTCTGTCTAATAAGGACCTGCTGGGAAAACAGGGCCCATTATGTAACTTAAGCAGCGTCCTATTCTGTTGTGTTTTCAGAGAAACAGTGTTGTTTTTTAATACCTCATTACATTTTTTGCTGCATTTTTACTTTGAAGCCAAACTCTCCTTGCAAAGTTACTTTGCATTCTCCTGTGGAAACCACCTGGAAAATGTAACTAGTTTTTTGGAAGCCCATTTCCAAGCAGAGGCCAGATGTCATCCCTCACTTCCTCTGTGCTCCACACGTCCCACCAAGTCCTTGGCGGGGTCGCTGAGAAGCAGAGGGTTACGGCAGAAGGGCCCTCTGCCCACAGCTGCCGTGGCTCTCGTATCCCTCGGACCCCACATTTTGGGAAAAGTGTGCTGGGTCATCCCCACCTCCAAATCTGGGTGAGAAACCCACGGGGCTCAGAGTGCACGTGACTTACCCCCTCTCCACGAGCGGAAGAACCAGGCCTGGCCCGTGCTGCTCCTGCCGGCGAGCTGCATGTCTCTGGTTTGAGCCTGAGGTGAGGTGGAAGGGGCCAGGGGATGAACGTCCTGGGAAAAGCAAAGGACGTGAGGGTGATATTCTTGGGAGAAGGCTGCCTGCAGATCTGAAACGATAATAACCTCTGTGCACCTGAATGTTTGGGTTTTAACCAGTATGTTTACCTTAATATTTGATATGTTCATCATGGTCTCCCCAAGATCTGAATCCAGCCAAGTAATAGGTGGTTCAAGGGCAAGGAAAGGAAGGGCGGGAGCTGACCCCTGCTGGCCCTCGTTTAATCCTGGCACTGCCTGCTGCCAACTGAGGGACAGGCTGGGAGTGTGATGGAGTTTAGGGAATTGAGATACCCTGGAAGCGTAGCTCTGTGTGGACCAGAGACCCAAGTCTGCACATCCAAGTGTACGCGCTTGATCTCCAAAGCCATCCTCTGCGGGAAGAACTCCCTGGTGTGGGTGGCACTGTGAGGACCAGCTTTTCCTCAGGGAAAGCTCACGAAGTGTTTCCTTGTGTCCAGGGTCATGGGACATCTTCATCCTTTTAGGGGGTGATTGTAAACAAGCAAGTATGACTGTGGGGAAGGAGGAGAGCAAACTGGCTGGGCACACTCATCGGGGCCACTGGGGAGAGTGCTGGGAGATGGTGAGCCTGACTTTTTGGCCTCAGGTGACAATGAGCAAGGGGAACAATTCCAGAAGGGTCTGAGCCTAGACCACATCCGGGAGTAAATGCACAGCTTCCTGCGGGGATGACCTTGAAGCAGCCTCACTGGGGTGCTGGTGTTCTGCCCATTTGTCTGATGTATGTGTCGTGTCTTCTCAGCTGCAGGAGTAGTGTGCTTTCCTGCACTTTCCTGTGCACCCAGCACTTTTTCTGGGCCCTGGAGACAGAATCCTGGGTTTGAATCCTGGCTCCACTATTTATTAACTGAATAGTCTCAGGAAAGTTTCTTACCTTTTTGGACCTCAGTTTCCTCATCTGTGAAATGGAGATAATGAGTGATCCATTGGAGCCCCATAATAATCATCTTCCTCAGAGGGCTCTTGTGAAGATCAAAGGAGACAAAGCTCGTGAAGTTCTTAGCCTGGGGCCTGACACATATTAAGTGCTCAACCAATGTCACTGCCTCTCCTAATTCTTTCCTAGTCCCTAACACACACGCTGCTCCGTCCACCCTGACCCCGAACTTTACCACCTGAGGTGTAATTAGATTCCTCCTTTCTGCTGTCCCTTTGTGGACAGTTTCTGGGATGGGGGAGTGGGAAAGGACTGTTTTAAGAAGTCCTACAGAGCACCTGTCATCCCGCAGGCCAAGAGGCTGAAGGAGCGGAGGGCCCTGGTGAGGCGCTGTGCTCCCCTGAGGACGTGGACAAGGAGGCGCGTGACCAGGGTGAGGCCACGAGATGAAGAGTCAGCGCACCTGCATCTGCTGCACGTAAGAAAACCTCCAGAACTGGAACTTCCTCTTTTGAGCACCAATACATTCTTGGTTTAGCTCTCTTTCATGAATAAAAATAACAGTATCCACTTTCCTGCCTATATTCTACGAATATAGAACATGTACTTTTTTTTTGGCCACCTCTGGGATTTTAGAAAATAAATGGACATCAGTCATTGAAGTCTGCTGGGATATGGTGTCTCGGATACTGAGTTACAGAGGACACTGCTTCCCTAGTATTAAATCTATGTTATGGATAAAACAATTTTAGCGCTTAACCTGCTAACAGTGAACCTGAAAAGGCGCAACAAGACTGAATGTGACACTTCCCGGGCTTATGGGGCAGATATAAATCAGCTTTAAATCTTTATGCTGCCCACCCCGGCCACACGGGCAGTCCTGGAACATGCCAGATTCACCATGTGTGGTTCTCCATGAATCAAGGCATGTTCAGAGAGCCATGCTGGGGACTTCCCTGGTGGTCCAGTGGTTGAGAACCCGTCTTCCAATGCAGCAAACTCGGGTTCGATCCCTGGTTGGGCAACTAAGCTCCTCGGGCCACAGTGAAAGATCCCGCGTGCTGCAACTAAGACCTGATGCAGCCCCAAATCAATCAATCAATCACCCTTTAAAAAAAAAAAAAAAAGCAATGCTTGGGGGTTACATTTGGAAACAGGATTCATCTAATTTTCTTGATGCCCCTCTCCCCTCATTTCTTTGGTTTCTGATTTTGGCTAAAGCCTAATTTTATTTTTAAAAAAATTTTGTTTGGCCACACCGTGTGGCTTGTAGGATCTTAGTTCCCTGACCAGGCCCTGAACCCTGGGCCCTCAGCAGTGAAAGCGCCAAGTCTAACCACTGGACCACCAGGGAATTCCCGAGCCTAATTTTAAAAACCTGGGAGCTCCTGTGGTGGTGCCAGCTTTCACTAAATTGCCTGGTTTAGCCATCCTTCCATGGGTCACAGGAGGCTTTCAGTAACTAGCATTACCCCTGGGAATAGTAACATGCCAGCTACTCCCTCTTACTGGTTTGTTCTTTGGTTTATTTGTAAATTCACTGAGCGAGTCCAGGCATACTCTTTCCTCTCTGAATAAGGAAAAGGCTGTGTTCTTCTACACCGTGAGGCAAATGGCAGAGATTTTCTTCCCATCTGCTGGATTTCTCCAGGGGGCTTCATGCTTATGACCAGAAGCAGCTCTTTAAATGGGCCGTTGACTCCTGGAAGACTGTTCTTTATGGGCGCTTCACTCTCTCCTCCGGCCCGTAGCACGAGGCCCTCAGTGCTGGGGCTGGGGACAGGAGGCTGAGTCAGGCTGCAGGAGGTGGGGGCCAAAGCCTATGGCACCGGGGGGTGCCTGCATTTCCCATGACCTTGGGTCACCTCTGGATGGAAACACGCCTGCCCACTGTGCTCAGCAGCAGCTGTAAGGCCCCCGTGAGAAACACTCAGTGGAGCCCTCCCTGACAGAATCTGTCAGGAAAGTGGAACCTACTGCTCCAGGTCCCCGGACGCATGGCCCACCATGGGGCTGTGCTCTTCCCTTTGTGAGTGGCCCCAAGAGAGGAGTTTAGTTGTTCTGTGCTCACCTCAGAGCTGGCACTAGAGCGCTTACACCTGGTCTTCCACGGAACAGGGGTTGTGTGGCTCTGAGTGAGCTGCTTGGGGTACACTCAGCTGACAGCTATCTGGTCTCCCCCGAAGCCGGGAAGGCCAGCTTCCATCACCAGAGAGAAGAGAGGTGAGAAATGGGGTGACCAAGGCCTCTGAAAGCAGGGGACAGAGACGAGCAGGTGGGGAAACTGGCCTGTGTGTGCTGGCATCTGTGATGACCTTTCAAACTTCCCAGGAAGTCGCTGGGAGTGGCAGGGCTGAGACGGGGAAAGCAGGGGGGACACTTGGTGACAGGGCTGGGGTGGGAGGTGTGGTGACACACCCCTTCCTTCTATTCCATGGTAGGGTTTTTCAGAGTCTAGATGGTTCCTGGCAGAAGGAATGGGGGTGGGGCAGAGTGGAAGAGAAGGCTCCTGAAAGTGACTGAGATGTCTGCTCACCGTCTGAGGAGGGAACTCCTTGGCAGAGACCCTGGGTCTGCAGGATGGGTGCCATTTTAGGGATTAAGGCTTCTCTTGGATGTGAGCGCCTGACAGGGCGGAGGGCAGGCCCAGCCCATGAAGTCAAGGAGGCGGCTAGACTGGCTCAGGCCCTCCACTCAGCCCGAGGGCTGACCGTCTGGCAGAGCCAAGGCTAGGAGCCAGGGCTGCAGGGATAGAGGGAGGAAGGCAGCCCAGTGGGCCACAATGTCGCCTTGGGGCCCTCCCTCAGCTTTCCCTGAAGCCAGGTGTTCCCTCGTGCTGGGAACTGACACTTGCCTCCCTGCCCGGCAACCAGGGAAGTTCAGTGCAAAGGGCAGGACTGGGACAGCACCAGCCCCTATCCCAGGTGGCAAGGTCCTAGGACCTCCCTGTTGGCTCTCCAGCAGGATCTGGGGTCAGTCCCCTTTCTCAGGCCTCACTTCCAAGTTCCCCCTGTGGCAGGAACTGCCTCCCCTGCCAACCACCTCACCGTCTTCCCCCCACCCTCTAGGGCAGGCATCCTTGGCTTTCTCTCTGGTTCTAGTGAGGCCAGGAGAGAGGTGGTGCATCCCTACATTTCAGAGACAGGGAAAAGAAGGTGATGCACAGTAAATGCAGAGCACCTGTGCAGATGGTCATGTGCCAAGCTCCAGGCCTGGGTCCAGTGGGCGGTGGCAGGGCGCAGAGGTAGACATAAAGAGAAGAGGAGAGGACGGAGGATGGAGGCCTGGTGGCTGGGAAGACCAGGAAGAGGGGACCGCAGACCATGGCAGAGGCCCCTGGAAGCCGTAGTTACACTACGGCACTGGCCCCCGCTCTGAAATGCAGTCACGTCCCAGCCTCTCATTCACCAAGAACCTCAGGTTCTGAAAGCCAGTACACATCATCTTCTAATGTTTCCTAATGTTCCAGATATTTGGAAAACAGACTCCTTTTCAGAAGTTGCCATGCTTTTTTCTTGGCTTTTATTAGCATGTGTTAAAATCATATTATCCAAACACTACCATAAGAACATGTACTGTTCTGCATAAAGTGCTTAAGGAAAAAAAAATGCAACTTATTAAATTGGACATTCTCTTCTAGTTCATAAATTCTGGGTTACAATCAGGGCACAAAAGGAGAAACAGAATGCAGTATTAGAGAGAGCGAGAAGCTTAGTTAAGAACTTGGGTGGAGACACACGACCAGGTCCCATTCCTCCCACTTTCTTGCTGACTGAACACTGCACCTGCATAAAGCAGCAAACAGCTTTGTTTTAATAAATACATTTTCCTTCATTCAAATCATAAAAGTTAATTATAGTAAAGCACTTTTTTTCTGACCCTCTGTTTATAGCCACTGACAAGATTTATCCACAGAGTTTAAGTGTGAAAGTGTCATTTCACTGGGCTGTCAGCTTTCTAATGCTATCTGGGTTCAAGATTGTCTCAGCAATTCATTATTGGTTTATGTATATTTATCTAGTACTTTAAAATACCAACTCTATAGTGTTTTGTGTTACAAATGCCAACCAAGGAAATTTTCCCAGTACTAGAAATGTCAATGAGTGGGCCTAAATAAGGCGTTTCCCCCCATACACTGCATTTTCTTTAAACTGGCTTCTGCACATTAGCATTCTGATGGTTGCACAAAACCCAAGTCCCTGTTGTGACAGATTTTTAAATCGGTAATGTTCTGAAAAAATAACAACTTGGAAATCTCTATGTTTGAATCTTGGGTGGTCATGTTGAGAACAACAACAAAAAAAACGGCATTAAATACATTTTTAAAACATTCATTTGCAATCAAACATATTTAAATCTTCCAAGGAAGGAGCAAGTTGGTGATGGGGTGGCTGCACCGCAAGCAGCCCCGTCAGGAGTGGCTGGCGGGCTTGGGAGCCTGTCAGGGTGCACGCACTCAGGGCAAGCTTCCGGGCTGCAGACCTTGTTTCTTGGCCGTGATGCCTTTGAACTTCTCATAGCAAAGGGAAAAGGGAGGCTGGCTGTACCTTCAGTCAAGAGCAACCTCACTGAGTTCATCTTGAAGCTGACCCAGAAGTTGGAGCAGGTGCCAAGCCAAGGGCTGCCGAAGGGCTGAGCAGTATCGGCTGGAAAAAGCAGTCATCTTCGGTCCTCCTGGGGAGACCCCCTTCCTTTCTCTCAAATTTCAGTGCTTTGGGCTTCATGCACGAAAAGATCTTAGCCCCACTGCTTACTAAAATTTCCATCTTGTTTTACAAAAGCACACTGAATAGCAGTCCTGAGTGACAAGTATACAGAATTTGCTGAGTATAGCCAAGAGAAAACAGATTTCTAAACTATCCTGTCCTTTGCTTCTTCCTACAGATGAGTCTGCAGGACATTGTTTAGTTTCACAGTGATATATGCTGCTTCAGGAAGCACAAGGTGATCGGACTTTGTTTCCAGGAAGTGATGACCTACTTTAGTTGGAGTATAAGGTCCCATGACTGGTTCTAAATCCTGCCATATATTGCTACACCAGTGACAAGATTTAGGGCAGTTTGAAGGCTCTCGGTGCCCAGTTCCTGCCAAGAGCAGCCCACCAGTCATGGCTGGGCTTTCACTATCAGTAGTTATATTTCCCTTTGATGTTTCAAAAAACCTATGGTGTATTTATCGCCTCACTCCACTCCACCCTGTCCATCTGACTTGGAAGCCTGAGAGCTTATTGAATTAGGCTTGAAAAGAGGCTCTGTACCTGCTGATATTGACGGCAGTAAGATGCTAGCTTACTATTTTGCACAGCACCATATATCGTGCCTGTTATTCAGGCCAACTATAGCCAATCTTTTCATTTTCTTTTGTTTTTTTGTTTTTTTGTTTTTTATAAAGAAAATCTATGTAAATTGAGGTTCAGAAATGCATATATTTTTTACTTACAAATATTCATCTGACCAAAATTCAACATAACCTTTGTGGAACACTTAACAATTGTTTTGTTTTTAAAATAACATTTCATTCAAACTGTATATAATTCAGTAAAGTTTTTTATACAGCAAGCAATGCTTAAACCCTGGAAAATCTGTAGAAAAGAGATTTTCACACAAAATAAGAAAAGAAAACTTTGAGGTATCCCTCACACACACACATCCATTCATCCTGACCCAAGTGCACGCGTGCGCACGTGCGCACGCACACACACACACACACACACACACACACACACACACACAGCCATTCTCACTCACAAAGTGGCTGCAGCATAGGCAAAAAATTGTAGGTCCAAAGGAAAATAATTGATTGTTCTAATAAAGAGTCCAGGTAGCTCAGAAAGAAACAAAACAAAACAAAACACAATAGTCCTCTGAGGAAATTACTACCTCAAAAAAATGTTCTCAAGATGAATTTGAGATCTAAGCCTACCAAACTGCTTTTGCAAAACAGCTCCCTGCAGTCCAAGGTGACTTGTGCAAATAGAAGGAATCAAATGAGGCTAGTTCCTGTACTTCCTTTAACAAGGATGTGGGATGCTCGCAGGTGCCCAGGGCGTTCCCATCACGCCAGGTACTGCTGCAGTGCCATCTTTGCCCTGCAATCACAAAGTTCCTGTTAGCCATCACCTCAGAAGTGTAATTAAGGCAAAAAGCCCACGGTTCAAAGATGGTAACTGGCAAAGTTTAAAAAGGTAGGCCCCCAAGGGAACTGGAGTAAGCCCAGCAGGGCTCCTACTGCAAGGGGCAGAGATCTGTGGTTGGCACACACTTCAAACCCATGCTGGCTATATCCTCTTCCTGTGGTCCTGCTCTTGTCCTTACAGCTGCTGCAACCCAGTGACATTCGATAGTTTTCCTTTGTCACTGGCATATAGCTGTGATGGATCTGGGATTCTTGACCTTCTCCTATCGCCATGCAGGTTTTATCTAGTGCTGCAGGACACGGGGGAAGACACTTAGGGTTTTGGGAAGCTAAGAGGAACACTGACCCAGGGAGAGGTGGGTAGGTGCTGATTAGAAGGTGCATGGGAGGGGCCAAGAGCTCCGGGGATGAGGCTGTCTCATGGTTCAAAAGCCTCAAAACTAAGGACGAGGGTTTACAGTTTTACCCCATTCTTCTCGTTATGCCTGATGACACCGACTGATGTGGGATTTGGGTTGTTAATGGAGATTAGGGAAGATGTTAGCTAGTTGGAAAGGAAAAGGTACAATGTGGGCAATGCCTTAACCTGTTCTGATCCTTGTCAATGTGCCTTCCTTTGAGCTGGGACTGAGAAGGCCTCTTTATTCTCCCATCATGAACTAGGTAAAGGCTGCAATTGTGGAAGTTAGGAAGTCAGGTTTTAACCACGGTCTCCCCTTCTAAGTTACAGAGAGAAAAGGCTAAAATTTTCTGTTACTATTAGCTGATGAAAGTATACCAAACCAGACTGGGCAGCAATAAGCTAGACTCAAGTGTAGTTTCTTTGGTGGAGACAATCTACAGTTTTAAAAGAGGTATACTATGGGATATTCTTGCAATTATTTAAGACTCTATAAGGATGGCAGCTGCAAATAATCCAGTTCATTACAACAGAAAGCTCCAGACAGACCACTCCAAGTTATGAGCGAGTCAAGGGTTCTACAGGTCATTTTCTTAGGAAACAAGTTTATGAATAATACCGCAGGCTACCTCTTATTGACCATAACCTCACAAACCTGAGGCCCTCTGAGCCCGGGATGGAGAGGCCCGGTTAGCAATAGCTCCTCATCCATAAGTGTCTGAAAGTCAAAGGATCACAAAGCCTTAAAGACAGAAAGAACCTGAGAAATGTAGTCTACAAGTAACAGACTTTACTGACCCATGGTGGGAATGTCCACGTGAGTGCCTTGACTGAAATTCTGTATTACTCTTTAAAACTGCCAATTCAGACTCCTTCTGGATCTTTCTAAGGGTTTGGCTACGTCTGATCAGATCAGACCTCAGGGACTGTGCCCTCATTATCTTTCTGCTACCTACTAATACCTAAGAGTCTTTCAGATGGATGGTTTTGCAGGCAAGATCACCTTTTCCTGAATGGACTGAGGCAGAGTAGCTTAGACCTTGATTCTTTGAATGGGGTTTAAGAATTGCTGACAACGTATGTACCACACATATTTGGGGAAACAGTACCAGATTGCTCTAACCAATGCAGGCCAGGGCTTGAACCTATCCCCACTTCCTGCTGGTGAGGCCTCTTTCCAGGTCATTCCAGAGATGATTTTAAGCAGAACTATTTTAATTTCTGTACAAACACAAGAAAAAACCCAGGGAATGGTCTGGGTCTCAGCCAGAAGAGATGGGCTGACAGAGCCTGTCATTTAAGCCAGCAGCTATTACCACTGCTGTGGAGGTGGTGGCAGAGGTTCTCGTCCTCAAGGCACAGCTCAAATCCACCTTCAGCATGTGGCCGGCCTTGACGTGCCTTTGATGGAACACTCATCTGAGCAGCTGGTTGGGCTGCAGTTATTCAGGGATTTGTCTTCTTTAACCCACTGGACAGCAAGCTTCAGGGAGGCACGGGCCCAGCTCTGTGTGCTCCATCTGGCCCAGCCATTCACTTAAGGCGCAATTAAACAAGTGCCTCTTCCCTTCCATGGAGCAGATAAGCAAGCTGATAGCCATGACACAAGTGTGGTGTGTTCTAAGGGAGCTATGGGAGCACAGAGGGGTCCCTAGAAAGGCCTGGGTGCAGAATGGATCCAGCGAGACTTTCCGCGGAGGTGACAACCTGATTTGAGTTTTGAAGGATGGATGGCCATTGTCCAGGTGTTCTCTGCCATTGCTTTCAGGACCCCTATGTGCCCAGGTCTCTGCCTGCCTCACCAATTGTTCCTTCTGCTCCTCTGCTGGACCTCTTTCATCTTCCCCTAAATGCTGGGGGCAGGGTACATTGTGTGTCCCAGAGCATGGTCCTTAGCCCTCCTGTCTTCTCTCATTTATTCTCCCTAAGTGCCTTCTGTCAGCTCCATGGCTTTAAACACCATCCCAATTCATATCTTCAGCCCCACTCTCCCGAATCCCTTGGATATCTAAGAGCATCCAAAAGTCAGCACACCAGACAAGAACTCTTGATTCTCCCTACCCCCACCCACTTATCTTCTATTCTTCACCATCCTGGCAAACAACCATCTTGGTAAACCCTCTATGCAGTTGCTCAGGCTAAAACTCGAGGCATTTTCCTTTCCTCTCTTTCTTTAACATCCTACATCAAATCCATGAGCAAACCTGTTGACTCTACCTTTAGATTAAATCCTAAATCCAACCACTTCTCAATACTCCCACCACTACCATCCTCATCTCTTAGCTAACATGACTGTAACAGTCATTAGCTGGTCTCCCTGCTTCCATTCCTGCCCTACTACAGCCCATTCTCTACACAGCCACCAGAGTCATCTTTTAAAAATTCAAGCCAGATACTGTCTCTTCTGTTCAAAACTCTCCAATGACTTCCTATTAAACTCAATAAAATCCAAAGTCCTTGCCACAGCCTACAAGGCTCTTAAGTTGCTCCCACTGCCTCCCTGAGTCCACTACTTATCACTCTTCCCCTCATTTATTTTTCCCCAGCTCCATGGGTCTTCCTGCTGTTTCTCGAAAGTTCAAGCCCATCCCTGCCTCAGGGCCTTGAACCCACTGTCCCGTCTGGAATACTATTCTAAACATCTGCCTGGAAGACTCTCTCATTTCACCCCAGTCTTTGTTCAAATGTCACATCCTCGGAGAGGCTGGGACTAATCTATACGACAAGAAGCTTTCTTACTCTCCACTCCTTCACCTTGCTTATTATAGTTTCAGAGTACCTCTCGTTACCTGCGATTGTATTACATACTCATTTGCTTACTGTCTGTCTTCTCTACTAGAATGTAAGTTCCATGAAGACAAGGACTTCATCAATTTTATTCACCCTTATATCTCTGATGCCTGAAACTGTGTCTGGTAGAGGTTAGTATTAAAAAAATATGTATTTTGTTGAATGAATGGGGATTCAGAGGAGAGGGGACTGGGATGGCAAATCAGATGGAACAGAAGGTGTAAACACCTGAAAGTGTGATACTGTTAAGAGGGTAGGTGTGGCTGCAGCACAGGGTGGGCATGGGGGTGAGGGCAGCATGACGAAGGCACAGCCAGACCACGGAACATTCTGAGCCATGCTCAAGAGCCTGGAGAATGAAAGTGAGCTAGAAAGCGAAGGCTGTGTTATAAGAAGTGTACACAGCCAGGAAAAACAATCTTGGCTATCTTGAGGTTTGTGGGGTCTCTGACTGTGACTCTCACCTCTCCCGGTAAAAGGTGAGTTGTCTGAGGACAGGGACTCCTTAGTGGTCACTGTTGCATTCCCAGCAGCCAGGCCAGGTTGGCACAAGACAGGCGCTCAGTGAGGTTCTGAGCTAATGAATGTTTTTATAATTGGCCTTCACTTCTGCTCTCCAAAAGGCCACATGCATTTCTAGTCTAATGACTGAGGGACTGAAAGGGAATGGCCTCTGCATCCTCTTCAGATTCCCACTAAGGTGGCCCGGGCTCATGTTATTTCAGAGTAAGATGAGAATCTTCAATAACCTGTTAATTATTAGTTTATCTCTTACTCAAATGTCACACAGTTGACTCATAGATTATTAAAAAGGAAATCTAAGAATCTAAAAGATTTGGAGTTTGGCCATGTGACTTACTAAGCGATTCAAACCCTTTCATAAAAGAATCCAACACACCCCAAAGTAAGGCTCTTTTACTTTGATACTCACTTGTCACAAAGGTTTGAATCTGATGACTGACTCAGTTTGTGTAGAATATCTACGATGCCCATGTCTCGTAATTTATCCTGGCGTTCTTGTGAGCCTGAGAGATGAAAGCTCGCAGGTTACTGGGAACATGACCCAGGTGGTTACTCTCATTAACGTACAGCCCAAAATCTGGAGTCTTACCAGTGTCCTTCACCCACCCCCTCGCCCTCCACTCTCCCCAGTGCAGCTGGATCCCCTCATGCTTGGAATCTCCACCTGTGTTCTAACTGGTCTTTCTGCCTCTTGACCCTCCTTCCTGCAGTCCACTTGGGGTTCTGCTGCTGGATTAATTTCTCCATGGACCACAGGGTTAAGGTCAGATTCTTCAGCCTGGCACAAGGTCTTGCCATCAGGCCCCACCTTCATCACTTCTTTCTGGACATACTTAGCCAGGCTCTTCCTACTCCGAACGGGTCTTGTTTTCTCCTTCTACTCTCTTTCACCCTCCCCTGACCTCCCAGCACTTCCTGCTGCCTCTTAGCACAGGGCAGTTCCAACTCTGTGCTGCTGTGTTCCATCTTCCAACTTGAGGGCAGCTTGTTTCCTTGGCACCCGGCTGGTACTTGGTTCTCTTGGCCTGCAGGCCAAATCCAGTTTCTCCTCCCTCCACTTTGTTCTGGACCCAGTGCTAAGGAGGGTATTTCTCTTGGATTCTTTCCTCCCCACTGAGGAGCCCACAGTGACTCACTCATGCACTGACCTCCTTGAGACCCAGTGAACCAAAATCTCTAGGGGTGGAGCCCAGAAATCTGCATTTTACAAACTTCCTCAGCTTGTAAAATGCAGATTTCTCATGCAGCCAACCCAGCACTGAGACCCACTGCTCTCCTGCATCTGTTCACTACCATGGCTGTACATTGGAATCACCTGGGGAATTTTAAAAAACACTTATGTCTGGAGCCCACCCTCAGAGATTCTGATTTAATTGGTTGGTACAAAAATTCCGTGGGTGATTCTAACGTGCAGTCAAGGTGGAGAGCTATAGGGGCTCCTCACAGACTGGCCACTTCACCAGGCACAGTGTAGTTCCTCCTTCTCACCAATGCATGCACACTCTTCTCCATTAAGCTTATCTACCTGCAGTCTTTCTATATGCTCCCCCTGCTCACAGTGAAAGGCCAATCATTCCCACCCACCCTCACCTATCATCTTCTTCAAGTGCATCTCACTATCCTCCTCCTCAGCAATCTCAAGGACTTCTCTAGGGTCTCCTCCATCCTCAAGTTCACTAATCTGGAACAGTGCTGACTCCAAGGTGGGGGCTCAGTGTTAACTAGACCCATGGATTCTCATTCACACCAAGGTGACATGAATGGGGGCTTGAGGCCCAATGAGTGGTGCCTCTACTCAGGAGTTCAGGGGCACCTGATGCCTTTCCTATGCAAGACCTTCCTTCCCATAGTTTTCTTCAGAACAAATCTCACCAATCTCTTACCTTCCTCTTCATTCCATATGAGGTTTGATATACAAAACATAGCGGCAAGCTGCAATTTGACATGTGAATGACCCTATTTGATGCAGAAAAGGAAAAAAAAATGGAAGTAATCTCATTTGAGGTAATTTTTTGTAACATACCACAGGCAATTCCAATAGCCTAAAAGTCTGAAGTAGGGACCTCAAACCCAAATGTCTTGAGGGGCCACAAAGTTAGTACTGACAGATGAACAGCTTGGACTAAAGACAACAGAGAATGGTGGGAAATCTGGCACACTGGGGAGTGAAGCCTGTCCAGAAGATATTCATACTCAAAGTTTAGTAACCCTCTGACCAGCCAAACAAAACACCTCTAGGGCCACAGTGGAACCTGCAATTCATCACTCAACTCATACACACAGGAACACTGGCGCAGGATAAGTCTATGCTTCTGACTATGCTTTGCCCACGTTAGGAAACATTCAGGGCCAATAAATTGGATGGATGTGCATTTAGTATTCACCTCTTTGGCTACTGATTCTCTGATTCAAATTACTCTTGTTTCGATAGGAACATCACAAAAAACTTGACTGAGTCTCTACTATTCTTAAGGAGCCTCCTATTCTCCTGAAACATACTTCTTGTTTATTTCTCTTTATGTACTGAAAGTACAACCATTTTTGCTTAACTTATTATTTATCCAGAGAGTGCATTCTCCTAAATGAAAGAGGACCCAGTGGTAAAATAATCTTTACAGATGATTTTTTTTTAACTGAAGTATAGTTGATTTGCAATGTTGTGCCAATCTCTGCTGTACAGCAAAGTGACCCAACTATACACATATATACATTCTTTCTTTAATATTCTTTTCCATTATGGTTTATCCCAGGAGATTGGATATAGTTCCCTGTGCTATACAGTAGGACCTTGTTGTTTATCCATTATAGATGTTATACTTTGTATCTACCAACCCCAAATTCCCAGTCCATCCCTCTCCCTCCCCCCTCCCTCTTGGCAGCCACACGTCTGATCTCTGTGTTAACAGATGAGTTTTTAATTGGTCAATTAAAAAAAGAAAAGTCCCCACTACACTTATATAACTTATGCATATCTGGGAAATACCATGGCACGATATGCTCAACAGTTTCTTGAAGGCTGAGATGGACTTGTCTTGCCATGTAGAAATAAATCTCAACTAAGCAGAGAGAGAAAAGCACATGCCCTCCTTCAGTAGAATTCTATGATTGGTAATTCTTTTTCCCTCCTACCTGCCAAGACTTTTAGAGAGCTGTCCAGCTTGGGCTTCACTAAGACAAAACAAAATAAAATGTATCATCTGCTCCCAGCATCAGGCCATTAATGAGTATTTGTTAAATAAATGAACTTATTTATAATATAATAGTAAGTATTTACTACATATAAGTTCATCCATCATTCACTCAATAAACATTTTTTGAGGAAACAAATTGCTGTGATACGGAAAACTGGAAGGTGGACGGGTGGGAACCTAATTTTAAGTGAAATGTACAGAAAAGATCTCTTTGAAGGAGGCAATATTTATGCAGAGGAAGAATAAAAAATAGGAAGAACAGGAAGGTGTCAGGTGTACAAAGAGCAAGAGATACCAAGAGGAAGAAAAAGTTCCTGAAAAGGTTTGAGGTAAGAAGAAACTGTATAGCTTGTGCATATTGAGAAGGAAAAGTCGAGTAACATTAGTTCAGACATAGGCATGGTTAACTTATGGGCCCTTGCAGGCCACAGTAAGGACTGATTTCATTCTGAGTCGACAGGAAGTCCTGAAAGATTTAAGTAGTGGGGGGACACTATTTGACTCACATTTTTAGCAGGTCACCCAGGCTGAAGGGATTGGAGTGACGTGCAGAGGTGTGTAGGAAGCTATTATGGTCAATCAGGTGTGAGAAGCTATGGCCTGAACTAGGGTGAGGGCAGTGGTGACAGAAAGAAGTCAACAGCATCCAGACAGACTTTGGGGGAAAGGGCTAACAGGACCTACTGATAAATTGGATTAATGAGGTGACGGAGCTGGAGAAATCAAGACTGACCCCTTGGTGTGAGCAATGGGGTAGATGGCAAAGGTCAGGAGGGGAGAAATTCAGGTTTAGGGGAGATATTTAAGAAGTGATTTTTAAACAACTTCAAGAGGCTTCAGATAGCCACACAGAGATGCCGAGAAAGCAGTAGGATATACGAGTCCAGAGTTCAGAAGTGAGATCTAGGCTGGAGAATACCTTCCATGTGACCCTTGGACCTTGCTCCCCTACCCCTACCCCTATTAATAAAAGAACCAGCATTTGTAAAGCTGTAGACAGCATCAGGGAAGCTTGTTGCCATGGCTTTTGAAGGCCAGTAACCATTACTGTGGTTGTGTTTTGTATGGCTTGATACCACGGCGGTGTAAATATGATAATGCCTAATCTGTTTATCAAAATTGACTGCTGAACTGGAGCCCAGAAATCAAACAAAGAGTAGAGATGACAGTAAAAGCCACGGGAGTGGATGAGATTCCCTAAACCAGTGGTTCTCAACTCTGGCTATACCTAACGACCACCTGGGGAACTTTAAAAAAAGCCTGATGCTCAGGCTTCACCCCGGAACTATTAATTCAGAATCTCGTGAGGCAAGGGGCAAGGCAATAGTCTTTGAAAGATCCCTCCACTGTGTAACAAAGGATGTGAACCACTGATCTCAGGAGAACATGTAGGAGAGAAAAGAAAAAGGTCTAGGGCTAAGCAGGGAGGCATGATGGAATGGAAGCCAAGAGCAAAGAATGTTTCCAGGAGGAGGAAACCGTCAGGTGTGTTGAAATCCACTATAAGTGAGGTAAGTTGAGGAGAGAGAACTACCCTTCGGACTTGGCATCACGGGAGGTCACTGGTGACCTTAACCAGAAGAGTTTCAGTTGAGCGATGGGGGTGGAAGCCAGATGAAGTGGGCTAAAGGATGAATTTAGCAGTGAGGAAGGGGACAGCACGTGGGAAGATGCTTTTAAGTCTGGCTCTGAACAGCAGCAGAGAGACAGGTGTACCTCAATGGGTATGGGAAGTCAAGAGAAACTTTCAGAAGATTACAGAGATCCTATGTGGATATGGTATTGGAAAGATAAGGGAGTTCCTGGCTGAAACAGTATGGTTTTCATTCAATAAATACTTACTGAGCATATACTAAAGGCCAGGCACTGTACAAGGTGATGGATATACAATTGTGCACAGAACTGATACAGTCCTTCCCCCAGGAAGCTTACACTCAGTAGGTATACAAACAACTATATGTTGCGATAGCTGAGCTAAGTGCTCTGAAGGGAGTACTTCTCTCAATTATGCAGTAACAAAGAATAACCCATGCAGATAAGAGCTCACAAGGAAGTGTTAGTATAGCTAAGATCTGAGAGGTGAGAAGGCATCCCACAGAGAGAAAAGTGTTTCAGGCAGAGAAGCCAGCATGTGTGAAGGTCCTGAGGCAGAAAAGAGTATGCATGGCCTCTGCCAGGAGCAGAAAGAGGTCAGAGTAGTGAAAAAAGGGAAGAGGGGAATGAGAGGAGTTGAGGATACAGATGAGTCAGGTCATGTAGGACCTCACAGGCCATCAAAAGGAGGGACGGATTTTAATCAAGGTGTAATAGGGAACTGCTGAAGGATTTTAGCTTCTATTCTCTTGATAAAACAAAAGGTGAGGTCACCACTAAGAGTGATGAGGGAGAGAAGAGGTGAGGTTTAAAGAAAGAGAAGGTAAGAACCTATTCTTGTGGAGAATGGAGGCACCAGCTTGCTGGAGAACCACAGGAGGGTACCAGGCAGTGCTAAGTGCCCACATGGTTTTTGTAAATGTGAGTTTAACACGAAACCAGTCAGCCCACTTCTGTGCCTTTCTCTGCAGTTGTTAACTCTGACAAGGAGGCAAAGAGGACAGGTTCATTTACTATTAGGATTTTGCTAAGAGATACCAACAGAATGAAAAGAGGAGGGATGTTTGATTTCCAGATTTTGGCAATGGGCAGTTGCTGGTGATGACAAGATCCCAGGTATGGCCATGGCAGTAGGTGGCTGAGGTGTTTGCAAATAGGTAGCAGATTGTGACTGAAAGCAAAATGATCAAAGAACAAGAGCCAGAGGTACCAGAGGCTAGAGGGTTCATCCACATAGGACTGAAGCTTTCAGAGGGAGGACAGGGATTGCAGGCGCTGAGAGAAGACCAAGAACCCAAGTCTTCACTGTGTAAGAGGGAGGCAATCAGGAATGCGGCGGTGGGTGGTAACACTGCCAAATGGCACAAGAACTTGGTGTCATTTTTTCCTTAAGGATGGAAGAGTTTCTGGAATCTGTTACAGAGAAGTCTATTCTTTGTTTAATCTCTGCATAATCTGTTTTGAGCTAACAGTGCTAGAGTCCTTGCCTCCTAATGTGCAGCTAGTGTAGAGCTGTGAAAGGGACAAAGGCCTACCATGTAATACTTGATTTTCTGCAGGATGTCATCATTGGTCATAATAAGTTCTTTTGCTGTTGTCCCATCTGCTATGTTGGCTAGGATGCACAGTGTCTGGAAAAGAACAAAGGGCCAGTGGTCAGGAAAGCTCCGAAGTCCCCAGACTCAAGCTCTCTCAAGAACTTGGGGAATTTCTCATCCAAAGTACACGGACTCTCACAGGTTCCACTCTGGATGACCTGATTTCTTATCTCCTAACATCACTGCCAACAAAAGTAACCACACTGGGCTTCCTAGGTGGCGCAGTGGTTAAGAATTTGCCTGCCAATGCAGGGGACACGGGCTCGATCCCTGCTCCAGGAAGATCCCACGTGCCGTGGCTCAACTAAGCCCATGAGCCACAATTATTGAGCCTGCGCTTTAGAGCCCGTGAGCCACAACTATTGAGCCCATGTACTGCAACTACTAAAGCTCATGCACCTAGAGGCCGGGCTCCGCAACAAGAGAAGTCACGGCAATGAGGAGCCCGCGCACCACAACGAAGAGTAGCCCCCACTCACCACAACTAAAAGAAAGCCTGTGCACAGCAAAAAAAAAAAAAAAAAGAAGTAACTACACCTAAGGAAAGTCTGCCTTAGGTAAAAGAGAACCCAAATGTTTCAGTAGCTTCTTTCTGGGCATAAACCATCACTGTTAGGCAAAGGCAGTCACAGGTCACGCTATCACATAAATCAAAGGGAAAATGTAATTTATTATTATTTTCTTGAAAATTTCATTTTTAAGAGAAGCCTTGCTACTAATCCACAAGGTTTCTTCAAAGAGGTAGTCTCTTTGGTAGAGGCTTCATAGGTGTTATAACTACCCCCACCTCCCCTTCCAAATGCCACTTGCTTCTAAGCTTATGACCTTCTAGATGAAGACCTGGACCCTGTCCACTAGCCACATGCAGTGAGGACTTCTTGACTTTTTTTGAACCCTACTGGAGGAACAGGAAGGGAAGCCAAATGTATGAAGGAGCTTAGTCTGGGTTGGCCTAATGAGGAGGTTAGAGGGAGGCTGTGCCAGTTGGCAGGACAGTCTATCAAGAGGACAATCACCACGCTGGTCCTGGAGGAAGAGACTGTTCTTGTCAGCTGTTACATTCTCACAGCCAGACCAGCAAGAGGCAAGGATTAAGGAAAAGTGAATGGACTGTGGCAGGGACACTGAGCCAGTGCCAGCCGTAGCAGTTCAACAAACACAATGTGCATGCACTCCGCCCACTCCACAGGGCAACAGCCTGAGGCAGGAACAGGACACACTCCCTAACTTCGAAGCCATCACACAATTACATTTCACTGTGGTGTAACTGAGGTAAAAACAGAACTGAGAAAGCACTAAGTGCATTTGTGTGATAATGCAATGGTCCGGGAAGGCTTCTTGGAGGAAGTGACACTGAGTCTAGGAGCACAGTAAGGAATCACTCAAAGAAAGTGATAAGAGGTGGGGATGGGGTCTGAATTCAAATAATTTTCTCCCATTTTAACCTTTCTCTTTGCTAGACTTAAGCTAATTAAGCTTGCAGGTTATAACTAATTGAGGAGAATGTTTTCTTACTATGGCCCAAACCCTCAGATATCTTAAAGGAGACCTTGATATGCCCCAGAAGTGGGAGAGAGATGATCTAAGGAAGATGTCAGATTTCATAGCGATCTGGTACATGGTGAGCCTGTCAGAAGACTGGACATGCACAACACCCTTGAATTTTTCAGGACTGAGGGGAAAGCAAGGGGGAAAAACAGTTTGGACTCTAACCATGGATAAGAATTTACACTCACCTAGGGAAGAACTACCCCTCTCTCACCTACTAAGACAGTGGGTATAAGGGGAGATTTCAGGAAATAGTCCTCAGAATAGCCTAGGCCAGCAAGGTAGGCAAGTGATTCCCCTTCTCGGAGTGTCAGAATACACCCATGCATCATCAGGCTTGCTCAGCACGGCAGACTAACCTACAGCTCTGCCTTGAGGCCCAAATACTCCTACTGTAAATATTCTGAGAAGACAAACCAAATCTTAAAAAGACTGATTAGTTATTGGGCCAAGCCAATGTAACACATGAGCTAGGAAGAAGGGATGAAAGCAATACACACACACACACACACACACACACACTCTCTCTCTCTCTCTCTCTCTCTCACATGAACAACTGGAATCAATGATACAGAGGTAATAACTGGTAAATTATGGCTTGTGGGCCAAACCCACCCCAATGCCTGTTTTGGTAAATAAAGTTTTATTGGAAGACAGTCACATCTACTCGCTTACATATTGCCTATACCTGCTTTCAGGTTAGAACAGCACAGTTGAGAAGTTGCTACAGAGACTGTATAGCCTGCAAAACTTAAAAATCTATCTTGCCCTTTGTAGAAACAGTTTGGCAACCCCTGAAATAAATAATAGAAAAATAAAAGGGGGAAAAATCAATGAAACAGAAGCTGCTTTTTGGAGATCAATAAAATTGATAAATCTCTAGACAAACTGAATCAGGAAAAAAGAAATTACCAATATAAAGTACAAAAGACAGTTCACTACAAAGAATACTACAGACTTGAAAAACATAAGAGAATATTTTGAACAATTTTATGCTAATAAATTTGAAAACGTAGACGAAGTGGATAAATTTCTCGAAAGACACATGTCAAAGCTCACTCAAAAAGAAACAGATAACCTGAACAGTCTTATTTCTATAAAAGAAATTGAATTTGTAGCTGAACACCTTTCCGCAAAAGAAACACCAGGTCTAGAGGGCTTCACTGGTACATTCCAATAAAATTTGAGAAAGAAAGACCAATTCTTCACAAGTTTTCTTGCAGAAAATTGAAGAGAGAACACTTCCACCTCATTCCCTGAGGCAATATCAAAACCAGACAAAGATATCACAAGGAAGCTATACACCAATATCATGAATATAGATGTGAAACATTCCTCACCAAATTTTAGTAAACTGAATCCAACAACGTATGTAAAAGGTAATATATGATGACATTTTAATATGGTATATATCTATTTATTTAGATCTTAGAATGCTTTCTTTATCAGCATTTTGTAGTTTTCAGCAAACAGATCCTGCACATAATCTGTGAGATTTATACATGTGTTTCACTTTTTTCTGGGCTATTGTAAATGATGCTGTTTTTAAAATTTCAATTTCTACTTGTTCATGATAGTATATAAAAGTACAACTGATTCTTTTGTGTGCCCTTGGTTAACTCACTGCCTAGTTCTAGTTTGACTCCATGACATTTTCCACATAGATTTTCATTTTGTTTGGGAATAGTTTTATTTCTTCCTTTTCAATCGGTATGCCTATTAATTCTTTTTCTTGCCTTATTGTACTCAGTAGCAGTTTCAGTATGATGCTGAATAGGAGTGGTAAGAATGGAGTACTTGTCTTGTTCCTGATCTAAGGATGGTGATGGACATGCTCACTACCTTGATCACAGCGATCGTTTCATGGTATAGACATATGTCAATTTACCACACTGTATGCTTTAAATACATGTACCTTATCGTGTATCAACATATCTCAATAAAAAAAAAAGAATGTATCTTTTGATGCTTTTGAGAAGAACTGAACTTCTAGCTAAAAACCAAACATTTTAAGCCTCCCCATGGTCACCTACTTCTGGACCATCACCCAAATCTGTGAGAGGGTATCACTGTATCCTGCCAAAATACCCTGCTGTTGTTGGCCTTTTCTTTTGCCCTTATCCAAATCTTGTCTGGCCTTTCTAGCTTGCTTCACTTTTCAAATTAGTGGAATTCTAACTAGGTGAGTTGTCTTTATAGACAGATTTCTATGCTCTCCAGGTAGAACAGTTTATTTTGAACACAGAGTCTTTATTGTGTTCCAGGAACGAATCTCATTCACCCTAATTTTAGTGATGCCTACAAGATCATAGTTTTTCTGTGTTAAATTTTTGTTCATCAAAAAACATAGCTGTGGGGGCTTCCCTGGTGGTACAGTGGTTAAGAATCTGCCTGCCAATGCAGGGGACACAGGTTTGAGCCGTGGTCCCGGAAGATCCCACATGCCAGGGAGCAACTAAGCCTGTGCACCACAACTACTGAGCCTGCGCTCTAGACCATCGAGCCACAACTACTGAGTCTGCGTGCCACAACTACTGAAGCCCTCATGCCTAGAACCTGTGCTCTGCAGCAAGAGAAGCCACTGCAATGAGAAGCTGCCCACCGCAATGAGAAGCCTGCGAACTGCAACGAGAAGCCTGCGCACCGCAACAGAGTAGCCCCTACTTGCTGCAACTAGAGAAAGCCCGCATGCAGCAACAAAGACCTAATGCAGCTAAATAAACAAATTTACCAAAAAAAATGAGGTTATAAAAATTTATCCATAGTCCCATCTTTAAAACAAAACAAACAAAAAACCCCACAGCTGTCTATTATTGAACTTCAATAGAAATCACCTAAAACATCCATCTTAAAAGCACTTTGTCAAGTCTATCCCCTTTTTTGCTCACAAATTCCAACACAGCTGCCAAGTCCTACCACTCTTGCTTCTTGGACTGTTCTTCTGAAGCCTGATCAATTACTCTAACTCAGGAACACAGAGGATAAGGAGCACGGTCCCTGCAATTAGACTTTGGGCCCAACTCTCCACAATGACCTTGGGCAAGTTTCTCCCATACATGTAAGTGTACAGCTCAAAGAACTATGAAACGAACACACCCTTGTAGCGAACATTTATGTCAGAAAGCTGAACAGATCTTGTGTTAAAAATTTAAGTTTGAAGGTGACTTTTGCTTTTATGACAAAATATATACTACGTTAAAAATCCTATAATAAATCCCAAGAACTATAGAAAAGTAATTCCCAAACTGTCTCCTGATGAACAAGTAGCCTCTGTATTCCATGCCTATCCTAAACTTGCCCTATTGAAACACAACAGAAAGCAGAGACATGCGACAGAAATAAGGAACTGGGAAGCATGAGAGTAAAAGAAATAAAAGATGTCTCCAGCGTCAGAGACTATTTCATCAGGGAACTGTAGGAATTTGAGTTCAGAGCACGGTGATACAGAGGGCTAGAAATAGTGAACCCTGGAGAAAGGATTCACTCTAGGATGGTAAGAGGTGGCCATCCCTGTAGAGACAAATAGTATGTACAGTGCGTGACACAGAGGGTAAAAGTATAAACTCTGGTCATGTTTTCTTCCATTCCAAGAGGAAGAATTCTTGAAGAGAGTTTAAGGGGTGGTAGAGGATCTTTCCCCTCAGACCTTTCTTGTCTCTACAGCACCTCTGATTTCACCACCTTTTGCAGACTTGAATATTTCAGGAGACTCCTAACTATGATCTTTCCTGGTACTCACACTCACACGATATTCCTCAAAAAAAGGGAACACATACCTGCTCTTTGACTTCAATATTATGCTCCCCTTCCAAAATAAGGGTGACAGCTTGCATAATTTGCTTTCCATGAGTACTCATTATTTTATCTATGTGCTGCAAAACAAAGGGAAATCCACAGTTATCTTCTGGAGAACAAAGAAAAAGACCATAGGAAAGAACAGAAGGCTTCCAAAAGTTAAACAATACAGTACACCACTGCTTCAAAGACAACACCACGGCACACGGGACTAGATGCCAAAGAACAGTGTTTACTGATATACCTCAATTTATTGCACGTTGCAGGTATTGTGGGTTTTTAAAAACAAATTGAAGGTTTGTGGCAACCCTGTGTCGAGCAAGTCTATCGGCGTCATTTTTTCAACAGCGTTATTTTTAAATTAAGGTATGTACATTGTGTGTTTTAGATATAATGCTACTACACGCTTAACAGACTACAGTACGGTGTAAACATAACTTTCATGTGCACTGGGAAACCAAAAAATTCTTCTGACTTGATTTAATGTAGTGGTCTGGAGCCAAACCTGCAATATCTCTGAGGTATGCCTGTATTATATTATGCAGCCATATTTTGTCTTCTTCTTCTTCTTCTTCTTTTTTTTTTTTTTGCTTTTGATGACTTCAAGATGAAGACAGCAGAGACTTGGCCGTACATATAAGTGTACAGAATACAGAATTGCCATCACTGAGGATCCTCAAGCCCAAAGATATTAAAGAAGAAGGAAGCTAAAAAATGGATGGGGCAAGGAGAGAAGCCAGAGACATGGAAAATACGGTGTAGATTTACTAACTATCTTGGGGCACAAATGTACAGAGAAAACTCATAAAACAAGTGAGGTGCAGAGACGCGAACCACCCACGTTTCTTTATCTGCCTGAAGGCCGCTGGCCCTGTTGTTCAGGGAACATTAGAGAACAACAAGAAAGACCCCAAACAACACTAGCCTCTCCTCCTCTGACGTATGCCCACTGCTCTCCACGCTGACACCTTCAGAGGTCAATCTAGTCAATGTGGGCAGGGCGGTGTCTATGGAAGTCTCTAAAGGGAAAGAAGCTGAGGCCCCAGAGATAAGTGACTTATTAGGCAGATGAAGAAACCCATCCTGGCCAGCAAATCAAATAAAAATAAAGTAACAGGTCAAGGCAGGCTCCCATCCAGCACAGAGGAACGAGAGGACAGGCAGTGCAGGAGTGGAGGGTTAGGTGGCCATGTGGTGACGCTCCCAGAACACCTATGAAGGTGACAGGTCTAAATATCAGCTCCTGGCTTCTCTAGGAAGGGGCAGCATTTGACTCACACTTCTGGGCAGATGTTGACAGGAGCAGAGAGGCAGGGTGATGTTTTGTAATGCATATGCAGGGGTAGCTAATCTGGAAACCTGGGTGTTTTTACTTACGGGGCGAGTAGAGAGGAGATTTCTAAGAAGTCCCAATGTCTTCATCAGCACATTCAAATCTGAATCTGATAATAACCGGAATAGCTGTTCAGTACTCAAGCTTCGTAAAATATCTGCTTTTATTTTTTGTTCAGCCTGAAATGCCATATTCTGAAAGGATTAAAGAAGTTACAAGAATCACGTCTACATTTGCTTTATTAAATTATATTTTAATAATTCTGTAATTATTCTGTATTATCAGTAATTCTGATAATTTTCAAAGTACAAACAGAATCTGCAGACAAGCCTTAAGGGTAAGTCATTTTTCTTTTTGCTTTTTACAATAAACTGCACATATTTAAAGTGTACAACTTGATTTTTTTTTTCTTATTAGTAATGTGTATATGGCAATCCCAATCTCCCAATTCATTCCCCCTCAACCCTCCCCGCTTTCCCCACTTGGTGTCCATATGTTTGTTCTCTACATCTGTGTCTCTATTTCTGCCTTGCAAACCAGTTGATTTGTACCATTTTTCTATATTCTGCATATATGTGCTAATGTACGATATTTGTTTTTCCCTTTCTGACTCACTTCACTCTGTAAGTCATTATTTTTCTGATTCCTGTTAATCACCTATAATTCCATCTGTCAAGAGAAAGATAACTGTTACTCCTATATACACTCCTCTATGAGAAATATGACCACTTCCTGACATGGCACCTGCATGTCTTTAGATTTCTCAAATAAATACAAACTCTACTATTATATTTTAAGAAATTCAATTTATTTAAATTAAAAAACCCAAACGGTTCACCCGTTTCTCCCATCCCCACCCTTACCTCTGGCAACCACCAATCTGTTCTCTGTATCTATGAGCTTGGTTACTTTTGAGAATATCCACCTGGTTATCAAGTTGCTCTCTGTGCATTTTAATAACAAAATGACTACTAACAACTATACTGTGCCATGCACTTTAAGAAAAACTTAAAGGTACTCCTTTATTATGTATGAACATAAGCAGTGGGTTTTGTTAACTTTACTGGCAGGAAACACCTACTGTGTTCAGAGTTCTATGCTAGGTGCTGACACGGCTGGGCTATATCATGCAGGAAGTTCTCGGGAGCAGGAGGTGTATCCAAGCTACTAGTAGCCCCAGATGGGCAGCAGCTATTTTGCTCCTTTTTCTCCTTTCTGGATGTATTATGGATTACCCCAGCTTAACCTGAAGCTATAATAACATGTATGAAGAAAACAAACAAACAAAAAAAAACCATGGCTAATTCCAAATAATTCATAAGCCAACTTCTGGTATTAAAAAAACCATCATATAAACTAGAAGCTTATTATAATATGTGGTTATTGCCCTCCAGGAACTTTTTAAAATTAAGGATCTAAGACATATGAAAGATCAAGTTACCTAATAACACAAGGCAACATGGCAGAGCAAAATGAGTACTGGGTTGGGTATCAAGAGACCCAAGACAGTTAATATGAATTTAGGAGTGGGATAAGTTCAATTTTCAACATTAAAACTGTGCTTGTCGGGGAGCCCTCAAATGAAGTCCTAATACCCATTTAAGTGATAGACCTGGGAAACGGAATAGTTCCACCTGGATATGTTTATTCCAAAGCAACCTCTTCTATTAGGGGGAGTTGAACCCATGAGAGTAGATGAAGTCCCTGAAAGTGTAGTGTAAAGGGAAGTGGAACCTGGGAACTGAAACTTGGGGGAATGTCCCCTGAGAAGGAGGTTGAAAAGAAGGCTAAGTACAGAATGAGGTTAAAAAAAAAAAAAAAAAAAAAAGTCCTGGGAAAGAGTTTCAAGAAAGAGAAGTGTCAAAAGCTGGTAAGTTCAGGAGAAAAATAACTGTGAATCTACTACATTCAGTGCTTTCTTGGAAGATGATTATTTCGATCCCAAAGTTCGTGTGAAAAGACAGCAGACATAGCACAATACAGGGAGATGAATAGAGGCTTGGGACACGTTCAGAACCCATTTCCATCACTTATTAGCTGTGAGGCTTTAGATGATTCATTTAGCTTCTAAGTTCCAGATTCCCAATTGTAACGTGGACATATACCAATATAATGTAAAATGAAAATTAGAGACAGCAAATATAAAACACCTAGTTTAGTGTCTGGCACACAGTACAGAATTATAACTACTATAATTATGTTTAAAAAAATTCATGTGGAATTACTCTTTTCAATTTCAATAAATTTTATTTTAAAAAATTTTAAGGAAAAACGGTTCTCTGACTTTAGAGTTACATAGTTTTAGAATTCGTATTATTATAAATTATTTACTGGAAACTGTTAAGAAATTATTGAGCGTGTATACGCAAT
Organism: Hippopotamus amphibius kiboko; assembly: GCF_030028045.1. NCBI lineage: Eukaryota > Metazoa > Chordata > Mammalia > Artiodactyla > Hippopotamidae > Hippopotamus > Hippopotamus amphibius. The sequence goes on along the minus strand of NC_080191.1, from coordinate 118,532,631 downwards.
TCTGTTACCTTGGGCAACTCATTTAATCACTATGTGCTTAGCTTATTCATCTGTAAAATATGTATACTCTCTAGGGAGACGTGAAAGTACTTTGTAAAGTAGGTAGCTCTATACAGATATCAATATGTTCATGATGAGGAAAACTTTTTTTCCCCAAAATGAGATCTCACATTTCAAAACCTGTCCACTTTTCTTAATAAAGAGGAGAACCGAGGAACACAGTGGCCAAGTAACTTGCTTATATTCGAATCTGAAAGGTGAATGAAGTCTTACATGGTCCTAAGTCTTTAGAAAACTGGGCCAAAAGAGCAAGATTTTTAAAAAAGAAAATTCCAGACATTTCAAAAACACATTCTTTAGTTTTAACTTTGACAACTGCTCTCTTCTCTTTATGAAACATACCATTAAAGCCCAAATTCCATTCACTCGTAAAGCAGGATTTTCACTTTGGGTTAATCCACACAGTAGCTCTACAGCTCCTGATTCTAAAATTGGCTGTGATTGGAGAGGAGAAAAAACAGTTTTAAAATTTGTTAACTAAGTGTATATATACCCTGGCACTCTGCCTATGATTTCTTTCCTACTCTTACCCAATTCCAAGCAACCTTCACAAAGCAGGGAGTGAGGTGGCCATAAAAATCACCTTGAGAAGTTCAAGGACAATGATTCTCTTACAAATCCAAAAACCAAAATAAACCCTGTGGTTTTCTTTTTCTCTGTAGCCCTGAAAGACTCAGGAGATATCCTAATTCTGTATATGTTTCACAGATACGCTTATGATCCCATTACCTAGCTCCACATTCTCCTCATCCTCCTCTGAGATGGCCACCCCCTGCTTCGTGCAGCACGCGTCTCAGGTGTTCTTTATAAGTTGTGACTAGGAAGCCATACGGCTGGTTTACAATGGAGCTCTCTTCCTTCCAAATTGTTAATCTTATTCATCAACATGCTGCAGAATTCATCTTTTAGAACTACTTTCAGGACTACCTATCAATCATATAAGCAAAACAGTGTTGTACTTTTATAGTCATATCACATTTTATACCTAAAATAACATGCATTATTAGTCTGACTACTTAATTTATGCTGCTTGGTTGAAAATAGGTTTTGGTAATTTCTAAAAAATTCAAACCTTAGAGGACTGATTTACCATCACCAACAAATGCTTAAAAGGCTTTCTTTCAAGTGCATTCTAGAAATGTCTTAAGCAATTCAGATTTACATACAAATTGTGCAGTTTAAAAAACTTTATCGTGAAATTAAGTTCAAATTTATAAAGCAGCAAGACTAATATAAAGGACTTCCATATATTCTTTCCCCAGATTCATCAATTTTTGACACGTTGCCATACTTGTTTTATTATTATGTCTCTCATTCTATATACCCACATCCACATTATTTATCTTTTTCTGAACCATTTGAAAGTCGAATGCAGGCATCATGGCACTTCACCCTTAATACTTCAATGAGTATTTCCTAAGAACAAGGGTATCTCTTAGACAACCACAGAACACTTACCAAATTCAGAGAAACTGACATTAAAACAATTCTTGTATTGAATCTATAGTCCATATTCCAATTTTGTCAACTGGCCCAATAAATGCTTTTGTACCATTTCCTTCCCTTCCAGTTAAGAATCCAGCTTATTTTTAATATTAAAAAATCAATCATACTAATGATTCTATACCTGAGCTCATCTAACTTGCTTTCTAACTAGACCCTAAAATTCTGAAGGTGAATCTGAGGCAACATAAGAGCTGTTAAGGATGATTAAAAGTGTTGCACTGATTGCAACCAGATCATCCTCAGCCGAGACCCCCACTGCCAGGACAGAGGAACAGACAGAAGCTCTGGCATCCTATCTCATGTTCCCCTTCCTTCAGAACAACTATCAGTTTCTCCCCTTTTGTTCCAAAATTTCTGCTTGTTGAATAATTGTCTCTGAGCCTCCCCCTTGTTACTAAGTACCGGTCAAATGCCTGAAGGTGTTACAATGTAAAAAGACATTCACCAAATGTACTTAAAGGATGGTGTCTAAACCCAGTTCACTATTGGGCAGGCCAGAGAGATTTTCACATGATAAAAATTACTCTGTAAGGGTTTCCCCTCTCCTTTATTAAAGTTTATTTCAATTTCCCTATTATAAAAATAATGCATGCTCATACAATTTATAAAATGCATAAAAGAAGGGAAAAAAATCCACAAGTGCAATCCCTCCCTAAACAGCTACCACTAACATTAAACATTAAAAAGATTACTTTCCAACGCCAGCAGTTCTCTCCTTGAAATGACTTGTAAGCCTGGTTTACAAAATTGAGTCAGTGTTCTTCAGTACATATAATTTGAAAATAGTCTATTATTTGTGTAATTATTTCCTACACCCGCAGTTGTAGGCAGTTCAGATTGACTGTAAATTGTAATATCTTTTAAATACACTGCATATGCCAGGCAGGAAAGGGATAACAGGAAATGAGAATCACATTTTAAAATGATTTAATTTGTCCCCCCAATCCAAACAATTCAGAAGTAGTTTTTAAGCCCCAATCCTCAATTTTAATGTCAACTGCTGTGAAAATTATTTGACTAAGCTCTAGGTAGGCCGGGCAAAAGTCGTCTAGGAAGAGAAAAATCACTAACCTCTTTGCTTGGAGAAAATTCAAGAAGAAGATTACATAGCATGGAAGATGCTACTACTAGGATTTCATCTGGTGCATTTTGTAAAACCTGTGGAATCAAAAAAAAAGGATACTATTAATGATTTACAGCCATGGGGGTGAGATCATAATAAATGAGAACAAAAACAATTTATCTTTCAATCTGATTTTTCATATTGGAGAGATAGGAAAGATCCACTTGACAATGAGTGAAACTTTACATAGTGCTGTCATTATGACTAAGGCCCTCACATCTAGCTGGAGAAGATATAGCCCCACTGCTACATGGAAAAGGAGACACACAAGTCAGGGAGGCGGTACTCTATGTAAAAAGTCTGAACTGTTTGGGGGCAAGTTAATCAAGTTTACTCCACCATATTCAGGCCATTTATGAGACCAGAGTTGCCCTAGGGCTTGAGACTTTCTGATGTCTCTGGAAATACTTGTTTGACCAGGAACATGGATGGATCAAGATACTACACAGGCAGGGCAAGATGGGGAACTGGTTCTCAGGACTGGAATCACACAGTCCTGGTTCCAACCCTCACTCCTCCACTTACTAGACTTAAGCACATTTCTTAACCTCTCTGAACCTTCAAACTGAGGAAAACAACACTTCCTTGATGGGACTATTTAAGATTAAATGTGATTTGGTGAATAATAAGGGAAGCAGCGTAGCGTGGGCGTTAAGAACACAGAACGCTTTGAGTGCAAATTTCAGCTCAACCAACTAACTAGGTGTATGAATTTCTTGATTGTAAAATGGGGATAATGATAGTGTCTGCTTCATAGAGATTATGTGAAAATTAACAAATGGAAAGATTTTAAAACAGTAACTGTCACACAGTAATGGCTATATAAATAAGGCTTTAAAAAGGTAACATTGCCATAAATGCTGTTATCAGGCACAGTATCAGGCACATAGTAGTTATACAGCAAACTAACTGCCCTGGACTCTCATTGAACTCAGAAGACAACACAGGAGGATGACAAAGGTTAGTTGCCATTAGCTATTATCAGAACCTCTTCTTTCTAGATTCTGAGAGAGAAGCCTTCATAAACACCACCACGTATATGCAATATCCACTTCAAATAAATCCTTTGCACCTAGAATCAGATCAGGATCAGGCTTATGATCCCAAAAGGAATCCTAGGAGCTCTAGTTACATAAATTGGAAATGGATCATCACAAAAAATTCAGAGAGTTAAATATATTATCTGCTTCCTTCAGCTAATTCAAGTCTGAGGTTCCCAAGTTAACAAGCAAGAATTACAAAACTGAAGCAGTTCCCCTAAGATACTGTGTTTTAACTCTCCTGTGAATTGTTAGCTAGTTGATAAAGATCAAATCTCATACGCTTTGTAGGCTGATGTCTGTTTGCCACAATCCACTCTAAGACCCTGTTCGCCCTTCCCTTCCCTCGCCATGCCCTTCCTACATGTCTCAAGTGTATACTCTACCCATGCCTTAAGGCTGTCCTATTCCAGAAGCCTCCTTAGAGCCCTTCCAATCAGAAGTCATTCTATTCTCCTCTGCTATTGTCTGTTATCTCTCTTAGGGCCCTCAATACTGTTCACTTTCAAATTCTTTGTGTAGCCCTGACAATCTATTTTCCTGCTAACAAATTTAAGCTTCTTGAAAGAATAATCTATAATAATATCTACAGTCTAATTTATCCTGGCCTGTATCAACTAAATGGCATGCACAAAGTGGGTGCTCAATAAATGCTTGTGAATTAAGAGAAATAATCATTTTCCAAAATTATACTACTTAGAATCGTTGGCTGAAATAAGTGAGTACCCATCAAGGCTTTTAAAAAGCTGCTTTGTTTCTGGTCTATGTGCTGGGGAACCGGCAATCACATGAATTCAGGGCCGGGTATTTTTCGGGGAGGGGCATTCTGTATTTTGTTAAGAAGAAAAAAAATGACTTTAAAAATGTGTAACTTTTAAAAGAAAATTAATAAATGGTTATTATATCTTTTAAAAAGTTGCTTTGCTTGATATGATTCACTTTTTAAAATAATATTTATTGTTCTATAGAGATTAATGTACTTTTATAAATTTCATTTTCAAATTAGATAACAATGATCAATTAAAACAGAAAAGATTCTAGGAAATTCTTACAAGCATTTACTCACTACAGTATAAGATATAACATGAAATCCAGAAGTTGACATCTAACACTGATCAAATAGAATTTCACTAAAATAAGAACAAAAAATAATCACAAATAAAACTTTTAGTTAAAATCAAATGTCTACTATCCTGTGGTCTGCTAACCAACATTTAAACACATGGAAAAGCAAAAGGGGAAAAAGAATCAATAGACATGCAAACAGCCTCTAAGAGGCTCTAAGAGAAACCTAAAAGTATTTGAAATAAATCATTCATTTACTTCCAGGCTTTTAATACTATACTTTAAATACACAACATAGTAGTAGTTTTGATAGTAATTACACCCCCATGTACCCAAGTGCACAAAATCCTTTTAGACTATTCACTAAGCCTTTGCCCGGGTAGAACCAGTCAGAAACCACATGTTCCTCCATTTCTGATTCACATGAGAGAGGGGTACTGAGCTGAGCAGTCAGAGAAAATGGCTCCAGAGAAAATATTTGGAAGTTATTTTGGGAAATAGGAGAGCACTTTAAAAAATCTTGAATGGACAGAATCAACAAATCAAGATTAAGCTGCTATGATAAAGGTGCAATCTAAGAACAAACAAGCGGCAACAGTAAAATCTCTCCACTGAGGAGAGCACTGGTCCACCTTTCCACCTGGTGCCCACATCTCACCCTCCACCTCAGTCCTGAAGGCGTCCTTAGGCTTCCCACACACACCACCGTAACGCTTCTGTTCATGCTGTTCCTCTCTGGAAAATCCTCCTGCCGTCCTTTTGCCTTCAAAGCTACTTCATAATCTTCCTGCCTGAAGCCTCCCCCAACTATTCCTACCATACTGATGCCTCGACTGTAACCTGAGGCTTTAAGCTGGGGGCAAGAGCTTTGTAGTAAAAATTTTTGGTAGACTTACTGTGCCTAGAGGCTTTCACAGTAGGTACTAAAAAGCAAAACAAAAAATCAAAAACTCAAACAAAAAAATCTGTTGATTAAAGGCAAGGTGTATAGTCACTTAAAAAAAGAAAAAAAGATGGTGAGACCAAGAGTTGACCTATGGTACTGTAATGTATCCCTGATGGGATAACATTATTAGTAGCACTTTGATGCATATTCTAAGTCTCAATTCAGATAATTATTTGACCTAAACCACCTCTTTTTTTTTTTTTGGCCCTCAAGGAAAGACCTTAAGGTCTTAACAAAGAAGTCATTCAGGAGTGGAGAGGCAGGAAGTAACAATTGTTTTAAAAAATATCCAGGGGTTTCCAAAAAACTAAGAACAGGTTATAACTGTAAATAGCTGATTCCTTTCTTTTTTGTAACTAAAAATTACAAAGATGACTCTGGATATAAGTCTAAAGTGTAATACCAGACACGCCGCGAGATCAGATGAGTAACTAGAGCTTCATTTAATGAAAGAAAGAAATGAAAGAAATGAAAGAAAGCCAGGCATGTCACACATGATATGCTGATCTCAGAAACACATTCTAAATGTTCTAAAGAGGCTTAGAACATCAGATCTGAGGATATAAATGTTCAGAATGCTTTAACATAAAAATCAGACACACTCCGAGATGAGGCAGTGCTGTCAGCTACCTCACTCACCAAAGGCTCTCTGGGAATAGGTGTGGACTTGCTGCTTTCTTCTTACCTTCATTAAAGGTTTCCACACGGCATGATCCTGGAAACTGGTTCGAAGCTGCTGCACAGATCTAGATAAACTGTGCAAACATCTACAAAGAATAATCAAAATTAGCTTCACAAGAAGCTGAAACTTCTACTTTTCAAACACACTGCTTGGCATTGCACAATTACTAACATACACTTCAAGTTTATCTACAGACATCATTAATTCAACTACTTCAGGACTTCATGGGCTTTTCGGGCTAGCTTCTCTGTTAAATAGTGTTACACACTGTATGAATTCACCTGAGAATACTTTCAAGTAACATTTGGATTCTGTGCTTACTCGGAGAAGTTCCGGAAAGGAAACAGGTTAAACACATGGCAAAGGATTTTTATTCGGGCCATTTAAAGCTCATACCTGACGGCAGCTAACCGCACCTTGACACTAGACTCAGACAAGCCAGTCACAATTCGGTCCATCATATTTTCAGTCTCAATGATCTGGAGAAAAAGGTTAATGCTGCATAAATAACAACACGAAGATGACAAACTTCACTGCTTGTAAATGCAAGTATGTTAATGTCCATTTTAAGTTAATGATGTTTTTAGTAAGAGTTTTTGCCTCTGGAACAATCGTTTTGCAGTGGGGGCAGGCAGCTCATCAGAAAGGTAGGGCTACCCCACCAAGGACCTGCCAGACTGAATGACACGTGTAAGGGGCAGATTATGTTTCTTCATTTATTTTTAAAGACAAAACAATAATCACATGTGATAAATATTACAGAAGTGTTGCATAAACAGTACTGAGAAAAAGCAAGACATAACTGAACTACCATTGGGCAGGTTCCTGACACAGTGAGTTTCTTGAAAAATCATGGTCCTCGCTCAGCCCTTATGAAAAGAAACCTGTGGGTTTCTGACAGAGCCACCTTGTGGCTACTTTCTTACCAAGCAAACTGAAACTAAGCTAAATATTTAGAAAAGTAATCTTTGCCCACTTTCATTGTAGCACCAACTCCTGCTACATGTAATCATTACCATCATGAAGCTTTATTATTTTTTTAAATTTAAAAACAAGATAGCCTATGATTTTCCTTCATTAAACAACGTATAGATACAAAATAGTGTGTGAAAGGAACTAAATTTAATTTGTGTGGTCCTATGGAGAAACAGTATATTAGAAAAAATGCTCATACAATCACAGCACAAACATTAACAAAAACAACTAATATTTGTTGAGTACTTCTATGTGCGAGGCATTGTGCTAATAAGCACGTTACATTATGTGACTGAAGCCTTTTGCAGGCATTATTATTATTATTCCCCAACAGCACATTAAGAAATTGAGGATTCTAGATAACCCAGAGACTGTTCAGGATCACAGAGCTGAGACAGGAACCCAGGCATCTGACTCCAGAGTCCTTATGCTCAGCCATGCTTGTGATACTGCCATGGTTAGAGAAGTCCCACGCTCATCAGGTAGTTCCCAGTGCGGGCGACACACTACACGGGCGTCATTACTTTCACCTGGGAGAACACCTGGTTGGGGGAACATGTAGGAAGATCATCTGTGGAGTTTAACAAAGTCCCAGGCCAATTAAATCAGATTCTCTGCGGTGGGGCCCAGGCACTTGTATTTTTTTAAAAAAGCTCCTCAGAGTCTAGTGTGCGGCCGAGGTTGAGGATCACTGACCTAGACTAAAATGAGAGGACCTAGCTGACCTCAGAACAGGAGAGGGTGGGAAATCTCAAGATGTTCAAGCCAAATGGGAAGAGAAGTAAACAGAGTTGAAATGAACGGTGCCTGGGAGAAGATTATCAACTGTTAAGAACAGGGAACCACACTGTAGTCGCAGGGTAGGAGGAAAGGTCATTTTTTAAAAAACACAGTGATTTGCAGGTTCCAAAGTGGCTGAAGAAAACTTACATATTGATCTTTTCTTCCCCCCACCCCCCCCCCCGGACCAAACCTAATTTCACCCTCACCTTTATGCACAGCCACCCTTTGTCCTGTCACCGCCAGCCCCCTTTCTCATTGCCTATATATCCGACCCTCATATACCTTTCTCTTTGTGACCCGGATGCCCTGCTCAGATACTCCACATAGTAGATTCCTTTCCACTGTCCTCCTACCATTCATTCCTGCTTCAGATCCCAAACTGCTGATATTACAGTAGAAAAACCACCAAACCTGGCTGCCTGGTCTCTCAGGGTATGCCACCCCCCACTGTGGGACCCTCACCGCAGCAGGCTCACCAGCCTTGCACTCCCCTGCAGGAGACTCCCATATTCCTTAGGATGTTTACCTCCTACTTCTAATGCTTCCTACCTCCCTCACACCCTCAAGTCCCTCTGTGCTCACCTCATTTTTGCAGTGACATTGCTTTCTTTCTGGGACACAAGTTGCCTCAACTTCCCTCTTCTCGTTAGCATGTCTCCATACTTCCGTTCTTCACTCCTGTTCTGTTGAAGCTGGGTACTCCCAGCTCAAAGCCCTTCCCTCTTCCCCACCCCTCTTTCCTGCACCCCACTGGATCCTCTTCCTCGGCCTGCCCCACCTCCCTTTCCCACTCCTATCTAAAAGAAACAAGTTCCCAAACTTTAACCTCTTTAAGCTACAGACCTTTCATCCCTTCCCCTCCTTAAATGGACATGGGTCCCAAAGCTCTGTTCATCCTCACTCTACGTAAATGACAAAGTTGTGACTTCAAAATCAGCTCGATATTGGCAATTCTCTTTCCTGACCTCTAGCTTCATATTTCCAACTGCCTGCTAAACACAAACATAAGTTCCACAAAGTTTGGTGGAACACCTAACTCATTAGCCCCACACTGAGTTTACCTTCCCTCCCTAAACCTGCTCTTTCTCTACGTCTGTCGCTCTGCTAACGGTGCTATTATTCTCCCAGTCATGCAGGCACTACATTTGTGTTAATTCTGACTCCATCTCTTCCTGAATGCCCAATCTAGAGATTTTGCACTATATACCATATATTCATTCCCTCACTATTCTCACCTTATTACTATTTCTTTGGGATTATAGTGTTTTCCAAGTTATCTAATCTTTTGTGCTACAGCAACTGTCAAAGACTGGCTGGCTGACAGGTTACTTCAATCAAGCACGAACCGCTGTTCTTGAAAAAGACAATGCCAAGCCAGGGCCTTCAGCACGAGAAGGAAATTAAAACTTGTGGCAAAAGTCTCAGGCATTTGGTAGCTAGATGCAGACGCCTGAAAGCTCCTTCCCCCCAGTGGCTTGGGAAATAATTTTTACAAAGAATGAGAAGGGATAACTTGGGAGAAACAGCAGCCTGTATTACATTATCGGAAGTGGTAGGGGCTGGGGCAGGGCCAGGGCCAGGGCCACGGCCACAAGATTACTCTCCAAGAACTGAGAAATACTATTAGACTGGCTCCAGGTGCTTAAGAAACCTGGGCACAGAAAAGACTTGAAAGAGGCTTCTGGCTAATATTTACCAGCCACATCCAACCAAAAATGTAAATCTGCCAAGGGACAGGACAGGTGTAGCAATCATGTAGCCATACAGACTCCCTCTATGCTCCTGAGCAAATCACTTGACCTCTCTGGGACTTCAGGAAAATGAGGGGAAGCAGGAATGATTATTTTACCTCCAGTTCTTTGCAGTCAGGTAAATAAAAATCGTGTTAGTCTGTTTTGGCAAAACTATCATGTTGCTCAGAAGTGACATGGGAAGCAAGGCTGGTTAGAAGAGACAGGAGAGAGTGCAGCACACAGGGTCAAAACCAGGGAGCCGGCAAACAGGGCACAGCTCCTATTTACGTGCCCACATTTACCTACTCAGCAAATATCTGAGTGCCCACTAAGTGCTAGGCATGATTTTAAAACTTGAAGATACAATGAGGGAGAGCCCTTGTTCCCACCAAACTTACAGTGTTGAACAAGCAAGTGCAATTAACTATTTAATGAGTGCTATGCCATTTGAATCTATGTCAGCAAGAAATGACACAGGCCATAGGGTTTAAGGCAAACAGTGAAATAAGTACAAAAGGTAAGTAGGAAAAACACCCATTCTCAAGAACGGGAGTTTTACTACAGGCTGGGAAGTGGCCATTAATGACCTTACCAGAGAATATTCTGGCTCAGGCCAGAGGACACTGGAGAACTATGTTAGTGGCCAGTCACTGCAACACTGAGCAGAGCTTTGAGCTTTCTCTCAAGTTTTCTGGGGGTGTGGTGGCTGACACTTTGGGCTGGAGGATAGCTATAAGGTGGCTGGAAAACCTTTCTCCTGATTTAGGATATAAGACAGAACTATCTGGAAGTATATTCCCTTCTGACTATAGGTCATAGTCTATAAAAATATCTGCAGTAGGAGGCCCAGATACATAACCAAATTCATCATGGAGGAACTTTGGTAACCCTACTAGGGTTCCAGAAAGCATACTACTTGAGTGTCTGATCTACCTTCTCCATCAAGATAGTTTGGCAGCAAGTGGGTGAAAATGATGCAAAATCAGAAAGTGAATGAACCTAGGAGTCCAATCCAGAAGAGCATCCTAAGAGGCCATGTGAACGAGCAACATGGCCTAACTGCAGTTGCAGCCTTGAGGGCACTGAGAGCATCTACGCAGGGATAAAAGCAGCGTTATAGTGAATACCCTAACCAAAATGAGGATAAAAATGTGATTAGGAGGTAGGGAAAGGTTTGGAATCAACCCCAGAGAAAAAATTTTCACGTCAGCTGGGAAGGAACTGGCAGTGGCCATTGTCATAGCCCTCTGACCCACACGAAGGTCTACCAGAGCACTAGATATCAGATCCGGGGATGGAAAGCCAAGTACAATAAAACACATTCTCCATGGTGCTTTTCAACGACCCCAGTACCATGTTGCAAAGCCTTGATAATGATGGACAGCCAAGTCCTAGCCCCTGCAAAGGATCTTTAGGTCTTTCCAGGATAAAAGAGCAATGCCGAGTAGGGCTGGAAGTTGTGCCTCATGGGTCTTTTTGGAGATTCCTCAGCCATAGCTCAGCAAATATGCCCTGTGGCATACCTTGTTGAATCTGCTTGAGAGAGGGAGGGAGGGAGGGAGGGAGGGAGGGAAGCACAGACACTGTGTGTGCCTGGCCAGTAGGAATATTAATAATGGACTGAATCCTCAGAGTGGAGGAGCCATCTATCTCTGCTCTTTTAGAGGACTGGTTTGTACATTTAACTACAGGATTAAATCTCATTAAAAAATGCTGTACCCTAAACTGACCACATTTTAGGTCAACAGGTTAGGTATTGTGTACCTCTCTGCTGGTGTTTTCATGACTATATTCTCTTGATAAACTTTTTGTCTCTGACATTGCAGCTCTTGTAGGGGTAGATGGAAGAGCATCTGAGGCCCCTGTCTTGGGACAGGAGATCCCTATGGCCTGTGGGAGAGAAGGGTAGTCAGCCTAGAGGGCCATGGGAAAAATGCAGAACCCAGATAATCCTAAGGCAGAGGTTCATGGCACACACAGGAATGTTAACAAGATAAAGGTGGCCCTGGCTTAAAGGGAATTCCCTAGCCGTCCATGAGCTCTAGTAGATCCATAACTTAATTGTGCCCACGTCATACACCATCTGTTTCTCAGAAAGCTGAAGAACTGAAGGGTCAGAGAGTGAAAAACAAACAAACAAACAAACAAGACACAGCTATTTCTCCAGCAAGACCCAGGATGAAGCATTTTCCAGGTACTACAAACTTCAGAGTGGACTCTGAACTGTGATGAAACCAGATCAAGCAGAAGATGTGGAAAGTGAAACCAGGCACATTCTTAGTGGTATCACCAAACTTCTCAGACAACTCAAAGCAGGTGGGCTTGGAGTCAAAGGAGTTGGATTTTCTTAAGGTCAAGTATTTTATGCTAATATGCACAATGGCCAGGCAAACACAACTTAATTCCAAATGGGCTTTCAAGAAAGATTCCTAGAAAGAGTTCCAACAGAGGAAAACAAGACAGAACTGTGCAAAAACAGTGAAGACTTGGAATCAAACTTTGTAAGTTGGGAGAGGCAGCCATCTAAGATCTAAGATGATAAGGCACCAAATCCAGAAAGTCTAGTTAGAGCAACGAGGACTAAGCAGTCAAGCAGAGTGTAGCACAAGGAGGTCAGGAAGAAAGAGGAGGTCTGGCAAGGAAAAAGGATCTACAAGAGGCCTGAACCTGTTAGCTGTAGATGGCAACACTTCAGTCTCATAAGTGTCAATGTAGATGGGTCTCAGGGTACACACCTGAGTCTTTCCTACTTGGGGCCACTTACTTAAGGTCCAGCCACTTCATCTAACTTATCTTTTTTAAAGATGAGCCCTATGAACGTAAGATCAGATGACAGTGCAGTCGACTGGCTTTGGAAATGAGGTAGCGACTGGGAGGAAGGAGAAGGTTAAGAGATGACAAAGTAAACACTAGAGATAAGCACGTACAGGCAGCTGATCTGGTAGACTGAGTAGCATCAGTAAGGGAATGAGGAGGGATCTACTCCCAAAAATGGAAAACCAAACCTTTCCTAGGTTTTAGGACGTGACCATCCTGATTTTGCCACAGAACACTTAATTAAAGGATACACTGCCATGCATAACATGGAAATGCTTGAGCACTAATATTTATAATTCTCAAGTACATCTCCATACCATCTCCCCTTTATTAAAACAAAGCAAAACAAACAAAATCCCCCAACAGCACATGGCCTTTCATGCATCAAGCAAGGGCAGCTGCAGTGCCTGCTCCTAAACAAGTTCAACTGGGAAACCAATCCTCTTACTGCATTCTTCTGCATGGCATTAATGGCAGCAGACATAATTCTCTGAAAGAACTAAATGCATTTACGACTGTTAGTTTTAGTTGAACAATGTTAAAATCTACGAAGGTCTTAGATATAAACTCATCCAACTTCTTTAGTTGACCATGAGGTCTTTGAAGTTCAGAAAAAGTAAGTCACTGGTCCAGGTTCTCTGGACAAATCTGGGGCAGAGCTGGGGCTCCACCTGGTTTTTTCACTTCCAGTGTGATGTCCTTTCTACTTGCTGCGCTTAAGGATGAGATTTTTGCTTAGCCTTAGTAACTAAGTTGAGGCCTGAATTTGAAAATTAGTAAAGAAGAGAACTTAAAAAGTCAGTGCTATGGGATCTACAGATTGTATACTGACATCCTAGGCCAATAAAGATTAGCATATACTATACAAGGCAAGAGAGGTCGTCATTAATAAACTGCACTGACAAGGGAAAAAGAAAATATACAACCCACAGGCCCTACAAGAGAGAAAAACAGCAAATCAATCATTCAGCTTGGGTTGGGAGTATAAACACCAAAGGTCAGAGAGGATGCAAGTCAATGAAGAAAAGTTAAGAAAATACTGTGAAGAAATCACAAGAGTGAGTTTCACTGACGTTTACATTCAATTCCCTTATAATCTGATCTCCATACTAAAATCAGCATCTAGCTTCAGCAGATACCAACTAAACAGAACTAATACTCTACTGTTCTCAGGCCACAAGCCCCATCTGCTCTGGATGAGAACTGCAGGTTTTCCCAACCACAGTCTATTCTACGTCATAACTTTGCCACTGCTCCAATGTAAGATTTTCTAACATTTTCCTCTAGCAAATATTTAAAAAATAAAGGGTAGTTTTTACCAGAGGCTTTTTCCTAAACGATACACAGCTTCTTTTAGGACAGATTACTGATCAAAATATTATATTCTGGCATCTCAGTAAACATTTTACGCAGTATTTCTTCCCTCTCTCAGTCTTCCATTGCTCGTCACTCCTACATTCATACCAAACTTCTCTAACTCCACAATCTTGGGAGACAGGGGGTTGGGAGAAATATTGGGTTGGCCCCAACAAACTTTTGGGCCAACCCAATAGTATACGTCCTCTCAGCCACAGAAACTGAAAAACAAAACATCATAAGAGTTGATCTGCAGGGCTTCCTTTTCATCCTTTCTCTTGAAAGCACTGAACTAAATTAACATCTAAGCTCTCTTGCGGGTCTAAGCCTGGGAGCAGTATCACTTCACTTTAGGAATGGAGGACAAAGAGGAGTGGGTACTTAGGGTGGGCCTATTTTTAAGCTTCTATATTTCATTCTTGTTTTTAAGCCTCTTTAAGTGATATTTTGTTGTTTCCACCTCAGGACCTTTTTACCTTCTTAGTAGCTGGGTAACAGCATTTATGTTAAATGTTTAGAAGAAAAACTCAAAGTTCTAAACTTTTCCACGCGTCAGGGAAAAGTGGGAGAACTCTCCTGGCCTGACCTGTCCTTTGCCTAAAACCAAAAACATAAACACAGTGTGTGAGAAATACTTACAATGTCTAAAAATTGATCAACACTTTCTCTATCAAAAATATCTCTCTACACATAAGAGCTCAATTTTTAAAGTTCAACCATTAGCTTTATGGCAGAATAGAACCTAAACAGCTGCAGAATTACACTTTTATTTTAGCACATAAATAAAATCATTATAAGTGACTATTCAAACAACAGAACTAGAAACTTCCCCTCCATCTCTTACTGTTTGCCAGGGATCTGAATGATGCACTGCCCCAAGAACTGTGCAACACAATGGCCCTTGCTCAGCCCCTACTCCTCTACACAAAGCTGTGCACACAATACAGCTTAATTATCCCACAGGTTGGCTGGCTGAATTCTAATGTCCAGACATACACGATTTACCCAATAAATACAAACACAGTATCTACCAAGTGCTGCTTTTATGGAGCTTAGTCTAGTTATGAACATTACAGCTTGATAAGAGATAACTACTAAAAGAAGATTTCGAAATGCTGCCTTGAGTTTAAATCTATTCCATAAGGAAGCTGTCTACAAAATAAAATTCTGAAATGACATCATTAACTCTGGATGCTTCCCATACAGAACATTAATTTACAGTGTAATCACATCAAGATAGTGGCCTTATAAAAACACTTCCGATTATGCAGAAGGAAAAGAGATATGGAGATCTTTCATTCCTTAACATCTTGGAAAGAAAAGGTGAGAATCTATTTAAGTAAAGTTCTTTATAGTATATAAATGGACTTCAATTACAGCCTTATTTTAATCATATTTGGGTGGACCACAGCAAAACTGGCTTTCAATGTAGATGAGACTTTTTACACACACAAGGCTCTGGAATTACTACATAGCAATTTAGTGTCTCATTCCTTAGCTGCTTTAAATTGTCAGCTCCCACAAGATACACACTAGTCTTCTGTTTCATTCCTGGGCACACAGGAGGAGGTATATCAGAAATGCCAGATGAATAAATGGACATGATTAAAGCATCTCATTATCCACTTTGTACCAAAAACTATGTGAGAGAATAGACACATTTTCTGAATCTGATGCTTTGCAACCACTTAATACAAACTATTAAGTTTTCTGAATTCATAGCACTTTCTTTTTCAACAACTTCAGACACACATTCTCCAGTGACATTTCTTGCCATTTCATATCATAATTTGGCTTTAGTAATGGCATTTAATTCTACATGAGTAAAGTAATGAAGTGGTTAACAGCATAGACTTTGGAGTCAGAGAGACGGGGACACAGCGTAGGGGCTATCACTTATTAGCTGGGTGGTCTTGGTCAAATGGCTTTTCCTGATCTGCAACAGCCATCTTACAAGACTGAAAGTTTAAGGGAGATAACTTGCTAATGCTGATTATCAGCACAGTGCCCAGCACACAGTAAGTGCTCAATAAATGGTAGTTCTGTTAAATTTGGCTTCCCAGATTATCTCTTGATGTAAACATCTGAATCACATGATTTTTACATGCCCCCATACCAGCTAACACAAGGCTTTGTATGTAGCAAAAGCTGAACGGATATTCGCTTAATAAGGGAATTGGATCTTCATTTTTCTCTTTGGCATGGTGAGAAATCTTATTCTGGCAGCTCTGCTAATCAATACACAGAATCTAAGGTTTCCTACCATAACCAAAAGCTATAGTGATTATCCAATTTGTCTGGGTTCCATCACATGCCAAAATCATTCAAACATGGGAATCAGCATGTAGGAAAGAATCCAGTGACAAAGTCATACTGTCAACACTTGATAATGCCTCTCTTTCATGAAGTCAGACAATAGATCTCTGTGCCCCCACCCATTCTCCCAGGCTTTGGTAGGGTCCCACTTCTTTCTATAATCCAGTACAAAGAGGCAAATGGAAAATGCAGTTTTTCATCAAACTGGTTTATGGTTGTTTCTATTTAGCTATGCAGTTTTAGCACAGGGTGGGCAAAGTTTTTCTGCAAAGGGCCAGACAGTAAATATTTTAGGCTCCGTGGGCCATGTGATTGTGCAGCCAACATCTCAGCCTGCCACTGTAGTACAAAAAAGCCATAGGCAACACAAACAAATCAACGTGGCTGTATTCCAATAAAACTTGGTAGACATTTTGTCAATTATACCTCAATAAAGATGAAAAAAGATAAAGAGAAAGAAACTTTATGGACACAAATTTGAATTTGCTTTTCAACATGGCAGGAAATATTCTTTCGGTTTCCTTTCTCCACCCATTTAAAAATGCAAAAACCATTTTTAGCTCATAGGCTACAGAATTATTACATAGGTAATAAGTAAGTATCCACAGGATATAGTTTGTAGAGTTTGCTGACTTCTGTGCTAGCATTTGAATCATAGGAAAGAGTGTAGCACTGATTCTGGTTCATTACAAACTCAATCTTCTCAAGGTCTACTACTCTACAAATTTTATCATCCCCAAAATTTCATTCATTTCTAGATAGAATATTCTTGAAAATCCAACTAAGTCACCAATTTTTGCTCTACAGATCTAATACAGATCGTGTTTTAGCCCATTTCTTGGTTTATAATCATCTGTCTTAATTAGATTGTAAACAACTAGCAAAACAACCAATCTGTACGTCCTATTTAAAAAGAACAAGAACTGTAATTCAATGATTTATGCAACTACAATACCACAAATAACAGAATAACACTCAATTTTATGTCTCCATTTAACGAAATTCTGAAATATAAGTTCATTACTTGATTTTATAAATACCTCTATTCTGTATATAGCATTATCACTCCCAGGTTTGCTTCTTTCAGTATGCTGAAGGCCAAGGGTCTCAATACTCTGGGCAAGTGGCAAAACCTGGTCCTGTCATGGTGAACTCTTTAAAAATACTTACCATCATGAATCAATGTTGCAGAGTTCATTTAAAATTCTTGGGTAGATTAGCTTTCAGGCGATAACTAACAATTTAACCACAGATCAAGTCAAGGAATTCTGAATTCTGAATGAATTTGTTGTTATTCAGTAGCAGAACCAAGTCCTGAAGGGTACTACTTCTGTGGTACCGTCGAAAACCTTCAAAATGTTCAAGGTATTTGTTTCAACATGTAGACCAAGGCTTAGAAAGAATTCTTACATCTGCCTGACTTCATGGCAGAGACAAATACAGAATTTTAACAGTGTACCTTTTAAATGATCATTTAGAATTACTGAACTTCACAAGATATTTTAAAATATAAATACATGGTACAATTATACTGTTACACAGAAGACCAACTAATAATAAAATCAAGCTATAACAAATGATTAAAATGTTCCAAGTGAAGTGCTTATCAAGTTTTTGAGATAGCAGAAAGGTATTAAGAAAAACGGACCTAAATTTACATGTATACTTTAAAATTGTGTAACTTCAAAAACATAGAAGATTTACATTTGTTCAAAATTTGAACACATGTACTTGGGATATGGTTTCATATGAATGATGACCCTTTGGAGAAATGACATCTACGGCAACCACAAACAGTAATAAGTAATACTTAGATAAACAATGTTAGATAGAATTTGGCCTTACTTTTCTCAAGACATCTAACTACTTATGATACTAACCAACTGTTGATTTATATGATATATTCTATTCAACTCCAAGGAAAACAAAATTATATTTGGTGCTTCAGAGGGCACGCTATAGCAACAAAAAGTTTTGAAAACAAGTATTTTAAATATATTTAAAAATATAATTATAAGAGTAAGAAGACATCTTGTCATTTTAATAAGAGATAAACTAAAAAAAGAGCCTATCCTTCTGAAGTATAAATATTCTTTTTACTAGAATGAATAACTAGTAGTCTTGGAAACTTACAGCATAAAATCACTGTTTTCATTATAAACCTTCTTTATTTATGCCCCAACACTGTTCAGCTTTTCTCCCAATACACTTAAAAATATATATTTATTTTTAATCTTCCAATGAAGTTAAGATATTCTAATAAATGCTTCCATTCACTGAGCACCTATAGGCACCATGCTAAACATTTTAAATACATTAGATCTCATCCTCACAACGTCCCTGCAGATATGACTTCTTTTGCTAGGAAAAAGAGGGTACAAAAATTCCCATTCCTTGTTTTCCTTTTCTTTTCTTATCCTTCTCTCCCTATACTTCTCAAAAAAATTGTCCAGGAAAAAATAAATTGTTCAGTTTAAAAAGAAAAAAAATCCCATCTTTTGCTACCTTCTTCACACATGTCCTGTAAAAACCACTGTGACTATTTCACAGTGCACCCTCCGCAACAAGGAAGAAAAGCTTAAGATTTTATATTATCAGTTCTTGAAGATATAAAAAAAAAGGCATTTAGAAAACATTAAATTATTAATTTCCAAATTGATTCAAGGACTGCTCCATTGATACCACCAAGTCCATTTTAATTGGTTCCAAATAATTATTTGAGCCCCTAGCAGATTCTTACTGGCCATTCCTTACTTCCCTCTGACTTACTGAAGTTTTGTTACAAACGCTGAGTATTAAGGCTGTGTCTTTATTCCTCTTTACCTCACCTTACTGTTGTTCCCCTCCCTCCACTCCATCTGACATTGTTTACACAATGTAGGCAGTTCACTCAATCTATGTAGAATTGAATTAAATTACTGACCTTCATTAATTATGATCTTCCATAAAAATCTGACATTCATTAATTGAGACTATTTTATACAGGTGTGTATCACTTTACAGAACAGGCTGATTCCTAACAGCTGGGCTAATTTCTATAAACCAAATCATACTTTTATCCTTAGATGAAAAAAACTGGTCTAGAGTCACACTTGTGAATGCTATGAATTTTTAAAAATCACATTTAGAAAGGAAAAAACTAAGAAATAATAGCAAAAATTATTTCAAAATTAAACAAGTACCACATCATGAAACATGTTCTCTCTGACCTATATCAGAGTAAGTAGAAGACACGCCCTTGGTATTGTCAGCCTCTTGAAAATGGGAATTTCCTACATTTTCTCTATGCTAAGTATAATGAAACCCCTTGCCTTTATGATCAGTTGCAGGTTTCCTCTATTTCAAATCTCCTCTCTTTACATACCTGTAAAATTGCTAGCAAAGTTATGAAAGTTCTTAATGCAGAGAGGCCCATATATAACACAATTAACGGTGCTTAACAATGCAATTTTGCAATATGGTTCAAATATTCATTTTGTTTGTCCATTCATTTTTTTCCATTCATCCATTCATTTTTCAAATATTAGTAAGTGCCAATTATACACCCAATAGTATTGCAGATGCTGGGAATACAGTGAGGAACAAAACATAAAAAAATCCCTGCCCTCATGGAGCTTACATTCTAGTTCTTCAAAAGGGATCTCCAGCTAAAATATAAGTACTCAAAATCCAAGAGGAAAGTTTTCTGAAAGGCTCCATTAGTCAGATATCTCAAAGGAGCAAAGGCCACAGTAAGTACTACATTTACAGTTGTAATGAGTTTTATTTTTATCAAAAATAAAAATAACATCCTGTTAAGTTTATTAATTTCCTTGAATTTTACTTTATATTTAATACTTTTAATTTTCCAAAAACTATACTTCCTAGCTATTTCTGATAAATTCTACAAGCTCCTTGAAGGAAGTAAAAGACAGACAATCCTTTTAAACTTCCAACCTAAGTGATGATCAATAGGTACCAGTCAAGTGATGGTCTTTGTAAAGCAATTCTTTGTTATAAAACAATTGGCTTCACAATTACAGGACTGTTTGCCACTGCTGCCTCTGCACGACTTAACCAACTGACTGGGGTTCTGATTGGGATGCCAGTACTTGAAATAATCTGTTAGTTGTCTTAACTTCTTTGTTAGTCCCATGAACTGAACTTATGCTTCTTAGCATTACTATGCGGTAAAAGCTATCATTAGAAACTAGACTTTCCCTGTGGCAGAGATTACAGCTAATCTTCACCTGGCATTGCTGTCGGTGCAGTTACTGCTAATGTTCTCTGGACCCTTCTTTCACCGAGCTCTCAATTCCTGCTTTGCCCTTGCTTTCCCTAACCAAAACCCTTGAATTATTCTAACTTTAATATAGCCAGGCCACATCTGTTGTCAGGGTGAGTGGTCCTTCATCTTTTCTTGGGCTTTTCTTGGGCTTTTCTTCTCCCTCTTCATGTCACAGCCAATGGTAATGTTTTCCACTTTCACCGCAGGACTCTTCCCTCCCTCTTTCACTGATAGGACACCACAGGAATCAGGAATTTGTAGGTATGCCACAGAGTGATAAAGGACGCCAACCTAGGAATTAGGATACCAACTTTGCACATAAAGATACAGAAAGACCCAGGCGTATTAAAGGGAATGTCACTCTGTATGATTTCTGCATTATCATTTCTATATTTATCTCTCTGTATTCATTCAACAATATTCACTGAGTGCTTATTAGGTTCCAGGGACTGTTATATAGTTGGTTTCTTTTAACGGGAACACACCAACACCACTTCAAAGCAAGAGTAGTAAATCTCTGACCTACAGGTCATATTGTCTTCAGCTTAATTTTGTGTGGCCCAGAGAGAATGTATCAAGAAATGAAATCACAGCAGGCCTTTAAAAGTCTTCAGAAGCAATAAGATAGAGAGAGCCATAATACCATGAAGAGGAGGCCTGTATCTTTCTCCTTTCCTGCTGTGTATACCTCTCACTGTCCCTACCTCTTTGCTCTAGTTTTCTCTTCTTCATTCTGCCTCATTTCCTTAACTGGTCATAATAGGGCAATGGGATGTATGTTACTTCCTATATTTACTAAATTACATTCCCATTTTCAATTTAAAGGACAGACCAATTGGACACTTCATATTTTTATCCTGGAACAAACAAAAAGCCTTTTTGTTGCTTTTGTTTGGTGGGGGGGTGGGGTGGAGGGGTGGGGGTGGGGTAGAAATAGGTCTATAGTCCTTGAAATTTCTTTCAGAGATTGTCCACTCATTAATGCGGTAAAGTGAAATTCCACCTTGGCAAGTATAAAAATTGCATTAAAAAATAAAACAACAATAAACATTGTACTTCAAGAATCTACACCAAAAAAAGAAATACAATCAAAGTTCATTAAGCCATAAGTATAAAAGATAAATATTTCATGGAGAAACTAAATAAAAATCTATTCAAATAATTATTTCAACAAAAAGTAGAATAGAAATAAATGCATTCAAAGGAAAAGTTATCATTTATCATTTTTTATACACTGAAAATAAGAATTCTCCACTCCTAAGAACCATTTTCATGCAGATTTTATCACAAAATTACTTTATATTTTCCAATTTACAATTTCTCTCTTTAGTAGCTGCTATGAACTGTAAATTATTCACTTAATTTCCCAGAAATTAAATATCTTCCTAAAAACTCTATATAGTCCCCATACATAAGCATACCATAGTATCTTTTCTTCGGCACACACAAAAAACTATAATAATAACTTATTCTTTATTTGTCATCTTTCTACAGAAATTATCAGGATTTAGCCTCACCAGGAAATTATACACATTATAAATACAAGTTTTAATAGACTACTGATCATCACTGTCATATTTTAAATATTTCTAGAACACGATATCACAAATTAGTCATTAATTCCAAAACAATATTTTATTAACAAAAAAGTACAAAGAAGTACAAATGGACATCCTATTTCTCCCCATTATGGTCCATCTATCTATCTCCCTTTCAGTCCATGGCATGGCCTTCTTGAGCTCAAAGAATGGGTAAAATACTTCTCCTCTTTCCATTGGGCCTAGTAAACCACCCCAAAACAAATCGTTACGTATTTAACTTACACAGTCCATGTCAATTTTTAAAAAATGTTTTATCTATGTGAATTGCCATAAATGTCTCTTTCCTTGCAATACACCATGTACCTAAACTGAATGAAACATATGAACATCGACATCCATAAATCATATTTAGACATAGGGAAAATCATATCACTAGTATGTCTGCCTTGAAGTAACAGTTCACAAATGAAAGCTTAGAGGTGTCAAAAAGGATTTTCATAGATATTTACTAAAACACTAAAGGCAAAAACATCTTGTTAACTGAACTAAATTGAGGTACATGGAAAACATTCAGCTTAGTTGTGTTTTCTGCACTGATTTTAAATCAAAGCTACTTATATATCTAATCTTTCAATTTTCTCCAAGAATGGTTCAATTTATTTCAAAACACCTACAGTTAATTCCATACTTCTCTCTCTACAAGCCCAAAGTACTTCTCTAAATTATGTTAAAGTCCCAATACTTTGTGATTTCTCTCACAGGGCTCCTTAAAATACCAACACAGGACGGGGAGATATAGTAAACTGCCACATTCAGAAACTAATGCACAATTTGCTCTTTCTGCTATGGCTCATCAAGACAGAACAAATGAATTTACTGATGTTCCTAAAAGCCTTGTTATAATTTATTGGACTATACATTTTTTTTTGAGTGGTAAGCTCCAGCCTTTTGGTTTGTGGAGGGAGCCAGATCAGAGCTTACCACAATACTTTACTCCTTGCTTAGAACTACTCTTATAAAGAACATGAGCTCAGTGTTGGACTAGGCTGTAATAACATAAGGTGCTATACCAGTGATACATTTTTTGGAAGCTGAAAAATTCAGATGACCACTCACTAAACATAAAATCATTATTCCACAAAGATTTTATTCACATCAAACTTGCACAGTAGCAAAAAAAATCAAAACATAACTAAGCCACATATCAAAGAACAATATACAATAGAGAGTTAAATTTCTCAACGGCATTGGAAAGTATTTCCATGAATAACATTTACAATTCTAGTGTTAGGTCTTTCAAGGTGTCTGAAGCTTCACAGTGCTAGAATTGATTTTTATCAGAACACATGCAAAAATGTGCAACATAATAATCCATATTAATGACACAAAAAAGCACGCCAGTTATTTGTCATTCCAGCACGGCCATGCCACTCTATGTTCTAAAAACAAACAACCCCCCAAATCCGGGTCCCATTCATTCTTCAATTATGCCTTTAGTCACTCTGTTTTATTATATTCAAACAGTCACTGTTAGTGCTCTTCACCACGACTTTCAGGTTGACGTCACTCCCTGCCTGCTGGCTGTCAGGACTGGGGGACGCCCCTCTCCCAGACTCACCTTCTTCCGGATGTCTTCATCGTTTGCTCCAAGAGAAGCATAGAGCTTGAATGCAGCCTGGCGAAGTTCGTGAGCATGCTTTAAGTCGTGATCAAGCTATAGGAGGGAAAAAAAGATACTTTCCAACCCAGTCCACAAATTAAACTTTCAAGAAAACTAACTGAGTAGAGTTGAAGAAAAAAATGTTTAACAACTATTAACATACAAGTGCTGGTTATTTTGGGGTTCTGCTCACATATGACTGAGACCTTGCTGAGTCTGTGTTAACATGACCTGGAATTCTTACAGTCTGCTTCTGTCTAAAATGTGACACTGGTATATGAAAAACCTTTGTCAATCTTTGAGCCCTAAAAATTCAGTGTTTCTAGATGGTACCTTTAGTGGCACTGATGCTTGCCTGCACTAGCTCTTTTTTTTGGGCAGCGCCATGAAGCAGGCGGGATCTTAGTTCCCCAACCAGGGGTCGAACCCATGCCCCCTGCAGTGGAAGCGCAGTCCCAACCACTGGACAACCAGGAAAGTCCCCACCAGCTCTCTGAAATGCTCTCAAAACCCTAGCACACTCAGGCCTTTCTAGCCCCAAAATACAGCTGATAACTTGAGTGCTGCTGCAACAATATCTTTAGGTTTTCCCAAACATAAAATGCTAGCCAAATTTCAGCATTTAAAAAGCTTTCAGAAGCAGGAAAACCTTGGTAAAAATCCTTAATAAACAACAGATCATGGTAATCATTGCTATCTATTATAGCTATCTGAGAATTAAGATCAGGGGGCTCTTTGGGGATAAATTTATTAAAATTACTTACTGGTATGAAATAACTAATGCTCTCTTTTCACATGCATAACTGGCTTTCTCAGTTATTAATTCTTTCATATACCTGATTTATCACCAAACTACCATAAAGATAAAAGAGAAGCATGTTCTCAAGACACTTTCAGTGACTAAACATGAACCAGTAGGGACATCCCCAGTGGTCCAGTGGCTAAGAATCTGCCTTCCAATGCAGGGGACCCAGGTTCAATCCCTGGTTGGGGAACTAAGATCTCACATGTCATAGGGCAAGTAAGCCCATGCGCTGCAACTATTGAGCCCGAGTGCTCTAGAGCCTGTGCACCGAGAGAGCCCACGTGCTCTGGAGCCCGTGCACAACTAGAGAGAAGCCTGCGAGCTACAAAGAAGATCCCATGTGCTGCAACTAAGAGCCCCCAATGCAGCCAAATAAAGTTTTTTTAAAAAAAGCCTTAAATATGAACCAGTAAATATATAAGGCACATCAATAAAGTAAATAATTTTATAACTAAGAGATATAACTTACTCATCCAAATGAATGCAACTTTTTCCAAACGAGTTGCCTTGGAAAGGTTCACCCTTATGCAAAGATGCAGGTGTTGTTCATAGTATTCTGAGACCCTCTTTCGAAAATTCCTAAAGAACTGAATGGCATACTAGCAAGAAAACCCTGACAATAATACATTTTCATTAACTAAGAGAGTTTTAAGTTAACTGTCACTGGTGTGTGAAGATGGGGAAATCCAGCTGGATAAGATCATTTAGAGTAACAACAATAACAAAAACTCCACAGTAGAAAAACAGGCACTGATCAAAGCAGGCACTGATGGTTTATGGGAGGTAACTCCCAATATACAACACTCTTTTGATGTGTAAGTTCTAAAATATCTGTTTTTTTTTTAAGCTCTTTATTGGAATATAACTGCTTTACACGCTTGTACCAGCTTTTGAGGTACACCAAAGTGAATCAGCTGTGTTTATACATATATCCCCATATCCCCTCCCTCCCGCGACTCCCTGCAGCTCTCCCTGGCCTGACCCCCTAAGGCATCACCCATCATCCAGTTGATCTCCCTTTGTTATACAGCAACTTCCCACTAGCTATCTATTTTACAGTTGGTGGTGTATATATGTCTATACTACTCTCTCACTTCCTCCCAGCTTCCCCTTTGCCCCCCACCCCCCCAACCCCGTGTCCTCCAGTCCATTCTCTGCATCTGCACTCTTATTCTTGCCCTGTCACTGGGTTCATCACTGCCTTTTTTTTTTAGATTCCATATATATGAATTAGCATACAGTATTTGTTTTTCTCTTTCTGGCTTACTTCACTCTGTATGACAGACTCTAGGTCTATCCACCTCATTACATGTAGCTCCATTTCACTCCTTTTTATGGCTGAGTAATATTCCATTGTACA
This sequence comes from Hippopotamus amphibius kiboko, assembly GCF_030028045.1. Lineage (NCBI taxonomy): Eukaryota > Metazoa > Chordata > Mammalia > Artiodactyla > Hippopotamidae > Hippopotamus > Hippopotamus amphibius. The sequence continues at coordinate 118,506,596 of NC_080191.1, read as the reverse complement.
TATGTGCCACATCTTCTTTATCCATTCATCTGTTGGTGGGCATTTAGGTTGCTTCCATGTCCTGGCTATTGTAAATAGTGCTGCAATGAACATTATGGTACTTGTTTCTTTTTGGCTTATGGTTTTCCCTGGGTATATGCCCAGGAGTGGGATTACTGGATCATATGGTAGTTCTATTTCTGGTTTTCTAAGGAACCTCCAAACTGTTTTCCATAGTGGTTGTACCAACTTACATTCCCAACAACAGTGCAGGAGAGTTCCTTTTCTCCACACCCTCTCCAACATTGATTGTTTCTAGATGTTTTGATGATGGCCATTCTGACTGATGTGAGGTGATACCTCATTGTGGCTTTGATTTGCATTTCTCTAATGACTAGTGATGTTGAGCATCTTTTCATGTGTTTGTTGGCCATCTGCATGTCTTCTTTGGAGAAATGTCTATTTAGGTCTTCTGCCCATTTGTGGATTGGGTTATTTGCTTTTTTGGTATTAAGGTGCATGAGCTGCTTGTATAAAATATCTGTTCTTATGTCTTAACTACTTTCTAGTCATAACATATATCAGAATACCAACGTGGACTAAAAATACCATAAAAATCACACATTTATTAACATGTAAAAAATTATCTTTTATGGTTCTAGTACCTTTAGTTGTATGTCAGAAACCACTGGATAATCCAACATTAAAAATAAAGATGACAAAAAAACTAATATTCAAGTTTAGGAGATTATTCTTTTAAATTATTATTATTCCAGTTGTACTGTGATAGAAGTAGAATGGAAAAACCCTAACAGAAGGGATAATCTTCTATATACTAGTTAAATGTTTTGCACATATGCAGGCTATAAGTTCTTATAACTATATTTCCCCACTCTCATGTCCATCAAAGTGTTCTATTTGCCTTGCTGGGATGGTCAGCTTAGGGTGTTCATGAGGCTATAGTTAGGACTTGCTCAGACACCTTTGTACTGTGAGGTACAGTGTCAGTGTGAGCAAGTAGCCAGAAGGAAAACAGACATGGCAGCTGGTTCAATATAACCTATCGCTTCTACTAGAGAAACAATACTACTGAAGGTAGAGCAGGCACATAACTCTAACATATAAAGGGCAGTATACATTAATACAAATACCAATAAAAGTTATTTTAGGCCCTTTCTGAGACAAAGAAAAGGTATACCATTAATAGTTTGTTTTATTTTCAGTGTTAAATGCCACATGAACAGTTGCCTCCCAGATGAAGTTTTTCTGGAACTCAGGGGCATGGGAGAGGTCAAGAGAATAGTTAAAAAAAAAATTACCATTAGGACCAATGGCATCAAAAAGACAGTCACATTTGTGAAACAGTACTGGTTATTATTTAGGAGGCAATGCTCTCTCTACCATGACCTCCTTAAATAAAATTTCTCTAATACAACATTTATCTCTCGTGCTTAGAGAAGTGGATATGACAAATAGGTTGAGAAAAACAAAGCCAAAAAGATTATCTACCTATTTTAAGGAACTTTTAGTTTGAGAAAAAGTTAGCACAACTTGGTCCCTGATGGTCTCAAACTAGAAGTTAGATAGTGCTTTAGCTGTCATTAGCAGGCCCAAAGCACAGTATGAAACTGCGGAAAAGAAAGGAGATGGCAAAAATTAGAAGAAAAAGTAGCATGAGAAAAAGACAATGGTGGAGAGTAAAATAAAGCCACTTGGTCGCTTGGAACAAAAGATTACCCTTGTCCTAAAGAATGAGAATATAGTGACAGAGATGATTCTAGGTCCTTGGACAGGATCAGATGATGTTGATATATGTCAATAACCAGCTTAGAGACCCCACTATTTTAGGGTTAGCTGGGAATTAGGGATGCAATTTTCTGACTGTCTCCTTACTAAAAAACTTTTGACAATAAACATGAAACAAACTAGACTCAAAAACTTATAAAGCAACATCATCTACGTTACCAAAAGTAAGAGATATCTTTATTTAAAAGGGCTTTGAACTGTAATTATCAACTAGTTCAAAGTGGTGAACAGTAAGAAAATCTTTCTAAAAATCCCTCTCTTGAGCTGCTGAAAAGAAAAAGAGAACGTACCCTTTTAATATCAGTGATGGCACTCACAGAGCTGGGATACTTGAAATAATCAGCAAGCATGGCAATGAGGTGATCAGTAATGCTAGCGATTCTCTGTAGCTCAACATCTGGTTCAATCAGATAGGCGAGTGTCTCAGCTCCTTCAACTCTCTCCTCTAGTAACCTCTCCTTACTGCACATTCGAACCAAACAAGGCAACGTCTGGAAGGTAGTGAAATTAATTATTTGCTTTTTGGTAAAGGCAAAAGCATGATGGAGATCCTACAGTAACTAAATCAACCCAACGGTTTTTACCAGCAGTCATGTTTGTGACCAAACGTTTCAATGAAGACTTTCAGACAATAAAAGGATTTTTGGAATGTAAAAAACAAAATTCAGTACATATTAATCATTTACACTGTTACACTAAACTCACATATATTCAAAGCACATTAAAATAAACTCTAATTAGGCTTTTGTGATTGATAAGACTGAAGCTTTACTGTACAACCTTACAAAAGACAATTAAGAATTGCTAATAAATCATTTTTGATGCTTCTGCCTTGTCTATGTATTTATTTACCTAAAATACATCCAGCAGTTTAATCAGGAACGATCTGCCTTAGAAAAAGTATGCTATCTTTTCCTTAATGAATATGATACGGCTGGGATGACTTTCAGTTTTTGTTTAGAGATTAATACCTACAGTTGCAAAAAAACAAAATACAGCTTTAAAAATCCAGTGATCTTTCCATTACTCAGATTCTACCAGTTTCTTGTAATCCAAGTGAAATGCATCAATCACAGTTCCTAGGTTCTCCAAAGAACTCCCTGGAATGAGAGTGACACATACTAGTCCAATTTTACTTCTGCAGTCCTTCAAAAATCTTGGCACTGGTCTTGGTAATTTATCTACATTAGGTTATCAATAAAAATATCCCACATTTATATTTCTAAGGCTGATGAGTCAACTTTAAAGGATAATGTGGACATAGCAACTGAAACGTTAGAATTATAGGAAGGCTTCCTCTACAACTACAGTCAACTATGCTTTGTTCTTTTCTAAGCTCCTATTATAGCTTTACCACAGAGTTGAGCACTTTATTGTTCACTACTGATTTCTTATCAGGCTGGTTCTGTCTTTATAATACAACCCTAGGCTTCTAAGAAGAAAGGCTTATTCTTATTTTCCTTTGAACAGTTACCAACACTTAACAATACCATAAATTCATGCACTATTGAATTTAATGCTCACAGCTACTATGCAAAGAAGATACTATTAACCTAGTTTACCAATGAGAAAGAAAAGGAGGGGTAGAGCAGTTATGTAAGGGCAAGGAAGCCTTTAGTGCTCTATGCAGTGCTATTTACTTAGGGGTCCTCTGCTCATTAAATTAATTGTCTTCCTTCACCAAAGACTAAAGGAAACAATCTTCTTAACGTTCTTTTATCCTTAAGTTCACTTTGAACACTGATAATGAGAGGTCTCACATTCATAATGAGAGATTTCACACTATCAATTTATTTACAGTTGTTCTGTTCTTTATAACTAATAAGATGTTTAATGTACTTAATATACTATTCTCAATAACCCTGTGGGATAGGTGAGCAAGAATCACTGCTTTCATTTTCATAATTAGGAGTCTGGGGCACCAAAAGAATAAGGGATGTGCCCAAGGCTACCAACCCAGTCAGTGGCAGAAGCGCTAAAACCAAAATTCAGGTCTTAGAACTTTTAGGGCTAGTCTTTTATCTGGGCTTTTCTGAGTTCTAGTTGCATTTACCGTACCACAATAATGACAACTGCTTTCATGTGTTATTTACTTATTCTTTCTCATTATGCCTTTTGATTATCTGCCATGAGGGTGAAATAAAATCTTTATCTGTAGAGTTAGTGAACTGCTTGCCTACAAAACTGTGTTGCAAGCTAAATGAATATCAAGGACTGAAACATATTTTCTATTTAACCTGAATTTTACATATTTTTATAGTTTCTACATCCTTCTAATTACCATAAAAGTAAAAAAGGTTTGACAAGGAAAGATTTACTTTGACTTTCAAAACACATCTAAAACCAATTTTTTAAAACTATATGTCATCCCACCGAAAAGCATGGTATTTTAATATTATTTCCTGTTGTGCACACCTACCACAGTGATAAATGTGTCTTGTATTTATATTCAACACTTATATGGCTGGATAATTTTCACATGTTTTTAGGAAGAATTAATTTAACTCACCTTTAATACAATACAGTTGTCATCTGTCCGAATTGCTCCAGCTCTACACATGTAAGTTAAACTGGAATAAGATGGCAGAAAGTAAGTTTTTCCTTGTGTGTTAAAGCTTAAAACAACAACAAAACAACAACAATAACAACAACAACAAAACACCTACTTATCTTGAGGGAGAAGGTTTTGACACTCCCTTATCTGAGATTCTGCTAATTAAATAGTCAAAGAAAACTACCTGATGTATGCAGACAGTGAGCCAGATATTTTTTTTAAATACCTACAAAATTGTTTTAAAAATAAATGGCCCAATGTGGGATATTGGGATACCAAATTGTACGCTCTAAATATATGCAGTCTATTGTATGTTAACTGTATCTCAATAAAAGTTCTAAAAAAAAAAAAAAAAAAAAGGCCCAATGAGTGGATAAATGTTAAAGCAAGGTGCTGGGCACACTGGAGTTCTTTATACTTTTCTCTATACTTTCAATGTTGGAAATTTTCCATAATAAAAAGAAAAAAATTAAAACAAAATATAAATTTAACAAAGTATCTAAGTTTATAGGAAATTAAGTTGGGATATTTCAACTCCTACAGCAGTGGTAGAAGTGTCACAGAAGAAGCATTCAACTTGTAACACTTATAGCTATCCCTAAGATATTAACTAACTAGTGAGAGCTTACCAGTAGTGGCTTTGAGAATTAGTGATTTGGTTCTACTGAAAAACAATTTTCCTTCACAATTATATCTGGCTTTGAATAAGAATAAAATTACTTTCTACTCTCTAAGCAAGTACTGAACATTAAACACTTAAGAAACAAATTAATAAATTTCCTTTTTGAATTAGATGCCTTTGGTAAGCCGGAAGGGAAAAAAACCTAAAATACCCATGTTCTGGCTTCTAGGTAAAGCTATAAACAAATCAGTAAAATTCCTTACTTATAATTTAGGAGCTGAATTCTTTATAGCTGTTATTTTCTTAAGATTTGTTACTACATTGTTTTTTGAAACCAGTTCCATGAGAGCATTATCTTACTAACAAAAAGGCTAATGCTCAGTGCTGAAGACAAAAAGCAGACAAACAAAAAATACAAATCATATAAACAAACAGAAAACAAACAATTCATGATGCAGGAGTGATTCACTGAAAATTTATCATTCTGGCCAAGATATAAGAGAGAGCCACAGCTTCTTAAATACTGAAACTAAACCATCCACTTAGCACAGAACCCTACATAACAGGTGTTAAATCTATCTGGTAATGTACTGATACTTAAAGAATTAACATGCATTGAATGCTTACATGAGCCAGGAATTGTGCTAATAAGAACTTTATATAACTATCTTATAAATGGCCACATCTCTATAAGAAATCTTTGTTTTGTTTTCCTAAATATTAGGAAGTTGCATTCTCTGAAATCATGCCTTGGTTATCAACTTCAACTATTTCTATATTTTTACATTTTTCCTGATGTAATACTTAGCATAATATGTACTGGTTAAATCTGATCTAGTTCTGTATTATCTCAACTGAAATACAAGGAGAAGGGAATGTAATGAAGTTAATTTTTTGTAGGTAGTCTTAGATGTAATAGGAAAGTTCTTGTCCTGCATGCTACTAGCAGTAAACTGAGTACAAAACTCACATCCATTTAAGACGATATGAGATAATCCCATGACTTTCAAATTTCAAAATCCCAAAATAGATGGGGATTGAAAATGAGCTAATCAGGCTGTCCAAAAATACTCTAAATTGATAAAGCACTGTCTTTCTTCCCACATTGTCTTGACTTTTACCATTTTGCTGATGTGAGTTGCATCTCAATGGGCTTATCCCTCTGTAACATCTTCACAAAAATTTGTGGTAACAATTCTCCATCAACCAAAACTAGAAATAAAACAAACAACAAAGATTAAAGAATTTTTAAGCCTACAAAGTTCATAAATTAAATCATGTAGGTGTCACTGAAAGTTCCAGCCTACCATTTACCAGGGTCATCGATACCTGGGGGTTTTCAAAAGCTAAAACTGAGAAGCATTTCAGTGCTTGCATTCGAACCTGTAAAAATAAATGAACAAAGAATTTTATTTTAATTTTGCAAATATGAATTTTAATATCTCAGAATCTAAACTCTTCTGAAGAAATAACTATTTAAATCTGCTTAAAGTACTAAAGGAAGGACTCAAGGGAATAAAAATAAAACCTGTATATCTGAAGAGTACAGTAAGTTAAAATTAATTATAAAAAGTTAAAATTAATTTTGAAATAACAGAAAAGAAAAAACAGGGAAGAAGTAGCAACTAAAGTTGAACTAGATAAATCCCTAATTAAATTTAAAAGAACGCTGTAAAAATACAATGTTGGTAAGACAAAGTGAACTTAATTAACAATTAATTACTAACTGCCTTTCAAGTGGGACATTTCTTCTTCCCAAATTACAAACCAGAGAACTGAAGAGAAGACCCCCCAAAAAAAAAAAGAAAAAAAAGAAAAAAAAAAAAAGGAAGTACTCTTATAGTTGTGTATGGGATGGAGATGGGGATGGGAAGTGGGGGAAGAGAACAGGAGAGAAAAGAAAGTTATAATAAAAGTTTAAAAAGGACTAAACTAATTTAACTTTACAAATACCTATGAATTATGCTACTATACCTCAAAACTAGTTAACTGGTCTGGGACCATACCAATGGCTCAAACTCTTGACCACATACAACATATTTTATAATTTGCAGGAGTTCCTATGAGAGTTGTTATTGTTCATTCTTTCTGTTCAGTTTTCACCAGATGACCTAATCCCCACTTCCAAGCTTGTGCAGGGTTCTTCCTTGGAGCCTGAGATTGGCAGGAGAGGTAGCTGAGGTGTGAAGAAGCCCTAGCCCTCACTTGGGCAATGCTCTGCAGCACGAGCACGTGCCTACAGGTGGAACCTAGAATATGTTCATGACACTCTGACTGCGGAGCAAATCTTGGCAACAGTAATGTTACCAAAACCTTTTTCCTTCTACAACCTGTAACTTGTCATAGTAGATAAGGAAGCCTAGTGTGGAAAAGAAAAGAAGGAAATGGAGAAAGAACTGGGGGAATTAATGAAGCTAGAGGATGGAGAAGAAGAACAGTAAATCGCTACCCCAGCAACTGTATCTTGACATGCAAGTGCTGACTGGTCTCAGCCTCCATACGGTACAGAGCAGAGGAAGCAGCTCTCAGTATATATTTCCTTCCCTTGCCTCTGGCTAGTTTCATGCTGGTTTCATTCCCCACTCCTAGCCTTGTGAGATCTTCACCAAGTTCTAATTTTGGATGTCTGAGATAGGGAAAGCATATATATTAGCAGGCCATACCTGCAATAAAGCTAAGAACCAAAAAGCAGACTAGGATGAGTGCAAATGGATAGAAGACAAAAATGACTGCTCTTCTGCTCTACAGGAAACTCTAGCATATTTAGTTCTAATGTGATACAACAAAGACAATGTCCCAATATTTGCTACAATTTAATAGTTGGACAATAATGAAATGACAAAAGTTTTAACTAAATGCCTGATAGTGTATTATGACACTGCTTACCTATATATAAAAGATAGTAAAGAAATTCAATTAACACACCTGAAAACCCTTGGCTTTTTAACTCAAAATACAAAACAGAAGAACACATTCTAAATGTTGATGTATATGTGGTATATGCTCTAAGTTTGAGTAAGCATGGCTAAATAAAGGTTTCAAATAGGAAATCCAGCCTTTCCTGATAAGAGATAGCCATTGCTCCTACATAGTGCAAGGCATGACCTCACAAGCAACTCAGGTACTGACACCGTACCAGAAGAGACTACTAATGATCAAAGGTAATAATCAACAGCAACTTATAGCGCAACTATATCCTTGGAAAAAAAAAAAAGGAAAAGGTGGATTTTTTTTTTAAAGAGCATTCTATAGGTAAAACAATGCCCCATAACATTTTACTGATAAAATACTATTCTTGATCACAATATTTATCAAAGAAACAACAAAAATATGTGGGCCTCTTTCCAGACCAAGACTCTAGAAACCAAAAATAAAGTATAAAAATCTGGCCATAATTTTTAATCTTACTTTGTAAGATACTGAGGTTAGTAGGTGAGCAATATTCTGAACTGCACCATGGTTAAATAAAATTGTTTGATGATCTGGACCCTGTAAGAAAAGAGAATATAATAATATATTAAGAAGAATAATGATTCATTCCAATAAAACATTTACTTAAATGGAGAAAACCACATTCACTACAATGCAGAATTTTCAGTTACCCTTCTCTTGTATAAACCCATTCCCAAAAAGCAGGAGGGACTCTGTTTTTAGTCCTGCACAAGGCTGTCCTATCTAACCTCTCATCCCAGTTCTATAGAACCACTGCCTCCTTACCTCCCCAAAATAAGGAAGGGGGCACAGAAGCTATCCTGGCATAGGCCCTCAAACCATCACAGCAACAGAAGCACCCGAAACACTGCATTTCATGTGCACACTCTTACTCTATGCCTGCAGGAGACAGTGTAGTCATTCTTACAACTTAAGACTGATGACCTAGTCAGGGGAACTCTAAAGCTAATTAACTGCAAGAGAAACTAGACTAGAGCCTAAGCTACCTCAACACGTCAGTGAGGTTTGAGCAATGGATGGTGGGAAACACAGCACTCCATAACTGAGAAGTAAACATGTTTTAGTTCTCTCTCATTTCTCTTAAAATTATCACTTCTTAGAGTAAGAAGGTGAAGAAAGAGGAAAATTCGGGTATTTTATTTTTATCAACTCTTTTCTACTAATCAATTTACTGAAGATCTTCAAAGTGGCACAAGCTAAAGGTTAATACAAGGCTTCAAATTTGCCAGTACTTAATTCATTTCTTTTATGTCCCATCCATCCACTTAAATAATGAAAAGTCAATTAAAGCCAAGGCAAGGATGGTATTTCATGCTTATCATTATTAGGAGAGAAAAATGTAGCACAGAAAGGTAGGCTACCTTATCTATGTTCACCAGAGGAAACTAGTTCCTAGTCTAGAAAAAGAGCTCTCAAACCAACTTTTCCAACTCACTATTTAGCCAAGTTACAACTATCTTGCAGATGCTCATTCTTTCCCAAACCAAAATATCCTATATTTGAAGTGGGAAGATTAGCATTCATATTTTTGAATAATAAAAGAGCCATATTCTATTTTATAGGTAACAATCCCCTAAACATTTTACATACTATTAAGAGCCCTTAAAATTTTTTTCTCTTAATTTCCATACATTTTAAAAATTGAAGTATAGTTAACTCCATACATTTTCTAACTTCTAATTTCTTATTTTTAATCACTATATAATATTCCACAGTTTACTCAAGCAAACCCCCATTACATATTTTGGATAGTTTCTAATGTCTCATTAGTATAAACAATGTTTTGTTGAACATTATTAAAGCTGCATCTCAGTGCAGATCCTTAGGGTATGAGGACAAATTCCCAGAGTACAATTGCTTGATATACTTATCACTACATATCCATCCAGAATAGTGTAAACTTGCTTTTATAATGAAAATACTGACATTCTCAGTGCACAGGCTTGGAGTGTGCTGTCTTCCTACCTCATCCTCAGCCATGCAACTGAAATTATAATTATAGGTACTCCTTATTGGGTACTTGCTACCTGCTGGGCCCTGCTCTAAATGCTTTACTTGAATTGACTCATTTGAAACACAGGAGTTTCTCGCTTATTAATTATAAGGTTAGTGGTGGTGATAATAATGGGGGATACAAGGAAAAGAAGGGTCTCCTAAGAATGTGACCCTTTTTTTCTTACCTATTAACAAGTAGGTAACTAGAATAAATTATGAAGATAAGCCTCAATTAGTGGTGGCTAAGGTTTTTTTGCCTTCCTTATAAATTTTAACATCCCGATTTATATACAGGCAATGCTTAGCAAAACAGCTAAGGAGGCAGAAGGCTGCCTCTACCCCTGTACCTCATTGTTCTTCCACTGTATTCAGCCAATTCGCTCTTCTGCTTTGAGGTGACCTAATACTAATAGATTATTTTATATTCTTGAAGATATTTTACACACATACAAGAACACAAGTATATTCTTTCCCCCCATTTTAACAGAAATGGTAGGATACTATATATTTATATATAAAATATATAAAATACTATATATATACCATACATACATATATAAATATATATATGTATACGGCTCTAAAGCTTTTATTTCTTTTACAGTATATCTCAGTGATCACTCATATCAATACATAAAGTTTTCTCATTTCTTTTTTGGCCTTAATCCATTGTACGAATGTCCCATACTTTAAAATATCCTACAGCTAGACACTTAGTTTGTTTTCAGTCTTGGAGTTATGTTTATAAATGATGGTGAAGCACAATGCAATTCTCTGTATGTAACTGTTCCCCACCGCTTACAAGATATTATACTTTTTAAAACTTTTTATTTTATATTGGCATATAGTTGATTAACAATGTTGTGATAGTTTCAGGTGTACAGCAAAGTGATTCAGTTATACATATACATGCATTTATTCTTTTTCAAATTCTTTTCCCATTTAGGTTGTTACATAATACTGAGCAGAGTTCCCTGTGCTATATAGTAGGTCCTTGTTGGTTATCCATTTTAAGTACAGCAGTGTGTACATGTCAATCCCAAACTATATTATTACTCAACCATTAAAAAGAATGAAATAATGTCACTTGCAGCAACATGGATGGACCTGGTGATTATCATACTGAATGAAATAAGTCAGACAGAGAAAGAGAAATATCGTATGATATCCCTTATAAGCAGAATCTAAAAAGTAATGATACAAATGAACTCACTTACAAAACAGAAACAGACTCAGAGAAGGAACTTACGGTTACGGGGGTGGGGGGGGGGTGGAAGGGGGCAGAAGGGATAGTTAAGATATTGTACTTTCTAATCCCTCACATTCTTTGCCCAAATTGCAGCAAATATTTGTTACAAAAGAAGCTCTTCCTCTCTGTGGTCATAGATAGGATTGTGTAAAAACAACTGCAAGGAAGGAATTAGTGGCCAAACCAACTAAAGAGGAGGAACTATCATTCCATCCTTATCAAGTCTCTCTTCAGTCTCCCCAAATCAACCTGCATTAACCTCGCATTAGTGAAGCAGCTTCCTCAGGGTGGAAAGCACACAAGCCCTCAACATCCTAAATTCCAAAAGTCAGGTCTCAAAATTTGAGTAACTGTTTAAGAAGTGGCAACAATTTGGAATTCCAATTAATATTATTACTAGCCCTTTTTTTTGCTTCTTAATAAATCCGGGAGAGAATTTAAAAAAATATAATTATGGTTAGCTTACAACACAAATCCTTTAGAAATCTTTTTCTGTCTCCCCTGCCCAAAGTATATGCAAATTTGTAAATGAGTCTTAAAATGCTACTATGAATTTTATTTGGGGCCTATATGTAAACAATACGAAAATAAAAGGTTTTTACAATTAATGATAATACGGAGATCATCAGATCAGTTTTCAAAGATACACGTTGTTACTGTATCAGTAGGGAAATTAATATTGTATTTTAGACTATTACTATTGTCACTAGGTTTATACATGCTGTAATGTTTCCTGAGGTCTAGTTATAGCTCAGATTGCTTAAATTGTGTAATTTAATCACCGTGGTAAATGCTAATTAGCAGGCTAAAAGAAAGCTGAGTTCAGGTTTTTAGTTTTTTTCAGTTCTGTTAGTGGCATGAGGGTGCCTGTAAATTCTTGCTCAGCATAAGTTTCTCTCCAGCAAAAGAACTAGTGATTTAACAGTATTACATTATGATTTCAGCTAAAACAGCACTGAGAAGTTTCAGATGAGCAAACTTAAAAGTAATGAGAAGTTTCTGACGAGTAATTCTAAAAACTATTTGGGTAACTTCAGGAATAGGATTATTCACACCTCCAGGTCCAATTTTCAGTGCCCTTTTGGGATTACTGTGATTATGAATAGTAGATGCTGTGCCCCCAAGCATTTGGGTCTAGATGCTGAAAGATTTGTAATGAGGCATATAGTTCTGGAGTATCCTTCTCCAGCTACCTGCCAAGGTTGGCTATAAGACATCATTTAATGTTGGAAAATTCTAGACTGTATTAGTGCCACTCAATTTTAGCAAATGAATTGCAGTGAAATTGTTTTCTCAAAGCTTTTCTTTGCCCACCTCAAGAGATTAAGGAACTGACATTCCTGGTCTTGTGAGTTGACTTACACACTCACAAAGCAATCCAGGGAAAGAAACCTCAGCGACTGTTCACAAAAATCTTAAATTCTAAATGTCTTATATAGAATAGAATAGGCTGTGATAGTCAGCTAGGGTTTGGGAGGGGGTTTAAAGTTTTAAGTTATAATCTATAGATACTTTTTCTGAAACCAAGTTATTTAATTTATATTTGGGAAGCTGTTCTAAAATAGCACAGATCTGTGATCTTAGTTTAGTATATATTTGTTCACTTTTCCTTCTTTCCAATAGTTCCCCAAACTCCTCATTTTATATTTGTATTATAAGTGATATGCAGGTAAGTAATGCTGTCCTGAAAAACTTATAATTGGAAGTTAAACAATGAGTTGGTTAAAAGTTAGCAAATTATGGTTATCAAGAGAGTACACTCAATATGTAAACTACGAAACAAAATAAGTAGCACTGCATGGCACTCTTCAGTTTAGGCTCAGGCTCTTTTAATACTGAAATTTCTCTCAAAAGAGAGGAGAGAAGAATCTCTCTTAGGTCTCCTTATAAGAGATCCCTTAAAACAATTTCCAACAATGTGGAAACTGAGGGTATGGGGAAACAGTCATGATCATATACTGCTGGTAGGAGTATAAAATTGTATAATCTCCATATACAATGGTAAAATTGCAAATGCACACACTCTTTGACTCAGCAATTCTGTTTCTTATAAAATGTCTTACATACATGGTATTTGCTGCAGCACTGCTGTGAAATAAGACTGGAAACAAGCTAAATGCCCAACAATAGAGGACTGGTTACATAAATTACTGTACATTTATATAATAAAATACTATTTGTCTATTTTAAAAGAAAGAATGAGGAAGCTCCTTATATACTGATATGGAATATCCCTCAAGATAAGTGAAAAATGCAAGGTGCAGAACAGTATGTATGGTATACTACCATTTGTGTCAAAAAAAAAAAAAAAAAGAGGGGAAAATATATACATAGGCCTGCTTTTATTTGTATAGATTAGCTCCAGGAGGATACACAAAGGAGGCACATCTCCTGAGGACGTACAAGATTTTATATTTTAAAGAACATTTGTTCTGCTTCTTACTTTACAGCAGTGTGAGAAGATCTGACAGATGTACTCCTGGGTGTAACGGGACCTGCTAAGCAGCGCCATGAGATGCGGTATCACTGTGGCATCCTGGAGGCAAAGGGAAGAAGAGCACAGCAACAAGGAAATCAGACACGCTGAGTATCTCTAATGATTTCCATGAGCAGGTATATATGTAAGCCTCTTATCTTAAAGACAGTAAATCAAGTCTCTTTAAGGAACACAGCAACACAAAAGCAACATGGCCATCAAACTGTCTACGCAAAGGACAAGGAAAGAGGCTTCAATTTTCATCCTTGACAACAAGAACAAGGACAGGAAATCTCAATTTCTCTCCCATAAAGAGCCTACATCCCAACAATAAAACAAAATCATTTCAATAAGACTTGACATAAATCTATTCTGAAACCAAAATGACAATAAGATATATACTAACAAATAGCTTATAAAGAGGAATTAAAATATTTTCTGTATTAAAACAAGCATATAAATATAAATGTAATAATATGTATTAAAATAAAAGTTGCCAATTTTAATCTCTGAGATATTATGGTATATATCAGGAATAGGTTAACACTCATAATAACGGTAGTTAGTTAATTTCAGTCTTCACAAGACAATTTATATAACAGCAATTTCTCACTTATACACTCTCTGCCTACTACTCACCCTTCAAAACATACATCATGATGGTATGGAAGAGAGAAGAATCCACCCAACCTGCTTCGGGGCTCTCCAAAAATCCCTTTTCCTTGAGTACAAAAAGAATTAAACATTGAAAGGATATTTGGCCTGAGCCACAGGTGGAGAAGGAGACGTAGCTCAAGTCCCCTGGTCGATGCTGTCACAAGTCCTATAGCAATGCTTCTCAAATATGAATGTGCATTGCACATATGCTCCCAGGGAATATTCTGTATGTACAGATTCTGATTCTGCAGATTTTGAGTAGGACTTATGATCCTGCATTCTAACAAGCTCTGAACTGATGGCTGATGGCTGATGTTGCTGGTCTACAGACCACACTTTAACAAAAGACAACAGAGGGCAAGGAAGGAAACGTAAAAGAATACCAGAATAGGGACTTCCCTGGTGGTCCAGTGGCTAAGACTCTGTGCTCCCAATGCAGGGGGCCTGGGTTCGATCCCTGGTCAGGGAACTAGATCCCACATGCCATAACTAAGAGCTCACATGCTGCAACTAAAGATCCCTCATGCCACAACTAAAGATCTTGCATACTTCAGTGAAGATCCTGCATGCCTCAACTAAGACCCAACACAGCCAAATAAATAAATTTTAAAAATTAAAAAAAGAAAAAAAAAAAAAAAAGAATACCAAAATACCACTATTGGGACAAACAAGATTTGGGGTTTCCCTCAGAAAGAAAAGAATGTTTGAGAAGAAAGCTGAGGAGATTGGTTCAAGATGGTGGAGTAGAAGGACGTGCGCTCACTCCCTCTTGCAAGAGCATGGGAATTAACTAACTGCTGAACAATCATCAACAGGAAGACATTGGAACTCATCAAAAAAGATACCCCACATCCAAAGACAAAGGAGAAGCTGCAATGAGACGGTCGGAGGGGCACAATCGTGATTAAATCAAATCCCATAACCACTGGGTGACTCACAAACGGGAGAACCATTATACCACAGAAGTCCACCCACTGGAGTGAAGGTTCTGAGCCCCATGTCAGGCTTCCCAACCTAGGGGTCTGGCAACAGGAGGAGGAATCCCCAGAGAATCAGACTTTGAAGGCCAGTGAGATTTGACTACAGGACTTCCACAGGACTGGGGGAAACAGAGACTCCACTTTTGGAGGGCACACACAAAGCAGTGTGTGCACCAGGACCCAGGAGGAAGGAGCAGTAGGAGACTGAACCAGACCAACCCACTAGTGTTGAAGGGTCTCCTGCAGAGGCAGGGGGTGGCTGTGGCTCACAGTGGGGGAGAAGGACACTGGCAACAGAAGTTCTAAGAAGTACTCATTGGCATAAGCCCCCCTGGAGTCGGCCATTAGCCCCTCCAAACAGCCTGTAAGCTCCAGTGCCCGGTTGCCTCAGGCCAAGCAACCGACAGGGAGGGAACTCAGCCCCACCCATCAGCAGGCAAGTGGATTAAAGTTTTACTGAGCTCTGCCCACCAGAACAACACCCAGCTCTACCCACCACCAGTCCCTCCCATCAGGAAGCATGCACAAGCCTCTTAGATAGCCTCATCCACCAGAGGGCAGACAGCAGTAGCAAGAATAATTATAATCCTGCAGCCTGCAGAACGAAAACCACAGCCATAGAAAGACAGACAAAATGAAAAGGCAGAGGACTTTGTACCACATGAATGAACAAGATAAAACCCCAGAAAAACAACTAAATGAAGTGGAGATAGGCTACCTTTCAGAAAAAGAATTCAGAATAATGATAGTGAAGATGATCCAGGACTTCAAAAAAGAATGGAGAAGATGCAAGAAATGTTTAACAAAGACCTAGAGGAATTAAAGAACAAACAGAGATGAACAATACAATAACTGAAATGAAAAATACACTAGAAAGAATCAATAGCAGCATAACTGATGCAGAAGAATGGATAAATGACTTGGAAGACAGAATGGTGGAAATCACTGAAGCAGAACAGAATACAACAAAAAGAATGAAAAGAAATGAAGACAGCCTAAGATACCTCTGGGACAACAGTAAATGCACCAACACCTGCATTATAGGGGTCCCAGAAGGAAGAGAGAGAGACAAAAGACCTGAGAAAATATCTGAGGAAATTACAGTCGAAAACTTCCCTAACATGGGAAAGGAAATAGCCACCCAAGTCCAGGAAGCACAGAGAGTCCCAGGCAGGAGAAACCCAAGGAGAAACATGCCAAGATAAATAAGTAGTCAAAATGACAAAAATTAAAGACAAAGAAAAGTTATTAAAAGCAACAAGGGAAAAACGACAAATAACATACATGGGAACTCCCATAAGGGTAACAGCTGATTTCTCAGCAGAAACTCTGCAAGCCAGAAGGGAGTGGCATGATATATTTCAAGTGATGATAGGGAAGAACCTACAACCAGAATACTCTACCCAGCAAGGATTTCATTCAGATTTGACAGAGAAATCGAAAGCTTTACAGACAAGCAACAGCTAAGAGAATTCAGCACCACCAAACCAGCCCTACAACAAATGCTTAACGATCTTCTCTAAGCGGGAAACATAAGAGAAGAAAAGGACCTACAAAAACAAAAACAAAACAATTAAGAAAATGATAATAGGAACATACATATCAATAATTACCTTGGATGTAAATGGACTAAATGCTCCAATCAAAAGACACAGACTGGCTGAATGGATACAAAACCAAGACTCATATATATGCTGTCTACAAGAGACCCACTTCAGACCTAGGGACACATACAGACGGAAAGTGAAGGGATGGAAAAAGATATTCCATGTAAATGGAAATCAAAAGAAAGCTGGAGTAGCAATACTCATATCAGATAAAACAGACTTTAAAATAAAGAATGTTGCAAGAGACAAGGAAGGACACTATATAATGATCAAGGGATCAATCCAAGAAGAGGATATGACAATTATAAATATCTATGCATCCAATATAGGAGCACCTCAATACATAAGGCAAATGCTAACAGCTATAAAAGAGGAAATCAATAGTAACATAATAATAGTGGGGGACTTTAATATCCCACTTACACCAATGGACAGATCATCCAGACAGAAACTTAATAAGGAAACACAAGCTTTAAATCACACAACAGACCAGATAGATTTAAGTGACATTTATAGGACATTCCATCTGAAAAAGCAGATTATAGTTTCTTCTCAAGTGGATACAGAACATTCTCCAGGATAGGTAACATCCTGGGTTACAAATCATGCCTCAGTAAATTTTAGAAAACTGAAATCATATCAAGCATCTTTTCCAAATACAATGCTTTGAGATTAGAAATCAATTACAGGGAAAAAAACAAGTAAAAACACAAACACGTGGAGGCTAAGCAATATGCTACTAAATAACCAAGAGATCACTGAAGAAATCAAAGTGGAAATCAAAAAACACCTAGAGCCAAATGACAACGAAAACACAATGATCCAAAACCTATGGGATGCAGCAAAAGCAGTTCTAAGAGGGACGTTTATAGCAATACAATCCCACCTCAAGCAACAAGAATACCAAATAAACAATTTAACCTTACACCTAAAGAAACTAGAGAAAGAAGAACAAACAAAACCCAAAGTTAGCAGAAAGAAAAAAATCATAAAGATCAGAGAAGAAATAAATGAAATAGAAACAAAGAAAACAATAGCAAAGATCAACAAAAATAAAAGCTGGTTCTTTGAGAAGATAGAAAAAATTGACAAATCTTTAGCCAGACTCATCAAGAAAGAAAGGGAGAAGACTCAAATCAATAAAATTAGAAATAAAACAGAAGTTATAACAGACACCACAGAAATAAAAAACATCATAAGAGACTACTACAAGCAACTATATGCCAATAAAATGGACAACCTGGAAGAAATGTAAATTCTTAGAAAGGTATAACCTTCTAAGACTGAATCAGGAAGACACAGAAAATACAAACAGACCAATCACAAGTAATGAAATTGAAACTGTGATTTAAAATCTTCCAACAGGGCTTCCCTAGTGGTGCAGTGGTTAAGAATCCACCTGCCACTGCAGGGGACATGGGTTCGAGCCCTGGTCCGGGAAGATCCATATGCTGTGGAGCAACTAAACCCGTGTACCATAACTACTGAGCCTGCACTCTAGAGCCAGCAAGCCATAATTACTGAGCCCACGTGCCAAAACTACCGAAGCTCGTGTGCCTAGAGCCTGTGCTCTGCAACAAGAAAAGTCACTGCAATGAGAAGCCATGCACTGCAACCAAGCTAGCCCCCGCTCTCCACAACTAGAGAAAGCCCACACAC
The DNA here is from genome assembly GCF_030028045.1 of Hippopotamus amphibius kiboko. Lineage (NCBI taxonomy): Eukaryota > Metazoa > Chordata > Mammalia > Artiodactyla > Hippopotamidae > Hippopotamus > Hippopotamus amphibius. The sequence continues at coordinate 118,488,060 of NC_080191.1, read as the reverse complement.
AGCAACGAAGACCCAATGCAACCAATAAAAAATAAATTTATTTAAAAAAAAAATCTTCCAGCAAACAAAAGTCCAGGACCACATGGCTTCACAGGTGAATTCTATCAAACATTTAGAGAAAAACTAACACTCATCCTTCTCAAACTCTTCCAAAAAATTGCAGAGGAAGGAACACTCCCAAACTCATTCTGTGAGGCCACCACCACCCTGATATCAAAACCAGATAAAGATACTACAAAAAAAGAAAATTACAGACCAATATCACTGATGAATTTAGATGCAAAAATCCTCAACAAAATACTAGCAAAAAGAATCCAACAGCACATTAAAAGGATCATACACCATGATCAAGTGGGGTTTATCCCTGGAATGCAAGGATTCTTCAATATACACAAATCAACCAATGTGATACACCATATTAACAAATTGAAGAATAACAACCATATGATCATCTCAATAGATGCAGAAAAAGCTTTGACAAAACTCAACACCCATTTATGATAAAAACTCTCCAGAAAGTGGGCATAGAGGGAAACTACCTCAACATAATAAAGGCCAAATACAACAAACCCACAGCAAACATTATTCTCAATGGTGAAAAACTGAAAGCATTCTAAGATCAGGAACAAGACAAGGATGTCCACTCTCAGCACTACTATTCAACACAGTTTTGGAAGTCCTTGCCACAGCAATCAGAGAAGAAAAAGAAATAAAAGGAATCCGAACTGGAAAAGAAGTAAAACTGTCACTGTTTGCAGATGACATGATACTATACATAGAAAATCCTAAAGATGCCACCAGAAAACTATTAGAGCTAATCAATGAATTTGGTAAAGTTGCAGGATACAAAATTAACATACAGAAACCTCTTACATTCCTATACACTAACAACAAAAGATCAGAAAAAGAAATTAAGGAAACAATCCCATTCACCATTGCAACAAAAAGAATAAAATATGTAGGAATAAACCCACCTAAAGAGGTAAAAGACCTGTACTCAGAAAACTGTAAGACACTGATGAAAGAAATCAAAGATGACACAAACAGATGGAGACATATACCATGTTCTTGGATTGGAAGAAACAACATTGTGAAAATGACTATACTACCCAAAGCAAGCTATAGATTCAATGCAATCCCTATCAAATTACCAATGGCATTTTTTACAGAACTAGAACAAAAATTCCTAAAATTTGTATGGAGACACAAAAGATCCCGACTAGCCAAAGCAATCCTGAGGAAAAAAAGACAGAGCAGGATGAATCAGATGCCCTGACTTCAGACTATACTACAAAGCTACAGTAATCAAGACAATATGGTACTGGCACAAAAAGAGAAATACAGATCAATGGAACAGGATAGAAAGCCCAGAGATAAACTCACCATGTGCCTATGGTCACTTAATCTATGACAAAGGAGGCAAGGGTATAAAATGGACAAAAGACAGCCTTTTCAATAAGTGGTGCTGGGAAAACTGGACAACTACATGTAGAAGAATGAAATTAGAACACTTCCTAACACGATACACAAAAAATAAACTCAAAATGGATTAAAGACCTAAATATAAGGCCAGACACTACAAAACTCTTAGAGGAAAACAAAGGAAGAACACTCTCTGACATAAACCACAGCAAGATCTTTTTTGACCCACCTCCTAGAGTAATGAAAATAAAAACAAAAATAAACAAGTGGGACCTAATGAAACTTAAAAGCTTTTGCACAGCAAAGGAAACTATAAATAAGATGAAGAGAGAACCCTCAGAAAGGGAGAAAATATCTGCAAATGAATCAACAAAGGATTAATCTCCAAAATAAACAATTCATGTAGCTCAACATCAAAAAAACAAACAACCCAATCAAAAAATGAGCAAGAACTAAATAAGCATTTCTCCAAAGAAAGCATACAGATGGCCAAGAGGCACATGAAAAGCTGCTCAACATCACTAATCATTAGAAAAATGCAAATCAAAACTACAATGAGGTATAACCTTACACCAGTTAGAACGGGCATCATCAGAAAATCTACAAATAAATGCTGGAGAGGGTGTGGAGAAAAGGGAACCCTCTTGCACTATTGGTGGGAATGTATATTGATACAGCCACTATGGAGAACAGTATGGACGGTCCTTGAAAAACTAAAAATGGACTTACCATATGACCCAGCAATCCCACTACTGGGCATATACCCTGAGAAAACTATAATTCAAAAAGACACATGCACCCCATGTAAACAGTTCACTGCAGCACTATTTAAAACAGCCAGGTCATGGAAACATGCTAGATGTCCATCAACAGACAAATGGATAAAGAAGATCTGGTACACATATACAATGGAATATTACTCAGCCATAAAAAGGAACAAATAGGGTCATCTGTAGAGACATGGATGCACCTAAAGACTGTCATACAGAGTGAAGTGAATCAGAAAGAGAAAAATAAATATCGTATATTAACAGATATGTGCGCAATCTAGAAAAATGGTACAGATCAACTGGTTTGCAAGGCAGAAACAGAGACAGGGATATAGAGAGCAAATATATGGATACCAAGGGGGTAAAAGTGGTAGGCAGGGGGGTGGGGTGGGGATGGAGTAGGATGAATTGGGAGTTTGGGATCGCCAAATATACATTAATATGTATAAAATGTATGACCATTAAGAGAAAGAAAAAAAAAAGACACATGCACCCCAATGTTCACTGCAGCACTATTTGCAATAGCCAGGTCACGGAAGCAATGTAAATGTCCATCAACAGATGAACAGATAAAGAAGATGTGGTACATATCTACAATGAAATATTACTCAGCCATAAAATGGAACGAAATTGGGTCATTTGTAGAGATATGGATGGACCTAGAGATTGTCACAGAGTGAAGTAAATCAGAAAGAGAAAAACAAATATCATATATTAACGGATATATGCACAATCTAGAAAAACGGTATAGATCAACCAGTTTGCAAGGCAGAAATAGAGACAAAGACGTACAGAACAAACATATGAACACCAAGGGGGAAAAGCGAGGGTGGTTGGGGTGGGATGAATTGGGAGATTGGGATTGCCATATGTACATTACTAATAAGAAAAAATCAAATTGTACATTTTAAATATATGCACTTTATTCTATGTCAATTATATCTCAAAATTCTAAAAAAAAAAAGAAGAAAGCTAAGTAGGAAAACAGAAGGCTGTTGATGCCTACAAGTAGAATCTCTCCCCTTGCTTGTTAGTATAAACCTGTGTTGTCATAAGCAGTTTAAAAACAAAATGAGGGAATCCCCTGGTGGTCTAGTGGTTAGGACTCAGCACTTTTACTGCTTGCGGGCCCAGGTTGGATCCCAGGTTGGGGAACTAAGATCCCATAAGCTGTTCAGCATGGACAAAATAATAAAATGAAACAAAACTCAGAAAACTTCAAAGAAGGTCAGCCACTGAATGCATTTATAAAAGGGAAGAGATGAAAATGTAAAGTACACATCTATTTTATAGATGGGGGGTGACAGGGATGACAGTGAGAGAAAACAGGGAAGTAGATAGCAGCTGAGTGAGAAGAGCAATTGAGAGGAAGAGCCTCTATGAGGCTCCTAAAACTACTTCCACCTCATTCCTTTCCTCCACTGCTTTCTTATCTCTCAGTTTTCCTGTTACAACAGGCCCTATCCCATTTCTTCACACCTGCCTCCTTTCTGCCAACTGTGTTAAACACCTGCAGTTTATGGTTGATTAAACAAGGCAAAGAACAGTTATGTAATTTCCCCAAAGTTGCCCATCTGATAAACAGGATTTCAAGCTAGACATCCTGCCCTCTTCAACAGGATGGTGCTGTCTTTAGTTTAGTGCCTGAGTTGCTGCGGCAGCTGGCCTCCACACAATCCAACTCACAGATGTCAGTTAGTTACAATGAAATACTACTCTCTGTCATTATGCTACCCAACACTTTTCCCAGATTCTCCACTGTCTCTGAGGCATACAATTGTTTCATAATTTAGGTATTCTCTCTGTGAAAGTCACTTAATGTCCCTGTGTCTTAAGTAATTCTGGTGCACACTCAACTTTGAGAACCAGTGTAGTAAACAGTCTACAGATTTATGAGGCATGGCTCCCTGAAGAATGCGGCACAAATCCCTGAGGTATAAAATCGAGATGTTTCATAATTTAGACCCTCCCTGCTGTGTGAGGTGACCAACAAACCTCACTTACAGACCTTATGTATCATTACGGGCCAGAGGAGCAAGGGTCTAATGTAGGAAAAACAAACTATGGAGGCACGTGACATAGTCCCTCTCCCTGCTCGCTTTGCCTGTGCTTCCTGACTGCTTATATTCTTGAAATACTTGTAAAACATGATTCTGGACAAGATCTCTGATTCATATATGTCCATTCTGAAACTCTGATTCTATATGTCAGCTCAGAGAATCACACGCAGCATTTTTTTAAAATGAAAAAGGACAGAATAGAAATCAGAAGGCATCAAGTGTATGGAGTTGTTTTGTGAAGAGTCTCCCAGACATTCTCACTGCCCCTTGCTCCACTCCCCCCTGCCACACACACACAGTATGACAGTGGAAAATATAATTCTTACTGTGGATTGTGGATAAGAGTGTTTGAAAATACTAGCCTGGATAATTTTTATTAAGAAAGTCCCATGAAATCAACAGATAAAAACACCCTTTAATAATCCCTGAAGTTTTTGAAAACCATCGAATGACTCTAAAGGTCTTTAGATCTCTCACACATATTCTCTGATTCTAGTCTGGGAAGTAAGCCTCTAATAAGCTGCTTCTGGTTCACCTTTCCATCTTGAAATGAACACTGATTCTCTTCCTGCGTTAGACTATTCTGTCCACTGTCCTGCATATTCTCTCTTACATGGATGTTTCCTAGAACAGTTTCTTTTCTCTCCACTTCTCAAAATCTTACCCATTATTCAAGACCAGGTCAAATTCTACCTTTATGGCACACTCTGTCGGATTTAACCTATAGTTAGTGCATTAAATATAATTCCTTAATTTGTACATATTAAGAAATTAAGAAGGCTGTTTTTACCAAAAAAACAAAACCTTTCCCCAACTTATAAATTCCTCAAGGTTTGAGACCATCTTTTACTTCTTTACAAAGCTTAGAACATTGGATATTTACAAATTAGAAAGAATTCAAATACTTAAGACTTTTCTATAACAGTTATCACAGTTAAGATCAATTCTGAGATGTTAAGGAAATTAGAAGTATGCTGTTAGTAAAATGCAACTGATGATTCAAAAACACCTAAAACTCACTGTATACAGTAGTTCCTCTGGAGTGACTGGACTGGTGAAGATGGTGCGCAGGCATCGAAGACAAGCTTCAATGAACTTCAGGTCTGGGGACAGTAGTCCTATAAATGGAAAACAGATTTGAGGCTCATCCTTTCAACTCGTATTTAAAATGCTGCAAACCGATTCTAATTTTTACTTGTATAAAAATGACTTCCTACATACCTTGCAGTAAGGCAGGGATAATATGGCAATCTAGTAGAGACTTAACATTGTTTTCAGTACCCATAGCAAGACTTCCCAATACCACTGCACATTCAGTTTTCAACTCTGTGCTTGAGGTTTCTTGCTGAAGCAAGTACAATAATCTAAAAAGAAAGAACTTGATAAACAGAAGAGACTAAAAAACTTAAAAGTAACCATTAGCTAAAAGTAATGTTACAGAAAAAGGCCACCAACACATTCCACACACTGAAAATATAATTGGTGAGCTTACAGAGGGCTAGGAAATGGTCATATTTTTATATAAGGTGTTAATTTAATAAAGAAATATCGGGAGGGGTGGATCTAGAAGAGATTTTTCTTCATTTTGAGCAACAGAACTATCATATAATCTTAGTTTGTCAGAACTGTAAATCTGAAAGGTGTCCACAAGTGATCTCTGTGGAATAGCAGCACCACAGTCCATGTTATCTGCCACTCCAGGATATAAGGACTCCCAAAGCCAAGTGCTGCCAGATCTTAAAGACCCTGAATATCCAGCACTGCAGTTCAGAGATCACAGAGGTCTAGCCTAGAGGGAATATTTAGAGTCCTGTGCAGCTCTTTAAGCACGGGAATTTCTTTTCCTTCTCCAGTTCTCCTATTTGGGGAACAGAAGATCCTATTTCTACTTCAGGCCAGCCTGCCAAATAACTACTCCCCAAATTTTAATCATTCACCACTATGACCATCTCCTTTATGTTCTAAGGTAGAACTTTCGTGCTCCCTAAAGCATATTCATATATACTGAGCACTAATCCCCTAAGAAAGACTGCTGCCAGCTTTATAGCTACCAAAGGCCAATTATGATGAAAAAAAAACAATAAAACCATTAATCCTATACTAAAAGAGAGAAAAGAAGAAAGAGAAGAGAAAAAACTAAAACATTAAAAAATTCTGAATGAAAAACTTACAGCAACTGCACATAAAACGTAGTTCTAGGTAGCAAAGGCAAAGCGGAAGTCATACAACTGCCACTGTCTGCCAAAAGGAAGCTTATTAGCTTCATCAGAAGAAATCAAACTTTCTATGTTAACTTAAAAATCAGCAATTCTGGTTTAATTAAAAATTTAAAAAGAAAAGCAGGATTAAAAAACCAAGAATTTATTTATTTTTTTGGTTCAAACAAGGTTTTGAGAATCCTAAGAAATTATTATCCAATCATACAAAAATTGCCAGAGCTCTGAGGAGACAGGGAAGAATTAGGCTGGTGTACACTGCTTTCTACCCAACATGTCCTTTTATTGCAGGGACAATGACCTTCCTGAACCTCTAAAAAGTATTAATACATTTGCTTTATATTCCATTCCCTGGTACATTAATTTTTTTTAAAGAGATGCTTCATATACTTCAAAGCATTTACTTAAAAAAAATAAGAGGACAGACAATATAGAAAAAAGATTGGTTTTATGGTTGAGAATGAGAATACATTCAAAACTTAGTATGACAGAAAAAGGCGATGATAGCAAACTTACCTTGGAACAGCTCCTAAAACAATGAGGTTGGCTTTCTGCTTGTTGTTTCCAATTACAGCATTTTTCATGTCTCTGAATTCAAGGGAAAGAGAAAAAGGTAAGGTATGTTGAGACATCACAGAAAAGTAAAAGATCAGTTCATCCCACTTTATCTTTATCATGCAACATCTTGGATTGGCAAGTACAGAAGTTAGTGACAAAGTGAAAACACTGACGCTTTCCCACCTGGACTGCCAAAGAGAAGGGATAGAGATAGGTATGTAAATATGGGGCTGTAAAACAGGAGAGTGGCAAGGGGGAGAGGGGGCAGTGAAAGATATTTTGAGTATTGGCAAAAGACTTCTAATACAAAGGAAGTTGAGTTCTTCAAAAAAGGCCACCAATCTGAACAAAAAGAAATATGGGCCATCTTCTCACGCACGGCTCTGGGAGTAGGGAGTAAAAGCAGCCAGACCAAAGAATGAATCTGACCTTGCTTCAGGGACCATGACTTTACTTTTTTCCTCTTTTTCTGACTTCTTTGGACTGAGTACTTCTGTGATTCCATTTTATCTCCTTTACTGTCTTATTAGCTGTATCTCTTTGGGTTTTGTTTTGTTGTTTTTTAATGGTTGCTTTAAAATTTACAATATGCATCTTTTAACTTATCACAGTCAATCTTCAATGGATATTGTCCCACTTCATGTGTATTATAAGAGCCTTGCAAGCATATACTTCCATCTTCCCACCCATTCTGTGAGCTGCTGTCATACATTTTATTTTTAAATTAGTTAGAAACAACATAATATATTGTACTATTTTTAATTTTTTTTGGCTACGCCTCGAGGTTTTCAGGATCTTAGTTGCCCCACCAGGGATTGAACCCATGCCCCCTGCAGTGGAAGCACGGAGTCCTAAATACTGGACCACCAGGGAACTGTCTATATTGTACTATTTTTGCTTGAAGAGCCACTTATCTTTTAAGGAGACTTAAAAATAAGAAAAAATCTTTTATATTTTCAATATATTCATCAGTATTTTTTTTATCCTAGCTACACTCAGATCTTTATGTCACCAGGAGTAAAACTCTATCCCATAATAAGAGTATCTCTATTAATGACCAGTTGGTGCACAAACACGCGGTTGTTCCCAAAGGACGGGCAGAGGTAAAATAAATAGCTCAAAATAAGCCCAGTACTAATAAAATGTTTAATTTTTAAAACTTATGCTAATTGGTCAGTAATGTTATCTTAATATAGACCACTAGAACACTGCGGTTCTCACAAAGTGTGGAAGAAGGCATCAGAGCCACCCTGGGGCATTTCAGAAATTTATGGGGGTATCTGGAAATTTCTGGCCATAGTTTTAAACTAGAAAGCACAGTCTTCAATCTTAAAGAAAACCGTATTTCTCAGTATTGTATCTGACTTGTAAATAAAACGGAGAGTATACTTTTTATTAAAAGTTGTTTCATTTTGGAAAATCAGATCAGTGGCACTCATGATATACGGGTCATCAATACTATACCTACATCAGTCCACAGTTTCAGCTCTTGCATTCATACCTCATTAAGTTTTCTAATGCAGTCATGCCTAAGCGCTTACATACTGAAACATTATCTTTCTTTCATATCCCCAAATACATTCCCCTAGTTATTTGCTGAGCATCTATTCTGACTTCTCTTTTAAGCAGCAGAACTCTACAATATATAGGAATTTTTTGCCAACCATGAAAGTTACAACCCTGAAAAAGTTCTGTAATTGGCAAACCATGATCTTATAGAAAAACAGAGTAGAAAACAGAGGGGGGAAGTTATTAAGAAAATCAATAACTAAATGTTATCATCAGCTTGTGTTTCCAATACCAACCAATTCCACTGACATTAAAAACCCTGGTAATAATAATTATGATATGCCTCTCCCTAATTACCTTCTTCGATTATTACAGAAAAACGCTGCTATGATGTATTGGTCTGCTGAAAGCTGATTCTCCCCACAAGTTTTTGAATAGCATTTTCAGAATTCTTGAGCCAAACATTGTACCTTTTAGTCTTCTTCCTTTAGCTCAGCGGTTGAGGCTGGTCTATTTTTCAGGGCCTTATCTCTCTTCTCTGTAAATACCCCTCAGTTTTTCCAAATGGTTTATAGGGGATAAGCAGGAGTATTTTTTGTTTATGAGGACTAAGCTGAATGAAGCTTACTAAGGTTTTAACCAAGTTCTAATACATGATTATAAAATTATGTGATATCGAAGCTTCACTGAGCAAAGCATAGCTGATGAGAGACTGTACATCTAGGCTCCTGCCTCCTTATGGATGGCCTGCTGTTTTCTTAAAGACTTACTTCCCGATTATCAGCTTATAGATCCTAAGCCAGCAGCCTGTCATTTTCTTTCACCTTCTTCCCTTCTCTTAATGTGTTCTGCCTATACTAATGCAGTACATTCATTTATCCAGTAGCTAGCTATCTACTGAGAGTTTGTTTTATGCCAGGTGCCATTCTGGAGGCTCTCTCTATTCTGGAATTCCCAACCCTAACATTTTCCCAGATTTCTCCCCATTCTTCCTAAACTCAGAAATGAGGTGTCCCCACCTTATAAACACAACCCAAATATCTGAAACCATGCCAGAGTAAATGTTCTTATAGACAAAAGCAAACAAAAACTCCTCCAAAACCAATTTTCCAGTTCTCCCAATAGTCTGCAAAAAGGACATGAAGGAGGCAGTTGGTAGTTAAAGAGCAATTGCAGGCTAAAGAGAACAAAATTAATAAAATGGACCAATGTCTAAAGAAAACAATTCTTGCTCTGGCTCTAATAAGTAAAATATATCTATACTAGATAAGGAAGAAGAGATGTTAATGCCCCACAGATAAATTCTATTCAGTTGTTAATATAAAGGGATACCAGAACATCTTTTCTATGAAAGCATTAAAACCGAAAGAAACAATAATCAACACATATACTCATTTTTAGCAGATCTAAGTACACTGTAAGATTTGATTTCAGAGCCAGCCAAATGAAGCTTCTTTCAGTTCCCAGAGTGCAGTTACTGTCTCTCACATTTCCATGTTACCCATACCCTTATACTATTCCCTGGCTAACTTTACTCATCTGTCAGGTCTGAGTTCATATGTCAGTGTCACCCCCCAGGAAGCATGCCCTGACAACTCCCAGGTCTGGGTTTGGTATCCCTCCTAGTGTCCTTTATCATAGCACACTCAATTCTTTTTTAGGATAGAAGTCTGTCTCCTCTTCAGAGGCAAGAAACCAGTCTGACCTGGAAATATCAGAGAAGTTACTATCAATGGATCACAAAACATACCATACAGAAATCCGTATTTTTATAAAATACAAACTCACAACTATCAAGATGGGAGCACAACAAAACTATGCAAGATTTATACATTACTTTGAAGTTTACGAAGCATTCCATATCCATTATTTAATCTTCACCACAACCTTGAGTAATATTAACCCCAGTTTACAGATGAGGAAGCTAAGACTCAGGTTTGGGGCTCTTCCCCACAATAAACTGCAGAGGCAGTCTTAATCCATGTCTTTTATGACAAGTGTTTTTTCCATTACTCCCAGCATCATATCAGGCATTCAGAACAAACTGACTGAAAAGACAAAAGAATTCAGTAAATGTATTTCCTTTTTCCTCCTTTCAATTTACATTTTTATACAAAATAAAAGCATGCCTTTTAGTCAAAGACATCCTTTTGCCAGTAGATCAAAGAAATATAATCTCATGTCCACCAATCTTTAACATTTGGGCAGCGGGGGGGGATGCCCTACTTATACACTACTGAAATTCAACAATTGTTTTTTGGGCTCAACACTTTGCTAGGCTCTATGAAGGATACAAAAGCATCACAAAATGAGATGCCTGGTCTGAAGAGTTTACAACCTTCTTGACAAGACAAAAATAACACTAACAGTATAAGGCTGTGCTATATTATAAATAGTGTGCTTACAGGGCTGAGAAAAGTAGATGGTAAGACAAGCGTAACAGGTTTTGAGGCTATGGTAGGAACTAAGATGAACCTTAGAAAATGGCAAGGATTTGAATAAGTGGATGAGGAGGGCAAAAGGAAGCATACTGGAAATGAATATGGCATATTTCTGGGGCAGTACCAGAAGCCAGGATTGAAAAGAAGGGTCCCTTTAAGGTGGAACATTAAGCATGGAACAAAGAAAAGCAATAGGAAGAAGAGACAACGGGGGGAGGGATTAAAGAGAAATTATGTTTTTGATCAGAAAAAGGACATGAAGGAAGCAATGACAAAGGAAGATAAGCTGACTGTGGAATGGGCTGGAATACAGATAATTCTAGAGTCAAGAGAGGCGACTAAATGGCGGATGCCCTTCCTTTGTGGTCCCGAGAACCCCTGTGCTTATCATCACCATAGCATTCACTAATCAAACTATAGTGAACTACCTCTTTAGTTATCTGACTCCTGCATTAGACTTCTGGATCCCCCCGAGCAGTGACTAATTATTCACTCTTATATACTCCCATACTAGCACAATGCCTACCTAGCACCTGATAGGCACTCAATAAATGTTTGTTAAAAAAAATTACTCAATCCATCCAGGTATCTGATTATATGAGACTGACTAAGTAGCAGCATAGGAATCATGAATAGAGAGGACATTTGAAGGAAGTAGTTAACAAGATGATTTGATAGGTACAGGAAATGTGATATGTGACATGTCTTGAGTGACTACTTCAAGTCTGGGTGCCTGGGTGCAGAGAACACTAGGAAGCTTGGAGAATAAATCCCTTAGCAAGACAAGGATCTATCTTGATTTTATACGTACTGAATTATCTTTGAGATAAGACTATCTGGGTAGAAAACTAAAACGTAAGCCTTGGGGATATTCTGCTCTTTGAGGATGGGAGAAGAGGAGCCAATATTAAGATGTTACAAAAATGCACTTGTCAGGGAACACTTTCAGCTAAAATCTAGCTAGAATCTTAAACCTGCCCACTAATAAATGGACTCAAAATGCACCCACTTTTATATGGAGGTTAACCTTTCTACTTTCTTTCTTTGCTCTGAAGGAGATTAATTTTTAGTGTAGTAGAGAAAAAGGTCTTGAATAAGAAGACATGTACAGTGCCTACTACAGCGTATGTCTAAGTCAGAGTATTACGATTTATGATCAGAGCCAACAGAGAAAGTAAACACCACACTTTGCCATTAAAATAGTAGGAAAAGTAAAAAAATAACTGGAATCTAGACCTGCTGGAGAAACAAAGTCTAAGTCAATCAGGTGTGAGCATATTTATTCCTAAACATTCAAAATATCATAATGTTAACTGAAAAACTAATTGTCATCTAAAAATAGAAAATTATCTTTAAAATCATTGAAGCCTGGAGCCAGAAGCTAAAGATCAATGATGCCATTTTCATTTTGAACCAGCATGACTTTTAGCTTACCTGAAGCAGCTCTTATTTGTATTCTATACATTCCTTCTTGGTCTAATTGGCGTGAAGTAGCCAAAAAGTACAGTAGATACGGAAAACTACAATCTGAGTATAAAGTTTGACCTACCTAAGACTACTCACTTTTCATAAGACAAGAGGAAAAAATACATATTTGTGGGTAGCTACAATAAGGTAAAAGGGTAAACAAAATTATTTGGACTTGGAAAATTACAAACTCACTCACTGCTCTGACGCTGTAATAATAATTATTATGATATTCTTTTTGGAGAATGTGACATCCAAACATCCAAGTACAATAAGTTTCTAATATTCAGCATGGTTAAGGAATGAGATTATTCATATTCCAATCAAAATCACCATTACCATATGTGAAATGCCAATTTTAAAAGAATTAGATAATGGTGATCTACTATTCAAACTAAAGTTATTTTTAACATAAGGCTTTGATTCAGCAAGCACTTGAGACATTTATAGTGAACTTCATTTCAAGTCAACTTAGGCATTTATTGTGTACCTGCTATATATATGTATAAACTGAACAGAACTGAGAATTGACAGTAATTTAGTTTATTCTTATGAACAAATTATCCTGAGGTGTAGATTTTTGGAATGTAGATAGCGTCAAATACAGTTCCAATTTTTATAAACACTAGTTCAGAAATGAGGAGTTGTACTCAACTGCTTTATCAATATATGATTACAAGTCACCTTATAGTCTCCAAAAATGAAAAGTGCAATAAAATAACTGCACTAATAAATGCCAAAATATTTTTACAGTGCATTAATATTTTTAATACATGTAATCATTCCAAAGAACATCAGAAATGTGTTAGAACATTATGAATATGGAAGCATACAGTTAAGTGGCTTATAAATATGAAAAGATATGTATACACATATGCATACAAATATTCAGCTATTTTTGATGTTCAATGTTAATATCACACACATATATAAACAGCTTATATATCTGTACACAAAACTATGTCAATCTGACATAGTAATTTCTGGAAAATCTTGCTACCCTTTTAACCAGCCTAAACTGTTTCAGAATATAAAGTTTTAAACAAGTAACTCTCAGAATCACTCCATTTCACTTGATATTAAGGTCATCTTCATTTACATTTACCTGTAACACTTTTAAAAGTAATAGGACATTTCTTTTGAATTATCCTAAAACTTATCCTTTAATTTAAAATTTCTAAAAGCCAGAGACTTCACTTTATGGGAGCACATGAGAAGAAATGGAGAATGTCTATATTCTACTGGAACCAGAGGTACATATTTTCCTAGAATCAGAAAATGAAGTACCAAAATCATTACCAAAATGAACTTATTTCATCATTACATTAAAATACTTCAGAAGACACTTTTTAAAAATGGATACTTGATGAAAACCACACAATTCTACAGTATCCACAACTGCCTGCCTTAGTTTACCAGAAAGAGCCAATCTAGTTTTCAGGTTTGATTCAACTTTGAAACTACAAAGCGAGCCACATTTGCTTACATCATCTTTTGCCTTTCAACATAGGGAATATCAGCGTAAGGCCAAACAGGGATATCTGTTTGTTTTTCATGGAGAATCACTGATGTAAAAACCAGATTCAGATGCTCTAATTTAGGTATGTTAAAAAAGCACAATGTTTAAGCAGCTTTAACCCAAGGTCTACAAAAACATGTGAACAGTTATTTTTATGCAACTATGAGATTTAACTTGGTTGAGCTAATACCAGAGTAACTTCACCAAAAATATCCTGTAATTGTTTTTTTTTTAAAGAACTTTTATTGAGATACAGTTAACAGACAATAAACAGCATATATTAGAGTGTACAATTTGTTATCCCAATCTCCCAATTCATCCCCAACCCTCCCCACTTTCCCCACTTGGTGACCATGTGTTTGTTCTCTACATCTGTGTCTCCATTTCTGCCTTGCATTTCCTCTCTCATAGTTGTTAGCATTTGCCTTATGTATTGAGGTGCTCCTATATTGGGTGCATAGATATTTATAATTGTTATCTCCTCTTCTTGGATGGCTCCCTTGATCTTTAGGTAATGTCCTTTCTTGTCTCTTGTAACATTTTTTATTTTAAAGTCTATTTTATCTGATGTGACAATTGCTACTCCAGCTTTCTTTTGATTTTCATTTGCGTGGAATATCTTTTTCCATCCCTTCACTTTCAGTCTGTATGTGTCCCTAGGTCTGAAGTGGGTCTCCTGTAGACAGCATATATATGGGTCTTGTTTTTGTATCCCTTCAGCCAGTCTGTGTCTTTTGGTTGGTGCATTTAGTCCATTTACATTCAAGGTAATTATCAACATGGATGTTCCTATTACCATTTTCTTAATTGTCTTGGGTTTGTTTTTGTTTTTGTAGGTCCTTTTCTTATGTTTCCCGCTTAGAGAAGTTCCTTTAGCGTTTGTTGTAGGGCTGGTTTGGTGGTGCTGAATTCTCTTAGCTGTTGCTTGTCTGTAAAGCTTTTGATTTCTCCATCGAATATGAATGAGATCCTTGCTGGGTAGAGTATTCTTGGTTGTAGGTTCTTTCCTTTCATCACTTTAAATATATCATTCCATTCCCTTCTGGCTTGCAGAGTTTCTGCTGAGAAATCAGCTGTTACCCTTATGGGAGTTCCCTTATATGTTATTTGTCATTTTTCCCTTGTTGCTTTTAATAACATTTCTCTGTCTTTCATTTTTGTCAATTTGACTACTATGTGTCTTGGCATGTTTCTCCTTGGGTTTACCCTGCCTGGGACTCTCTGTGCTTCCTGGACTTGGGTAGCTATTTCCTTTCCCATGTAAGGGAAGTTTTCAACTATAATCTCTTCCAATATTTTCTTGGGTCCTTTCTCTCTCTCTTCTCCTTCTGGGACCCCTATAATGCGAATGCTGGCACATTTAACATTGTCCCAGAGGTATCTAAGGCTGTCGTCAGTTCTTTTCATTCTTTTTTCCTTATTCTTTTCTGCATCAGTGATTTTCACCATTCTGTCTTCCAGGTCACTTGTTCACCCTTCTGCCTCAATTAATCTGCTGTTGGTTCCTTCTAGTGTATTTTTCATTTCAGTTATTATGTTGCATATCTCTGTTTGTTTGCTCTTTAATTCTTCTAGGTCTTTGGTAAACTTTTTGATCTTTGCATCCAGTCTTTTTTCAAAGTCCTGGATCATCTTCACCATCATTATTCTGAATTCTTTTTCTGGAAGGGTGCCTATCTCCTCTTCATTTAGTTGTTTTTCTGGGTTTTTATCCTGCCCCTTCATCTGGTACAAAGTCCTCTGCTTTTTCATTTTCTCTTTCTGTGGCTGTGGTTTTCAGTTTCACAAGATGAAATACTGCTGATACTACTTGATACTGCTGTCTGTCCTCTTGTGGAGGAACTGTAATTGTTTTTTGTCAAAGTCATATGCAGATCACCACACTAGAGGAAGCTCAAAATTTGCAATACAGTATAGTTTATCTGATGTACCTACTCTCTGTTGTAGTTGCAAAGGCTGTAGTTTATGACCTACACAGCTGACCTCCCTGTTCTCTCTGCTCATATTTGACTCCTGCCTTACTCCATAACTACTCAGTTACGTATTTGAAACCTTGCTTTTCAGGACCTAATTCTGTTTTCAAACCTTTAATATAATAGGACCATACAAATTTATGCTAAACATTGTACTAGTCACAAAAAAGTTGTCTCTAGGATAACTCCTCATTCTTCAACAATTAAACTTAAGCAGTTCTGATGTTTAATAGTATTCTTCAAAGGCATACTCATTGACTAGGTAAAATGGTCCTTCGTAACTTCAGTTATCTACAAACAAGTTCCCTATATTTATGCATAGGACTATGGCTCTAACTCAGCTGAGTAGATTAGTTCTAGGCCATGATGAAAAGTTATTGTTCATCTTTAATTTTGTTTTTCCTGCTAGTGAAAAATCAGATTAATATTGCTAGAAAAATGATAGACCTCTGGTTGTCTTATAACTAAAGCTAGCCATCAATTCTTTTATGTCTTTCTAATTGGATATTTTGAATTTAAAGCTGATTATTTCAGTGTCTGTCTTTTCCTTCCCTAAAATTAGAAGGCTACCTTTGGTTGTTTACACTCTGTAGTCACCTCCCTTCTACCTGCCTATTTTGGTCTAGTAATGGTCTCTGTATGACTGACTCAATGGTGGCTGAGTAATGTATATTTAAAGAAAAGAGTCGGTCAATTCTCTTTTCCTAAACATCATTTTGGTTCCCTCTTTTCCTCTATCAATATTCTATTTTTCTTGGATTAGACAAGGTTACTTAAAAATAAATGTTAAAAATTTAATTCACTGTTCATTCTCTTGACTATGCACAATTAATTTTCAGACAGTAACACAGTTCAGAAAAGAATTAAGTCAGAAAGAATAATTTTTTCTCTCTGGGGTAAAGAAAGCCTTATCAAATCATACTACACATACCCCTAGAAGGCCATAAAGTGAAAAGATTTTGGGTGATCTGTCCGTTTCAAACTATAAATAGATTTTAGTATTATAAGTAGCAATCACATTTACTAGAATGTGTTATCACTCACATTTTCTTGTCTCAATCAAGAATTCTAGCTCCTCTCCCTCTTCTCCTTCTGTGGGAATTGTTTTATCTCTTTGATATTTTTTGAGTTTTTCTTTCTCTTCTTTGAAAAGAATCATCTTATTTTTAAGGTTGTTTTAAATTAGGGCCAACAGCTACTAACCATGTAAGTGCCAATTTGTGTGTATCCACAACATACCAGGCACTGAATTTTATGTTTCTGACTTAATTCTTAACAACTTGGCAAGATGGGCAGCATTACTCTCCCTTTGCAGATGATAAAGTTGAGGATCGAGGAAATTAAATAACTTGCTAGAGTACTGTACTAGGAAAGGCCTTTAGTAGGAAATATCAGAACCAGGTATTCAACCTGCAGTCGTCCAACTCGAAAGCCCATACTCCTTCCACTCCACTATTCCTCCACACAAACCTTTCTTATCTTCTTAGCTGACAGCTAAGTGTCTGAGACTTGATAATGTTTTAAGAGACACTAAGTTTATCAAACTATAACTTAGTTGGTTTGTAATAATACACTCTTCCCAGTGTTTTTTATGCCTTATTTGATATTTTATCACCTTTTGAGAAGCTACAGTATTTTTTGGTAAATTACAAATTTCTAACAGTGACAATTAACATTTGACTTAGCTACTCATATCAGATACGACTCAAGATACAAGTCTTTCATGCAGAATCCTTGACTGAGAAATTCAGCTTTTCTCCTAAACAACCATAGTAGCAGTAATAATGAAAATAACAACAATACATCATCTATCATTCACTGAACACTTAATAAGTCTGACATTTCCAACTAAAATATTTATTGAGGAATCCTAAGTGATATCTAGGATTATCCACATACAAAGCTATGTCTGGCTTTGTGTGGGGGAGTGTCTGCCTAAGAAAGAATGTCAAACCTATCTCTTCAACTAATTTGTATGTGTAGGTACAAACCAAACTGATTTATTTAACAGATGGCTTTAATACCACTTTTCTTGGTATTAATCAAACTAGACTTAAAGGGGTGACTAAATCATTAAAAAGTCTCCCAATTCAGGGGACAAAGGCAAAGTTAACAAGAAAACAAGAAATATCATCTCTTGTTTCTGTAAACTAAGATGTGAAGAGAAGGTATCGTATCCTAGGTGGGTCTCCATCCAGCTCCTTACCTTCCCATCTAGCTCAATTTCAATAGTCAAGCAGCCTTACCTAGTTATCTTGCCTCTACTTTACAAATACACACCCCCAAGACATCCCTTCCATAGAGCCTTTTTTTTTTTTTTGGTGTGTGTGTGTGGGGCATTGAATTAGAATTACAGTCAGTAGCAATTTCCAAAAACAAAGCATCCTAGCTTTGCCATGGTTGAGCAAGAGTTCAACTAAAGATGCTATCTTGCTGGTAACACTAACAGGGTAAGAAGAAGACAGGGACTCATCTGTGCCCTCTCTGCTATCCCAAATATATCTCATCCTGGCCTTTTTTTTTGGGTCCTCCTTCCGCAGGACACAGCTTAGCCCTGTGGGTGCTCCATGTTTCCCAATCCTATGAGTCATCTTAGGCTAGACCTTCTTTCTTAGAAGTAATGTGATAAGAGCATGAAAATCTGCTCTTAGGAGAGAGAATTCATCTTTCAATCATTTGCAATCTATCACACTTGTCACACGTAATTTTTTTTTTAAGTATAAATCACCTCGTGTATGTTGCTTAAAAATGTTTCCTCTCATTAAACATGAGGCAATTGGGGAGAAAAGAAGGGCATTTATGTTATCAAGAGTTTATTTAAATTTTCTAATGACTGCTTTCTAAATTCTTATATTTAAAACATCACTAGGAAATTCAAACCTTAGAGACAGTCAGTGAGTTAACCAAAAACAAAACAAAACAAAACCAAACCTGATGACCTATTCTCCCACCCCCTTTCCAATTACAAAGATCATCAATTTTACTCCCTTGCTTTTGCTGAATATTAAAGCCACAAAAGCATTCTCCAAAGTAAACATTTTTTTAAAAATGTAAAACAAGTATTCTACAAAAAATGAGGCTAACCACGTCAGTTAACTATCCAACAGACAACTCTTTACAGTACCATATTAAAGTCATGAATATCAAGGGGTCTTTCCAAAACAGAAGAAAAAAGTTATAACCCTGCATTTTCAGAATTATAATACTTGACAGATTCAAACATGAAACAAACAAGACTTTTTGATAGACTCTTAAATACATACTACTTACATGACACCTTGTAGAACTTTCTGGGGATCAGGGTCAAATAGCCTGTCAACATAGTGCCGACTGCTAGCTGTTACTTCCTAGAAAGTGGGGGGAAAAATTATGACATCTGAAGCCATGCAAATCACAAATTCACAGTATCACCCATAACATCAAATAGCTATATAATCTAACTTAAGGTAGAAGCATTAGAATTTTTATAAATACTTAAATCAATCTGAGAAAATCTTGTGACAAGATAAATAATAAGATGGGGAAGAAAGAGATACCCAATTCTCACTAAAAACATAACTAGACAGTGGGAACTTTGTGGTGAGCCCTGCAAGCTTTGCCAATAGAATAACGGGGCATAAGTATTAAGAAACAAGCTAAGTTTCTTAATTAACTGTTGGATGTCACCTACATACGAAAAAAAGATAGGAATGTTGCTTCTGTTTATACCCACTGAAGGGAGGGAAAATCTGGTTCTAGGCAAGGAGAAAAGGGTAAGAACTTCATGAAAAGTTTATGAAGGTTAGTCCTGGTGCAAGAGGAAGACCCTCAGAGTGATGCAGAGGAACTATATTGCAAGGAAGCAAAGTAAAAAATAAAAATTAATATAAAGGAGTTGTCACTTCCTGTGAGGGAAAAAAAATTAAGAATTAGGGTGATTTATCAGGTCCAAAAGAGTTACCCTGTGTGAACTGGCGAAAGCTGGGCTGACAAGGGGGTCAGAGTATGAAGAGCAAGGGACGCACTTACCTCCTTTTATTTGTATTTTGGGGTTTGCTCTATTATGCTATTTCTTGTAATACTTATTTGGGGGGTATACTTATTTTTTATATTTAATTTTTAATACTTAACATGATTTAAAACAAAGAACATATAAGAAAGAGAAAAAGAATTTTTGTCCCTTGCTGTTTCTTTTGATGCCTGCTGGAATATGCTGCTCATGTACTACCACCCATAAGCAATAACTTATTATAGAGAGGAAGAAACACTTTTCCAGTTTACCCAGAACCCCTGATCAGAAAAGAGTTAACTGCCAAGACACAGTGCCAGCTTAAAATTCTGCGTCTCCAAAAATAACTCTGGAAAAGATCCCATAAACTCAAATTTCCTGATAATATAGCTAATCCAAAATCAAAGTGTATTTTCATATTATGAGCTTGCAACCAAAATATCCTTGTAGGCAACTCAAATACCCACTTTTAATACATACTCCATTTATAAAGAACAAACTGGCAGCAAATAAGCTAAACTGATGAAAATTCTTGTGTCTAATAGGGTACCATTAAGTACTTACTAACAGGGCCTGGTTTCCTCAAAATAACAGAATCACAGTTAGAAGGACTCTTAATTGTCTCTCTCAAACCCTTGGTTAACAAATGATGGCTGATCTTTACCCAGATGTCAGATTGTCAAATATTAAGTAGGGATGCAAACATCTGTACAAATATATCAAGAAATAATATACTCAAGAGCAAAATCCAGGGTAAAACTGAAAACAGTATTCCTATAACACAAACAGATATGTCTTATCACTCCATTTAAGCACATGTACTTTCCTGGCTTTGCAGCAACATGGTAAGTTCTGAGAACTTCAGACTCTTAGACTCCCTCTTAGGTAAGAACGGATCTTTGATTTTATTGTTTCTCTCCACACACTCTCCCACAGCTCTACATCTCTTGCCTCTCAATGTGATTTTTAAAAGAGTACTTGGGTTTAAGACTTGTATTTTAAACAACATAAATTTCTCCCATTAATAGCAACTCTACTGCTCTATGCCTGGTTCATTCGATTTAACAAGCACTGCGTACCTACTATACACAAGGCATTGAGGAAGGCATTAAAGAGCAAAAAAAGTTAAAAAAAAAAAAAGGTATGGTCTCTCCACTCAAGAATTCATATTCTACTGTAACTGTGTTTACACGTTTACATTCCCTACTAGAATACAAAACAGAAATATATACACATAAAGGCAGCACTGAGGAGGGAGTTAATAAACTGGGAGAATCAGTGAGGACTTCTGAGAGGAGTTGGTTTTGGAAAATGAATAAGGGTGCACAAGAATAGACAAAGAAAGAATCAGGGTCACAACCACAAGCCATAAGGCATGTGCAGCCAACACACAAATACCATCAGCAAGTATACCAGTTGCTGATATTGAAAAATAAGGGAGGAAGGTAGAAAGGCAACCATAGAATATAAAACACAAAAGACTAACCAATAGGTAGCCAATAATGGAAGTGTTCAGACTGCCTTTTGGTTACAGTTCTATGGTAGGTGCCAAAGAAAATACAAGAGGATGTTAAGGTAGAAGAGTGCACTTAAAGAGCTTACATCTATAAAGGGGTCAGTCATATGTACAAAAAATAATCCTCTAAGCTGCCTAGGTAGCAGCAAGCTGAGAGGATATAGTCACTTGTTCAATCTGATTTTACTCTATGCTTTTGCTTAACAAATTCACTTAGTTGTTTGTCATTTCTCATATTTCACTGCTTTCCTTTGTAGATCAGGCCATCTCTCATCTTTCAAAGAGCAACCTGGAAACATAAGACTTTGAAAGAGAAGGCAATTGATACAGATATTAAATAAATTGGTCAGAGAAAACTTCTCTAAGAAGGTGACACTTGAGCAAAGACTTGAAAAAGGTCAAGGAGTAAGTCATGCAGCTATCTGGGAGCAAAGCTTTTTAAGCAAAGAGAAAAACAAATGCAAAGGCTCTGAAATAGCAAGTGTCTCCTGGCATCAAAGAACAGGAGGCCATTACAGCTGGAGCAGAATGAGCAAAGGAGAAAACAGCAGGAGATGAGGTCAGAGAAGAGAGGCCAGATGGTAAGGGGCTGCAGTGTCCAATATGACAGCCACTAGCCTCATATGGCTGTTGGGCATTTGAAATATGGCTAGAAACTGATTTTTAAATATTTAAACTTTAATTAATTAAAATTTAAATTTAAAAACCAATACTGGATTCAGTTATTAGAAAACTTTTAAGAATGTTTAGAATTACTTGGGTATGTGAATCTATTTTCAACTGTAAATTTTATGAAACCTATATACCAATCAAGTACTTCCAACCAAAATTTGACATCAAAATTGTGTAAAATACATACCAGAATTTGAAGACTTGATATAAAAAAGTAAAACGATTTCATTTAATAGTTCCTTACATTGATTACATGTTGAAATAATATTTTGATATACTAGTTTAAATTAGATATATTAAAATTAATTTCATCTGTTTTCTTTTTACTTTTATAGCATGGTTGCTAGAAAATTTAAAATTACATATGTGGCTTGCATTATTTTTCCACTGGACAACACTGATATAGAGCCTTACTGGTCACTGTAAGGATTTTTATTTTTATGATGTGAGTTGGGAAGCCATTAGAAGAATTTTGAGAATGTAGAGACATGAACTGACTTGTTTTATTTATATATATATATATATATTTTTAAAATTGTATTTATTTTGGCTGTGTTGGGTCTCCGTTGCTGCGCACGGGCTTTCTCTAGTTGCGGAGAGCAGGGGCTGCTCTTCATTGCGTAGCACAGGCTCCAGGCGTGTGGACTTCAGCAGTTGTGGCACATGGGCTCAATAGTTGTGGCTTGTGGGCTCTAGAGCACAGGCTCAGTAGTTGTGGCGTGCAGGCTTAGTTGCTCTGCAGCACGTGGGATCTTCCGGGATCAGGGCTTGAACCTATGTCCCCTGCATTGACAGGCGGATTCTTAACCACTATACTACCAGGGAAGCCCCTGACTTGTTTTATAAGGATTTCTCTGGTTGCAATTTAAGAAACAGACAAATGTGTGCAGGGGGCTGGGGAACAGAGCAGGGAGACTAGGGAGCAGGCTATTTCAACAAGCAGAAATGCTGTCATTTTAGAGAGATGATGGAAGCCTGGACTAGGGCAAGAGTTCTGGAGGTAGTAAAAGTCACTTAGATTCCTGATAAATGTTAAAGTTGAAATGACTATCAAACTGGATATGCTGTCAGAATAGATGTGGGGTGTGAAAAAACAGAGGAGCCAAGGATAACACTTAAGGTTTTTGCCTGAGCAACTAGAAAGACTGAGATGCCAGTTAATGAGATGAGAAAGACTGTGGGAGATGCAGGTTTGAGTGAAAAGATCAAAAGTTCAGTTTGGCACATGTTAGGATTGAGAATTTTATTAGCCACCAAAGTGAGAATGTCAAGTTGGCAGCTGAATATATGTCTAGATTTTAGGAGAGAGTTGTGGGTGGGAGATACAAATTAGAGAGTTGACAGGGTATAAACAGGATAAGTTCACTTAGGGAATAACCATGGATAAGGCAAGGCCTGAAGACTGAACTCTGGAGCATCTGAACAAGCAGACCGTATGGAAGGAAGAAATCTAAGAAGCCAGATAGGGTAATGTTTCAAGGAGGGGGTAATCAAATATGCCAAATGCTACAGATGTGTAGCATAAGATAATTACTAAGTCCTGACCAGTGGATTTAGAAACATGGAGGTCATCAGTGATCTTGACAACAACTGTATGGGCAGAGTCATAGGGCCAAAGCCTGCTTGGGGAGGGTTTAAGAAAGAACGGGAAAAGAGGAATTAGAGAAAGTAAATATAGACAACTCTTTCAAGGAGTTTCATCGTAAAGGGGAGTGAAGAAAGACAGTAGTAGCTAGAGGGACAAGTGAGTTCAGGAGAGTATTTTTTTATTTGTTTGTTTTTTGTTTTTAAGATGGAATAAATTAAAGCATACTTATTCAGTGATGCAAATTTTTCCTTTTTTTCTGATAAAGAAAAACATGGTGCATTGGGGTTCGGGGAGAACTTCTGGAACAACGTTCATCAGTAACTGAGAGGCAAGTGGATTTAGTGACCAAGTAGAGCATGGGAAGTACAACAATCAGAAGCAATTATTTAGGTAGATATGGTAGTGGGAGCTTGTGGACATTCTCTCTGATTATCTCTATTTTTTGAAAGTTAAAATGGTGGGGGTAGATGTGAGGGTGGGTGAAGAAAGAAGAGAAGGAATAAGACACTGCATGGGCCAGAAAACATATCAGGACTGCCAGGCAGCACTAACCTTCTTGAGATTCATGATTATGAATTTAAAGTGAGACCAGTCAGCATGGCTGTGTTTTTCTCCAGCAACATTAAAATATACAGAAGTAGGCAAGAATAACAGAGTTGGATTTAACCAGAGGTGGAATTTCACCAGGCAAGGATGACAAAGCCAGAGGAAGGGGCTGGATGAGTTGAGAGTATATGCAAGGTTGTGATTATAAAGTTGGGCCTATTGAAGACCAATGAAAAAGTGGTAGAATTAACAGAATGCAGATAACAGGGAGATTGAAGAAGGGCTGTAGGTGTTCGGGTAGTAGGAGGTGTGGTTTGGGAGGACAGGGGTGGTGGCCAGGATGTGCAAAATTGAGATTATGAAGGGGTTTTAGTTATTGGTAAGGTCAAGGTCTAGGAAATAACCATGAGGACAAATATCTTAAGGTAGGATAGAGGATATCATTGGGGAAGTCTAGAGTTTTAGAAAAATTGTCTACACACATAATGAAATTTCCATAAATTATCACAGAAATAATGCTAGAAAAAGTGAGCATGAGCTAGGAGCTAAAATCTTAACAAAATGAGGGGAATGATCCAGGGGATCTATAGATGACTACAATAAGGTGGAATCTGTTGAGATTCAGAACTGGAATGCTTAGAGACAAGGGAAGAGGGGTCTGAAAAGAGCAATGAGGAGCAATTCTCTATCTCCACCTGGGGGCCTAGAGATATGAAGGGATCTGTGAAGAAAAAGAGCCAACAGCTGAGAAGACTGCAGGAGCGAGCTGAGGAAAAGGGGATCAACAGGTGAAAAGCCCAGTTTCAGTCTAAACGAAAAGATGAAGGAGATGTTCAGAGAAGAGGTTGAGGATAAGGGATATCCAGTGAAAGGAGCGGAAGAGAGGCAAGGGATCTGGATAGAAAGGTAAATGTACAGAAACACGTGCGCATGAGGAAGGACCCTAGGGGCCTTGGCTTCCTGTGGTACTTGATGTAAACAGAGACAAAGAGCTTAATCCTGGTGACCTCAAGGGAAAGAGGGGTGAGGCTGTGATACTGGGGGAGGTGGGGGTGAAGAGAATTTTGGGGCTCTTTCATTCTTGCTAACAACAGTGTGGATGCTGGGGAGGGACAGTTTGATGTGGGCACTAATTTAATCCTGAAATATGAGGAGCACTGGAGTTCCTTCCTCCCTCCTACCATAGCAGCCAAAAGGTTAGGAAAGTGTCTGATGATCTGTCCTCTGAAGACATGGCTTCATGCTCACTTCAAAACACCAATACCCTTTTAAATTACTCTGTAGCTTCTGGCAGCTGTAAGGGATTGTACACACAGTGATCCTCCATCTCCCAACCAATAGAGTAAAGGTGCCAAGCAGGCCGCTAAAGCTCAGGGTACAGTCTGTGCCCATGAAGGAGAGCAATGCTAGCCAGTGTCACACCACAACCTCTGCCTTTTGGCACAAGGCTTCAAACAAATGACCTAGCAAGCCCTCAAAACCTAGCTCTAAACTCATTTTACCCATTCAAAGCTGCAGAAGCCACCACAAATGTATCTATTAAAACCTGTTACATTTTTATGCTTAATAGCACCCCTCCTAATTATATTATGTGAAAATGTACATGGATCCCTTCAAGCAGAAAGTCTGTATAAACCAAATTTGTGAACTAGTGTCAATTCTAAGTACAGCTGAATGTACATATGTACGAATAGGTACTAAACATTAAAGAAAGAAGAGAAGCTAGAAGCAAATTTCTTACTGAAGGAAAACAGAAACAGGTAATGAGCTGTATTCCACTGTGGAGAACGATTATGTGAAAGCAATTTCCCTTTTATTAGGGTAACCGTTTATGATAGGCAGTCTCTGACATGGCCCCAAAGATCCTCACCTTCTGGTATGCAAGCTCTGTACAATGTCTCCCCTTGAGTGAAGACTGGCCATAGTGACTTGATTCTAGCAAGCAGAAAGCAGCAGAGATGATGGGATATCATTGCAGAGCTCCCTCTCTCTGTGTCTATGTCTATGTGTCTGTTTGTCTGTCTCTCCCTCCCTCTCTCTGTCAAAATCCAGCTGCCATGTTGTAAGTTGCCCTATGGAGGAGGCCCACATGGCATGGAACTAAAGGGGAGCCCCTGGCCAAGAGCCAGCAAGGAATTGAGGCCCTCAGTTCAACAGTCCACATGGAACTAAATCCTGCCAATAATGCTGTGAGTGAGCTTGGAAATGGATTCTCCCTCAGTTGAGCCTTCAGGTGAGACAGGTCCTTGTTGACACCCTGACTGCAACCTCACAGGGAACTCTGCAGCAGAGGACATAGCTAAGCCACATCTGAATTCCTGACCTACAGAAACTATGAGATAATAAACATTGTTTTAAACAGCTAAGTTTTGTGGTAATTTGCTACATAACAATAAACAGACAATAAACAGATCTTCAAATTTATTATCCAAACCAGGATAATTTTAAGACTGAAAGAGGGCACTATTAATACTTGTCCCAGAAAAACACACATAGGGACTTCCCTGGTGGCACAGTGGTTAAGAATCTACCTGCCAATGAAGGGGAAATGGGTTTGATCCCTGGTCCGGGGAGATCCCATATGCCGTGGAGCAACTAACTCCGTGTGCCACAACTACTGAGCCTGCACTCTAGAGCTCATGAGCCACAACTGAGCCCTTGTGCCACAACTACTGAAGCCCGCAAATCTAGAGCCCATGCTCTGCAACAAGAGACACCACCACAATGAGAACCCCGTGCACTGCAACGAAGAGTAGCCCCCAGTCACTGCAACTAGAGAAAGCCCACAAGCAGCAATGAAGACCCGGCACAGCCAATAAATTAATTGATTAACTGATTTCTTAAAAAAGGAAAGAAAAAGAAAAACACACATAAATAAAGTGCTGGAGACAAACAGGGCTACATGCTCACCCTACCTTTTATTCCTCTTTAGTGGCACAAAATAAAAGAGGAAAAACTTAGAGATAGCTCAGAAAACTGGTCAGACATACTGAAAAAGCAAACTAGAACAGTCTCTAATTGCCCTTCTGAATAAACTACCCATGATTGGGGTGAACTAAAACCCTGCCTTTTGAAAAAAAATTCCTTGGGAAAGGTTCTGAATGCCAAATTAATAAGTCCCAGACTTGCCATAAATGGGATTTAACTCAAAGATTAGAAGTAAATGTGTTCAACTGAGGTTTTAAAACCTTAAGTGAAACAATGGGTTTATTAGACAATGAGTTAGGATTTAAGTGTTAATAAGAAAATATCGAACTATTTTATTTCATTAAAATCTTGCTCTGTATGTATTTTATTAATATGTTCTTTATTTCTACCACATTCAGGCACTGAGTAGTAGAAAGAACATATGACTTAGCATCAGAAGATGGCTTTGAAAACTAGTTCTGCCACTTAGTAGCTTTGTGACTTAGGGCAAAAATAAAAATTTGAGACTTTCTT
This sequence comes from Hippopotamus amphibius kiboko, assembly GCF_030028045.1. Taxonomy (NCBI): domain Eukaryota; kingdom Metazoa; phylum Chordata; class Mammalia; order Artiodactyla; family Hippopotamidae; genus Hippopotamus; species Hippopotamus amphibius. Next base: position 118,460,374 of record NC_080191.1, on the reverse strand, counting down.
CAAGTATAAAATGGTGACATTACCACATAGCTCAGAGTGTGGATCAAATGAGATAACACACAAGAAAAACCCTTGTTAACTGTAAATGAACCACAGAAATGCTGATTTTAGGAAAATTCTATTTTTGTATAAAAAATATAATTGCCTTAACAAGTATACTAATGCTCTTCTCAGTTATTTATATTCATATTTATGATTAAAACCTAATTATTCAGACAGATAACTTTCCTCACCTGATAGGAGCTTTTTTTCTCAGAGCAAGCTAAGTACTTAGCAGGAAATAAATAAGCATGTGAGTGCTGAACTTAAAGATCTAAACTTTCATTATTTGAGATTTAAAAAAACTGTTAAAAATACAGAAAGTAATCCTTAGTGCACTTTTTATTACTAGCTTTCATTATAACTGTAGGTATAACCATGGACTCAGAGAATATAAAAACACAGTTAAGAGGGACTTCCCTGGTGGCACAGTAGTTAGGACTCTGCGCTCCCAATGCAGGGGCCCGGGTTCAATACCTGGTCAGGGAACTAGATCCCACATGCATACAACAACTAAGAGTTCACATGCCGCAACTAAGGAGCCCACGTGCCACAACTAAGACCTGGTGCAACCAAAGAAATAAAATAAATATATTTTTTTAAATATACAAAATAAATTCACAGTTAAGAATACCAATATATATCAAGGAGTAACCTCCCCCCTCCTTTTTTTCTGGCCGCACCTCAGTATGTGGGATCCTGGTTCCCTGACAAGGGATCAAACCCTTGCCCTCTACAGTGGAAGAGCAGAGTCTTAACCATTTGACTGCCAGGGAAGTCCCAAGGAGTAATCAATTTTAGTGTTCTCATTCCTATACAAAGAACCCAGAAAGAAAAGGTAGACAGAATATAAATATTTTTATAATACCCAACACTTGTTTAGTATGTCACAGTTTACAAAGCATTTTCATATCTATTTTCTCATTTAATTCATGTGTTCTTTAGAAATTAAAATACTATCATTCTCAATGGGGAATTCTGACCCCCAAGAAATGAATAAACTAGTCATTGCCAATCAAAATTTAATATGTCGATAATTCCACAAACTACTAGGAACTTCAAGATAAAATTGTTCATAATGTTGATCATTCACCATTGTCAGAGAAAATCTTGGTTTGGGGGAGAGATGAATGGAACACAACCAAAAAATACAATGTTTGAGTTCCATAAAGCTTCAGTTTAATACCTATTTTATGCTGAAATTCAACATGTGAATATCTTTAATTTACTAGGTGCTGGTAATAGAGGGAAGATAGAGTCCCTTACCCTCAAGGCATTCACAGCAATAGAAAGGAAACAGGTAAGTAAGTTACAGTTGTTACCTCTAACAAAGAATAAGTGTAACCATAAAAGTGAACACAAGATAAAAAGAAAGTTGAAGATACAATCTACTGAAGTACTGAAGTTAGGGGTGGAATGGGAGGTGGTATCTAAGCAGCAAGGATGATTAATTTGAAAGACTAGTATTATTTTGCTAGGTGAAATGGGGAGAAAAAAAGATAAGGATGCTAGGTAAAGGGCACAGCATGTGCAAAAGAGTTCTGAAGCAATGTGCTGTGCTTGCGAAACACAATTTAATATTATAGTGATATAGTATACACTTGGGAATACAAAACAAAGCTAAAATTGTACTCTTTAGTTCAGTCAACAAATATTTAAAAAGCTATGCAGGCACTGTTCCCAGCAATGAACAAAAAAAAGCCCACCTTTGCAGAGCTTACATTTTAGCAAGGGGAGAAAGATAAAAAGCAATAAACATAATAAATAAATGAGACAGAATATTAGAGGGCTATACATGCTATGCGGGGAAATGTTTAATAGCACATTTTATTTCATCTCCTTATACCATACACTGCACAAGCTGTGGAGAGGGAGAAGTGCAGGAGAGAAAGAGGGGAAGTATATACTAATACACACACCACCCAGAGAACCCCATACTCTCAGCATCTCAGCTACTGCCTAAGATACATTCTGTAAATCTATGAAAGTGATTTTGGGTTGTCAAAATGACAACAGGTGCTACTGATATCTAGTGGGCAAGGACTAAGGATGCCAGATGTCTTGCAATGAGTGGGACAATGGCCCACATCTGAAAAGACTTTCCACTATGCAGTCATGTAAGAAAATAAACTTTATTTTAATTACCTGAGGCTAGAATCTAACTCCATTTTATACATAAACACAAAATGTGTTTCACATCATTTTACTATACCATTTTCCAAGAATGCAATTACCACATGAATATAGAAAAGGTTGTACTTTGTCTTGTTAGGAACTTTATCAAAAGTTGTTCATTTCAGAAAGTCACATCAAAAACAATACCACATTGTATTTAAGTAACATCACATCAAACCTGTATCAGTTTGTCTTACAGCAGTCATATTTACAGCTAAACTACCCTTATTTGCAAATATATCACTACTTTATTACTTCTTTCTAGAACCTGAATATTTACTCATTTAAATGATATAAATTAGTTTGCTCCTCTTTCTCCCCTAACACAGCTGAGGCAATCAGCCAACCTTTAAAAATTTACAGCTGAGAACAATTATGTATGAATTTCACTTCAGGAAAGCCAAGGAGGTGCTTCAAAATATGTTTTAAGAAGGGAGTGTGGTGTCTGGTAGAGTTGAGAACAACTAACTGAAAGGGCTCTTAAGGTTCCAGTCAATTGGGAGCTCCAGAACCTCTTCTCCATCCCAAACAATCTGAAACCAAGATCTGATTTTCTGATACCTCCAAAACTCTCAGTCCAAACAAACACTTCCTACTGCACTCTGACAATTTTCTGAAATGTCAAATAACTGTACTGCTACAGGTTCACAACTATTCATTTTAAAGTTCAGCAACTAGAGAATTTTTTCCTAATTTTGAGGGGAAAAAATCTACCTCCCTCTGATACAACACAAAAGAGGATAATATCAACAAAGACTGACCTTTTCCTTGCAGATGGCTATCATGCCCTCCCTATGTATTACAAAATTCCTACTTGCCTCCAAAAGGAAGAAAAATTAGAAAACACCTAAGTAAATCCAAAATTTTGTGGATATTCTGGTTTTTCTTTTCTTTTACTTTTTTGTATTCTAGTATACTTCTGGTCCCATTAGGGCTCAATCAGATTCTCATTCAATTTTTTCGGACCCATCACAAAGTATTTTTTTAAACTATTTTTCTCTTTGTTTGTTTTTTTATCATGGGGTTGATTCTTTGGTGATTCTAGAAGTTTGCAGCATCATTCCTCCCAAAATTCACCAAAGCTCTGCTTTTCTGCAGTCTCCAGCACCTTTGGGAAGTTTATAAAATGGCACTTCAGTTTGGCTGGGCCCCATCAATGCAGAATGTAACATACTTCTGACAACCGAAATTTCTAGAATATGATCTGTTCCAACCTCATAAACACAATCATGAAAATACTTAAATATATAATTTTAAACTTAATCTATTTGGATAAGAGGCAGCCCTGACCTCTCAATAAGTAAGACTGAAAATCAGATTTTACATGTTAAGAGAACTTATTTTAAAATAAATAGCAAATAAATCAATACTCATAAAGTTTGAAAATAAAATTTTAAAATGTAAGGCTGTGCACACAAATTTTTTCTTGACGTGTTTGGAAATCTGACTATAACACTTTATAGATAATAGTATATGACAGTGGACGGGTCAATCTCTCTGGTTCTCAGTTTTCTCCAATAAAAAAGTGACAAGGACAAATTAAAGATTATCTGCAGGCTTCTTTCAGGCAAAGATTCCATAATTTTACTCACACAAAGTGTGGTTTTTTTCTTCATAAAAGGAAAACCAAAGCACAGTTAAATTAAAAGGAACATGAAGAGTAGCCTCCACTTTTTCTGTAGTGAGTTTTTAATGTAATAAAATAGTATTATAGCCCTTGTATATAGTATCAACATCTTATAAACATGCTTAGGTGGTCTCAAGAACTGTAAGCAATTTAGCATTCATGCTTCTTTCTAATCAGGTACTGCAATGTTTATCCTTTTAAAGTATGGTACAAATCACAAAGAGCTGTTTGCGTCTAGCTGATTTTTAAGGTTCCTTCTCACTATTAAATTCTATTCATTTACTTTTCAATGTAGACAAGAATGTCTGAAGACTGAGGGCCAAGAAGAGATCCCTCTGGATAGAATAAATGAACCATGTAAGAATTTATAGTGCAAAACAGCAGAATCTGGAAGTCCAAGGGAGCAAGAACCTTCTCTGGGATACTGGAGTGACAAGGGTTCTGAGGAGTTTCATAAAGATTGAGATATTCTCTAGGTTGGCGAAGGTTCATTTAGATGCCTTCCAAAATGTAAGACAGGCCAGGAAATCCACTAGGATGCATTCAGATGCCTACTTCTCAATCCTGACATAACAGAGTGAGGCTATTCAGACATGCGTGTGATGTTGTCCTTGACTGTAAGAATAGTTTAAATTATTCTTAAAGATTGCAATCATGTAATGACTTAAAGATCCAGGGTACCATCTTTCATGGTATACCTCAGAGGTGGTATAGTCCAGACAGGCTAGCTGCCTCCTGATTTTTTTTTTTTTTTTTTGATTTTTTTTTTTTTTTTAAAGGCTTTATTTGATTCAGAGTCTTAGAAGCAGTAAACACCCTTGCCTCAGAGCTATCCATGGTGCTTGACTCATACTCTGGCTGTCACTTCCAGCAACTGGGGCATTAGCTTTCTGATCATAGTACCACTCAGGATCTACCTGACCCATCATCCACATTGTGGCCTGTGACTATTATGCCAATATCACGGGCCACTTGTAATTTCTGTCTATTCCACTTTGCCTATGCCCAGATCCACAAGTGCTTTACTTTGTCCTAGCTTAGATCTCTCATCTAGCTCTGCTTCCCAGGTCTGCTATACCATCTGCTACACAAATCCCTTTCTGTAGATACAGTACACCTTGGGGAAGATCACTGGCATAACCTGGGCAAAAGATTACAGTTCTTCGGAGCCAAGTCCCCCACACGTGATACCTTACGTGAGTTTTAAAACCGTGTTACAATTTTTACCATTCCAAAATGACTTTAAATGAGTTTTAAATTTTGCTCTATGCAACAGAGATCGAACCCTGTTATTCGTTGGGAGGTCATCATTGTTTTACTGCCTCCACTTTTTGTTTCAAATTTCAGAACTGTTTTTCTATGTAAATATTGAAAACTTATGATTTGTGCAATAACTCAGATTTTTTTATTTAAAAAATTTTTGCTCTATGTTTTTGTGACTGACTTTGGAATAAATAGGAACTGTTAACTCAAGATTTATGTGTGGGTTTCAGGAAACCACGAGCCCCTTGAAATTATGTGATTCTTTAGGCAGGTGCACGTTTTTCTGGGGAAGATGGTGTTGAGTCTCTTACCCTTAAAAGGTTAAGAACCACTGATCAACCTGCTGATGACTCCCAATAATAATCGTCTCCCCAGGTTTAAGCACTAGACCTTTATATCTGTGGTTTAATAAATATATTTGGCCTTTCAGTTCCTGACACAGAGGTCCTGAAACGCTTGAAATTTCCTAGTGACATGAGTGTCTTTACTTATTCATAAGGAGAACCTTTCAAGAGTTTTGCTAATGAATGATTAGGCTGGGGCCCCTAGATAGCCTCAAGATGGGACTGGTTACCAAAAAGACCAAGTGATTAGAGGACTGGAACTTTCAGTCCCATCCACCAACCTCTGGGAAGTGAAAGAGCAGGAGGCTGGAGATAAAGCTCTATAAAAACTCCTAAATAAAATGTGGTAACAAAATAATGAAGAGTAGCACCTATGCATCAAAACCAGTCAAAGCCTGTGGGCAGCAACAGAGACCCAATGCATCTAATAAATAGATAAATAAATTTATTTATTAAAAAATAAAATAAAATAAAATGTGTTAAGTTTCCAGGTAGGCAAATGGAACCACCTGCCAGGAGGGTGATGCATCCCAGTTCCACAGGAACAGAAGTTACTGCACTTGAGATCTTTCTGGATCTTGCCCTATGTACCCCCTTCACCTGGCTGTTCATCTGTATCCTTTATAATAAACTGAGTAAATGTTTTGCTGAGCTTTGTGAACCATTCTAACAAATGATTGAATCTGAGGAGGGAATAGTGGGAACCACTGATTTATAACTGGTCAGTCAGAGGAAAGGAGAATTTGCAACTGCTGTCTGAAGTGGGGGCAGTCTTGCAGGACTTAACCTGTGGAATCTGATACTATCTCCAAGTAAACAGTGTCAGAATTGAGTTACATTGTAGGACACCCAGCTGGTATCCACAGAGAGTTGGAGAATTGCTTGGTGGTGTGTAAAACATTCCAGAATATCCGGCTGCCTCCTGGACACCTCTAAATGAATTTCCAGAAAACACTTCAAACTCAGCATGTCCAAAATGAAATTCATTTTTCTTCCTTACTCCTCTACCATGTTCAGCTTCTAATCCTCACCATCTCAGTAAAGGATACCACCCTAGATGTAAAGCTAAAAATCTTATGAATCATGGTTGATCATCATTACGACTCTTTCCTTTTCCTCATTCCCCTTATCCAATTGGTCACATCTTACAACTTTTTGAAAGCCTAATAAATTCTTAAAACACTCCTGAAACAAAAGAATCATGTGTTTTCTAATCATTTTGCAGGTGGTAAAGACCTCCAAATATTAATAGATTCTATAGGCTGGAAACTCTTCCCACTGGACCATAACTTTTCATTTTTAATAGAAAGCATAACACTGCCTTATCATTCCCCTTCCCCCAATAACTGTTTTATGAATATGCCAGAGAATGTAGCTAACTCTTTATTCTTCTGAGTTTATGAAATGAGATCAAAACAGTTTTCTTTTGTTAAAGTGACAAGTGGGGGCTGTTTCTACAAAACAGCTCTTATTTGGAATATTTATCATTCCTATCAAAACAGTCCTAAGGATCCCAGCACCACAGCTCAGTGAGGGTAGCTGTTCTCCAATTTCCAGAAGATAATAGAAATCTTCCTTTGTCAATAATTCCATGTCTTTCCCTAGAAGCCAACATGACAGATGACACTGCAAAACAATTGCCAAATCAGAAATCAAAAAGATACAAGTCAAAATAACTGAAATTCCTGGCTCCTGGCACTACTTTAAAATTCTTGATGAGAATGGGAGGAGATAAGAAGGCTAGATCTCCAAGTGAAACTGAAGACCTTACCCAATTCTTGGTAAAGCTTAAAAGACCTGTTGAGCATTCGTTGTCTGAATTCAGGTGGCAATCTTTCCTTGAAAAGATAGCGAGATGTCCAGAAACATACAGTGAGCATCTCCCATTCTTCACACATTGCCATTAAAGATTAGGAAGTTCATACTCATTTTCTTTTGGGACAACCTCCTGACATACCCTGTGCTTATTGGTGTTTTGTAGAGTCAACAAACGGAAAATTTTAAAATGTGCTTACAAGATTTTACTATGCATTTACTACTAAAAACCAAGAAAGGCCAAATTCATACTTATAGGATAATTGAGCTTAACTTCACAGAAAAAAAATTTTTAACTCTTGTCAGTTGTCTGTGTAAGAGAGCAAATCACTATGCACCTTAAGACCAACAAATGCTTATAATCATCAAGAACAGAACAAAATCAAGAAATATCCAGACTTGGAATACCCTATATACAGTTCGAACAGCTTCTCATCAAACAGGCATAATGGCACTGGGAAAAGAATGTAACCAAGGCCTTAGCTGTCTATGCCAGCTTACAGTATGATTCAAAGGCATTTTATTTTGTCTCTCTCAAATTATTACAAAGTGACCAAAGTAAAGTGTAATCATCCTCTTAACATGGTCTTTCAAACAGCATAAGTTTTCATTTTGATCAAGTCCAATTACCAATTTTTTTAAAACTAGGTCATGCTTTTGGTGTTATATCTAAGAATTCTTTACCAAGCCCAAGGTTCTGCAAATTTTCTGTTTATTCTAAAAGTTTTATTTTATATTTTACAATTAAATCTACAATCCATTTTGAATTAATTTTTGTACAAGGTGTGAAACTGAGATCAAAGTTCATTTTTTAACCTATGTTCAAGAGGATGAAAAAATAAGCTACAGACTGGGAGAAAATATTTGCAAAGCACCTATCTGACCAATGACTCATATCTAGAATATATAAAGAGCTTTCAAAACTCAACAGTCAAAAAACAAACAGTCCAATTAGAAAGTGGGCAAAAGGACATGAAAAAATATTCTACTAAAATATTTTATTCATATTTCACTAAACTATCTTATTCATATTTCAATCAAATATGGATGGCAAGCAAGTAATGAAAATATTTTTGACATTACTAATCATTACAGAAATGTAAATTAAGACCACGATAAGATATCACTACACATCTATTACAACAGCTAAAATAAAAAATAATGACATACCAAATGCTGATGAGCATGCAAAGAAACTGGATCTCGCACACATTATTGGTGGGAATGTAAAATGGTACAGCCATCCTGGAAAAGTCTGTCAGTTTCTTTAAGAATTAAACATACATTTGCCATACAACCTAGCAACTGCACTACTGGGCATTTATCTCAGAGATACAAAAAGTTATGTCCTCACAACTTGTTTGTTCATAGCAGGTTATAACAGCCAAATACTGGAAACAACCAAAATTTCTAATAGGTGAACAGTTAAGCAAACTATCTTTCGAACACTCATATTATATATCTATATCATGGGATACTACTCAGCAGTAAAAAGGAAGAAACTATTGATACATTTAACTGCTTGGATGAATCTCCAAGGCATTACACTGTGTGACAAAAGCCAGTCTCAAAAAGTCACACACCATATAACTCCATTTATGTAACATTATAGAAAATGACAAAATAATGGAGATGGAGAAGAGATTAGCTGTCACCAGGGGTTAGAGATGGGGGTGTGGGGGAGCAGGAAGGTGTGACTATAAAGAAGTAGCATGAGGGAGATCTTGACTGTGGTATTACAGAACTATATATTCATAACAATATCAGTTTTGTGGTTTTGATATTGTACTACAGTTATATAAAAAGTAACCAAAAGGGGGAACTGGGTGCAGTATACACAGTGATCTCTCTGTACTATCTTTGCAACTTCCTGTGAATCTGTAATTATCTCAAAATAAAAAGTTTTAAAAAATGCAATCAATACCCAAAAGTTTGTGAAACATGGGAAATTTTATAAATTTTTGGAAAACAGTGATGTTGTAATGCTAAATGCAAACCAAAGAGGAATAAATGTGATCACGTGTAGCCTAAAAGATACCTGAAGATTCTGTCCAACTCCTCTAAATACATAGTTCAGTCAAATATTTATTGAGAAAGACATAGTGCTATAAAGACTAGCTGGATTAAGAAGACAAGGTCAAGCACTTACCTCTGAATTAATTTACTCTCTAAGAAGATAAAACAGAATAATTATTAAAAGCCTCAAGGCCTCTGCAAAAGCAGTTCCCTTTGCCTGGAATGCTCTTCTATTTTTCTAGTTAGTTCTTGTCCTTGAACTCTTAGCTCATTGTCCCTTCTTCAGGGAAACCTTCCCTAGCTCTCTTCATTGCCATCCATATTAGAACACATTCCCATATTACATGCTCGTACAGAACCCTGTTTTTCATTCATAACACTAACCACCATTCACAAAGAACTGTGTGACATTTTGATATCTATTTCCCCCATTAGGATAATCTCCAAGAAGGCAGAGACAGTCTATGTAGCTCACTACTGTATTCCCAAACCCAACACCATGCCTGACAAATGACAGAAGCTCAAAATATGTTACATGAATAAACCGATACAAAGCTATAATTCATATGTGCAAATGAGCAGGGAGACAACAAGAGTTCCTGGGGTTTGTAAGAACCCAAGATCACTTCAACTTGAGAAAGCCAGTTTATATGGGATAGGAGGTTCATGCAGAGGATAAAGAATCTTATATCCAAAGCTGAATATGAACATCTGCCTTTCAGCAACAGGAACCCACTGAAAAATTGAAACAGGGAAGTGGTGTGTCCAATGTGTTGTACAGGAAAATTAATGTGGAGAACCGACTTCAACTAAAAGGATAAGACACCAGAGGCAGTAAAAATAACTGCAAGGAACTGTGGTAATGCAGGCACAAAATGATAAGTTCCTGAATGAGAGGGTGGTCACGGGAACAGACAGATGTGAGAAACAATGAGAATGAAGAGCCAACTGAACTTAAGGACTGATTAGCTAAGGGGCATGAAAAGGGGGAAGCGTCAGAGATGACTCAAGTGGTTTAACAGTGGGTGATCCATGAAAGATAGTACCATTAACAGAAATGGGAAGTCAGGACTAAGGTCTCTTAGGAGAAGGAATGTGCTTTGTTGGAAGTGATGGGTAACATCCACACAATTGAAGACATGAGACTAGATGGAGAATAGTCAAGGCTGACAATGTAGATGTGTGAGTTGATTATAGTTAAGGTTATAAAAATGAATGAGATCTCTCAGAGAGGAGAATGTATAAAGGGCCCTGAATGGAAATTCTTTAAAACCATTTGCTCTACCCCGGTATGAACTCCAAGCTATGGAGTCATTCAGACGGTGAGTTCCCTGAGGAAACAGCCGAGCTCACCCTGCATTCCCTACAGTATACATTACAGGGTGTTGTACACAACTGGTGCAAAATAAGTAGCCTATTAAAGGAATTATTTTCGAGATAATTTCTGATTATTAATTCCTGTTCCACTTGCACTTTATCCAAAGGTCTGATTTCCCAAGGCTCCAGAAGTGAAGAATTGGAAGACCAGACTTTGGGACTGTGAAAACCTAAAAAAAAAAAAGGCCCCCAATGAGACTAGGGCTAAAGCAAATGCCCACTAGAAGTAGGGAATACTCTTCAAGAAATTTTTGAATAAAGTTAAATACGAAATATTACTCACTGAGGGAGTGAAAAAAAACTCCAAAATTTCAATTGTACACTATATGAGTTGGCAATGTACAAAAAGTAAAGAAGCTTCAAATGAAATAAAGGATAAATGAGATAATTAAAGGGAATTGAGAACAGCTGAGATGCACACTAAAAAAAAAAAACATAAGGGAAAAGTCATTGGCCTGCTCTCCCACAAAATGTTCCTAGGTGTCAGTCAGAGGTGGAGTAACTGAATCTAATTCAATGCTTAGGTGAACAGTATTTCCCCAGTCACAGTTTAAGAAAGAGAAAAGGGACTACTAAAATGGAGGACAAATTTGTGTACAGCTCCCCCCCCCCAATCAAGATGGAATATGCCACAATGCTCTAACGGTAAATTGTAGCAAAATGTCCTAAGTGTTTGCAGACAGGTGAGTGTGTTTGTGGGAGAAGTAAAGGGAAGAGAAAAGAAGCCAACTGGAGTCACAGCCTCAAGGAATCTGACTTGTCATCGACAACCAACCACCCTCTCAACATCAGACTGACTTCCACAACAAGTCTAAAAGATGGTCAACCAGTCTTTGCCTGCTTGTTTCCTCCACCAACAGCAAGCGGACCATTAGTAAACTGACCATTCTGAGTTGGACAGCTCTCATTTGTTGCAAAACCCTTCTAAGTTATCTCCCAGTAACTTTCACCCGGTCTTGGTTCTCTCATGAGCAACATAGTGAAAGGTGAAAAGTCGTGTTTTGGTTTTATTTTTAAACTTAAACAAGCAAACAAACTAGGTATCACTCCCTGACATGCCAATACATTCCCTTCTTTCAACAGTAGGGAAATCTGATCTCTTTTTTTTCAACGTTTGCCTCTCCGTGAAGGGAAAAGGAATGCCAGTCACAGGTTCCTTTAGACTCAGGGCTACGACCTCCACAGCAGAGCAGAGCAAAGAGGCTTAAATAACTACATACACTAGGAGACGTTGCAGCTGATACGAAATCACCGTTGCCAAGAAGCAAGCAACTCTATCCAGCCCATGACTAGGTGCTGGGACGCGACAAAAGCCACACAGACCTGGTCTGACAGCCCCGAGACTGTGCGGGCCAAAGAGCCTCTCTCTCTTTTTGCCAAAGCCGCGGGGGGCTGAGTGGGCGCTCATCCCCAGGCCAGAGGCGAGCCCGGCGCCAGCTCGCTCGGCCCCGGGGAAGCGGCATGGTTAAGGGGAAGGCTCGGCGAAACGCCTGCCAAAGCCCAAACCGCGCTGCCGGGCCATCTGTCCGTATGCCCAGCCACCCGGCCCGCCGGACGCCGTGCTGAGAACCTGCACCGGTGAGCGCTCCCGCAGTTGGACACGTCCCGGGCTCGGCCGGGGTCCCGTCTATCCCGCCCTCCCACCCTGTCCCACTCCCCGGCCCAGAGCTGAGCCGGAGGCCACCCCAAGGGGTGGTGCCCGGGAGGCACGCCGCGTTGGTGGTGAACTCTGCGGGCTGGGCCCGAGCTCCCGCGCGGGCGAGCGAGCGAGCGGCTGCGGCGGATCACTCACCGAGAGGACGCTCATGCGGATTGGGGTCTCCAACAGGCACGCCATCTTGAGCCTTCCCACCCGGCTGCAGCCGGAGCCGGCGCGGGGGCCGGCACTTTCGACAGCCGACTATCGGGCCAACCACAGGTACCTCTGCAGAAAGTCAGGCAGGTAGATAAGAACAGGACACGCTCTAGACACCGCTGAAGTACAGCCAGGGCCCGCAGAGAGGAGAGCAAAGGGAAACCGCGCCAGCGGCCTCCTGACGAATCGTCCTCTCAGAAACGGCAGCTACTCTCGACCAGCGTTAGAGGTGGGAGCGGGCAGCAGTTTCCGCATGCGCAAAGCTGATCTGCCGGCCCCACCTGCGGCTCGCGGTGGGCGGAGCCTCAGGGGCGGAGTCTCGCTGCAAGCTTTACGGATTGATTCGTTGCAATTTCTTGAGCTCCCGTACTCATTATTCCGAAAAACTGGTGCTTGGAGCCACCTGCATAATTGAAGTTCACTTTCACATTCATTATCTCACTCCTTCTTCGCACCAAACTCCTAGCGTCGTTATTATCTCCATTTTACAGATGTAGAAACTGTGATCTCAGAACCAGTAAGCGTGTTTCATGATCCATTGCTGACCTGTTGCAGCTTTATCTGTCCGACCCTTTTATTCTAGTGTTAAGAATAGATACTCAAGAGCCAGAACGCCTGAGTTTAACCCTTGCTACTTCACAGAGCTGCATTTCCTCGGCGAGTTACTTAAAACTCCTATGCTTCAGTTTCCTCTTGTGTAAAATAAAGGGTTAGGGGGATGGAAAATGTAAAGCTCTTAGAACATGCCTGGAACGTAGGAAACATTGTATATGTGTTAGCATTTCTCCAGCCTCTGAGTCAAGTAGAAAAAAACGGGGGCATATATCTGAATAATCCACACTAAAACGCGCTGATAATTGAAGCCAGATAAAGGTATGCTTCTAATTCTATTTTCTCTTTTTAATCTTTTTTTCTTTTTAATTTTTTTTGGCCATGCCCCACCGCTTGTGGGATCTTAGTTCCCCAACCAGGGATCAAACCCGGACCCTCTGCAGTGAAAGTACAGAGTCCTAACCACTGGACCACCAGGGAATTCCCTAATTCTATTTTCTGATTGATGAATTCAGCGCTCCCACTCCATTTGTGTGGTTGTGTGTGAACAAAACTGCCCTAGACTTGGCTGAACAGGTTTCAACTTCATGCTTCTCCCAGTCAGCAAGGTTTTCACAGGATGACTGCAATGAACCTGTTATATTACTTCTCTTTCTCCCATTGCTATAGCCACTCCCTAGTGCAGGCTGGTATTACCTCTCCCCTAGACTAGAGCAATAATCTTCCAACTAATGTTGTAGCTCTAGCCTCTCTTTCACTTTGCTCCTTGCTGCTTTCCTATCTGCCCCCTGAAGAAGGAAGGTTTCTAAATTTATTGTAGTACTAATTATCCTTGCTTATGAGGCTGTGTTCCCTAACAAACTGTTGACTCTCTGGAAAGCAGGAATTTCATTTTAGATTTTCTTTCTGTTGCAACTCTATTTTTCATTCATCAGTACTCTGCATACTACCCACACAATCTTTGCCAAACTGCACCCAGGTATCATTATTCACTCAATATTTTTCTTTACAGCCAATTTCAATTCATTAAATAATTTTAGCCTCATCCTAAACCATAATGCTTTGAAAAATCAAGTGTATTGTATTCCTAACTTTTATTCTAGTACACATTAACATAATAACTACAAAAATGTTTAAATGTCCATCTGTGTATTACCTAGAATCATGTGGTGTACTACATACCACAACAGAGCAGAGCATAACCCTTATACAGAGCGTACAGAGGTACCAACTAAATTTTCAGTTGACATTTGTATGGATATAGAATTGCTGTAGCTGTATTTGATCCACACTTCACGAATTAGCTCAAGCGATACATCCTCCAGGAAGCCCCTCCCCTAAGTATAGCTTAGGTGACCCCTCCCCCATGTCTCAGGCATCATTCTGTTCTTGCCTCTAACAGCATCTTCAACAGTAGACTGTAACTTTGGGGGTAGTGTTCAACTTGTCCGTCTCCCTATTATACACTTCAGAGCCGGCACTAGGAATTTTATCTTCCAGGTCTTTTATCTCACTGCCTAGCATAGACTAGTCTCTTAGTAAATGTTTGTTGAATGAATTTTTGGCTTAGTTTGAGCACCCCCAAAAGCAGATCCTGGGACAATGATTTGGGTGCAGGTAGTTTATTTGGAAAGTGTTTCCATGGAACAAAATTGATGGATCTGCAAGAGTGAGAAAGGAAAGAAGAAAAAGTCAATATGAGTCCATTGTTGAAGTCACTGCTTATTCCTTCAGGACCCTGAAAAACATACAGCATGCTCCACCCCCTGCATATCCATCTTGAGGTTGGAGCATTAATCCACCACTTTCATCCTGTACTGGTTGAGTTTCCCTGTGGCTTTTAATTCCCTGCCCTTCAGGATTGTACTTGTGCACAGAACAGAGAGGGCTTCCTTAACCTGATGCAGAAAAGCAGAATCTGCAGGCTTGCTTTTGGGGTAGGATACAGGCGGCATGCATCTGAACTTGCAGCAGAACCATCATTACAGCTGTGGCTGAAAACAGTGAGGAGGGGCTAGGGAACATGACTCAAAGCTTCCAGGCTTTTCTGTTTTATTTCCAGAAAACTGACATGACCATTTGACACGAAGGGAGCATTGATTAGCAAAGCCCTAAGCTTGGGGATCAGGAATCCCATTTCCAGTTCAAATTTTGCTACTAAATAATCTTAGGTACATCCCTCAAACCTAAATAATGAATAGAAATTGAGAGTAATGAAACAATTTTGATTCAGCCTCCATGTAACTGCAACAACAAAACAGTTAACTTTGGCACAGTGGTGGAGAGCAGGAATAGCCACATGGACTCCCCTGCAAACAGGAACGAAATTTCTCCCCATCCTCCCCTATCTCAGAGCGATATTAATTTCTGAAAAAATAATGACAACAAGGTGTGAGTTTAACAAATAAAAAGTAGAAATACACAATTGAAAGTAAGTAGCAAGAAAGAGATCTGAAAAGTATAAATATCTAAATAGAACTGCCAGGGTAGAGAAATAAAGCCATATTTTTGAAAGTAGAAACATACCTATGCAAAAAAAAAAAAAAAAAAAAAAGGAAAGCTTAAAATTTAGAAAGATTCAAAACAAAAACTGAATGGTCCCAAAAGGGATTTAGAAGTCCCTTTAAACGATTTGAAAATAGAAGAGGTTCTTTAAGTAAATTAAAAAGAGAAAATGGGCTAGCGCTGGTGCAGAGGAGATATAGTTCAGTTCACAGACACTAACTGTGGGTTTACTGGTGCACACATTGTACTAGGGGTTCAAAGTGAAATAAAGATGTGGTTCCTGCCTTCAAGCAGACAGGAAAAACGTGAGACTCTGAGAGGTTCAATAATTTGCTCTCTCATACATCGTTCTCTGGCACCTGATAGGACTCTCCCATTTGGGATTACTGAGCACTCAAGCAACTAGCCAACTGAAGAAAATCTACGAGGGCTTTGCAGTGGGAAATAATGCGTCTGTAATTCAGGTGCTTGGAGAGTGTAAAAATGTATACAGATACAGCAGAATTAGTAAGATGTTGAAAAGATATTAGAAACTACAGTAAAAAAAAGAAAATGCTCTTTTTATAACTGAATAACTGCTATGGTTGAATTCCAACTTACAAATATAGAAGAAATGATGGAATTTGAAAGCCACCCCTT
The DNA here is from genome assembly GCF_030028045.1 of Hippopotamus amphibius kiboko. Lineage (NCBI taxonomy): Eukaryota > Metazoa > Chordata > Mammalia > Artiodactyla > Hippopotamidae > Hippopotamus > Hippopotamus amphibius. The sequence goes on along the minus strand of NC_080191.1, from coordinate 118,444,167 downwards.
GACAACCATATGAGTTGTACTTGTTTGAGGCAAGAATCAACAATGGATGCTAAAACTAATTGGTGGAAATATGATGAGAAACAGAACCTCCCCACAAGTTACTAATGATAGTAGAGAAACTTGGTAGACACCACTTTATTCAAGTGATTATAATTAATTTCGCCACTCATGGGATAAATACACACCATGATATGATGCACTGAAAAAGACACAACATCAGTTCTGTGGTATTCCTGCCAAAAATGCATGGGTGTAATCATGAGGGAACATCAGACAAACCTTGAGGAACATACAATAAAATAACACATCTACATCTCCTAAAACTGGCGTGAAAGACAAAGAAAAGCTGAGGAATTGCTATGGATTAAAGGAAACTAAAGTGACATGACACTAAATGCAACTTGTGACCTAGGATTGAATCCTAGACAAAAAATAAAAAATAAAAAAATAAAAAAAATTCCCCTCTAGCTACATAGGACATTAAAGGGAAAGCTGGAAAAATGTGAACAAACTCTGTAGATGAGGTATCATTGTTAATGTACTGATTTTGATAATTGCACTGTTGTTATAAAGAGAATACTCTTGTTCTTAGGAAACACATAGTGAAGAATTTAAGTGTAAAAAACTGAGTCACTGGATTAAGCAATGGTTTTTCTTTAATAACGAGAAAGGGACTAATTTAGAGACAAAGAAGAGGACCAAAAATCCTGGAAATTAATTCATTCAATAAAATATATTTACTAGGTACCTGCTATGAGCCGGGCACTGTGGTGGGAAGAAGGTGTAATACAATTAGCAAGAGAGATACATTCCCTGTTATTACAGAGCTTTCAAAAAAAAGGGAAGAGAGACAAGAGAACAAGTCATTAGAATGTAGGATGATATGTGAAAGGGTGTGGGGCTAAGGGAGCATCTATGAGGGAACCTCATCAGGACTAATATCATAGGAAGTCCTGGTGGTGGTGGCACCTAAGCTCTGACCTTACGTGTCAATAGGAACAGACCAGGCAAAGCTCTGTGTGTTGCTCCTTCTCTGCATTTAGCTGTGGAAACACTGGCAGAACTTCCAAAATCAATGCTAGGACAAGAGCTCCAATTACGTATAGGAAAAGAGACACTATAAAATCAGCAGGTCTTCAGATGGCTTGCCATCTTTTGGGTTACCTGGGTACTAAAAGACACTCCCAATCCCACTGCAAGCAATGACGACCACATTAGGCAGATGAGTTTGAAAATGGAGATGTGAAGGTAACAAGTTATGCAAAGTAAATCCAATCTTCACCATTTACAATACAGGAATGGAATCTGGACATCATCAAACCTATAAACAAGAGATATTGCTTGCTTTTAAAAAAAATCTGATGAAATCAGAAAGTCCAGTGGAATGGGTCTGACAAGTTTAAGATTCAGAGCCTAGAGACGCCACAGAACTCTTTTATCTCTCTGTGATGTTTGCAGCTCCTTAGTTTTACCACCAGACTTGCTCACTCTTTAGTTTTCCTGTAATTAGAGTGTACTGCCATCAGGTGGCAGTAGGTGCCATAATCACCTAGTTCAATTATAAGATACAGATAGCAGGGATGGATGTTTTATCTTGATGTTTGTAACATTTTATTTATAAACTGACTTGAAAACTCATTGCCCAGATATCACCACAGCTCACTCCCTTATTTCATGAAGGTTTCTGCTCAATACATCATCCTATCAACATGGTCTTCCAGAACCACCCTATATTCATTAAGTATTCTACCTCAACCACAGCATTTCCTATCCCCTCACTCTGTTTTGTTTTAAATAATCCATCTTTTAAACATAGTTCTTCCTTCCTATGTTATTTATTTTTATTCAATTCTTATTTGGCTGGATTTCATTGTCAAGTCATATTTTTTCAAGAAGGGCTCCTGGGTATTGTCTCATGTTTGCAAAAAGAATCATATTCATTGTTCACTCCCTGGTTGAAAACATCTTGCTTGTTGCCTGTTATTTGAATGACATCTTGGCTGGTACAACATACAGGAAAAGAGAACCCATTTTTTGGTATTTTAAGCAAAAATATTACAAAATTATTGGAAAGACTAAAGGGCAAACAGGAGGGAATATTTCACTTGAGCTCAGGAACTGCGAGAAGTTCACCATCACTGAATGAACTTGGGGTACTGAGCAGCCACCACCATTGCCAGAGCCAGAAGAGAAAAGAAACAGCTTTTATTCTTCTTCTACCTTCCAACCTTAAACAAGTGTTTCTCATTTGCAAAACCCAATCCAGACCTCAGCTGGCAAGGGGGTCTAAGAAATGTAGTTCCTTAACTTCTAGCCCCTGCAATAAATGGATGGGCAGATATATATGTTCCTAAATATTTCAGTGTGTGTTTCCTAAAAACAAGGAATTCCCTTATGTAACCACAGTAAAATGATCAAGATCAGAAAATTAACATTGATACAATACTATCCAATTTACAGATCTTATTCAGATTTTGCAATTATCCTAATAATATATTTTATAGCAACATATTGCATTCGGTTACCATAAATCTCCAGCATCCTTTAGTTTTTAATCTTTCTCAGTCTGTCCTTGTATTTCACGATCACCATATTTTTTTAGAAAGACAGGCCAGTTATTTAAAAAAATTTTTTTTGTCAATTTCAATTTGTCTCCTATTTTCAAGTTTAGATTCAGGTTATGAATTTTTGGCAGGAATATCACAGAAGTGACATATGTCATATTAGGGGGCACATGATGTAGATTTGTCTGTTCCTAGTGAGATTAACCTTGATCACTCTGTTAAGTGGTGTCTGCTAGGTTTCTCTAGTGTAAAATCCCTAATATTCTCTTTTTTAAAATAACTGTCTTTTGAAAAGATACTTTGAGATCATATAAATAGTCTCAAATAATAGATACATTGAAACTATGTAAGTATCCTATTACTCTTCAAAGTTTTACCCAGTTGTTTTAGCATTCATTGAAAATTCTTGCTTGTAACAGTGATGATGATGATGATGATGGTGATGATGATGATGGTGATGTTGGTGATGGTAAATAGTGATTCTGAATCCCAACTTTCCTTCTATACTTATCAATCAGCATTCTTGTGTAAATAAGAGCTCTCTTTTATTTATTTATTTACTTATTTATTTATGTCAGGATGGAATAGTGGATTCTTACTTTATTCAAGGACTAAAGTCTGTTACTGTGATTATGCATTTTGACACTGAAATTGTTTCAGATTTGGCCAGTGGAAAAATCTTCACTCAACATTCTTTTGATGTCCCAGATTCTCTGAGCATTTCCTTGTTTTCTGGCACAAGATGATCCAGGTTCATTTTGTATTTTCTCTGCCTTGGAATCAACCAGTTCAACAAGCAGACTTGATTTAGAGGAGAAAGGTCTGTATTATATCTTCTGCTTAATTTTGAATTAACTTTGGTGTCTTTGTTCCTAGAAATTGTTTATTTTATCTAGTGTTTTTTAATGAGCTTTTTTTTAAAAAAAGGCTTTATTATTCTCCAGATTATCTTGATTAGATTATTTTCTTGATTAAATTTGCCAGAAGGGTTTTAATTAACTCCTGCTCAGCTTCACCCCAGATTATGCTCTTTCAACATGTTTCCATAGTTTATATGTGGTTTCTTTTTTCATCTTGCTCAATGTTGAAGGAAAAATAAAACATTAAAACATTAAAAACAGGAAATATTAGATTTCCATCTTTTTCTACCCTCTTGATTGATTTAGATATCATGAAAAGTGTATCTTCCTTGCAAATTTGAAAGAAATCCCCTATAAACCACTCATATATGTCTTTCAATGGATTTATGTCTGACTTTTCCAGTGTCTTATTGTCATTGTTTTGTTTATATCTTCTGCTTAATTTTGAATTAACTTTGGTGTCTTTGTTCCTAGAAATTGTTTATTTTATCTAGTTTTTTTTAATGAGCTTTTTTTTTTTTTAAATGGCTTTACTCAAGGGAGGGTGGGGGGGAGTCAAGGGAGGGAGGGAATACGGGGATATGTGTATAAAAACAGATGATTGAACTTGGTGTACCCCCGAAAAAATAATAAATAAAAAAAAATAATAAATAAATAAAATAAAATGGCTTTATTATTCTCCGGATTATCTTGATTAGATTATTTTCTTGATTAAATTTGCCAGAAGGGTTTTATTTGTTTGCTTGTTTCTGCTCTGGCCACTAATTCTTTTTTTTTTCTATAGAAAGAATGTAATGAACAAAGCAAAATAATAAATTGACTAAATACAAAGAATACCACGATATAAAGATGCACGTTACATGAACTAAATTAAATCATATAGTTAAATAAATAATTTAAATAGAGAAATAAATAGATCAGTAGGACATTTGTAAGCAACTTATGCCTGTAGAGTTGAACATGATGTTGCTTGATATTTCTGAGACCATTTAACAAATTGATTCAACTCAGGGCGTGATGACAGCAGAAATGAGTCTTTGACATGGCAGCACAGGTGGATATCTTGATTAGATTACTTTCTTGATTAAATTTGCCAGAAGAGTTTTATTTGTTTGCTTGTTTCTGCCCTGGCCACTAATTCTTCAATTGTCAGTCTGTTCGTTTTCCTTCCTGGAGGTTTTCGAGACATTCATCTGCTTTCATTGAGCTTGCCGTCTAGTTATGCAAACAACCATTTGGTAGGAAAATGAAGAGTCCCTGGTTCCTTACAAAAATAAAAAAAAAAACCTGATAATTTTAGAAATTCTTCGAGGAGATAATTTCAAAATCCTCAGTGATGTTTTAAGTTTTATTTTAAATCTATTTTGATTTCGGGGTGTTAAAAAAAATCTTGTGTTTAATTTGTAATCACTTTAAGGTAATTATCTTTGCCGTGAGAGTTTCATCCTAACTTTGGTTTTATTTTATCAAACTACACTATTTTCGGGAGTTTTTGTTTGTTTGTTATACTATTCTGGTTTTGATTTTTAGCACCTGTCAGAATGCTCGCACTCACGCGCCAAAACAAGCAAAGCCCGAGTCCATTTGATAGCTCCTCGTAATCAGTGTGTTGGTCCTGCCCTTCCCGATCCCTCTCTCGCGAGATTTGGACACCGGAAGTGAATTATGTTTCTGGAGTCTCAATTGCAGGAGGCGGCATCTCAGTTAGGGTTGGCGGGAGTTGAGCGATCAGGCTGGTCCTAGCTGTCCGACCTGGGCCGGCTCTGGTCTGGGGGGTTGCGGGCGGCTCACCACGCCTCGGGCCGGCAGCATGCGGGTGGCTGTGGCCGGCTGCTGCCACGGCGAGCTGGACAAGATCTATGAGACGCTGGCGCTGGCGGAGCGGCGCGGCCCGGGGCCGATAGACCTTCTGCTCTGCTGCGGAGACTTCCAGGCTGTGCGCAACGAGGCCGACCTGCGCTGCATGGCCGTGCCGCCCAAGTACCGCCACATGCAGACTTTCTACAGGTGAGGGACGCGCGCGCCCGCGCCCCCGCGGTGCCAGATGTGACTCGCCAGCGCTGGGGGCAGAGAACCCGGGCTGGGGTCGAATCCTATCTGCCACTGACCCGCTGTCTCTCTTAGTTCCCGTCCTTGTTCACGCCTTGTCTCTAGGAACTGGCGCTTCGTAAATGTCACTTTTTTTCTTTGCATTCATCCGTTTTATTTGTTTCGGAAGGGATCGTAGCCTGAGGGGGAAAATCGGGAGGAAGAAACTGATAGGTTAATCTGTTTTATCCTTGATGGGGCCCTGGGACTAGTTCATTTAATGATCCAGGAGTTTTTATTGGATGCTTGCTGTGTGCTGGACCTCATTCTGGAAACTAAAGTTATAGCAGGGAACTGACAAAAGTTTTTGCCCTTTTTGTTACACGTTGGCTTGAATCCCAAGGTGGCGGCCCTGAATCATTAAGAACAAGGATGGACAATTCGTTTAGAAAGAGTGTTTTAACTTTTTATGATGAGCTCAGATTTTATTCCTTCGGACCTTATTTTGCTTTTCTGCTATGCCGAGTAGTGTAGACATGCCCAATTGCTTTTCTCTAAGCCTCATTTCTGCTATGCCAATTGACAACTTTACCCTTATGTTCTAGGTATTACTCTGGAGAGAAAAAGGCCCCAGTTCTCACAATTTTCATCGGGGGAAACCATGAAGCCTCAAATCATTTGCAGGAGTTACCCTATGGTGGCTGGGTAGCACCAAACATTTATTATTTAGGTATGTGTTCGTGGGTAATTTCTTGGTCTGATGGCATGGAAGAGCCTGTTAGGCTTTGTATATCAGTTGGTCAGCATCTTGAGATGTATGATGTTTTGGGAATGTCTCTTGCTTTAAATAGTTAATCATGAAAATTTAATTAAAATAGTTCATTTAAGTAGGTAATCATGAAAATGTCCATCATCATCTAGCGCTTTAAGCAATACTTAATATATAACTGCAAAGATCTTCTGTATGATTTGCAATCCCTTTATTTTTTTCCCTACTCTTATTAAATTTAAAAAAAAAACAACTTTTTATAATGGAAATTGTTAAACATACACAAAAATAGAGAATAGTATAATCAATCTCTGTACCTACTAACCAGCTTTAACAATGATTATTGTCCTGCCATCCTTATTTCAACCATTCCCCCCTAAACTCTTTTGTGGGAGGAGGTGACTGGAGTATTTTAAAGCAAACCTCAGCCATCAGATTATTTCACGTGTAAATACTTTAGCACGTATTTTTAAGTGGTGAGGATATTTAAAAATAGCACATGATTATACATACCTATTATCTGTTATTATCTGTTGCCTAGTTTATGTTCATATTTCCCTGATTACCACAAAGATGTCTTACAGTTGACTTGTTCAAATAGGATCCAAACAAGGTCCACACAGTTCATTTGATTGTCATGATTCTGAAGTCTCTGAGACTATAACTGTCCCTTTTCACACTCTTTCCCCCCCAACCCCCACGCTGAAGAAAATGGGAAATTTATCTGATAGAATTTCCTGCATTCTGGGTTTAGCTGATTGGATTTCCTCGTATTGTTTAACATGTTCCTCTTATCCTCTGCATTGCCTATAATCTGCATTTAGATTTGTAGACCTGATTAGGTTAAGGTTCAGTTTTAGTCCTTTTAAACTATACAGTCCTCTCATCTCTTTATTTAAATGTCTACAGGTGTTGCTAATGATGACATAAGAAATTTAATTTCTCTGCATCATTACTGATTGGTCATTTTTTTTTTTTTTTTTGAAATAGAAAAGGATAGCTTCATTGCTTTGCTAGGCAAAGGGACACACACCAGGCTTCTGCCTCAAAAAACTTTGTCCCCCGATGGATCATCTTTTGACAACTGTAGTATTGTGAAAAGGTGAAATTGTCTGAAGATGATCAGAAATGAAATATAGAAACTGCAGGTTTCTGAAAGGTGTAAGGTGTACCCTTCAGATTTATAACATAAAAATCCATCATAGGACATTTTCCCCTATTTCCCCTTCCCCATCCCCATATTCCTTTAGGTACCAAATTATGTATGTTCGTTTCCCTCTTCACATGCCTGTCTCATTTGTTCCTTCTTTTCTTCTCAGCCTCTTGCCTGGTCTGCTTCTAGTCCTCGCCTCCTTAGTGTACCTTATATATTGTTGGCATATTTCTATGTAAAAAAGTAACCTTATTGTGATACTTAATTTTCAAATAATTTTAAGACTACATAGTATTCTAGGCCTCCAAAATGTTTGTTCAGTTAGTAAAGATTGCTTTTGCCTATAGTAATTTTATTTAACTGTGTAATTTTTTAGGCTTGGCAGGTGTAGTGAAATACCGAGGTGTAAGGATTGGTGGAATCTCTGGTATCTTTAAATCTCATGACTATCGAAAAGGTATTGTTATTCTTTTTTTTTTTAATTTTATTAGTCTTTTTTTTTTAATTGGCGTGCAGTTGATTTACCATGTTGTGTTAATTTCAGGTATATAGCAAAGTGAGTATTGTTATTCTGAGAATTGTTTTTAAACTTTAGAACTTGCATGCCCTAGAGTAACTTAAGCATAATATATAGTTTGACTTTTTTATTGGATTTCTTCTATGAATTGATTAATTTACTCTTAAATTTGTAATATAAAATATTTTATAAGTATGAAAACATAGAGAACACTATTATCTATACACCCATCTATTTTATTTGGTATTTTGCCACTTTTACTTTTGATTTTTAAGAAATAAAGGAGTAGAGATACAATCGAAGTTCATTATCTATCCTCAATCCCACCTCTCTCCTTGAATTCCTCCCTTACCTCACCACGCAGTCACTGTTCTGAATTTGGTGTTTATCATTCACTTGATTATTTTATATCATTACAAATCAGTAACAGATTTAAACAGTGTATTATATATAGCATGTTTTAAACTTCATGTAAGTGTGTCATTTTACATGTATCTTTCTGTAACTTGCTTCTTTGTTTAATGTTTTTGAAATTCATGTTGATACATGTAACTCTATTCATTTAAATTTGCGAATAGTATTCCATTGTATTTATACCACACGGTGTCTGAATGAATTATATATATATATATATATTTTTTTTTTTTTATTACTTTTTTTTGGCACACGGGCTTAGTTGCTCTGCGGCATGTGGGATCTTCCTGGAGCTGGGATCGAACCCGTGACCTCTGCATTGGCAGGCGGATTCTTAACCACTGCGCCACCTAGGAAGCCCCTGAATTATATATTTATTTTAAAGTTAAAGGAGTAGCTTGAATCCACATTGATTTTAAAATTTCATGAATTAAGTTGGCAGTTAAAACATATCCTCAATATAACTGTTAAATCACAAGTCTGTTCCTTGCCGTCCTGCTCCCCATGATTCTGAACTATTGGGACGGGTCTACAAAAATAGGCCATCTCCTACTTGGCAGGTGTGGGTGCAAATTGGAACCACTCTTTGGAGGATAATTAGTAATATCTGTGGAAATTATAAAAGTATTCTGACCCAGGAGTTCTACTTCCAGGAATTTATCTACAGGTATATTCCACAAGTGCAAAATGATATAAGCTAATTTATTTCAGCCTTGTTTGAAATAGCAATAGAGAGGAACTAGTTAAATGTATCATGATATAACTATACAATGTAATGTTATGAAGTCATTTAAAAAAGGAAGGAAGAAAAAAGAAGCTGCTCTATGTGTGACTAATATGAAACGAACTCCAAAATAAGTGAAAAATACAAGGCACAGAACATATATAAATTATACTGCCATTTGTATAAAAAAAGGGAGGATAAAGAAATATGTGTATTATATGCATAGTTGACGTCCTTAGAATAAAAATACTGAAACCTGATTAACACTGGTTCCATGTAGGTAGGGTTACTGATGGCTGGGGGACGGAATAGGAGAATGTTTTCCACTTGTTTTAGTAGCTTGATTGAAATAAAATTTATATACCATTTTAAGTACACAATTCAGTGATTTTAGATAGTTACACAGCCTTTACCACCATCCAGATTTAGAACATTTCTATCATCCCTAAAAGTTTTGTGCCAGACTTAATCCCTGCTCCTACATCAGCCCTAGCTACCCACTGGTCTACTCTCCTGGAGGAACACTTTTTTACCCTATGCCTTTCTTTCTTTTTTAAAATTTATTTTATTGAAGTATAGTTGATTTACAATATTGTGTTAATTTCTGCTGTACATGAAAGTGATTCAGTTATACATATATATATACATCCTTTTCCATATTCTTTTCAATTATGGTTTATCACAAGATATTGAATATAATTCCCTGTGCTATACAGTAGGACTTGTTGTTTATCCATTCTATATGTAATAGTTTGCATCTGCTAATCCCAAACTCTCAATTCATCCTTCCCTCACCCCCCTCCCCTTTACCCCATACCTTTCTGATGGTATCTTTTAAATCTTAAATTATGTGAATAAATAATGTATTCCAAAATTAAATATAATTTAATTTTAAAAATCATAAGCCCCCCAGTTATTTTAGTTGGTGATCATGTATTAGAAAATACCAGCATTTTGAGAGCAATGTTTTTTAATTAATAAATTAATTAATTGGCTCCATTGGGTCTTAGTTGCTGCCTGTGGGCTTTCTCTAGTTGCGGAGAGTGGGGGCTACTCTTGGGGCGTGTGGGATTCTCATTGTGATGGCTTCTCTCGTTGCACTGACTCTAGGTGAGTGGGCTTCAGTAGTTGTGCCATGTGGGCTCACTAGTTGTGGCTCGAGAGCTCTAGAGCGCAGGCTCAGTAGTTGTGGCGCATGGGCTTAGTTGCTGCACGGCATGTGGGATCTTCCAGGACCAGGGATCGAACCTGTGTCCCCTGCCTTGGCAGGCAGATTCTTAACCACTGCGCCACCAGGGAAGTCCTGAGAGCAGTGTTTTTTAAATAAAATTTTTAAGAACTGAAAGCATTGATGATAAACATCAGTTTTGGAGAAGTATATGTATGTATTTATACTTGCAGCATTTTAAGGGAGCTGAATATAGCTTATTTCTCTTCTTCAATTTAAGGTCATTTTGAGTGCCCCCCCTATAATGCGGCTACAATAAGGAGTATATATCATGTGAGAAATATTGAAGTCTACAAATTAAAACAGGTATGTAAAACATACATTACAGCAGACTTGAAAAAATGTTACAGTAATTCTGTACCAGAGTGTATTTTGACCATTTTAGTCTGCTACTTCCAAAAAGAGCTCAATTCAGTATTTCTATAATTTGGATCTTGAGTTGTTTTTAGGAGGTTCGCAGATGAACATTTTAAAAATTTTAGTGCCTATCCCTTTATTTTAGTGATTAACAAAGTAAGATATTTGATCCATGACTTCAGGTACTATTCCTTAGGATATAGCTGAAGAATATATATTGGAATAAAGCGATACTTTAAAGAAAGGACTAAGTATTTCCTTTTAAATAATGATATTAAATAGAAAATAATAGTGAAGATGATAGAGGATATGGGAAAATTGTGAAGGTGATATTGAAACACTGGCTTAACTGGAGAGTAAGTGAAACTAGATTTTTGTTTGTGAACCCATTAAATGCCTGACACTGGGCTAAGCAGCTTTCATCCGTGATAGTTCATATACTTGTTACTCAGATTCTGTGAGGTGAGTACTCTTCCACCTTGGGCACACTAAGGGTGAGAGGCAAAGGCTCAGGTACGGAAAGTAACCTGCCTGGGACTTCCCACACAGTTAAGTGGTAGAGCATGCCAGACTGAACTCAGGCCCTTCCCACCATACGTACAGCCTCGACAGGAGTGTAAAGATGCTTGCGGGCATGCCCCATTCATAACAGTTCCTTACCTGGCATGCTTTTCCCCTTTCACTCATCTAAATCCTACCAGTCCTTGGAGACCCAGCTTAGATACCACTTCCCAACAAGTGTTCTAGTTTAAAGTCCTCACCTTCTCTGAATTTTCATGGCACTTATTGCCCATACCAGCTTTTCAGTGGTTCGTCATCTCTATCTTACATTTTGTATTTTCTTGAACAGTGACTTAAATTGTTCTAATTTAGTTTTCCAAGTATTTGTTTTGGTTTACTTGAAAGTACGGAGTATATTTTTTGTTCTCCCCATGAAGACACCAGCTACCTTAAATAGCCCTAATATAATTTTTGTAGTAAGCAGAGAGGTTTTTTGGTGTTTACTCTGTGAGTCCATTAGGAAAAAAAAAAGAAGGAACATATCGGTTTACTGTATCATTTACAAGTCTCATGAAATCTGGACATGGATCTTAAAACAATAGTTTCTTTACTAAAAGGGAAGAGAACAATGTGCGTTGTCGATTTTAGAAACCCAGTGCTAAAGACCTTAGCTGATTGGCAGTCTAATCAGAGTGTGTCTTTGTCGACCTGCCTTGCCGCGGAAAATAAGGAAGATTTGTGAGGCAGAGGGAAAACTGTTTCTCTTTGCCTCGATGAGTGAGTAGCTCAGTATTTCTGTGACTTCCTTAAATAAACTGTCCTTAGAATGAATTACACAGAAATCTAGAGATCTCCTTGAGTAAATGGTGGTGTGGTGGTGGAGAGAAGGGAGGGGATTGCTTTTGGTTAATCTGTTTTTAACAGCATTCTTTCTTTTCTTTTTCTATTAAAGCTGAAGCAGCCTATGGACATATTCTTATCTCATGATTGGCCAAGAAGTATATATCATTATGGAAATAAGAAGCAACTTCTTAAAACTAAATCTTTTTTCCGACAAGAAGTGGAAAATAACACATTAGGAAGTCCTGCTGCCTCAGAGCTTTTAGAGCACTTAAAACCTTCTTACTGGTTTTCCGCACACCTTCATGTGAAGTTTGCAGCCTTGATGCAGCATCAGGTAGGGAGCAAAATGCTTATTCTTTGACTTAACAAACACTTATTGAACATGTGCAGGCTGGGCACTACGGGCATAGTTGGAAAGTTAGAGAAAGAAATGAATGGTAACTTTCCTTTTGTGAGTAACTCAATATCCAGTGGGGAGATGGGACAAGCAGGCAATTATAAAATAGTGTGATAAGTTTGTGACAGAAAGTGCTAGGATACTGCAGGAACACCTAAGCCAGGCCATGGTGAGATAGGGATGTAGACAGAGATGAAGGGATAGAGAAGGTTTTCTTTTTTTTTTCTTTTCCTTTCTTTCTTCCTTTCTTTTCTTTCTTTTCTTCCTTTTCTTTCCTTTCCTTTCTTTCTTTCTTTCTTTCTTTCTTTCTTTCTTTCTTTCTTTCTTTCTTTCTTCCTTCCTTCCTTCCTTCCTTCCTTCCTTCCTTCCTTCCTTCCTTCCTTCCTTTCTTTCTTTCTTTCTTTCTTTCTTTCTTTTTCTCTTTTCTTCCTTCCTTCCTTCCTTCCTTCCTTCCTTCCTTCCTTCCTTCCTTCCTTCCTTCCTCCTTCCCTCCTTCCCTCCTTCCCTCCTTCCCTCCTTCCTTTCATTGATTTCTTCCCAGAGGCTTCTGTAGAATTTCTGAGAATCCAGTGTGCTCATGGGCATTACCTTTCTCTGAGACCGGGGATGGGGTGTGCAGCTCTTCCTGAACTTACTTGACCAAACGCTTTTCTGTGGTAGAGGTACACTTTAGGGATGCTCTTCACACATGGTTTGGAAGGTTCTGCCTGAAACATTCAGTGGGCCCTCTCTGTTGTGAGCTTATTCTCACTCCTTTGGGCTGTTGCCAACGCGATTGTCCTATTATAACGTCCAAGTCTTCTGTTTCTGTCAGTCACCTTTCCCACATCTCTCCTCTGCCTCTTGGGGCTCACGACGTTCTTGGATTGTTACTGAAGCACCTGATTTGCTACTTTTCCCCCACTCTGTCTTCTGTTGTTGACCTCAGGGACTTATGTCTCTGAATTAATATGTTCGATCCCTTTTTCTCAGCTTCTCAACCGCCTGTGACTTCACCAGTATTCTATCTGAGCCCTTTTCCCAACACCAAAGGTCATCTTTCCTCAGAACTGCCCTGCCGCCAGGATCTGCCTGTGATCTCCGTGCCTCCCACCTCTCAGTCCGTCCCCAGCACTGAATTGAAAGCCCGTCTGCAGCAGGGCGTCCCATCGCTTGCTTCCTTGTCTTTTTTCCTCCATGTGCCTTGCGGTTTTCAGTCTGTCACTTTTTACCTCTTCCTGTGTGACCTTCATGTTTGTGATCCCCCCCATGTTTATTTCTGCTGGTTCACATATTTTAAAAAGAGCTTTATTGGAGTATAATTTCCATATAAAAAAATTCACCTGTTTTAAGTGTAGAAACCAGTGATTTTTAGTAAATTTCCAGAGTTGTGCAAAATCATATAATCCAGTTCTAGAATATTGCCATCACCCCAGAAGATCCTTTGTGCCTCTTTGCTGTCAGTCTTTGTTCCCACCATCAGCCCCAGGCAACCACTAATTTGCCTTGTCTCTACAGATTTGCCTTTTATGAACATTTTATACAAGTGGCATCATAAAATATATAGTCTTTGGTAACTGGTTTCTTTCCTCTGCTTGTTTTTGAGGCTCATTCTTGTCATAGCATGTGTCAGTATTCTTTCATTTTTATTGGTGAATAGTATTTCATCCTGTGGATATATATATCTACTTTGGTGCTATATCTTAGAATCTTTGCCTAACCCAGGGTTACAAAGATTTTCTCCTGTGAATTCTTCTACAAGTTGTATAGTTTTAGCTCTGCCAGTTTACTTTTAAGCTCTTCTGTTGTCTGATCTTTAACCTTTGTGTTATGTGCTTTGATTTCTGTGTGTTATTTGCTTTGATTTAACATTATCATCACCACCATTACTTTTTTTTTAATTTATTTTTATTTTTTTATTGGCTGTGTTGGGTCTTTGTTGCTGCACGTGGACTTTCTCTAGTTGAGGCGACTAGGGGCTACTCTTCATTGTGGTGCATGGGCTTCTCATTGCAGTGGTTTCTCTTGCGGAGCACAGGCTCTAGGCCCGCAGGCTTCAGTAGTTGTGGCATGTGGGCTCAGTAGTTGTGGCTCGAGGGCTTAGTAGCTCCGCAGCATGTGGGATCTTCTCAGACCAGGGCTTGAACCAGTGTCCCCTGCATTGGCAGGTGGATTCTTAACCACTGCGCCACCAGGGAAGCCCACCACCATTACTTTCTGCTTTGACTGTTGTAAGGAAATTGAAGCCCAGAGAGTGTAAGTGCCTTGCTTGTCACTGCACAAGGCGGTATATAGCTAACTTATTTTGGAAAAGTAACAGTTGTTCCTTTGACACACAACTTAGGGGTATGGGTGATAAAGATTATTTCCATCCTTTTCAATGTCTGAATTGCCTGTGATGCTTTAACATTCTTTCTTAAATCATGGTTCATATCGTCTAGGCCAAGGATAAAGGACAGTCAGCCAAAGCAACCAAATTTCTAGCCTTGGATAAATGCTTACCACACAGAGACTTTCTTCAGGTAAAAAGAAAATGAAGTAACTTGGCAATATAGTTTCACTCTTGCAATGATTAAAGAAAAATTAAACTTTCAAAATTTATTGATGCTCTTTGTAATTTAGCTATTCTGGGATTTCTGTGGGAATGTCTAATCACATTAATGTTTTCATGCTACTAAATTAAATTCCTTTAAAACTTTATTGTTATATGGACATTCTTAGAATCTTGAACATAGATATGTATTTCTTAAAATTACCAATTTCTTCCTGTAGGTAATAGACATAGAACATGACCCCAGTGCTCCTGATTACTTGGAGTATGATACTGAATGGCTCGCTATTCTCAGGGCTACTAATGATCTTATTAATGTGAGTGAGCGCCTGTGGAATATGCCTGAAAATAATGGCCTGCATACAAGGTAAGTTTGACCTCATTTAGGATTTGCCCTCTCCATTGTATGCACAGTTTTTGTCCCTTCCACCTTATTATTTTTTTACATCAAGGGAGTTATTGTTAAATGAATATCAGAACAATTCAGAGTTTACTGACTGGTATGAAATTTGCAAGTTTTCCGTCTAAGAGATCCAAGAAAATGGACTGCTGAGCACCAACCCAAATAAGTGTATAAGTGCATCAAACTCTAAGTGTATCAAACCAGAAGATGGTAGAGATTTGGTTCACACATTAAAATAATTTATACTTGTTTTGGGGTGTGAGTTAAGGACAGCTTTTTCTAAGAATTGTTTTAATCTCAAAACGGTCCTTTGATAACTTAACTGTAATTTTATTAAATGGAATTTTGAAATGTGGTTTGTTTTTTAATCCTTGTACCTGTAGTCCATAGTTAGATCTCATCATTTATTATCCGAGGCTGATAAAATATAAAAAGCTCTTGTTTTGGGCTTTTCTAGGTGGGATTACAGTGCAACAAAAGAAGCTATGAACGAAGTATTAGAAAAATTGAACCATGACCTCAAAGTGCCATGTAACTTTAGTGTAACGGCTGCCTGTTATGACCCTAGCAAGCCACAGACACAAATGCAGTTGGTTCACAGGATCAGTCCTCAGACTACTGAATTTTGTGCCCAACTTGGCATCACTGACATTAACGTCAGGCTTCAGAAGGCTAAGGAAGAACAGCACTTATGTGGTGACTATGGGCAGGATGACGTTGAGAGTAATGACTCTGGAGAAGACCCTAGTGAATATAACACAGACACATCTGCCCTGTCCTCTATTAATCCAGACGAGATAATGTTGGACGAAGAAGAGGAATGTGATGATAGTATTGTAAGTGCACACGATAGTATTGTAAGTGCACACAGTGACGTGAACACACCATCTGTAGAGCCGTCTTCCGATCAAGCTTCTGACTTTTCTGCAAGCTTCTCTGACATCAGGATCTTGCCAAGTTCCATGACTGTATCTTCTGACGATACATCGGGTTCCCCATTTGGCAAGCAGGGGAATCCTGGTGATCCTGTGGAGTTGGGGGATGGAAGGGACTTAACCAAGGTGCCGTTGAAGAGGCTGAGTGATGAACATGAACCTGAACAAAGGAAGAAAATCAAGAGGAGGAATCAAGCCATCTATGCTGCAGTGGATGATGATGATACAGCCTAAGACAATTTACTTGTCTTAGTATTATATGTAGATATGTGATTTTTTTAGACTATATTTTTAGAGTTGGATCTTTGATTCAAGACTTAACTTTGTAATAATGAAGTCATTGGTACATAAGAAAATTTTAGTTAGGTATCGACTTTAGACTTTGTATGTTTCAGATAAAGAGAATTAAAATTTCATATATTTACTTGATTGAGTACCCCTTTTTCTGAGAACATATATTATTCATTTTCATTTTTTTCTGCACTTATTTTTCTTTTTAATATAAATTTTTTTATATATTTTTTGGCTGCATTGGGTTTTTGTTGCTGCGCACGGGCTTTCTCTAGTTGTGGCAAGCAGGAGCTACTCATCATTGTGGTGCACAGGCTCCTCATTGCAGTGGCCTCTCTTGTTGCAGACCACAGGCTCTAGGTGCATGGGTTTCAGTAGTTGAGGCACACGGGCTCAACAGTTGTGGCGCACAGGCTTAGTAGTTCCGAGGCATGTGGGATCTTCCCCGAGTAGGGATCTAACTTGGGTCCCCTGCATTGGCAGACAGATTCTTAACCACTACGCCACCTAGGAAGTCCCAGCAAGCACTTATTGAACACCTACTTTGTACCAGGCACTCTTCTATAGGATGGCACTACAAAGATGAGTAAGACAGGAATTTTTGCCTTCATAGAGTCACTATCACTATAAATGTTTTGCATATAAAATATGGAATATTTATATTTTGTTTTTATGTTTTTTTTTTTTGTTTTTTTTTTTTTGTTTTTTTTTGGCACACGGGCTTAGTTGCTCCGTGGCATGTGGGATCTTCCTGGAGCAGGGATCGAACCCGTGTCCCCTGCATTGGCAGGCGGATTCTCAACCACTGCGCCACCTAGGAAGCCCTATATTTTGTTTTATAGAGTTGTCATTGTATATATACTTATATTTGCTCTCTTTTCATTTATTATAAATATTTTCTCTGGTCAGCTCTTAATGTCTGTCAAATATAATTGAAACTGAAGAGAGATAAGATTTCAGGAAATAAGTACTAAACATTGGCAAGCAAAATCTTATACTTAGTTGCTGAGATTAATATAACCCTGTTGACTTTTATATATTATATTTTAGTTTTAGCTTTAATTTTAATGTAACTAGAGTAACTATACAGGTCATTTGGGGCACAGTTCAGCTTAGTATTAATTACTAGCAGGGAATAAAATAGATAACCAACAGGTACCTAGTGTATAGCACAGGGACCTATATTCAATATTTTGTAATAATCTATAGAGGAAAAGAACCTGAAGAAGAATATATATATACATATATATATGAAACTGTATCACTGTGCTGTACACCTGAAACTAATAATTTGGAATCAACTCTACTTCAATAAAAAATAATAAATAAAATTAAAAAATTTATGATCTAACACCACATTTGAAAAAACAAAAACAAAAAAATTACTAGCAGGGATTGAGTTGCATCAATGTCGCCCCTCATGCTGCACAGTGGATTGCTAGTATTAAAGTATGTTTAAAGATCCGTGTGGAGAAACTACACCTCTGTCCTGTCTCTGGTTGGAATGTCTGGGCCACCTGAGGAGATTGTCACTGTGCACTTGGATCAGCAGTCATGGAATCCAAAGATTGTTCCCGGATCTCATCCTCCCCCAGCAGCTGAAATTCAGGAGCAAGCCTAGGAGAATGAGGTAGCAGTTGGCTTCCATCTTGTCAGCATCTGACTTGAAAAAGGTCTAGGACTTTGGGGATTTTATCTTTATTGCCTTCCATTTTTTTTGTTTACTTTCCTTTTTGAGTTGAGTAATTCACTGATTTTAATTCTCACGTGAAGTATTTAAAAACCATGGATTTCCCCCATCACTGATTTAATTGAATTCCATAAATTCTGACATTTAGTGTTTCTTTCCCAGAAATTTTTAATAAAGATAAAAGCAGAAAGTAATTAGATATAAAATAGAGTTGATAAATGCTGGTTCTCAAACAAAAACAAAAACAAAAAAACCCAATCCTTTAGCTTACCCGATCAAGAAAGAGAGTAAGCACAAACACCAAAAAATAAAGGGAGAAAGAGCCACTGAAACAGGATATTCAAGCAAACTAACATAGTTTTGCAAACTCTGCGTAACTTGGTACAAGTGAATTTGATAAATGAGTGATTAATTTCCTAGGAAAATAGAATTTACTGAAAGTTGTCCTAGTAGAGATGGAAAGCGAAAGTAATTTCTGTAGAAGGAATAGAGCTATCAAGGGACTACAGGTTCACATGGTTTCAGGAGAAACTACCAAACCTTTTAAAGGCCAGGTAATCCCTAATGTAAAGTGTTCCAAAATATAGAAAATGAAGGAACGTTCAGTTTCTTTTCGTGAAGCTAATATAACATTGATACCTAAATCTGACAAGGATTGCACAAAAAAATCCACAAACAAATCTCATATAGGAATATTGAGTCCTAAATAAAGTCCCAAATAAAATATTAGCAAAGAGAATTTATAACATATTTTAAGATACAGTATGACATACAAAGATGGTTCATATAATTCACACAGTAATAGATCTAAGGGCAGATACGATTATCTTCATGGATGATGAAAAGGTCTTTGACAAAGGTGAACACCGATTTCTGATTTTTTTAAAAAAGTAAAATCTAGTATCTTGTTTAACAGGGAAATACTTATAAGCATTCCTATCAAAGGAAAGTAAGCGCAAAATCAAGCAACAAGATACCCACTACCTCCATTACTTTTTTTTTTTTTGGCTGCATTGGGTCTTCATTGCTGCGCATGGGCTTTCTCTAGTTGTGGAGAGCGGGGGCTACTCTTAATTGTGGCATGAGGCTTCTCAGTGTGGTGGCTTTTCTTGTTGCAGGGCACCAGCTTTAGGCACGCAGACTTCAGTAGGTGTGGCTCGTGGGCTCTAGGGCGCGGGCTCAGTAGTTGTGGCTCAAGGGCTTAGTTGCTACAAGGCATGTGGGATCTGCCCAGATCAGGGATCGAACCCATGTCCCCTGCATTGGCAGGCGGATTCTTAACCACTGCACCACCAGGGAATTGTCTCCATTAAATTTTTTTTTAAATGATCTCTTTTTTTCAAGATTTTTTTTTTAAATTTTACTTTTGGCTGCATTGGGTCTTTGTTGCTGCGCATGGGCTTTCTCTAGTTGTAGCAGGTGGGGACTACTCTTCGTTGTGGTGCGTGGGCTTCTCATTGCGGTGGCCTCTCTTGTTGCGGAGCACAGGCTCTAGGCGTGTGGCACTTGGGCTTAGTTGCTCCGCTTCTCGGCATGTGGGATCCTCCCAGCCCAGTGATCGAACTCGTGTCCCCTGCATTGGCAGGCGGATCCTGAACCACTGCGCCACCAGGGAAGCCCTCTCCATTACGTTTTAATATTGGTGAAAAGAGCAAAACAATCAGACAAAACAATGAGGGGAATTAGAATTGCAAAGGCAGAAGCATCTGTATACAGATGACCTGAATGTTTAGGTGGAACACAACAGCATATCAAAACCAAAATTAATATACTACCAAAGTAATATGTAAATATAGTAATACAGCAAAGTAATAAGATCTAAAATTAACATACAAATCAATAGTTTTCACATAGACAATTACCAGTGTGTGGCATGGTGTAAGCAAAACAACAAAAAGAAATATTTAATTAGAAAGGAGTAAAACCTATAATGAAAATCTTAAAATGCACCCAAAAAATGCAAAAGTAGACCTGAACTAATAGAAAACCATCTCTTATGCTTGGATAGATAAATTCAACATTCTAAAGATGCTAATTCTCAAGTTAATATATAAATTTGACATCCCAATCAAAATGTCAACATGTGTTTTTTGTTTTGTTTTTCTGGAGCTAGACAAGTTGATTTCAAAGTGCATGTGGATAAATAAGTTAGAAAAATTCTCCTAAAGAGTAATGGATGTATGCTGGCCATATCAGCTATTAAAACACACTGTAACGCCGCTATAGTAATTAAAACAACGTAGTACTGGTTCATTGGTGGACAGACCAATGGAACAGAAGGAAAAGAAATAGGCCCAAACATATATAAGAATTTAGTATATTATTTAAATGGCATCTCAAAGTACGCAGGAAAAAGACATTTTAAATAGGATTGGATCTCTGGATATCCATTTGGAAAGAAAGAAAAAAAATTTTTTATACACCAAAATTAACTCCAAATAGATTAGAGATATAAATGTGAATAATGAAACCATATAAATAACGTGAAAACGTGGGTTAATTTCCTTATAATCTGGAACTGAGAAAAGCCTTTGTAGCTGTATCTTAGAATCCAGACATAGTAAAAGACTGACACATTTTGACTATATACAAAAATAGATAACTTTTGCATGGCAAACAAAACAAAACACTGTAAACAATGTTAAAAGATAAATGACAAGCTGGAAGAACATATTTGCAACTCATATTATAGACAAAGAGCTCATTTTTGCAAAATATAAAGAACTCTTTGTATAGACTCAGTAATTACACTTGTAGGAATAGGTCCTAAAGACACATCTGCAAAATACAAGAAAGCATAAGCACAAGAGTGTTCACTGTAGCATTATTTGTAATAACAAGCCATTGGAAACAGCCTAAATTTTCACCAAGAGAGGATTGGTTGTATAAATACCCAATGGAGCAACACACAGCTTTAAAAAAGAATGTGGGACACAAAGACATGTACACAAATATTTATAGCAGCACTATTTATGCTAGCCAAAAAGTAGAGATAACCCAAATGTCCATCAACTGATGAATGAATACATAAAATAAACATCCACATGATGGAATATTATTCAGCAATAAAAAAGAATGAAGTACTGACACATGCTACAGCATAGATGAAACTTGAAAACATTATGTTAAGTGAAAGAAGCCAGATATTAAAAAAAAAGTTGATTGATTTCCATTTATATGAAATGTCCCGAATAGACAAATCCATAGAAACAGAAAGTAGATTATTGGTTGCCTAGGACTGGGGGAAGGGAGTGGGGGGTAGTGAGGAATGACTGCTAATGGATATATGATTTCTTTTCAGGGTGACAAAAATGTTGTAAAATTAGATTATGGTGATGGTTACACAACTCTGAATATACTGTGAATATAAAAACCATTGAATTGTATGCTAAAAAAAAAGGAGATTCTCATGAACTCCCTTTATATATAGAGTGATATATAAAGATATAGAGTGAGTTTTAGGTTATAGTAAGTTAAAAAATCAAGGTAGAGAGCAGTGTATATTTTCTGTGTGAGAAGGAAAATTTTATTTCCTTTGCTTTTCTTTCTTTTAGTTTTGAATTTTTAAAACATTTACACTTCAAAAGTCAACTTTTTTAAAACGGAAGTATAGTTGATTTACAGTATTGTGTTAGTTTCAGGTGTACAGCAAAGTGATTCATATATATATGTATTATCTTCAGATTATTTTCCATTATAGATGATTAGAAGGTATTGAATATAGTTCCCTGTGCTACACAGTAAATCCCTGTTGTTCATCTGTTTTATATATAGTAGTGTATACCTGTTAATCCCGTACTCCTAATTTATCCCTCCCCTCCCTTTGGTAATCATAAATTTGTTTTCTGTGTCTGTGAGTCTGTTTCTGCTTTGTAAATAAATTCATTTGTATTAATTTCTAGATTCTACATATAATTAATATCATAATATTTGTCTTTGTCTGGCTTACTTTACTTAGTATGATATTTTCTAGGTCCATTCATGTTATTGCAAATGGCAATATTTCATTCTTTTTTATGACTAATATTCCACTGTATATACACCACATCTTTTTTATCCATGCATCTGTTGATGGACCCTTAGGTTGCTTCCATGTCTTGGCTATTGTAAATAATGGTGCTACGAACACTGGGATGCATGTATCTTTTTGAATTGGCGTTTTCTTCTTTTCTGGATATATGCCCAAGAGTGGGATTGCTGGATCATATGTTTTTAGTTTTTTAAGGAACTTCCATACTGTTTTCCATAGTAGCTGCACCAATTTACATTCCCACCAACAGTGTAGGAGGGTTCCCTTCCCTTTTCTCCATGCCCTCTCCAGTATTTGTTATTTCTAGACTTTTTGATGATAGCCATTCTGACCGGTGTGAGGTGCTACCTCATTGTATTGATAATTGTCAAAACTATATTTAAAAGGTATACTCAGAGATGTCTTCCTCTCATTCTGAACCCCTTCATCCTCTTACTCCCTCCCCAACTCTTTTCATTAGTTTCTACTTTATCCTAGTGTCTGAAATGGTGATATCACAGGTGGATCTTTACAATGGTAGAAACCCAACACTTGTGAGTAGTGGAGGTCATAGATTTTTGGCCTGCAAGCATCAGTTCTGCTTTCTGGTAGTAGCACCACATGGTATTTCTTTGGGAATCACCACTACTGCACCGTTGTCCTGCCCTCACCTGTCCAAGGGCAGTCATGTGACTCAAGTTATACCAATTGGATGTTCCCTCCTTGGAATATGGATCTTGATCAGAGAGATAAAAAGATGAAAATGGTTGTTCCAGTGGCAGTACCCAGACAAAATTCTTCAGCAGTTTCTACTATCTATTCTACACTCCCAGAGTTGCTCTTTTCTTAACTTAGTGTTTCAGCCTTCCTTTTATCTTCTAATCCCATCTCCGTATTTTATCTTCTTCCACGAAATTCCCCTCTTGTTTAATTGCGCCAGCATGAGTTTTGGTGCTTGCAACCCAAATACCCTGACTGACACATATGCTCCTGGATGTTAATAGGCTTGTAATTGGGATGGGGAAGAAAAACAAAATAAGAAAAAGTAGGGCCCTCATCTATTATGTTTTGTTTTTTTTTTTTAAATCAGCTTAGGTCACTTATTTATTCATTCATTCAAAAGATATTTATTGAGATAAATATGTCCCAGTCACTAGACTAGGGATACAATGGTGAGAAAAACCAGTTATAATTCCAGCTTTCATGGAGCTTAAAGTACAATGAGGGAATTTAATGTCAATAAAATAATCACATCAATAATCGTGAAATTCCTACTGTGGCAGTGTGACTGGATGATAAGAACATAGTACTTCTCATTCAAATGGGCAAAACAAATGGGGCATCTGAGCCACAGGTATTGTTTAATATAATACCTACTGGAGATCTTGGCTCAAGCTATAAAATAAGAAAGGTTGTACAAGATGTAGAATATCTCCAATATTTTGTAATGGCTGTAAATGGAAAGTAACTTTTAAAATTGTATAAAAACAAAAAAGAAAAAAAGAAAAGGCTTTGCCTTACAAGAAAAGATAAGCAAATGTATGTGTATTTATGCTTTAAGTAGAAATAAAATAATAGATATATCTCTAAAAAAAAAGAAAAGAAAATAGATATAAAGGTTGGAAAGGAAACGTCGTTATTTGCAGAACATCTATATCTAGATCATCTGTATAGAAAGGAAAAAAAAGCAAAATAAAAAGATTCATACAAATAAACAAGGTCAAGAGAATTTTACCAGATTCAAAGAAAACTTTAAAAATCATAGCATTTTTTTCTAAAACAGTAATAACCAGTAAGCAAAAGTGATAGACACAGCAACACGGTAACAAGAAAAATGAAAACATTTGTGGAAAATAATTTACCCAACATGCACAAGACTTCACGAGAGAAAAACTGAAAACTGTATTAAAGGAAATAATTTAATATTTAAATAAGTGAGGAAATGGTCTAGGATTCTGGATGTGACAGCTTAACACTGTAAAGCTGTCAATTCTTGCCAAATCAACAACTACCAATTACTCCAAACCACCTGGGAGAAAATACCGACTCCATTCTGGGAACTTAACAAATCTGCCAAGTTAAATTTTAATACAAATTATAGTAGTGAAATTAAGAAGTGAATTTTAATATAAATTATTGTAGTGAAATGAAAAAGAAGCAAATTAAAATGGAAGATCAGTTCCTAAAAGTATATAAAAGTATGGTAACAAGAAAGAATGCTGTGAATTACTTATGTGACCACTATTTTTATTTTTAACGTATAAAATGTGGAGAGGAAAGGTTAAGGAAGAATATCAAAGGATTCCAAAGCATTTCACTTGCTTTCCTCCGTCCACTTTGGACTTCTCTATGTATTGACTTATTGAATCCAAGATGGGAAGTTCCTGATGATTTCCTGAATTCTTCATTAGTAATTGTATCAAACTTCTGAACACTCATCATAAGCCTGTGTTCATCAGTCACTGTTGGGATACTCAATTGGTTTTGTTCAAACCATATGGGTTTTTTTTTTTTTGAAATTGCTTATATATTCACATAGTATTGAATTCCAATAGTACAAGATGCATAAGATGAAAAATCTCTCCCTGCCTCTGTTTCCTAGTCACTGAATTGATTTCGTTAATCAACAGTTGAATTTCTTTTTCTACTTTATTTTGAGAATTATAGTGGCAATCCACACATTCTCTTCTTTACCGTGCTTTTTATCACTTAAAATATATATCTTGGAGATGACTGCATGTCCATATCTGTCTTCCTTATTTTTTATGGAAGCATATGATTCCATTATATGGATGTACTTAAATTTATTAAACCAATCCCTTCTGATGGACATTAGGTTTTTCACAATCTTTTGAAAAGAAACACAATGAAAATGAAAATATATGTCTTTTCAATCATGTGCAACTAGATCTTTAGGATAAATTCTTGGTAACAGAATTGCTGGACACAGTGTGTATTAGTTTATAATTTTGATAAGGGTAACTTAACTGTCCTCTGATGAGGCTGTACAGATTTATGCTCCCAGCAATGTATGAGAGTGATTGCTTTGCCACACCTTTTCTAACACCTTATTTTATTAAACTTTATAGGCATTGAGAGATTAAAAAAATAGTATCTCAGGGCAGTTTTTAATTATCTTATGGGTAAGACTGTATTCATATATTGAAATCTATTTGTATTTCTTTTACTGTAGAATCCCTGGTCATAGTTATTTATAAAGTTTTTATGTAACAGGCAATTTATAACTTCACTATTTGTCTCTGACTTAGTGTTAAGGAGTCTGTAATCACTGGGTCTTTAGGTCTTTATATAAAATAAAATTATAAAATAAAACAGAATCAGAATACCTCACAAGATAAATGTAGTTACTGAGTTATTGTTAGGTAACCACCCTTATAACTATAATCCAGGTCACCCAGGTGACTAGAACTTTGCCATTTATCCTGGAAGTCCGTCCGTGGCTCCATTCTGATCTCAATACCCTCCCTTCTTCCAAAAGTATCCATTATCCTGTCTTTTATAGTAATCACTTGCTTGTGTTTCTTTATAGTTTTTCACTGTGGGCAATCCTAGATACTATAGTTTAGTCTTGTCCATTCAAAAAATTATGTCTTTAAGGGGATTTTAATCTTCAGGATTTCACTCCATTTTTCTTTTCCTTACACTTTTTCAGATGAAGATTCCAGGACTTTTGATGTGTAGTTTCCCACAGTCTGGATTTTGCTTTTGGTATAGTTCAACACTCTCCTCTATCCTGTTTTTCCCGCAAATTGGCAGATGGAGCCAGATGCTTTATCAGACTTAGGTAAAACTGCATTGAAAAGACCATAGGTGGTGCTGTGTTCCTTCATCAGCAGGCACACAATGTCTGGTTTTCATTCTTTTTGTGATAGTAGCAGCTTTTGATGCCCAATCTCTAGATCCAATAATTTATCAGAAGTTGAAAAATAGTGATATTCGAATTCAATAATTTTTTTTCATTTATTAGTTAGAATATCTTTTATAACAATGCTATTTTTATAGCCAGTAGCCAATAGTGCAATTTCATATGGGAAATATAGGATAAATGTTTGATTCTCTCTTACCAGTCTTCAGATAGTGAATTGAATCTCTATCACAATCCAAAACTGATCAACCAGTTTTAAAAACCTATGGATTAAAACATATGAGTTTCAACCAGCTGCTACTGAATCATTTGGACATGACTCTTTCCTTGCTATGTGGTGTGAAAATATGTTCCAGACTCATCCTATACTTCTTTCTGTCTCAGGCAAGAAATGAATCCTTTCCCCCGCAAAACCCTTGTTTCTCTTAGTGAGACAATGTATTTCAAGACCATAATCTTGGTACAAGGATTGTTAATTATAATTGGATTGGTCATTGTTTCTAGGCCTCTTCAATGGGCAGAGCTAGGAAAAGTGTGCATGTGCGCACACGCACACACACACACACACACACACACACACACACACACACACACACACACACAAAACAAAACACCTCAGGCATTCACACTGATACTTCCAATTCAAAGTCAGCCTTGCAGGATGTTTCCCTTAACCTCTTGCATGTTGTTTTTTTTCTCTTATTGCTTTGACTATATTGTGCCATTCCCTTCTGGCCTATAAAGTTTCTGCTGAAAAGTCAACTGATAGACTTATTGGAGTTGGTTTTCTCTTGCTGCTTTTGATATTCTTTTTTTTTTCTTTAATTTTGCCATTTTAATTATAATGTGTAAACTCCTTTGCGTTCATCTTGCTTGGGACTCTTTGTGATTCTTAGACCTGGATGTCTGTTTTCTTTCCTAGGTTAGGGGTGTTTCAGCTATTATTTCCTCAATTAATCCCTTTGACCCTTTCTCTCTCTTCTCCCTCTTGGACTCCTATAATGCAAATGTTAGATGCTTTATGTGGTCCCAGAGGCCTCTTAAACTATCCTCATTTAAAAAAATTCTTTTTTCTTTTTTCTGTTCTGTTTGGGTGATTTCCACTACTCTGTCTTCCTGTTCACTGATCTATTCCTCTTTATCTTCTAATCTACTGTCAATTCCTTGTAGTATATTTTAAAATTTCACTTATTATATTCTTCAGCTCTACTTGGTTCTTTATATTTTGTGACTCAAACTTATCACTGTGTTCATCCATTCTTCTCCCAAGTTTGTTTAGCATCTTTATGTTCATTACCTTCAAGTCTTTATTGGTTAAGTTGCTTATCTCCAGTTTGCTTAGTTCTTCCTCTGGCGTTGGGTTTTGTTCCTTCATTTGGAACATATAATTCTATCTCCTCAGAGGAATATGTCAAAATGACTCCTCATTTTGCCTAATTTTCTATGTTTATTTCTATGTATTAGATAGGTTGGTTATGTTTACT
Source organism: Hippopotamus amphibius kiboko (assembly GCF_030028045.1). Classification (NCBI taxonomy): domain Eukaryota; kingdom Metazoa; phylum Chordata; class Mammalia; order Artiodactyla; family Hippopotamidae; genus Hippopotamus; species Hippopotamus amphibius. The sequence continues at coordinate 118,416,584 of NC_080191.1, read as the reverse complement.
GATCTTGGAGAAATGGTCTTATGTAGGCAAGTTCCTATGCAACCCACACCACACTCCCCTCTGGTCGCCAGAGCTATATGCTCTAGGGGTGCCAGCTATGTGGGCTGAGTGAGCCCTTCTGTTGTGATGGGCTAACTAACGTGGGTGCTCTGGTAGGTGGGGCTGGTATGGCTGGCTGTGTGGCCCAGGGTGTCCCAGGCTGGTATTGGCCTTCTGCAGGGCAGGCTGGGTCCTGGTCTGGCTGGGTGCATAATCTGGGGGTAGTGGTGTCCGAGGGCCAGTGCTGGCCCACTGGTGTGCAGGCTTGGGCTCTGATGTGGCTGGCCACAGGGCCCAGGGTTTTTGGGATTGGTGCTCATCTGCGGGGAGGTAGGCCAGGTCCTGGGGCAGCTGGCTGTGGGCCTGAGTGGGCTAGGGCTTGTGCTGCTCCACTGATCAGAAGGTCTTGGTCTTGGGTGGCTGGGGAGGCCCAGGACTGCTGCGGGGCCGTTGGTGAGCAGGTAGGCCCCCAGCACCCACAGGCTAAAGGGAGCACTCCTATATGGCACTTGCCAGCTCCTGTGTCCTTGTGGTAGATGAGCTCCCCCAAATGGCTGCTGCCAGCATCTGTGTCCTCAAGGGGAGTCCCAGGTGCTTCCTGCCTCTCCAGGAGGATATCCAAGATCAGCAAGTCAGTCTGACCCAGTGTTGTTTCAAACTACAGCCTCTGTGCTGAGTCTTAGAGAGTGTGAGAGTTTGTGTGTATAGTTTAAGAGTGGAGTCTCTGTTTCCTACAGCCCTCTGGATCTCCCAAGCATAAGTCCCACTGGCCTTCAAAGCCGGATGTTCTGGGGGTCATCTTCCTCATGCAGGACCCCCTAGCTGGGAAGCATGATTGCGGCTTGGACCCCTCACTCTTTGGGGAGAACCCCTGCAATTGTGATTATCTTCCCATGTGTGAGTTGCCTTCCCTGGGGTGTGGGTCTTGACTATACTCCATCTCCACCTCTGTTACTAGCATCAGTGTGGTTCCTTCTTTACGTCTTTAGTTGGAAATCTTTTCTGTTAGTTTTCAGGTCATTCTCGGCTGTAGCTGCTCTGTAAATAGTCGTAATGTCTGTGTGCCTGTGGGAGGAGGTGAGCTCAGTGTCTTCTCAGCCACTTCCTCTGCTTGATCCTCTCAGGTCTTGCTTTTAAAATTTGTTAGGCAGGAAAAAAAATCTGTTAGGCAGCATCAGAGCTATGTTTAGTGTAAAGCTAATTCCACCCCCTTCCCCCACCCCCAGTACTGAGACAAGAGCATTCTGAGTTCTCTACCCAATATGCTATGAATTATGAGGTTTTTCAGCCTGACTGGAGGGCACAGGCACTAAATCTGGCCCTGTGTGAGTGCCACGTACTTTTCCTTTAACCTCTTCTGATGGTTCTTTCCTCAGCCTCAGATTGTACCTCAGACACCTGCTCTGAGGAGACAGTCTCCTCAATAAGTCATGTTGGAAAAACTGGACAGCTACACATGAAAGAATAAGATTAGAACATTTCCTCACACCATACACAAAAATAAACTCAAAAGGGATTAAAGACCTAAATATAAGACCTGAAACCATAACACTTTGAGAAGAGAACATAGGCAGAGCACTCTTTGACATAAATTGTAGCAATATTTTTTTTGGATCTGTCTCCTAAGGCAAAAAATAAATAAACAGGACCTAATTAAACTTAAAAGGCTTTGCACAGCAAAGGAAACTACTGAGGAAACAAAAAAGACAATCTACTAAATGGGAGAAAATGATTGCAAATATTATGATCAATAAGGGGTTAACATCCAAAATATATAAACAGCTCATAGAAAGCAATATCAAAAAACAAACACCCTGATTAAAAAATGGCCAGAAGGGGGATTTCCCTGGTGGCACAGTGGTTAAGAATCTGCCTGCCAATGCAGGGGACATGGGTTCGATCTCTAGTCTGGGGAGATCCCACATGCTGTGGAGCAACTAAGCCCATGTGCCATAACTACTAAGCCTGTGTACCACAACTATTGAGACCGTGCACCACAACTACTGAAGCCCTCACACCTAGAGCCCATGTTCTGCAATAAGAGAAGTCACGGCAATGAGAAGCCTGTGCACTGCAATGAAGAGTAGCCCCCCGCTCGTCACAAACAAAGAAAGTCTGCAAGCAACTAGAGAAAGCCTGTGAGCAGCAACAAAGATTCAACACAGCCAAAAAAAAAAAAAAAAAAAAGGGCCAGAAGACCCGAATAGATATTTTTCCAAAGAAGTCATACAGATTGCTAACAGGCACATGAAAAGATGTTAAATATTGCTAATAGAGAAAAGCACATCAAAACCACAATGAAACATCACCTCACACCTGTCAGAATTGCTAACATCAAAAAGTCTACAAACAATAAATGTTGGAGAGGATGTGGAAAAAAGGAAACCAATGCACACTGTTGGTGGGAATGTAAATTTGTGCAGACACTGTGGAAAGCAGTATGGAGGTTCCTCAAAAAAACAAAAATAGAACTACCATACGATCCAGCAATTTCACTCCTGGGTATATATATCTGAAAAAAACTAAAACATTAACTTGAAAAGATACATGCATCCTAATGCTCATAGCAGCATTATTTAAAAGAGCTAACATATGGAAGAAACCCAAGTTCATCAACAAATTAATGGATAAAGAAGACATTATATATATATATAATATATATATACACAATGAACTATCACTCATCCATAAAAAGAATAAACTTTCACAGCATTGCACCAATGTGGATGGACCTAGAGAATATTATGTCTTGTGAAATAAGTCAGAGAAAGACAAATACTCTATGATATTGTTTACATGTAGAATCTGAAAAATAAAATGAATATATATAACAAAACAGAAAAAGACTCACAGATATAGAGAGAACAAAGAAGTGGTTACCAGCGAGGGTGAGGGAAGGGAGGAGGGGCAAGATAGGGGATTAAGAGGTACAAATTACTATAAATAACACTGATAAGCAATAAAGATGTATTATACAGCAGAGGGAAATACAGCTATTATTTTGCAATAATTTTAAATGGAGTATAATCTATAAAAATATTGAAATGCTATGCTGTACACCTGAAACTAATGTAATATTGTAAGTCGATTATACTTCAATTAAAAAAGAGTTTAAAAAAAAAGAATGACCCCCTAATTTCTAATGTGGGTAGTGGGTGCATGGTGATTGTCAGGTACTGAGATAAGGGAGACCAAGTATCTCCACTTAAATAGAAAAGGTGTAACAAAAGGACAGATTGTGGGGTGTGTGGAAGGACAAAAGGAAGGCAAGGCAGAGAGACGTCTCAGGTAAGGAGGACACTTCCACCTGCCACGGGTTTCTGTTGCAGATGAATTTGCCCTTTCCCCACCAGAGGCCTGGTCTCAGTCCTCCAAACCTTAAAGAGCAGCTCCAATTGCAAAAACAGATTCTCAGGAAAGCATATGGATGGAGATCAGAGAGAAGAAGCTTACTGTGGGGTTTCTGTCTTAGTCAGCTTGGGCTGCTCTACAAAATACTGCAGACTGGTGGCTTAATCAATAGACACTTACTGCTCACAGTTCTGGAGGCTGGGAAGTTCAAGATCAAGGTACAGGCTGGGTTCCTGGTGAGGACCCTCTTCCTGGTTTGTAGATAGCTACCTTCCTGCTGTGTCCTCACAAGGCCTTTCCTTGTGCGTGCTCATAGAGAGAGGGCTATCTTCTCCTTATAAGGATCCCACCCTCATGATCTCATCTAAACCTGATGGCTTCTGGAAGGCCCTACCTCCAAATACCATCACATTGAGGATTAGGGCTTTAACATATGAATTTTGGTGATGGTGGTGGTGGGGGATGGCGCCACAAGCATTCAGTCCATAACAGTCTCTTTCAGCCAGAATGGGAAGTGCTTGTTCTCGTGGTCACCCAGTCTTCATAAACATCTCATGTCATGTGGACCCCTGGCACAGGTGGCTCCAAGATGTTCCCAATTCCTTACAGGAAGAAGAAATTAAGCACTGACTTATAGAACTTAATAGCAAAGCCCCTCTGAACAGCCCTCCATGATCAGATTGGTTCCAGTGACTTCTGTGGGCTTCTTGCAGACCCTGCTCTTTAGCCTGGAAGAGTGGAAGAGGCACAACTGATTTATTAACAATGATTTCCCCTAATCTCCCTGCCCTTATCCACTACCCCTTCTTTTATCTGCAAGTAAATTTAAAAATGGGAAAAATTACGTGTGAATAATTTCCAGAATAAACACAGCAGCACATTCTTGGTAGCTGTATAAGGTTTTGTAAACAGAAGCATGTTTGATTAGTATAGCTGTGTGGAGAACAAAAGCCATTTTCTCCAGAAACACAGAGCTAGAAGCATTTGTCTTGGAAATGCAGAATAGTTTAAAGTATTGCCACGGGACAAAGAGATTGTTCCCTGGCACAAACTCACTGATTTTTACTAAAAAAATTTTTTTTTCGGGATTTGATGTTGATCATGTCACACCACCGTGTGTTCCAAGGGTTAGGCTATGGATTCTTTCTCAGTCTGCCGTGAACTGCCTCTGTCCAGTGATTTCCTCTCTAGTCATGGAGGCCCAACACTCCAGTCTCTGTTTCAACTTCAGAAGAGGGATGAAAGGAATTGGCAGCGTCAATAACATTATCATTCTCTGTGTGTTGGTTTTGCTCTGCTAATTGCTGCACCCTTTAACAAGCTTAACAGTCCCACTTGCTTAACAAATGTTAGAAACCGGAACTGTGGTTCCAACGGCTCCAAAGAAAACAGGACAAGTATTGTTGGCTTGCATATTTCCTTCTTGCAGTAAACTGGAGTTCAAAGAAGCTATAGAACTCAGAGGTAGGCATTTCATGTGTAATTGCAGGCAACAAACATTTATTGTTAAAGATTCCTTTAATGTTTCCTTCTTGACACAGCGGGGCCTTTATAACAGATGGGGTCTAGATGCAAACACTGAATTATTTCTAACTGAGGTTATCAGAGGTTATCTGTAGGGTTGATGAGTGGGGGAGAACCCTGATGACTCCTTGATTTTCTTCCCTGTACCCCCGTTTCTTTGTACTAACTTCAAACATACGAAGAACAGCATTGTAAAATACAACAGAAATAACGACGGATTCAGAGTTTTTTCCCATCCTGTTCATTTATTTGGGGCTACACCAATCCACATTTCCTAAGGTCTCAGCAACAATTACCCAGGTTCCACAATCCATTGGATTGACCAAGTCTGGCTTACACTGCAACGTAGGAAGTAAGCGCTCTCTCACAGGAGGCCGAAACTCTAGGAAAGTAGACAAAACCTGGATGCATATGTGACTGTCACCAGTGTATTCAGACCCATCCGTTGCTTAAAGGTAAATAGCTCTGGGTACATCTCTACTCAGATAGCTGTACTAAGAGTCCTAGGGGTTGCTTGGCTGGTTGGAGAAGGCCTGAGATTGTACTGTGAAGACATCTGCAGGAATTTTAAACAGAATTAATGTCACAGAGGGTCAAAGAGAAGGGACATTCCTTAGGTGATATGTAGGAGAAGCTGTGGATAAATGGAGTCCAGGGTAAAGGTACTGATGAAAGCTATGACTTCAGGGTCCAGAGTCTCCTTGAAGCCCATCCTCGAGCCTCTAGGGAATCTGTGGAGTCCAGGTTAAGAGCTGCGGCTGTGGCAGCTGCCTGCCCAGACAGTAAGTTAGTGTGGTACAGGCCAGAGAAGGCAGAAGGAGGAGCAGATGGAAGGGAAGGCTGTTCTGCTCTGAACACGAGAGGGAAGTCTGAAAGGATCCGGGGGCCCTGGGATGTTCCTGATAGAGTGGCTCAGATTACAGGAGGCCTCTTTGGAAAGTCTCAGCAAGGACAGCAAGGCTGTGATCCTAAAAAGACCCCAGGCAATTCTCATACATGGCTGAAGATTTTCTTTTCGACTGTTCACCGGGAAACAGATATCATTCATTTGAAAACAATAACAACTTAATGTTTGTCATCAGGGAGTCCATGCCATCTATAGTAACAGTATTTTATTTTTCTCCTCATCTTTAGTGGAAAGCGGGAGTCACTTCTTTGGCTTATAGAGCCCTTTTGTCCTCACAATGAGTCTGAGGTCAGCACTGTAGAGAGGAGCTGAGGCTCTGGGCAGTTTTGGGACTTGCCCTGGTACCTATAGTGGGTAGAGGCATGACTCCAAGCTCGGTGCTCTTTTCATCATATCCTCTACTTGGTTCTTGGTCAGACAGGTCCTACTTTTTGTGCTTAAGATTTCACTGCATCGCTAACTTTCATCCCTGTGACAAAGATCATCAACTACTTCCCTGCTCTTTGCCTCGACCATTTGTTTGATGGTGTTGGCTATCTTGCAAGCAGCTAGGAGGCACCAGGATCCATGACCCTGCATGAAATGCGGGCACTAGGAACATATCACTCCCACAAACGGAGTCCTCTGGTTACCCCAGAGTGGGGACCAGGAGCTCTGCTTCCCCTGCCCCTCCACAAGGAAAGAACAACCCAATCTATTCAGAGTTAGGGAACTTTGGAAAGATGCCAAGGTATCCAAGCCTAGAACTGACAAGGTCCAGAGAAGAAATTCAGTTCCAAAAGGAAGAGGTGTGTGTGGAGACTCAAAAAGCTGTTCCTGGGGAATCTCGGGCACATAGAAAACAAGAAGCCGCCGACAAGTGGGACAGCTTTACTTCCCTGATGTAGGGAGCTGCTATATGAGGATCCAAAGTCTGCTCAGGAGGGAACCTCCCTGTTCACACCAGAGCATCCTGTGGATACCTGTTCATGGCTGAAAGAAGGTTCTGGGTGAAGACAGAGCAGAGGATGGCTCGAAAGAGGACTACTATGCGTACCTGTCAGGGGTGATGGGGAGCAGACCACAGGAGAGTCACACTATCTTGGGAGATGTGGGGATTACCACATTAGTGGAGGGTGTGATGCTGACCTCGTGAGACTGGGAGGAAGCTTATACCCCCCAAGAGGGACCTCTGGGCAAAGGGACCCTTCCTGAAGCCACCATAACTAAAATCAGGGAACCAATTCTCGTTCCAGATCACCAGGCTCTTGGACTACTGGGGTTTCTACATTACTTACTTATTTGTGGAGATGGATTTTCTTTTTTCAGCAAAATCTTTTGTTTACAAAGTTTGGACCAAGTTACAGGGTTGTCTGGTGAAGAAACTTCCCCAAGGCTCTGCCCATGATTTTGACTGAGGTCAAACTGCTCAGGTGCACACTTTGCTGGTGCCAGGATTATGTTATGATACAGTTTTCTCCAGCTGAAATTGTTGGCTTGTAACCCACCTGGCAGGCCCACAAACAGGCAGGATTAGTGTGTGGGTCACCTGAAAAATCATGTGAACCCCTTACCATCTGCAAGTCTTTGTGTTTGGGCAATTTAGCAAAGGGAGGAGTTTCCTGGGAACTTCTTGTGTTTGGCATAATCTTTTGCCAATGATTTACTTCCCTCAGCATTGTTGAAGATTAGGTGGTGGTTTATCAAAAACTGTAGCAGGAAAAAACTTATTATTGCTAAGACTGCAGGTATTGGCTGACTGCAAGTTTCTGGCTAGAAGGTAAGCTCTGATTTATTGGATTTGTATTTTCTGAAAGAGTTACATGTAAAGTGAAAACCAAACCAAAACAAACAAACAAAAAAACCCCCACTGATGAATGGAGATCTCTGCTGTCCTAGAGTTTGGCTGGAGTTAGAGCTTCTGTTGAATGAGAGGGAGGTACTGCAGGTAACCACCCAGAGCCTGGGCTTTGGGCACACGTAGACCCAAGTTAAAGTCATGGCTCTGCTAAGTGTGTCATTTTGGCAAATTATTTAACCTTCAGTTTGCGTCTTCTTAATTCTATTAGTTTTTTGGTAAGTTATCTTGGATTTTCTATGTAGGCAATCACATTTTCTACAACTAGAGATATTTTTGTTTCTTCCTTTCTAATGTTTGTAGCAGAAATTCTTTTTCTCTTGTTTCACTGTGTTGGATAGACTTAGTAGAATGATGGTGAAACTAACAGTGATAACGGACATCCATAACGTATTCCTGGTCTTGATGGGGATGTTTTAGATGCTTCATATTAAGCAAGATCAGTGCCATATGTTCTGGTAGATGTTGTCTGTCAGCTTAAGAAAGTTTCCTTGTGCTTTTTAAAAAGCATGTATGGATGTCAAATTTTATCCTGTTGTTAGCATCTACTGAGCCAAAATGATCACACAGCTTTTCTTCTTTAATCTGTTAAAATAATGCATTTCATTAATTGTTTTCCTGTTAATGAATTACTTTCCTATTGCAAATAATCCTTAAATTCCTCAGATAAAACCTAATCAATGCACCTTGCTTTTTAACATTGCTGGATTTGATTTGATCATCTTTTATTTAGAATTAAAAAATCAAAGATTATTAGAGAACTGCAAATGAAAACCACAACATATCACCTCACTCAGATGCTAGTCAGAATGGCTAGCATCAAAAAACCCACAAATAACAAATGCTGGCGAGGAGGTAGAGAATAGGGAGCCCTCAGACATTGTTAGTGGGAGTGTAAATTGGTGCAGCCACTATGGAAAACAGTACAGAGGTTCCTCAAAAAACCGAAAATATAACAGAATTACCATATGATCCAGCAATTGCACTCCTTGGTATATACCCCAAGAAAACAAAAACACTAATTTGAAATGATACATGCACCCCAATGTACATCGCAGCACTATTTACAACAGGCAAGATATGGAAGCAACCCAAGTGTCCATCAACAGGTGAAAGGATAAAGAAGATGTGGTATATACATACAATGAAATTATTACTCAGCCATTAAAATAACAAAATTCTGCCATTTGCAGCAACGTGGATGGACCTAGAGAATATTATGCTTAGTGAAACAAGTCAGACAGATAAAGAGAAATACTGTATGATATCACTTACAGGGGGAATGTAAAAATTAATACAAATGAATGCATGTGGAACACTGAAACAGACTCACAGGGAGAGTAAACAAACTAGTGGGGACCAAAGGGGAGAGGAAAGGGGCCGGAGGCAAGCAAGGGTAGGGGATTAAGAAATATGAACTACACTAGGCATCAAATTGATAAGCAACAAGGATATATTAAACTAGCAAGGGAATTATAGCCATTATTTTGGAATAACTTTTAATGAAATATAATCTATAAAAGTACTGAATCACTATGCTGTACACCTGAAAGTAATCTGATATTCTAAATCAGCTATACTTCGATAAAAAAAAAAATCTAAGCTTGAAAGTGATATTCAGGTATCATCTTCTTGTGTGCTATCTTTATCAGGTTTTGTGACTATAATTTTTAATGAATAGTGTTGATTTCAGGAAGCAGGCCAGGAGAGAGGGATGGACATGCTGACGAAGCTCCAGCTCTCCCTGTCGGTCACCCTGCTGTTTGCCTGTGGCTTCCTCTACCAGTTCACCCTGAAGTCCAGCTGCCTCTTCACTTACTTGCTTCCCTACAAGCCTCAGCAGGGGCTGCAAGCCCTCCTGGGCCATGGGCGCAGCATTGTGTTCCTGGAGACTTCAGAGAGAGTGGAGCCATCCCCGCTGGTCTCCTGTGCTGTGGAGTCAGCTGCTAAGGTTTACCCTGAGCAGCCCGTGCTGTTACTAATGAAAGGGCTCAACAATTCCATGCCGCTGCCCCCAAACGCCACTTCTCCAGCCCTTTCCCTCCTCTCAGCAATAGACAATGTTTTCCTCTTCCCTTTGGATATGAAAAGCCTGTTTGAAGACACACCGTTGTTCTCGTGGTACGCTCAAGTAAGTGTTCAGAGAATCTCAGAATGTCAGTGGTGGGAGGGACCAGAGAAAATAGGTCCAATCTAGTCATTTTCTAGACGGTACACTGAGGGTAAGGACTCAGTGTCAGAGATAGGCTAGAACCCAGATCTTTTGACTCTTGCCTGGTCTTCTTTCAACAGAGTTGAGTCCTGATTCAAAGAAACAGGAGAGACTTAATTTAGGCTATTTTTACCTATTTTATTTCAGCTTATATCTTACAATTTCTTGAGACTATTCTTAATTGAATGAGTTTCTATATCTTTTCTAGGTGTATAGACCACTCATTTTTCACTGACAGGTTTTTTTTACTTTCTTTGGTTCTCCTTAAGAACTAGAGTTTATTTGGATTTACCAATCAACACTTGAGAAAAATGTGCAAAGGATACCAAATTCTGAATTCAATAATATATGCAAATGTAAAATATGAGTATCTGCAACATTATCAAACAAATGGTGAAACACATTTAGAGAAACACATAGGCTTCAGCAAGGATCAGAAGAGCATAAGAACCTTGCATGAAGTCACATACTTAGAACACTGAATGAGAAGCTGAAATAAGGTTTTATACCTAAACTCTGTCACAGTTCAGTGTGACTCCAGGAAATTTATTTAACCTTTCTTAGATCTCTCAGTGACAGATTTAAATCCATCTATGTTAAACTTTTTTGCACCTGAGGGGGAAAATTAGGTAATATTTAACCTGAAAAATGACGTAAATAGAAAATGCATAAAAGATCAGGTGGGTGCTGCTGTATAAGACTGGGTTATATCAAGATATGACCAAGAAACTCCTGGGGCTCATAGGAATTTTGTGTGAAATCTCCTTCTATCTTTCCCTTTAAAGGACACTTGTAGTAGCATTTAGGGCCCATGATAATCCAGGATAATCTCCTCAGCTCAAGATCCTTAATTTTTTAATTAAAAAAAATTTTTTTAAAAATTTTTAAAAATTTACCGCAGGCTGTGTGACCTTTTTTAGACTAATTCAGATCACATGACTCCTTTCTTCCAACCCTTCCAAATCATTTCAGTCTTTACCCACCCTATGGGATCTGCCCTCCCTTCTTCACCCCACCCCCACCCCTCTCTGATTTTGTTTCCTACCCCTCTCCCTTCATTACTGGGCACTGCTGTTTTCCTGTTCCTGTACATAGTGAGTATGCTCCTGCCCCAGGGCCCTTGCACGTGAGGTTTCCTCTACCTAGAGCCCTCTTGTCAGAGATAAGAGCATGGTTCATCCATCCACTTCATCCAAGTTTCTGCTCAAACCCAATATAAGATAGTGCTCCATCCTGCCCCTTCACAGCCCCCTTGCCTGACTTTTTTCCTGCATAGTCCTTATGAATACCCAACATATGATATATTTTATTTGTTTATTGTCTATCTCCTGCCAGTGAAGATTCTTGTCTGTTTGTTCACTGCTGTATCCTTAGCAGCTTAGAGCTTAGTGAATGGTAAGTAGGCCTTCGATGAATATTATTAAAGGAATTAATGAGTGGATGAAGGCATGGATGCATTTTAAGATTCTTTTACCAGTTTCTCAAAAAGCATAGATATTAATCTATCCTATAGTTTCATAGTTTATTTTTTTATCAGTTCTCAGCATTTTTAGGCCTTATGAAAAATCCTTTCTTCACAGTTTCATATTTGTGGTTAATTTCCATCCTGCTGAAAGTGACTCAGACAGTTCATTGTGAAATCCCTTCTGGGTTTCATCTTTCTATTGGAAGAAAACAATTTCATGAAATCTCCGAAAGCTGCTAGAACCTTGCCACTGATACTGATTGCTGTAAACTTTTTACTTAAAGGCAACTTTTTGGGTGGAGGTAATTTTGGTAAATTCGCAAAATTGGGCTCTTGGCAGATAGATTTTTGGGAAGTTGGCTTGCTTCCTTCTCAGCTACCCCCCTGTGCCTGGTCTCTTGCTGCAACAGGCAGCACGCCACCCCCCACCCCATCCTGTCTTCCTCTGCCCAGGGGCTAATAATTTGCACTTGCTCCTGCAGGTCAACAGCAATGCAGAGAGATACTGGCTCCACATCAGTTCAGATGCATCCCGCCTGGCCTTCATCTGGAAGTATGGCGGTATCTACATGGACACCGATGTCATCTCCATCAGACCCATCCCTGAGGACAACTTTCTGGCTGCACAGAAATCTCAGTTCTCTAGCAATGGGGTGTTTGGATTCCTTCCCCACCACCCTTTCCTGTGGGAGTGCATGGAAAACTTTGTGGAAAATTACAATCCAAAAATTTGGGGCCACCAGGGTCCCCAACTGATGACAAGGATTTTGAGAGTATGGTGCAAACTCAGAGACTTCCAGGAGGTGAGTGACCTCAAGTGTTTAAACTTCTCTTTCCTACACCCCCAAAGATTCTACCCTATCTCTTTCCAAGCGTGGAGGCGCTACTATGAAGTCTGGGACACAGAGCCGAGCTTCAACGAATCCTATGCCCTGCATCTGTGGAACTACATGAACCAGGAAGGGAAGGCTGTGGTTAGAGGAAGCAACACGCTGGTGGAAAATCTCTACCGTAAGCACTGTCCCAAGACATACAGGGACTTGCTTCAAGGTCCACAGGGGCTGGTGACTGTGGAGCAGGGCTCAGGTAACAGATAGAGCCAATGCTGGCTCACTGGTGCTGCATCGTGGAACTGGCCACTTCCTGGAGTGCCAGGCTTTCACCTGATCTCCACTCCCCGAGGTGTGCATAGGCTCACTCACATGTCAGTAACAGTTACCACTTTGCACATCATTCCACCAAAAGACTATTAGAACCAATACATGAATTCAGTTAAGTGACAAAGTCAATACACAAAAATCAGCTGCATTTCTAACCACTAATAATGAACCAACAGGAAGAAGAAGAAAACAATCCTATTGACATCTGCATCAAAAAGAACAAAACACCTAGGAATAAATTTAACTAAGGATGGGAAAGGCCTGCACATTGAAAACTTTAGGATATTGTTGAAGAAATTGAAAAAGATACAAAGAAATGGAAAAATATCACATGTTCGTGGGTTGCAAGGATGAATATTGTTAAAATGTCCATTCTACCCAAAGCAATGTACACACAGAAAGCAATCCCTTCCAAAACTCCAATGGCATTTTTCACAGAAATAGAGCAAAGGATCCTAATATTTGTGTGGAACAACAAAGGACCAGGACTAGCCAAAGTGATCCTCAGAAATGAGAACGGGCTGGAGGCAGCTTACTCCCTGACTTCAAACTATATTACGAAGCTACAGTACCCAAAACAATTGTGTGATCCTGGCACCAAAACAGGCACATGGACCAGAGGAACAGAACAGAGAGCCCAGGAATAAACCTAAACAGATGTGGTCAGTTTATTTACAACAAAAGAGTCAAGAACATACAACCGGGAAAGGGCAGTCCCCTCAAGAAACAGTGCTGGGGAAACTGGACACCACACACCAAAGAACCATACTGGACACAGTCTACACTGCACACAACAGGGACTAAATCCCCACAATTTTCCACATCAAGACCTTCCTCTCCTGGGTTCTCTGAAGATGGATCCCCCACCCCACCAGCAATCAGTCGCACACAGGAAGTTTCTCCCCACTTTTCCTCACTTCTCTTCACTTTTTCCTCACCTTTTCCTCCCGGTGGGCCCTCCCCAGGAAGGTCCTGAGAAAACTGTGCTCCTGTCTGCATGGACGCAGCCCTGTATGGTCCTCAAGCTGAAACTCCAGCGGGTCCTAAAGAGACAGCACTGACAGCACCGACGCCGCCCTGGAGTGTCCGGAAGCAGAAGCCCTAGTGGTGCTGGAGGAGGTGGATCTCCTGGTAGGTCGCGAGGATGAAACACTCACGTGCCACGCGTCATAATCGAGGGCTCAGCGCCCCCTGTGGGCGGGGTGGGGAGTGCAGGTCACGCATGTCAGCCAGGGTGGACTGCGCCTATAATAGAAAAATCCTAAAAACCATTGGTGTGTAAAATATAGACGTTTATTTCTCTCTCACGTAAAAGCCTGAAGGCATGCAGATCAAGGCGGGTACGGTCACTGCAGTCACCAGGAACCTATGCTTCTTGCATTTTTCTGCTTGCCATCCTTAGCATCTGCAGCCCATGGTCCACAGGGCAGCTTGATTTCCAGCCCATCATTTCTGCATTTCAGGCAGCAGGATGAAGGAAAGAGGAAAGGTGCACTTCCCTTATTTTATGAAGACTTCCTGCAAGTACTGTATAACACTTCCCCTTACATCCCATTGACCAGAATGCAGCTGCTAGAGAGGCTGGGACATTTTAGGAGGAAGAGAAATTGGGTGTTAGGATAGACAGCTAACATGTATGCTACATGTTAAATTTACTTCTGTAAGATTAATTACAGGATCTGTTAGAGAATTGGCTGGGGAAAAAAGAGACTTGATTTCTAGTCCTGTTTCATTAAAACATTCAGTCAGTAATATTAATTGAGTCCCTTCTGTGTGCCAAGCACTAATTTAGATGCTGAAGATACAGCTGGATCAAGCAGACAAGGTCCTGTCTAAGTCAGATTGGGCTGCAGTAACAAAGTACTATAGACTGGGTGGCTTATAAACAGCAACAATTTATTTGTGGCAGTTCTGGAGGCTGGTAGTTCAAGATCAGGGTGCCAGCATGATTGGGTTCTAGTGAGATCCTCTTCCGAGTGGCAGATGGCACACTTCTTGTTGAATCCTCATATGGTGGAAAAGAGCAAGGGAACTCTGTGGGGTCTCTTTTATAGGGGAACTAACTCCTTTCATGAGGGTTCCACCCTTGTGTCCTAATTACCTCCCAAAGGCCTCACTTCCTAATATCATCAATTTGGGGGGTAGGATTTCAACATATGAATTTTGGGGGGACAAACATTCAGTTCATTGTGGGACCCCAGTACTTAAATCGTGATGACTGCCCATGTCACTGCTAGGATAGTTTCCTCTGCTCCCTAGTGTGTCTGCTATTCCCTACTTTACCCCAGATGGCTTATAAAAGCAAATTATAGATTCAAATTTTAAAAACTTCTACAGTCACATAAAAATTTAACTCCTCTTTCTAGGAGGTGTGAGAATTAATATTTTTCTGCAAATATTCATCAGCCAAGATTTTCTAGAACTTTCTTTTTGGTAATTCGCTTTAAGAGAAACATAAGTTTATATTTTTTTCCAAATTTAAAATTATGATGCTTTTTCAAATGACATCCACCCATCCCCTTTCACTCTATTTCCCCCTTTGAGAATCACTGCTCTGTCTTATTAAAAAATACCCACAGCATAAAAAAAAATACCCACAAGTCATGTCTCCCATCCCAGCTTTATTTATTCCCAGCTACTTGTTCTGGATTCTTAGGTCCAGTCTGACACCAGAGTAAGACTTTGAGGTCTGCTGCTACTCCCCATGGCTGTCCTCTGACCTGTGTCCCCAGAACTTCTGCTGGGTTTCAGCTCACCTGAGTGTCTCCACAGGTGAGACTTCCTAGTGCTAGCCCTCTGAGGGAGGAGCAGGGTCACACATGCTGGATCTCATTTCCACATCTGGAGGATGCATGACAAATGGTCCTCCAACTAACATTCCCAATCACTAGGGTTTCAAAGGGTTTGATTAGAAATATTTTCAATATTTCAAAAATATACAAGCTATCTTATGATGGGACCAATAGATCAACCTGAATGTCATGTTTCTTTATGCTGAGCTGTGATTATGTGAATTCACTGTGGCAATATTGATAATTTGACGTCTATAGGGAGTTTTACCTGGCAGCAAAATGTTTTTGATTAATAAATTGTGGGGAATAAATTAATAATGTATTAATAAATGCAGTTTGTTTAGTAGAAAAGAATATTTCAAAACTTGGTGGTGATGGGAAAAATGCATAGACTAAAAGGTATATGATTAAGAAAATAAATACTAGAGATGTAATGTACAAGCTGATGACTATAGCTAGCACTGCTATGTGATATACAGGAAAGTTGTTAAGAGAGTAAATCCTAGGAGTCACGTCACAAGGAGGAATATTTTTTTTTTTTCTTTTTTCTTTCTTTTCTTTTTACTGTGTTTATATGACAGGATGCATGTTAGCTGAATCTAATTGTGGTTGTCATTTCACAATATATGTAAATCACGCTGTGTACCTTAAACTTATACAGTGATGTATGACAGTCATTTCTCAATAAAGCTGGAAAGAAAACATGGTGGTGAGGATGGTACTGGGCAAAGTAAAAAGAGTAGTGAGTGGTAAGAAGTGTAGGTGACCCTGGATTCCTTCCGGGCTTCGGTGAGTCTATGCCACGCTTTTACGTCACGATACATTTTGAAAATAGGCCATGCTGGTGTTTTCTCCATGTTAACTTTTTTTGAAATCCGACATTCATTCTTAGAATTTCAAACAATAAGATTCTATGGAGTAAAAGGTGAAAGTCCCTCTTGCACACCTTTCAAGTTTGGTATGTCTCTCACTTTTCTCTGCATATGTATTCATGCTATTTGTAAAAAGTCTTGGCAATAGCCTTCCAAGTATCCCCCACTATGAACTTATCTACCCTAGCTCTTCCTCCCAGAACCCCCTTGATGCAGCAACCAAAACGTGAAGACCGGCCCCAGAGGGCTAGTGCCTGTGCAAGCCTACCGGTTAAATATTTTGAATATCACCACTGAATTTCTCATATGTATAGTTTAAAAAACATAAACGGATTCATATAATACATATAATTATGTCAGTTGTTTTTTAATTTAACAATGCATATGGCTTGGGCATCTTTTTTTCATTTACATACCAAGATATAGTCTTCGTAAGGGTTGCAGAGTGGTTCATTGTTGCATATATCATAATCTATTTACTTAAAGCCCAGTTGGCGAATATTTAAGTTGATTCTAAATTTTATTTTTTTATAAGTTGTTATTTTTTAAAAAATATGTATGTATGTATGTATGTATGTATTTGGTTGTGCCAGATCTTAGTTGCAGCACATGAGCTCCTTAGTTGTAGCATGTGAACTCTTAGTTGCGGCATGCATGTGGGATCTAGTTCCTTGACCAGGGATCAAACCTCGGCCCCCTGCATTGGTAGTGCGCAGTCTTAAACACTGTGCCACCCAGGAAGTCCCAAGTTGATTCTAATTTTAATCATACAAGTAATACTGTAGTCCTGATGACCACACTTTGAGGACTCTAAATTTTGATATGTGCTGCCAAATTGTTTTCAACCATCCTGTGTGAATTTTTCCCAACCTTCACCAGTGCCAAAAATCTACTTAATTTTAGCCAATATGATTGTTTAAAAATGTATCTAATTGTTATGCTACTTTTGGTGAGGCTGAGTGTTTCACATGTTTAATTGGCATATTTTCTTATTCTGTGACTTGCCTAGTCTTTTGTTCACTATTCTATGAGACTGTTTTTCTATTTCCTAGTGATTTTAAACCAGTCTTTGAATACCAAGGGCACAAACATTTTATTGTTTTGTTGCAATTTTTTCAGTCTGTCTCAGCCTGCCTCACCTAGTGTTTGTTTTTAGACTCAGAACATGGATCCCTGGTTAAACTGACCCTGCATTCCCATTTTGCAAAAAAGGAGAGCATTTTCCTGAGAAAATAGGTCTTTTTTTAAGTGTACAGACGTCTTTCAAAGTGATCTTTTTCAGGGAATGGGTTAGAGTGTAGGCTTTGCCTAGGGAAGAGGTTCTCCCTCAGTTCCAGCCAATTCTTGACACCTGAGAATGCAGGCCTTTTGTTGCTAGATCCTCAGATTTTTCAAGAAGAAACCAGCAAACCAGGTTTTTATGCAAAATGCCCTTCTAACTATATGCCCGTCTGTCTATCTATACATCAATATCGTGAGAACTCAACAATACACCTTTGACCTAAAATCACTTCTGGGACCAGCATCGCAGCATTGGGAGCCCTGTCACCTACACCTCAGATGCCCTTTAGGAAAGTGGGATCTGGAACTGGAGTTGGCTTACAAGGTGTGATGCCAGCAGTTGACAGCAGAGGGCACTCCTACTGTGGGTTCCCTAGAGTCTAAAGTAGACCTTCAACCCTCAGCGGTGTCCCATTGTTTCCTGACACATCCCTAAGTGTAAGAAGGAGACCAGCTGTGATGGTGTCTATGCTGGTCAGAGAGAAGGGTATCTGGCACTGGGCCAAGGAAGAGGTGAGGGGGTACACGGCAAAATGGAAACCACAGATATCGAGAACCTCCCCTGCTGTCCTCCCATCCAATAGTTATGGCCCAGTTGCTCAGGGTGACAGGGATGTCCCCTGGAGTAGCCATTGAGGGCCAGTCTCCTTCGGCCTGTTCCTGTGTCTTGGACTATACACCTGTTCCCACTCGTGCTGCCAAATCTTGTGTGTGTTGTGGCACAGATGGCACAGTGGAAGGTGACAGCTTCCTAGTGCTAAGTGATCTAGTCCTGTATAAACTCTTGGTTTTCTCGGGTCCTAGAACAGAGCCTGGCACTCAGTAGGCACTCACTAGCTCTTGGCTGTATTGAATGTCGAGCTGTGGCCCAGTAAAGGGAGAGTGTGTGGGTTCCACTCATGGGAGGTCTTGGTCAGCTGAAGATGGAGTCTTTACCTTTTGGCATTACTGAGAAGTTGGATCTGGGTGCATGTCAAGTTCATTTTCTCACAACAGCCCTGCAAAAGATGGCACCCATTTCCACATGGGAAAATTGAGGCTGGTGGGAATTACACACACACACACACAGAACTACTTTTTTGTATACTTCAGGGAAGTGAGTCGAGAAGCAAATGCTCCCAGCCCTAACACTCGACTGAACTTGGGAGGACACACCAGTGACTGCCAGGCCCTGGGCTGAGATGTTTTCACTAAGTTGGTTCTTATAATGACTTGCTATATAGAGTTTAC
Source organism: Hippopotamus amphibius kiboko (assembly GCF_030028045.1). Lineage (NCBI taxonomy): Eukaryota > Metazoa > Chordata > Mammalia > Artiodactyla > Hippopotamidae > Hippopotamus > Hippopotamus amphibius. Next base: position 118,397,914 of record NC_080191.1, on the reverse strand, counting down.
TTTCCCCATTTTACAGAGAAGGTAAGTGACTTCCCAGGGTTACACAGCCTGGGAAGGTGGAATTTAAATGTGTCCTTGACTCTACAGCCTGGCTTCTTCTCTGCCCTCCTGCAGGAAGTCTTGGAGGGAAAAGGGTGCCCAGACCAGGAGAGCAGAGGAGGAACAAGACTCCCCATCAAAGCTGGTGGCTCACAGACATCCCTACTTGGCCTCCATCCACCCATTTTTTTTTCTTTTTTTACATTTTAAAAAATTGTGGTGATATACACACACCATAAACTTTACAATTTTAACCATTTTCAAGTGTACCATTCAGTGCCATTAAGTACATCCACATGTTGTGCAACCAGCACCACCATCCATCTCTAGAACTTTTCCATCATCCCAGACTGAAACTCTGTACCCATGAGACAATAACTTCCATTCTCTCCTCCCCCCAGCCCTGCAACCACCGTTCTACTTTCTGTCTCTATGAACTTGCCTATTCTAGGTATGTTGTATAAGTGGAATCATATATGTCCTTTTGTGTCTGGCTTATTTTGTTTAGCATAATGTTTTCAAGGTTCATTCATATAGTAGCATGTGTTTCATTTCATTGCTTTTTAAGGGCTGAAATATATATGTATATGTAATATACACATAACATTTTATTTATCCATTCTCTGTCAATAGACACTTGGGTCTTTTCCACCTTTTGGCTACTGAGAATAACGCTGTTATGAACGTGGGTGTAAAAATGTCTGAGTCTCTGCTTTTAATTCTTTTGTGTATGTACGCAGAAGGGGAATTGCTTGATCATATGGTAATTCCATGTTTACTTTTTTCAGGAGCCACCATTCTCTTTTCCCCAGTGGCTGTACCGTTTTACATTCTCACAGCAGTGCACAGGGGTTCCAGTTTCTCCACCTCTTTGCACACACTTGTTCCCATGCAATTTTGTTTTGAATACCCCATGACAGCTTGGCAGATTGAGGCTGGGGTGGGAGGAAGGCTTAAGAAAAAAAAAAAGAATTCCCAGAAATCTGAGTCTCAGTAAAGCAACAAATGGCTACAGGAAGGGGTCAGAGACTGTTATCAAAAGAGAAAGTGTTCTTTGATCCTGGGTTTCCCAGCAGGATCCACAGGGCTGGCCACAGGGTTGGGGGAAAGTGGTTGCCATCTGAACAGACCTGGGATTCGCTCAAAGGATTGGCATGGGTTCGGATCAGAAACCAAGAAAGTCCCTTTAGTTTAGGATGGGTGGGCAGGGCTGTCTCCCGGGGAGGCTATAGCTGGCCCCAGCTTTCAGCAGGCCAGAGGCTGTACTGGGTGGGGCGGGGAGAGCCTGGGAGCCACTCACTAGGATCCTGGATCTTCCTGACGGATTAAACGTGGCATTCCCTCCTTCCCCCTTCCGCAAAGGACCTAAAAATAGCTCGTCCCGGAGGGGCTGGAGAGAGGCTCCGCCTCTCCTTGCGGCGGGGTGGGGCGGCTGTCGCGGGAGCAAGAGGCGTCCGAGACCCCGGGCCGGCAGCTGCCGGCGCCCAGAGGTTCTCTGTGCCCTTGGCCCCGCAGGGTGGCAGCACTGGGTGGCCGGGCGGCTCTGTCTCGTGCCCTCGAGAGCCCGAGCTACCCGGGGCCGGGGAAGCATCCCAGGCCGGCGCGGCGGCGAGGATTCCGGGAACGGCCTCGGTCCGGGGCGGTGGAGCGAGCCCGGAGGCGGGGCCAGGGCGGAGGAGCGGACCCGCCAGCCCGCGACCTTCGCCCGTTCCCCAGGCTCCGGGGACCCCCAGGTGAGCCGGGCCGCGTGGGAAAACTATGCCAGGAATTCGGCCCGGGAGGGGCGCGTCGCGCAGTCCGAGTGACCCGAGCCACGCACGGGCCGCGGGAAGTTCAACAGCGGCGGTTCAGACGCTCTGCAGGGGCCAGCGCGGGAGCTGCGCCTCGGGGCGCGCGGCCTCCTGCGCCGGGCAGCGCCCCCCCTTCCGGCTGCCTGGCCTGCCCCGGACCGAGGCACCCGGAGGGCAGCGGGAGCGCCTGAACCCGCAGGACTGGGCTCCGCGGGGAGGACGGCCTCGGATTTTAACTGTTTTGAAAAAAGTAGGATGATTGAGGGTCAGGGTGGGGCTGCTGCTTTGCATTCTGTAGGTAAAGGGGGATGTTTTGGTAATGAGATAATTGAAAAACAAACAGATTAGCACCTCTGGTTCCTCCGCCTTGCACTCCGAGGCTGGAGTTTAGCAGGAGGCAGTCGCCGTATTGTCCTTTTGAGGTGCCTGCAGATAAAAGTCCAGGGGAGACTTGCTTAGTACAGGACAAGGGTCCAGAAGGCCGGTCAGAGGAGGGGTCTGGGGGGGCTGGGCGGGGGTTACCCAGGCCTGTTCTTGAAGGACCAAGGGCCGGCCTGCCTGCCCCTGCACAGGCTCTTTTTTGAAATTAATTAATTAACTTATTTATTGGCTGTGTTAGGTCTTCATTACTGCACACGGGCTGTGAGCGGGGGCTACTCTTCATTGTGGTGTGTGGGCTCCTCATTGTAGTGGCTTCTCTTGTTGCAGAGCACTGGCTCTAGAGCCGGGCTCTAGGTGGGTGGACTTAAGTAGTTGTGGCACACGAGCTCAATAGTTGTGACTCATGGGCTCTAGAGCACAGGATCAATAGTTGTGGCACTTGGGCTTAGTTGCTCTGCTCCGCCGCATGTGGTATCTTCCTGAGGCAGGGATCGAACCCCTGTCCCCTGCATTGGCAGCAGATTTGTAACCACTGTGCCACCTAGGAAGTCCACAGGCTCTTGAAAGGTGGTTTCTAACAGGACTTTGAAGAGAGGCCTGATGAGTGTGAGGTACTCTGATTGTGGCCTCCCACACTCCCATCCACAGATGGGGTGGGTGGTCTCTCCTTTGTCACAACCCCTCACACCTCCCTCTGGAGCTGAGGACTGGCCAGTGAGAACAGCGCCGCCCCTAGAGAAGCCGGTTTTCCAGTCAAGTGGCTGCTAAGTGGTCTTCTATCTGTCTCTGTCAGCACCAACACTCTGGAGACCTCTCCCTCACATTGGAACCCTTTTGGATACCATCCAACTTGATAAAATGGTTGCATGAAGTTATATGCTTCAGGTTGGGAACAGAAACCTGAATTCACTTGTGCAGCACACCTGGGTTCTGCCAGGGAGCTGGAATTTGGTCCAAAGGCTTGTTTCTCAACTGAAACTGACAGGAGGAGGGCAAGGGACCACCTGACTGGCTGTTCTGAATCTCCTTGTGGCACCTTGTAGGGAGGGCCAGTCCTGGGTAGCAAGGTTAACCACTTGCAATGCCATCTGTCACTAGGTCTCATACCTCTAGGGAGGACTTGGGGGGTCTGATGTCCCAGGATCTGAAGTTGGAGAAACTCTACCAAGAAGCAATGACTTCTCCAGAGGAAAGAAAACACCAGTATGTCCTAAACTGCTGTTCTTTTAGACATGAAAAGTAGTGTTGGTTTTTGACAAGTTTGCACCTGCGGAGATAGGTTTTATCAGAATGTAATTGTCTCTAAAATACTTTGAAGAGATGTCAGTCAAATCCCTACCTCCCATTTTTATTTTAAAGAAAATTCTTTTGTGGCAAAAACTTAAAATAGGCTTTTGACCAACCCCAAGGACATTGTCTCTTAAAGATATCTCCTCAGAGTTTCCAGGAATGGGAGACCTGCTATAAGAGAGAGCTGTGTGCCTGGTGGAGTGGATCTCTCTCTTGCTACTTTATGGGCAAGAAAGACTGGAAAGGCAGGCTCCTTTCTTTACAAAACAGCAGAAACAGAGGAGAAGGCAGAACAAGGTCTATAATGGTAGTGCTCCAGGAGAGCCCCTGGGTCACTCTTGTCTCCGTTGGGGTGTCTGGTGCTCCCTTGCCTATGGTGTGTGCAAGGCCTGTTTGCAAACTGTGCGAGGGTTGCCTTGGCAGCCAGAACAATTAGCATTAATGATGCGCCTGAGCTCCCCGGGGCAGCACTGCTGAAGTTAGCTGGGTGTCAGGGCAGGCTTGTAAATGATTGCCTGGCAGCTGCCTTGGAAGCTTGGCTCTTCCAAGTGCTCCTCTCGGCTTGGCAGCATTCTTCAGGAAGCAGAACAGACAGCAAGGTGGCAGTGGTGGTGAGGTAGTCTAGCTGTTAATTTATGTTAAAAGAATCAGTCAGAATTTTGTTTGGAAAAAAATCAGCTCTTTGGTCATTTTTGTGACGTTATCTTTGACAAATGATAGGTGGGCAGGTTTTAGAAGAATCATAAACTTTCCAGGAATTGTTTCACTGTGGGATGACTGCCTTGTGAGGTAGTGCTCATCCCATCACTGGGAGTGTGCAAAGCTAGGTGGTAGACAGGCTTGCTTTCTTGGCTGTGGGATTGCCCCAGGTAGAAACTGTCTCTTCAATAATGAAGTGAGTTTGGAATGCTAACGTAAATATCGTTCTTTTGGGCCCCGCTCATTCACGACAGTGGTCTGGGATTGGGAAATTCCTGGGACACCATCAAAACATCTAGAGATGGTTAATAGTTCCAAATTTCTTAATAATGGAGTGTCATTTTATTTTTTTAAATTATTTTGTGTATGTATGTATGTATGTATTTAACTTTATTTTTTTAACTGCACCATGCGACATGTGGGATCTTAGTTCTCCGACCAGGGATCGAACCCGGGCCCCCTGCAGTTGAAGTGCAGAGTCCTAACCGCTGGACTTCCAGGGAAGTCCCACAGCAAGTTATTTTTGCCTTTTGTTTCTATTCCCGGATGTGGGAAAAGCAGCCTGCTGATAATTCAGTCTGGAGAAAGCACAGTGTTTCTGCCCTCTGGGGTGTGTGGTTTCCAGGTAACCAGCAGCATTTTCACTTGGCTTTATCTTCTGCCCATCCATCCAGGACCCAAGCTGTGGAGCTGAGTTGTTTGGCTAAGTTCTTCCAGGATACTGGGAGACTTTAGGGTCTCCAGCACTGACCTGTTGCAATTTGCTGTAAACTCTTTTAGTCCTTGCAGTTTGGTCAAGAGAGTTCGGGCACTGTAATTGACACAATGGGAGATGACTTGTGTAGCCCCACCCGCACCGTCATTGGGAGGTAGTTTGGCATAATTCAGAGGCTTTGAAGTCAGAACTTGATTTGGATTTTGACTTCCTTACTTAGTAACTAAAGGACTTGGGGTGGGTCTCAGCTTCTCTGAGCCTCAGTTTCTACATCTACCACATGAGGCAACTCATAGGTACGTGCAAGGCTGTATGATGGCTAGAAATAGTGCTGGTAATGCTGGCGCAGTGCCTGGCTCATGGATGCTGAATAAATGAGGGCTGCTGTCACTGCCATCACCTTCAGATCCCTACAATTCTGCTCACCGTTTGATGTCAGAGCCCTAAGACTTCTGAGAATTGGATTCTTGGGGTTCTGGTGACACACAGGGGTGATACGTTCGGGATTCAGTAAAAACTCGTGAACTCAGACCCCTAGGTCAGAATTCTGTATAACTGGGAGTGGGGCTGCCACCTTGGGTATTTATGGGGTGTGCTCAGAGTGTAAACAGGAGGGTTTACGGGCTGCTCAGGAAGCCAGCTAGAACACTGCTGCCCCCCTTGACAGTCAGCGTGGACACTGGGGCATCTCACTGATGAGCCTGTGCCCACCCACGAGGGCCCCTGCACTCTAATCTTTCACTAGCGGCCTGGAGGATTAGGCTATGGACACAGATGATCAACAAATCAAACATTTTACTAAGTCTGAATGGCATTTCTCTCCAAGGAGTCCAAATTAAGTGCCCCAACTCCATTCTTATTCTTTTTTTTTTTTTTATAAATTTATTTATTTATTTTATTTATTTATTGGCTGTGTTGGGTCTTCGTTGCTGCTCACGGGCTTTCTCTAGTTGCTGCGAGCGGGGGCTACTCTTCATTGTGGTGCGCAGGCTCCTCATTGTAGTGGCATCTCTTGTTGTGGAGCACGGGCCCTAGGCATGTGAGCTTCAGTAGTTGCGGCACATGGGCTCAGTAGTTGTGGCTCACGGGCTCTAGAGCACAGGCTTAGTAATTGTGGTGCACAGGCTTAGTTGCTCCGTGGCATGTGGAATCTTCCCAGGGCAGGGCTTGAACCCATGTCCCCTGCATTGGCAGGCGGATTCTTACTCACTGCGCCACCTACGAAGTTCTTCCATTCTTATTCTTTATCTTAATTCTTGCTGGTTCGTAGCCTCAGTTCTCCAAGACCCCGAGAATCAGAATTTTGACGCAGATATTCTAAGATTTTGACAGTTCCATTCAGGCCAGTAGCAATCTGGGCTGTAGGTGATGTGTTAGGGGCTGGAATCTACAGATGTGTGTAAGTCATGGACTCAGCCCTTGGGGCGCTCATAGCCGGGGATGTGGCGGGGAGAAAGGAGACAGAAATGTCCTGCGTGGCCCCTCCTTGGGGCTCCCTGTCCTAGCTCCTACCCTGGCACTTAACACTCTGGGGGGTAGTTCTGTGTATTTTTCTGTCTTTCTGGAGAACAAACTCTGGAACCAGACCCTGTCACTTACTAGCTGTGTGATCGTGGGAAAGGCATTTGCCCTCTTTGTTGACCTCCAAGTTTCTTCATCTGTCCACTGGGTTGTTGTGGGAATCAAATGGAATAATTCATGTAAAGCCTTATAACTGTGTGTGGAGCACACAGTTCCAGAAGTGTTCACCATTTTTATTAATAATGGCAGGGACTGTTGCCTTGGGTCACCATCCGTCCCAAGGGCCAGTCACGGTGCCTGGCACTTAGTAGGGGCTCAGGAGTCGTTTGTTGGTGGGATGGGTGAATGAATGTTGCACAGATACCCAGCATAGACCAGAGTGTGGTGAGGGCGACCAAAAGAGCGTAGGCTCTGTGCTCTGGGAGTCCAGGGGAGAGCCTGGGAATTCTGGCCGTGGGCCTTGGAGGGATTCACAGTAGCAGTCGTGTCTGAACAAGGCCTTGAACATGAGTTCACTTGCAGGAGGAGCAGAAGGAAGTGGCAGAGGGCCATCTATCCCAAGAGGCAGCATGGCATAGTGGCTCAGAGCCCAGGCTCTGTAAGCAGGCTGCGTGGGTTGGATCCGGCTTCCTGTACCTAGGGCAAGCTTCTTCATTTCTTGGTGGCTTAGATAATAATAGCATCTCCTCCAAACGTTGTTGTGAGGATTATGTGAGTTATTCTTTATAAAGCACTTAAAAACAGTGCCTGTAAATAAATAGCCCAGAGATATGAAAGTATGGGCAGTAACTAAATGGTAGGTGGGACATGCAGCTAGAAAAGTAGTTTGAAAACAGTTCATAGAGGTTGTTGAGTATCTTTTTATTTTTATTGAAGTATATTTGACTTACAATATTATATTAGTTTCAGGTGTACACATAGTGATTCAATTTTTTTTTATACATTACAGAATGATCACCACAATAAGTCTAATCACCATCTGTCACCACACAAAGTTATTACAATGTTATTGACTATATCCTGGATGCTATACCTTACCTCCCAGTGACTTATTTATAAATTTTATAACTGAAAATTTGTACCTCTTAATCTCCCTCACCTATTACACTCATCCTTCTGCCCCCCCACCCCTCTGGCACCCACCAGTTTGTCCTCTGTATCTGTGAGTCTGTTTTGTTGTTTATTTGTTTTGTTTTTTAGATTCCACATGTAAGTGGAATCTATGGTATTTGTCTTTCTCTGTCTGACTTATTTCACCTAGCATAATACCCTCTATGTCCATCCATGTTGTCACAAATGACAAGATTTCATTCTTTTTTATGGCTGAGTGATTGATCTATCTATATCTATCTATCTATCTATCTATCTATCTATCTATCTATCTATCTATCTATCATCTACCTACCTACCTACCTATCTATATATCATCTTCTTTATCCATTCATCTATTGATGGACACTTAGGTTGCTTCCATGTCTTGGTTATTGTAAATAATGCTGCAATGAACATAGAGGTGCATATATCTTTTTGAATTGGCACTTTTATTTTCTTCAGAAATATGCCCAGAAGTGGAATTTCTGGATTGTATGGTAGTTCTATTTTTAATTTTTTGAGTACCCTCCATACTGTTTTCCACAGAGCTGTACTAATTTACAATCCCACCAACAGTGCGTGAGGGTTCACTTTTCTCCACATCCTCTGCAATACTCATTATTTCTTGTGTTTTTGATAATAGCCATCCTGACAGGTGTGAGGTGATATCTCACTGCGGTTTTAATTTGCATTTCCCTGCTGATGAGTGATACTGAGCATCTTTTCACGTCAGCCACTCCCTTCTGGCTGCAAAGTTTTGCTGAAAATTCAGCTCATAGTCTTAGGGGAGTTCCTTGTATGTAACTAGTTGCTTTTCTCTTGCTGATTTTAAGATTCTCTTGTTATCTTGAATTTTTGCCATTTTTAATTATAATGTGTATTGATATGGAACCCTTTGAATTCATCTTGTTTGGGACTCTCTATGCTTCCTGGACCTGGATGTCTGTTTTCTTTCCCAGGCTAGGGAAGTTTTCAGCTATTATTTCTTCAGATAAGTTCTCTTCCCCTTTCCTTCTCTTCTCCTTCTGGGACTCCTGTAATATGAATGTTAGTACGCTTGATCTTGTCCCAGAGGTCTCTTAAACTGTCCTCACTTTTAGTTTTCTATTATTATTTTTAATTGAAGTATGGTTGATTTACAATGTTGTGCCAATCTCTGCTGTACAACAAAGTGACTCAGTTTTACACGTATATATGTTCTTTTATTAATATTCTTTTCCATTATGGTTTATCCCAGGAGATTGGATATAGTTCCCCGTGCTATACAGGAGGATTTTGTTGTTTATCCATTCTAAATGTAATAGTTTGCATCTACCAACTCTAAATTTCCAGTCTGTCCCTCTCCCTTCCCCACTCCCCCTTGGCAACCATAAGTCTGATCTCTGTGTCTGTGAGTCTGTGTCCTCACTTTAAAACATTCTTTCTTCTTTTTACCTCGGGTGAATTCCACGACTCTGTCTTCCAGTTCACTGATCCATTTCTCTGTGTCATCTAAAATACTGTTGATTCCTTGTAGTGTATTTTTTATTTCAGTTATATTCTTCAGGTCTGTTTGGTTCTTCTTTATATTTCCTAGCTCTGTTCAGCTTCTCACTGTGTTCATCCGTTCTCCTTCTGAGTTTGTGGAGCATCTTTGCGATCATGACCTTGAACTCTTTATTGGGTAGATTGCTTATCTCCAGTCAGTTCTTTTGGGGTTTTGTTTTGTTCCTTCATTTGAAATATATTTCTCTGTCTCCTCATTTTGTCTAATTCTCTGTGTTTATTTCTGTGTATTAGGTTGGTCAATTTTGTTCCCCAATCTTGGAGAAGTGGCCTACTGTAGGAGATGTCTTATGGGGCCCAGCACAATAGTCCCCTCTGGTCACCGGAGCTATACGCTCTGGGGGTGCCAGCTACGTGGGCTCAGTGGGCCCTTCTGTGTGGCTGGGCTGGCTGCTGTGTGCTGGGAGGCGTGGCTGGCCCTGCCTCATGTGGTGGCTGCCAGCCCCCTGGTGATTGGGGCTGAATCCTGGGGCAGGGGGCTGTGGGGGCCATGGGGGCCCAGGGCTGGTGCCAGCTCTGCCATATGGAAGTCTTGCTGGCCTTCAAAGCCAGATGTTCTGGGAACTCATCTTCATGGTGTAGGACCCCTGGGCTGGGGCACCCTCAGGTGGGGCTCAGACCCCTCCCTCCTTGGGGAGAACCTCCACAATTGTAATTACCCTCCTCTTTGTGGGTCACTCACCCAGCGATGTGTCTTGATTGATCTGTGTCCCCACTCCCTTTACCTATCTTGTGGTTCCTTCTTTTTGTCTTTAGTTGTGGGAAACCTTTTCTTATAGATAGTCTGCAAATAGTTGTAATTTTAGTGTGTCTGTGGGAGGAAGTGAGCTAGGGTCTTCCTACTTCACCATATTGGCCATACCTCCTTGAATACCTTCTTAATGAATTTGGAATTAGCCCACAAGGAACACATAACATCCCTTCCCATATGGCTGAAGCTCAGTGGTGGCTGCCCCTTGTAAACAGGGGATATACTCCCCATTTTGCCACAGTCCCTAATGCTTCCTATCCCAACACTCCCTGAAATGGTTCCCAGTCTGGAGATCTGCATTTCTAACGAGTTTCCAGTTGATGCTGATGCTGATGTGACCACACTTTGAGAACCACTGCCCACTTGTATCTTGGACACTAAGATAGGGAATCAGTTGCCACTTATCATCAGGCTGTTGTATTGTGGTTTCTTGTCTACTTGGCATGTTTCCTACATTTAATGCTACCTTCCTGGTCCTGGTGGAATTTAGATTTGCAATTTCTGGTATAATCAGTATTGGAAGGCTAAATTTAAAGGTCCCAAGAGACAGGTGTGTGAGATTTTGGAGTGGCTGAGGCTAGCCTATAGCAGGACTATGGTAGCTGAAGCTATGGGTACGTGTGAGCTCACCCCCAGGGAGAGTGTGCAGGGAGAGATGGGTGAACAGCAGACTATCACAGGGGCACTGGTACACCCTGCGATAAAGGAAGGGTGCAAGGATAGTAACTGTTCAAGGAAGAGGCTGGAAGGGGCATTCAAAGAGCTGGGAGGAAAGCCGAGAGAGTGGCTGATGGAACGTTCTTGGCCTGTTATTAGAGAGGGGACTGTGGGCAAACATCTGAGGCCAAAGCTTAAATAGTTAAACAGCGAGTTCTCAGGTGAGCTCCTGCTCTGTAGGAGGACAGGAAGCAGGTGTCCTGTTACCCTTGCCCACAGCATGCCTGGTAACCTGCTGTTGCTTAAAGGCATGGCTTGTTGTGGCAATTGTCTCTGAGGTTCTGGTGACACGGTTACAGCTTGCAGCTGAGCATGGTGAGTGTCATGTCACCTGCCTCCTTTTTAAAAAATAACGTGACATGTTAAGAGGAATGTGCTGGTCTTCTCTTCATGGCTGTGGTGGGGATGCTCGTGGCTGGATGGTTTTGTTTCTGGAGTATATACGTATCGGGGAGGAGTCTCTGAGAAAGGGAAGCATGGAAGCTGAAATGTAGAAGGTGGGTCTGTGGCATCCTGTGACAGCTTCAAGACCAGGCTGAGGGATTTGCACTCAGTACTGTGGCAGCAAGGAGCCATGCTGCTCGCGTGGGGGCTGTGTGGGAGGGGTGTGGTTAATGCATGTCGGTGGCCCCAGTGCCTGGCACCAGACCTGGCCAAGCTAGGCATGCACTAGAGGAGGGGGTGAGGGGTGAATGAGTGAATGAATGAATTTGATGGATAAGGGTGATGATCTGGTCAAAGCAAAATTTTAGGACAAATAGCCTCAAGAATCGATGTTGGGTGCTTCAAAGTCCACAAGCTTTGCAGCCAGACGCAGCTCCAATTGTACTTCAACTCTGGCCTCCCTACCTGGGAAGACGCTTATTAACCTTTCCAGATACCAGTTTCCTTGTTTGTAAAGTGAGAGTTATACCCGTTTGTAGGTTTGCATTTAGCGTGTGTGTCTGGCTTGGAGACTGGCACTCCCTGCACCGTGGCCAGTTTTCTTACTGAGTGCCCTCCCCTTGCCTCTTCTCCAGTCCTCACAGAGCCCCAAGGCAGGCCTGTCACCTCCTCCTGCTGCCTTTCCCAGATGAAGACAGGCTCAGGCCACTCAGGGGCCTTTCCTGGAGGCCTTGCCCTCTTTGCACACGCAGCCTGACTGTTTCTTCAAGGCCTTTGGGCTTCGTGAGGTCAATGGCCTTTCTCTTTTCTGACTTTCTCCTGTACTTGAAAGTGTAAATCACATGATCTAGAAAGAACTTGATTAAATAGGGTCACATGTAATTCTTGTTTAGTCAGATTCTAAGTTCCTTAAGGACAGAAATTGTACATATTTTTTTAAGTTATAAAAGTAGTAGATGATGATGCGAAGAGCTGAAAAGTATAGAGAGGTGGTGAGTGGAAAATAAAAGGCCTCTAAGCATCGGTTCCCAGATATTACCGTTTGCTATCAGCTTGTTTATCTTTCTAGAAATATTCTATGCTTGTGAAGTAATATAGATAATGAGCCATGTGTATGAATAATAAATCAGTATATTTAATTTAAGTATGATTATATATGAATAACAAACATGAATCATTCATATATGTGTACGTATTATATATATCTTATTATCATCGTTGGTCTGTGTAAGACCTATCTATCTGTCTGTCCATCTCCTACCCATGCACCATCTATTTTATTTATTTATTTTATTCATTTATCTATCCCCATTTCACATTCCCATTTCCCTCCTCCCTCATAGGCAACATTCTAATGTGAGATATATATATGTGCATATGTATATATAATGTATATGCACCTACATATGTGAGATATACGTCTCCTTTGTTTTTGCAAATTATTATTAAATGTCATATTAATATATTATTTAAACAGAAATGGGTATATAGGGATATGTATGTATATGGTCATTATTCCATATCAGTCAATACACAAAAAGCTGCCTTATTCTTATCCATAGCTGCCTAGTATTTCATAGTATAGAGATACCATTCATATCCCCTACTGTACTTTGTACTTTGCTTTCTTGTAATTTTCTTGTACTTTGCTATTACAGATAATACTACAGTGACAGTTTTTGCACAAGCACCTTTACACACGTGCGTGAGTTTGTGGAATAAATTGTAATTCTTAGTAGGGGAACGTTCATTTTAAATTCCAATTGCTATTGTCAAGTTACTCCCCAAAGAGAACAGTTTCTTTGTCTAACAAGAGAGTGGTGAGTAGAATCTGAGTCTTTTAACAACAAACTGGAGCTGTTTTCTAAACCATGAGGTTTGAAAAAGACCGTCATGGACTGAGCATCATCTCTCTGCAGACACGGCTGCTCTCTCGAGTGCCACCCCATGGTAGGGGCGGACATCATTTCACTCACATCCCAGTAGAGAGAACTAGTCATACAGGTAACACCTTGCAGCTGAGGAAGCTGGGAACCGTAGCCCACCTCGTCCATTAAATCTTGCAATTACAGAAGGAGAGCCACTTAATGTCCATCATTCAGTGGCTCTACCTCCCGTGGCAAGTTATTAGACTTTACCCTGAGATCAATGTAGGGTTGCGGAAAGACTGCTTATACAATTGACAGCTCCCTCCTGACCAAGCCCTCGGGCAGGCACTCTTGCAGTACACTTGGGCGTGGCAGGGGGGTTCACTGAGGACCTACTGTGTGCCAGGCATTGGGCTGGGAGTTTCGCCTGCCTCATTCCTAACCACAAGAAGAGGCCCCGTGATCCCCAGTACACACAGAGGCTTAAAGATGTAGAGGATCTTGCTCAAGGCTGAGGATCTGAATCCACATCTGTGTGTTATGAAGTCCACACCCTTGCTCTGGCCCTGTCAGCATGCACCGTGCCCACTGCAGGCTTCTGCTGGTTAGCACGGTATATGCAGCCACACGTACCAGGCCTAACTTCAACTCTCTTCCCATTTTCCAGGCCCTCTCTCAGCTCCTGTGCCTGCTGCCGTGGCCTTGGTGGCACCCTTCCCCAGTGGTCAGCCCGGGGCTTCCCCCACCCATGCATTCCCCCGCTACCACCGCCCAGGGCCTTGGCAGCCCCCTCTATGCGGCCTACACTCTGCCCACCTTCAAGTTCCAGCCTCGCCGTGAGAGCCTGGACTGGAGGCGCATCAGCGCCCTGGATGTGGACCGCGTGGCACAGGAGCTGGACGTGGCCACCCTGCAGGAGAACATCACCAGCGTCACCTTCTGCAACCTGGACCGGGAGGTGTGTGGCCGCTGCGGGCAACCCGTGGACCCGGTGCTGCTCAAGGTGCTGCGGCTGGCACAGCTCAGCATCGAGTACCTGCTGCACTGCCAGGACTGCCTGAGCACCAGCATGGCCCAGCTCGAGGCACGGCTGCTGGCCAGCATGGGCCAGCAGGAGCGCGGCCAGCAGGAGCTGGACCGCCAGGCCGACGAGCTCAAGGGTGTGCGGGAGGAGAGCCGGCGGCGGCGCAAGATGATCGGCGCCCTGCAGCAGCTGCTCCTGCAGACGGGCGCCCACAGCTACCACGCGGTGAGCATCTCTGTGGGCGGGACGCTGGGAGGTCTGTGTGCCCAGCCACTGGCCACCCCGGCGGCACCACTGCCTGGCCTCTGAGGCTGCCATGGCCATTCTCACTGGGGCTGGGAGCAGATTTTAGAGATGCTGCTTGTGGCCAGAGAGCCTCAGGGTATCTCATCAGGTCTACAGCATGTGTGTGTGTGTGTGTGTGTGTGTGTGTGTGTGTGTGTGTGTATGGAGATTGTCCATGTGTGGCAGGTGTATGTGTGAGTTCATGTCTCACGTATCCATGCGTAGATGTATGCAGGGGGTGTGTGTGTGTGTTTATGGATGGTGTCTAAGATGTGTTTGTGATTGTTGGGAGGGTACCTCTGTGAAAGGTATACGTATGTATATGTGTAGAGTGTGTGGTGTGTAATATGCTTGCATGTGAAGTGTGCATGTAAAGATATATTTATGGTGTATGTGTGTGAATGAATGAAGTGTGTGTATGTGTGTAAGGGTGTGTGTATTCATAGAGGGCGTGAGTGTGTATGTATGAAGGCTTTGTGTGTGAGTGTCGAGAGTGTGAGGTGTAAAGGTGTGTGTAAGAGGTGTGTGACAAGGGACTGGTAGAGCCGGCCCATTCTGGAAAAGTGACTCCATTAGTCAGCCAAGGGACCGTTCATTACCCAAAGTAGCATTTGAGCGTTGCATTTCTTTCTATGGAAAGTGTGAATTGGGGACAGTTGCCCTTTAGTAAGTTGTCAGGTGGCCAGGCCCTCTGCCAGGCTCTGAGGATGAAGACACAAATCATGCTGGTTTAGGTTTTCCAGAAATTCATAGCTTGGGGATGGGTGGACAGAAGGAATCATTAGGATATGATGTTAGTGGATTGAATGGTAATTGACATAATTAGTATACTGTTAATTATGATAAAAGGATCAGAACCTTTTCAGCAGTAAATGACAGAACAGCAGTCTAACCTAGCTTAGGCCAATAAGGAGTTTATTGGTTTATTTATTTATTTATTTAACTGAAAAAATCCAGGGTTGTGGTGGGACTCAGATGATGGCACCAGA
This sequence comes from Hippopotamus amphibius kiboko, assembly GCF_030028045.1. Classification (NCBI taxonomy): domain Eukaryota; kingdom Metazoa; phylum Chordata; class Mammalia; order Artiodactyla; family Hippopotamidae; genus Hippopotamus; species Hippopotamus amphibius. The sequence goes on along the minus strand of NC_080191.1, from coordinate 118,382,824 downwards.
ATCTAGTTTCCCTCTCTGCATCTCTTGGCAATTCTTCATCAGTGTGGATTCCATTCTCAGAAAGACTCTGTCCATGTGGTAGCAAGTTGGGCCACTGCAATGCCAGCATCTCATTTTCCCAGATTCAAAGCTGGCATGGAAAAGGGCCTAGTCTGGTGCCTGATATGTGAGTGTGCTGCTTGGGGTGGGAAAATGGAAGCAGGGAAGGATGGGATGAGGGGAAGGGCTTATAATTTGGAATAAGATGCCTTATAAAATATTCCCTGCCCCACCCAACTGATATTCCTTCAGATAACTAGAAATTCATGTGTCACTTTAGAACTTGGGAGTGGGCAAAGTCTGTAAACCCAGACTGTATCCATCTGGATTAGGTTTAGCTGTGGGTGACAGGAAACCTCAAGTCATAATTGTTTGAACCAGATAGAAGTTTATTTTTCTCTCTCATGAACCAAGTTTAGAGGTAAACAATCCAGGGGTGGCATGTAATGCCACAACCATCGTGGACCCAGTTCTGGATGTGTTTCTCTCCAACATCATCATGTGCTTCTGTCTCCTGGTCCAAGATGGCTGCCTGAGTGCCACCTCTCAAGTTCACATTCCATTCAGCAGGAGGAGGGAGGGTGAGGAATGTCATGGCTCTTTCTTTAATGATACCTTCCAGAAGTGGTTGCATATACACTTCTGTTTACACGCCATTGGCCAGAATTTAGTCACGTGGCCACACCTGGTTGTGGGGAGGATGTGACATATATTCTCGTTAGCCTCATGACCAGCTAAAATTCAAGGTTTCTATTGCTAAGGGAAAAGGGAAAACTGGTACTGGGGGACAGCTGGCAATTTCTGTCACATTTGCCCTTATGTAAAGACAGCAAATAATCTGCCCTCTTACTTTGATTGACTAGCAATGGCAGCCTGCAGAGCGCTGTTGGAAGAATTTTGAAGTTTTATGGTGAAAAAATGATACGCTAGATTAGCAGTGTCTGAACTGCTTGAGGAGAGTGAAGTGGAATTGCAGATGCTCTATTTACTATCCTTTGCTCTGGTGGGTCTCAACTCGGGTGGGATTTGAACATTGGTGCTTTTTGAACAAAAGTTTTTATTGTGGAAAATTTCAAACGTATACAAAAGTAGAGAGAATAATATAAACCTTCACTACCCAGCTCAATAGTTATCAACTCATGGCCAATGTTGTTGCATTTGTTCCTCCACCCACTCTACCCCACCCTTGGATGATTCTGAAGTGTATCAGTCATGAGTTTATCTGTAAATATTTCACTGTGTATCTCTAAAAGGTAAGAACTCCCACTTTTAAACATAAACATAATACCATCATCATGTCCTGAAAAACCAACACAAGTTCCTTAGTATCATCAAATACATAGTCAACGTTCATAACACCCCACAGCACTGGTAATGTTTTAAGGCTCAGAAAAAAAAATATATTTGGGGGGGTGCGTAATATATATATATATATATATTAATATATATATATTTTATTTTTGATTCACATCACTGCCTTACTGAGTAAATCAAGCTCATTTGTGAAGCACCTCTGGGTTCCCAAGGAATGGGAGCTTTAGTAGAATCCCAGGCTGACTCAGGCGAGCTAATCCTGCACTTCCCACTGCTTCCCTCTGTGTAGTGCCACCTGTGTGACAAGGCCTTCATGAATGCCATGTTTCTCCGGGGTCACATCCAGCGCAGGCATGCGGGCGTGGTGGAAGGCGGTGAGTCCAGGTGGCCCTCCTGGGACTGTGGAAGGGCCTGGGCTCGTGTTCAGCGGGTGAGGGGCACGTATGCCACCAAAGCTGCCCTCAGAACCTCATCATCTGGTTGAGGATGAGGTTTTCCCACCATCCACCATGGGGAGGTCCTCCAAGGGGCAAGGAGGGTTTCTGACCACGTGTATAGAGAAGAAAAGGCTGGGAGTCAGACAGGTAGGTTCCAGTCTCAGGTTTGTCCTTTTCTATTATGTGATTGTGGTCAGTGTTTCCCTCTCTGAGTTTCAGTGTCCTTCACTGTGAATGGGGCAGTCACACAGATAAGCTTAACTGGGCTTAATGAGCAGTCAGACCAGTTCTTTGACTTTTTTTTTTTTTTATGTATTTTTTTTTATTATTATTATTTTTTTTGGGGGGGTACACCAAGTTCAATCATCTGTTTTTATACACATATCCCCATATTCCCTCCTTCCTTGACTCCCCCCTCTTTGACTTTTTTTAATGTACATGAGCTTATTATGACTTAATCATTGTAATTTTAGCATTTCAAATTCTAAAATGAGTCGTAAGGCTGTATGTTTTCCCCATTAAGTGATTTGTATACTCTATATCTGTTTTTTGAAGTTCAATAAGAACTAGCTGTTAAAGCATAAAATAAACATAGATATGAAAATGCAATGTGATAAACTGTAATATAGATTACATATAAAAATCCCATTGAATAAGACATTTTCCCCTTTATTTTAATTTCCTTTTCAAAGAACAAACAGAGTTTTAAAACAGCACAATTCACCTAGTTACTACGCATTTATTATACATCTAATTCTTCTTGGTTTTGCATTGGAGGCTGCTAAGGAAAAACAGGTTATCTACTTATTAAATATTTTTTTCTGATAAAGATATATGTCTTTGAAGAGATATTTGTATACATATTGATAGCAGCATTATTCGCAGTAGCTAAGATGTAGAAGCAGCCCAAATGTCCATTGACAGATGAATGGATAAGCAAAGTGTGGTATATAGATACAAAGAAATATTATTCAACCTTAAAAAGAAAGGTAATTCTGCAATATTCTACAGCAGGGTATTATGCTAAGTGAACTAAGTCAGTCACAAAAGGACAAATACTATATGATTTCACTTATATGAGGTACCTAGAATAGTCAGATTCATAGAAACAGAAAGTAGAATGGTGATTGCCAGGGGCTGGAGGAAGGGGGAGTGGGAAGTTGGTGTTTAGTGAGTATAGAGGTTCTGTTTTACAAGATGAAAAACGTTCTGAAGATGGATGGTGGTGATGGTCGCACAACATCATGAATGTGTTTAATACCACTGAACTATACATTTAAGAATGGCTAAGATGGTAAATTTTATGTTATGTATATTTTACCACAATTAAAAATTGGAAAAAATATGCCTTTAATATAGAAAATTTAAATACAGAAAGGTAAAAAAGAGAAAATAAAAACTGTGGACAATATCACCTACAGTTAATATGTTGGTGTGTTCACTGTCATTATTTTTCTGTGTACAAATATCATCATATAGGATGCAGCTTTGATACTGCTTATTTTCAATTAAGAATATATCATATTATCCAAAGTCATTAAATCATCTTTGAAAACATGATTTTTAATGGCTGAATAGTATTTCATCCTGTGGCAATCATAATTTATTTCACAATTGAAATATTTCTTAATTTATATGGACTACTAAAAATTTCCCTATTATAAATCACCTGATGATAACATTCTGGTACATAAATCTTTGTGCATATTCCTTATTATTTCCTTAATGTAAAGTGCTGTAAGGAGAGGGAAAATATGTTCTTAAGGCAACTTTGGCTACATTACTGTTCATTAATTTATTGTCAGGCAGCTGGCTTCACGGATACCCCAGTTCTCCCATTTCAGACTCACCTCAAGCCACTTTATTTTTTATTTTATTTTTAAAATTTCTTTTATTTTACTTTTTTGGCTGTGCCACGCAGCATGCCGGCTCTCAGTTCCCTGACCAGGGATCAAACCCATGCCCCCTACAGTGGAAGCTCGGAGTCTTAACCACTGCACTGCCAGGGAAGTCACTCAAATCACTGTATTAATCCAAATTAATTTTCACTGCATCTAAAAGTTGCTTGTTTCTAAAAAGTCCCATCTGAGAAAAGCCACATATCTCTTTTCAAAGGAAAGCTTCAAGTTTTAATAACAGTACCATCTAATAATCCCTAAATGTACTTTTAAAAAGTAACAAATGTTCAAGTACAATTGGTGTCTTTTTCATTAACCCTTAACTCTTAGTTTATCAGTGTGTGTTTAGTTAGAATATTCTTCTGTAATTCAAGGTTTCTTCATAATGCATGCTGCCTTTTTTTCACTGGAAATTTAAAACTACACATTTAAACTATACTATATTACTGAAAAGAGTGAACTTAAAACTACAATTATTATCACTAAACTCCCCTCTGATTGCTGTCGGGATGCGAAGATATGCTCTTTGTATTAACAATCAGTGTGTACTCGCTATTTGGTATTCTGCTGCTGTTACTCTACTGATTTTGCACTCACATTTCCATGTGTTAGTACTGTCAAAATAGTTATTTTAAATGATGGTAATAGTTCACGTGGATTGCGCTGTCCTGCCAGGCAGTATGCTAAGTACTTTGCATTATCACACCTCATCCTCACCGTGACCCTCTGGGTTAGGTGCTGTTACTATCTCCTTTTTCCACTTTGGAGAAACAGAGGGTCAGGGAGCGTCTGCCATTTGCCCCAGGTCAGTGTACAGTGTAAGTGGCAAAGCTGGTCTCAGGCTGAGGTGTGACAAGGAGCTATGCCTTCCACTGACTTTGACTTACGCTGGCCACCCTCTCTTGGCGTGGACCCCACAGGCAAGCAGAAGACGCAGGAGCAGCCCGTGGAGGAGGTGTTAGAAGAGCTGCGGGCCAAGCTGAAGTGGACCCAGGGGGAGCTGGAAGCCCGGAGGGAGGCGGAGAGGCAGCAGCGGCTCCAGGTGGGTGTGGAGGGGAAACAGCAGGGGACTGGGTCTTGGACTAGCCAGGAGACCTGTGAGGCCCTCGCCTCCCGCAGGGCCGAAGTTCTGGCTGTTTCCCAGGGCAGGGAGTCAGAGCTCGGATGGCGTCTTCCTGGATGTGCCAAAGGGTGTGAGGTAGCCTGGCGAGGAACGTTCAGTTACTTGTCCAGACCTGTATGGCCAAGAGAGAGCTGCAGCTCCTTGCCTTAGCACCCTCTGAGGGCATTTGAACCTGAATGTTGACCTCTTACAATATACCTCTTACAACATCCTGTTAGTTTTTTGAGGACAAAGACTGGATAAGCTCCAAAAGGCAGCTCAGAGGAGGTACTTAGTAAATGTTTGTCGAACAAAAGTACATAATCTTGCCTCACTCCTTCCGGCACGTATTCCTTCATCACTTCTCCCCTCAGCATGCATTTACTGAGCAGCAGCTATGCCAGGCGTTATGAGGAACATAAAGAGAGAAAAGACGTCATCCCCATTCTCAAGGGCCTTTACAGTTCAGATAAGACGAATCCCACTCCCAGTCCAAACAGTGGGGCCTGGGGGACGAATGTTCTTTGGGTCTCCATAGTGGCTTGCACGGACAAGGGGCCCTCGCAGTTTCTCGGTAAATACTTGTCATAATGTGGAATTTTAAAAAAGATTTATTTATTTATTTATTTTTATTTATTTATTTTCGGCTGCATGGGGTCTTTGTTGCTACATGCAGGCTTTCTCTAGTTGTGGCGAGAGGGGGCTATATGGGCTTAGTTGCTCCGCAGCATGTAGGATCTTCCCTGACTAGGGATCAAACCTGTGCCCCCTGCATTGGCAGGCAGATTCTTAACCACTTTGCCACCAGGGAAGTCCCATAATGTGGAATTAATGATTCTCTTGTTTTTGCTATTTTTTGTAGGAAGCAGACATCATGCATCAGCGGGAAATAGAAGCGAACAAAGCATTTGATGAATGGAAAGAAAAAGAGAGGGCCAAGCTGTGTGGGGAAATAGACAAGCTCAAAAAATTATTTTGGGATGAATTTAAAAGTGTTGCCGACCAGAACTCTACGCTGGAAGAGGTACCCAACCTAAAAGGCTTCTCAAAGTTCTGCAGTTGAAAATCTGCTTATTTGTTCTCAAAATTCATTTCTTTGTTTGTACTAGTTCTCTTGTCATCTGCCATTGGGGGGTAATACTCTGTGAGGCCAGATACCAGAGGCCAGTGCCCAGGATTGAATCCCTGCTCCATCACATACTGGCTGTGTGATCTTAGGCGAGTTACTTAACCTTCCTGTGCCTCAGTTTCTTTTCTGTAGGGTAGGTTTCCAAAAGGGTTTAATTAGCACATAGACAGCACTTAACATTATGTGGCACATAGTAAGAGCTCCCTAGATAGTATCCTTATTTTTGCAAAGGGCTGTCATCACTGGGCAAGAAATGAGACAAAATTTAAATGAATGCATTTTTCTTCTAACAAGTACTTGCTGAGTGCTGGCTGCAAGCCAGGCCCTCTGTTGAGGTCACACGTACTAGCTAACATTTACTGAAACTTTTCTAGCCCCTCTGCAGAGTACTTTGTATATACTAACTTTTAATCCTTGTAACAACCAAACAACTATAACATTCTAAAGGTAGGTATATCATTAGTTTATTAATTTCTTTTTTAAAGTTCTTTTTTTAGGGACCTCCCTGAAGGTCCAGTGGTTAAGACTCCCTGTTTCCAGTGCAGGGGGCACAGGTTCGATCCCTGGTTGTGGAACTAAGATCCCAAATGTCCCACAGTGCGGCCAAAAAGTAAAAAAAAAAAAAAAAAAAAAAAAAAAAAAAGTTCCTTTTTTAAAAGAAAAGCTATTATCATTCCTCCTTTACAGGCAAAGACACTGAGGTCACATAACTTGCCCATGGTCACACAGCTATTACGAGGTAAAACTGGGATTTGAATCCAGCTCTTTAAACTTCAAAGCCTCTACTCTTCTACTGCATATATCAATATTATCAAGTTTATTCAAGAAAACCTTATTAAAATTATCCTTGCACAGCATTTTCCCATATAAACCTGTATAACTAAAGCTGTGTCAGGAACAAGGTTTGAGGAGAAGTATTTTTAGAATGTATTTAGCTCTTATTGGTCCTCCGAACATCAAGGAGAATCTTTTCTTGATTTGAAAATGAATTGTCTAACAGTGTTTCTCGCTAGCATTCCACATTTTGTCTAAAGAAACGCCTAGACAACATCATCTCAATCTGAGATGGAAAGCCAAGGATGGAGGGTGGTGGGATTGCAATGAGAGCTCTGTGTGTATGTGTGTGTGTGTATCAATAGTGACCCAAGTCCTCCCATCCTGAATGTCCCTCCAGAGCAGATAGGGATGATCTGTGGAATACGAGATGCTGCTCCACCACGTGGACGTCATGCCCCTGAGCCCCAGCTCCACACCCCTCATCCCTGAGCTCATCTGAATCTCTCTGACTCCCACACTTCCCCTGACATGGTGCTCACTGACTAGACACATTAGGTACCTAGGTATTGATTTGAATTTGGAGTTGTTGCTCATAAACCGCGTCCTCAAAAATCCAGAGGTTACTTTTGGTGGAAATTGAGTTGTGGTAAAAGAGGAGATAATTCTTACTACCATTCGTGGTTTCCTTTAACTTGGATAACATTGTCCTAAACTGGAACGTCCATTTTTTCTGTCTTTCCCCTGTAGGATGGCTTCTGTTGTATTTTTGTGTTTGTGTGCCTCCCCCCATCTCCTCTCACCTGACATTTTATAGTTTTACTTCTATCAAAGTATAGGACCCAAACTGGATACAAAATTCTCAGTGTAGTTGGACAATTATCTTGTTGATTTATTTTTAAAAAATTCTGGGGCGGGGTGGGGGTGGTGGGGAAACAGAAGGTTGCATTTAGAGTGACTGTGAAAAACACTGTAAGTCCACTTTCCAAAGATTCTCCTTGCTGTTAGGAGGGCCAGTGAGAGCTAAATAGGTTTTGACAATATTTCTCCTTAAAGCTTTGTCCCTGATACGGAAGTCAGAGAGCTTACTTTGGCTAAATCATCTGACTGAAGAGAGAACTTAAGATTGGATGTAGGGTAGATCCGGCTGCCAGAGGAGTCCCCAGTTGAGGGGAAAACACCCTGAAGGTTTGTGGTGCCAGGAAAGCCAGCTGTCTGCTGTGTCATAAGCAGGAGTGTGAAGACAGAAGTGACACAGCAGAGGCTGAAAGTTGTACATATATCTGATAAAGCATTTGACTCTAGGAAAATATTTAGAAATGGTTAACACTTGGACCCGATATTGCTTTAGCAGGAATTGAGAGGAGTTAAAGATGAGCAAGAATGAGAAGTTAAACTCAGGGACTTAATGTTCTCTAAAGCTTTAATAAGGCTTATGAGTTTTATACAGTAACAGGGATGGAGAAAATTGCTTTTGTCACTGCAGTAGTGATATATTTAAAAATATAACCATAGGGCACGGAAAGGCATCTTCTCTTTGATCCACTTTTCCGTGGCTTTTTCTTCACATTGAAGAGATTTCTGCAACAACATCATACACTGTTAGCTTGGGAAACACTAGACATCGGTGACATGACCCCAAGCTGTGAAAAGCCAGGCCTTCTTGGTGACAGCCAGCATTTTTTCTTGGTGGGAAGAGGGGTAGGAGTCCTCAGGGAGTGGTCTGGAGTGCCCAAGACCCTCCTCAAAGCTCTAAGAGTCTGATTCTCTTCACCCTGTTTGAGAACGAGGAAGAAATGGGAAAGCTGTCAGGTGAGTTCCGGGTTTGAAGTACAGCAGAAGTTCAGCGCAATGGAAATGACACTCTTGAAGTCTGTTCTTCCATGGGAACTTGCTTCTCCTGTGCAAGGGCTGAGCTCTTAGGAGAACCCTAGTGAAGGGCAGTGTGCACTTGTGTGAATGTTTGCAGGCATGAGTGCAAGTTGGGGCTATGTGGTTGGGGTAAGGTGGGCCCTTCTGACACCGCTCAGGGTATAAAAGGCAGCATCACGATTAGATCTTCCTCTGAATGAAACTCCGCCCTGGCCTTTTCAGAAACTGCAGGCGCTGCAGTCCCACAGTGTGATGAAGTCCAACCTTGGGTCCCTGCAAGATGAGGATCCCGAGGAGAGACTCAGGCAGGCTCAGGAGCTCCAGGCCCTAAAGGAAAAGATGGAAATTCAGGTGAGCCGATGCCCCATGCCTTTCTTCCCAGAGCCAGGCGAGAACCATGCTGTCTCCCAGCAGAGTTTGTCGGTTTTGCTCTGTGGTTTTAGGGAAGGTGAAAGACATCGGTTTTATATTTTCCAAGCTTCTGCCAGTTCATGAAAGCAGGGAGTAGGGTCCTTAGGGTTCTGAGGTGAGGCTGGTGACATACATGTGTGCAGTGTCAGATTTCCTGAGATTTTTCAAAATACATTCAGTTGTGTATCTTACTGGACACTTTTGCCCTCATTTTGATTCCAACCCAGTTGAAAACAATTCTTATGAAGTGTGACACTCTCCTGATTTTGGAGATATTTGGCATGGATCTAATGGTGTGATGGTAAATATTTAACAACCTGTTGTCTGAAACTGTAAAACCTTTGATATGTAGCGTTTGCCATTTTCCGTGGTGTAAATATTCCCACTGTGGCTGATTTGGTTTATGGCCACTCTGAGGTTTAAAAAGAAAATATTCTTGGGAATTCCCTGGCTGTCCAGTGGTTAGGACTCCGTGCTTCCACTGCCAGAGGCCCCAGTTCGATCCCTGGTCAGGAACCTAAGATCCCACAAGCTGCATGGTGTGGCAAAAGCAAAAAGCGAAAAACAAAAAACAAACAAAAATTAATAAAAAAGTATTCCTGTGTTTTCTTTCCGTTAGTTTGCTCATTCATTTTTCCATTCTTTCATTCATACATGTCACTTTATTGAGGTATGATTCACACATAAAAAGCTGTGCATGTTTAATGTATATTTCATTGAATCTGGGGGTAATTGTAGCCATATTTTGGCTATTGTGAATAATGCTGCAGTGAACATCGGTGTGTAGGTATCTCTTTGAGATCCTGATTTCAATTCCTTTGAATCAATATCAAGAAGTGGGATTGCTGGATTATATAGTAGTTCTATCATTAATTTTTTTAATAAGAGAGAAGCAAACAAGTTTATTAACGTGTACCTTATGGATACATGGGAGATTCCCTGGGGAAGATGAGTAACTCTCTTGGTTTTTAACTTTTTTGAGGAGCCTCCATACTGTTTTTCTGTAATGACTGTACCAATTTACATTCCCACCAACAGTGTAAAACATTTCCTTTTCTCCACATCCTTGCCAACACTTGTTATATTTTGTTACTTTTAAAAATAATAGCCATTCTGGGACTTCCCTGGTGGCGCAGTGGTTAAGAATCCGCCTGCCAATTCAGGGGACACAGGTTTGAGCCCTGGTCCGGGAAGATCCCACATGCCACAGAGCAACTAAGCCCATGCACCACTACTACTGAGCCTGCATTCTAGAGCCTGTGAGCCACAACTGCTGAGCCCACATGCCGCAACTACTGAAGCCCATGCCCCTAGAGCCCTGCGCTCCACAATAAGAGAAGCCACCGCACTGAGAAGCCCTCAAACCGCAATGACGGGTAGCCCCTGCTCATGCAACTAGAGAAAACCCACGCACAAAAAATGAAGACCCAATGTGACCAATAAATAAATAAATAAATAAATAAATAAATAAATAAATAAATTTAGAAAAATAAAAATAATAGCCATTCTGACAGGTATGAGGTGATAATTTTATCATGGTTTGATTTGCATTTCTCTGCTGATTAATGATGTTGAGCACTTTTTGATATACCTGTTGACTATTTGTAGGTGTTTGGAGAAATGTCTATTCAGGTCCTTTGTCCTTTTTTTTTTAAATTGGGTTGTTTTTTTGCTATAGAGTTATATGAGTTCCTCATATTTTGGATATTAACTCCTTATGAGATACATAGTTTGTAAATATTTTCTCCCATTCCCATAGGTCATCTTTTCATCTGTTGATGGTTTCCTTTGCTGTGCAGAAACTTTAGTTTGATGTAGTCCCATTTGTTTATTTTTGCTTTTCTTGCCTGTGCTTTTGGTTTTACATCCAAAAAAATCATTGACAAGATCAATGTCCCTGTTCTAGGAGTTTTAGGGTTTCAGGTCTTATACTTCAGTCTTTAATCCATTTTGAGTTGATTTTTCTGTGTGGTGTAAGATATTGGTCCAATTTCATTCTTTTACATGTGGATATCCATTTTTCCAACACCATTTTCTGAAGAGACTATTCTTTCCATATTTTGTATTCTGGGTGCCCTTGTTGAAGATTTGTTGACCATACATATGTGGGCTTAATTTGGGCTTTTGTATTCTGTTCCATTGGTCTGTGTGTCTGTTTTTATGCTAGTACCATACTGTTTTAATTACTATAGCTTTGTAATATAATCTGACATCAGGAAGTGATGCCTCCAGTTTTGTATTCTTGCTCAAGATTGCTTTGGCTATTTGGGGTCTTTTGTGGTTTCACATGAATTTTAGGATTTTTTTTTCTATTTCCGTGAAAAATAACATTAAAGTTTTGATAGGGATTGCATTGAATCTAAATTGTTTTGGGTAGTATGGGCATTTTAACAATATTCTTCCAATCCATGAGCATGGGATATTGTTCCATTTATTTGTCTCCTACAATTTATTTCATTGATGTTTTACAGTTTTCAGTGTATAGATTTTTCACCTCCTTGGATAAATTTATTCCTAAGTATTTAATTTATTTTGATGTTATTGTAAATGGGATAGTTTTCTTAATTTCTTTTTTGAGTAGTTTGTTTTTAGTGTAGAGAATTGCAACTGATATTTACATGCTGATTTTATATCCTGCAACTTTACCAAATTTGTTTATCCTAACATCTTTTTTTTTTTTGCTAGAGTCTCTAGTATTTTGTATTTATAAGGTCATCTCACCTGGAAACAGATAATTTTGCTTCTTTCTTTCCAATTTGGATGCCTTTTGTTTCCTTTTATAGTCTCAGTGCTCTGGCTAGGACTTCCAATACTATGTTGAATAAGAATGGTGAGAGTGAGTATTCTTGTCTTGTCCTTGATCTTGGAGGAAAAGTGTTCAGCTTTTTACTGTTGAGTATGATGTTACCTCTGGGCTTGTCATATATGACCTTTACTATGTTGAGGAGTCCTACTTGATCATGTTGTATGATCCTTTTAATGTGCTTGTATTTTGTTGAGCATTTTTGCATCTATGTTCATTAAGGATATTGGATTATAATTTTTTTTCTTGTAGTTTCCTTGTCTGGCATTTGACAACATTTGTTGGCCAGTAATACTGGCCTCATAAAATGTGTTTGGAAATGTTTCTTCCTCTTCAATTTTTGGGAAGAATTTGAGAATTTGCATTAGTTCTTTAAATGTTTGCTAGAATTCACCAGTAAAGCCATCCAGTTCTGGAATTTTCTTTGTTGGCAGATTTTTGACTACTGATTCAATCTTCTTATCATTATTGGTCTGTTCAGATTTTCTGTTTTTTTATGATTCAGTCTTGTTTGGTTGTATGTTTCTAGGAACTTGTCTGTTTTTTCTAGGTTATCCAACTTATTGGTGTGTAATTGTTTACAAATGTCTCTTGTAATCCTTTGCATTTCTGTGGTAACAGTTATAATGTCTCCTCTTTCATATCTGATTTTGTATGTTTGAGACTCTTTTTTTTTCTTAATCTAGCTAGGGGTTTGTCAATTTTGTTTATATTTTCAAAAACTAATGCTTACTTTTGTTGATCTTTTCTGTTCTTTTTCTATTCTCTATTTCATTTATATCTGATCTAATGTTTATTACTTTCTTCCTTTTAGTAACTTTGGGTTTAGTTTATTCTTCTTTTTCTAGGTCCTTGAGGTATAAAATCAGGTTGCTTTTTTTGAGATCTTTCTTTTTTCTTAGTGTTAAAGTTTATGACTATAAATTTCCCTCTTAGAACTGCTTTTGCTGCATCCTAGAAGTTTTGGTATGTTGTGTTTCCATTTTTGTTTGTCACAAGTTATTTTCTGGTTTCTCTTTTGATTTCTTCTTTGTTCAGGAGTGTGCTGCTTAGTATCTACACATTTGTAAGTTTTCCTGTTTCTCTTCTATTATTGACTTCTAGTTTCATAGCATTGTGGTTGGAAAAGATTAACTGGATGTAATTTCAAGCTTAAAATGGCAAGACTTGTTTTGTGGGCTAACATGTGATCTATCCTGGGGAGTGTTCTTTGGGCATTTGAGGAGAATGTGTACTCTGCTACTTGGATGGGATAGTCTGTGTATGCCTGTTTGGTCCACTTGGTCTATAATACTGTTCAAGTCCATTGTTTACTTATTGATTTTCTGTCTGGATGATATATCCATTGCTGAAAGTGGGGTATTCAAATCCTCTACTATTATTGTATTGCTGTCTATTTCTTCCTTCAGTTCTGTTAATATTTGCTTTATATACTTAGGTGCTCCTATGTTGGGTGAGTATATAGTCGTCCCTCAGTATCCATTCATAGGAGATTAGTTCCAGGACCCCCTGTGGATACCAAAATTCTCAGATACTCAAGTCCCTTATATTTTGCATATAACTCATGCACATCCTCCCATATACTTTACATCATCTGTAGATTATTTATAATACCTAATACAATGTAAATTCTGTGTAACTAGTTATAAATATTGTAACACAATGTAAATGCTATGTAAATAGTTGCCAGTGTGAGGCAAATTCAAATTTTGCTTTTTGGAAATTTCTAGAATTTGTTTCCAAGTATTTTCTATCCATGGTTGGTTAAATCCATGGATGTAGAATACACACACATGGAACCCATGGATATGGAGGGCTGACTGTATATTTACAATTGTTATATCCTCTTGATGAATTGACCCCTTTATCATTATATAGTGACCTTCTTTGTCTCTTATAACAGTTTTTGACTTAGTGTATTTTGTCTGATATAAGTAGAGGTACCCTGCTCTCTTTTGTTTACCATTTGCACGAAATGTCTTTTCTCATCCCTTCAGTTTCGGCCTATGTGTGTCCTTAAAGCTTACCTGAGTCTCTTGTAGGCAGCGTATAGTTGGATCTTTTTAAAAAAATCCGTTCAGCCACTTTTGATCTTTTGGTTGGACAATTTAATCCATTTAAATTTAAAGTAGTTACTGATAGGTAAGGATTTGCTATTGCCATTTTGTTAATTGTTTTCAGACTGTTCTATAGTTCCTTTGTCTCTTTCTCTCTTGCTGTCTCCCTCTGTGAGTTGATGATATTTTGGCGTGGTATACTTTGATTCCTTACTCTTTATCTTTTGTATATCTGCTACAGGCTTTTTCTTTGTGATTAGTATTAGATTTACATAAAACATCTTATAATTATAGCACTCTATTTTAAGCCAAAAACAACTTAACTTTGATTGCATGCAAATAGTCTGCACTTTTACTTCTCCTCATCCACACCTTCTGCTGTCCACAAACTAGCCAGTAGGATCTGAAGCTGGTGTTGAGATCCATATGCCAGCACTGAAAGTCGATTTAGCCATGCTGGTTCCCTCAGTTCTGGGTGGGGTAAGACAGAAGTGGGCCTCCTGGGCAGCATCCTTCAAGGCTGGGGCAGTTGGGTTCTCATTTGCTCTCACTTTCCCCGTGGGAGAGATTGTGGGCTGAGGGGGTTTCTCTTGGCACTGAGCTGTGCCTCCTTGGGTGAGGGGTGACACGGGTGAGTGAAACTGTTCTTCTTCCCCCCTCAATGTATCTATTCTTGGGTTTTTTGCTTCACCAAGGTTCTGGGACCTCTCAGCTGGATTCCTGGGCTCCCATAAAGGTATTCTCATCTGTGGGTGTTTTGAGAGCTGGAATCTCCTGGTCCATCATCTTGCTGATGTCATTTACATTTTTTAGGTTGAAATCTTTGACCACCTAGAATTTATTTTCGTTTAAGATGTGAAATAAGGATCCAAGTTCATTTTTTTTTTTCAGGCAGTTAACTACTGGTTTGAACACAATTTGTCAATAATCCATCTTCCCCCAGACCAAGATTCCATTTTCCCCCCCATCTTTGTCTGGGCTTTCTATTCTTTATACTACTCTATCTGCCTACTCATGAGCCAGTACTTTTTAGTCCTTATAGCTTTATACTATATTTTAATATCTAGAGGTGCCCATTTGATAAGCATTTAATCTTTTTCAGAAAACGGAATGGGAGAGAAAAATGAAGACACTGCAGGAAGAGCATGTAGCTCAGAAGAGAGAGGTAGGTCTCACTGGACCGTCTGGCAGAGCCTAGCCCACGACCTCTCATCCTTCAGCTCCGCATCCTTTGCCCCCACTTGAACTCGTTGGCAGATATTTTGTTGCTGATACTGTTCCTGGCTGCTGACCCCCATCAATACACAGAGGGGTCAGCTGCCCAGACAGCAGCTTCCCTGGCCAGGAGCAGGGGCCTCCAGACCTTCTCTTCTGAATCCAACACATCCTTCCTCCATGGTTTCCTCTGCAGTGACCCCTTCAGGCACTCTAAGGAGGGTTGTGCTGTAAAACTCAGAGAATTGCCTGGTGGTTCTGTGTTTGGGCCCTCCTTTGAAACCCCACCTGGGAGAGAGCCAGGTGGCTGTGAACCTCAGCGGTAGTTCAGGGGCAGCTCAAATGCAAGGGTTCAGACGCTGAGACCAGTAGACAGAGAGCAGCAGGCCCCAGGGCAGAGAAAACAGCTTCTAAAAAAATGCCTCTGAGAAGGAGGCAAGTTGAGGAGGAAGCCAGTTAACAAGAACCCCAGGTTCTGCTGCAGAAAGCTCAGAAGGTGAAGGTGCTTAGATCTGAGTCTGGTGCGTGACGGAGGCCCCCTATTCTAGTAATTCCCACCTGATGGGTTTATCTTATTTGAAACATTTGAAAATGGGAAATGCATTCAAGTTTGTTCCAAAAGCAGAAGGACTATATTAAGGTACATAAAGTCTCACTTCTGCTTCATTTCCATCTACCTCTCCCTGACACCCACCCCACAGGTGGCTACTTTTATTGCTTTCTTGTATTCTTCTAGAAGTTCTCTATGCAAAAATAAATAAGTAGTGTCATTTTCTCTCTGTTCTTACATCAGAGGTAGCATGTGATCACATTTCCTTCACCTTTTGTCTTCACCTAAAAGCATCCATTTGATGATTTTCGAATGACTTACCTGACTGTCCTTCAGTGGACACACCTGACAGAGAGGCTTTTGCCCTGACCTTAGGGGCTTGCATTCAATTCTCACTTCTCAGGCACCGCTTGAAATGTCCTCACATGCGAAGAGGCTTTGTTAGAAAGCCACCTGCCCAGGTCTGGAAACACTCCACCTGTTTCAGGTGAAACCCCGATCAGCGTTTGCCTACAGGTGCAGGCCTTGCAGGCACTGGGCGCTCAGAGGTCCCTGCAGACATGTGACTGACTGACTGTCCTGTGCCACCAGCTGCAGGAGCAGAATGAGAGGCTCCAGGCCTCCCTGTCTCAGGATCAGAGGAAAGCAGCTGCTCAGGCCCAGCGTCAGATCAGTGCCCTCCGTGCCCAGCTCCAGGAACAAGCCAGGCTCATCGCCTCCCAGAAGGAGATGGTAGGTGTGTCCCTCCTTCCAGCCAGGACCAGGAGCCCTAGGGCTCTTCCCTGTGAGGATCTCCTTAGATTCTCCTGGACTTATTGGAACAGTCTCATTAGTCAGGCTCTTTGAGAAGAGGGAAGAGTCCTCAGACTTGAGGGGCAGAAAGTACTGAGGATGCTGAAGATGTGCCTGCTGTCCTGTGTTAGTGGATTCACAGTAATACCAGAGGCCGTGTGAGTGCCAGTGCCTAGTTGATAATTTGCTTATTCCTCCATATAAGCCTCACTGCTGCCCTTCAAGGTAGACGTTACCTTCTCCCCATCTTCATTTGATAGATGATGAAGCAGGTTGGAGAAGTTAAGCACCTCATCCGAGTCCACACGGGGCATGTTGTAAATGATAGGGGTGAGATTTAACCCTAGCCAGGCAGGTGAAATGCAAAGTGTGCCCTTTTCACTGTGTTCTTATACACCATTTCTTAACCAATTCCTTTTTCACAAATCGACAGCCTCTGAAGAGGTTGTCAGATACACTAGTGTGATGAAAAGACATCACTTGCTAAGCACCCCTCTCCTAGAACTGGCCCCTCTGACTCTTCATCTAATGAGATCATTCTCTGCCCAACCTGGGTGCAGCTTCCCCTTCTGAGCCCCAGGTCAGCGGAGAAGTGTATCTGTCCCCAGCTGGGCCCTCCTGTTTCCTCAGATCCTTTGCCATGGTTCTGATACCATCACAACAGCTTCTCCGGGCTCAGCACCCACTGTCACTAGCTAATCCACTGCTCCTATACCTCCTGCTATTTGTGCCTTTCTGTTCTCCCAGCTGTACTTCACCCTGTCAACATATCTAGTCCACAGCCCTGCTGCTTTTCTTTTTACTGTCCCTCGCCCCCCCCCCCCAACACTTAACTCTTTACAGCTGTGGCTACCTTAGGTCCAGTCTGGTTTCCTTCTTATGTTACCCAGAACTCTTGTTTGTAGATGTTTCAGTTAGGAACCTACTGGCTAAACATAACAGAATAGGTGAACAGGGATTTATTTTTATTGTAACACCAAAAAAGGTGACAGTTGATGGCCTTGGTTTAGCTGCAAGATTATGCCATTGGAAATCCAGACTCTGATTTTTTTTTTTATTACCATCTTTAGCATATTGACTTATGGTCTCATGCTTGACTCTCATAGTTGCAAGATAGCTGCCATAGCCCCAACCATCATAGCAATATTCAATGGAAGAAGTTGATGAAAATGCTCTTTCCTCTTCTATAGTTGCAAGGAAGGTTAGAAAGGGAATAATTAGTTTTATACTTCCTAGGATAAAGGTAAGCAAAAGAGGAATAGTTAGAAATGGACATTGGATGAGTCGTTCATCAGTAGGCAATGAAAAACAACTAAAGCCTAAGTAGAAGAGGGCATTTTTCATTAGACAAGGTCTCTCACAGAGCTCAAGGCAGGGGAGACGCTAAGTCCAGGAATAAACTGGACCCAGAGATATGAATGTAGTCAGGTCATTCCTCGACAGTGTCTCTGTTCCTTTGTCTATATCTGCTTCTATTTTTTCTTTTACTGTGAAGGTCAGCTTCCACTCCATATCTGCCCCAAGTGGCAAAACAAACAAGCAAATAAACAGTGAAAGCCAAAACTCAAACCAATTGGCTGCCAAGAGCTCTTGGCATTCACATGTTACCAGTCCAGAATTCTCTGCCCAAACCTGGACAGTCAGCTATGGCTGTGGTGTGGGGGTCTCATTGCCACAGGGGCTGTCCTGTCTGTGACTACGGGGAAGGAGGATGAAGAGGCACTTCCTGGAAAAGAGGGGTTGAGCAGAGAGTCAGTGACTGTCCCCATGTTGGCTCCTCCCACTCAGGGGGCACTCAGCTCAGATGCCCACATGGCGGGAAGGGAGCCTCCCTTGCCCTGGCTGATTTCCACCAATTATACCGAGAGTACCGACTGTGTGCCCGCCCGCCTCTGCTTGCATGGGGGCTCCTGCCCTTCAAACCAAAGTCCGTCTCTGTAGAGGGGCGTCTTTGCCTCCCCATCATGGGAAAATGGTTGCTGCCGTTCACCCTTGGTGCCATTGCGGGGCTGGGGCAGAGTCCTCGAGCTCCTCCCAGTTCCCAGTGGGTGGTGTGGAAACACCGCCCGTCCCTTCTTCATAGAACTAGGTAGACCCACGTCCCACAGCAGAGTCCCCTGCTGGCTATAACCTGTTCTGTGCCACGTCTTTGCAGATCCAGACCATGTCTCTCAGGAAGGTGGAGGGTAAGTCTACACCGGGCGGGTTGTAACAATCGTGGCTGTCGTCTCGGCCGCTCCTGTCTCTTGTCCCCCACCAGTCAGTGTACAGGGTGAGGGTGGTGGCAGCAGCTCAGGGACCTGTAGCGTCAGGCTGTCCGGCTGGGGTGAGGGAGGGTGAGAAGACCTTTGTTTCTGGGACGGACAGGGCCCCAGCCCAGGTTTGTGCTGAAGGCATTCTGTGCAGCTGGCAGGATTTCTTGCCTGGCCTGCTCTTCTCTAAAGGATGGTGGAGACGTGGGGTGTGGGCAGGGGGTGGGGGTCTTGGGGGGCAGTGATGGATGGAGCGGGCAGGGCTCATGAACAGGCTTTTCTAATTCACCGCAGCCGTGATTCAGCTCCGTCCCAGTTTACCTTGTTTCTAGCATGTAGCAAGTTGACCCCAAATCTCCGTGAATCTCTGTGAATGCGGCCTGTCTGGAGTGTACACCCTCTTCCTCCTGGGTCCTCTGGCATGCTGGTGTGTGTGCTTGTGAGTGTGTGAGTGTCTGACGGACGCAGGAGCTGGAGTCTGAAGGGCCACAGTTACCTATGGGGGACCGCTCCTGCTTGGAGGACCCTTATGAAACTTGACCCTTCCTCCTCCATCCCGTCTGCCCTGCCCTACGCCTGTAGCTTTCCTTCTGCCTTATCGTGCAAACCCTCACCCCCTTCCTTGAGGCTAGACATTTCTTTCCCAGCCTCGAAAGCAGTTCAGAGAGGCGCTATTCCTATGGCCTTGATCTCCTGAGCGCTGGGGCTGGGGTGTATGCCGCCGATAGGAGCTGTGTGCCGTGGGCTTCAGATCCGTTGTCTCAGTACCTTGTCCCCCTGATTTAATGTGGGGTGGCTATTACTGTCCTCACTTTCTAGGTGAGGAGCCTGAGGCTTAGAGAAGTTCAAGGACTTACCGTGTGGTGCGCAGGTAGCGTGGGGCCAAGCTGGAATGTGGACTCTGGTCTCGTTGCCTCCAGAGTCCGTGCTGGTGACCACTGCTCCATCCTGCCTCTCTCTGCGAGAGAACCAACTTGAGGGCTGGCTGTTTCTGGCCAGCACTCAGATGCTGTCCCGTGCTTTTTTCTAAGGCGGGGATGGGGTCCAAGGCATTGGAGACACTAATCGGAGTGCCTGCTCTCCTCAGGGATCTGCGAGGGCCCGAAGGCTGTGGACACAGAGGAGGACTCTTCCAAAGAAGGTGGGGCTCCATTTTCTTCCTCGGGGGTTGCCCTCTTCATTGTTTAGTTTGTCTCTGCTTAACTGGATCTGGCTGCCTGGGGCTGGGTGAAGCACCTTGGGCTCACCAGGCATGTTACACGCAGGGACTCATGTGCAGTCTGCTGGTTTACCCAGGCTCAGAGAGGGTCAGTGACTTGCCCAGCGTCACAGAGCCAGCACGTGGTGGAGTCAGGATTTGGCTCCGTGTCTGCTGCATAGCCTGTCCCTGGGGCCTGCCCTACCACCTCTTGCTTGGTGCTACCGAGAGCAGCGGATGCGGCCTCCCTGCGTTGGCTTAAAATGACCTTTGCGGTTTGATTCTGCGTGGCAAGCGTGCTGCAGGCAGGTCACACGGGGCCTAACTGATGTGCAGGAATCTTGCTCGGCGCCCCCTGCAGAGCCCTGGGCACCTGCTGCTTTTATTCGCTCTGTTCAGTGACTGACTGATTTGCAGAGCTCTGAACCAGGTGTTTCCAGGGGATGCAAAGGAGAAGTGAAGAAAATAGACTCTCCTGGGAGGATCAGGGAGGAGGAGCTCCCAGGAAAGATCACCGAGCTCACAGCCAACGTGCTGACCCAGGCCTGCCTGCCCAGCCACGCTGTGATGTGACAATTCCAGAGTGACCCAACAGATGCACCCAGGAAAGGGTTTTATTTGTGTCACCAAAGAGTTCATTGTGGGGTATTTTACTTGTTTTTAATGTAATATTTTTCTTTACTTTTGAGACAGTAATCTATGCTTTTGGCAAAAGAGAAAAAGAAAGAAGGAAAGTAAAAAGAAGGAAGGGAGAAAAAAAGGAGGAAAGAAAGAAAAGCAAAAGGGTACAGAGTGAGCAGTAGGTGTCCCTCCTGCTGGGTCACCCAGTCTCCGTCCAGAGATTCCACTGTTAATGGCTTGTTTTCCCAGAGGTACTTGGTGCAAACACAGGCACGTACATGTCTGCATTCTCTCCCCTTTTCCTGAACAGGAGCACAGTGTGCATTTGTTCTGTGCTTATTTCTTAACTTATTTGGGAAGTCATTTCCTATCCTTTTATATAGAGCTGCTCCATTACTTTTTCAGGGCTTCGCAGAATTCCATTGGATGGATGAACTAAAATTTACCTAATCAGTCCTCTGCTACCTGCCCCCAACCCAGCGCATTTAACCTTCGTAGTAAAAATTAGAGTTACATGTAACCCTGAGTAACACGAGGTCCACAGTGAGGGTGAACCAAATCCTCCAGTGGGGGCACAGAGTTCGAGGAGGAGGAGGCTGAGAAGGGCGAGTTAGGGAGACCCCTTCCCACCCCCTCCAAGCCCCATCCTGTTGCAGGCAGGACCCAGACCTTTGTCAGACTGTGCTGTGCCTCTTTGCACGCTCACCTACTTCTTCTAGTCCTAGACCAGCAGGAGCGGCATCCCTTGGAAACTTATTAGAAATGCAAAATTTTCAAATTCTTGGCCTCATGCCACACAGACTGAATCAGAACTTCTGGGGCAGGGCCTGGCCATCTATGTCTGCACCTGCCCTCCAGGGCATTCTGGTGCTTGATCAGGTTTGAGGAACGCAGCAGGTCCAGTGGCTCTCTGCAACTGCTTGCACACTGAGCATCTCCTGGGCTGCTTGCAGCTCTCTGGAGAACCATGATAGGCCCCCACTACCTAAATCACAGCACGCAGGGCGGGAGTTTGGGCGTCAGTAGTACTTAAAGCTCCACAGGTGATTTCAACATGCAGCCAATGTGGGGCTCATGCCCTGTGCAGACTTCATGGAGGAGAGTCAACCATGGGGGGGTGAGGAGGGGCTTGTTAGAACACAGATTGCTGGGCTCCACCTCCAGAACTTTTGATTTGGTAGGGTTGGAGCGGGATCTGAGAATCTGCATTTCTAATAAGTGACAGGTGGTGCCGACACCGTGGCTCACACTTTGAGAACCGCTGCTCTAGAACAGCTGGTCCTCAGGCGTGGTGGTGGTTAGAGGGTCGGGGGAGTTTCACAAGTAGATCTTAAGGTTGGAGTGGGATGAACTGGGAGATTGGGATTGCCATATATACATGACTAATAAGAAAAAATATCAAATTGTATACTTTAATTATATGCAGTTTATTGTATGTCAAAACCAAACAAAAAACCAAATAGATCTTAAGGCCTGGGGCCCACCCTCCGAGATTCTGATGTAATTAGCTGGGGATGGCGCTCAGGTGATTCAGATAGGCAGCAGGGTTAAGATTATCGCCTTGCCTGTGAGCTCCTTGAGGGTTTCCTTTTGCGTCCCCAGCACTGGCCTGTTCACACTCCATGTTACTTGTCAGTGAACGTCTGTTGAGTGAATCAAAAGGCTGGTCCGTCTGTAACCACAGCGGCCCCTGGCCTTGGACCTGAAGAGCACTTCCGGGAGGCCCTCCCCAACTCACCCTGGACGGCCCCCCTTAGTCGCAGTTATCACATTTTATTGTAATTGCTTATTTTGTTACTTCTGGGTCGTTGTTTCTCAAGCTGTGGTCTGTGGTTCACCTCCCTCAGAATCATCTGGGCAAGTTAAAATGCAGATTCCAGGGCCCTTCCCCAGACCTATGGAGTCAGACTCTCTAGAGGGTGGGGCTAGGGAATGTGTGCTTTAAACCCAGGCAATTCTGACGTGTGCAGTTGGAGGGAGAACCCCTGATTTGGGCAGTAGACTCAAGGGGAGCAAGGAGCTGTCTGTCTGTCCCCCGTCTGTGTGTGTATACCTGTATCACGCATGTGAGTCGAGTCATCGTTCCGCACACCTTAAGCTGATACAGTGCTCTGTGTCAGTTATACTCACACTGGGGGTGCGAGGTGGGAAGGATGGAGCCCAGGGAACAAACTACCGTCAAGACGCAAGTGTGAGTCACAAGCCCGAAAGCCCTGAGTTAACCTGCGACAGGACGGACCCAGATCTTGGAGGTCCAGGCCGGCAGGCTGTGAGGTTCCTGAAGGCGGGTGGAGGGCCTGCCGCAGTGGTTCCCAGGAGGAGAAGGGCCTGGGGATGGACACTCAGATGGGGTTGGTGGCCTTGGGCACACAGGCTGGAGACCAGGGTCTCTGGCCGGGTGCAGTGGGGCTTTGGGAGTGGAGGTTTTGGGTGCCCAGGCTGACCTTGGTGGTTGTCTTGTGTTGCAGAGCTGGAGGACTCCCGCAGTGGACAGCAGAAGGTGCTGGCAGCTCTGAGGCGAAACTCCACCTTTTGGAAGCAGTTCAGGCCAGTCCTGGAGGACACCCTGGAGGAGAAGTTGGAAAGCATGGGGATAAAGCAAGTGAGGTCCAGGGCCACCGTGGCAGGGCCGTTCCTACTGTTTGGACACAGGGCGATCTTAAACCAACAAAGGGCTGATTGTTCTTTACATTGCGAGCTTATTCATCTTATTTGTTCCAGTGGGGCACCTTTGGTATCCAGGAACATAAACCTGCACAGCTGGCACTGTGGTCTCTTCTCTATTTCCTCCAATGGCTTCCTGAGATGTCACCCCATGTCCTGGCCAATCTGTGCTCTCCACTCATTGGCTACTTTCTTCCATGTCTCTGTTTCTTTGTTCTTGTTCACAGATTCAACAAATATTTATTGAGCACCTTTGTGCTAGGTATTATAGGAGGTACTGAGAATACAGTGATGAATTAGAATTGAAAATTTTTTTATGGAGTTTACAAATGGTAGGGAACTCGTATTAAGTAATGATTGTCCAGAAATTTAATAACTTACCATTGTGAGAAATACTCTACAAGAGAAATATTGGATGCTAGAGGAGTGAATAATAAGGGGATGTGACTTAGTTTGAAGGTCCAGGTGTTATGGTGGACATTGAGTGGACAATATGTGGATATTACTTTGACAAATTACTCCTCTCCCATTGGATACAGTCTCAGTGAAACTAGCAGACAAGATGTTTCATCTTCTTCTAGACAATGGGACTATATGTGCCCCAAAGTACAGTGTCTCCATTTCTGACAGAAGGAATTTAATTGGCTCAATCTGGCCTTTGTAGGGGGTCCCTTAGGTGACGTGTCCATCATCGGTGGCATGCATGGCCACGCCCACTCAGCAGGTGGTTGTGGGTGGAGCGGGCTCTGAAAGCTCTGTCTTGTACAAATTAGTGTTTGCACACTATTGTTCCCTCATGCTCGTGTTCAACCAGAGTATGCATATTAGCAGTAAAGGCATGGGTGACATCTGTTATTAAAAAAACACACCTTGTTATCAAAGCAGCTGTCACATCATTGAGAATACTGTGTGTATAGAGTAAAATAAGAAAAA
The DNA here is from genome assembly GCF_030028045.1 of Hippopotamus amphibius kiboko. Taxonomy (NCBI): domain Eukaryota; kingdom Metazoa; phylum Chordata; class Mammalia; order Artiodactyla; family Hippopotamidae; genus Hippopotamus; species Hippopotamus amphibius. The sequence continues at coordinate 118,358,763 of NC_080191.1, read as the reverse complement.
AACACCAGATCCGTAGCTTTAATTTAGCAAGGATGCCCCCTCATCACTGACTGTTTTCAACTGCTGCTCAACCTCACTTTGGCTCTATGTTCAGACTTGATTAAAACATTTCTTTCTAATCTTAAATGATTCCTCATGGGCTCTGGGTGGATGTCTAAAGCCCAGGCAACTTCCCATAGGTGTTGGAAGGGTGCCTTGCTTTATTTTTTTTGCAGTTGATGCTTTCAGTCCTTGTTAGCCGTTGACGGAGGACAGTGTGTCTGGCATAACGATAGTGCCTGGGGTACAAAAAGGAGCAAGCCGTGGTCTCTCCGCTGTAGGATTCAGTCAGGTGGTGGAAAGGCATGTCCCGTCTCAGCCCATGTGCTTGGTGTCTGTGGAACTGTGTGTAGCTTCTAGCTGCTATGTGTGCTTTGCCGGGGCTCCTGAGCCCTAGCCCACCATGCTTTCAGCAGCCTGCCTGCCCTGCTCTGATGCTCAGCTCATCCTCTCCCAGAAGCACCAGCGCTGATCCCAGTGAATCCCAGGCCAGCAGTAGGTTTGAGAGGCTTAGGGAAGGAGAAGGGGAGCCTATCTCCAAAGGGAACCTCTTTGTCTTCCAGGATGCAAATGGAATCCCTGCTCAGACCTTCAGACACATGGAGTCCCTTCTGAGAGCCCAGCGGGAGCAGAAGGCGGGGAGGTTTTCTGAATTTCTGAATCTGCGGGAGAAGTTCATCAAGGTAGCCACCAGGAGAGTGAAGGAGAGACAAAGGAACAGGGCCCCGGTGTCCCAGCCAGACGGCAAGGCTCCAGGTGAGCTGGCCGGTGGGCTTGCTAGGGGCTGTGACCTGGGAGTGAACAGGCTTGTTTGCATATGAGGAGGGCATAATCCCTGTCCATATCAGGGCATTGCTGTGAAGGGCCAGATGATAAGGTCCTCCCAGGTGGCTGAGTCCAGAAGTCCTCTGTTGGAAAAACAGAGTCTAGGGGTGGGGTGGGGTGGGTGCCAGGGTCCCTCAGGGAAGCAGAGGAGACCCAGAGCCAGAGCTGTGGTCAGCCCCAAACTGTCCCTGCTCAGACACACTGCCTCCCTCAGCAGCTTGGTCCTGCACTGTTTTACTTGCTTGGACCACAAGCTGAACTTTGCTCCAACAGAGAGCAGCCTATTTCCCTTCTGGCTCTATAAACCAGGCATGCCAGCGCAGGGGCTGCTGGTGGAGGCAGGGATCAGTGAATGAATACGCGGCTCTGCGGTAGTGGGAGGGCGTGAGAGGCGGCCAGTTCAGCAGGCGGACAAATCCTCAGCCCTGACTCGTTCCCTGGGCCAGGTCCAGCCGCTGCTTTGTCCCTGGGGGATGTGGCAGGGAAAGGCCCTGGGGTTCTTGTGGAGGACTGAAGTATGTGGGCGAGGACTCTCTGGTCTCTGTCCTCAAGGAACTTAGGGAGCAAGGGAATTGTGTTCTTTGGATCAGGAGCCCCCCATTTCTAGAGGGTTCCCAGATCAACATGCAGGGTGATGCCCCAGCTCCTTTCGGTCATGGACATGTGTGGCCAGAGGAAGGTCACGTCTGCTATCTCCTGTCCTGGCAGATCCAACCTCATCTCTTTATGCAAAGGAAGTTTCCAGAGTGTGGTCCGCATATCTCTAGGGGGTATGAGGGATGGTTTTAGTTGGTACATGAATCAATAATTTTAAGATTTAATCTTTATTTTTCTTCATGTACATTGGAAAAATATTACTAACATAGCAATCCTGAGAGCTCATGGAAATTATTACTTGGATAGGTATAATGTGGGTACTTTATGTTTAAAAGTGTTATCATTTTATATAAAAATGTTAGAGAACAGGACAGTTGGTATGAGAATATGGTAAAAATTGTGTCAGTGATCTGGGTAACTCTGTAGTGTTTGGTTTAAACTTCTGGCCTTCAAATCTCTAAGGAAAGGATAGTGTTTAGTCTTGCACAGAAATCTCAGAGAGAAGGGTACTGTCCTGGTTGCTAACCTGCCTTTCACATAAGCCCTCTGCCTTAAATGCTCACTTATTCCTAATTCGTTTAATTTCGTGCAGCATTTACTGCAGTTGATCTGAGCCAGGGCCTGCCCCCTCAGCTGGAAGCCAGTCAGGGCTGGGTGATGCGACGGGGCCAAGTGCAGGCTGTGGCAGCTCAGAGGAGAGGGGACAAGCCCCCAGGGGGAGTGGAGGCCCCCTCTGAGTCCTGGTTTCCAAGAGAAGAGAAAGGTGTCTTGCTCTTGCAGATGCCAGCCTCCCCTCCAGCACTTGTGCCTGTGCTCCTGAAGCCTGGAGTGGGGACCTCCTCTGCCCCCACCATCTGTCTCCCCTTCCCTGGCCGTGGGTCCTGCCTTCTCCAGGGCCCATCACTGACCTATGAGATGAGCACTGTTCTCTTGGCATCTCATAGGCCTCCTTCCAGCTCTGCGCCCACGTATTCTCTTTCCAGGCCCCACGAGTGCTGTACGAATGCTCGCCTCCCGTCTCTGCTCAGGTTGTGTCTCTTTTGTTTTGGGGCAGAGCTGCGGGATGTAGCCAAGGCACTGGCAAGAGCCTTAGCTTTGGGGCGACTGATGGCCTGGGTTTACATTTGTCGCTGACTCCCATGGAATCGTGGGTCTTGAGCAAGTTCCTGAATCTCTGGAAGCCCGTCTGGGGCTAAATGGACATTGGACGTAAAGTGCGGAGCTTGGTCTGTGCACAGTAACTGGAGCTATTGTTGTTGTTCTTTTCCCTCAGCAAGGTCACCCTCCCTCAGTTACTCTTTCCTAGAAGGCCCACTTCAGTGTAAATGCATTCTCTGAGAGCAGTGCATTTCAAACGTCTTTGACTTTGAACTATAGTAAGAAATGCATTGTATGCTGTGGCTCAGTCCACACCTGTAAGTTTCATGAAACAGTACTTACTCAGACTCCTGTGATGCACTTTCTCTCCTCTTCTCTTTTCATAAAAAGATTGCCCATCCTGCAACACCCCTCCTCCCCCTGCCTCGTTGTGATTTGCAAGAGGGAGGGACTGGGTCTAATCACCAGCCTTAAGCACTCCTGCCACAAGCTGAGTTCTGGGAGGAGGGTGTGCAGATCCTGATGGCACAGTTGGTCCTGCAGCGCCCTCTTGTGGCAGCAGGGCCTTCCTGCAAGGCTGCCTGCATCCCAGCAGCAGCTACTTGGGTTGGATAGAGAGGTCAGCTTCTGGGATTGTGTGGGCGGTGAGCTGCAGACATGCTGGACCGCTCTTCAGACCTGCTGCCTCCCGCGGGTCTCCTGGAGTGATGACATGACCCTGGAACACCAGCTGCTCTCCTGGTCTCTGATGAAACCGTGGGTTCCAGCCCCAGGTGTGGCCAGCAGCAGTTCACTTGGGGTGGGGGAGGTTATTAAAGCTGCTGTGGTTATTACGGTACACTGCACAGAGTGACCTGTCCGTTTCCAGTGTGTTGGAGCCTCTTTCTGCATCCTCCCGGGCTTGAGGGCCCAGATGGGTGTGCTCTGCAACTCGTTCTTATCTGTGTTTCTAGCCAAAAGCCAGCAGAACCCACTGGTCACCAAAAAGGCCCAGCCAAAGGCGAGGACCCTGCATGTGGCATTGCCACCCAAGCCGGCAGAGCCCCCTGTGACAACTCTTCAGAGCCGCGGCAGCCACGGCCCCGGCCTGGCCCCGGGGCCCACCCCCACTCCTCGCTCCAGAGCGCAGGGACCCTCCAGCACCCCTGCTTCCCCGGGGCCTGGGCTGAGGTGAGCCGGGCTCCACACTGTCACCGGGTCTGTGGTGTGGCTTCCGCCCTGTCCCGGGCCCCACACAGGCTTCTGCAGACAGCTGAGGGGCACAGAGAGAAGTAAACAGGAGGGATCTCAAGGGGGGTCCAACCCGAGCTCCCATGAAGAGACTGGGGTCCTTTGCCCCCGGCCAGGGCAAACCTCCCCTCCCCTTACGCACTCGTCCCCAAGCCCCAGTGGCCACCCTGGAGGGGTTGAGTCCTCATCTCCTAACGGAGGAGCTGGTGTGGCTGCCACTCTCTGGATGACTCCTGGCTGGCATCTGGGCCCAGGGAGGGAGCAGGGCTGGCTCTGGACACGTGGTGACATGTGTCTTTAAACATCTTCCTCCTGGCCCACGCACCCCTCATTTCTTCTCCTCCTCTGCAGTACGCCCCCGTTCAGTTCTGAAGAGGACTCGGAGGGAGATGCTGGGCCTCGTGCGTCCCTGCAGCGCCCGAGAGTTCCTTCAAGGATGGGGCCCCGGCCGCAGGATGACTGGGACTGGTCTGACACCGAGACCTCGGAGGGAAGCGCCCAGCCCCCTGGCAAGGGCTCAGATGGGCTGGCTTCCTCAGGTGAGGAAGGTTTTCTTATGAAACTATTATCGAGGCTTGTAGCTTCTGGGTTCAGTTGCATTTTCTAGCCAGAGGTTAGAGAACATGGAACTTAGAGTTTTGTCTTTCCAAAGTCAGTAAGTGGAAGCGCTGGGGTGTAAGCCCAGGTCTATCTGCCGAGTCCACAGTGTCCGTGGATTCTGTAGTACTTCGTCTTGTCCACAGCGTGTTTTCCAAGGATGTCAGTCCATCAGAATCCACCAGAACCAGGTCTCTGGAGAAGTAACGATGACCTGCCAGGCAGGATAATAGGGTGTAAACATCTAGAAACCGGGAGTTTGGAGTCCTCGGACATACTTCGGGCTCTGTCACTTGCTGCCTGTGTGTGCTTGTGTGGAGGGTTTCGGTTCCTTTGTTGTAAAATGAGGTACTGGACAAGATGAGTAATGAGGGGTGAGGTACACAGTAGGACAGGAGGCCCTTAACAGACAGTTTTTTAGTGAATCAATGAGCCAAGGGCTGTCATAGCTCTGGACCTCTGCTCAGGCCCCCAGACATTTGGACCCTGGAGGGCCGTGCCTAACTCCCTGCTTCTTGGCCAGTCCTGAGGTCTGGACATCCACCTTGCTTTCCCACCTTGATAATGTAGTCACTGCTCAGCCTCCTTCCTGCACGGAGTTCACAGAAAGCCTGTCTGGCCCGCAGCCCTCCTGTGCTAATTTATATTGATATTTCTTCGTTTCCCTGTGAAGATGCTGGAGGAGGAACTGCACGTTAGCCTCGCAGCTCGTGTACCAGCTGAGCAGGGAGAGGGAAGGGCAGCTTCCTAAGCCTTTGTACCCAGCTGTGTCCTTCAGGGCCCAGTGCACTTTCAGGGTGTTCCACGCCTCTTATCCTGGCACGTGCTGGCCTGGGCCTGTCTCTCCGTGCTCCTCTTTTACTGTTTCTGCCTTTCCTTCTTCCTCCTGACCCTTCTCCCCACTCCCTTTATCCACACCAAAGCCTGGATGTGACCCATGAGGGTGATGCTTTCATACTCCGGGCTTCTCCCCCTGGTTGCCTTCCAGGAACACTGGTGCAGTCGATGGTCAGAAACCTCGAGAAGCAGCTGGAGGCTCCGGCCAAGAAGCCTGCTGGAGGGGTCAGTCTGTTCTCAATGCCCAAAGCCGGGCCACAGAGGGCTGCCGTGCCAGGAGGGAAGCCCCAGGTAGGGTGTAGGACCTCGGAGGCTGCCCTGCAGTTCCCTACAGAGCCAGCTCCGAGTTTTGGGGGCCTGGGGCGGGGGCTGAGGGAGAATCCGATGCATGTCAACCTGGGCCCTGGTGCGACACTGCAGGTGACCTCACTGTTCCCTCTGCCCCTGCACGGGTGGAGACATGGACACTTTCCCGTGCTTGTTGTTTGTGTCCTTGTTAGCAGTAAAAAGATCTGTGGTTTATTATACGAACAACTGCTCAGTGGGTTGTGTCTACTGGCCACGCACGCTCCCGCTTCCCGCTTCCGATGGAGTCTGGACCCGGCTCCGTGCCTGGCTTCCTGCCGTAGCGGCTCTCTCCGCTCATCCCACGACCAACCCCTCCCCCTGCTTCAGTGGCCGAGGACCCCAGTGCGAGGCTGTGAGCAGAGCAGACTGCTCCACAGGGTGGGAGGCTGGAGTAGCATCACACAGCACCTCAGAGTAGGCCATGCACACGTGGGGATATGTAGACACCTTTGTTGCAGACATTCAAGGCCATCTCTCATCACTAAGAATGTCTCGATGGCCTTGCCTCTCTCAGGCTCCAGCTGCCGTCAGGCTCAGAGCTCAGGGGCTCATCCTCCCAGACCGTTCCTGTTAGGATGTCCTCCTCACTGCTCCCCCCGCCCCCTCCAAAGGAACAACTTCCCTAATTTCTTAGGCAGAAACATGTCGAGCTCTTGTTACTTTACACTCCTCTCTCAATCAAAAGGTACGTACTGGGATGACCTACGCTGTTGCCCTAGAATTCAGACGTAGTGGGCCATCACTTCTTGGTCCTCCCTGGCCTCCCTGCCCCTAACCCCAGACACCCACCTTGTAGTACCTAATATGTTTGGTTTATAATGCAGCTCATGTGTGTTTGTGAGCAATGAGTCTGCATGATTAAAGACATGTTCATCCCTTTTCCCATATTGGGAGAGAGCACCAGCAGCCCTAAGCAGGTTGAGGTGCTGCCCAGAGCCTGCTCGCTGCCCCGGGCCCCCGGTGGTTTCTGATTGGTTGGCCTTCCAGTCCACGTGAATGGCCTGGGCACTGAGAGCTCTGCGGGGGTGACTGTGGGTCTAGAACATTCCTGGGCCCTTGGTCCCAGCCCAGACCCTTTCCTGGCCGAAGGATTTCTGGCACTTGGAGTTCCCCTCATGCTCCGTGGTCAGAGTGTTTCCCAGGCCCTAGACAAGCCGTCTGTGGCAGGTGGGGTGGGCGCTTTAGCCCCTGGTGCATCAGCTCAGGAATTGAGAGAAGCTGAGGCTTTGGGCTTCCAGATCCGTCACTGTGGGGGGACAAAGTTTAAATTACAACAGAAGAAACCTGATCGGCTACAGGCCTCTCCAAGGAGCTTGCCTTGGTATGGCCAGTGAAATTTCAGGGGAGTCTGCATTGCTGTTACCCGAGGTCTCTGAAGCAGGTGCTCAAAGCCAGAAATGAGGAGGCAGGAGGAGAAGCATCTCCCTCCTGCTTTCTTCCAAATCTGCATTTTGTCCCCATGTCCATCCTGCACGTCCATCCTCCCTGGTCAGATGCATTTTCTTCTCCTCCTCCCCTCCCTGCAGCTTTCTGAAGATGAGAGTGACTTGGAGATCTCTTCCTTGGAAGATCTCCCCCAGGACCTGAACCAGAGAGAGAAGCCAAAGCCCGTGTCTCGCTCGAAGCTCCCAGAGAAGATTGGTGCCAGCTCTTGGAGCCCCAGTCAGTCCAGGGTCCCTGGCTGCTGAGCCCGGAGCCTGGCGGCCCAAGGACCAGCCTTGGCGCCCAGCTGGGCGGGGCCGGCTCAGGGTCCACCCCAGCAGACTGGGCTGCTGGGCCTCTTGTCTTCACCAGTAACCGAGAGGTCTTCTCCCCTGGAGAGAAGCAGAGCAGAAAACGCATATGATCTCTCCCGCCCCCTGTGAGGAGCCCTGGCAGCGCCCCCGGGTCCCAGGACTTGAGAAAGGTTGTAACAGGACCTCAAAGCGGCATCCTTCCTCCACTGCCACGTTCACTCCAGACTGAAGGGAGACAGGTGGTCTCTACTCTGGAGTGTTTTGTAAACCTGCGGGAACCCTGTAGAGATGGGTCTTTTATAGGGTCTTTTTGGGGACTTATGCCTGAGTCAGTCATTCAGTGATTGACCCAAAGCCATTGGCTGAGGTCCTCCAGCCTCTCACTGCCGAGCTGGGGTACAGGCAGAGGTGGGGGGCAGAAAGCACAGGGCTGTAACCTGTGACAGAGGTCAGGAGGCTGTGGACACACAGATGTAGCCTCCTGAGGCAGCCCGGGGTGGCCTTGGAGAGCTTCCCAGAGCTGATGTCCGGCAGGGCCTGCTCGTGGGGGGGAGGGGAGGGGGCTGCTTGGCTGGGGCCTTGTGTCCCCAAAGGATCACAAATTACATTTTTGGTATTATTTCTAAAGTTAGGTTTTATATATATATATAACTAGAATATATTGTTTAAATGTGAAGAGCATTAGTTTATTATATGTAAAGCTTTAAATACAGCACGATGTTTATCACTCTCTGGTACTGCTCCCTTGTTTTTGGAGCTTTGGCGGGGGCCGGCGCCCTCTGTACGCCAACTGTGTTCGTTTAGGACCTTCGGGATGCAGGTGCCAAGGTGGGGGTAGGAGTGCAAGCGGTTTATTGGGGAGGCACATCTGTGAAAGGCCCCCAAAGCGCTCAGGTGCAATGAAAGTCTGACCCCTGTGAGAGGAGGGAGAGCAGGAACAGGCAGGGGGAGCCCCAGACCGCCACGCAGCTGACATCTCCGCCAACCCAGTGGGAGCTCCAGAGCAGGCACGGCCCACCAGGGAGTCCCTACCAGGCAGGAATGGCCAGGACCTCGTGCTCCGACCGGCTCAGCCATGGCTGGGGCACCCAGGAGAGTGAGACCTTACCGAACGGCCGTTGTTTTCCCTGTAGGGAAACCCAGCCGTGTGTCTCCGGGCCTCACGCGTGGAGGGAATAGTGTGATGAGCCCACGTCCCCAACACCCAGCCTCAGCCGTTATCAACTCATGGCCAACCTTGCCTCATCTGTCTCTCCCCACTACCTTGGTCTCTTCCCCTCCCCAGCCCTCCATCGAGGCTTCATTTGACCTCTGGGTGGTCCTGATACGTGGGCTAAGCCCTGACGTTCTAGCAGGAGGAACCAGGAGAAGTGAGGAAGAAAGGCATTGCAGTGGGCAAAGGGGATCTGGGCCGAAGAAGGCGGGGGTATCATGATGCCAGGCTGTTCAGTGAGGCCAGAGCACAGCTTATGAAGGGCTTTTGGGGGACTTGGGGCCAGCCCACTGCTAGCTGCTGGGGAGTAAATTCCCTTTGTGGATCTCATACCTTTGAACAACTGAGATTGGGTACAACCATGATCCCCGTGGTGGTGTGAGGAGGGGAAGGAACAGTGACTGGGGAGTGGGAGGCGTTTGTCCCTCTCTCAGGATTCTGCCAACAAATTCATGCTTTCCTATTCACAGGTTTTGGGCAAGGGAGGTGTAAAAAGATGCTTGTGGGGTCCCTTGTTACATTCTGGTTTTCTGTAGCTCTGAGTGTACTACCGATGCCAGCCCTCACATCACAGTGTGCTCTGGGATTTCTGCTTTTTGGCCTCAGGGTTGTCTGTGATGTGGGAGGTTACACAGGCTACTTGCAGATACAGCCTGAAAGTGCCGGAGGGCTGACTCTACCAGGACAGCCTGCACCCTGGGTAGAGTGGGAGTTGGTGAGTAATTGCTCCAGCCTTTCTGTGCTTTGGTGGGACAATTCTCAGGTTACTTCTACAGTTTCTCAAAGTCCCCAGGGGGAGTGAATCCCGGGTGCCTCCAGCAGTTACAACTTATTAACACACCCTTTATTGGCCTTTCTCCCTCTGGTTTCATTTTTCTCTCTCACTTCCGCTTCTTGGGAGCATCTCTGAAATAAATTAACCTGTACCCAAGTCCTGGCCTTAGGCTCTGCTTTCAGGGGGCCCCAAGTGAACTAGATGTGCGTGCCCGTGTGTTTTGCACGTGCTCACACATGCTGGGGATAGTCACCAGTGAAGAATGACTCTGTTCCTGAGTGTTCATTATTAAGTTCTATGTTTCCAAATCTGTTTTTCTATCTACTTTGGAGACTAACATATGAGCTTTGCATTCGTATGCTGTTTACTCCTCCCCACTGTCAAATACATTAAAAAAATTGGGGCAAGATTTACAAGAGCTTTGGAACATAACGTGTTAGTCAGTCTCTGACACAAGCAGTAGGATATATAGATAGAGGTACAGATGTAGGTAAAGATACATAGAAGAGGAAATTTTATTATAGGAATTGGCTCATGTAGTTATGGAGGCCCCAAGAAGTCCCCTGATCTGCTGTCTGCAGGCTGGAGAACCAGGAGAGCCTCTGGTGTCAGTCCTGGAGTGCGAGGGCCCAAAAACCAGGAGCCGCAAGGCCCGAGGGCAGGAGAAGATGGACGTCCCAGCTCAAGAAGAGAGAACTAAATTGTCCTTTCTCCTTCCTCTGTGTTTTCATTCTATTTGGGCCCTCAGTGGATTGGGTGATGCCCAGCCAGGCTGGTGAGGGTGGATTTTCTTTACTCAGTTCTACTGATTCAAATACTAGTCTCTTCTGGAAGCATCCTGAGAGACACACCCAGAAATAATAGTTTCCCAGCTATCTGGACATCCCTTTGCCCAGTCAAGTTAACCATCACAATATGTAACATAGTAAGTTATTTAAAAGTTATCCAAGCAATAAGATTGATGCAGGAAAATTAGAAAACACAGATAATCAAAAAGAAAAATAAATTTGAATAACCCCCAAATCCAGAGTCAACTACTAGGTAAGCATGCAGTGATTAAAAAAATACTTGTCTTCTTCCTAGAGTTCAACTGTATTTATTTTTCTCTAACTTGATTTTCCTTCTTGAGAATAGATTACAAATGTCCTTACATCAATACATATGTATCAACATAATTATATTTAATGGCCACATAGTATCACAAGGTAAAGATTACAAACATTTATTTAACCAGGAATTTCTACTTTGGGCCTTTGATGAATCATGGAATGATAAACAAATGTGTATATACATCTTTGTGTGCTTAATTAAGATTTCCTGAGAAGTACTTAGACGTGAGGTTGCTGGACCAGCATTGTAATGAAAGCCAGCCCTATATGCCAGGCACTGGTCCAAGTTTCTTATGAATAGTCACTGACTGAACCTTACAGCAACACTTTGAGGTGGTGCTGCTATTACAGTCATTTTGGGACTAGGCGCTGAGACAGCTAAGAATCTTGCTTTGAGTCCTGTCTGCAGTAAGCAGCTGGCTCTAAAGCCCTGACTCCTCACCGTGTATTTGGGGGGATTTTCGGTTCATAAACGCTCTCCTGAGCCACCTGAGTGTAATGTTTGGGATGCTCCTTTTCGCATTCCCTTGCCACCAGGGGGTATCATTCATCTTTAAACGTTTAGACAACGTGATGGATGAAAAATGAAACTTCACGTTTTAAAAAATTTACATTTTTTAGTTTTCTTCTGAGGCAGGATTTTTTTTTTCATTTTCTAATCAGTTATTTCTATTTCTTCTTTTATAAATTGCCTGATTATATTCTTAGTGCTTTTTTTGTCAGTTGATGTGATTAACTTTTCCTTGTTGCTTTTTTTCTTTCTCTTTTTATTATGGAACATTTCAAGCATATATAAAAATAGAATGTGGGGACTTCCCTCGTGGCTCAGTGGTTAAGAGTCTGAGGGGCAGAGGACACGGGTTCGATCCCTGGTTGGGGAGGATCCCACATGCTGTGGATCAACTAAGCCCGTGTGCCACAACTGCTGAGCCCACATGCCACAGCTACTGAAGCCCGTGCACCCAGAGCCCGTGCTCTGCAACAAAAGAAGCCACTGCAGTGAGAAGCCTGAGCACCGCAATGAACAGTAGCCCCCTCTCACCGCAACTAGAGAAAGCCCGCACGCAGCAACAAAAAGACCTAACACAGCCAATAAATAAATAAATAAATAAATAAAATGTATAATGGCCTTGATGTCCTCATCACTTAGTTTTAACAATTATCAATACGTGACGACTCATTTCCTGCAAACCTCTTGCCAACCTCCTCCCGAATAATAATATACCTACAAATATTTCCATATGTATCTCTAAAATATACTTCCTTTTAAAAAAAACCACTATGCTACCACCACTAAAACAAAAGTCAATAATTTCTTTTAAACATCACCCAACATCTGATGGGTTCACATGTCCTCTCTTTTCCTACGTGTTTGAGTCTCTTTTAATCCATAGATTCCATTTCCACTTTCCTTCCCTCCCTCCTACCTTTTTTCCCTCACAATCTTTATTATTTTTTGTTGCTAAAGAAGTTTGGTTGTTTGCCGTGGAGAACTCCCCTGGTCTGGATTTTGCTGACTGCATTACTGTGATGGTGTTCAGTGCATTCCTCTTTCCCCTGAACTATCTGTAAATTGTAGTTAGATCTAAATACTTGATCAGGTTCAACTTTTTTGATTTTTCAATTCTTTGTTGACAAAACACTTCTTAGGTGGCACTGTGCACTTCCAGGAGGAGGCACATAACATCTGGTTCCCTCTTTTTATAGTGTTGATGATATATTGAGGATCATTGCCTAAATCCATCTATTGATGAGGGATTTCCAAAATTGTGATTGGTCTATCATTCCTTTGGCATTGACTAGCTGGAAAGTGTCTGTAAGGAGAAATTCCCCAAACAGAACTGTCTGGTTGCCTTCATACCGTTCTATATAAACGGTACCTTATCTACTAAGGAAGCTAAGGGTTTGATTCTTTTCCCTTGCAAAATAATGAGATGGTTTCCTACTATCCTTTATGGGAACCATATGAACTCATACATTTCAATATATTTGATTTGTTGAGATTGATTATAGTTGTTATTCTTATTGATGCTGAACTTGTCATCTTTGGCTGATGGGTGACTCTTCCTGTTGGTTCCTGGGTCCTTTTGAATGACCTTAACAGCCTGATGGCCTCCTTGCTATCTGTTACGAAGGATGATCCAGGCTCATAGCATGCATTTCCTGCCTCAGACCTGAAATTAGTAACTTCTCTGGGGGAATTCTGGTTTCTTTTAGAGGGAAATGATATTTGCAATCAGGGTGCAGTGGGGTGATGATTACTACTGGTCTGGTCGTTACTGCTAAGCCCTTTCAGTGGACAGAGACAGGAAATACAAGCAAGAAAATGTATTATAAGTTCCTACTGATATTTCCCATTCGGATTCAGGACTACAGGGTTTTTAACTTTATTTCGTTGATCTAATACCTACTTATATCTCTTTCCTTCCACTCCGAGAGTCTTGGGTCTTAACAGCACAGTCTCAGTCTCAGAATAGCAACACCAACTTTATTATTCACAGTATGAATACTGAAAACAGTTTAAAATTTATTACTATTATATTTTGGAGTTTTTGGGTCCTGAGGGTGTATCCCACTAGGGATGCCCAGTTAAATTACTTTGCTTTCAAATCACTTCCAGTAGTTTCTCTCTGTGGTTATGTTACTGAATGGGTGTATAATTCGGTTTGCTTCTTCATTTTACTTTTGATTTTTAGAGATAGCATTTTTATTATTTAATTTGCTTCATATTGATTTTACATATATGTATTGCTAACATATAAAAATATAACTGTATTGATTATATGTATTATTATATAAATAAGACTTTATATATATTGAAAGTATGAATCCATTGTCGTTATTACTATTTATTGTCTTTTAATCTTGTTTATAAGTTCTTTCCCATAGTGAGATTTTTAAGTTTTTATATGTCTAACTGATGTTTTCCTTTATAATTTCTGCCTTTGGTGAGTGTAAGAATTAGAAAGGCTTTTTTCATTCCAATATTCATACATTTTCATCTACAATACATTTTCTTTTACTTGTATTAAAAATCTTAAATTTGAATACTTAATATGTCAAGACTTAGTAGGGGGAGGGTGTTAGCTGTGAGTTATGGATGTTACTTATTTTTTCCAAACAGTTAGCCGGTGGTCTCTCCATCATTATTTGACAATTTATCCTTTCTTCACTTTTAAAAATACCCCCTTTATCAAATGTAAATTATTGTATGTGCTTGGATATGTTTCTGGACTTTTTATTTATTCCATTAATCTGATGGTTCTGGCACTAGTGTTGCACTCTTCTTAATCATTAAGATTTATCATCCTGCAGGACACAAATACCCTAATTATTTTTCTCTCTCAGAATTTTATTATTGGCTATTTTTCAAAGCTGCAGTTATATCAGCTTCTTATGAAGTTGTCCAGATCCCCGTCTATGAATGAACAAATAAACATGGGTGGCTCTGACGTGCACCCTCATGAATCCTAATTACAACTCTTATCTGAAGTTGGGTCTTGGCAAAGCTCTGTCTTGGACCTTGATTGGGTCTTTTGAATACTTCTGAGTAGAGTGTCCCGTTTCTCACAAATCCTCCTGGATCTCACAATTCTTTCTGGGTTTCCATCAGGCTGGTTCTTTGCAGGGTGGGAGCGTAATCCCTGGTAGCGTGGGGTGGCAGTGTACTGTAGGCTCAGTTAGCAAAAAGTTTTGCAGGTGATTTGAAGTTAACAGCTCTTATTTTGCCAATAAGAACATAACATAAAGAAAGAATGCAGCAGTTAACACATTAGCACCATTATTTTATAAAAGATTTTTAATACCAGAAGAATAAGTTTGCGTTAATCTTCGAAGACCGAACTTCTCAAGAATAGGCCCCTCGCGGTGACGTGCACCCTCATTTTTCTCATTCACTTGGAAATGAGGTGGACTAATGAAGACCTGATCATGGACCAGCTCTGGTCCCTAGCCTGACACTTGGAACCACAGTCTGTATCTGTGGACCATACATTTCATGATTGCATGATTCAGTAGGAAAAAAGAAAATGTAATGTGTTGTATCCTCTCAGATAACATCAATAATGAGCTTAACTTATGCATGGAAGGGTGGCAATGATTGGAAGTTTGCAACAGGTTGATGGCTACAACCTGAAAAAGGTGTTTACTACTTAAAAATCCAAACCCACAGTTTAGGAAGTAGAAGATACTTTGATCTCATGGCTGGAATTTGATAGTGATGGAAAACAGATACACATTAAGACCATTTTCAGTTTTGGAAAATCTAAAGTGAAATGACATAATAAGTTAATTCACACACTGTAATCAACTCACAGTTTGTAGAGAATCAAAGTAAAGCACACTCTAAAGTTAACAGAACCTCAAGTGTGAGTCTGTACTTTTTTCTCTTCCCTGTGTGTGTCCCCTGCCAGTTTCTTTCTCTCTCTCTCTTTTTTTGTTTTAAAATTTTTTTGGCCACGCCGCCGTGTGGTGTGTGGGATCTTAGTTCCCCAACCAGAGACTGCACACCCCCCTGCATTGGAAGTGCAGAGTCTCAACCACTGGACCACCAGGGAAGTCCCTCCCCTGCCAGTGTCTGAGGGGAGCTACTAAGATCCTCCAAGTCCTCTTTAGGAGGAAGGGATGTGGAAGGAATCATTTGGACCTACACAGCCCGCTCTACACCTATTCTCATGTCTGTGGCTGTTACAAACATTTACATGCCTGTCTCCCTGCTGGAGGTAATGGTGCAGTTTCCACGTTAGAATAATAGAGGATGCAGCTGCCAGGCACTGACATTTGCTAACTTCTTTAGGGAGGAGGACCTGTCGCTGATCCTTGTACCACCTTTTTCTGCAGAGAGCACACGTCCCATCTGATAAGCCAAACCAGGCCAATTCCAAGTCAGTTATTGTGCCAGAAGTGTCTTCATACGAAGACACAGCTAATGACAAGACAAGAGAGAAGAACAACCTAAGCGAGGAAAGAAAGATATTCCCAAGGGGTAGAGAGGACTCAGAGTAAAGGTTGGGGGGACAGTGAATGGGAAGACCTGAACCAGGATGAGGTAATGAGCTGAATTGTTGCTGCAACAGCTGGTCAGTGTCAGGTTCTTGTAGAAATGAAGATGCGTTCCATACTCAACCGAGCCCATCAGCGGTGTGGATCAAATGGATGGTCTGTGGGAGCAGAGAGCTGCCCCCTGCTCATTGGTTCCATGATTCTGACCATAGTCGGAGATCTTACAGAAGATATCAGCGAGAACTCAGGCCCAATAGCTGATCACTAAGGGTCCATTGAACCCCAGTTTCAAGAGCCATTTCTTTGCCTCGGTTCAGCACAATAGTCATACTGAGAAAGTGCTTTGGGTTCCTGACCAGAAGTGCTATGTCGACTTACAAGCTGCCACTGCTTGTTTTATTTTTTGCAGTATCACTATGAGCCACAGAGTGGATGACTCATGAGGACTTTTCAATGGCACGTGGACCTCTCTGCAAGAGATAACCAGGGCTCTTCCAGCCTACATCACCACTCAGGACAGGTGGGCAGGACTTGGCAAATTGTCTTATTCAGCCAGGCAACTCTCTTAACCTTAAAAAAAAAAAAATCAAAAAGCTTCGAAGATAGATATAGAGCAGGGACTTGCCCTGCTTTCTTGCTTAACCCCTGTGTTGCCAAGGCCTAGCAGAGAGCCTTGCATGGAAAAGGCAATCAACAAATACCGATGGGTTTCCTGTGTTCTCCAGGAGACTCACTGTCAGGAGGTTTCCCTGTCCTGGAAGTATCCAACACTCAGGACAATCCCACACGGAAGAGTCCTTATGACCTTGTTGCTTCCTCAGTTGCTGTACTGTTTCTCTCATTTTGTTTATAGATACATCTATTGATTTGCCTATACCTGCTGCATCCCAGGCCTCATTCTATCAATCTGCTAGATACACCCAGTCATAACTGAATCTTAGCCTTGGCTGACATGCCTTTGAGTTGCCCTTGAACTGTCTCCTACTCTTCAATATTCCAGCACATATGTATACCATTACCACCACCTCCTCCACCACCACCTCCTCCACCATCACCACCTCCACCATCACCACCATCTCCTCCATCACCACCACCATCTCCTCCACCTTCACCACCACCACCATCACCACCTCCACAACCACCACGATTGTATACTCATCCATGTAATTCTGGGGACTGTCACTCATTTGTGAACACAGCTTCTACTGTAGACAGAGTGGAAAGAGGAGCTAGGAGGGAAGGGAGCTAGGAGCCCTGATTCAAATCTTGAGAGTCACAGACTTGGAAAAGTCACATAACCTTTTGTTTTCTCACCTATGAAGTGAGAAGTCTGGCAGAGTTGATCTTCTAGACTTACAGTATTCTATAATCCCATGAATGCTTAAGGCTTTAGAAATTCACTTTTACCTTTAAAAAGATTGGTTAATTTACTAATTATAACCTGAAAGTTCTTTTGATATTTAAAAAATCCTCTTGCATTCTCTTTGTTCTTTGAAAATTTACAGTTGCCTCATTTCATAATGCCTGAAGCCTATATTTATAAATCAGCATCTATTTCATGGTTCTGAGCCATTTTTCTCGTAATTGTCTTTTTTTTTTTTTTTTTTGCTTTGGAATTAGTTCTTTTGTGGTTAATGTATAGCAGAAACAAAATGACTTTTAAAAAAGCCCTTTGGGCAAGAATAGGGATGAAGATGCGGAGAATGGACTGGAGGACACAGGGTTGGGGGGGCGGGGGGTGAAGGGGAAGCTGGGACGAAGTGAGAGAGTAGCATAGACATAGATACACTACCAACTGTAACACAGATAGCTAGTGGGAAGTTGCTGTACAACAAAGGGAGATCACCTTGATGCTGGGTGATGCTTTAGAGGACCAGGACAGGGAGGGTAGGAGGGAGTCGCGGGAGGGAGGGAATATGGGGATATATGTATACATACAGCTGATTCACTTTGGTGCACCTCAAAAGCTGGTACAAGAGTGTAAAGCAATTATTTTCCAATAAAGAGCTTGAAAAAATAAAAAGCTCTTTAGGGAGTATGGGGTTCTCAGCTGTATCACTGGAGGCCCACATGGCACTGAGAGAGAACTAGGTCTCAGAAGGGAAAGCAACCCCACTCTGGGGAGAGAGACGAAGGAGCAGCCGAAGCCAGAGGCAGGTGGTGTGCTGGAAATTTGCAGTGATGTAGACAGTAGTTTGAGGGTGGCCTGGAATAAGCCAGAAATGGTAGTCTGGACTCCAGAGGGGAAGGGATGACTATGTCCAGTGAGATGGGCAGGGGGCAGCAGATCACAGAGCACCAGAGGGTGAGAGCTGAGGGTGGGTAAGGTGGGGTTTACGTGGGGCACTGGGGGCACTCCAGGAAAGAACAGGAACTTACCTGGGACCCACGGATGGGTAGATTTAGGTCCATTTGGGTTTCCCATGTAAATTCTGAGAGAGCTGAAAAGTTTAGGGAGGATATTGCAGCAAAGAATGGGACTTCCTACTAGTCAAGGGCACAGGGGCCTGGAGCATCAATATTTGGAGTGCGGCAGCGCATAAGTGATCACATGATTTCTACTCATCAGCTGCTGCAGGCTAGGTGGCAAATGTACTTGGTTTTAATACCCCCTGAATGTGTATATATTTCTTATTCTAGATATGATTCAGGCATTTGCAATACATTCTTTAGTCACATAGGTGGTTGCCAGTTTCCCTGTAGAAGGGGTTTTGGGGTGATGATCTGATTGGGAGGCCAAGGCATTACAGTCAGTGAAAATAGAAAATAAAAAGATTGCACTTTCATTCTTAAATGATAGAATACTTGGGTGTAGAATACTAGGATGATCATTGTTTTCCATCATGAGGTTAAAAGATGTGATTCCACTGTGTTCTAGAAAATCTGTTATCACTTCAAATGCCATTGCCTTGTAGTCAATCTGTCTTTTTTCTTGATTGAAGCTTAAGATATTCTCTTTATTGCTGCAATTCTATAGTTTCATCATGGTGTTTCTAAGTTCAGATTAATTTGTTTTTGTCTATCTTTATTAAGATACAGTATGATTTTAAATTGGAGGATTTATATCTTTAAAAAAGTTTCAAAAATGGAAGGATTCTAAATATAAACATAATTAACTGGATTTTATAGAAGCCGATCTAGGATTTTTTTGTCCGCATATAGTTGACTAGTTCCTTCCACAAACAAATAATAGCAGCTGACACTGATGTAACACTTACCAAACAATAAGTACCTTGATGAGAGGTACTGTTATTCCCCCATTTTACAGAGTGGAGTACTGAGGTTCAGATAGATTCAAGGTCACATGACTATACATGGTAGTGGAAGGGTTTGATTGTGGGGCAATTTGCTTTAGCAACTACTGTTCTTGCTGTACTTCCTCTTGATATTTGCCTTAAGTTTTCAAATCTTTAGTGTGCTTATTTTTCTTTTTCAAAATTTACTTTTATTATATTTGGGGAGGTTCTTAGGGGGCTAATAAAGATTACTTGAAGGGGCAAAAGCCTCCACTCATAACCAGGCTCTCTTGTCCTCAGGTTGGAATGCACTTTCCCAACATGTTTCTACCCAGCTCTTTGCCACAAACCCTTCTCTATCTTAGAAGGATGCACTCCTGCCCAGGGAACCTTTAGGGTGTGCAGGGCCCTGAGCAAATATTTTTCATAAAGCTGTCTATGAAAACTATTTGATTGAGACAAAGAATTGCAATTAATTTAAATTTTTAATTAATTTTAAAGAATTTAAATCCATGGGCTTGGGCTCATGTGACATAGTGATTTACTATTGGCAACATATTGGGTTGGCCAAAAAGTTTGTTTGGGTTTTCCCATGGAAAACGAATGAACATGAATGAACTTTTTGGCCAACCCAGAAGAAAAATGGGTGTAGAAGAGGTACTTATGGATTTGTTCATTGTCCAATTGGTGCACGTGAAGACTCTGTAGTGTCCTGGCACCATTTCATCCTGTTCAGGTCCAGGAACCATCTCTTTACGTTCTTCTTCTTTTTTTTTAATTAATTAATTATTTGGCTGCATTGGGTCTTTGTTGCTGCACGTGGGCTTTCTCTACTTGTGGTGAGCGGGGGCTACTCTTCTTTGCAGTGCTCGGGCGTCTTATTGCAGTGGCTTCTCTTGTTGCAGAGCATGGGCTCTAGGTGCGTGGGCTTCGGTAGTTGTGGCATGTGGGCTCAGTAGTTGTGGCTCATGGGCTTAGTTGCTCTGCGGCATGTGGGATCTTCCCAGCCCAGGGATCAAACCTGTGTCCCCTGCATTGGCAGGCGGATTCTTAACCACTGCACCATCAGGGAAGTCCTCTTTATGTTCTCTAATGTCAAATGCACTATTCCTGGCTCATTTTATACCCCTCATTATAAGGAAAAGGTAGCAATGTTTTTGCACCCATCGCTGTGGCTGTTTGTATTGAAATGATATAGATCTGCTCATCCCTGCAATTCCCTGATATCCGCTCTTTAGTGATGATGACATCACTGCTTCTGATGCTGCCTCTGCATCAGGCCACCTGTGAATCCTGGCTTCCAATGACTCAAATATTGCCGTGCTTCGTGGTTGAGGAGCACAAGACAAATCTTACCTGGAATATACAAGAAAATAAGAATGATAGCTTTCTGGTCTTGTTACCTTTACCATTTGGAATTTTTTAACCTAAAGGTAGACCACATCTTCTGACCATAGCTCCTCCTGAAACTTTCAGGCTTTAATCACTGCCTTCCTAGGATGTGATCTCTTTCAGTGTTGACATATCTTTGCCTGCAGGGAGGATGGGCGAGGGGCCTGTAGGAGGAGTGAGAAGAGCGAGGCATGCACCTTGTGTGAGGCGTGTGCTTCTGTCTCTAAGGAGGCTGACCCGGGAGAGTGCAGTGTCGCCACATCTATTAGAGGCAAGAGACGGCATCAGTTAAAGCGCCCCCTGGTGTTACAGAGCGGCAGTCTCAGGAGGCCTCAGGGGATGTAGGTGAGACCACTCCAGAGGACCGCTGGATGCGGGGCACGGAGACCTCCCTGGGCACCAGCAGCCGGGGACACAGGATAAGTGACACCTGCTGCTGTCCAATGTTGTAGATCTGAGGCGGCCCTGAGCATAGAACGTGGGGGAGGGGTGAAGGTTGACACAGGGGCCCTGAACTTATTCTGTGGAATCTGTGAGTGTCATCCCAACTCAGCATGTTAGCACCATTTTAGGGACCCAATCTTGCATGAAGTCACAGCTCACACCCTTCCTACTGTACTAAGTAGGAAGGGTGTGAGCTGCTGGCCAGGCTGCTGTCCTGAAACTGGGGACAGATATGCACACGTTACAGAGCCTTTTGGGGGCATCTGATCAACCCCACATCCAGGGTAGAGAGTCAGCTCTGAGAAGGGGAGAAACAGGGACGGAGTTCTCTGTGTCCTGGTCTGGGTTTGAGGCGCCTTCTCAGAGGGCACTGCTGGCCCCAGCCAGTTCCAGGCCCTAAGGGGGACTTAGAAAGTGTCAGGAAGGCACTTGAAGGAGCAGGGCCTGTGCGGCCTGGGGCCCCTTGCCTGCCTGAGTCTAAGCCATGTCCTCTCTTCACGACGGTGACCATATCCACATTTGCGGTTGTAGAGCCAACTCTAGCCCTCTGCACACTGGACACAGGAGGAGAAGTCAAGCTGTGCTGAGTTCCCATGGGTGAGGATGGACGTGGATCCTCTAATTTGTCTTCTATTTGGTATAATCACTTCTTTTTTTTTTTACCATTTGATCTATTAGAGTAAATACTGTTGTGAAAACAAGCATTTGTTTTGTTCTTGACTTACAGCCTGAACCCATAATGAGGAAAGGATGTTTCTTCCATCTGCAGAAGTTTGCTGTGACCTTGACCGCGACACAGCTCTAGATGAGGAGCTTTTCTTTCTTGCTTCACCTGGAAACCTTCCATTAAATGTTTGTTCTTTGCTCACCTGAGGGAGGTCTCCTGCCTTGGATAAGCTCTTTCAAATCTGGAGATACCCTCTAGTGAGTATGAATGTCTGTGTAATGGTGTTTTGGGGGCTGTCGTGGTCATTATTGTTTTCTCTTTTGCCAATTATTCCTGTGACAAAGTGTGTATACACACACACACACACACACACACACATATGTAAATATAGGTTTGGGTGTGTTTCATGGTACAGTAGGTGCTGGATTCCTAATTTGACAGAAGAGGAAATAAATGTTTTAAGTGACCTGACCAGACCAGAGTCCGCAGCAAGGATCTACACCCTGGGATCCACACCCTGGAATCACACACTGGGGCTGTTGACTGAAGAAAAATGCAAAGCTAAAAACTGTGAGTTATGTTATATTTGGGGACCTTACTGAGGACTAAAGCCTGGGAAGGCAGCCTCTCAGATAGCTCTGAGGAACTGTTCCAAAGAGGTAAGGGAGGAGCCCGGATATATAGGAGATTTGCTGAAAAACAAACAAACCAAACATGTAGTCGAACATGGAAAGATTACTGCTAATCACAAAAGACAGACATCTCAAGTTAATAATTTTAGTGCTTTTCTATGTGGGAAGATGCAAGAATCAGGGCTCATTGAAATGATTCCTTAGATTTGCATCTTAACTATCTAGGGCCAGTATCCTGTTTCTCTCCATCAAGAATTCCCCTTATAGAGCACCACTGAGGGCAGCTGCAGTGGCTGATGGCTTGATGGTGGGCACCATTCGTTGTTTACTGGAATGGCCGACATTTTTTTGTAGGGACTGGGGTAGCATCCTGGGATCCACACCAGCGATCACACCCTGGTAAGCCTGGCTGTCTTCTCGTGCTTCTCAAGCCCACAAGCAAGTGGTGTTGCCACAAGGTTTTCCAAACCTTCAGGAAACGAAGGCACATCTTCCTGGGTTATCAATTTTATTTAAATATCTGACGGGATAAAGGTTAAACATTTTACCTGGCAAATAACTTTAACCCTTAAAACATCACAACAATTACAGCTATATTATAGAACAGAATGCAATGTGCGCAAGAGTCCCTACCTAGAGCTGTAATTGAGTCTGGGCCCTCCAGCCCTCCCAAGGACGTTTCCCAAGGCTGAGTTTCTCTTTCTTTCAAAAAAATGTTTAAAAAATTGTTTTTGAGATATAATTCATATAACATGAATGTCATCACTTTAAAGTGTACAACTCAGTAGTTTTTAGTATATTCACAATGTTGTGCAACCATCCCCACTATTACCCTCTTTCTGAGGGGCTCTTTCATGAAAAAGTTTGGGATGCTGCCTGTCTGCCACTTGGCCTCCAGAGTAGAATTCACAGCATCAGTGACAGGAGGTAGAGAAAAATCCTTATTTGTGGGAGTGGCTTTTGGCATCATGAGGATGCATTTTCAGTTCCTATCAAGTCCTTCCACCCAGGCAGTCCTCTCTGTGTGGGAGGCAGCCTGTTCCTAGTGTATTCATGCTGTGCTGTGGGTGGATTATCACTAGAAGAAACAAGGATGAAGTCTTCCTGCCATAGAAATGACTGAATCACAAAGGACTAAACAGCTTAGAACCTGTGAAGACTCCTGAGAGAAAATAGTAGGGGCTGGGCTTGCTTTTAACCAGGTTTCAATGCAGAGGCCCGTGTCCTGTCAATTCCCTCATTCAGGGACACATTTGTTGTGTCATTAACACACAGAGTCAGCATTCCCTGGAGGCCCATGAAAGCCTGATCCAGTGTGAGTTTGTGTCTTTCTGTAAAGATTTGCTGTGGGATTCCAGGCGGTTTAGATAATGGCCTTCCTCTCACTGAAGATGCCCATGGCTGTTCCAGGGGGCCAGACCCGTGGTTCTGTTATCACTTTTCATGCAAATTCACAAGCAGGCTTGAACAATGGTGGGTCCTCTTGGGATTCCTGCCCAGTATCTGCCCTGAGTGAGGACTTGGGGGTAGGAAAGCAAGTCTCTAACTTGCCTCTAATTTGGGATTTTCTCTTGTTACAGACTTTCTGGAGATTCTTCAGGCAAACATATGCCTTCTCAAAGCCATGTAGCAAATCTTGTTAACTTAGATCCTAGATTTCATAGCCATTGTAAATTCTGGGAACTTGGTGTGTAGGAAAATGGCTCCTGCCTCTCTGAGAAATGGCAATTTGCATAGCTGTGAATAACAATTATTATTCTTTATAGGCTAGTACCATGTGCTAGATGCTTTACGCTTATTATTTTTAATCCTCACAATAACCTTGCGAGGTAGGTATTAGCCTGTGTTGGCCGAGTTGCTGAGGCTGAGAGAGGTTAGTAACTGGCCCACTTTCATGCAGCTCACTAGGAAGTGCTCTGGCTCCAAAGTTCTCAGGACCCCCTTCCCCCTTTCCTTTGAGCCTTCCTTCTCATTTGGTCCCTTGTCTTTGTGCATTGAAACAGAATGGGCTTTGAGTCTGTTGACTGGAAAACAGTGCACAGCCTAAAAGTTGAGAATTATGTTTTATTCCATAGATTTACTGAGGACTGTAAGCCCTGGAGACAAGCCCTCAGATAGCTCTGAGGGACAGATCTGAAGAGGTAAGGGAGGAGACAGGATATACAGAAGTTCAAACAAAAAATCCAAGTAGATGAACATCAAGATATTATTGCTAAAGGAAGACCAGATATTTCAGGTTAATGATTTTAGTGCTTTTCTATGTATGGGAAGATGCCAGAATCTGGGCTCATTTAAATCATTCCTTTGATACGCACCTCAGCTATCTAGGGCCAGGATCCTGTTTTTCTCCATCCCGAATCCCCGTAGGGTGGACAGTAGGGGGCTGCGGTGGCTTATGCCTTGATGGGCCCAGCATCCTTTGTTTACTGATTTGGCAGGAGACATTTTTTGTCCACAAATCAGACAGACATGATTCAAATGCCAGCTCCACTAATCACTAGAGGAATGACTGGATGAGTCAC
This sequence comes from Hippopotamus amphibius kiboko, assembly GCF_030028045.1. Taxonomy (NCBI): domain Eukaryota; kingdom Metazoa; phylum Chordata; class Mammalia; order Artiodactyla; family Hippopotamidae; genus Hippopotamus; species Hippopotamus amphibius. The sequence goes on along the minus strand of NC_080191.1, from coordinate 118,334,465 downwards.
GTAACCTCTCGGAGTCTCGGTTTCCTTGGCTCCAATTGTGATAATGATACTTTGGGAGGTTGCTATGGGAATGAAATGCACTGAAGCACCTCCAAGTTCCCGGAGCGGTATTGGCACATTACATAGTACAGCCGGATCTCAACAAGTGATACTTTCTTCTCCTTCTTTATTCATCTTTGTATCTGCCATGGCACCTGGTACAAAGTAGGTACTCAAGAAATATTTGAGAAAGTAAATTCAAAGGATTCTTCATGGCCTTGTTTCAACAGGGATGTTGTGAAGTTGGACCCTCTCCAAAAGCTCCCTGAAAGAACAAAAGCAGTTTTGAAGCATGTCAAAGTTACTCATGGTTAAAATCTTTAGGATGAAGCAGGAAGACAAGAAAAATCCTAAAATAACAATAATACTAAAATTCTGAAGTAAAATTCACTAGGTGGAATGCTGTTGATCTTCAAGAAAAGCTTGAGGAGTGTCAAGTTGAGGATTGGCAAGGGACAATAGAGGTGATGAGAATGGCTCTTGGGCTAGGAGAATTGTTTAACAATGCCTGAATTGACTGGAGATGGTGCACTTTTGTAAGTGTATCCTTGTGTAAGTGTATAAAAAATAGAACATAGGATTTTTCAATACGTGACGTGGGGTGTTGGCGGGAGTGCCCCCTCCCTGTTATGCAGGGAGTGGTTGGCTGAGGTCTTGGAAGAGATTTGGGAGGGTGTGACGTGGGTGCTGCGGTCCCCAGCCAGGCCCATGACAGACGCTGCTCACTGACCACGGCAGTCTCTCATGCCTGAGTCCTTCTCCGCACAGTCAGTTGGAATCAGTCTAACTTTTAAGATCCAATCATTGTTGCCCCTGGCTCCAAAAGGGGAGACCTTTGTGCCCGCTTGGTACCCAAGATTCAAAGACTCCTATTCCCTCCAAGGAAGCTTCAGTCTAGTCTCCTGACCCGGCTAGGTCATGGCACCAAAGCTACTAGAACCTCTCAGGACGCCATTAAGATTTTAGTGATGTGCGGTAGTTCCCTGTTATCCATGGCAATATATTCTAAGAGCCCCAGTGGATGCCTAAACCCACAGATAGTACCTAACCCTATATATACTATATTTTTCCTTTACATACACACCTATGATAAAGGTTAATTTATAAATTAAATGCAGTAAGAGATTGTTATTAAGCAATAACTAATAGAGGAATAGAACAATTATAATAATATACTAATAAAAGTGGATTTATCATGCACTGAGACTGTAATTTTGTCAGTTTGAGATATGATAGCAAAACTAGCAAAAATTTCGTTTTTCTTCTTCACAATTTCACAGATAGAAGACTTGTCCTAACCATAGTTCTTGGCAACCTCAGCTTGTTTTTTCTTTCCCTATGTCAAGAACTTTCACCTTTTCACTTACAGGAAGCACTTTAAGGCTTCTCCTTGGCGTAACTGAATTGCCTGCATCACTGCTCTTGCCATTGGGACCATTATTAAATAAAACAAGGGTTACTTGAACACAAGCACTGTGATAACATCAGTGGATCTGATAACCAAGATGGCTACTAAGCGGCTAATAGGTGGCATACGCTGGACAAGAAGATGATTCACTTCCTGGATGAGACAGGGTAGGATGGAGTGGGGCGGAGTGGGACGGTATGAGATTTCATCACACTACACAGAACAGTGCACAATTTAAAACTTATGAATTTATGTCTGGAATTTTCCATTTAATATTTTTGGACCATGGTTGACCGGTGGTAACTGAAACCACAGAAAGTGAAACTGCAGATAAGGGGGGACTACTGTAGCCATTAATATGTTTTGCTTCTTTTTGCAGTGCATTTTCCCTAGAACTCAGACACAAGTATGCACACTAGATTGGAGGACAATCAAAATTACACACTGTGTCCAGAATCATCCCTACTCATGCTTGGAGTAAACCTATTCTTTGACACTTTTCTTCTCTTGAGATGTGATTTTCTAGGCTATTCTTCATTCCTCCTGCTCCTCAAGTCTACCAAATCCACTTGGCACAGTGGATATTTCTTGGGAGTTGTACCCACCCAAGTTCTGTGATGAAAGCTTGGCCTGGGTGTCCACGTTTATTTTGATTAGGATGCATCAGCTATAAGTAAAAGTATATCCCAACTAGAATTCAGTTAAGCAATAAAGAAGCTAATTATCAGACATTACAAAGAGTTCAGAGATGGCATATCTGCAAATGAGGAGCAAATTACAGTTCTGGCTCCACTTCCTCTAGACTTCTCTTCTGCTCTCTTGCATGTGTTGGCTTCATCTTCAAGCTGGTAGTAACATAGCTTCAGTGCTTCCAGTCATCACATCTAGTCACGATTATGCTTAGATGGAGGAAGAAGGGATGTGTATGTGTGTGTGTGTGTGTGTGTGTGTATTTTGGAGAATGGGTCTGTATGTTTTGCTATCTTCTCATTAGGAGTGAAGAAATCTTAGAATCCTCCAACAGGTTTTCCTTTATGAATCACTAGTCAAAACTGGATCATATGCTCCATTCCCTAAACCAATCACTGGCAAGGGGAATGAGCCTCTGTGATTGAACTAACCAATCAGAATATATCCCTTGAGCTGGGGAAAGGGCCATAGGAGGGAGGATGGATACACTTCTTTAGCAAGCAAAAGTGATGGTGGTAGAATGGATGTTGAGTAGGCAAGGCTACTACAGGGACAGAACTGATTGGATTGGAGGTGGACCTTTCACAGAGAGGTGACTAACTTTTCATTAGTTAGTGGTCAATCTTTCTCTCTCTTTTTCTCTTTCTTTCTCTCTTTCTCTCTCTCTTTCCTCCCCCCCTTCTTTCTTCCTTTCTTTCTTTCTTTCTTTCTGTCTGTCTGTCTGTCTGTCTGTCTGTCTGTCTGTCTTTCTTTCTTTCTTTCTTTCTCTCTCTCTCTCTTTCTTTTTCTTTCTCTCTCTCTCTTTCTTTCTTTCTTCCTTCCTTCCTTTCTTTTTCTTTCTTTCTTTCTTTCTTTCTTTTTCTTTCTTTCTTTCTTTTTCTTTCTTTCTTTCTTTCTTTCTTTCTTTCTTTTTCTTTCTTTCTTTCTTTCTTTCTTTCTTTCTTTCTTTCTTTTTCTTTCTTTCTTTCTTTCTTTCTTTCTTTCTTTCTTTCTTTCTTTCTTTTTCTTTCTTTCTCTCTCTCTCTTTCTTTCTTTCTTTCTTTCTTTCTTTCCTCCCCCCTTCTTTCTTTCTTTCTTTCTTTCTTTCTTTCTTTCTTTCTTTCTTTCTTTCTTTCTTTCTTTCTTCCTTCCTTCCTTCCTTTCTTTTTCTTTCTTTCTTTCTTTTTCTTTCTTTCTTTCTTTCTTTCTTTCTTTCTTTCTTTCTTTCTTTCTTTCTTTCTTTTTCTTTCTCTCTCTCTCTCTCTCTTTCTTTCTTTCCTTCCTTCCTTCCTTTCTTTCTTTCTTTCTTTTTCTTTCTTTCCACTTCCTCCTTCCTTCCTTTCCTCTTTCATTCTTTCCTTCCTTCCCTCTCTCCTTCCTTCCTTCCATGATTTTAAAAATATTTTGCTACATGGTTTATAAATATTTTATTTTAATGGCGAATTTTCTTCATGTTGGTATAAAATAGACATTCAATACATGTTTGTTCAATAAGTGAATACAATTGAATTTTGAAAGTATATTATATGCATGAAATCCATTTGGGGAAAAATAAATGAAGCGCCAATTCTCCTTTTCACAGAAAGAAGAACTAGCTTCCATGTAGGAAAGAACAGTAAAGTGTTGCCCATCCCCTCCCAGTGGAGGGGCCCCATGTTTAACCTATTTTTGGAGTTTCCATGCTATTGCAACATGAATCAGGGTACAGCAGGGGAACCAGAGGGCAGCTAGCTACGGGGTTTCACAATAGTATTTTACACTCTTTGCCTCATCCTACTCTGCAAACCATACTCCTCAGTGGCTGCTCTGAGGTCAAACTGTCCACAGCAGGGGCCACAATAATTCCCTTGAGAGTGTCTAGCATAAGGACTGCTGCTTCAGAAAGGCTTTTCTTCCACATTCAGGGACGAAATATGCTTAAAGGGAGAGGAAAGTTGAACTATTTACCATTAATTATGATGAGTAATTGACACTTGTAATCCTTTTTTAAAAAAAAGTTTCTAGGTGGTTAAAAGCAGAGTGAGTTTAGTTTCATTTCTTTTAAAATCTTGTCTGCCCACAACTTTCATATATATACACAATTCTCCCACCATCACCCGAATGTAAAGAAGTTATTTTAGCAAATATTTTCAATCTATCAGCTCAATGTGCTAGACATAAAATTACTTCTCTTTGCAGTTATTCTTCTGGGAGTCCAGAAGTGTGCCATTCCTTAGCACATTCAGGTTGAGGACAAAAGACTATGAAATTGACTTCGTTCTTACTGATACACCTCTCATCCATAAACACAAAACAAAGAAACCCATGTGTTGCACAAAATATTCAATGTTAACTCACAAAAATGGGGAGATCAAAACATAAGAAGAAATGTCACCAATAGCTTGGTGAGGAGTATAAAATGAAAAAATATATATTTTTTAAAAGTTAACACTATCTCCTAATCTGAGATGAGACATGCAGAGAATGGCTATTAATTAATTCTTGTCTTCTATACTGGCTTTGTTTATCACCTAAAAACCTATGAAGAGATACCTTTGAGACATGGGGATTGTGAGGAAACTCTCATCCTTCAAGCTTCTACCTCTGTATCAAATGTGTATAAAGTAACATTTTCAAAAATATTCTTTCAATTAAGTTTTCAAGCTTAAGAATTTCCTGGTTTAGTATTAGGTTTAAAGACTTGCTTATTACTATTACTTACTCAATGCTCTTGTGTTTCCTCTTTGTGCATAAGCAGATATATCCTTCTTAATGTGGCTCTACTGCTACTCCCAGTTATATGGGGGAGTGTGGGAACATTGCCGGCTGCCCAGAAATGCTGTGGTAGCGGAAGGCTGGATGAAGTACACTGAATGTCTCAAATTCTCAGGCTTTGAGCCTTGCATTATATCTAGTGATATACAATGTCCTATTTAATAAGATCTGTTTCTTTCTTTTTCTTAGTTCTCTGACCAGGGATTAAACCTGGGCCACGGCAGTGAAAGTGCTGAGTCTTAACCACTGGACTGCCAAGGAATTCCCCAATAAGATCTGTTTCTGATGTTCTTCATTTCTTCCTGAAGATCCTAGTTTCCATCTGGTATAATTTCCCTTCAGTCTGAAGATCTTCCTCTAGCATTTTTTGTAGTGTAGATCTGAGGGAAATACATTCTCATGATTCCCTTTTATCAGAAAACTATATTTTGCCTTCCATCTTACAGAATATTCCAGCTGAATATAGCATTTTAGGTTGATAGTTTTTTTCCTTCCAGCTCCTTGATTGTATCATACCATGATCTTCTGACCTCCATTGTTTCTTTTTGATATTGTCCTACAAGTCTGTGATGTCTGTTTCTCTATTCTTGGGTAATTTCTACAGATCTATCTTCAAGTTAACTGATGATTTCTTGTTACCTTCATTTTGCTTATAAGTTAATACTTTTTTAAAATTTCAGATATTATAATTTTAGTTCTAGAATTTCATTTGAAAAAATGATTTCTATATCTACTGATATTTCTTATCTTTTCATTCAGATTGAGCATATTTTATGTATTTGAGCATAGTTACAGTAGTTGCTTTAAAATTCTTGTCTGCTAATCCCGCCATCTAAGTTATCTTGAAGGCAGTTTCTGTTGATTGCTTTTTCTATTAAAAGTGGGTCACGTTATGTAGAGAACAAACATACGGACACCAAGTGGGGAAAGTGGGGAGGGTTGGGGGGGAATGAATTGGGAGATTGGGATACCAAATTGTATACTCTAAATATATGCAGTTTATTGTATGTGGAAAAAAAAAAGACTGAGGAAATAAATACAATTGCATCTGTTTCAAAAAAAAACACATACAAACTGGGTCATGTCATATGCATGTAAAATAATTTGGATGCTATTCTGGATGTTGTAAATGCTATGTTCTAGAGACATTGGCTTTTACTATATTCTTCCAGAGTAGTGATTTGTTTGTTTGACATGACAATTAACTTGCTTGTATTTGAACTGCAAACTCTGTTTCTTGGAGGGCATCTCAAATCTCCATTCAGTTTTTTACCTAAGCCAGCTGTTTTTAGTCAGTCCTGCACATGTCGTTTAGAGTTTCCTCAGAGACTTGGGGAAGAGGTTACATACAAAATTTAGACCTTCTCCCTCTGCGTGTTTTTTGTCCAGGATTCCCCCTTCACTTTATGGCGGCTATGGCTGCCCTGAACTCTTTTCTCTGATTCTTCAGTCCATAAAGACTGTGGATTTGCTGATAGAGTTTTACCTGCTCTTTGCTGCCTAACTTTGTTCTTCCCTTGGGCTAGAAGCCACAAAAATGTGCTTTGTGTGAATTTCCTTTCTTCCAAGTGTAAACTACCCTCCAGAATATGCCTGTCTTTGTTCACTCTCAGTGGCTTCAGGGGGTTGCTTTTTCTATTTTTTACAGTATTTATATTTGTTATCTTCAGGAGATCAGTCTGGAAGGAGCTTTCTAAGCTCCTCCAGAAGACTTTTGGCAATAATTTTTGTGCCAGGCAAAAACCCCAAGCCAAGAAAAACATGGAGAAGCACAGATTGTAGACATGAAGTCCTATATACAACATAAAATGTGGGTTCATTTCTCTTACAGGTGATTTCTTTTCCATCTTTGGTCCACAATTGGTGGCTCATTTCTGTTCAGTGTTTTTGGGCCAGTGAGGGCAGTACATCTATTCCCCTTTACGCAGTGAGCTCAGTTTAAATGTCAAAGGTGTGCTGCCTGAGGCTTTCCAAAGGAGGTTAAAATACAAACCCCATGATGTGCATCTAGTGGAAACCCCCTGCTGGGCCATTTGGCATCAACTCCCACACATCACTCTGGCTTTGAGTTTTTTGTTTTTTCATTTCCAGCACTTGTGGGTGCCCTGCTCCAGTTTAGCTAAAGAGTAAAAAAAAAAAAATTTTGTTTACTTTTATACAGCATACCTATGTGTTTGAACTGGTGGTCGGTGGGGGTGAGCTTCCTGTGTCAGCTCAGCTCACCACTTTGAATGAGAGGCAAGGATTACAACTCCATCTGACACAGGCATCCGTTTGCTTAGCTGCCTCTGAGCTGGGGGGAGGCGCTCATCCAAGAGGAATTTCACCCCCCAGTTCCAGACTCCTCCACCCAAACCTTGGCATAAGCTCCCCGGGGCTGAGACAAGGGGCTGGGGAGCAATGCCAACCTGTGCCTGACTTAAAAATGGTCTGTACCAGATATGCCGAACCACTGTTCCAGGACCACGTCGGGGCACCTTGCCTCTCTCCTGCCTCACAGGGACTTTCTTCTCTCCGTGTACAGCCCCTCCCTTTGTCAATCTGGAGACAGATTTTGTCTTGTTGCTAAAGCCTGAACTTTGTGTGCCAGGATCTAAAGTGTCAGACCCATAGACATCTGTCATCTTTCTCCCAGACCCTCCTGCAAACAGATCTCCCTTGTGGTGGCTGTTCTGTTGTGTGAGAATTCCCGAGTGGGTATATAGGCTCCACCCAGCTCTACTCCCCACCCCCCCTGCACTGATCCTTTCATTTCCCCTAAAGTCCTACTTTCTTCTAGATACACACAAAAAGTGGTGATTAATTTTTTTCCCTTCAAAGTTGTCTAAAACTTTACTTCCCTAAAAGACTTGCTGCGGGATTGGCACACTTGCTGCAGCAAAAAGGTTAAGAGAAAGAACTTAATATGTTCCTTTCCCATTCCTTCCAGTGGATGGGTAGAGTATTCACCTGGGATAGGCACTACTGGGGAGAGGGCAGAGGCTGAGGGAGCTCCAGGTCCCAGTCCTAGCCTGGGGAGGGGAGAGAGAGGGAGAGCCCGCTGGAAATGTGCATCGGATACTATTATCTAGGTACATCAGAGAGGAGCTAAAGCTAAAAGATAAGCGGGAGGGGTCTATCCTGGGAAGGCCCCATAGGGTCCTGCTTGGTTGTAATACCAAAACTGCTGGTCCATGGACCATACCTTGAGTATTAAGGTCTTACAGTTCAGAGGGGCTAACTTGGTGTAGCCAAGTGCTAACATCAAGGGGAGGGCCCCTGGAGGCTGGGCCAGCATGAGATGTGGGGTTTTTGCCATAGTTCCTGGTCTTTGCCACAGTGGGGCAATACCAATGGAGGCAGAGAAGGGATGAAAGGGCATGAAATCATAAGTTTGGGGGCTCTGTCTTGGCAATGAATTTGTACCTTTATATACTTCATAAATTTGTCTTTGCTGGGGTGTGATGTCAAATGGGGAAAAGTTCACACTGAGAAATAGAAATATCTAAGTGACTACTATGTGCTGTGAAATTTTTTTATTTTGTTCATGTTTTCACACTCTCGGGCCAGCCTTAAGACACAGTACAATTGCATCAGTTAGGAATACCTCCAACTTCTAGTAACAGAAAATCCAGTGACAGTGGGGCTTATTGGTTTCATATATGGGAAGTTTGAACCACTGGGGAGTGGGATGTTATCTCAGACCTCCTTTTCTGTATGCCTCCAGAACCCGGTTCTCAACTCTGGCTGAATGACCTGGGATTAAAAAAAATCTCGATGTCCAGAGCACAGTCTAGACCAATTAAATCAGAATTGCCAGGGTCAGGACTCAGGCATCAGTCTTTACAAAATCTCCCCACATGAATCTAATGGTTGAGAACTTCTGCCGTTGACCTTGCTGCTACACAGCTTTCTTCAACACTTTGCAGCATGTTCTTAACAACTCTCGGCTGCTGGCATTGGTTCAGCACCTGGCAGTGTTACACCCAGCGTCTCTGTGGGTCTCTTGGCCTCTCCAGCTTGGTTCCCAGATGCTTGCTGCAGCCTCAGTCACTATATTCTAGACAAGAAGGAGGAGGAAGGGGGAAGGGCAGGACTCAGACTTCCACTGACATCTCATTGGCTAGAATTGTATCCTGTGTCTTCTACCAGGACAGAGGTGGCTGGAAAAGTGACTATTTGAGCTTTTGCAGCCTCTGTAGTAGAAGCAGACAAGAGCTATGAGGTAAGAGACAGGTATTAAGTCTTTTAAAAAGTTGATTGTTATTGCAAACATAAAAATTACATGCCCATTACAGAAGTTTTAGAAAAACAGAATAGAAGAAAATAAACTTATCCCAGTCTCAGCACTTCGAGGCAAGAACTGTCAATAGTTCGATGCATTTCCTTCCAGATTCTTGTCTGTTTTCCCTGTGATTCAGATCATATTGTATTTACAATGATGAATGTTACCTTTTCTTATAACATGAAAGGATGAGAATTTCTCCATCTGTTGATGATTGTTTAAAATCTTTTAAAATTTTTATTTATTTATTTGTTTGTTTGTTTGTTTGTTGGCTGTGTTGGGTGTTCATTGCTGCACGCGGGCTTTCTCTAGTTGCAGTGAGCCGGGGAAGAGCGGGGGCCTACTTTTCATTGTGGTTCCCGGGCTTCTCATTGCAGTGGCTTCTCTTGCTGCAGAGCATGGGCTCTAGGCATGTGGACTTCAGTAATTGCAGTACACAGGCTCAGTAGTTGTGGCTCGCAGGCTCTAGAGCACAGGCTTAGTAGTTGTGGCACACAGGCTTAGTTGCTCCGAGGCATGTGGGATCTTCCCAGATCAGGGATCAAACCCGTGTTCCCTGCATTGGCAGGCAGATTCTTAACCACTGTGCTACCAGGGAAGTCTTTTACGATGATTTCTTAAACATCATTTTATTGTCTGCATTATACTGCATTATGCTACCACATCACAGTTTAACCTCTTCCTTGCTGTTAAGATTAAGGTTTCCCCGCATCCCCATTTTCCAGTTTCACAGAATTAAAAGCAACCCTTCCCTGAATTTCTTTGTGCCCAAAGCCTTTCCCCACCTTTGTTCCTATCTATCTATATCTATCTATCTATCTAATCTATCTCTATCTATCTATCTATCTATCTATCTATCTATCTATCTATCTATCATCTATCTATCACCTATCCATCTATCTATCATCTATTTTGGTGTGAGAGGGGAGGAAGTAAAAAAAAAAAAAGTTTGGTTTCTGCTTCAGAGAACTTCCCCAAAGAGTGACGATTCATCTGCATTATATATCCTTAAGGATGAACATTGTTCTCCTGGCTTTCATGACAGTTTGAATTCAAGGTGATGTGCGTGATGTTTTTCTGAAGTCCACTGTATTCATTTGGACCTATGTGGGGTGTTCCTTGTGTTCTGCATCTCATATGAAAGGTATTGACATTTTGGCTTCAAGAACAAATTAAAAAATCATAAATACAACTTGTGTTTGATTTGGGCTTGGGCTAATTACCAAGCAACCATTTAGCAACAGTGGTCTCAAATATTTAAATACTCTGTGAAACTGCAATTAATTAAGCAACTGTTGATTTGAAGAACTGTGCAATGAACAAGGGAAAGAGGGGAGAATTTTAAGTCTGGATGCCAAGTTCAGAGCAAAATATTAATAATTTCCTGCTCACATCTGCAATATCTGTAAATAAGATGGAGGGAGAGGATGATAAGAATCACATGAATAATGTTAAATAAAAAGTGCATATAAACCAGGAAATTTTTTTCCATTAAATTTGCCACTTATTCAAGTTCAGTAAAATGGTTATAAGGAAAATAACAATTTAAGGCAGAAGGCTAGTTATATTGTTGCTATTCAGAACTTCTTGAGAGCAAAAGAATGAATACCTGCTTTCAACTACCCCGCTTTCAACTTATTTGTCTTAAAACGTGTTATTCTGTAACTTGAACATCTATGTTATGCCTTGAAAAGTCCAAGAAGAAAGTAAAATCATATTGAAAGCCAACAACTGCATCCATACATCTAGACAGATGTTTGCTGGTGTTTTCGGTATCTAAAACCCTTTTTCCTCACATTGCACAGGTATTCTTTTTATAGGCACAGCCCTGGCAGTAATGAGAACCCTGGCTGGTGCACAGAAATTTTACAAATTCTGCAAGTGGAGAACTTATTCACTCCATATGGGCTGAATTTTGCTTTCGTAGAAGGTAAAGTTTTATTTTTGTTCAGCTTTCTCCCACCACTTTCAGTGGTATTTCTTACACATGGAGAGACATGTATCTGGTGTGATAATAGTACCAAGTTTCTTTTCACATTTTCTGCATACCACACTTCAGCTGATGGTTCCCTTAGCCCTAGAACCAGCTTTTTAAAGAGTCAGGATGATTCCTTTTGGGCAGATTCCCAGCAATGGGACCACTGGGTCACAGAAATGAACCAGGTAGCGACTTAAGAGTATGTTGCCAAAGAGGCCGTGAGGGTCATTCCAATGCCAATTCTTCGGTGAACACTTTCGCTGGCTTCTCCTTGCCCCATTGGCTGTGCCCCTTTGCAGATGGATGGGACTGGTCTGTCTGCACAAGGGCTACTGGTGGGCGGGTTCTGCCAGCCCTCAGAAGAAGGCAGTCACCTACACTCACCATTGACTTTCAAAATATCTCTGCCCAAATTCTGACCCCCACCCCAACCCCTCGAAAGGTTTCTTGGACATTTTTCTTTCTCTCACTCTCTCTTAATTATGACTTAACTCCTAAGACTTGGGCAAACACTCCTGGTATCATAAGGGGTTGGCTGGCTGGGTGGCCTGTGCCCCATTATGGTATTTTATTCAGCCTTCAGCCAGACTCCATCCTCCTTGCCAGGGCCATTGCCATGGCAACTGTCCTCCTTTGGGCAATAAGTATGGGCGGCAAAGTCGTACATGATTAATATGTTTGATATTTTACCTTTCAAAAAATTCTTTGGGGAAATTCAAGTTGGCTTGTTGAACAAAATAAATAAGCTTTTTATTGTCAACAAGGGTTAAGGGCGGCAGCTTTGATAACAGGGAAAGCCTGGACTGGTCACAAACTTGAGACTGGAGTGAGCAAGTCACATCCAGCTCCACTTGAGAAAAGAAAGAAGTGGAAAAACTCTCAATTGATGGAATCTGACTCAGATCCCAGAGTGCTGGGGAGCTCCAACCTAGGATTAGTGCTGAGATGAAATGAGCCTCAGCCCACACCCAGTCTCGGTGAACTTTGGGTGGTTTTGGCCATCACCACTGGAAGGATCAGGGATTTCACCTGCAGACAGTGCACTTTGGGGGCCCTGTGCCTTCCCTGACCCTCTGGGTGGCGTCACACCCTTGCCCTCCTTAGCCTGGAAGTCCTTAAAAGTGCACCCATGTCACAAAACACACCGAGTTTTGTGGAGGCTGAATGTGTCAGCTTGGAGGAAACAGCTAGCCTGATGTCTTCCTCCATCCCCACCATCTGTCTGTCCACCATTTACAATAGATTTGCTCTTTTTTGACATTTTTTTAAAACTTGAGGATTAAAGATTGAAATTTTACAGTATATTATTTTAAGTCTTATGCTTCTTGGCTTCACAGGCAAATACATTTTCATTTAAAGTAGATTTATTCTTCCCTTCCTTCCTTCCTTCCCTCCCTCCTGTCATACTTCTTTCCTTTGTGTGTTTGTATTTATGTATGTATTTTGCCTTAGTGGGATTCACTGTGGCATAGTGGAAAGAGAATGGGTTGTGGAGTCAGACAAATCTTGGCTGGAGTCCACGCTTTCCTATTAGCTATGTAGCTTTGGCATAGGGTGACCAGATGTCCTAATTTGCTGAGGGCTGAAGGGTTTCCTGGAAGACAGGACTTTCAGTGTTAAACTCAGGACAGTCCTGGACAAACCAGAACAGTTGATCACCTTACTTACACAAGACGCTTACCCTCTCTGAGCCTTGGTTTCTTCATCTGTGAAATGAAGACAATAATACCTGTCTCATGGGTTATTTTGAGGATTGCAGCTAGTATACAAAAAGGGCCTGAAGCGATGTCTGAGATCTATTAGATCTCAGTAGATGATACTGATAGTAATATTAATATTAGTAATTTTCTGTATTTTTTTAAGGCTCAAAGTGATCTTGCACCATTATTCATTTCTGCCGTCAATGCTTTTCTCTTAATTTCTAAAGTCTATTCAGGAAGGGGGAGTTTGTTTTCTCCATTTTAATGCATGCTTAGGTTACTAAAACTTTACTTTCCCCAATTAAAAAAAAAAAACTACTGAATTTTGCCTGATTCCTAACATCTCTGAGTGGAGTCTGAGGGTAACACACCAACTGAGATTCAGATTATCTTTTAGAAACACTGAGAAACTCATTGAGGCCCCTAAAGTCTTCCTCCTTAGATACAAGACACGTGGCTTTTACCAAAGCCCTTCTTTCCCAGATGCAGGTCTGATGTGTTCCAGGTATTGAAGGCTTGGGAACTGAGGGTCTGCTTTGGATATTTCCTTACACAGATTAGTGGAGGTCCAGGCCATCTGCCAATGTTAGGTCACCTGCCCCACAGCAAGCTTGTCCTTGCTCTTTTGTGTTGGCCCTTTTGTCCAGAAAAAGGCATTGGGAACCAGGGAGACCAGGGGTGGAAACGTGTGGCCTTGGGGAAAAAGTAAGAGGTTAAACCTAGGTGTGGACTCCAACCTTTGTTCTAGCTCCCCCTGACTCTTTTCTGGTTTTTGTCCACTGTGGGGGTGTGGGCCTCTGTCTCCTGTCTTCAAGATTGAGTAGAGGTGATGAAATGGAGAAATGAATGCCAATGGGTTTCCAAAGGGAGAAAGCTGAAACAGCTCAGTAGAGGTCCAGTTTCTGGGCTCGTGAGCATTTTATTTTATTGGTTCAGAATAAACAGAGAGCTCTATTCAGTCAGGACTTATCAGCTTCCTCCCTCTGAGCTGACTGAGATGGTCAGGTCTCCAGGTAACAGGCTGCACCTGCCCTCATGGACTTCCTGCTTGGATGTTATTATTATTTTTCAATTGTGATAAAAAAAAAACAGAACAGAAAATTTAAGTATATAGTTAAGTATATTCACATTGTTGTGCATTGTCTGGATGTTATTTTCAAGTTTTTGATTCTCCATAAGTTCTTAGTTTTCTTTTGTTTTTTTCCCTCTGGGTATGAAATGAAGATATTCTCAATGAAGAAAATTTGGAAAGTACTGAGAAGTATAAATAAAGAAAAAGAATCATTATATCACTATAAAAGCAACCACTTTAAAATATTTTGGACTATATTTCTTTCCAGGGCATTTTTCAAGGCATTATTTAAAAGAATTAATATTTTAAAAATCTTAATAATTTAATGGCTGTGTATTAATTTACATCATTAACCATTATTTATTTACGTCTTCCTCTAGTTGGATTTTAGGATGATGCAGTTTCACTATTCCAAACAATTTATATGTATCTTTGGGCATAAATATTTATAATTATTTCTTTAGGGGATGTGAAAAAAAAGAGAATCGCTGAATTAAAGAACAAATCTTTTTAGCCTTTTTTCATATTAGGTTTTACATTATCTTTACATTTCCCCCAAAAATCTAAGTTAAAAGGTGAGACAAAATATGATATTTTCTATGGAAGGGACTTGTGTGTTTTTCATATCCAAGCAAGTCCCAACTCTCCCTGGAAGGTTCTCTGAGGAAGAAATCTCTGATTTCTTTTAGCAATCCTATAGTAGGAGAGGAGTGGCTAAGGGTTTTCATCTTATTTGATCATTAGCTAGTGGCTGTTTCTAGGACTGAGTATTGTGGTGTTATGCATACTGAAAACCAGCACTATTAGACCCTCTTTCTGTATCCAAATTAAATACTTTTGCTCCAGAATAGGATTTGGATACTCTTGAAGAATTTCAGTGACATTTTATCTCCAAGATATAGTATCTTGCACTTAATACTAAACCAAAAGGAAACTCTGTTTATTCTCAACCCCTAAAACCTCCTTTACTCATTTCATATTAATTTGGGCTATTCTGAAGAAAGTAACCCTTTCCTTCCTCTGTGGACTGGGATGGACTTCTGCTGGATGAAGGGAATTGTTCAAAAGCAGTTCTGAGGTGTCTGCAAATGCCTGAGAACTGAAAAAATCACAGAAACTGTGGATGCTGCTGAGGGCCCAGAGGCACAGCTGATTGAGTCTGAGTGTCTGCGAGTGTGTATTTGCGAGTGTGTGGTTCCTGACAAGTATCCGGGAGCTTTGGGCCACTCAGACTAGTCACAGGATGAAGGCTGATGGGGAGAGATCAGGGTTGTTGGAGGATTAGATGTAAAGTTTATAAAGCACTAAATACAATACTGATGATCCCAAAGACTCAATAAAGAAACAATTAGTGAAAACGTGTCAATGAATCATCGTGATTGATCCTTTAAGCTCACCTAACTAGTTGGCCGTGGAGTTGAGACCAGAAGTTCAGGTTTCCCCAAAGACTGGATTCCAAGTCCAGTGTTCTCTCCAGCGAAATGCTCCAACTCTGAGATGCCAGGCACTTTGGCAAAAATTGTGGTCATTGCAGTGGTTGACCTTGTATAGTGTCTGTGGAGGCAGGACGGGGCTGAATATTACCCAAGAAAAAGGTAAAAGAACTGGGCATCCCATGGAAACATTGATTAATGCCCTATCTTTTAGACCTCAACCTGGATGACAGTGAAACACTAGCCCACTCCTCGGGATTCCCCAGGGATTTTTATGGATAACAGTGATGAGTCCAATTTTGAGCACGTACATTATGACTTGATTCCCCCATCTTTGTCCTTGCACAGTCTTCAAAATGTCGCCAATCTGAGTTTTCTACCCTCCAGTTTGGTAATCCCACTTGCTTAAAATTGAATGTGAAGGTTCTTTTTCACTTTTTTTGTTTTTGCCTTTTTTTGGGTTGTAATTATCGGTTTCCTGTGAGAACCAAAGTAGTCTCCCAGATCTTCCCTCTCAGCACTGTAAATGCTGTGCTATTTGGTAAATGGTCAGAGAGGTTCAGGGAGGTTCAGAGCCCTCTGAAGATTTTCTTGGAGTTCAGATTCAACCAAAAGGGGTGAAAAAGCGAGGCAAAGCAATGAGTGCCTGATTGCTTAGAATATACTGCAGTCTTTGTGGCACGCGACAAATCTCCGTGTTTTGACTGTGGCACCCAGGCTTGGCCAAGCTAAATACCATTGCTCTGACTATAGGAAGAGGTTTAGGGATCGATACATGACTCAAATAGTCCTATGAATTTCATCAGGAATTTTTTCTCCTATAGATATCAGCAAAGAGATACCTCCTTTTTGGCAAGTTTCCCTAGCTGGAAGATGGAAATGCCTGGAAATATGAGCAGCCATCACTGCTAACCTGTGGGGACAACCTGCCTGAGAAGCACACCAACTGAGAGGAAAGCAGAACTGAGATGTGGGCAGAAAAAGGTAGTCTTGATCATATCCCTTGATCCAGCTGTGCCTGAAATCAACCCTGGCCTCACATCCTAGCTACACAAGCCAAGGCCCTGTTTGTCTTAAATTTGGGCAAGTCAGGTGTTTTCACTTAAAAAGATCCTTTACTCACATTATTCCATTAGCCTTATTACCCCTATTCTATAGATAGGGAAACTGAGATTCTGAAAGGTTAACTGCTTTGCTCAGGCTAACACAGCTGGGAGGTGGTGTGGCCTGGATTTGAGGTTGGGATGTTCTGATTCTACGGCTCATGTTGTTTCCATGGCCTGATGCAGCATCAGTGAGTATGGCTAATAGAGCTGGTCAAGCCAGCCCTTGACCTCATCAAGGCGACAGGCATTGGCTCTCTTGTTTTACTAGCTCACGGGCTGACTGATGACATTAGACACTTCAGGCTGGCACACTTAGGGTCAGACAGGCTAAACTGTGTTTTTGGATCCCATGCTGCATGCCTGGCAGCTCTGGGAATCCCTTTTTATTCAGGCTTCCCAACTTGCAGAAACTACTAAATGGGCTGGATCGGCCTGGTTGCTTCTGAGAAGACAGAGATTCTGCAAACAGAAACCGCCCCAGGGAGATGCACTCAGCTTTGAGGTGCTGAGACTCCTACCTCCACATTCCAAAGCTTACGAAAAAAGAGCAGAAGCTGTTCAAATGTGAGATAACAGTATCTTTAATATTTAAGTAACAAAACTTGCAGGTCAATACTGAATGCATATTCAATAAGACAGAGCAACAACAACAAGAATTTACAAAGCACACTCTAACTACGTGGAGGCTTTCAAACAATTAAGTGTTGGATAGAGGATATGCTAATTAAAAACCCAATTGAGCTACACCTCAGGGCCTCAGACCTGACCGGGGGACTTTGTGGTGGTTGGCGGGAGAGTTCATTGTGCTCATGGCCTTCAACTCACACCCTGAGAACCATGAACAATCTCATGTCCTACGTCGCTCAGCTTTTTCTCTCCCAACACCCACCTTTTTGTGTGTGTGTGTGTGTGTGTGTGTGTATGTACTTGGTGACTTTATTTTTTTAATTAAAAAAACTTTTTTTTACAGTAGGTCCTTGTTGGTTATCTATTTTAAATATAGCACCGTGTACGTGTCAATCCCAAATTCTCAATCTATCCCTTCCCCCAACCCTTCCCCTCCAGTAACCATAAATTCATTCTCTAAGTTTGTGAATCTGTTTCTGTTTGGTAAATAAGTTCGTTTGTATCATTTTTTTTTTAAGATTCTGCATATAAGTGATATCATATGATATTTGTCTTTCTCTGTCTGACTTGCTTCACTTAGTATGATAATCTCCAGGTCCATCCTGATTTTATCTGTTCATCCTTTATCCCATTTTAGACAATGTTTCATGAGTGCTTATCTGATTTGGCTTAAAACCATTGCTATCTCAGTGAGAAGGGTCTCTGGGTTTCCTGTTTGGATTCTTGGTGAACACAATTCCTTTCTGTCTAATCTGGTCTTACCACCCCTCCTCCACCCCCCACATAGTCTTTCCTGCCTGAAGACCCCTATGAATATTCACCTGTCTCCTTGGAGGCGGCTGTCATATGCACTATTGGCGTGAGGACTTTCTTCCCCCAAATAATAACCCAATGGTCAGATTCCCTCAGTGCATTGCTGCCCCCTGACTGGATAGTTTTGAGAGACTGCCCCTACCTCTGTTCCCCAGGGGGCCTATTCTGGCTCTGGTGCTGGGACGGGATTCTGCTGGCCTGGAAGAAGGAGGTTAGGCTTTCGGCAGCAAAGATGCAAACACAGGGAAGGTGTGTGGCTGCAGAGAGTTCTCCGGTCCTACCACTCAAGGTGACTACAGGGAAGGCAACAGCTCTCAGGGTCACAAAGCTGACCACAGTGCCAAGCAAGTGGACCCTCAACTCTCAATGGCCTGCAGCCATGTAAGTGTGGACACCTGTCACGTGGAAACATGACATTCAGGCTCTTCACTTTTTTAAAGAAGAACCAGTTTCAACACACTTCCTAGGACCTGCTGTGGTCCATTATTTGGTTTTTACATGGCTCACACTGATTCAATCGTCTATAATCAGAGTCCAGGAGACCTCAAAGGGAAAGAAATAGGATCAGTAAGCATGTCATGAAATTCAGACTTAAATGTGATTTTACAAAGTACAATATAGACAACATCAAAGCAATTATTTTTTCATTTTCTTCTATTCATGTGCAGGGGTGAGGCTCATTCACAGAGACAGTATATCATTTCACTAATATATTATTTATTCTAACTATATTTAGAATACCAAATATATTTAGATTACCAAAAAAAAAAAAAAAAAAAAAAGAAAGAAAAAATCCTTTTCTCATTACTCTAGGGACAGTTTCTGGCCTGGGACAGAAAGAGGATCTGCCTTGGGGAGTCCAGCTAGAATCAGCAGGTGTTAGCAGAAGAGGAAGAGGTTGGTTTCTTTAAAATGAAATCACTGTGGTCCAAGTTATGTTCAAGATCACAGTGTAAGAAAACTCAGATAATGAGCTGCAGATATGATAAATAGTTTTCCCCTACCATCGCTTCTTCAATTAGTGTTTATTAGTAGCCAAGTTAGGGTGGTGGGGCAGTGGGGGTGGGGGGAGGAGGCAAAAATCGAATAGCAGAAAATGATGTCTTTTGACTGACTCTCTTTTTTTCCTTTCAGAATTGCTCTGGGGGATGAGTTGGGAAATAGATCATCAACGGGCTATTGGCTAGAAGGAGGAGGGAGAGTTTGCCTAAATTAGCTGAGTGATTTATAGGAATTCAAACCACATTCTATCATCAGATTTCAAAGGTTATGTTAAAGAAAAGAAATAAGAGGACTGGAAAATGCAGGCTGTAGCCTCTAATGCGCATCTGATAACTCAGCTGTTTTGTGATGGAACATTTAGAGACAGAGACATGTGGCCACGACCATCTGGCCTCACCGCAGGTGAAACCAAGGCTTTCTAACTTCCAACTGTGAGTCAAAAGCAATGGGAAATCAAGGTAAAATTTCCTTGTTTTTGGGTGAGCTCTAGTTGGGGGGGTTTCTTCTGCCCCTGCTGAGGTGTTTTGGAGGGCTACACGTAGTCATACTTGGAAGGATGAGATTGTCCCTCATCCTCTGTGCGGGCACCCCCATCATACATCTTCTTGTTTTTGGTGTTGGACTCAAAACCAGTGCTGGCTTTGAAGCCTCCAGGCCTGTAGGCGACATTGTGGCCCGAGGCATGATAAGAGACAGCTTTGTAGCTGAAAGAAAAAGAAACATTCTATGACCATAGATATATTTGGTAGGAGGAAACACTACCCACTTTCCCTGGGATGTCTGACTTTTAGCACTGAAAACAGTGTCCCAGGAAACCCTTAATCCTGGGCAAACTGAGATAGCTGCTTCCCTGGGCTTTGGGACACTGGCTTTTCAGCCTCTGCAGTGGAGCAGAATTTCTTGCTTTGTGTTAGAGCTGGGGGTTAGTGACTAGTGAGTTCCCTCTGTTCATCAATTAAGATGAAGCTGAACCACAAACAATGTCCAGGGGAATGTGGTTATGCCAAAGGATTGTAGAATTTGTGAGCGAGGAGGTATTTACATGCAACCCATCTCCCTTAATCTGCTCAGTATGTGAACAAGGTAACAGGAGGCTCAGAGAGGGCAAATGACTGGCTAGAGGTCATTGGGCTGGTGAGCAGGGGAACCAGACTGGGATGCAGGGCTCCCAACCCCAGGCCCAGTTACAGAGGGACAACAGGCATTCTCAGCAGCAGTGCTACTAGCGTGTTGGAACGGATACTTCTTTGTCGCAGGGGCCTGTCCCGTGCAGAATGTTTAGCAGCATTCCTGGCCTCCACCCACCAGGTTCCAGGATCACCCAACTCTTCCACCCCAGAGTCTTCAGAATCTTTCCAAATATCTCTTGGGGACCAGAGTGGGGGTAGCTGGGGGTGGGGGGTGGGGTGGGTAAAATTGCTCCCAGCTGAGAACCACTGAGTTACAGAATACTGGAGTCGGCAGAAACGTAGAGGGCTGTTTTTTTTTGTTTTGCTTTTTTCCCCTTCAATAGCATCACTTCTAAATCTGTCCAGGCTGAAACATTCCTTTTCCATTCTTTAGGTTTCCCCATAAAAGAGAAGGTTCATGATCCTTTTGTTGCTAGAGTTCTTCTATATACCTACACTGATCGTTCTGGCTGTAAATGATACATTAAGATGGACTCGGATCAAACATCTGATTGCATTGAGATGGGGAGACTCACGTGGTTTCCTCGGGCGCCAGGCCCCGGCAAGCGATGCACATCAGCACACCCCCAATGAGCGTGAGGCCTCCAGCAACCCAGCCCACGAAGAGAGCTGCACCAAAGGTATACCTGGGTGGGGAGATGGTGGCTGTGAATGTGGTTGACTCAACTCCCCAGGCTCTACCCAGTGATCCTGGCCATGCCTGTCCTCTCTGTCCCCGCTTTTGGATTCCACCCCTATCCCAGCCTGCTCCTGAACACAGTCCTTTGAGTCACAGTCGACTGAATCAGGCACCCTGGAGAACACAATTGGGACTGAAGCTACTCAGCAAAACAGCTGTGGGATTCTTAGGCCCCTAGTATCACTTAGGCATAG
This sequence comes from Hippopotamus amphibius kiboko, assembly GCF_030028045.1. Lineage (NCBI taxonomy): Eukaryota > Metazoa > Chordata > Mammalia > Artiodactyla > Hippopotamidae > Hippopotamus > Hippopotamus amphibius. The sequence goes on along the minus strand of NC_080191.1, from coordinate 118,313,537 downwards.
AATTAATTGTAAGCCTCTAATTTCAAAGAAATAGCTCAGGAAATCCCCCTCTCTCCCTATTGGCAAAGGGAAGTGTCTTGAAGGTTTGGTAAAAGAAGTTTGAGAGATATGAGATCAGCCTCAAGTTATTTCAGAAGGAATTTTGGTTTCTTAAGTTCTTACTGTGGACCAAGAAGCTTTTATCTTCTCTGACTCAAGTAACCCTGGTAACCATCCAGGCCGGTAGGAGCATGATCTTGAGAAAGAAGTAATGTGAAGAGACCATTCATTCTTTCATTCATTTCTTTACTCATTTGTTCAGCAAGTATTTATTGAGCTCTTACTATGTGTCTGGCACTGGGACAGAGAGGTGAACAAAACAGGCACAGACTCCACCCTCTTGGTGCTTCTGTTCCAGCCGACACTGAATTCTAACCTGTGGTGGTCTGACTCCAAGGCTGGTGCCCTTCCCCTTGGAGGGTTGCCTCCAATGGGACTCAATTGCATCAAAACAGGATTGTCTGAGAACAGAATCTCTGAAGTTGCCTGCCCAAGGGTCACGGGAAGGTTCTAAGGAGATGGTGTAAGAGAGTGATGGTGGGTATTAGCGCTGGGTACCAGCTGGGTGAGTAACTCCTCTGGGCAGAGACAGTGACACTAGGTACCCAGATACTGTGGTCAAGGAGGGCAGCTCTTCTAAGTAGGGTGACCAACCATCCTGATTTGCCTGTGACAGAGACGTTTCCCAGGATCTGGGACTATCAGTGCTAAAACTGGGAAAGTCTCAGGAAAACCAGGGTGAGTTGATCAGCATGCTCCTACGATACGCTTGTAGTCAAGAGACCGTGGGAGGACCATAAGGGAGGATGAGGGCAGCTTATAGGGATCACATCTTTCCTATTCTCAGAACAAAGCAGGAACATGGATGGTGAGTGGAATTCCAGGGAGCCAGAGAGTAATGGATTTATCACTTGCTCACACTCATCTGTCTCCCGTGATGGTATTGCTGGAGAAATACCAAGTGTATCCACTCCAGAGATGATGGGTCACTTAGGTATAATACTTACATTGCTCTCCCAGAACAAGATCTTTCTACTTCGGGAATTTGCTGAATCCCTTTGATGTGGCTAAATGAATACAGGTATTGGAATTGCTCCTGCATCTTTGAAAAGTTCTACTCTGCTTCTGACACCAAATGATAGTGAAGTTTCATCTCCCTCCGCTAGATGGTGACCTCCGTGAGAACGAGGACCTCGTCGTTATCCCTAGAACTCAGAACAGTTCCTGGCCCACAGCAGGTGTTCCATACATTTGTGGAATGAATGAATGAATGAATGAATGAGAGAAAGAGCAGCCGTACAAAGAAGAAACATTACTCTTCTCACCTATACAGCACCTCACTCATTTCTATTCCAGCTCTTCCCTCTTCCTAGCTGGGTTCCTGTCATGGACTGGAGATGTGGGGTGATGCTCATTTACATGCTTGGGTTAACAGTGCCTGTTTCATTGCTACCACAATGGGGCCTGTGTTAAGAGTGTTAGATAAATACTGTGAACTGTCGCTGTATTTCAATGCAAATGTCAGATCAGCCTCAAGTCATATCACCAAGGATATTTCACCGAAATGAAGTTTATGAATTTACAGATCATTGTTGATTTATGACATGGCATGGTTGCCTCTGATAAATTTTTGCTGTTTCAGGTGCTGATAATCACATCAGGCCTATGTGTTTAATCCGATTTTTACAGCAATGTTCACCATGGAATACTGAGACTTAGATTAGGTTACCTGGTCTGAACAGTCTGCACCATCCCTCCCATGCTGGTGTACATGCCAGCTGTGGACATCCAGAAGTTAGTAACCAGCATGTTGGCAAACACAGACACTCCAGCGATTGCACAGAGACCTGTAGGCAAAGGACAAGAAAACTCCTGAGGCAACTTTAAACTGATTGCATTGTTTGTGAAGCAACGAATGCTTAAATGAATTCAGATGAGCAGGCTGCAGAATATTCCATTCCTATAACAGAATAGTCAATCTAAGGATCGATTATTGAATTCCCACTATGACTTAGACCCCGTGCTAGGTGCCTACACTCTCTTCTCTCTCTAGTTGTGGAAGGATTTGTATGTGCACAGAAAGAGATTTTCCATCTTGGGACCAGAGGTCAATAGTACAAATATTTTAGGGCTGGTCCTTTGGCGATGTCAAGGGCTCTTTCTTAAAATCACTTTCTAAAGTCTCACCAAAATAATGTCTTTAGGGATTGAGTCACATGACTACCTTAGAGTTGAGAATCTCTTATAATGAGGCGAGGGTGGCAGCTAAGAGGGACCTTAGCACTCACTATAATTCTGTAGAGTGTAATTGAGCCTTAATCTCAGATCTGGAATCCCAGTCTGTAGAGCTCTGATCCACATTCCAACCATGCTCAGTACGAGAAGCTGTGTTTCCTCTGCCAGAAGGATTTTGCTTTGACATTCCCAAACGCACATTGGAGAGAGGGAACCCTGGGCTCCTTGTTTACCTGAGATGATGAACATGATGCCGGAGGTGAGGGTCATTTTGGCTTTGGCGGAGTCATCCATGTTGCTAATGCGGATGCACTTGAGGGCGAAGATGGCCACCAGGAGGCCGATGACACTCAGGACGATGCCCACAATCATCAGGGCTCGCACTGCCTGCAGCATGGCTGCGGGACGAGGGGCAAGACGCAAGCACACAAGTAAGACCACCTCATCGTGACTGATCAGGCTCCGGTTGAATACAGCAAAACAACCACAGTCAACCAGCACCACACTTCTGAGAGGCAGCAAGTCCATAAACTGTGAACCTTACCATCGTCAGGGGATACGAAATTGTGAAAAATGCCAGACCATTACTTACACTCCCCTGATTGATGAAAGACATCCACGCAGATGTCTACAGAATGAGAAAATTATGAACTGCGGGAGCTGGGAGGGCCAAGGGAATTTCGCTATTTCATATCCTCATTTTAAAGCTTCATCACGTGGGGTCCAAGAAGGTGAAGTGGCTTGACTAAGGTGACATTAAAAATTAGTGAGAGAGCTTATAGTAAAACCGTGTTGCTTTCACTTCTAACCCAAACATCTCTCTTCTCTAGTCTTTCCATAGGGGCTCAGTGCTTCACAGGATTGTGTCCACTTTCAGAAAACTCAGTATTTATTTACAGCCTATAATTAAGTAAGGTCACTAGGTAGTATGCCAAGGGCACTATATTGTTGCCTCTTCCCAAAAGGACTACTGAGGTCATGGTGAGCGGTAGGTTTGGGTCTCTATAAAAAGGCTATGATATCAATCTCAGACCTTTTCAGGACAAACGCAGTTTATCAGCAGTTCCCTTTCCAGGAATGAATGGAAACTATGTCCTGCTCGGACTCGCCTGCAGTGACCTCCCCTCCACATGTTTCCAAAGCCATTTCTAGTGCGTCCTTAAAGTGTAGTGACTCATCCCAACAGTTTTTTCACTGAACCCCCATGACTAGGCATGGGGATGATAGTAATTAACAGGTTGGATGTGGTCTCTGCCTTCATGGAGCTTATGCTAAAGTGGGGAGAGACAGTCATTAACCATGTCCACTACAAGCATTATGGATTTTATAAGAGGAAGATGAGTGAGTTCTTGTGTCTTCCAGAGGGAAAGGCCACTAGTGTGGGTAGTTCTGGTAGGACAGAACTGAAGAATCATGTGAAGCAAAGCAGAGAGCTCTGTCCTATCCTAGTTGTCACAGCCAACTGCTAGTTTTAATTGAAAGCTATTAGGGACTTTTCAGACGTTAAAAAATTGAATCCATACAAAAAAACCCCTGCAATGTAGGTAATATTATTATCTCTACTTTATAATTGAAGAACTTGAGACTCAGAGGTTAAATAACCTGCCCAAAGACACATATCAAAGGAAAAGCAGAGCTGGGGGTCAAACCTGGAACTGTTTCAAAATGGTTATTTCCCCATCACAGTGCACTGCTCTGAGATACTTTATCCTGGAGAAACAGGCAGAGTTCTGGCTGCCAGCAAGGTCCAGGGATCTGTAAGCTCCTAAAAGAATGCATCCTTCAAACTTGGAGACTCGGCTATAAAATGTCATCCTCTGAAATGGATGCTAAGAATGTATAAAGGAATATTCTCCAAAAGTCATCTCAGGGAATTACCTGTCCCAGGAGATTATTTATAAATGTGACTCTCAAGACAAGGGAGCCCTGGCAGGAATTCTCTCCAATCTCTTCAGGAAGATTTCCATCTCAAATATGGCCAACAACAGGGGAGCTGCCTGCTTATTCACTCTAAGGTGTGTATCATAAAGCAACTTGTCATGATGGAAGAACTGGCAATCAATGAAAGATACTGAAAACAGGAGAGGTGGATCATGCAGGATTTGTTAAAGAGGCTTCTGTCGTGTCTGAGGAATGGAGGCCCTGGCAACTTTCTCACCAGGTAGCAAGATGATGGGAACCAGCTTCTCTGGTTCTATGCCATTGACCTCCATTCACTTGATCCTGATTCTCTTCTCCCTAAAGAAACTTTGGATTTTAACTTTGCTCCCCTGCTGGGAAGAGATTTCTATACACATCCATCATCAGTCTTGATCCTATTAACAACTATAGTCTCGGGATAAATGTGTTGGCTTATGGTGTGGATCAATCCTCCAGGACCTGACCATTCATTCCCAGGAGACCTGATGAACACTGGCATCTTGGGCTTGCAGCTTTCTGATGCTAGAGCCATGGTGACCCCAGTAAGGTGAAAAGAACGCATGAGGGTGTAAGAGTGGCCTTTGGATCCACTCCTTAATATAAGAGGGCTCTGGCATGTCACCTCTGTTTTCCAAAGCCTTGCCCAATGGCTTTGTTGGCTCCACACAAACACCCCATCCATTCCCTCATTAACAAATGCAAGCATGTGTCATCTGCTTGTGTATTTATTTACACCTTTGTGTGTTCACCCAGCACATATGGGTATACCCGCACAGCCAAATGTTAACAGATTCATACGCTCAGCCATGAATTCTATCATTCACTAATCAAGTATTTTTAAGCTCAAATTCTCTACAAAACCCTTTGCCAGATGCTGTAGGAGGAATAAAGTTTCATGAGAAACAACCTCTGTCTTCAAGCAGTTTACAACCTGGGAAGATTATATTTTCACTGGAAATCCCGAACCTCAAGTTTCTTTTCCCCTTGGGAGTACCCTGGCTAAGAAATCATCATAGAACCACTTTTTGACAGTTGCTCATGGTGTGGTTCTAGTTCTCTTTCACACACACAATTAAACTCTGAGGCTGTGGTTCAGGACAGCTATGAAGAGGACATATGTGGGGCAGCCCAGAGTTCGGGAAATATCCTCAGGGCTCTTCTGTTTTTGTATGTTGCTACCAGAAAACTGGACATATGAGAGGAAGAAGAGACTTTGACTTTCCTTCTGTCTTGTCCCCATGGACCCTTTATGAACTTCAAATCTACTCAGGAAGCTGTTAGAGGTTTTAAAAACTGCTCTTGTTCTGATATTTTAAGCCTTAAGTCATTCAGAGAACAAAATCTTTTATCCCTTTTGCGAGGCACCTGACAAGGCATCTGGTTAAAACAACAAAAACCCAATCAACTAACTAACCAAGCAACCAACCAACTGACCAACCAATCAACCAAGCAAGCAAGCAAGCAAGCAAGCAAGCAAGCAAGCAAGCAAGCAAGCAAGCAAGCAAACAATAGTAACCAAATAGGATAAAGAATGTGTCTTCCTCAGTCTATGAAAATTATACTTATCCTGGACTGTTGGAAAGGATGGGGTCATTGAATCTCTTTCAGTTGAGTGGTTCTACTGTTTGTTCCTGAAAACATCTCACATATGTGCTGTGGCTGTGGCTGAGGTATGTGGTCTTCCCTAACATTGTTGGACTAGAAGAGAAGGCGATGCTGGCTGGTGGGAGGTAAAAGCACTGGGCTTGCCTGATGTGGAGAGCAGCTGCTGCTGTGTGTGCCACAGGAGCCCGTGGGTACTGCAGCCCTAGACAGCCTGTCTTGGTCAGCATTTGCCCCAGAGTCTCAGGTGCCCTCTTGCCTCTGCTGGGTCAGGTTTGCATGACAAGACCTCATTTCTTTCCTGCTGTCTTGATCTCTGGATTTCTGACGAGCACTGGTACCTGCTTTGAAGAAGGGGTCCACCCTGACCCTGAGCTCTTTTTTATATTTTAGAAGCTCCTGCTAGGGTTAGAGTTAGCTTACCACTTTCTCTTAGCCTGTGGTTGGACAAAGACACAACACTGTCTTATATCTTGTGGGGCCACTGCCAGAGCCACAACTCTGGACCTGGGTGGATGAACCAAGCTCTTTCCTGCTTTTCAGACCCCTTGGGGGGGTTCTTCTGAGGGTGGGCTGTGATGGAGGCAGCTGCCAGGAAGTGAGGGGAAATGTTCTTCACTATTCATTGCTAGAACTCTTCTGTGTTTAGTAATGACCATGGAGATGTATGGTGGTGACCTGAACTTCCTTTCTATCTGGAAGATTCTACCACCTTATTCACAGATAGGTAACCAGAGGAACTGCTGCCAAAGGAGATAGGTTTGTCTTTTAGCCACTCTGTCTCTTATTTGATATTCTGAGCAAGAGGCACGGGCTTATCAGCTAACAGGTGAGTCAATGGGCTCTATAGACTGATTCCCTGGCCAAAGGTGTGACTACAGCATTCTTTCCAATGAACAAAATGCATTATCAGACCTTAAGGGTGGGCAGGCTTCAGGGCTGACAGAAGCAAACAGAAAAATGGGAACTCATTGTTCCCTCCCTGTTGCAATACATCTTGTTCCCCCAAAGTAGCTGTGAACTGACAGGAAAAGCAGGGTGTGGTTTGGGTGTGGTTCCCAATCCTGACTGTACCTTAGCATCTCTTGGGGAAACTTCTAAAGAAATATTAATGTTTTGCCCTGATCCCTAGGGATTTTCATTTAATTGTTCAATGACATAAAATTGCAGGGAATAATCTGGCAAAACAGCCCTCAAGAGGGCTTAGGACGAGGTGCTCAGAATGGAGAGCTGAGAGGAAAGAGTTCCCAGTGGCTGATGTGACTGAACTGGCTGGAGGGTGGTGGTGGGGCTGATGAGACAGCAAGTTACCAGATGCCAAAGACTGGACCTGGGGCCTTTGTTGGGGTGGGGGAGGGGAGAGGACCCATATCTTCAGGCACAGCTTGGTCTCAGATTGGAGGCAGGAAGGGCTGGTGGAGGAGTCCAAAGGAGGGGGTCCCAGAGGAGGGAATTCTGAGGCCAGACCTCAGAGGAAAGGCTCTTCGGAACAAGGCGGGGGTGGGCCTCGATTCTCCAGAGCTCCCAGGGACCTGATATGGAGGTCCTGTGTATCTCATGAAATCCTGCAGACTTCATGATACCAGGTAAGTGTCATTAGGCATGTCTTTTTTTCCTTTTTTAAAAAATAGTTGGGGTATAGTTGCTTTACAATATTGTGTCAGTTTCTGCTGTACAATGAAGTGAATCAACTATATGTATACATATATCCCCTCCCTCTTGGACCTTCCTTCCACCACCCACCCCCATCCCTCCCATCCAGGTCACCACAGAGCACCGAGCTGAGCTCCCTGTGCTATACAGCAGGTTCCCACTAGCTATCTATTTTACACACGGTGGTGTATATTTGTCAATAGTCTTTTAACCTCACAGAAGTCAAGTCTCCTCACCCCTGGCGTGGGATAGAGATATTTCTTGCAAAGAAATGTTGTAAGGATCAGATGCTTCTTGGCCTCAGCACAGAACGAAGCCAGGCTCAGCAAGATTCGTTTCTTCCCCTTCCCTAAAAAGTAATCTTTCCACAGAGAACAGACTAGTCGTTACCGGGGGATGGGGTGGGGGGGAGAATGGGCTGCAGTGTAGGGCTGGGGGAGTAGGAGATAAAAACTATTGGGTGGGGCTTCTCTGGTAGCGCAGTGGTTAAGAATCCGCCTGCCAATGCAGGGGACACGGGTTCGATCCCTGGTCCAGGAAGATCCCACGTGCCACGGAGCAACGAAGCCCGTGCGCCACACCTACTGAGCCTACGCTCTAGAGCCTGCGAGCCACAACTGCTGAGGCCCGCGCGCCTGGAGCCCGTGCTCTGCAATGAGACAAGCCACAGCACTGAGAAGCTTGCACACCACAGCGAAGACCCAACACAGCCAATAAGTAAATAAATAAATAAAATTTATAAGAAAAAACAAAACCAAAACCCAAAACTATGGGGTATAATATAGGCTACAGGGATGTACTGTACAACACAGGGGCTATAACCAGCATTTGGTAATAACAGCAAATGGAAAGTAACCATTAAAAATTGTATAAAAATTAACAAAAAACAATTAGGAAAAAGGTTGTCTCTCTCCAACCCCACATGGCTTTGGTTTGTACTAACTGTGTACAAACCTGAATCCTCTCACATAATGATAAAATGTGGTTGAGGATTTGAAAAAGCCATGTGTGAGAGAGTGTGACACGCAGGAGTGGAAGAAGACTTGAGAAGAGGAGGAAGAGAAAGGCCTGGACCAAGGTAGGGAGGAGGATCAGGAAAAATGGGCTCAGGATCTGGAGGGCAATGAGCGGGCTGATGGGGGAGGCCGTGTAGGCAGCTCCTGTCCTGTTGCCCTTCCTTTACAACTCTAAGGTGGGCTCCAACTACATAACTCTGACCATGTGTGTTGCCACCAAGAAATGATGCCCCACCACTCACTGGTCTATACTAAGCCATGATGCTTTGTGGGTGGCTGTCCTTGCTATCAAAGCAACAACCTTCACAACCACAAGCTGCGGAGGCATCCTGATTCCTGGGTCTACATACCTTTGATCATTGAGAAATCGGAGCAACAGCCTTTTATACGTAAGGGATAGGTTCTCTCAAGCTCTGTAGATGTGTTCTCAGTTCTCTGAGGGATCTCCTTCAGATGTAGATAGTGTGTACACATTTAGATGCTTGTCCACATATTTAAACAGGTATATTTGTGCTAAAACATGTTTGTTTTTTGAAGAAAAGGAAAGCAGCTTGATCAAAAACCAAGAGGTTCCCCCAGATTTCATTTCAACTTTACACACTCTACATTTTAGGGCCAGTTTCTTCCACCTGACTGACATTGGGGAAAGATGAGCTGGTTTCACAGAATTATGAACATTAGACTTTATGGGAAACATTCAGCAAATAGTAAGGAGACATAAACAAGGCAGCTGCTTTAGAAAGGATGTATATATATTTTTCCCTTATGGATTTTAGATTTTGTGGAATTGTTCTCTGCATTAAATGTGGTTTCCTTAAAATCCCCCCATTGCCATGACTAGTGGGAAGCTGCTGTAGAGCACAGGGAGATCAATTTGATACTTTGCGATGACCTAGAGGGGTGGGATAGGGAGGGTGTGAGGGAGGTTCAAAAGGGAGGGGATGTATGTATACATATAGCTGATTCACTTTGTTGTACAGCAGAAACACACAACATTGTAAAGCAATTATACTCTAATAAAGATGTGAAAAAAAAAGTTTGTAAAAACAAAACAAAACCAAAAACAACCTCATTACCGTGTGTGTAAATGGGAAACTCCCTAGCTCTCTAGTGGCTGTTGTTTTTTCATATTTGAAGTGGTAAGGGGGAAATGAAGCCAGTTGTGTGAAAAAAATCAAGACCCTCAGTGTCTGCAAAGGGGCTGAGAACCAGTGAAATGTTCAGAACACAGGTGGAACTGGGGATGGAAAGGAGAAAAAAGGACCCTAAATAATCTTTTCTTTGGATATTTATATTCATAAAAGGTGTTTGATTTTGGAGAAGAAAAAAACCTGGAAGAGCAAATGTCCTAAGTGAGAGCTTTGGGTGGTGTAGACATGACAGTAATGATTCAATGACACCAAGAGCCAGACCTTGTAAACGGGTCTCAGAGCAGCACTTTCACACAAACCCCTTCCTGTGAGGCACTGCACACCTGGGGGAAGCGAGGTCAAGAGATGTAGGTGGCCAAGCTGTGCGCTTGATCCCCCTCACCACAGGGCCCTGCCACTGCACCAAATTCTGCCCAAATATTTGCAGACATGTTAGAAAAAACATTACTTGACTATGATACCATTGTGGAGGCCAGAGACCTGAGTTTGCCAGGCCTTTGCCTCTTCTCCACCCTGCTCACTGACTGCCCTTTGCTTTTTCGTCCCACCATCTCCAGGCAGGGGAAGTGGGAATGACACACAAGTCATCTACTCTTTAAACTTAGAATTCTTAATTGTGCATTGTTAATGATATTGCTATAAATGGGTCAAGGTGCCGCTGAGGTACCCTCTCCTCTTATTGCGCTCAAGCCCAGACCAATCTCTTCAACCATAAGGAAGCCCCTTCTAGCTGGAATGAGCATGGGTAGGAGAAAAGACATGACTTGGAAGTCTTTCAGCTGTGTGTTCATACCCTGCTTCTGCCATCCCCTATGCATGGGAGCTTGGGCATGTTACCTTGCCTCCCTCTTTGAGCCTCAGTTTCCACTTTTGCAAAAAATAAAGCTAATATGTATTTCCTTGTCGTGAAGATTAAACTGGAGAGTTTATGAGCAGTCCAATAAACCACAGCTGTTTTTATTTCTGGGCACTGTCTTTGGAGAGTTAGATGCTACATTGGCTGTTTAGAATCCAGTGGAGAGAATCTTGGGCTATAAATTACACAGCACTGGTAACATACAGGTAAACAGTCTTGCTACCACCACCATTTACCTCATTCATCTCTCTGTAGGTTACATAGCACAGCTAGAATGGAATTAAGTTATTCTATCTACGGCTGTCAGTTCCCACTAAATGTGATACATTTTTATCAGATGAATGAAAAGTTAAGTGAGATGTTTGCAAGAAAAGAGCCTCTACTTAGGAAGAGTTGAATAATTGGCAGTGATGACGATGATGCTTAGAGCATTATAATGGTATCTGCCTCATGCCTTTACAGCACTTGAAGGCTTAGTTCTCTGCAAGAGGGTGATGCTCCCTTCTGAGTTCTAGGTCAAAATTAAACTCTCTGCAACCTTCCATTTCTACCTCCAGGCATTTCTCCTGGCTCCTCTCCTTCAGGTGTCTCTTACCAAGGCCCTTTGTCATGCTCAAGAACATGCGTCAGCTAGCTAGCAACTCAACAATCCACAGTCTTGCATCTCTTCCCTTCTGACCTTTGCCCTCACACTACAGCATCATCCCTCCTCTGAAGCCTCCTTCCCTCTGGCCAGGTTCTACCTCCCTCGCTTCTCTAAGGGTCTCAGTCAGGGATCCGTCTGTCCTGCAACACAAGTGGCTTCTAAAACTGAAGTCAATACCCCAGTTCTTCTACTCTGCCACCCACCTTCTATTTCTTCCTGCAAATGGAGATGAATTAGTTGAATTGCTTTTCACAATTCAATTTCAGTGGCTTCACAGGCTCTTAACAGTTTCGTGCAAATTTATTCCCATCTACCTGTCCACTGGTATGTGTTTCAGAGAGGCAAAACCCAGCACTGTTTTCCTTTCCTCACCGAACTCACATCTGGGCCACTCCTTTGGAGCCACTGATTAGCATGACCTTTTATTTCTTTTTGCTTTAAAAAAGGATTAATGCAAGTAGGGCTCCCATAATATCTAGAATGCAAAGTTCCTGTGATGCTTATTTGAAATAAGTATTTGCATTAGAAACAGGGATTTTACTTATTTCACCTTCAGGGGTGAAAAGATGTCACATTTATAATTATATTTCTTTTATAATTATAATTATATTTATATATAATTACTATAATATAATTATAATTCTAGAATTATATTCTGGCATGCATTGTTTTTTAGGATCACATACTAGAACTCCTCAACACAAATGCAGAGAAAGGATATTTATAATTTTATGGCAATATATACTTTCTGGCACCTACAGAGATTCCAACTTTTCAAAGAAAAATTGAATTGAATTGAAAATGAGGGACTTCCCTGGTGGCACAGTGGTTAAGAATCCACCTGCCAATGCAAGGGACACAGGTTTGATTCCTGGTCCAGGAAGATCCCACATGCCACAGAGCAACTAGGCCTGTGCACCACAACTACAGAGCCTGCGAGTCACAACTATTGAGCCCACAACTACTGAAGCCCTCGCGCGACACCCCCACTGGCCATAGCTAGAGAAAAGTCCATGTGAAGCAACAAAGACCCAAAGCAGCCAGTAAATAAATACATATTTTAAAGAAAAGAAAATGAAATATTAGCTCCCAATAAACTTTTTCAGCAAGAAAATATTCACCATCCTACCTACTCCCATGTATGAGGGACAGGAGCAAGTCACATGCACATATATGCACACCATTACCTTTTCCCTTGAGAAACTGTCCCGTCTAGTATCACCTGCCTGTCGTCAGGACAGACCCATTCTTTTCATGACCTGTTCCTTACCAGCAATTCCTTTGACCTGAGTATCAAATCTCTGATGTTCTCCCCTATGACTATAGCCCTCCTTGACACAGGGCCCACTTCTCCTCTTATTCACACCTCCGATCCGGAGCTCGCTCTGTGAGGGTCAGGCCCTGCTCCGATCTCCGAGGTCTCTCCTGGCTGCGGTGAGAGGAGCAGCCCCTGCACGGCCTCACCTGTGCCCACGCCTACCTGGCAGGCCTAGGATGGTGAAGTAGGGCCGGCACTCGGTGAAACCCGAGCTCTGCTGCACGCAGCCGCGCCAGAGCCCTTCGTACTGGAACACGGCGGCGACCGGCTTGTCGTACAGGTCCTGGACGCTCCACATGTCCATCTCCGTGGCGGCGATGCAGCCGACCAGGCCCAGCAAGGACAGCAGGAAGCCCGCCACTTGGCATCTGGTGGTGGACATGGCCTGGGTCCCCGCTCTCCCGCCCGGCTGCCAACTTCGTCCTGCCGTGCTCCCGGGGAGCTGCTCTGATCAGATGGTTTCCCTCAACCCTCGATGTTTGCTCACAGTGTTTTCCTTAGATAGCTCAGTTTCACTCATGGTTCAAGGGCATTATTTTTTCATTTGTTAGGGAAGCAGCCCAAGAGGCACTTGTCCCGCTGAGCCGCGCAGGCCCAGCGGGTGTGAGGGCGTGGCGGTCTCAGTGGACGCCCGCCCCGTCCCGGTTCGGGCTCTGCCCCGAGCCCGCCACCATCTGGGGAAGAAGCACAGTGGAGACCTCTCCACAAGTCCTTCCTTGAGCCTCTGCTGATCACGGGAAACCACTTCGATTGCCCTCACTTAAAAAAAATGGCCCCAGGAATCTCTGTCCTGCACCAGACGCTCACATTTTCTCCTCGCAACTCGTAGACCTCGTTTCGCTGACGGCTTTCCATTTTGATCTTACAGAAATGGGTAGGGCAGGTATTATTATTCCTAACCCATATTTTTTTGTGGGGAAGTGGTGAGACAAGCGAGGTACAAATAGGTGAAGAAACTTGCCCAAGTGCCTTGAATCACAGCTGCTTTAATGATGACAAAGTGAAGCTCCCGTTTCAGCTTCCAATCTGGGGCTCTTTCTCTGTTTCCATATGGAGTGGAGGGGGCAGGCAGAGCTGTCTCCACCTTTGAGAACAGGAAACCAAATCCTAGAGATAAGCCCTTGGTCCGTGGTATTGGAACTGGGATGGGAAGAGGCAGGGCATCGTGTTGACCGCCATACCACCCTTTCGCTCCTGCTGCAAGAACCCCGTAAAGACCATGTGGCAGGCAGACCGGGAAGTTCCACAAAAGCCAGGAGGAGGGAACAGGGTCGGCTGGGCCAGAGACCCTGATCTGATTACTGAGAGGCCTAGCATCTGTCCCTAACACTCTGTGTGCTGGGTGATTTGGAGCAAATGGCTCAACCTCTGTGGGTCACAGTTTTTTCATCTGTAACACATGGACAGATTAAACTACAGCACTTCAGAGCCCTTTCAGGTCTCACACACTGTCATCCACATTTTGCAAAAAAGTTTTCACTACAGTTGGTCAAAATATCAGGAATTATATAATCACACAAAAGAGAGACTTGGCCAGAGATCGGCCATTGCATTTTGTCTACATAATTTGATTTTAGGATTATCTTAGACAATTGATGGACCTGCTACTTCCTGTGGGTGGTGTGTGTCTGGCCTCTGCAGTCAGACACATTTTAATGAGACTTTCCCCAAATCTGGATGTCACAGCCCTGATACGTACCCACACACACCCATATCCCAATCTCTAGCCTGTACAGGTTCTCCCGGAAACAGGCCTGTGCATCTGGACATTTCAATGTTATCTTGGGTGCACCCAGCCACCACTCCCACGACTTTATTCCCAGCAAACACAGAAAGCAAATATGCAAGGTCTCCCCTCTGATTTGAATGGAGGCAACTCTCCCCTCAACTGCACACCTTACTTTAGTATCTGTGATCAGTGTTCGTAGAGAAAGAATGAGTCAGAAAACCCAAAAGAAGAGAACAAGCGAGAGTTATATGCCTTAGGTGAAGTCGTGGCTCTGTATTCCCTGAACTGAGCTGCAAGGCCAAGTCTAGAAGGTGGGCAGGGGGCAGCTAGAAAAAGTGGCTCTGGTCTCTGCTGGTGGACAGGGATTGACAGATTTGATTGGAAAATGTGGGAGTAATTCAGGAACGATTCTGCCACTGTTTCTGTGGACAGAGCTCATTTTACTCTTATTTCAACCAAGAGGCAGGCTTTTTATTCACAAAGAGATCTGTAAGAGTTTGGTTTCCAGTTGTTCATTTTATGACATTTGTCTATCTCCTCCCCCAACATTGACTACAATACCACTGAAACAGTAGATTGAAAATGGAAACATTAAAAAGAAAAATTTATTATGGTTATCTATTCTGATTCATGGCAATTTCCCCTCCCACTCCCCTATGCAAATGTTTTTATGCAAAATTTCAAGACAGAAAAGAAAAAGGTTATTCAGGTAATAATGAATCAAGCTTTCTTTCTTGTTTGGAATGGTGACAGTGACTTTATGTTTTTGGAGGAAGGAAAACTTAATTTTAAAGGATAAACTAAAGCTCCCTCTACCTAGGCAGAATACTAAATGAGGAGAGAGGAATTCTTTTAAAAATATGAAATAAGTATTAACATGTTTTAAAACGTGTGGAAGATGGGATTTTTCACTTCCTGGTGAGTTTTCTGTGCTCCAAAATGAGTGGACCACTGCTTTAGCTGTCACTGCCAAAGAGTGAATGGGAGTCCACAGGGGAATATCGGGCTTCCCTGTTCAGGGCAATAGGCTTTATTAAAATATATTAAATATATCTCTAATGATAACGACAGTTCATAGTTTGATGATAGTAGTAGATAATGATAATTCATGCTATGATTTTGTTTAGCAATAATGGGGTTATTACAACTTAGTTTAATAACCTTTAAAATGGAGCCAAATTTTTTGCTGACTTCTTAGGGGGAATCATGCCTATACTCAGCTTTAAAGATGGTTCTGGTGGTGCCATTTCAGGTTATAAATTTCCAGGAGATTATATCATTTTCCTGATATTGGAGAAAACATTTTCCCTAACTTCTCTTTACCTCATTTTAGGAATATTAATATAGCACATCCATGGTAATTAGGCAAAATGGAGGTCAAATAGCAATATAAAATATTATAGCTAGGACTATGGTAGGAGTAAAATTAATATTATTAGCAAGACAAATGATTGATACATCTATTGATTTTTTTTCTTTTAAAATATTAGCACACTTTATATTCTTAATTTCTGACTCCACATTTTGGTGCTCAAAATAGAAAATTTTGAAGTAGGGAAAATTTTGACAAATCTTACATTTTTAAATCCTAGACAAAATACTTTCCCTGGCATACTTTCTCTGTAATCTATTCTTTGTATATATTTTTACATGATTAAGAGATTATACAATTTAATGTTTTGCACTTTTCACTTGATTGCATACATGTGCAATTAAAGTACATTGTAAACAGTGTTTAATACATTTAATTTAGTATGAGTATATTAGTATCCCATTATATACAAGTGATACAATTTGCTAAAACAGCATCTTTTCTTATATAGTGAGATTATACCCCTCCCTTAGTTTATTTTTTTTTTTTTGGATGAAAAACAATGTTATGATGAACATTTTTCATATAACTCTTTGCCCCGCATTTCTGATTACTCTTTTAGGACAGATTCCTAAGAGAGGAATTAAGATGTCAAAGGGTGTGAGGTTTTAAAAAAATCTTTCTTATGTAGAAGCAGATTTTTTTTTCTATGAATTTTATTCCTAGCGGCAGTGTTTGAAACATCTTGCCTCATTTCACCCTTGCCTACATTGTGAATTTGGTGAGATACATGCTCACTTGTTTTAATTTGCATTACTTTGATTACTAATAAGTTTGAAACTATGTTTTTAAACAAATATTTATGGAGCATTTGTTTTTCCCTTTTCTTGAGCTGTCAGTTTGTACTTCCTGATTTATGTACTGGAATTTTAGAATTTTATCTATCAATTTATATGAATTATTTATTTGTTAAGGATCTTAATATATTGCTATGATTACTAAAAAGATTCTTTCACATTATTTGCTTTTTAGTTTTTTTCATGGTTCTAGAAAAAAATACAACATATTCCATTTATATGTTCACAGTACTTAATAATAGGTGCTTAATAAAAATCTGTTGAATGATGTAGTAAAATGAGTGTTCTTTTCTATGCTTAGGGATTTACTTCCCATTTAGAGATGATATTACAATTATTTTTGAATTTTAGAAAATTTAAAAATATTTTATGTATCTTTACATTTAATTAATCTGGAATCTATTTTAGTTTATAGTCTACGATTCTTTTTTTCCCTCTGAAAAGCTAATCAATAATTTTTACAACACTGTTGAATAACCTTCCCTTTCCCCATGCTTTGTAAAACCTCCTTTATCTATATTGAATTTATATATGTTTTTCTAATTTTAGACTTTTTTCCACTGACCTGTCTGTCCATCTTTGGGCCAAAGCACCCTTTTAATTATCACAGCTTTAGAATGTGGTTGAATATCTGGCCAGGTTAGCTCTCTACTTTTGTATTATTCTTAGAAAACATTTAAAAGTTAATTTCATCTACTTCTTCTTATAGATCCTCACTTTGTGAGGTTCCCAAAGGAAAAGTCTCACTAGCATTTTGATTAGAATTCCTGTAATACTATCCATACAGGCTTAGGCTCTGGAGAAAATACACCTGGGTTTGAATTCTCATCTGCCGCTCACTACTACAGTTTCGTTGGGCAAATTCTATAGCCTTTTTGTGCTTCAGTTTTCTTATCTATAACATGGAGGTAATACCACTGCTTACCTCATAGGGTTGTTGTGAAAATTAAAGTAATTTATGTAAATTTATACAACCATGCAAATTATATTTAAAATGTAAATTAACATATGCTAATTTCTTGAGCCAATGCCTAGCACAGAGTAAGGTCTCAATACATTTTATTATGATTATTATGTAATTAGTTAATTCTATTATTTATTATTATACATTAATTA
Organism: Hippopotamus amphibius kiboko; assembly: GCF_030028045.1. Taxonomy (NCBI): domain Eukaryota; kingdom Metazoa; phylum Chordata; class Mammalia; order Artiodactyla; family Hippopotamidae; genus Hippopotamus; species Hippopotamus amphibius. Next base: position 118,296,087 of record NC_080191.1, on the reverse strand, counting down.
GGAACAAATTCACATCTTTATAATATTCCTATCTAAGAAACTGTGGTGTATATTTCCATTTAATTGATGTTTAGATTTTTCTGAGTATACCTCTTTTTTCATTTTTATTCTTGCCTAATATTTAACGATATTATTCCTAAGTGCTTAACACATATTGTAGTGTGTTGCCTCACAAAGAGGTCTAAGTTATTTTAATTCTCTTCATACACTACACTCTCTCATGCCATTGTGTCTTTTCCAGTGATGTTCCTCTCTTTCTGGAAAACTCTTTACCTCTTTTTCTTCCTGGGTAACTCCTGCTTGTCGTTAGTAAATCAAATCAGCTGTCATTTCCTTTAGGAAGTCCCTCCCCTCTTGTCTGTACTCTGTACCATACAAGGCATTGACTATGCTTTATTGCTGTGATTCTTAGCTGGGGCTGCTTTTGCCCCCAGGGGATATATGACAACGTCTGCAGACATCTTTGTGGTCCCAACTGAGGAGGGAGAGGATGCTGCTGCTCCCTTCTAGTGGATGGAGGCCAGGGATGCTGTTAAATATCCTATAATGCACAGAAAGTTACCCTACAAAAAAGAATTACACAGCCTAAAATGTCAGTGGGGCCAAGGTTGAGAAACCTTGCATTGCAATGGTTTGTTGACCCTCTGTCTCTCTCTCTAGATTTGTGAGCCTTTTGATATCTATATTCCCTGTGGGCAGACATAGCTTGGGACATAGTAGGTGCTCAATAAATGTTTGTTGAATGAATAAATGTTTCTTTCTAGTGCCATGATTTCTGTGTTACTGGGTTTTTTTAATTTTTTAAATTTAAATTAGTTAATTAATTTCGTGTTACTGTTTATTTCCCTATTACTTCTGCATGTGTGGGAGGACCAAAGGCTTTGCTTTTCTTTCCTTGTCCCTGCCAAGAGGGGACCTTGTCCAAAGCTGGGTCAGCCTAGGGCAGGGTGGCTGCCAGTTATGCTTCTAATGAAATGACTTTACCTAGGAAGGTTGACTGCCAGTCCTGTGCCTGGGGTTTCTTTGGAGGGTTTGGTTGTGCCTGACTTCTTCCCTCTGAGCCTGAGTATCTGTGTTTGCATTCTTGAAAGTATGTAGCTCCTCTATGGAAATTTAAAAATTCTATGCTTTCATTTCAATGGCAATGGGAAGGAAGTTAAAACAACTATGGTCCGGATTCTCAGGCTGGCCACTTATGGTTTAGGTTTATGCTGGGGTTATGATCATGTTTATACCAGGAGTCAGTGAAGTGATAGCTTCAGCTGCTACATGAACAAAGGGTTCATTCCAGCTCAAATAGAAACCGAGTCAGGGGAGCTCCTCCCCACCTTGTGGCACTGGCACCATGAGCTCAGACACCTGTGCCCTGGTGGTCAATACTGCAGTAGCATCACCAGCAAGCATTGCTCTGTCCTGTCTTTGCGTAACCCGATTGCAACAATTAGTGGTGGTAAATACGCAGTAGAGAGTTTTTCCTCTCCAATTCCAGAAATAATTGGATCAATAGCTTTAGAGCCATATTTCAGTAGCACCACAGCCCAACCTCACCTCAAATGAACAAGACCACTCACTACAAAATGCATCATCACAGATGCCTCTTCACCACAGATGTGAAAGGATGATTCCCTGATGGGGTGGTGGCTAAGTGTAAGATGTGAGTACCTCGAATTTATTAATATCATTTTGTAAAAACAAACCCACATGAATAGAGAGTCTACATTAATAATACTGAAGTCAATACATTGAGAGGTGAAATACAAAATCGGACTTGAGGCTGTATCTTTGTCATGTTAAACTCCAAATGAAACCCAACAATATCCCTAACACCAAATGAATTTTGACGTTTGGGTTTATTAGTTTCTTAGCAGTATTTGCATCACATATGCAAATGTAGTTTTGGTCCTTGTATAAGATTTATATGCATTAGGAACTTAAATCTATTGTTATACATGTGTATATATATATATTTAGTTATTATTCTTTTTTTAAATTGGGGTATAGTTGTTTTACAATGTTGTGTTAGTTTCTACTGTTCAGTGAAGTGGAGTTCCCTGTGCTATACAGCAGGTTCTCATTAGTTATCTATTTAATATGTTTAGTGTATATATGTTAATCCCGATCTCCCAATTCATACACTGCTTCCTTCCCCTCTTGGTGTCCATACATTTGTTCTCTACATCTGTGTCTCTGTTTCTGCCTCGCAGAACACTTCATCTGTACCATTTTTCTAGATTCCACAAATAGGCATTAAGAAACAATATTTGCTTTTCCTCTTTCTGACTTACCTCCCTCTTGTATATGCATATATTAAAGTGACATTAAAATGAGTATAATTGAAATCAACATTGAGAAACTGCAAGAATTCCTATTTTCTTTTAAAAGGAATTCCTAAAAAATTCTCTTAAAAAATTCTTTTCTGAACTACCTAGTCACAGGGTCTTCACATATGAACACACACAGAAGTTCTAAGAGAAGACCCTAGAGCAGTTTCAGTCTGGCTCAGGTTTAGCTCTGTGAGTGTGGGCAAGTCACTTTGCCCCTCTGAGTCTCCAATCTCTTGACCTGCAAAATAAGTACCGGGGGTGCTGACAGCGGTTGCTAGTCCAGAACACCCCCAAGACTGCAGCCCCAATCCTAGGCAAGAGGTGAGGCTAGGAAGGTGCCTTTGCACTGGCGATATCTGCTTTGTGTCTGAGAGCCTTGGGGCTCCCTGTTAGGGCTGTGAGCTGGGGCTTAGGTAAAGGCAGGACAGGGTCTAGCCCTGGCTCCATCTGCATGTGACCTTGGGCAAGTTATCCCAACTCAGCTTCCTTGTTTCTAAAAGGGTGATAATGTTAGTGCCAAGTTCACAGGGTGGCTTGTAGCGATTACACAAAATAATGCAAGGCTCAAGTGCTGGTGCCAGGTCTGCCATTGTCATTTGTCCTTTGTGAAGACATGTGACCCCTCAGATGTCACGTGGGTGCTCTGTGCACGTGAGGTCATCCTCAGGCTGACTCTCTCCTTCATGGCCTCTAGCTTTGTGTGGACCCAGGTCCATAAACCCAGACCTCTGAGAGATTCTGGGCATTTTGCATTTGAGGGGAGGGAGAATCCCAAGGGCAGATGATTAGACCTGGGCCTCAGGAAGGGTCAGCGGGACATAGGGATGTGGGAGTGGTTTGCCTTCCTCCAGTCCCTGATGGAGGGAGACCCCACTGAATCAGCAGCTGGTCCCCCATGAATGTAGCTCACATTCTCATTTCCACCCAGGCTCTTCCTCTCTTAGCTTGGCATTCAATGCTCTCCATCATCGTCTCCATATAAACCCTCTCCTCCAGCCAAGGTCATTCTTTCATTTTTCTCCCAAGTAAGACTCAGGTGGAAGCACCCTCGTGCCTTTGCCCATGCTGTTTTTCCTCCTGTGATGCTGCCCCTCTGACTCTTAACTACTTTTCAAGGGTCACTTGCGGGATTTCCTTCTCAGTGGGTCTCTTCCTGAGCAGATCATCCTCCTCTCACCTCCTGTAGTACTGGCCCTCTGTCCTCCCTCCTTGTCACCTTGTCATACCCAGCACAGGGTGTACCTTCACATTTCGGGAGGTGCCAGGCCCACAGAATCCTGAGGTTGTAGTGAGCGCCCCCCCCGTAAATGTGGAATATATGAAAGACTGAATCACTGTGTCACTGACTCTTCACCTCTTACCTTCTGTGCAGGTCTAAGTCTTGACCCTGCAGCCAAATGGGAAATTCCTGGAGAAGCCCTAGTTTGTATTTCTGATCCTCCTTATAGTGCCTACCTTATATCAATGCCTCTCTCCAGACTTTGATGAATATTTACGGGAGGAAAAAAGAACTAAGAAATAAAACGACAAGTGTATTCATTGTCTTGCTCTGACACCTGAGTGAAAGATACTTTTAACATTCTCTCCTCTCTAGGCTTGAAGTTTTCTTCAAGTTAACATGACCCATCTGCGAAGCAAACAAATCCTTGTGTGGCTAATATGCCTGTCTGAGCGTCGTAGCCCGCGCCCCTTTGCCCCGCACGGCAGAGCGCATTTTCGACAAGGGTCCTCTGTGCAGAGAGTGCCCTGAAGCTGGTTTCATGTGACCAATACCTTCGGCAGGTCAGGAGATGCAGAGAAGGGCCCCATCTGGCACCCCTGCCCCCCAGAGAAATGCAGCACCCAGTTCTTTTTCTCTGTCCCTATTCTCTGCTCCCTTTCTGTTGCTATTCCATGTCTAGGTGCCCCCTGGAAGCTGGGGGGTGGGGGCGGCAAAGGGGGCCTGGAGATGGAACTCTGTTCAGAAGAATTGCAGTCCCCTACTCAGGGAGGGAGGATCTCGGGGCTAAAGGAAGGAAGTGGCTATGATCTGGGCCTCCTGTGTCCTGTTCCAGTGGGTGATTGAGACTCAATGCTATTACTTGTATAGGAGTTATTTTAAAAATGTGCCTGTTGGGGAGAATTGGGTACCATCCAGTTAGGGATACAGGAGCCCTACCAGCTCCAGGAAGCTCCTCTCCCTAAGTTTCCTGCACTCCTGTTCCTACCTTGGTGGTGGGGGCTGTCGCTCCTCCCTCCCCAGTGGTCCCTCTGTGGTGCCCCAGACAGAGGCCACTGTCTTCTGTCTACCTCTGTCTCCCCCCACATCCTTCCAGGTACCAGCCCTTACCTGGCAGCCCCAGCAGGGTGAAGTAGCCCCGGCACTCAGTGAACCCAGAGCTCTCTCGGACGCAGGAGCGCCACAGCCCTTGGTAGTTGAATACAGCAGTCACCGGGTTGTTGTACAGATCCTGGGTGCTCCACTGGTCCATGCAGGTGGCAGCAATGATGCCCGCAATCCCAAGCAGTGAAACCACAAACCCCAAGCCCTGGCAGGCGGTCACAGACATGGTGGGGTGCAGAGTTGACACAGACCGCCACTCGACAGGAGGACAGTCCAGTTCTGAGAGCGCTGAGTGTAGGGATGGAGTTTTCTCAGGGAGGCTGGCACACACGTCATGAACGGGCCATGTAAGGAGGAGGGGACTCAACAGTGCCACCTGGGCTCGCCCTGCTCCTTTATCTACCTGAGTGAGATAATTTCCACAACATGGTACCAAGAGCCATTTGTTTTCCACCATATGTACACTCTACTCACTGTTTACCTTTTGAGGGAGTTTCTTTCCCGATTAGCCAGGCTCCCCTTTGAGGAGGGTAAAGCAGGAGCAGAAGGCACTGCCTGCAAGACCCTGCAGGCTGGCCAGGCAGGGCTCCCAGTGGTTAAGCCACAAAATACTTGGAGATGTCAAAGGAATGTGTTTATCGATATATCTGTATCAATACACATATCTGTATCTATATCAATAGACACACACACATAACTGAATCACTTTGCTGTACAGCAGTAATTACCACAACACTGTTAATCAACTACTTCAGTTAAAAAAAAACCCTTGAGATGAAAGGGCTTCATCTGTGTGGCTCTCGCAAGGTACTGCTGCTGCTTTAGTTAAAAACTTAGGTAAGGCAGGTTATGAGGCAGGATGAAATACAGCCAGTTCTCCTCAATGACCATTGCTATGTTCTATAAAGTTTCCAGGAACACTGAATTAGGGAATACTGAATCATTGCTTCTGAGGGGATACAGGGTTAGGTTCCTGTGAGCCTCTGGTCACATTTTCATCAACCAGTCAACATGCAAACTTGTTTTATATGGGTTTCTGCTTAAAGACACCTTATTTAATATACATTGTTGATTCATTAACATTGAACTCGTGGCCATCAGCACTAGAACTCATGCCCAAACGAAGCTCGTCTAACACATCTTTTTCTCTGTAAGATACATCCCAGGCTTCTGGCGTTAGGAGCACGAGCCAGCACTTCAGCACTATGCTGGGGCCATTTTAAACAGAAAAATCACCAACAAAAAGCACAAAGATATGAAAAACATGGCACTAAAAATACTGCGAGAAAGGCATTTGTTTACAGGATGAGCTGAAATTAAAAGGCAAAATATCACTTGTTCCGCCTCACCTGGGAACACGCACCTCCCACCACCCACAGTTTTTGCCACCTGAATACGCACGTGTCCAGTGATGACTGAGGGAGCACCTTGAGCACTGATTAGAATACATTTTAACTAGTAGGCAAATTGGCAAATATGAATCTGCAAATAATCGACTGTAGTTATTCATTGGAACTGCATAGTGAATGTGGTCAAGCTGTTTGCAGCTTCTGTGACACTGACTCCACTTTCAGCCCAGAGACCATGGGAGAGGGAAGATGGCCGAGGGAAGGAGCAGGACGGTCCTGGGCTCTGCAGTCAACAGCCTGGCTTCATCCTTAGGGCACCAGCTGTGTGAAACAACAGCTGAATCACTTAACCTCTCTCAGCCTCAATGTCTTCATCTGTAAAATGGGATAGTAATAGTGATCATCTCCCTGGATTGTTTTGTGACTTAAATGTGATAATGCACGTGAAATGCTAAGGATTGCATGTGGTGCTCTGAATTCAGAAATAACAGCAAATATTACTCGGGCAGACTGATGGTCATAGAATTGAAAGCTTTAGTGATTGACTACTCACTTTCACATTGTGTTTCTTCACATTGATCAGAAACTAAAGCCCAGTCTCTCACACAAAGTGTCTCTAGTTATAGAGAAGTTTTAAAATTTTTTGGTCCAAATATGATTTCTACCCACTTTGTAGTTGGATTCACGTGTCAACTCTTTTACCAACTCACAGGACTATATTATACATTGTTGGGTAACACCTCCGTGCCTCAGTTTCCCCATTATTAAAGTAAAGGGTTTGTAATGTATAGAAATATTGAATCATTATGTTGTGTACTAGGAAAAAAATCAAGTAAAAAGTTTGGAATATCTCAGAAATTTCATAATTAAAAAAAGAGGAACCCTTTTCGTTGTCTGTGATATTGTCAGGAAGACTAATATGTCATGTAGGTAAAATGTGTGTGTGTGCGTGTCTGTGTGTGTGCACGTGTGTGCTTGTGTGGCACTGCAAGGAGAGGAGAAGGGTGTGCTACTCTGGTTTACAGAATGGAGGGAAGAAGCTGGCCACTTGCCTCTCGCTCCCTGAAGTTGCTGCTTGGGTCATTTATTAGAATCCCTCAGGTCATCAGGGGACATAATTTGAAATCCACTGGACAAGATTCATTCACTAATTTATTCAACAGTTTATACAGTGAAGGGATGGACTAGAGAATTCAGCTCCCTGGCCCAGGGAGAAAACAAAGAAGCTTGCTAGGCTTAGTCTGACTTTGTCTCCATATGGAAAAAAGAAAAAGTCATCTGAGAATATATGACCATGAGCCTTTGTTTCATATGTGACTGTGTTTGAATTGACATATTCCACACAATGGTCCTGGAACTCCCATACTAAGAAAATAGCATTAAAAGGTGATTCCAGGCTGATTAAACACCAGGAGTGACTTGCAGAGGCAACTGCACAACCTTCAGTGAAGACTGAATAGACTTCTACATTTAAAGCTATCAAATTTGAGCTCAAAACTCAAAAACTCTAAATCTATTATGAACAGTGGTAAACCAATGCTTTAAAAAAACTGACTTTGTAGCATTTGCCAAACTGCATGGCGTAAATACTCCCATTATGGCTGACTTCAAGCTACCAATGTAAGGTCACTGAATGTAAAGTTGGGAAGAGAGGTACGAATCAGCTCCCACAAGCTGACTCCAGCACATCATTTGATTATGACTAAGATCACAAGACTTAACAAACAATTACAATGGACATCCCCGCCCCCCCACCAAGAAAATCAGATAATATTGGTTAGAGACATAAAAGAAGGAAAAAAATCACAAGTAACTAAAATATACCATGAAAAAACAGCAGGAAGATTCGACCACTACCCACCCACCTAGAATTCCTAGAAATTAAGTATATAATCAATGAAATAAAAACTCAATGGACAGTGTAGTAGGCACAATTTTGGCCCCTATGATTTCTGCCTTTTAGGTTACACCATGATTATATTATGTTATATGGCAAGAGGTGTTTTACAGATGTCAATTTACTAATCAGGGGACCTTAAAATAGAGAGATTATCCTAGATTATCCGGGGAAGCACAATGTATTCCTATGAGCCCCAAGAAGCAAAAGAGGAATGCAGAACAGGTAGTAAGAGAGATGTAGCAGAAAGGAAGTCAGAGATTAGGCAAATGAGAAGAATTCAATGCACTAGTGTTGATTTGAAGAAGAAAGGAGTCACAAGTCAAGGAAACAGGGATCTCAGTTCTACAGCTGCAAAGAACTGAATTCCTGCAACCAACAGTCATCTTGGAAGAGGGCCTCAAGCCCCATAGAAGAATCACAGCCACAGCTGATACTGTGATATAAGCCTGGTGACACCATAAGCAGAATATCCACCCACACCAAGCCGAACTTGTGACCTATAGAAATTGTGAGGTAATAAATGGATGTTGTTTGATGCAAAGTTTCTGAAGATTTGTTATGGCAGCAATAGAAAACTAACAATAGGTAATTAGCAGATTAAATACAGCTAAAGTTAGCATTCATAAACTAAAAGATAGAACTGAGAAAAGTACACAAAATATAGACATACATAAAGAGATGGAAAACATGAAATAGAAGTAAGAGCCATGGAGGATAGAATGAGAAGTTCCAACATACTTCCAATAGGTGTACTGAAAGAAGAGAATAAAGAGAATGAGAGAAAGACAATATTTGATAAGCTATTGGCTAAGAAATTTCTATAACTTGTGAAAAGCATTGCTTCCATATTAAGATTGTAGTTCCATGAAAGCTAAATAAAAATAAAACATCTGAATGTATTGTAGTATTGCAAAAATACCAAAGATAAAGAGAAAAAACCTTTTAAAAGTCTGAAAGGAAAGAATTACTGCCATTATATCAATTGCACCAATAGAAACCAGGAGATGACAGAATTATATCTTCAAAAATTGAGAATAAAAATAAGTATCAACCTGAAGACGATGAGAAGATAGATCACAAATGGCAAGAAAATATTTGCAAAAGGAACATACTTACAAAAGAAAAATATCTGCAAAAGTATTTTTTATCCAAAAAATCATTTGGATCAAGGACTCATCCAAAATATACAAAGGAAAGTCAACAAGAAGAAAATGAACAACCTGATTAAAAATGGGCAAGAGAGCTGAAGAGTTCCTCATCAAAGAAAACATACAGATGGCAAATAAGCATCTGAAAAGATGCTCAATGTCATATGTCATCAGGGAATTACAAATTAAAAAAAAACAAGATACTACTACTTACCTGTTAGAATGGCTAAAATCCAAAACTCTAACACCAAATTCTAATGAAGATGTGGAGCAACAAGAACTATCATTTATTGCTGGTAATAACTCAGAATGGTACAGTCATTTTGGAAGACAGTTTGGCGGTTTCTTACAAAACTAAACCTACTCTTACCGCAGGATACAGCCGTCAGGCTCCTTGGTATTTACCTGTGTGAGTTGAGAACTTACGTCCACACAAAAACCTGGACACAGATATTCATAAAAACTTTATTCATAATTGACAAAACTGGTAAGATGTCCTTCAGAGGTGAATGGATAAATAAACTGTGGTCCATCCAAACAATGAAATATTATCCAGTGCTAAAAAGAAATGAGCAACCAAGCCATCAAAAGACATGAGGGAAGCTTAAATGCATATTGCTAAATGAAAGAAGCCAACCTGAGAAGGTGACATACTATACGATTCCAATCATGTGACATTCTGAACACGGCAAAACTATGGAGGCAGTAAAAAAGATCTGTGGTTGCCAAGGGCTTGGAGCTCTGCTGGGATGAGTAGGAGGAGCACAGAAAACTTTTAGAAGCTATTCTGTGTGATACTATAATGGGTGGATATCTGTCATTACATATTTATCAAAACCCATAGGATACACAACATCAAGAGTTTACCCTAATGTAAAATATGGACTTTGGGTGATAATGCTGTGTTAGTGTAGGTTCTTTAACTGTAATAAGGTGTGTGGGGGTGGGGCTTATATGGGAACTCTCTCAATATTGCTGTGAGCCTAAAACGGCTCTAAAACATAAAGTCTATTCTTTTTAAATAAATTTATTTATTATTTATTTATATATTTATTTTATTGGCTGTGTTGGGTCTTCGTTGCTTCACACAGGCTTTCTCTAGTTGTGGCGAGCAGGGGCTACTCTTCGTTGTGGTGCGCAGGCACCTCATTGTAGTGGCTTCTCTTGTTGCAGAGCACGGGCTCTAGGCACGTGGGCTTCAGTAGTCACGGCACATGGGCTCAATAGTTGTGGCTCACGGGCTCTAGAGTACAGGCTCAATAGTTGTGGTGCACAGGCTTAGTTGCTCCATGGCATGTGGTATCTTCCTGGAGCAGGAATTGAACCCGTGTCCCCTTCACTGGCAGCGGGATTCTTACCCACTGCACCATCTAGGAAGTCCATAAAGTCTATTTTTAATGAAAGGGCTGAGTCCCATGTTTGGGCTGATTTCTGAGTGGAGAGAGAAGAACAGCTCTGTAAGTGCAAAGCAGAGAAAAAACTTCAGTAGGGGCAGGGAGTTGGAATGAGAGGTGCACATGGAAATGTAAAATTACTAGGAATTCTGAGAAATCTTGATGTGGGCAGTAGACTTTCTCAAGGTGTGGAATGAGAGCTCAAAAAAATCTCATTTAGGTCTTTAGGGACAGGGGAGCCCCTAGGGGAAATCTCAGTTACATGACAAGCAGAACGAGCAGGGACCATATCCTGGTGATGTGCTCAGTCATGGGGAGGACGGAAGTCAGAACACATTCAGACTCTCAGTAATGGGGTGATTGTGAGGCCTGAATTGGGAAGAGAGAATTCTGACTCAAAGCATCCTCAGTGACTGCGAGGCTTGTAGCTGCCAGATATACACCTTAAGCCCTGTGGCCAAGAAAACACTCCCTTTATCTAACCTTCTGTCCAGATGGTCAGTGGTTAAGGATTCTTTAAAAATGTGTAGGAATTTGGTTTTTTTTCACCCAAGCTGGGAATCAGGCACAAAGCAATCTCAGTATACATGCTAATATAGGAACAAGTTCATGTTCTGATTCTAACGTTGTGGGATTTTACTTATAACATTTTACCCAAACTGGGCCTCTGTCCCCCAGAGAAATAAGGAATACTTCTTATACACAGTACAGGAATATTTTGAAAAATAACAGGCTGAATATCACTACGTCCCGAGATCTCTGGCACTGAGTGTAGGCTCTGAAAAAACAAATTCAAATTTCCCGAAGTGAGAGAGCCAGTCTGCTCTTTCCAGGTGAAATGTCCACCCCAGATTCTGTAGGAGAAACTCAGCATGTCCTTGTCATAAGCTTACGCTCCTGAGTTAGGTATGACTCAGAAAAGTGACCATTGAACCCTGAGTTTCAGCCTAATGTGGGTGTTCCAAGGACAGGACTCAGCCATGCAGTGATTCATTTCCATTTGGTTTGGCTTGTGGGAGTAGCAAGATAATACTGGGGGTATAAACGGCTCAGGTACCCCACCCCATTTGAGTTTCAAGATTCAATTCTAAAGCCAGTAAGCAAGGCTAATCAATATACTGCCCAGAGTTCATCAGCTTTCTAAACCTGGCTACGTTTTTGAGTCCCAGTTGGAGTGACTAATTGCATATGGATTTTTAATAAAAAAATGTGTCTAACATATTTGGAAAAGAATTTGAGCAGTATGCATCATTTCAGGCTAGACAAGAATTAGGTCTCTATTTGTTTGCCAAGGAGGGTTTTAGTCGGGAAACCCAAATCTTGCTTCCTTTGGTGATAAAACAAAATGCAGCAGGAATATGGACACACCCACATGTTTTTCCTGTTGCCAGCACACGCCAATACCAAGCTGTCCCCTGAAATATAGGAGACACTTCCAGGGCAAAAGTTCTAGGACAGAATCAAGGCTTGGCATAGATGTGATGACATCACGGATAATCCTCAGACTCCCCTGTGCTCACCTGTCTGGCTTCCTCATGGATGCTCACTGATGCTCAGTGCCCCAAGCCCCTTACGCTCATTCCCAGCTCTCAAAGCTGCTATTAGGAAAGAGATGTGCTAAGACATGATGATTGAATGGCAAAGCTTAGTTTATAACCTCTTCTGAACTCTGCATCTTACCCCATGAATCAACTTCTCCTCTTTCCCCCTAAAAAACAAATAAAACAAAACATCATGTTTTTGTTAATGGTTTAGTGATCTCCAGATTTTTGGATTGTTTGAAAGAGTAAATTTTCGTGTAAAAGATACCAGGACACAGAAGACCACCAAATTTTTATTTTTCCCAGTAAAGACAATAACTAATTGTTATAATCACCATCATTTGTAAGAGAAAATATTTTGATATAAAAAATATAGAAAACCATAATCTCAGAATAAAGGACAGTCATGCACAGCTAGAAAACCACAATCTCAGAAATATATACACATATATATCTATGGATTTATGTTCCACATTGTCCTCATTTCTTCACTCATTTCTTTTTAGATGGGAAAACCACCATCATGAATCAGCATGGTCCATGGAGCAGCATGGCTGCAGAAGCCTGGAACTGGAGGACTGGGTGTTTTCCCATAGCCAGTGAGATGCTCACAGCTAAGGTTTGTTGAGGGGGAGTGATGCCAGGACATAGGGGCCAGAAACATGAATCTTGAATGGAAGGTGAGAGTGGGAGTTTTGGTGATCCTGAAAGGAGTTGCTAGCTTTGGGAGGAGATATATATGGGCAAAGATGGGAGATCTTGAGGATTCAGGATGATCTGGTTGGTGGTATATGCACTGAAGTGGGTGGAAGAGCAGTGTGCCCGATAAAAAATCATTCTCATCAGGCATGGAAAAAAGAAAAGCAATGAAAAGTTTCTAAGGACAATGACTATGACCTGACAAGGACTTATTTAGAATGTTCTGTAGACAGAGACTTGACTGATTGATTTTGTGTGACCTATTTGATTCATTCATGGACACATTTGCCTAAAAAGCAATTGCTGAGCCAGGTGTCCACTAAGCACTGGGAATATGGGAATAAATAAGATTCAGACCTTGTTCCCAGACATGCAAAATTATTTGTAAAAAGATATATATGTGCTACTATATAATGTATTACATTGCAAAACATAGCCTAATATGGAAATTAAAGGAGTATAATACAAAGTGATTGCAAATAGAAGTTCTGAAATAATCTTCCTGTACCCCAGTGGATTGTTTTTTCTCTCCCTGCACTGTGTGACTCCTATTTAGAAATTACTGGCCAAATTATCTGTGAGCAAGTTGAGAGAGAAACTAGCATTCAGAGCGATGACAGCTTTACAGAGAGTAGTATTGCTATAAGGCTGAGGAATAGACATGGGGCTCAAAGAGAGTGGCCCAAGTTCTCTAGGATTAAAGAGGAGAGAGGGGCAAAGAGTGAATAAAAGTGAAATGAAGCAAAAAGAAGAGAGAATAATATGTAGCTTGGGCCTGGGGGAAAAGTAGAGTGATCAAGAAACCTGTTGAATGACACTTGAGGCAGAACTTATCAACAGAAAGGGAGCTTGAAATTCCAGGTGGGGTGGTGCCTGAGCTCATTTGGACTCAGATAAGTGAGCAGCATGAGGCTGGGCCTGTGATTTACCTACTTGATCCCACACTGCAATACAGTGATGACTGACGGCTGAACTCAACCACAGATGATGGGGTGGGAAGGGCTTCCATGAGGCACGAAAGAGGGAAAAACCATAAATCTCCAGGGAGAAACTTGCACTGCTTCTGATATATAGGTCACGAGGCACTGTGGCTCAATGTTAGCATTTTGAATCATCTGATACCAGCACTGGGTTCACCAGTCATCCTGGTTTGCTTGGGACTGTCCCAGTTATATCACTGAAAGTCCCAGGTCCTGGGAAACCCCTCAGTTTTGGGCAAATTGGGACAGCTGGTCACCCTAAGTTAGAGCTTGCTCTTTTGAGGGATGACCTCTTATCCCTTCAATCCATCAGGTTCCAGTGGGGTGGTTTCCTCTCTAGAGGTGGACATCTGACCGAAACTGGCCAATCAGTATCTTTCACCTCCTTGGTCACAGCAATTGGATTACATGTGGACACAAGATACAAATCAGGCCAGCAAGACTCAATTCTGGGCATTTTGTTGGGCTGTTGAGAAAGAAGAGGGGCTGTTTTCACTGGGACTGCTGGCATTGAGTCTGATGAACACTTGAAGATGCTGGAACTACTTATTGGAACCTGGAATAAATCAACTTTAGAGAAAAGTAGAAAGGAGAGATGGTGAGAGATACTGATGATCTTGATGATGTCTGAGCCCCTCTACCAGACCCTGCCTAAAGAGAGTTTACACTTAAACTTTTCAGTTACTTGAGCCAACAAATCTCTCCACCCTCACCTTCCCACCCTACCCTCTGCTCATGCCAATTGGAATTAGGTTTTTCTAACTTTTAACTGATAGAGTCCTGAAAAACACAGCTTGAGGTGATCTGATAGAGACAAGGAAATACATATTGTTCTAGCCAGAAGACATCTTTCATTCTGCATCTTGATGCTTAGGGTAAGGGGTACAAATAGTGTTAGTCCTCCTCTAAGGTAAAGAGATAATCAGTAGTTGTGTGGAGTTTAACAGTCAGGAATAAAAGTGGAGAACTGATGTCTAATGGAAATTCATTAGTATTTCAGAAAATAGTCAGGAGTAGTAATGCAGGACCAAAGTTATAAGAAACTTGGAAAATTCTAGATTTTTGTTACTTTATTATATATACTTTATTTTTATTTATTCCTCTGCCCAGAGTAATTAACAGTAAAATCATCAAAAAATATATTAAAAATTAGCTTGTAAGCATCTTTTGGGGAGCAGCTGAGCTAGGGGAAGAGAAAATCAAGAAACACCAAGTCAGATTAATAATTTAGAGCCCTTTGTCCAACCAAAAGTCTTTAAGTATTTGTTCAACGCTTATTTAGAAGTAGCAAGAAAAACTTATATATTTATTAATAATTTACTTCCATTAATTAAAGTCATCCTAAAAACATTCCATAAAATGTTTTTGTAGTTCTCATTCTTCCCTGTAGTTTTATGATTTACTGAAGCAGACATCTCCTTGGTAGGCTTATTACAAAGTTTAAAATTTTAAAAATAAATTTCAGTAAATGGCATTATGCTATGCATGATTCAGTTTTATGGTTTCAATTCTCTGTAAGAGAGACCTTTGGTGGCCATTAGCAGGCTGGCTTTGGGTTGGAACAGTCAAGAGAAAAACATAGTTGCTGGAGAGATGTGGTTGAGAAGCTTTTACTGGAGGGCATTTTCTATTCTGGAGGCAGTGGGACTATTTAACTTTCACCAACAAGGTAAAGAGTTGTGTGAGGAAACGTGTTAAATGACATCATATTTCCAATTTATTTGGTGATGGTGTAATATCCCATATGGACTGTCACTGTCACCACTATCAGTTGCCTGGTTAGCCTAATCCAGCTCTGGAGAGAAAACATGGTAGCAGATGCTGATGGGGAGAAGAATTTGGATCTCTGAGTTGTCAGGAAAAGATGCTTTAAAAAGAGTAAGAAAATTGGTCTATTGTCCTCAAGATGGGCAGTAGAATTGGTAGAAATGCCAGGTGGAGAGGCTTCTTGTTTCAAGAAAGGGTAGTCTAGGTAATTTGATCAATCCTTCCACTGGAAACTATTTAAAAAGCTGAATAAAATATTAGGAAAAAGGGTTCTTAAAAACTAAATAAAGGAATCACCAGCCAAATGTGAAGGAAGCATGGAAGTCACTTTTAATTGAGGGCATTTGCTGACCCTTCAAAATTAGAAACTTTGTTTCAACAACCTGGTGAGGTATGTGTGGAGGACAAAAATCAAAGTTCCATGAGAGTTAAAAATAAGGAGTCAAGGGACTACCCCATAATTAACTGGGAATCCAAAAATCTAAACCCTCAAGATAAGGGTGAACCAGAAGTTTAGAACTTAAGCTTTAAAAACATTCTCTGACATTCCAGATAGTTTGATTTCAGTTTTTTTTAGGACTGGCAATAACCCCAGGCATCTGGTATAAAACAAACTCAAATTCTTCCTTGCAGAACGTTTCTTTATTGTGGGCCTCAAATTATTTCTTCAAATAATTTAAAAAATATAAAACAGAACACATAGCCAAAGATAACCAGGTATACACAGAAATAAGACTCTATGAGAAAGAGCCAGCAAAAAACCAAAGCAAAACAAAACACAACAGCAGATTAGACATAGTCAAAGAAGAAATTAGTGAACTGATAGACTCATTAAAGAAATTATCCAGAATACTGTATAAGGTAGAGAGAGAGAGAGAGAGAAAAGGAGGTAAGAATCCTGGAAGATACAGTAATAAGACATATGCATATGTATAATTGCAATCCAAAGAGGAGAAGAGAGAGAGAATGCAGCAGATGCTGTATGTGAAGAGATAATTGCTAAGAGTTTTTCAGAACTGATTAAAGACACCAGTGCAGATTTGAGAAGCCCCCAAATCCCTAGCAAGATAAATAAAAAGAAATGTATTCCTAGACACATCATGACATTACTGAAAATAAAAGATAAGGAGAGTTTTTAACAGCAGCTGGTGAACAAGAGATTAATTTAAAAGGAGCAGCAGTTAGACTGTCAGCAATAATGGCAGACAGAAGACAGTGGGATGATATCTCTGAGGTGCTGAAAGAAGATGGCTGCCAATCTACCATTTTATATTTGGCCAACACATCTTTCAAAATTGGAGATAAAGAGAAAACATTCAAACAAACAAAAAATGAGTGAGCTCTCCATTAGCAGACCTATAACTAAGGAAATTACAGTAGACAGTAAAAAAAAAAAAAAAGATTTCAAATGTCCTAAAACTTATAAAGAGTATCTATTAAACCTGAAATCTGGTAACAAGTATCTATTAAATCCTCAATTAACATCATATCTAAAAAGAATGAATGCTTCCCCCCTAAGATCAGGAACAAGACAAGGATGTCTGCATTCATCACTCTATTCAATATTTTACTGGAAATTATAGATGGGTTATTAGTCAAGAAAATGAAATAAAAGGTGTCCAGATTGAAAAACAAGAAGTGAAACCATCTATATTTGCAGATGACATGATCTCATATACAGAAAATCCTTAAGAATCCACTAAAAAGCTCTAATAGAGCTAATAATGAGATAAGGAGGTTACAGCCTACAAGGTTGATATATAATAATTTCATTTCTATATCCTTGCAATGAAAAATCTGAAAATGACATTATGAAAACAATTTCACCTAAAATAGCATAAAAAAAGAACAAAAGGGTTAAGAATAAATTTAATGAAAGAAGTAGAAAATTTATATTCTGAAAACTACAAAACATTATTGAAATAAATTTTAAAAGATTGAAATAAATGGAAAAACATTCCTGTTTATGAATAGGAAAACTTAATATCGTTAAGGTGACAATACTCCTCAAATTGATCTTTAAATTCAATGCAATCTCTATAAAAATTCCAGCTGACTTTATAAAGATGATAAGCTTATCCTAAAGTTCATACGGAAATTCAAAGGATCTGGTATAGCCAAAAGAACCTTGAAAAAAAAGAACAAAATTGAAGAGTTCACACTTTCCAATTTCAAAACTTATTACAAATCTACAATAATCAAGACAGTCTGGTACAGGAATAATGGAATGGAATTGAGAGTCCAGAAATAAACCCTCACCATAATGTCATAAGTCAGAAAACTTATTTCTGACAAGAGTGCCAAGACAATTCAATAGAGGAAAGAACAGTCTTTTCAACAAATGGTGCTGATCAAAGAATGAAATTGGACCCCTACATACACTATATACAGAAATTAACTCAACATGGACCAAAGACCGAAATGTAAGTGCTAAAGCTATAAAACTCTTAGAAGAAGACATAGACATAAATCTTTGTGATCTTGGAGTAAGCAGTGGTTCCTTAGATATGACACCAAAAGCACAAGCAATGAAAGAAAGCAGAGAAATTGGACTTCATCAGAATAAAATTTCTGTGATCAAAAGACACGATCAAGAATGTGAGATGAACCAGTGGAATGTGATGCTGTGGGAAATCATCTTACCTAAGAATTTGAAATCAAACTTTCACTTTGAAGAATGGAGATACGCTAAAGGAAAGTATACTGCTAGTCCTCCCAGGAGAGAGAGCTAGTAAAAGGGAGTGCAGTGATGCTTCAGAACACTCCTGATAAAGGTCCTGTATAGTGAATGTTTTCCAAACTAAAGAGATTGCGTACATGAACTGAGTCAGGTTTTCCCCCTTGCTTTTGATTTAAATGAAAATTCTTGATGAAAAAAATTGAATATAAAACGAGTCACCTTTAGTTAATGCATGCAACAAGATGAGAAGAAACTACATGGCAAGTGGTTGGGGTGATATGGTTGTAGGAGTTTTCATTTACCACTGGCACACACCTTATCTGAGCCGACACTCAGAATCAGGAAGCAGTGGTACTCTGTGGTTCCCGCTCTCAGAAAGAAAATGAGGCAAGAGAGCAAACAAGGTGGGAGGGCTGGTTTCTGTTTGATTAGCCTGGGCCCAGAGGCTCCCTGGCTCCTCCTGACACACCACATAGAAACTGCGTGTTCACCTTTCGGTGCTTTTATTCAGTGGAGCTCAAAATATTCTCAAAGTGTTTCTGAGTCATGGGGAAAATGAAAGCTCCAAGCTGCATTTTCCTTCACGAAAGAGTTTCTTTAAATGATAGTATTTTGTTGTTGTTGTTATTATAAAAGTAGTACAAAATGCAGAAAATGTTAAAGAATAAAACAATTTTTTAAATCCAAAGAGAGATGAATAGGTGGAGCACAGGGTTTTTAGGGCAGTGAAACTACTGTGTAGCATCCTATAATATCAGTTTATGTTTGTCTAAATCCATAGAATGTACACCATGAGTGAACCATAATGATGCGTTAATGTAAGCTCATCAGTTGTAACAAATGTACCACTGTGGTGGGGGATGTTGATAATGGGGGAGGCCATGCATGTGTGGGGGAATCTCTGTACCTTCCTCTCAATTTTTCTGTGAACCTAAGACTGCTCTAAAAAAATAAAATGTAATAACAATTTTTCAAAAATAAAATGAAAAAATTAAAAAAATCCAAAAAACAAGAAAAGCATAGAGAATAAAACAGTAAATTGTGACTCTGCCTCTAAAAGGTACAATTGTTAATATTTTGGCTTTATTTTCTTCTAGTCTTCTTTCCTTGAATACATGGCTTTAAATAGTTGGGATCATACAACACATAGAGGTTTTTTTTTTAACATGTAAGTAAGTATTTATATGATTTTGAAATACAGAAGCTCTATTTAAGCATAATATTAAGGAAGAAATCATGAGATAAAAACAGTTCTAATGATTACACAATTTTTTAAGCTCCTAAAATTAAAAAGAAATCAAAGGAAAAACTACAAGGAAAAATGTTGGTATGTAAAAGTAATAATATAAATCACATATAAAGATATTTTAAAATCAATTGTAAAAACTAAACTCTCTTGAAGAAAATGGTACAAAGTCTAAGGATACACAAATCACCCATAAAGTAGTCAGTAAACACGTAAAAAGGGTCAGCCACATTAACAATTTTATAAATACACAATGCCAAATGAAATGTTATTCATTTGCAAATTGGTAAACTATTTTTAAGTGAGAAATTGGTCAGGTACTCTCACACACTGCAAATAATAATATAAATTTATATAAACTAATTTCTAGCAGAAGATTTTTTCTTATTAATTTTTATTGTAGTATGGTTGCTTTACAATGTTGTGTTAGCCTCTACTGCACAACAAAATGAGTCAGCCATACACATACAGATATCCTCTCCCTTTTGAACTTCCCTCCCATTTACGTCACCACAGTGCATTAGGTAGGTTTCCATGTGCTATACAGTACATTCCCATCAGTTGTCTGTTTTATACATAGTGTCAATAATGTATATTACACATAGCGTTTTTAATCAAACTTTTTAATTTAACTTTATATCTGTCAAAAATATTTTCCTACTTTATCAAAAATTTATTGTAAGTGTAAATTTTAATATTCTATCATGTGGATGTACTTTCCCCTGCTATTGAGTATTTAGGTTATTTGCAGTGTTTACTTTATATGTATAATATGATTTTTGCAAGACCAGAATCTCTGATTTTTGAAATCTTCACAGGTAGAAGTTAAAAAAACTAACATTTAAAAGGTAAGCAGCTTTCTGTTTCACTAGCGATAGAGGCTCTAATACTCCTTCAAGACAGGCTGTATTTTGTTCTGGGCACCACTGTAATTAACAAAATAATCACACAAATGTAAATTACTTACTCACTTGCTACTCTTGGGGAAAATGTAGTATAACCACCAGCCATAATATAGGTGTTTGTAGACTGAGAATCCAAGTATCCTGATGGATAAGGCACATTTTTTTTGGTGTATGCTTGAGTCAGAAGCATGTCTCTAGAATTATTTTTTTTTTGGTAAGAAGTTAATGAAGTAGGGACTTTCCTGATGGTGCAGAGGTTAAGAATCTGTCTGTCAATGCAGGGGACATAGGTTTGATCCCTGGCCTGGGAGGATTCCACATGTCTCGGAGCAACTAAGCCCATGCCCCACAACTACTGAGCCTGAGCTCTAGAGACTGTGAGCCACAGCTACTGAGCCCACATGCCACAACTACTGAAGCCCACACACCTAGAGCCCCCGCTCTGCAACAAGAGAAGCCATTGAAGTGAGAAACCCTCACACTGCAGTGGAGCGTAACCCCTGCTCACTGCAACTGGAGAAAGCCTGCGCACAGCAACGAAGACCCAAAGCAGCCAATAAATAAATAAATAAATAAATAAATAAACTTAAAAAAAAAAAGTTAATGGAGTAAAAAAGAAGTTTTTTTTTTTCTCATTTTAAAATGGAACTGCCTTTTGCCTGAAGGCTTGTTGTTGCCCTGGATCTGGATATGCATGTGTGCGTATAAGTTGTGGTTTCCTGGAGCACTCAGCCTCTTGCGATCTAAATAAGACTGGTTCTATCACTCACTCTACAGCTCATGTGTCTCCAAAGCCCCACCCACAATTTCTGCAATTTCCCGACAGTCTTCCGTTCTCGTATCAATTTTACCTCTGGGATCCTGCTCCCTTGCAGCTGTTCCTGTTCCATACCATGTATACTCAGATCTTGAATTCAGCTTTTTCTTCAATTTCCATGATATATAAGGATAGACCATCCTTATGTAGAGAAGTGATGGTAATGACTACTGACATTTACTGAGCACTTACACTGTACCAGGCATTACTGTAAGAACTTCAGATGTACTGCCTAGTTTAATCTTCACAATAACTCTATGAGATAGGAACTTAAATACCCCACTTTACAGATGAAGAATCTGAGACACTGAGACATCAGGTACAATTTATGTTCAAGTATGTTTACTAAAGCATATATTTATTTTAAAAATTAGCAAGAATCCTAATAATTCTGCAAGGTGCTAGGGATTCAGTGGTGAATAGTACAGATGTGGTCTTAGCCCTCAGAGAACTTATGGCCTAGAGGCAGGATTTAGATAATTATCAAATTATCAAAAACACAAAATAAATGAAGTACAGAGTGATACTCCAGATTTTATTTAATCTTTGTATTTATGGAAACGTCCTGAATGAAATTGCAGCTAATAGAGACCTAGAGGATGATTGGAAGTGAGCCATAAATGAGGGAAGTGAGAAGAGCCAGGTAGAGTGTTTTGGGTACAGAGCAGTTTGTGCGAAGGCTGGAAATGAAGATTAAGTATGGAAGGACCAGGTGCTAAAGGAGGTTGGGAATGACTGCAGCACAGATTGGCGGGGGTTGGGGGTGGGGGTGGGGGGGGGTGGTGAATGTGAGAGAGGGGCTAGCGAGTTGAGGAGTTGGACAGAAGCCAGGACATGGAGGACTTGTAGGCCATGGAGTAAACATGGAGGGGCTAATAGGGCTGTTAAGGATTTTGGACTCCATCCCAAGTGTGATGGCAAGTCAGTGAAGGGCTTAAGAGGGGAGGGACAAGCTCATATTTACATGTTGCTTACTTGCTTTGGTTGCATATGGAGAATGGAATTGGCTAGTGGGCAACTACTAACAGCAGGCAATCCAGAAGGCTTTTGAGTGAGCCTTATGGTGGCCTGGACTTATGGTGACCTGGACTGAAGGAGTGGCAATGCCAATGGACAGAAGTAGATGGATTTGAGGTTTACTTGAAAGGGTTCTTAGTTGCTGAAAACAGTCATCCCAGGTGATGTAAGCAGGAAGGGATTTATTATAAGATATTAGCTCACAAAACATATAGGAAAACTCATAGAATAGACTCTAGGCTGAGCTTCCAGAAAAACCTCTAGAGGAGGTGGTCGGGAAATCCCTGTGCTACAGACAGCTGCTTCTGTCACTGCCAAACTCACAACTACACTGTCTCTGCTGCTACTCACACCGGCAACAAGGATGCCCCACTCCCTGCCTCTTTTATATAACTCGATTCTAATCAAAGCATCATGCAACTTCATCTAATGAGAAGAACTTTAATCACAATGCACCCTCCCATCCCCCCCACCCCCCACCCCCGGAAGTGGCAAGGAAGCAAGAGAAATGTTCAAGTCATGCTAGAAAGTAACTGGAATGGCACTGAGTCAATGTGCAATACCCATTTCAAAGGTGGCAGTGCTGATTAGGCTTTGGTGAATGATTTTGAGGTGAGTAAGAGAGAAGAAGGTATTAAGCAAGGTCTCTAATTCTAGCTTAGATTCTGAGAGTATCGTGGTAGATTTTATTAAAATTAAAAACGTGCAGAAGGAGAACCTCTTTGGAACTTGGAGAAAGGAGACAGATAAGTTCCTCTGGGTAGGGGTTAACTTTGAGATATCTGTGGGTTGTATCTATAAAGGGTCCCCTGGATAGTTAGATGTAGGGATCTGGAGGTATAGATTTCTGAGTTATCAGCATATGGATGGCACCCGATGAGAGAGACAAGACTGTCATTAGAGGAATGAGATCACAAGGAATGAAGTGTAGAATCTGTAGCTTGGAGGCCGAAGATAAGAACGTCGGGAATACTAGCAATGCTGGAGGGCAGGCAGAGCGCGAGGCATCAGCAAAGAAAGAGGCAGGGAAGGGCTGGCCAGAGAGGTGGAAGGAATTTGGAAAGTGGGGCCATGGAAGACAAGAGAAAAGAGTGCTTGGAGGAGAAGAGAGAGCGTGACAGCGTCAGATGCTGCTAGAGGTCAAGCAAATGGAGGACCAAGTGGTGTCCAGTGGATTGAATGACCAAGAGGTTACTGGTTCCTCTTCTGTCCTCTTCTGGGGACAATTTAAGTCAAGTGAGAGGGAAGAAAGTAAGATGTAGGGAGTGGAGGAGTGCATAGGATATGGGGAAGAGGAGAGAATGGCTATAGATGTCTCTTTCCATAGGTTTGGCCATGAAAGGAGAGATGAGAAAGGGATATGAGGTTGAAGGAACATGGAGGGTGGGTGAGAAGGCATGGCTAGAATGTATGGATGCTGGTAAATGGGAGAGAGGAAGAGGAAAAAGGTTCAGAAGAGACGGGGGATAATTGAGAGACTGAGGTCCCTGAGAAGATAGAAGGGGTAAAGCCAGAGTTTAGGCAGGTAGACAGAGGGACATTTATTCATTCAATTTATTTTTATTCATTCATTTAATTAATTTTTTTCTGAGCTACTGCTTCCTTTAGTTGGGTATTATGTAGTTCAGAGTTCACTATGAAATTCTCCATTGAATCATCCTTCTATTTGCTATTGAATTTATTCATCCTCTACTCTCCCTTAGTCCTCCCTCCCCGTTCTTTTTCTTCCTCCCTCCCTCCCTCCCTCTCTTCCTTCCTTCATGTATTTATTGAGAACTTGCTCTGAGCCAGATGCTGTGCTACATGCAGGGAATACAATGGTGAATAAAACATTCAGAATCTGCTTTCATTGCATCGGTAGGATGATGAGAGAGACACTGATCACATCACAAATATAAACCGGAAATTATCACAGCAAGAGGCACAAAGAAGAGGCTCACGGTGCTGCTTTAGCATAGAACAGGGGGATTGGCCTGTCTGAGGGATTCAGGAAAAGCTTCTCTGAGGAAGTGGAAATTGAGCTGAAATGTGAAAGATGAGTAGAAATTCACTAGGCAATGGGGTGGGTGATTGGGAGTGAACAGCATTCCCTGCAGTAGAAACAAACTTTAGAAACAACCTAATGTCTAACAATAGGGGATTTGTTCAATAAACTGTGGTACATCCATATGATGGAATAATGTACAGCCATTCATAAGAATTAGATAGATGTATGCATTTTGATTGATATGAAAGATGTGCTGTTCAGTGAAAAAGGAGGCCATAAAATACTATGTCTGGCATGATTTCATTGATTAAAATACGTATGCATAGATAAAAGCATAAAATGTCTAGAAGGATATACTCAAAATATGAGCAGTTCTTGTCTATGGAGGAAGGGATTATAGCAAGGCTTTCAGTTTCTGCTTTCTGCATGGGCATGTATTACGTTTATAACGTGAAAGAAAAATCAAGAAAGAAATGATCATTTTTGGAAAAGAAATAATTAATTAAAACCTGGTCCACTTTACAGAATTAAAGGAAATCCAAAACATTTCTTGAAGTTTTGGCTGTGCTCTCAGAGGGAACCAGTTAGTGATAGGTCAGATCAGTGGGCCCCCGGGGTGAGTGAGTGGTTACATGTTCAGGTTCCACAGAAGTTCCAAGTCAGCTGGCTTGGATGGGGAAGCTCTTTTTCCCCACCCTTCCTGGACTGCAGATGGTGGGTCTTGGGCCAAGAAGAGTGGACCTCCTTTCATGGACTCATCCTGGGCCAGGGACAATCCTTTGGGTCACTTTTCTTTCTGAGCCATCTGCTTCTTTCTCCTGGGCCTTGTGTATTCCAGAGTTCATTATGAATTTCTCCATTCAATCATCCTTCTAGTTGATCTTAAATTTATTTGCTATTTCAAACATGCACATACTTAATTCACTCTTTCAGCTACTTACTCACTCATTCATTTACTCATTTATTTATTCACTCACTCACTCACATGCTCTATTTACTCATTCATTCATTCATTCACTCACACACACACTCACACAACTCATTTGCTCAATCGACCTTGATGTGTTGTTCATTGTGGGGATAGAGCAGAGGTGGATCAGTTCAGAGTTTGGAGTTCAGGATTGTCTGCTTTGGCCAAGGGCACAGGACAGACACATCTTCCTTTTGCTGTATGCCTCTGCTTTGCTGGTGGCTCTCGAGCTAAGTGCTTCTCAAACATTGATGTTTGCATTAGTCACCTGGGGATCTTGTTAAATGAAAGATTCTGGTTCAGTAGCTATGGGTGAGACTTCAGATGCAGCATTTCTGACAAGATCCCAGGTAAAACCTAGGTTTCTGGTCCTCAGACCACATTCTGCGTAGCAAGAGTCTTGAACAGTGCTGTCAAATAGACATATTAGTGTGGCTAGATAATATTCAAGACACCCAGTTTAATTTGAATTTCAGGTAAACACTGAATTTTATTTTTAGTATAAGTCTGTCCCAAACAGTGCATAGGACATATACTAAAAATTTACTAAATATACTACAGAATTATTTGTGTTTATCTGAAATTCAAATTAAACTGGGCATCCAATATTTTTATTTCTCAAATCTGGAACGCTTATGTCTGCTCTTGAGCCAAAAATGTGAATCACCTATGTAATTTAAAATTTTCTAGTAGCTACATTTTAAAAAGTAAAAAGAGGTAGGTGAGTTAAAGAATACACTTTATTTAACCCAATATATCCAAAATACCATTTCAACATATAATTAATATAAATATTGTTAATGAGATATTTCCCATTCTCTTTTCTGTACTGTCTTTGATATCCAGTATATTTTACACTTACATCTCATTTTAAATTAGCCACATTCAAGTGCTCAGTAGCCACATGTGGCTAGTGGCTGCTATGCTGGACAGCTTCAGGTCCAGATCTCCCCAGATATTCTTATTTCATTGACCTGGGGCTTGAGCTTGAAAAGCTCCCAGATGATTCCAGCGTGCAGCCCAGTTGCCACCTCTGTCACCTCTGCTCTGGTGGCTGCCTGGTCACAGATCATTCCGTGATGAGTGGAAGCTGCCACAAGAGGGAGCCAGCCCCTTGGAATAAAGGCTTCTCAAAACTCCATCGTCTTCACTAGGCAGGAACTTGGGAAATGCTGGATGAATCCACAAGCATGGTGGCTGGACCTATTTCTCAGTTTCCCTCACACTCGCTTTCCCAGCCAAGGTTTCCCACAGTCTGGGCTGCTGCTGCAGATCTCTCTGTTAAGTTGCTCCATAATTAAACCTTTCATCTGCAGTATCTTGATCTCTCCTCCCTTCTCCCATCATTGTAAGGTTTTTCACCCCTTAGCAGTTTGTAAGGTTCAAAGACTAGGAACCAGGGATCCTAGAGATTGGGGTCGTATCTCAGCTCTGCTACTTAGGAGTCAAGGGCCCTTTCAATGCATCCCATAGCTGTTGCCAACTTCTTCACTAGTGTGGATATACTATCAATCTCTCAAGCATGTTGAAAGAGGACAATGTGTGATGATATACGTAGTGCCCAGGAGATGCTCCTGAGAAAGTAGAGTGAGGTAGGTGCTCAGGAAATAATGGTTCATTTCCCCCTCACCCTGCAGGTGTGTTGGAGGTAATGTGCCAAACCTACATATTAGTTCCCAAACTTGGCTGTACCACAAGATCATCGAATGAGCTTATGCATACATCCTATTTCCTGATCTTCCCAGAGATTCTGATTCAGTAGGTCTGGGATGAGACCAGGGCTTATGCATCATGAATTTTAAAGAAGTTCTCCAGGTGATTCTGAGAAGCCAGACTGATACTGGTTTTGTGGGTAGTTTGGGAACCATTGACATGTGGAAGGAACAGGGGATTTGGAATCAGGGGTCCTGCGCTTCACTTCTTGCTTTGTTGTTCACTCAACTTCTCTGAGCCTCCGTTATGCCATTGTTAAAGGAGACTGTATAAGACCCCTGCCCAGGAGGTGGTAAGATATATAAGGCAGTGTAAGGGTTGTGTAGCCATGCTCCCTCCTTTCCCCACCCCTTCCTATGTCCCCTTTTCCTAATTCCCTGGCCTTCCTACTGTTTCTTGCACAGCCCATTCTTTCTCACCTCCCAACCACTCCATACCTTTCCTGCTATTGGGATGTCCTCTGCTTCTTTCTCTGTCCAAGCTGGGCCAGCTTAACCAACAGTGCTTCTTGCTTCCCTTGGACTTATTAGATTCTGTCTTTGGTGTCCTATTGCTCCACCCTGGTTTTGGATTCAGTTTCTTTGATGGAGCAATGAGTTGATCATTGGACCAATTCAAATATGGTCTTTCCTATCCCCTCACCACTCTTCCCACCCTACTCCCCACCCCGCCTTCCACTTCACTCAGCCCCAAGGAGCCAGACTTATTTGACAGGTCTTCCTGGGAGGTGATGGGTGTCACAGAGGAAGGAAAGAGGAGAAGTTCCATGTGGGAAAGAGCAAAGGAAACAACCTTTCCCTCCTTTTCAATTGCAGGCTTTTGGCCTGACGCCGATTTGCTCTACAGCAAACTGTATCAAAAACAAAGCTAGAAGACAAATGCCAAAAGGTTAATATCTTACTAGGTCTCATATGTAAATGATACTAAATCAAGTTTTCAGTTTTGATTAACATCACAGACCAGACATTCTGATTTTTTCATTTGAAACAGTAATTGCATGTTAAAGTGACTGTAGGATTGTCAACCAAGAGTCAGCAGAAAAATCATGGGCTTTCTGCAGTTCTCATCTAGTTGCAGAAAATATTTATACTCACTGACAAAACTTTAAAGTGACAATACTGGACCCAAAATAAAATTGCATTTTTATTATGCTAGCAGTGGTAACTATTCAATGTACTGGTCATACCCAGTATTCTTTTTTTTTTTTTTTTTTGGCACATAGGCTTAGTTGCTGTGCGGCATGTGGGATCTTCCTGGAGCTGGGACCGAACCCGTGACCTCTGCATTGGCAGGTGGATTCTTAACCACTGCGCCACCTAGGAAGCCCCATACCCAGTATTCTTAACCTCTTTATTTTTAATTTAATATAATGGGATAATTTTTTATGCTATTATGTCAAAATTTATCCCAATCTTTTAAATTGCTGCATAGTATTTCATCATTTGTCTATACTGTAATTTAGTTCATATGATCCTGCAATCCCACTCCTGAGCGTATATCTGGAGAAAACTCTAACTTGAAAAGACACATGTAGCCCAATGTTCATAGAAGCACTATTCACAACGGCCAAGACATGGAAGCATCTGTCCTTCAATAGATGAGTGGATAAAGAAGCTGTGGTATACACACACACACATACACACACACACATTACTCCTGGGCATCTCCTGGGAACTAAGTACAATGGAATATTATTCAGCTGTAAAAAAGAATGAAATAATGCCATTTTCAGCAACATGGGTGGACCTAGAGATTATCATACTAAGTGAAGTAAGCAAGACTGAGAAAGACAAATATCATATGATATCTCTTATATGTGCAATCTAAAGAAATGACACAAATGAATTTATTTATAAAACAGAAATACACTCACAGACATAGAAAACAAACTTATGATTACCAAAGGGGAAAGAGGGGGGAGGGATAAATTTGGAATTTGTGATTAACAGATACAGACTACTATATATAAAATATATAATCAACAAGGACCTACTGTATAGCACAGGGAACTTTAGTCAATATCTTGTAAAAATCTATAATGGAAAAGAATATATATATATATATATATATATATATATATATATATATATATAGCTGAATCACTTTGTTGTACACCTGAAACATTATAAATCAACTATACTTCAATTAAAAAAACAGAAAAAATTCAGCTAGTTTAAAAAATAATCAATCCCATATAATGTGTATTTAGTTGTTTCCAATTTTTAAATCATAATTACTTATAATGATATCAATGATACTGATATCTTAGAACATTAAGCTTTGCCCCTTGTTTCATTATTTCCTTAGGATAAACTCCCTGAAGTGAAATATCTGGTATGAGCATAAAAAAGATACACATTTAAAATTTTGATCATATTGTCCTCTCAAAAAGTAGATCAACTTATACTCCCGCTAAAAAACAGTACGTTTATATGACGATTTTCTGTATCCTCAAAAACTGAGGATTATCAATATTTTATTACTTTCAAGAAGGAATAGATGGAAGTGATGCCCCATTTTAACCTGCAATTCTTTGATTATTGCCTGCCAAGTAAGTACTTTTTTCTGTATTTGTGGACATTTTTATTTCTTCGCTTTTGATTTGCTTGTTCATGTTGGTGAGTAAAGTTTTAATCAGATTAATAATTCCATTACAAGGTTGTGTCTTAATATCTTCTTTTAGTGAAATTAATGTCAAATTGCTGGGCAGAGGTCTCTATCCTCCAATTATATATAAGATTAATGCCTCCAATTACTGTTTTAGATTAGCATATTTTTCAGATTCTTATCTTCTGTGTAACTCAAGGTTTTATGGTATTTCTATTTATTTTTTAGAAGGATGTGAGTGTATCATGAAGCTCACTCAGACAGAAATAAGGCTTTTAATGTGGCCTTTGGTGGGGGAGGGAGCTGCCTCTCTGTGGGACCCACTTATTGATTCTAAAAGCCAGGCCATCCAGATCTATTTGAAACAATCTTTGAGGATGCTTATTAAGACAAAAAAGAAGTTTGTTAATGAGACTGAACTCAATTTTTTTTTTTTGCTAGACAGTTAAATATAAATGTAACCATCTGATGAAGCATATACGGATAGGTTCTGTGATCATTTTCAGTTTTCTCTTCACTAAGGAGATTTTGGAAAGTCTTCACCTGGGGTGAGGAATAGAATAGGCATTCCTGGCTCTTTGGCAGCGACCAGGTTTCTGAGAACCTTCTCTGTGTGTTTCCATAGAACTTGCTGTGCCCAGGTACTTCCTTACACAAGGTGCAATGGTGACATTTGTTGTTGGCTGATCCTTTGCTCTTTTTGTCACGTTTCAGTTCAGTGCAAGGGCCCAGTGTAATCATGAGAGGGAAGCTCAGGGATTTTCTTTCCTTCAGTACGTTTTGCAAAATACAGTGAAGGAGCTGAATCCATAGGTTGCACACCCAAGACGATTCTCCATCCCCGGTGTCCCCTCAAACCCGGTCCTGGGATAGTTCTCCCCGACTCGTGGGTGACATCCCAAGCAGACCCCACTTTCCCAGTCATCCTTAGACACAAAAGGGCCTCAAATCAGAGAGACCAAAAGAAAGAAGATTCCATTTCAGTGATCGGTATGTCCACTCTAACAGCAGTGTATGCCCAGGATACTTGACACCCACAGGGGATCACTTGCCAACATTGCCTTCCCTCTATATCAACAAATTATTTTCAGTATAATCATGAAAGGGAACAAATAATAATGATGGCCAAAGAAAAAACGTAAAGGTGAAATTTTTCTTTTCTCAAACGTCCTTATATAATCATGCCAGGAAACAAAAACTAAAGAAGAACAAAACAAATACTACAATACAGGAAAGAGGAAAAGTAATGAATTAATACCTTCGGCTTAGGTTAGGATTTTTTTAAAGAAAGAAAAATTCACACTGTAGTTTGCACTTGGCTTTAAATTTTAAACCAAGAAAAACTCCAAGTGGTCTCATAGAATGACAGAATCGAAATAACATATGTTCTTTGTCTTTGCAATAACCAGTCTATCATGGTGTATTTCAAATCTACTGATTAAATGCAGAAATATGAAGATCCACAGGAGCTGGAGATATTAAACTGTGCCTAAAGCAAACATGATGACTCTGAACCCTTAAACTTTACTCTTAAAACCAATGTGTACCGTTAACTACGAGTGTGTTGGGGTCAACTGGGCAGCAGGATACTTGCTGAATTAACTTCTAGGCAGAAAGTGTTTATTAAAAGAGAAGTAATAAAAATATCCTAATTTGGAGCCTACATATATAATACTCAAGAGTAACCACCACAATTGTTTAAATATTAGACCAACAAAAGATATTTTTGGGGAGAAGTTTATCATTGACATTTTATAGAATTGTCACATGAGGGTGAGAAAAAGCAGGATGATGTTGAGTAGATTTTATCATTGCCTTTAAATTCTCTGCAGGTGATGCCTACCTGTTGCTTTGATGCCATATCAGCTTGGAGCTTGGATTTAACCCTGGAGCTTGGGTTTAACCCTTAGGAAAACACAGGAAGAAGATCTGAGTTTTGGTCATTGAGTGAAATGGAGCTCAAAGTAAAAATTATGCTCAGTTATTAAATAATGGAAAAAGTTACTCTGTTAAACATCTGAGTCTGTGGCTGGAAATTTGTAGCTTGTTATTCCAGAAACTGCTTCTGGTACTGTGCTAGGGCCCTGTGGGGTTCCTGGGCACAAAGACTTTCTGTGTCCCCCATTTCTTCAATTATAGGAAACAGACTTCATTCAGCCTCCATGACCTTCCCTGAGTTCCAATGGGCAGATTCAAGCAGTTGTTAATTAGGGAAGGGAGGGAGTGCGCGAGACCACAGAGGAACGGTCAAGAGCAACCTTGGGGCAAGGTCCTGTTTCCCCATTAACAATACACACAACAATATCTTTGAGCTATTTTGCAGAAGTTGAAACCCCCTCCAGGTGGGAGAAGTTAATGGTTAATGATGGTATGCTGCCTACAAGCATGTAGACCCCAGACCAGTTGGACTTGAAGTTTGGTGATGATGACTCCTACTTACCTCACCACCAACCAATCAGAAGAATGCAAGACCATTACTGCCTTGATTTTTATTGCATACCCCTGACCATGAGCCCTGACTGTAAGACATCTCCCTATTCCCCAGGGAAGGGGGGCACAGCTCCTAAGGTGCTAGCCTACGGTGTTCCCCCTTTTCCTGGCAAAGTAATAAAGCTATCCTTTTCTACTTCACCCAAAACTCTGTCTCCGAGATTTGATATAGCACCAGTGTACAGAGAAGCTGAGCTTTCAGTAAAACTTCTTGGTGCTATGATGTTCCCTTTCTCTCTCTCATCTGAGCCCATAAGGTAGAGTTTCCGTTGTATGAATAGAAGAGATTTTTAACTTTTATTTTGGAGAGAAAACTCGCTTTGTGAATGGGGTCCAAACTGAACATAGATGCCCCCTGCCCCCCAGGGGGTGGGGTAGAAGCGTGAATGTGTAACCTAGTACGCAATCTGCACAGAATTCAGGGAACGCCCATGCTCAATGCCAAGTGGGTCACAGAGGCCCCTTTCGTCCGCAATCCCCTCCCGTCTTCAGGGAGTTCCACACCCTCATCTTCTTTGCCAATTCCTGGCCTGAGGCAGCTCTCAGGAGCTAAAATGGCAGGTGCCACTCATTCCCAATGTCTTCATTCTGAAAAGCATCAATCTAAATATCTGTGGCAGCGAGGGAGGGGCCTGTAGTCCTAGAGGGGGGCTCTCTCATAGAGCAATGGAAATTTTTCTGAATCCTGGAATCCAACATGGCTTTGCAAATGACCGCTGGTGAGTGAGTCTTCAATCAGGATGCCTCTTTGGTGGTGTTTCCACTTGCAATTAGCTCCAAAGTCCTCCGGGGTTGGCACAATTGGTATGGTCCCCCGTTGGGTCTGATAACTCTCCAAAGCCTCCCTGGGGGTGCCGTGCCCTTGCCAAGAAGGCGCTGCAGCAATTAAAGAAGGTTTTCTTCCTGAGCTCTGGGGTGCATTTATCTTCAAGCTAATGTTACAGTTGGTGCTTTCTTTTGCCAAAGCCCCATAACAACTGGGGGCTTCTTATTTCTTCACAGCCTCATCACAGAGTGAGAAGAGGGTTCAAAACAAAACAAAACAGAACAAAACAAAACAAAACAAAACCCTTCCTCTGGTGAGGGGGAAGAGTGCTAGTTGAATATCCATTAGACTCAATAAGTCAGCCTCATTTCAAAGGCATCTCGTTGACCTATCTCAGGTCCTGCTGAAGCTGTGACCCAGAAGAGGCGCTGGGCCTCTTTTGTCCCCAAGGGCTGGTGGGAGGGAGGCTGGGCAGGGGGATGATGCCCTGCTGGACAATGGGGAGCGTTGACAGAGTGCTCCCATTTATTGGCTGAGCGACTACATCAGTCATTCATTCAGAGGCACAAGGTCTAAATTGCAGAACCAATTAACAGCACTAATAGCCCTTGCCTGAATTAATCTTTGAGACAAAGGGAGGAGAAGTGGAAGTGCTATTAGCAAATCAGGCTGTACCATCCCTGCTTTATTGCGCAAATCTCAGTGTCTGTATGTGGCTATTGTGAGCTGACTGCAATTACAGCCCTCATTTAAAAATGATTAAGTGGTTATAATTATTTTTCAATTAAAACTTATATCTTCCATTTATGCAACATTTCAGACTTCAATTAAACTTCTTTTGAAAAGTGCCACTGAACCAAAAGATTCCTGCTTCCTCTTTGAACCAGGAAACCCGAAACTCAACCCAGATAGGATTTTGATTTCCAACCTTCGGAATTCACTTTGTGAAATGTAGACATCGTGATGAGAGTTCCCAAGCAATACAGAGATATGTGGTACCTGCTGGAAGTGACCACCTTCACCCAGGGGGTTGGGGGAGAGAGAGACATTCCAGGCTCTTCCTGGAGATTTGTGATGACTGAGAAGAGAAGGTTGTTCTTGCCATTGGAAGGCAGTGTCATTAGAAGAGGTGACACCTGAGACTAAATGTTTAGAGTGCTCAGCTGTGCTCTTGTGACAGTAATGATTGCTGTAAGAAAGGTGTGAAATTGTAACAGAGAAGAGCCGATTTTGACTCCATGTTGGATCTGTTTCTTTGACTTTAGCCTTTGCTTTCCATTGCTTTTGTTATTATAATTGTACATGATGGCCTGCCCCAGGGAACCCTACCCACCTGTGAATTGCTGCAAGAAAGAAGAAATTAACACATCCCCTCTCTGGGGCTGGCCATTCCAGGAGATGTTTTGCAAGACTGATGGCCCTTTTTACTTTACTTCCTCCCTGCCTCTCCCTCTCTATTCTGCCTTTTTACTTTACTGCCCTCTCTAATTCTGTAAAAGAAACTGGCATCCAGACTCCGATAAAATGTTTCTTTTGAGACACTAGTCTGCCATCTTCTTGGTCTGCTGACCTTCCGAATAAAGTTGTATTCCTTGCCTCAATGCCTCGTCTCCAATATATTGGCCTGTCATGTGGGGAGCAGAGTGAGCTTGGACTTTGTAACAAAGTTTATAGCAATTTAATTCATTTAAAAATTGGAGCAGTTTCAGAGTTTTCCCCTTAAAACCCATCTTATTTGCCTTGAATGACTTTTTTAAAAAAATTAATTAATTAATTAATTGGCTGTGTTGGGTCTTCATTGCTGCACATGGGCTTTCTCTAGTTGTGGAGAGCAGGGACTACTCTTCATTGTGGTACACGGGCTTCTCATTGCTGTGGCTGCTCTTGTTGCAGAGCATGGGCTATGGGCACTGGGCTTTAGTTGCGAAACATGGGCTCAATAGTTGTGGCTCACAGGCTCTAGAGCTCAGGCTCAATAATTGTGGCACATGGGCTTAGTTGCTCTGCGGCATGTGGAATCTTCCTGGAGCAGGGATCAAACCCATGTTCCCTGCATTGGTAGGCGGATTCTTAACCACTGCACCACCTAGGGAGTCCTTGAATGACTTTCTTGAGAAGGAGAGAAAGGAATTGTTAGGCATTACACATAAACCATAGCCTATTTTATCTATTGCTGCCCATAATCAGAGTACATCCTTGGAGTTTGACTCTCATGGGGACATCATGGATCATATGTGTGGTGGTGGAAAAAAAGGTGTGAGAATCTCTGCAGTTTAGAGGTTCTAATCAGGACTGTGTCCCAGAGCCCTGCTCACCAACTCTAGAGAAGACCAGACCTGTAAAAAATAATTCTTGTCCTCAGAGAAGCAGTGTAAAGGGTTGGGTGTTATCCTCATGCTGGCTGACCTTGGCCTCCTATTCTAACCAGATATTCTGAGTTAATAACCTCAGTTTTATTCTGTGCTGTTGAAGGCTTGCATGCCACATGTAATAAGTTTAAAACTCACACAGAAGAAATTATTTATAATTCTTCTTTCTCAGTAACAAAGTCCTGGTTTCTCTGACCTAATTCTGGCTCTGGTGAGGAAAATTGTGTCTTAAGAAATGAAAGGCAATGGCAGTAATGAAATCTGTTATTTTATGTAGTTTCTACAACCCACCTATGATGTAGATAAAATTAAATTTCCAGATAGGATTAAAGAATTTGCTCAGAGGGCTAAGAATTTTGCCCTAGCCACATAGCTAATAAGTGGCAGAGCTGGGTTTACTTGTCCATGTTGGCACCATTACCACTATTTCTGAATCACAATGGCTTTATAGAAAGACTGATATCTGGAAGAGCAAGGACCTTCCCCCTATGCCCCTCTGCCATCCCTCAGTCCCACTCTTTCTCCACCCACCCACCTTGTTCCTCTTCTTCAAAAGGATCATTGATTTCCTTGGCCTTTTACTCTTCCATGTGAATTTAAGGATGAGCTTGTCACATTCCATAAATAAAACCCCTGTTGGGATATTGATTGGAATTACATTAAATTTATAGGTTACTTTGGGGAAGACTTGACATCTTTATGACATTAAGTCTTCCTGTCTATGAACGTGGAGTATCTCTCTGTTTATTCAGGTCTCTTTTCATGTACATCAATAATATTTTATAATTTTTTCATAAAGCACATCTATTTATTCCAAGACTCCTTACAGATTTTAATCTTTTGGTATTGTGAATAGGATCTTTTCCTATTATCTTTTCTATTTGATTATTACTATTGCATAGAATTTCAGTTGATTTTTGTATATAAATCCTGTCTCTAGCAAGTTTGCTGAATTCTCTCATTTGTAAATAGACGATTTTATTTCTGCTTTTCAGTTCTATGCTTGTACGAATTGAATTGATTGTATTCAATACCATGGTGGATAGAAGGAATGACGTAGGCATTTTTGCCTTGTTCTTGATTTTAAAGGGACAACCTCTAATGTTTCACCATTAAACATATTATTTGTGTTAGGATTTGATAAATGCCCTGTCACATGTTAAAGAAATTATTTTCTATTATTTTCTAAAAGAATAATTATTTTATTAGAAGTTACATTTAATCTTGATTAAGTGTTATATTTCATCAAATCTTTTTCTGCATTTACTAAGCTAATCACAGTTCTCATTTAATCTTGTATTGTGGTATATTATATTAATAGACTTCCTTGCATTCCTGGAATATGCCCTATCTTATCAGATCACACTGTCGTATTCAATTTAATGATATTTCACCTAAGATTTTTCCATGTCTTTTTATAAATGAGATTTATCTATAATTCCCTTCCTCTCCCATCCTTTCCTCCCTCCCTTCCTTCTTTCTATCCTTCCTTCCTCCCTTCCTCCCCTCATTTTCATGTTAAGTCTGTACCCTCCCCCACAGTATCAGAGAAGAACAAAACTGACTCCATATTGGACCTATTCTTTTAGCTCTAACTTTGTGCTCTGTTGCCTGTGCTTAGCCTTCTGGCTCTGCACCTTTGTAAAAGAACGTTGTCCATAGCCTGAAATATATATAATAGCGCATTCTCAAGGCTCTGCCTCCCAGGCTTGACCTTTCATGGTATAACACTTTTCCATTCATATAGAGATAAAAAGTTGCAGAACAGAAAATAATGATTGTCTTGTTGGAGGCTTACAGGAACATAGTGACCGGACCTATGTGGACAGATACAGGACCAAAGGATTCTGGCACCAAGAAGTTTGTAACAACCTGCCATACATCCTCCCCTTTTAGTATAAAAGAAGCCTGAATTCTAACTCAGGTAAGATGGTTCTGTGGGGCTCTACTCTACTATCTTCTAGGTCTGCTGGCTTTCAGAATAAAGTTGCGATTCCTTGCCCCAACAACTCGTCTCTTGATTTAATGGCCTGTCACGTGGTGAGCAGTATGAGCTTGGACTTGGTAACACCATGAGCTGATTTCCATCATTCCATAATTTTCCATTCTTTGAAACAGTTTATGTGTGATCAAGATTGTTTATTTAGCACATACTTATTGAGTACTCTAGGCTCTCTTCTAGTTTCTGGGGATATGGTAACAGAAAAGCGAAAGTCTCACTTTACACATTCCTTAATATTTTGACCAAACGCCCGGGCTCTGGGTCTTTGGGAGTGAAGAAGAGTCTTTCCCTTTTCAACTCAATTCTTTCATGGTTTTTGGTTATTTAGGTTTCCTATTCTTCTTCACTTTGTTTTTTCAATTCTTTCTAGGAACTTTTCTAATATATCTGCTTACTAATATGCTGAGAGAAAATTATTTACAATATTAAATTATGATTTTTAGTCTCTGCTGTAGTTGTAGCTTTGTCTTCTTTTTTTTCTTCTACAATATTGCTTATTTCTGCCTTTTCATTTTTACTTAGTCTTGTTAAAATTCTGGTTAAAGTTTTATCTGTTTTATTATTATTAAACTATTTTTATTAGTTTTGCGAGGAAACATCTTTTAGTTCCTAACATCTGCCCTTAACTTTATTGTTTTCTTCCACTTCTTTTTAAAAGACTTTTTGCTTTCTAGCTTCTTGGGATGACCACATAACTAATTTATTTCCAATCTGTCCATTAAAAAAATGCATTTCTCTAAATATCATTCCCAATGAAAGGAATCAGGGCTTCTTGAAGAATTGCTGAGTCCAGATCTGGGGCAGAAAATATACAAAATGAGCCTGGAACGCCTGTCACAGTAGATAACAAAGAATCTATCAAAGACTACCAGGGTCGTAACAATAGAACCCTGAAGCCTAATTAAAGGGGTTCATTGTCATTAGCCAAAGATGACACAATATGACTGTCAGAAAGAATAATATCTGCAGTGGATTGAAATACACCATGCATATTAAAATCCATGGACTCATAATGATACTAAAAATATCTTTCATGGAATCTTTGATGTTAAGAGATCAAATTACTGTGCTGAATACCCTTTAGGAAGGGAAAGTGTCAGTATTTATCCTGCCTTTCTGATACGAACCATACCTCAGGGTAACTAAATAGTTGATGAAGGAAAGCTGTTTTTAGAATAATTTTAGTTAATAAATAAAAAATGATATACTAGGAGATCACCATTTTGCACCTCTTAATGGTCAAACAAAGGTAGGTAATAATCTCTGATGACTTCTAAAGTCTCCTGAGTTGATGTGCTGGGAGTACATACCACCACCTATAATGAATTCTTGCCAAAAATCCAAACCTTGACCAAATTAGATCTTGACATCTAACTAACAGTTTCTAGGAAGTACAAGGAAACAAGGAACATGTTAAATGACCCCATGGGGACAGAATCAATAAAATCCAGACCATGGGAAATTCTGCAAGAAAAACACCACTTTTTCAAGAAATAATTAGCAAGGGGGAAGAGAGAGAGAAAGAGAGAGAGAGTCAAATTTATAGATTAAAAGATACCTAAGAGACACATAAGCCAAATGCAATATAAGGAACTTGTTTAGAATCCTGATTCAAACTAAGTATATAAAAAATTGAAGAGTTACTATTAGTTGTTTTGGGTGTGATGATGGAATTGTGGTTTGCTTAAAAGAGAGATATGCTTATCTTTTAGAGATACACACTGAAGGATTTATGGATGGAATGATATGATATATTCTACTCTGAGATTGTTAGTCAAATGCTAATAATGGTTGATGTTGGGTAGTGGATACATAGAGTTTCATTATTCTCTTCTCTATTTGGTTTGAATTTTTTCCATAATTAAAAGGAATGTACCTAAAGTTTTAAATTTGCTCTGCACTGGGACTTGGAGTGTGTGAGATTTTGTGTGAGCCCTTTAAGGAAAGAGTCTCTGTTTCCTACCTCCTTCTGGCTCTCCCATAATCAAGCCCTGCTGGCCTTAAAAGAAAGATGTTTTGGGGGCTTGTCTTCCTGGTACAGGAATCCAGGGCTGGAGTCCTCAATATGGGGCTTGGATCCCTCACTCCTTGGGGAAAACCTCTCCAGTTGTGATTCCCCTACCCGGGGGTGTGGGTCTATACCACGTCTCCACCCTTTCTGTTCATCTTCTTGTGGTTCTTTCTTTAGATCTTTAGTTTTGGAAAATCTTTTCTGCTAGTTTTCAGATCATTCACATTGATAGTTGGTCTGTAAATAATTGTAATTTTGCTGTGCCTGTGGGAAGAGGTGAGCTCAGAGGCTTCCTACTCTGCCATTTTGGCCACCACTCTGGATTGTTTCTTTGTCTGATATTGAGTTGTATAATTTCTTTATATAATTTGGATATTAACCCTTTATCAGATATATCATTGACAAATATCTTCTCCCATTCAGTAGTTTGCCATTTTGTTTTGTTGATGGTTTCCTTTGCTGTGCAAAAGGTTTTTAGTTGGATGTAGTCCCATATGTTTATTTTTGCCTTTGTTGCCCTCACCTGGGAAGACAGGTCCAAAAAAAACATTCCTAAGACTAATGTCAAAGAGTGTACTGCCTATGTTTTCTTTGAGGAGTTTTATGGCTTCTGGTCTTACATTTAAGCCTATAATTCATTTTGAGTTTCTTTTTGTATATGGTTAAAGAAATTGGTCTGGTTTCATTCTTTTGCATTTAGATGTGCAGTTTCCCCAACACCACTTATTAAAAAGACTGTCTTTTCCCCATTTTTTGTCACAGATTAATTAACTGTACAAGCACTGGTATTTTTTTGGGCCCTCTATTCTGTGCCATTGATTTATGTGCCTAGTTTTGTGTGGGTGCCATGCTGTTTTGATTACTATAGTTTTGTAGTATAGGCTGAAGTCAGGGAGATGATATCTTCAACTTTTTCTTTCCTATTGTTCATTTCTAATTTGATTGTATTATATCAAGAAATGTTCTCTGTATTGATTTGATTCTTTGAAATTGTTTTAGACTTCTCTTGTTACCTAATGCAAGGTCAAAATCAATTTAAAAAATAATTTAAAAATAAGTGTTGCATTTAAATTTGTAACAAATATGTTATTTATTTTGTGGGTTCAGAATTCTCATATCTATTATTAGATCAACTAGCTAATTGTGTTCTTTATTCTTACAATTTTTTATTTGCTTGATCTATTGTTTTTTAATAGAGCTGTGTTAACTTTTCCTACAGTGATTATAAATTTTAAGATTTTCTTTGAAATTTTAAAACTTTTTACTTTATACATATTGAGCCTATGTAGTTTATTTTTCTTAGTTTATATTTTAAGCCTATTTTGGTTCTCTATCACTGTAAAACAGAGCGTGCTTAGTGGCATAACACATAATATTTTATTATGCTCATGAATTCTGAGTCAGGAATCTGTACAGGGAATGTTGGGGATGGCCTGTCTCTTCTCCACAACCTGTGGGGTCTCTGTAGTGAAGATGCAAATGACTTGAATTGCTGGGCACTGGAGTCACCTGGACACTTCTTCACTTGAAGTCTAGGGCCTGAGCAGTGGTTACTCAAAGGCCAAAGCTAACATCCAAGGCACCTACACATGGCCCTTTATGAGCCTGACTTTTTCATAACATAGCATTCAGCTGGGTTCTGAGAAGGGGCACCACAAGGAGAAGAGTCTGGAGAGAGGATATTTCAAGAGAACAAGGAAGAAAACTACATGACTTCTTCTGACCATGTCCCTCAGAAATCTCAGAGCATCAGTTCTGTTTTCTCTTATTGGTTTCAGTCCAGTGACTAAAGCCAACTCAGATTCAATGGCAGGGAAATCAGACTCTCTCTCTTCATGGGTAGTAGCAGGGTCATGCTGCAGAAAAGCATGTAGAATGGGACATATTTTTGTGGCCAAGTTTGGAAAATACAGTCTGCCTCAAAGCCCATGTTGTTTAGTGCATATTTGCAGCCTTTATTATTCCATATTTTTTGTTTGAATGTTCCTTTTATTATTATGTTGTATTCCTCCTTATTTTTATTAATCTTAATTTTTTATGCAATTAATATTGCTTGCCTAGTTTTCTTTTTGGTAATGTCTGCATGATATATATATATTTGATTATTTATTTATTTATTTATTTTTTTTAAATTATTTTATTTTATTTTTTTGGGGGGTACACCAGGTTCAATCAACTGTTTTTATACACATATCCCCATATTCCCTCCCTTCCTTGACGCCCCCACCTCGATTCCCCCCCACCCTCCCTGCCCCAGTCCTCTAAGGCATCTTCCATCCTCGAGTTGGACTCCCTTTGTTATACAACAACTTCCCACTGACTATTTTACAGTTGGTAGTATATATATGTCTGTACTACTCTCCCGCTTCTTCTCAGTTTCCCCTTCACCCCCCGCCCCCTCCCATACCTCGAGTTCTCCAGTCCATTCCCTGTATCTGCTTCCCTGTTCTTGTCACTGAGTTCATCAGTACCATTTTTAGATTCCGTATATGTGAGTTAGCATGCAATATTTGTCTTTCTCTTTCTGACTTACTTCACTATGTATGACAGATTGTAGTTCTATCCACCTCATTACATATAGCTCCATCTCATCCCTTTTTATAGCTGAGTAATATTCCATTGTATATATATGCCACATCCTCTTTATCCGTTCATTTGTTGATGGGCATTTAGGTTGCTTCCATGTCCTGGCTATTGTAAAGAGTGCTGCAATAAACATTATGGTACAAGTTTCTTTTGGGATTATGGTTTTCTTTGGGTATATGCCCAGGAGTGGGATTACTGGATCATATGGTAGTTCTATTTGTAGTTTTTTAAGGAACTTCCAAATTGTTTTCCATAGTGGCTGTACCAACTTACAGTCCCACCAACAGTGCAGGAGAGTTCCCTTTTCTCCACACCCTCTCCAACATTTGTTGTTTCCAGACTTTGTGATGATGGCCATTCTGATTGGTGTGAGGTGATACCTCATTGTTGCTTTGACTTGCATTTCTCTGATGATGAGTGATGTTGAGCATCTTTTCATGTGTTTGTTGGCCATCTGTATGTCTTCTTTGGAGAAATGTCTATTTAGGTCTTCTGCCCATTTGTGGATTGGGTTATTTGCTTTTTTGGTATGAAGCTGCATGAGCTGCTTGTATATTTTGGAGGTTAATCCTTTGTCCGTTGTTTCATAGGCAATTATTTTTTCCCATTCTGAAGGTTGCCTTTTAGTCTTGTTTATGGTTTCCTTTGCTGTGCAAAAGCTTTTAAGTTTCATGAGGTCCCATTCGTTTATTCTTGATTTTATTTCCCTGATTCTAGGAGGTGGGTCAAAAAGGATGTTGCTTTGATGTATGTCAAAGAGTGTTCTGCCTATGTTTTCCTCTAGGAGTTTGATAGTGTCTGGCCTTATATGTAGGTCTTTAATCCATTTGGAGTTTATTTTTGTGTATGGTGTTAGGAAGTGTTCTAATTTCATTCTTTTACATGTTGCTGTCCAATTTTCCCAGCACCACTTATTGAAGAGGCTGTC
The DNA here is from genome assembly GCF_030028045.1 of Hippopotamus amphibius kiboko. Taxonomy (NCBI): domain Eukaryota; kingdom Metazoa; phylum Chordata; class Mammalia; order Artiodactyla; family Hippopotamidae; genus Hippopotamus; species Hippopotamus amphibius. Next base: position 118,253,568 of record NC_080191.1, on the reverse strand, counting down.
TTTTTTCCATTGTATACTCGTGCCTCCTTTGTCAAAGATAAGGTGCCCATATGTGTTTGGGCTTACTTCTGAGTTCTCTATTCTGTTCCATTGATCTTCCTTTCTATTTTTGTGCCAGTACCATACTGTCTTGATCACTATGGCCTTGTAGTATAGTTTGAAGTCAGGAAGCCTGATTCCACCAACTCCATTTTTCCTTCTCAAGATTGCTTTGGCTATTCGGGGTCTTTTGCGTTTCCATACAAATCGTAAGATTTCTTGCTCTAGTTCTGTGAAAAATGCCATTGGTAATTTGATCGGGATTGCATTAAATCTGTAAATTGCTTTGGGTAGTACAGTCATTTTCACGATGTAGATTCTTCCAATCCAGGAACATGGTATATCCCTCCATCTGTTTATGTCATCTTTGATTTCTTTCATCAATGTCTTAAAGTTTTCTGCATACAGATCTTTTGCCTCCTTAGGCAGGTTTATTCCTAGGTATTTTATTCTTTTGGCTGCAATGGTGAATGGGAGAGTTTCCTTAATTTCTCTTTCTGCTCTTCCATTGTTAGTGTATAGGAATGCAAGAGATTTCTGTGCATTAATTTTGTATCCTGCTACTTTACTAAACTCATCAATGAGTGCTAGCAGTTTTCTGGTAGAGTCTTTAGGGTTTTCTATATATAGTATCATGTCATCTGCAAAGAGTGATAATTTTACTTCTTCTTTTCCAATTTGGATTCCTTTAATTTCTTTTTCTTCTCTGATTGCTGTGGCTAACACTTCCAAAACTATGTTGAATAACAGTGGTGAGAGTGGACACCCTTGTCTTGTTCCTGTTCTTAGAGGGAATTCTTCCAGTTTTTCTCCATTGAGAACAATGTTGGCTTTTGGTTTGTCATATATGGCTTTTATGATGTTGAGGTAATTTCCTTCTATGCCCATTTTCTGGAGAGCTTTTATCATAAATGGATGTTGAACTTTGTCAAAAGCTTTTTCTGCATCTATTGAAATGATCATATGGTTTTTATCCTTCAATTTGTTGATATGATGTATCACGTTGATTGATTTGCGTATATTGAAGAATCCTTGCATCCCAGGGATAAACCCCACTTGATCGTGGTGTATGATTCTTTTAATGTGCTGTTGCAGTCTGTTAGCTAGTATTTTGTTGAGGATTTTTGCATCTATATTCATCAGTGATATTGGTCTGTAGTTTTCTTTTTTTGTGACATCTTTGCCTGGTTTTAGTATCAGGGTGATGGTAGCCTCATAGAATGAGTTTGGGAGTGCTCCGCCTTCTGCAATATTTTGGAAGAGTTTGAGAAGGATAGGTGTTAACTCTTCTCGAAATGTTTGATAGAATTCGCCTGTGAATCCATCTGGTCCTGGGCTTTTGTGTGTTGGGAGATTTTTAATCACTGCCTCAATTTCTGTACTTGTGATTGGTCTGTTCATGGTTTCTATTTCTTCCTGGTTCAGTCTTGGAAGATTGTATTTTTCTAAGAATGTATCCATTTCTTCCAGGTTATCCAATTGATTGGCATATAGTTGCTTGTAGTAGTCTCTCATGATGTTTTGTATTTCTGAGGTGTCCGTTGTGACTTCTCCTTTTTCATTTCTAATTCTGTTGATTTGCATCTTCTCCCTTTTTTTCTTGATGAGTCTGGCTAATGGTTTATCAATTTTGTTAATCTTCTCAAAGAACCAGCTTTTAGTTTTATTTATTTTTCTTATGGTTTCTTTCCTTTCTTTTTCATTTATTTCTGCTCTGATCTTTACGATTTCTTTCCTTCTGCTCACTTTGGGGTTTCTTTGTTCTTCTTTCTCTAGTTGTTTGAGGTGTAAGGTTAGGTTGTTTATTCGATCAGTTTCTTAAGGTAGGACTGTATTGCTATAAACTTCCCTCTTAGAACTGCTTTTGCTGCGTCCCATAGGTTTTGGGTTGTTGTGTTTTCGTTGTCATTTGTTTCTAGATACTTTTTGATTTCCTCTTTGATTTCTGTAGTGATTCCTTGGTTGTTTAATAGTGAATTGTTTAGCCTCCATGTGTTTGTATTTTTTGCAGTTTTTTTCCTGTAATTGATATCTAGTCTCATGGCGTTGTGGTCTGAGAAGATGCTTGATATGATTTCAATTTTCTTGAATTTGCTGAGGTTTGATTTGTGACCCAGGATGTGATCTATCCTGGAAAATGTTCCGTGTGCACTTGAGAAGAAAGTGTAGTCTGTCGTTTTTGGATGGAATGTCCTATAAATATCAATTAAGTCGAGATGGTCTAATGTGTCATTTAAAGCTTGTGTGTCTTTATTGATTTTCTGTTTGGATGATCTGTCCATTGATGTAAGTGGGGTGTTCAAGTCTCCCACTATAATTGTGTTACTGTCGATGTCCCCTTTTATAGCTGTTAGCATTTGCCTTATGTATTGAGGTGCTCCTATATTGGGGGCATAGATATTTACCATTGTGATATGTTCTTCTTGGATGGATCCCTTGATCATTATGTAGTGCCCTTCCTTGTCTCTTTTAATAGTCTTTACTTTCAAGTCTAATTTGTCTGATATGAGTATTGCTACTCCAGCTTTCTTTTGACTTCCATTTGCATGGAATATCTTTTTCCATCCCTTCACTTTCAGTCTATATGTATCCCTTGGTCTGAAGTGGGTTTCTTGTAGGCAGCATATAGAAGGGTCTTGTTTTTGTATCCATTCAGCCAGTCTGTGTCTTTTGGTTGGAGCATTTAATCCATTTACATTTAAAGTGATTATTGACATGTGTGTTCCAACTATCATTTTCTTAATTGTTTTGGGTTTGTATTTGTAGGTGTTTTCCTTTTCTTGTGTTTCCTACTTAGAGAAGTTCCTTTAGCACTTGTTGTAAGGCTGGTTTGGTGGTGCTGAATTCTCTTAACTTTTGCTTGTCTGGAAAGCTTTTGATTTCTCCCTCAAATCTGAATGAGATTCTTGCTGGGTAAAGTATTCTTGGCTGTAGGTTTCTCTCTTTCAGGACTTTCAGTATATCCTGCCATTCCCTTCTGGCCTGCAGAGTTTCTGTAGAAAGGTCAGCTGTTATCCTGATGGGTTTTCCCTTATATGTTGTTTGTTGCTTTTCTCTTGCTGCTTTTAATATTTTTTCTTTGTGTTGAATTGTCGTTAGTTTGATTAATATGTGTCTTGGTGTATTTCTCCTTGGGTTTATTCTGTATGGGACTCTCTGTGCTTCTTGGACTTGGTTCATTATTTCCTTTCCCATGTTGGGGAAGTTTTCCACTAGAACCTCTTGAAATATTTCCACAGACCCTTTCTTGTTTCCTTCTTCTTCTGGGATGCCTATAATTCGAATGTTGGTACGTTTAAGGTTATCACTGAGGTCTCTGAGGCTGTCTTCTAGTCTTTTTATTTTTTTATCTTTTTCCTGCTCTGTGGCGTTTATTTCTTCCATTCTATCTTCCAACTCACTTATTCGTTCTTCTGCCTCAGTCATTCTGCTGGTTAGAGCATCTAGAGTATTTTTAATTTCAGTTATTTTGTTATCCATTGCTGTTTGTTTTTCTGAGTTCTTATGAACTGTTTCTTGTACTTTCTCTAATTTGTTATCGAGATTTTGTATCATTTTTACTATCATGACTCTAAATTCTTTTTCAGGCATTTTTCCTATTTCCTCCTCATTTATTTGGTCTTGTGGGTTTTTTTCCTGCTCCTTTGCCTGCATGGTGTTTCTTTGTTTCCTCATGGTTGTCCAAGATTTTGGGGTTGCTTGTCCTGGTGATAGAGGTGTTTATTGAAGACTGTCCAAGCCTCAGACTAATGTCCAAGTATTGGATTAGACGAATATTCAGTCGGCTATGTCAGGTTCTCCGCAGCCCTTTCCGGTGTCCGAGGCTGTCTGCTGGTGTTCAGCTGGTTCTCTGTGGGAATGACTGTGTCCTTCCGTGCATTCCCAATGCATCTGTGGAGAGGGATGCACTCCACGTCTCTCTACTTCGCCGCCATCTTTTTCTCCCCTTGATTATTTATTTTTCCAATTTTCTTGTGGTTTTACTTTAGTTTGGTCTTTTAAAAATCCTTATAATCTCTATCACTTAATTTGGTAAATGTAGTAATATAATCCATTTACGTGTATTGTGATTCCTGATATACTTTAGTTAGTTCCACCATCTTAGAAGAATGCCTGGCATATAGTAGGTTCTTGATATTTGTTATACTACTGTTACTGCTACTACTACTACTACTATTATACTACTACTAGTATAACTATTATTCTTGAATTCCATTTCAGAGCCCTTAGTCATTAAACCAGAGAGAAGAACTTCCTCATCTTCTTCTATTTTTCTTCTTTTTTATATTTATTTATTTATTTGCTATGTTGGGTCTTCATTGCTGCACTCGGGCTTTCTCTAGTTGCAGTGAGCGGGGCTACTCTTCGTTGTGGTGCGTGGGCTTCTCATTGTTGTGGCATCTCTGGTTGTGGAGCAGGGGCTCTAGACGCATGGGCCTCAGAAGTTGTGGCACATGGGCTCAACAGTTGTGGCTCACGGACTCTAGAGCTCAGGTTCAATAGTCATGGTGCACGGGCTTAGTTGCTCTGCAGCATGTGGGATCTTCCTGGAGCAGGGCTCGAACCCGTGTCCCCTGCATTGGCAGGTGGATTCTTAACCACTGTGCCACCTAGGAAGTCCCCTCATCTTCTTCTTACTCATTTTCCAAACCTCTCTACTGAAAAATGCTGTACCTGTATCTCTGTATGATAAGGATGTTCTTTAGAGACTTTCAGTGCTTCCTGATATCTGGCTGGGGAAAGACAATTTCTTTCCTGGACCCATAATCTGGGGAATTTTTAGCACAGGCCCAGTGTTAGATACTATGGTTAAGGACATAAGTTTAGAATTATTTTACCACTCACTAACTGACTTAGGACAAGTTACTTAACCTTTCAGAATATCAATTTTCACACCTGGAATCTGAAGATGATGATTATGATGAAAAGTAAGTAAAATAATGTAGAGTGCTTATCACAGAGATTTTAAGTGGAAGATGTGGTTATTAGTATCATTTCCAGGGACACTTTCTGAAGGACAACTCCAAGTCAGGCCCTAAGCTGAGCCCTGGGTACTGCATTCAAGATCCCATTAGTGGCCAGTGGAGTAAGCCTCCAGTCCCATCTCCCTCATGGGAACACACACCTTGTCAGGGTTCCTCCTCACCTGTCTGCAGGTAGACAGTGCCATCTTAGTTTCATGACATGAAGTTGATCCAAATATCCTTTCCCAGCAGTGGTCTCATTTAGGGTGTGAGCTGCCCAACGTGAGGTGTCTAATCACCTTCTTTGAAGATAAGGTTCAGCAGCTTGCAAGGACCTCTACGGGTAACAGAAGGGCCAGTGTGTTTGCTTAAAATTGAATTTATTCTTTCTGCCTTCCGATGTCAGTGAGTTTCATCACCAGGGCTGATGGGCACATCATAGTTACAGGGTCAAGTGGGGGTTGAAATTCAGCAGCTTTTTGCTCCGGTACTCATGCATCTGATGGGCTGGGCTGCACCAGGCAGGGTGGGGGCTACTTCTGCATAGTAAAGTTCCCAGAGTATCAGAGTATCAGGAATAAGCAGGGATGTGCAGGGGAAGATTGACTCATGCTACCACCTTCCCTCTTTCTATCTCTCATTGATATCCATGGTTCTGACAAATGCCACAGGCCTGGGACGTGGTGCTGCCTTCCTCTCCTTTCAGCTGTTTTTGTCTTTCAGTATCCTTAGCACAGTCTCTTTCAAAGCGGAACTGACAATGGGAAACCAGTTTGGGAATTTCTTTCGGTCTGTGTGGACATCTAGTGTGTATCCTCAGCAGTAATGCCCTTCATCAGAGGATACCCGATTCTCTGCCCCATCTCCCTCCTCCACCAGCCATGAGCACGTTGCTTCTCAAGCTTGTTGTTGGTGACCTGTGCCAGGCTTAGAGTAGGTGCAGCCTTGGGAAGGGTAACATGTTAGTAAAGTCCAGTGAGCAGCCTGTCAACTGAACTGGTACCCTCAGGTTTTCCAAGAGTGTAGCGGAGGAGCTACTAAGAGTCCTGTCAAATTGGGAAGAGCACATCAACACTTATTTCAAATTAACTATGTGCAATAAACTGGGTCTTTCCCATGTTCTCTATTGGTGCAATATAAATCCCTTCTTTTAGCCTTAAACATCTTCAAAAATATTTTTAATATGAAAGCACAGCTTTCCTTAAAATTCTGACTGTATTAAGACACAATTAATATTCATTGACTACTGAAACACTTGCCAGTTATTTTACACACACCGTCTCACTCAATCCTTACAACTCTAGGTGAGGTAGTGCTTATTGCCCTCAGTTTATAGATAAAGAAATGGAAAAGAGATTAAGTAAGCCGCCCAAAGTCACACAGCTAGAAACCGAGGTATAGAAAAGTCAAGCAATGTTCCCAAGGTTACACAGATCTCAAATGTTATCATGGAGGCTTGAACTCAGGTCTTGTGATTTCAGATAAAATATTCCTGTTGTAGCACATAACCAGCCTCTCATTTCTGTTCCATAAGTCACTTAATCTTGGCTGGTCATCCACCATAATTAATCTAATACTAATCTTTTCTTCTCTCTTCACCCCTGTGAGTTCAATAAGTACTGGCTGACTGGCTCTATGGACCAGGTAGGTACTGACTCACTACTTTCCAAGGCCCCTCCTCGTGGGGGCCCCTTCCCTTGCTCCTACTTTACCCTCTACTTGCCTTACAATTATTTGATTCATATCAGTTTTCCCCTAGGCCATAAACTACACTCATTGTGCATGGCACATTGCTGGGTGCATTGCAGGGGGTCAGAATTTTTTGTCAAATGAATGAATGAATAAATGAACAAACTCCTCCACCTGACACTCATGTTCATACTCTTGACTTTGCCTGTCTGATCTTACCTGCTGCTCCATTTCCACTTGAACCCTCTGCTCTGGCCCGCCTGGTCTTATTTCCTACTAACATGCTCCTTGTTGCTATCATTGTCCATTCTCTTATGCTGTTAGCCCTGCTTGAGATATTCTCTCTCTGTTCCGCACACGTAAGTATTCTTCCCAACCAATGCTGATCACTTCTGCAGCCCTCCCAGAAGCCTTCTTTGAATATTCAGGCCATCACAGGCCACTATCTTCCTTTCTTTATGGTTAGCCATCTTTATTCGCCTCTCCAAGTAAGATGGCAACCTCCTTGATTAAGAACATGTAGTATTAGTTTTGTGCATTCCTCTGCAGCCCATTTAGTGAATGGCTAATAACTGGCAAGTGATGAATGATGATTGCACATGCTTTGCTGGTTCTACCACTCAGCAACTGGGAGACTGGGTCACCCTGTGTAACATCTCCAAGGCTACATGCCCAACTATAAGACAGGAATAATAATATCACCATGCAAGGTTGTTTTGACAATTAAATGAGATGATCTATGTAAAGAGCTTAGCACCTTGATTGTATTTGTTACATGGTCAATAAATGATACTCAGGATAGGCCAGGTTATACTGAAGAAATATACAAGCCCCAAATCTCAATGACTTAACCCAGTGAAGGTTTATATCTTGTCCATGCTACATGTCTAACAGGGGTTGTTTTTGTTCACCAGCCACTGAGGGACCAGGCTGACAGAGGTTCGTCTTGACAAGTGCATCCATGATCACCTTGGAAGGGGGAAAAGATTGTAGTGAATTATGCATTGGTTCTTAGACCTTATGCCTGAAAGTGGCATGTCACTTCCACAGATATTTCATTGGCTGAAGCAAGAAATATGGTCAGGCCTAATTTCATGTGTTCATGGGTAGGTGAGTGCAGCCCTACTTTAGAGTAGCCTGGGCAGGTTTCCTTATCTGTAGAGGTAATGGTAATGATTGTACCTATGTCATAAAGTTGTCATAAGACTAGAATGAGTGATTGCATATTAAGTGCATATAACCATGCCCAGAACATAGCTAAGTGCTTGTTAAATATTAGCTATTAATATTCCGTCTATGGAATGAGCCATTTGACATATGCAATTGTGTGGATTCATTTAACCATTTCATAAAACTCAATCAAGTGCCTCGTAAATATGAGACCATGTGCTAGGAGTTGAGGATTACAGAAATGGATGCCATAGGTGCCAGTGTCAAGTTAGGATATGTTGGAAACTGTTTCGGTTCTGATTCAAAATCTTTTATTTTTTCCCTCTCAATTGATGCAGACTAGTGAAAACTTCACCTCAGATCTGTGTGATTCCAGATGTGTGTTTGGAAACTCCCCATAGATAACAGCAGGAGAAAAGAAGATGTTTAAGGGTGAAAAATTAGGTGGGCTGAGACAGCACTGAGGCTGAGAATTCTGAAAATCAAGAGACGATGGGGGCTGGGGTTGAGTAGGATGTGGTGTCTCTGGGGCCCTTTGTCCCAAACACACTGTGATTCAAAATCTTAACTCATGCTAAGATGTACCAAAGAGGATTCTGAAATCTTACGAGGAACATAGAGTCTATCCATTACTTGGACATATTTTATATCACTGATATACTTAAGGTATTGTCAAATTTTGATGGCAGTTGTGAGATTTATTTATTCTCTGTTTGAAGTTAGCCAGATATTTGTCCCACATTTTCCCAATGTCTGAAATTTTTTTCGTATGCCTTTCCTTGTGGCATCCTGATAGTTTGTGACAAAGTTCACTGGTTACATACTCCGGAGACCTGAAGACTGTATTTCCATGTCCCCAGGAGGTAATCAGCCCAGGGGCTACTCTTTTTTTTTTTTTTTTACAACCACTAGAGGGCAGTAGCAACTCACTGATGCATTAGGACAATTATACCATGATCAAGTGAGATTTATCCCTGGGGTGCAAGGATAGTTCATATTTGCAAATCAATAAGCGTGATACACCATCTTAGCAGAATGAAGGATAAAATCATACAATCATTTCAATAGATGCAGAAAAGGCATTTGACAAAATTCAATATCTTGTCATGATAAAAACTCTCAGCAAATTAGGTATAGAAGGACTGTACCTCAGCATAATAAAGGCCATATATGACAAGCCCACAGCTAACATCATACTCAACAGTGTAAAGCTAAAAGCTTTTCCTCTAAGATCAGGAATAAGACAAAGGTGCCTACTCTCACCACTCCTACTCATTAGAGTATTGGAAGTCCTAGCCAGAGCAATCAGGCAAGAAAAAGAAATAAGACATCCAAATCAGAAAGAAGGAAGTAAAATTTATCTTGCTATAGAGAGACATGATGTCTGAGGTCAAATCTTTATGGAAGAGCCTGAATCTGGTGGCTAAGCAAAGCAGGGATATAAAACCTTGGCCACTTTGACCTGACATGAGAAATTATGACCAGCAGTATTTGCTCTAGATCTCCCTGTTGGGTTGGCTAAGGTTTTATCAGGCTGCATTTCAGTCTGACTTCTCCCTCTGCCAATCCTACTTCCTCCCTTTGAATCCCTTTATTGAGATTCAAAAACACTTCGTACCTCTAACTCCATCTCAAGTGTCAGCTTCTGGAGAACCCAACTGGTAACATTTTGCCTCCCATCTTGAAATATATTAGCTGTGTTACAATTCCAGGCCTCACCACCATTTCAAGAAAAATTTGTTTAGCAAATATCAAAATAATTGAATATTTACAGAGAATAAAAGTCAGTATGGTGACCTTCTTGGCTTGTTCTCCTGCCCTTCTGTAAATCTGTCAACTAGTGCCATTAACTTGGCCCCGGTTAGGATTCTGGGCCCAATCCTCCCTTAGGCAACTCCTTGTATTCCAGATTTAAGTAACTAGGTTCTCATATTCATTTATGATTAAGCTCCTACCTTGTATCTTATTTCCAGTAACTACTCAATCTTGTGCTCTATATGGATTATTTACCCCAAGTGGTTCTGGGCTGCTGTGTTAAATTACCAGAACACAGAGGAGAAAGCACCTGCTTTGTATAGGTCTTTTATTTGCTGTCTCTGCTTTCCTCACATTTCCATGAGGAGGTACTTATTTTCATATAAAAAAGATAACCTGAAGGTGGTGCTACTTTTTCTTTGCATGGATTTTTCTTCCTTATTTAGTCTCCATCTTTTCCTTCTTCCCCACCTCCTCCTCCTTTTATTTTCTCCCTCCTCTTCTTCTGTTCCTACAATTATGGATTCCTTCTTCCTGTCAGGAGAACACTATTAGACAAAGAGATAAAAGACATGTCCCTTCTCTAGGGGGGTCCGAGTCCACTGTGGATACAGGGAAATGAACATGTAATTTCCAAGTGAGTGCTCAGGGCTGTGTTAGCATGGACCAGTGGCTCCCTGGGAGCAGGGTGCACATCTTGGTAAAGGTGAGGCTTAGTCTCAGGGCTAAAGGATGGGAGGAATTTGGTTATGTTCACTTCTGGATTCTTGCCTACATTTGTTCTTGAAGTTCTGGTCAATTTAACTTTCAGATATGTGACATGCAAATGCAATGAGCTTGTCATTTCTTTTATAGATGACTGTTTCTGATGTGTTTGAAGGGTATTTTAAAACAATTATTCCAATATGAAAATTTCATCTGAAATCTTCTGTCTGCAGTCTTAATTTGCCTTATAAACCATTTCATTCCAGAAGGCTGAAAAACCAATTTCATTCCCGGTTTGGACTGTACCACCTCACATACCCCAGGGAGACCTGTAGTAATAAAGAAGTTTAGTAGTACATTGAGTGTCTCCATATTTCCTTCTGGCTCTTGAGTACATACATGTAGATTCGCTCATCATACATTAAACTCTACATTTTAAAATTGTAATGATATTTCTCAGTCAGACCACAGTTCATAAAAATGTGCCATTTTTCAAACCTGAGACTTAATGGCTTGGGGCATCTTCTGAGGATGCCTACTGCCAGCATCCTTTCCTCCCTCTAAACATTTCCATATTCTCCACCCTGCAGGGTGTGAGGACTGGGTGCTGCCCTGCCATGCCCAGAAACTTCTGCATCGTGGTAATGTCAGACCTTTGCCATGTATCAGATATTTAGTTTAATTTTCCCATTTTCAGGAGAAATAAGTGAAAAAAGTAAGCTGATTGCTAACCTGTTCCAAGCTTTTTACAAATGTCTAATAGTGTAACACTTGAGTGATTGATTCCTTGACAAATCACTTTTAAAGCCATAGTATTGCTTATTCATCATTTTCATCTATAATTTTGTTGACACAAACTGCCTCCCCTGTTTAGAGTTAAGTAGAATTTATTAATAGAAATGACATAAATTTTATCCCTGTATAATGTTGTAGAATCAACTAGCATTCATACTCAAGATCATTAATGGAAAAAAAAATCTAAACAATAGACAGCAATCTGAAAAGCTAGATCTAGCTGACTTAGGAGAGGCCATGAATAATTTAAATCTGCTCAAAGTTTTGCATCCCCCATTTCTTACTTACATTAAAACCAAATCAGCTTAGTATTAGCTTTTGAAAAATAACACATCTTTTAAAATGAAATGAATTGGGAGATTGGGATTGACATATATACACTACTGTGTTTAAAATAGATAACTAATGAGACCCTACTGTGTAGCACAGGGAACTCTACTTAATGCTCTGCAGTGACCTAAATGGGAAGGAAATCCAAAAAGGAGGGGATATATGTATGCATATAGCTGATTCACTTTGCTGTACAGCAGAAACTAACACAACATTGTAAAGCAACTATATTCCAATTAAAAAAAAAAAAGAAGTGCCAGGGAGGGTCGTTTGCATCCTAACTCTCTTTTCTCTTCCTCAACCCCAGAAGTACATACATGACAACCCCTTTCCTGACTTAATAACGTCAGTAATTATTACAAAAAAAAACAAAACCAAAAACCCTCTCCCCCCCCAAAAAAGTGAAATCACTTAGTCCTCAGAAATAATGGAGCACTGATTAATTATCTTAATTAGTTCTAAGTTCGTTCCTTTGGTTATTGGCATTATCCATAAAAGAGAACATTTGCCACCCTGAACCCAATGCAGAGAAATGGATGGAGCTCAGTTGGCCTCTGGCCAGCACATGGGCCAATTCTCAGTCTGCAACAGAATGATGTTCTGAAACAACCTTCTTGCTCAAACTATCAACTAGAGTGGTCTTCACATCTAGACCACCAGGCTGTAGTCCTGCCTGCCTCACAGACACTTTGGGGTCAAAGAACTGGTCCAAGGGGTTGGCTTGGACCATCTCAGGACTTTCTAGCTGCTCTGCACATATTCAGGGAAATTCCTGAAGGATAATGAGATGTCCCTAGAATGAGCATGTGCCCAATGGCTTCTTGATGACTGGAGTGACTTGGACAAGAGATCCCCCAGCTGTCTCTACAGAGAAGCTTTATCTTCCAAAAATATATCTGGACCCCATAAATGACCCTCTACGTGAACACTCCTACTTATTAGTTTTGCCTAGTCACAAACACATATACAAATTCTTGAGAAATTATGCTATTTGCCCACAAAGCCAAAACAAATCAAATACTCATCACATCCTCCGTTAATGTATTTGACATAAATCGCTTTTAAGCGGAACTAGGGTGTGATCGCGTGGTTGTTTGATGGTGGCTGTTTGAGCACACTGCTCACTTATGCTCTGGGTTTATTACTGATATTATTCTGTATGAAAAATGAATCTTCCCATGTTGAGAAATTAACTCCGTCTTAATGGAGATAGTCTAGAGGTCACAAAAATAGTACAATTAATTCAGCACTTCTGTCTCCGAGTGATGGTTTTGCAACAAATTATGAAGTGTAATTATGGTTATAGAACATCACAGCATTTGGCAAAATCAGTTAATTCTGTCAAGACAAATCATTCAGAATTGGCTTTGGTTTTAGATTGAATTATTATTTTCATTTGGTGCTTTGCCATCATGTATATACACGTGAGGAGGCTCCAGGGGCAGGATTTTGGTGGGAATGCCAAATCCAAGAAGGAAAGAACAGCCTTGGATGTAGGTTTGGTTTCTTGAACTCACTTGAAAACTCACTGCTTTGGCGATAACTCTGCTAAAACCTAGTATGTTGCATCTCGGCTTCAGTTCATAACTAAGATTAGCATATGTGGGTGCTTTAAGGCTTAGGAATGAACAAAATGAAACACTGATGTTCAAGGTCCCAGTATTGGGTGAAGAATGCGGACCCTAAGAGGATCTGTCCTGCTCCCTGTGTTGCTGACTGAAAGCTAATTTGTTTTCTTTCTGTGTAATTTTCTGCAGGGTAGAGCTGACTGTGGAAGTCACAGGATAGAATTGACCAGACCAGGCAAATTACCTTGGGGAAGAACAACTCAGACTTATTGGAAGTATGTCAAACAACTGGTCTACCTCCTGGCTGTGGGGAGCAGAACCATGAAATGCATGCTGGGAAGGATTAGACATTCATAGTCTTTTCTCTTCCTTTCTTCCATCTTCCCTTTCTCTCCACCACCTTGTCCTCCCTCTCCCTTCTTCCTTCTTCCCCCCCTTTCTTTCTTTCCTGTCCAAATGGTGGGGACAGTCTGATCGAAGCTATAAAGGAGGAAAGAAGGACTTTTGGAGCAGGGGATAGTCAGGCAACATGTTTGGCTGAAATGAAAGGATGAGGTTGGAAGTAAACAAATAATTTGGGCATGGACGCATGCAGATGACATTGGAAGTTGGGTTACTTTAGTCCCAAAGGGCAGTTGTGAGCCTGGTAAATTTTTGACCAGGAAATTGATGTGATAAACATAATAGTGAGAAGGACATTTCAATAGTGAGTGGAGCTGACTGTGGCAGGACCTAATATTTCTTTATCAAGGGACAGAGCCATCCATGTCCCAATTCTAGGTCACAGAATCTGCAAGTATCCCAATTAACTAAAGAATTTATTGTTGATAGTAGGAGTTCACTCTGGAAGACTTGAAGGTGCTCCTAAAAGATACGCATGGCCATTTCCTGTCTGTATTCAGACTTAGGGTGTCTCTCCGGAAGACCTGGGCCCTCCTTCACGGCTCAGCTGGAGCACCTCCTTTTTGGGGAAGTCTTCCCTGACCAGCTCCATTTAGGTGTTTTCCTCTGTCATTGTTTGTATCACACTATTCTTTTCACCTGCCCATACTGGATCCTGTCCTCTGAGCCCCCATATTCCTCCACTCCTGTTGCCCCTTGGAGACAGGGGTTGTCTTTAATTCTCCAATCAATGGCCCCAGCACAGTGCAACACACAGTAGGTGACTGTGTACTGGCTGAGCCTCTATAACTCTGGGAAATCAGGTGGGATGAGCAGATACCATTCCATAACCTTACTGGAAAACATTGTTTTTCAAATGTGCTTTCAATATGTCTTGTTCTAAGAAGAGGCTAGACTGTGAAAGGTCAGATTCAATGGGACTGGGCTAGGCTGTTTGCAACTCTGACGTTCTGTGATCTAAGTGCTAAGTTCCCTGGAAGGAGGAGGGGATAGAGTCAATGAGGCTGTCTGCTAGGGTTATCTAGGGGAGTTAGGGGCTGGAGGAAACCTAGTACTCTAATCCTTTCTAACCTATTCACATGGCCCACTCTCATCAAGCACTCTTACCATCAGAAACTTTAAAACAAAATCAAACCAAAATAAGGCCTCTTTGTTGGTGCAGCACATAAAGAAAGAAGCAATGACATTGATCTGCATGCTCCTTAATCTCCTTGGATCTTGTTCAGGATGGATGTGGCTATTGACAGACAGGATGGTGATGATCCCTTGGAATGCGTCTTGACAGCTGCTGGGCTCTCCACCTTCAGAGACATCACCACATCCTCGATTGAGCAGAATGCAGGATGCAGGGATGCCACTTTGGGATCAGGGTTCATATCTCTTACAGTGATTTTCTTCCCAGGGTATTATTTCTCTTTGGTTGGTATATACCTAAGGCCCACCTAGAAGAAGCAGCGGTCTAAATCTCATTGGCTCTACTGCTTTATCTTCCTTAGTAAGTTTGGTAAAACACTAGCATTAAAATGTTCTTGTGTGAGTACTTGATGCCCAGTATAAAGGTGTTTTACTTCTTGTTCACAATTCTCAGTCCACATAAACAAAACAAACCCCCACTCCCATTCTCTTTCTTTTTTCTACTAAGGTGTAATGCTCATCACAAACAGTATTTTAACACACTCTTTTCACACTCGGCAGGAAGTCAGAGGGGAGACCTATGTTTAAGATGGTCAGTCCCAGGGACTTTGGGTATGACTGACTAGGAGAGAGAGAGAGGTAGACGGCTGGAAGAGCAGGAGCAAATGTATGGATAAAGTGCTGTTGCAGGAAACAGGAAAGAGTCTAGTTGTCTGGGGGGCTGGCTGTGTAGGAGACAAAGCTGGAAAGGCAGATTGAAGACGTATTGTGTAGGGTACTGAATTGGGTGGGCAGTGGCTGAAGCATTGGATGACACAATTGGTGTTGTGATTTAGAGAGGTTAATTTGATGGTGGATCTATTTAATCTGTTACCACCTCAACTCCAGCAACAGAATGCTGAGCCCTGTTGGAGAAGTTTTTATAAACTCTGCAGATAGCACTGAAATGCATTGTCTTTCATCTCAGCCGGTTGGTGATCTCAGTTTAGCAGTCCTTCCATGTGCCATCAGTCTATCCCTCACGTGTTCCCAGGAGGAAGCTATAAGTATCCCTATTACAAACCATTTTCTTATGACCCTTGGACATTTCTTCTTTAATAGGTTAATTAAAGCAATTAGTATAAGCAGTGGGAAAACATTAAAAAATCATAAACAAAGGAATGCCTCTGGTGTGCACATGGGAACGTTCATTTCAGGTGTAGAATGAAGAAGGGATTGAGAGTCAGGTTGAGGGGCAATACTTCAGGCAGGAAGAGGCAGGTGCGAGAAGATGGGGTCTAGAGTCATTTATAGCCAGTGGAGATGAAGGGGAGAGAATAAATGTGTGGGTGTTTGAAGGTGAAATTCACAGGACTTGGATTACAGGTTGGATGTGAAGATGGGGAGAGCAGGGACCATCTTCCAGGTTTCTGACTTCAGTGACTGGTGGATAGTCATATGGTTAGGGAACCCAAGATGAGGAATGGCTTAGGAGGAAGGTGAATTATTTCTGGAATCTTCAGATGGGTAGAATTGTCTTCAGACTCTACTTACATAAATATTTTTTAATCCTTAATTTTGAAGACCATCTACTACAGTTGCCAAAGTTTGTTTTTAACATGAAATTTGCTTGTTTCATTGAGTTGCCTCTGCTTAAGCACCTCTTGTGATAGAAATGTTCTATCTCAATTGCTCTTCCCCAAAGTGGACATACTTTGACACGGTCATTATAAAAACTTCTCAACACACCACCTCAACTTTGAAAGCCTTATGGATTGGTTTGGAAAAAAATGAAGTCTTTCCCTAGTTTTCATACATACTTTTGTGTATCACCTTCCATGCATAAAATATACCTTGTCTTGGTGTAGATGCTTCATTTCTGACTCTGGTGAAGGCTTGATGGTTTGACTCTACCGAATTGTATACTATATTTATATTGTAAAACTAGAGGGAACAGATAGATCTGTGTAATTTTTTCTCCTTAAAGCTGGAGCATGAAACAATAGCTCCTTCATTCTGCCTTAGCTGGAGGAGGACTTCTCCTCCTTCTCTGCCTGAGTTACCTTGTAAGATCCTGGCATTAATGGGCTACATATACTGGAGGTCAAGGTGACTGTATTTCAAAAGCATAACCAGGCCCCTGCTGCTTTGTTTCACTGCCCAGGCACAGCTGACTTGGGCCCTGCTCCTGTGACATCATGGTGAGGCTGGCTAGAGGCATGCAAGCAGTTACCTGGGGAAATAAACTTACAACTTGTTCCAGGGCTCAGAGAGATCACTGGCTATCTGGGACTATGCGTCCCAAGATCTGGGTCTTCGGTTGAAAGTAGGAAATGCCATTTTGGCTCATGCTTTTTCTGTTCTCCACTCTAGTTTTGACCAGAAAACTCTGCATTGGGAGATTCTGGGTACTGATGACTAAAATCAGTACTTGCTTCCCTTTCAAGTAGTGTCATTCTGTGTGTGCTCCATAATCAGGAAGGACGTGTACCTGGGCATCCTGAACACCAGCAGCCTGAATGTATGTGACTGTCTTGGAAAGAGCAGGATGGAGTGGGATTATGCCATCCTGGTTGGCATAGCTCACATTTCTCTAACCTTTGTGGGAATTCCTACTTAACCCAGGCTCTAAATCCAGCCTTATGTGATTTTCTGCCCAAGGGATTGGGTTTCTTGTGCTTGAACAATATAAGTTGCCACTTGTGGATCTGTTATCTCCTTGATGGTTCTTGTTGTTTTTCTCCCACTGTCTGCTAAAGTTTGGGCCTCATCTCCAGTTAGATTGGCACCTGAGTTCTGGACTCTGCCTTGGGCTTAGTTTATAGCACTCAGTCCTTTGGACTGACCCTCGTTTCAATGACTATTTCTGGATCCATGTCCCCTCTGCCTGCAGCAGGATGACTGACACCTGACTTTGCTCTTGTGATTAGAAAGTGAGCCTTCCCCCACCCCACATCCCTAGGGATCTTCAGAGATCCTTCCTTTGGGTCCTTCTTATGACACACAAGCCTGGCTTGTGGCTGCTAAAGGGTGACCCTCAGTCTGCTTCATGCTGTAGGGCATGGAAGGGAACACTCTGGTCCTGAGGACAAAGAGACATGGTATTGACTTTCTTGATTTTAAGTGATAGCATAAAGAGACTTAGAACTAGGATAAGAAAGAATTTCCTGCCATCAGGTATTCACTCTTCCAGTGTTTACTAAACATGGGCTTTTTGTCAGCTATTATTTCTGTTATTAAGACTGGGGATGACATGGTGCCAGGAGCTCCCACAGAAAGAGCGAAGACTTTCAATACAGCCTAAGGATTCTCTGATAGGCCCAGGGCAGAGGCCTGTGGAAGAAGGGGTACCTCGCCCAGCCTCAAAGTTGGGGGGCATTGCTGTTGATTAAAACTGAGTTATGAAGAGCTAAGAGCTAGAAAGGTGAGGAGAGGAGAGAAGAGATATCAGGCAGAGGGGATGGCATGAGCCAATCCCTGGAGGTGAATTTGGGACCAGCACGGATGATTGGGGGAAGTCTGAGGTCTTGTGCCCTGGATGAATTTAAGTAAAGGCCACATCTAAACCGCTAGGCTGAGTGGGTAGAACATGTGATGCCCAAAGGTAGGGTGAGCCTCCTGTAATGTCACAAGGTTGTTCTAGACCTAAGGAGTATGCTGAGCATTTTCCTCCCCTGACACATAAACTTTCAAAACACCTTGGGCTTCTCAGAAAGTTAGATGACAAATCCAAATACATCAGTTACTTGGTAGTGCCTTTAGCATCTTCGGTGTGCACTGCATTTCCCTTAATGAAAGCAAAACTCCACCTGCTTTCGGTTACTTCTCTCCTAGAAGGAGTGAGGGTGGGAAATAGATGCTCTGATTGCATCCTTCATTAGTACAGAGCCATGAAACACAGTATATTCCCTGCCAGCCATTTCTTCGTAAAAAGACACCTTCCCTCCTTCTCCAGTCTGTACTGGAGCCCATTAATTAGAACAAGCTTTATCTAGCAAGCTTAGAATTTCTTCTTCTTTGCCCCTCTTCTCCACCTCTCTTGGCTTCTGAAAGCAAGGACAGGTCACTTGCTTTTGTCGTGAACATTTGGATGAAACATTCTGACAAATACACATATGTGTGTACACAAAGGCATGAAAGCCCAGTTTTCATCGGAAGTGTTTTGTTTTTCTTGGGTTTTTAACTTTAAATGGAGCTCACGCTTCCCCCTTAGGCTAGTCTTCCAGGCTGCTTTATTTCTCTGTGTCCATGCTTTCATGGTGCAGAATAATAGCTTTTGTTTCAGAAGCACAGGGCACGAGGACCCCAAATGCCAGAGGTCTGCATTATATCCATAACGGTAGAATTGGATGGCAAAGCAGAGGTTGGGGGAAGGTGAGAACGAACATTTTCCATTGCTGAGCCCGAGTCCTTCTAGCAACATGGGCACAATGGACGCCGTTCTGAGCACAGAACAGGCTCTGTTGTCAGAGACGCCGACACACTCACTCACGTCCCACACAATGGGCCCCGCGCGGCAACCTTGCCCAACACAGCGGCATCTGCTTCTCCAGGTGATTGTTACAGAACAAAAGGAACTTTGTCTCCTGTGTATCCACTGAGCCTTGTGTGTTAGCATTTCTTCAAAAAAAAAATTAAAATTTATTTTCCCATTCTTTTTTTTATTCCTCTCTCCAAAGTGAATGGACTAAAGTGAATTTCAGACTTGGTTCCAGAATCAGGAAATCCAGTGGAGAACTTGAAATGGTTGGTATGAAAAGAAGAGAGTGGATGAAGTTAACAAATTAAAGAAGCTCTCAGTTACTGCATCTCCTTCATCCTGTTATCGTTGAGGAAAGGGAAAATGGAGGCCAAGTGGCTGTCTCAGGCTTGGACCCCATGAAGAGTGGTGACCAGTAAGGGCTTGGGCTTCTGGGTCAACACTAATGAATTGTTTATGGCTCAGGGCAGCACCCAGCTGGGAGAGTTCCTCCTCTATTGGTTGAAAACCTGAGCCCCCAGACCCTCACTCTCTCCTCCCAGAAATACTCCATTGCTACGGAGATGAGTTCAAATCCATGTAAACATCAGTATTTGTGGAAATTCCAATGCCTTCAGGCTTATTTAAATTTATTATTTCAAAATTTAATGGTTTATTTTAAATTCTGTGCTTATAATTTATTTTCTTTTAGTTTGTTTTCAGTCAGGCAGCAGTACAAATCTCCCCTGCTATGTTTTGATACTAGTTTTTTTCTGGAAGTTAACTTGTTTGGGAACTTCTGGAGACAGAGTGTCTGGGTTTGAATCCCACCTCTAACTCTCAGCAGCCATGTGCCTTAGGCAAGTCACTTATCATCGTAGGGTCCTACTTTTCCTATAAAATGGGGATAATGATAGTGTCTACTTAAGGGATAGTTGTGGGATCACATATGAAGCTCTAAGAAAAGTACCTGGCACCTAGTAAACCTCAATACACTTTGCTTCTAATTCAGATCAGACAGACATCAAAATTTCCTAAGTGAGCCTTCTCAGGGATTCTTATTGTGATTGATGGTTTTCCTTCACCCAAAACACTGTTCAGTAACTTGTGCTTGAAGCCTTCCCTGTGGCCAGGAAGGGTGGCTATTCCCTTTCATGTCCTTGCTCTGCATCCCATGTAGACCATAATAGTCCTTCAGTACCTAAACTACTTATCCCCATGACCACTTTTTCCAAACAGAAGAGGATTTCTCAGTCACTTTACCAATGAGCTGCCTTTCTCACTCCTGGTCAATAAATTGTTCTAATAACACAGCTTATGTTTGCATGTTAAGCATTTCACTCCAGAACCTAACCACACAGATTTGGCTCAGGAGTTAAAAAAAAAAAAAAAAAAAGATTGTATCAAATACCTGGCATCATAATGACTTATAAACACTTATATTGTGATGACTTTTTAGTTAATGCAAATCATTTCTTTTGTTGAATCAATTTGAATGTGGGGATTCTGGTCAAAGATAGAATTCCTGCCCATTCTCCTCCCAAAGGGAATATATAATATTAATCTAGAAGAACCAGATATGGATGCATATTTATAAGACATATAAAAAGTTACATATTAATTTTAGTGACACATCAAAGCAAAGCATGAATTGTAGCAAACACTTTACATGTAAGCAAAGGGCAAGTACACTTAAGTGGTGGGGCTGAGAGGTAAATCTGTGGGTGAGACTGGATTTGTGGAGCTCTGTCAAAAATGGAAAAGAGGCTCTTTGAAGGACAGGAGAAGGGAAAATGTGCAAGGAGAGAATATTCCAAGAAAATTCATTGCACTGAAGGTTTAGAGATGTTCCAGTTCTTCCAAGTACCTGACTCAAGCTGTGACTATAGGTGATGTCGCTAAAGTTAATCACTTGGAAATTCTTGGCTGTGATCTCCTTCCTACCTCTAGTATAAACACAGAATGAAAAGGGTTGGTATTGGTCTAAACGAAAGGTTTCAGCCATTTATAGGACCATTCCTGGGAGATCCTGGTGGATCTGACTATAACAGCACAGTGGCAAAGATGCAAATGGACGTACCATTCTATGTAGCAGTTATATCTTTGACACACTACTTAGCCCTTTGAGCTTCAGTTCCTTCACCTATAAGCTGGGAATAGCAGTAGCAACTACCTTTTAGGATTGTTGAGAGGATGGCTGCAGAGCTCATAGCTCAGTGTCTGACAGGTAGGAAGGGTTCAACAAGCCTTCGTCATCATCGTCATCTTCATACATTTTATCATCACCATCAGCATCATCAAACAGAATAACTGAATTGATTGTGACCGTCTCCATGACATACAGCACTGTATATCATTCAGTGTCAATCTATTTCATCTAGAACCCCTTGCCCCTCTTACCTGGCACTGTGTCTTTCCTATACCGTGCCAAGTGCGAACACCCTGCTGGTGGTAAACTTGTCTCCCTCAAACTTTTCAAAATACTTTTCCTTTTAAAATCAATAAATTAGGCTCATATTTGAAACTAAAATATTGTCAGATAAATTCTGAAAAAACTTTAGGCACTGAGTGTTGGTCAAAAATGGACCTGTGTGTCAGCTGTAGCCAACCGAACCATCTTTTATCCAAGAACGGTTGATTAGTTAACGAGATATACATCATCTTGGTTTCCAAATCCTCGAGGCCATCAAACGTATCCTAATGTTAAAGATATCACTATTTTAATGATCTCTGCTGAAGAGCATTAAAAAAAAAAAGCTGTGCTTTCAGACCTTAAGACTTATTGCTTGTATTTTCACAGCTTTCTTAAAGTAAAAAGGGGTGTTGTGGAAAATGATAAAATTTATCATTTATAGCGAAATATTAATGTAGCAGCAGGAGATTCGATGAGGCCATCTATCTATGAGCATTCAAACTTCAAAGGAAGCATAAACACGAAATTAATGGTTTGTCTAGTGTAAGAGACAAATAAATGCAAATGTGGGCTCATTAATATCAAGTGGATGACTTCTTGGTTTATGGGGTTTGGATTGATTTTGTCAAAGGCCAATAGATTTATTTTAAAAAGTCTTTGAAATTTAGCATCCATACACCCATTATTGAGAGAAATAAAACTCCCAGCACTCCCAGACGGCCTCTCTTCCTCCTCCTCCTCCCCCCCTCCTAGATGTTGCTTTACTGAGATAAAGTTCTTACATTAGGACTTACTTTCACACTGAAATATGTCCCTTGTAGGAACTGCTATAAACGTCAGCATTTTCCGCAGCATTAGTTTATGGGCAGAGTGAATTTTAATGGCATCATAATCTCGTGGCAATCAATTGCGGTGCTTGGGAAAAAAAAGCTCTGGGGGTGTCCATTAAATGGGCTTTGCATCACTTTTAATGCTCCAAAATCTTGAAGTCTCTCCCTGTCTTTCCTGTTTGTCTATAGACAAAGTAGTTT
The DNA here is from genome assembly GCF_030028045.1 of Hippopotamus amphibius kiboko. Classification (NCBI taxonomy): domain Eukaryota; kingdom Metazoa; phylum Chordata; class Mammalia; order Artiodactyla; family Hippopotamidae; genus Hippopotamus; species Hippopotamus amphibius. Next base: position 118,231,135 of record NC_080191.1, on the reverse strand, counting down.
TTCTTTATTTCCCTCTGTTTTAGGCTGAAGTAGAGTTAAACACTTTCATTTACTGCTTAATTCTCTAAAAAAAGGAGGGAAAAATCACTTATTCTCTCTCCCTTGAGCAAGGTCATGGTTCTGTTGGTTCTGACATAACACGGGGAACCAAAGCAGGAGTTTTGGTGGGCTTTTTGCCCTTTTTAGATTGTCAAATGCTTCTGCCATGGTCAAAATCTAGCTTTTGTGGTTGTCAAGTTAATCTGAGCGGAGTGGTCCACACAGTGTAAAGGGCACCCCTACAGAGTGGCTTCTACTCTTTCTGAGTTTATGCTCTCTTGTCTAGTCCATCTCTACCTCCAACTCCAATGCGATCTCCCTGTTTATTTCTATATATCACACACCTGAATGTTGAGCACAGATAACATATGGGTTATCACAATTATTTCAAGTGAGTTTTCCATTTCCATTCTTCTTTTTTTCTTAGTTTTTCACCTTCAAGAGATGATATGGATTTTTTCAGGTTAACTGTATTCTTAATCGTTTTGTGACACTTTCTTACCTCAATTTCTCTGACCCTTCTTGAGGATTTCTGTGCGCAGTATACTAATTTGGGAATAGAAAGTGTTTAGGACTTGATTCTGTAGTCAGTTCCCAAAAAACTTGAAAGTAAGGGAAATGATATTATTCTCTGAGAGTTAAATTGTAAAGTCAATACATAATGGACAAGAACAGAGGTAAGCAAGGTAACCATAAGGAGGAGTAGGCTCTGAATTAACTATGACCTATTTCAGTGCATTCACCAGTTAATGATGAGCAGATGTGTCAGTCAGTGGTCAGCTACAGGAGTGGAGAGAAAGGAAACCACAGAAACAAATGTCGCTGTTCCCGTTCTAGTCCCATCCATGGGAGAAGAAATCGTATGACCAAAGGATGGAAGAGACAATTCCTACAGTCAAATGACTGCGTCAGGATACATTAGCTAGCGCTGTTTGTGAAAGCCACGTTTTAGAATCTCTTCCTATCCCCAAACCCCCTTCCCTGAGAATCTATCCCCCACACCTGTAAGCATGGGATTGGCTAGAGTTCATTGCTGCAGGGTAGAGCCTCTGACCCAAGTTCAGCTATTTGGAATTTGGCTCCTGCGACTTTGGATGAGGATTCTAGATAGCCTCAACTGACTCCTTGAATTGAGGGCACAAAATTCAGTAGCCCTGTGGGGGTCGTGTTTGGTCACAGCATGCTCAAGCAGTAGAAACAAGTCAGCGGAAGGAAAGAAGAAGGATGAGAAAGGGATATGGTATGAGAAATAGAGACACTGGAGGAGAGAGAGATGTGATGGGGCAGGGCTTGAGATCCTGAGGCTTTCCGAGTTTTATCCCTAATGAAGCCAGACTGTGCTATCTGCCTTAGGGATACCCCGATTCCTTATAATGCATCCCCCTGGCCTGAGGTGAGAGATTGGAAATTACAGAGTGAGCTGTCACTTGTGACTTCAATTTTGGGCAATTGCCACACCCTACAGTGTAAGAGTGCCCAATTAAACAATGTAAAGATGATAGTATATGATTTTAATTAAAAGAAATGCTGGTTGAAGATGTTGCTAACAATGGAAGCATAAGGGAACAAGAAAATGACTGAGCCGACCCTTATTCTGCTTCCTCGAATGAGTGCTTCATCAGTTACCATATGAGGTAAAAAGAATGAAAATCTAATCAAGTATGAAAGGAAGAGAAGCAAATACAAGTTCCAAATTCTAAAGACTATTAGAAATATGAATTGCATCCACTATCATTATCAGAAACCTCTACTCATGTTATACATTAACCTTGAGATATTAACCAGAACTAAAGATTAGCGAAACATAAAATGCAGATATTTAAAGCATGAGTGCAAGCCTCTATAATTGTTTCTAAAAAATGTCTAAAGTGGTTTTGAACAATATTTAAAGTTTGCAATATTCGATTCATTTCTTAAACATTTAAAATTAAACTTAATAATATAAAATGATTTAGAAACATCTGAAATTTCTTACTTAGGAGTGAACGCAAAAAGCCAAATAGTGAGAAAACAATTCTCCCTGCCACGGTAAAAATAATAGTTAATACAATACAGTGACAAACTAAAACATTCCTTTCCTTTGTCAACAAATACTACTGAAAACATGCAAAACATTGCTGAAGATTTGACTAAAAAGGTATTGAAAAAATCATTCAGTGGTGGATTTTTCTATATAGTTGGATGAAAATACAGATGTTTCATATATGACTCAGCTAATGGCATTTGTGGCAGGAGGTAGGTACACAGATGTTCATAGCATTTATCAAGAGTCCCAAACTGTAAATAACCCCAAAGAATAAATACATTGTATTACTATATTACCATATAGTAATAAAAATTAATGAACCACCCACAATATATTGGCAATTGATTTTTAACAAAGTGGTGGAAATAATTAAATGAAGTAAAGATAGGTTTTCCAACAAATAGTGCAGGAACAATTGGATATCCATATGCAAAAATATAAACTTCAACCCATACCTTGAACCATATAAAAAAATTAACTCAAATTAGATTATAGACCTAAAGGTAAAACCAAAAACTATACCACTTCTATAAGAAAATATGGGAGACATTTGTAGTCATCTTTGACTGGGCAAAGAATTTTTAGATAGGACACAAAAAGAAGGAACCACAAAGAATTCTACCTCCCCTGACCCCTCAGATATTATTTCACTGGGACCATCCTCGGTCAAGAATGAGAGGGCCTATTGTGGAGGAGGGATAAATTAGGAGTTTGGGATTAACATATACACACTATTATACATAAAGTAGATAAACAACAAGGTGCTGCTGTATAGCACAGGGAACTATATTCAATATCTTTTAATAACCTATAATGGAAAAGAATCTGGAAAAGAGTATCAATTTGCTGTACACCGGAAACTAACACAATATTGTAAATCAGCTATACTTCAATTAAAAAAAAGAGAATGAGACGGCTTATTTCCCCACAGCCTGACAACAAAGTATTTTCCCAAACTCTTTTTTTTTTTCCTCTGTGCCATTCTCATGGGCAAGAAGGGTAGCTCAATGTTGACTCTTTGCGTTTCTTAATTTGAGTGAGATGGATTTCATTTCATATGCTTAATAATTCTTTTCCAGTGAATCGTCTGTCCAACTTCTGTCCTTACTTTTCTTCAGGGCTGTTTTTTCTTTTAATTTTTCTAGAACATCTTTGTGTATTTGGGAAATTAGCTCTTTGCCTGAAATAAGAATTATAAATATTTCTTCCAGTGTGTCAGGGATCTTTTTACTTATGAAAAACTATCTTATTTCATGTAATCAAATTAGTAAACTTTTAAAATGGCTTCTGGATTTTGAGTCATAGTTAGAAGAGATCGTCCCCATTCCAGATTTATTAGGGAATTTATAAATTATTATATGGAATTTATAGATGATTATAGTTATTAGCTAGAGCTTGGATGGTCTCATTTTTTATATTCAAGTCTTCGGTTCATTCAAGTTTATTCTAGTGAGACCCTCTCCTGGAAGGGGATATTTTCTGGAAATTTTTAAGATCTGTGAGCCCTTTTCTCCCCTCCATATTTCTGTTTTTGCTTGTGGCACCTCTGTGACTTCCAACAGAGACTCGTGGTTCAGCTCTGCCTTTGACACCACTTATATGCAATTGGAAATGTCAGGTTTCTTCTGTCTCTTAGTTTCTCTAAAAATGTGTTTTATGAGGTTTTTCTCCACCATTTTCCTTGTTGCCCCTTTTGGTCTCTAAGGGAAGTGGAAAGATTCAGAGCTAGACCAGGCCACATTCAAATCATAAGCAAAACTGTTATGAACATGATCTTAATGATTATACTCATAGAAAAAATAAAAAAAGAAAGATAATAGATGATAGATAGATGATAGATGATAGATAGATCGATAGATGATAGATAAGATGATAGATAGATTTTGCAATATACCTGCTGGGGATAACACAGTGAACAAAAAAAGTTCGCCTCTCATTTTTAAGGGTGGAGACAGATAATATGCAACTGAATATGTAGTTTAATAGTACACTTATAATTCAAAATCACTGTTACTGGCCTTAAAAATCGTATCTCATTTTGTACAAGCTATACTCTATTACTGAGATCTGATCTTATAGAAATTCATGCATGTGTATGAGAAGTTAAAAGTATTGCCACGTTGCTAATGATAGCAAATATTTGGAAACCCTCTAAATATCTATCTACTGGAGGATGGTTAACTAAATTATGGCACATCTATACAATGAAATAATCTGCAACCATTTAAAAATGAGGCAAATCTGTAAGCAACCACGTGGAAAGAATTTTGAGACATATTGCTAATCGAAAAAAAAAAGTCCGGATAATATATGATGATTGCATTCTATAATTTTTTGTTCCAAAGCAAAGTTATATAAGACATATATACATATTTATACTTAGTGTTGTGTATAGATATATACTGTTTTTTATGTACAGTAACACATATAGCATATGTACAACATATATAGCATGATTCCATTTGTGTGTTAAAATGTATGTAAAATTCTCAATTATTTATGTAGATGATTAGACAAAGGTCTGGAAGGATATGAAACAAACTATAAAAGGGGATTATCTGTGAGAAAGTGAGCGGGGTTGGGCTGGGGCAGGGCAAGGACTGTTAAAGGCAGTAGTCAGCCCTGGGCCTGTTTAATTTCTTGTGCATTCCTCATCCTGTCCCCTGCTCTGCCTTACACCTGACAGTGCTTGAGCCCAGAAGTTTGTGTTTGTCATGGGTGTCCAGCTGGGTACTAGCGGGAAGATAAATGGCAGGAGGAAGAGAAAAGCCACACCCAGTGTTTTCCCCCTCCTCTCTCTTTATCAGGTGATTTCTCTGGTGGCAACTGGTCTCCCCTTTGGGTCCAGCTCCCACTTCCCAAATCCACCAAGGTTTCAGTGTCAGTAGAGTGGCCCTGATCCCTGGGTTCTGGCAGTGTACCTCTTTTGACCCTGCAACTTAAGTGTGGGGTTGTTACTCTTTAAGTTTTCTCTTGGCTGTTTGACTTCTCAGAACTTCCATCACTGGTACAGCCAATTACCTGTATTAAATGCCTTCATTTAGTTTTCATTTTCCTGCTTCTGTTTTATATAAAAGAGCTTGCTTTTTTAAGTTATGTACTTGAATTTTTGTTTTCTTTTCCTGGACCTTGTGATTGGATTAATCATAATCCTTGGTCATAGAGTTTCATCATCATTTTATGCATGGCTCTTTATTCATTCATTCATAATAATGCAGTAAGCACCAGTGAACCCAACACAAATCTAGAATTCAACTGATAATTTATATTTACTTATGTGCTCTCCTGAAGCATGTTCCCTCCCTCTTCTCCTTGTATACCCCCTCCCACAGATATAACCATCATTCTGAATCCTGAGTTTAGCATTCCCTTTGCTTTTAATATATTTTCATATGATATGAATTCCAAAAATGTATATATATTTTAAGTTGTTTACAACTTAAGAGTTGTGTACTATACATAAACTTGTGGGTCTTACTATTTCACTTAATGTGTTATATTGTTAAGATTCTATCCATATTGTGGCATGTAGCTAGAATTTGTTCATTTTGACCACTATATACTATTCCATTGTGTGATTTTCCCATAGTTTAGTCAAATAATTTCCTGTTGATGGACCTATGATTGTTTCTAGGTTTTTGCTGTTGATAACAGTGCTGTTGTGATGATTCTTGTACATGCCTTCTAGCACACACAAGTAAGAGTTTCTCTTGGATATATATCTAGGAGTGAAATTTCTGGGCAAAAAGTATGAGTATTTTTTTTTTTTTTTACTGGCTGAGCTGGGTCTTCATTGCTGCGTGCAGGCTTTCTCTAGTTGTGGAGAGTGGGGGCTACTCTTTTTTTTTTGACACTTTATCATAATTTTTGTTTTACTCCTTTAGGTTAAGATATAGTTTTTTAAAAATTTTATTTATTTATTTATTATTTTTTGGGGGGTACACCAACTTGAATCATCTGTTTTTTTTTAAATTTTATTTATTTATTTATTATTTTTTGAGGGGTACACCAAGTTCAATCATCTGTTTTTATACACATATCCCCGTATTCCCTCCCTTCCTTGACTCCCCCCGCCTCGAGTCCCCCCCACCCTCCCCGTCCCAGTCCTCTAAGGCATCTTCCACACTCGAGTTGGACTCCCTTTGTTATACAACGACTTCCCACTGACTATCTATTTTACAGTTGGTAGTATATATATGTCTGTGCTACTCTCTCGCTGCGTCTCAGCTTCCCCTTCACCCCCCACTCCCTCCAAAACCTCGAGTTCTCCAGTCCATTCTCTGTATCTGCGTCCTTGTTCTTGTCACTGAGTTCATCAGTACCATTTTTAGATTCCGTATATGTGAGTTAGCATACAATATTTGTCTTTCTCTTTCTGACTTACTTCACTCTGTATGACAGACTGTAGTTCTATCCACCTCATTACATATAGCTCCATCTTATCCCTTTTTATAGCTGAGTAATATTCCATTGTATATATATGCCACATCTTCTTTATCCATTCGTTTGTTGATGGGCATTCAGGTTGCTTCCATGTCCTGGCTATTGTAAAGAGTGTTGCAATAAACATTATGGTACAAGTTTCTTTTGGGATTATAGTTTTCTTTGGGTATATGCCCAGGAGTGGGATTACTGGATCATATGGTAGTTCTATTTGTAGTTTTCTAAGGAACCTCCAAATTGTTTTCCATAGTGGCTGTACCAACTTACAGTCCCACCAACAGTGCAGGAGAGTTCCCTTTTCTCCACACCCTCTCCAACATTTGTTGTTTCCAGATTTTGTGATGATGGCCATTCTGATCGGTGTGAGGTGATACCTCATTGTGGCTTTGACCTGCATTTCTCTGATGATTAGTGATGTTGAGCATCTTTTCATGTGTTTGTTGGCCATCTGTATGTCTTCTTTGGAGAAATGTCTGTTTAGGTCTTCTGCCTATTTGTGGATTGGGTTATTTGCTTTTTTGGTATTAAGCTTCATGAGCTGCTTGTATATTTTGGAGGTTAATCCTTTGTCCGTTGTTTCATAGGCAATTATTTTTTCCCTTTCTGAGGGTTGCCTTTTAATCTTGTTTATGGTTTCTTTCACTGTGCAAAAGCTTCTAAGTTTCATGAGGTCCCATTTGTTTATTCTCGATTTTATTTCCATGATTCTAGGAGGTGGGTCAAAAAGAATGTTGCTTTGATGTATGTCATAGAGTGTTCTGCCTATGTTTTCCTCTAGGAGTTTTATAGTGTCTGGCCTTACATGTAGGTCTTTAATCCATTTGGAGTTTATTTTTGTGTATGGTGTTAGGAAGTGTTCTAATTTCATTCTTTTACATGTTGCTGTCCAATTTTCCCAGCACCACTTATTGAAGAGGCTGTCTTTTTTCCATTGTATATTCGTGCCTCCTTTGTCAAAGATAAGGTGCCCATATGTGTTTGGGCTTACTTCTGAGTTCTCTATTCTATTCCATTGATCTTCCTTTCTCTTTTTGTGCCAGTACCATACTGTCTTGGGGGGCTACTCTTTGTTGTGGTGTGTAGGCTTCTCATTGTGGTGGCTTCTCTTGTTGTGGAACATGGGCTTTAGGCTCTAGGTACTCGGGCTTCAGTATTTGCAGCACGTGGGCTCAATAGTTGTGGTTCACAGGCTCTAGAGCGCAGGCTCAGTAGTTGTGGCACACGGGCTCAGTTGCTCAGAGGCATGCGGGATCTTCCCAGACCAGGGCTTGAACCTGTGTCCTCTGCACTGGCAGGGGAATGCTTAACCACTGAGCCACCAGGGAAGTCCCAGAGTATTTTTGACTATATGAAATAATCCCAAACTTTTCTAAAGCGGTGTGAGAGTTCTTTTTGTTCTATAGTCTCTCTGAAATTTATTCACACTTTAAAATTTTTGCTAACTTAAAAGGTATAAAATGACATTTTACTGTGGTTTTATATGTGTTTCTGTATTGTTTCCATTTTCAATTTCAGCAGATACTTTTAAATTATTTTAGTAATTAAAAAAAAACCTAACTATATTTTTTGGAGAAATTGCTCCACACTGTTAATTAGATGGAGCATTTGCTAATGGCTCAACCTGTCAAACTAGAGCAGAGAATTCATTTAGTTAATTCTGATTGATTTTATAGCTCTATCTAGACCATAGGTATTACCTGAAAGTTATAGGCAAATATCGTAGAGTCTTGATTTATTGTACAGTATAATATACCATCCTGCTCAAGAGGTTTTGGAAAACCTTATCCAGTATAATCATAATCCAATGCAAGAAGCTTCTTTTATACATGCTGACTTGATGGTGCCTGTCAATTAAATGTGAAAACCCCAAGTTTAACCTGACTGTCTATGTGGTACTATGGGCAGTTATTTAAATCTTCATGAGTTTGGAGCTGTACAATAAATTGGAAGAAGTCAAGAAAGTGCTAGAACATGATTGGAAGAATGGAAGATTCACGCCAGAAGCCACTTTTTAAAAATTTTATTGAAGTGTAGTTGATTTACAATGTTGTGTTTAATTTCTGCTGTACAGCAAAGTGACTCAGTTATACATATATGTATTCTTTTTCATACTCTTTTCCCCTATGGTTTATCCCAGGATATTGACTGTAGTTCCCTGTGCTATACAGTAGATCCTTGTTTATCCATTCTATATACAATAGTTTGCATCTGCTAATCCCAAACTCCTAATCCTTCCCTCTCCTACCCACCTCAAGCCACTTGAGACACATGTATGAAGTGACCTACTACCATCTATGAAATAACTTTATAAAAATTAACATAAGTTCTGATGAGATAAGAAATGCAGGCGTGGTCAGGGTGGTGTGTGGCAGGTAACTGACAGCTTTCTGTAGGAGATGATATTTGAGCTTCCAGATTTTGAGGAAGTGATTGCTTTTATTTACTTTGATGTGGTTTCCTCTTTTTTTAAAATAAGTTTATTTATTTATTTTATTTATTGGCTGAGTTGGGTCTTCGTTGCTGCACATGGGCTTTCTCTAGTTGGTGCGAGCGGGGGCTACTCTTCATTGTGGTGTGCAGGCTCCTCATTGTAGTGGCTTCTCTTGTTGTGGAGCACGGGCCCTAAGTACGTGGGCTTCAATAGCTGTGGCACATGGGCACAGTAGCTGCGGCTCACGGGCTCTAGAGCACAGGCTCAACAGTTGTGGCACATGGGCTTAGTTGCTCCATGGCATGTGGAATTTTCCCAGAGCAGGGCTCGAAACTGTGTCCCCTGCATTGGCAGGCGGATTCTTAACCACTGTGCCACCTAGGAAGTCCCGATGTAGTTTCCCCTTAAGATTATAGGGATAAGAGGAATATGACATTGAATATCCCCCATTTTGCTAGTATAAAGTCAGCACTGAGACTGAGTGGTTCTTACTGAACAACTTTATCTGGAATTCTGCCATCTCTCTTGGAGTTAGGTGGTATTTCCAATCAGGTTATATTTTCTGCCCTTCCTATAGACACAACTCATTTCCTGGTGAGCTCCTCCTGTGGTCAGCTTCATTTCCATTTGCTTTTCCCCCCAAACTGTGGAAATTTCGTTTTAAAAATATGTTTTGTGCACCAAGGTATAAAGTGGAGGTCAGATGAATGAAAAAAAAAGGATGAAAATGTGATAGAGAACTTGAGAAAGTTGAAGACTTGATGAAACGTTTGCTTAATTTGCTCTTTATTGTAAAATGTTCTTTATTTGTTTGTGCACTTCTATGCCTCTTATTTATCAGCTTTTGAGGTACTGTACAACTCACTTTGCACAGTTACACAAGTTGGAGTGGAACTAAACTCAGAAGGCATGCTGGGCCCAAGGTTCACAAGATAATGAAGGATTTTATTTGGTCTAAGACACACATCTTTAAGTAGTTTAACATCTCTGAAATCAGGATGGCATTTTAGTCTAGAAGGAAGTAGAACTCTTCCAGAGAGAATCTGCTCTTCACCTGGGGGCACTGCCAGCCTGTGATCACTTTAAATTCTCTGCTTGAGGGTTTTGAGAGCACACCGATAATGAGAATTTAGACTACAAACTTGCTCGAGTACCAGTTTATGGTTGAAATTTCCCCCCAAATTTCTTCCTTCCTCAACCCAGTGCCAAGATTAAGGAAGGCAAGTATATTTCTTGTTTAGTCCTGCATTGAGGATGTGACTCATTTATATTTCAGTTTTATATCTCATCTTAGGCATTTTATTTCTCTCTTAATGGTACATAAATTGATGGTGTATGTTGGAAATCATGGAGCCCACAGAAGATGCAGACACGAAAGTGGGAATTTCTGTAAGAAGGAACCAACTAATTATTTCTCATGAAGGGTGATTTTAGTGATTCAAAGAGTGATTTTAAGGAGTCATTCTCATGTACAGAGGATTTAGCTCCATGGTACCTTAGCTGGGAACTCGGCATCTGAAATAAAGTAAGAGTCACTGAATCTTCCACTTTCTTGATGAAATGTAAAAAGTAACTAATCTGATTTTGGAGAAATAGTGATTTCCATTTTAAAAGAAGTTTTGATGTATTTTTTTTTCTGGGGTTGGCTGTTTCCTGAATGTATTACTCCTTTTCATTACATTCGAAAACTAAAAAAATCTTATGGACCCTCAATTTACCAGCACGTTAGCTGGTTTTATCCCTTTGACTTGGATAGTGGCATGGTTCTGATCTCTGAGTTTCTAATTGAGATTCAAAGTCTAAAAGCAATGAAAATGGATTAGTTGTACTTGAGTGAAAAAAGTGAAAGGAGAGAGAAGTGGTCAGAGTCAGAATACAGCCAGCAGGTTTTGCTGGTAGATTTGATGGGGGTGAGAGAGACGATGAGATGCAGAAGATGACTGTCAAGGTTTAGGGAGGAGTTACAATGGAGACGAAGCAAGTTTTTGTGGAGGGGTAAAGGGTTCTGCTGAGTGGGTATCACTAATTTCCATTACATTTTTGGAAAACTCAATCAAATCACCCCAAAAAAGATTTGTGAAATGCAATGCTGCCTCCAACAATGGGATAGTCAAGTTTGTCAGACAGAACATACCTCCCAAGTCACTGGAAATAACAGAAGAGCTAAATAGAAGCACAGACTCATTAGGGCTATCAGTGGAACATTGGTTTTTTTGATCTCTGTCTGTATGCTAAGGAAAGGGTAAGTGAGCCTCCTTTTCATCTTTCCCATCACACTTTAAAGGGCTGCTGTAATGTTCCCACCAACTGAATCATTTTCATTTCCAACTCTAATCAATTTGTGAATAAATATCCTTTGGAGATGTGAGCTGCTTTAAATGATGGCTGCCTTTCCACCTTTAATCTATGACACTACAGTTCTCTTGACAGAAAATAGCTCCTTGTGTCTTTATTCCCTCTCTGAGTTCATATATGCAGCAAACCTCTGTTTTTATTATTACATAATAACAGCTTTAGTAGGTGAATAAAAGGTTGTACAAGTTTTGCAAAAATGAGAGGGTATTCACCCTTGCTACCTTTAATCTCCTGCATTCTCCTGTTAATGAGTATAAATTATCAAAGCTATTTCTCAAAGTCTTTATGTAACACAATACCAGTGGCAGATCATTCTCAGGAAGGGCTCTTTTTTAATATCATAATTAGTGGTATTATCTTTAATTTTTTGTGGTGTGAAAATCAAGGACAACTTGAAACTTGATACAAGGTAAGAGACTGCTTATTTTGGTGAGTTTTAGGAGATGGAAATGAAGGTTTGAATCAGGTCTTCTTCCTTTGGAGAGTTCTTAAAGATTCCAAAAGTATGAGAAATAATGAGAAATTTCTTAGAGTATACGTCTTCTAAGAATTGGTTAACTGCTTTGATCAGATGAGATCCATTTTGATTCTCATCCCTAAGTTCAAAAGGACCAAGAGCCAAGCATTTTCTGGAAAGGTCTGGATATATCAAACTTAATTGCTCCTAATGGAACATTTGGTTTGGGGGGCCCTATTAGATTATTTTTTGAAATATACTCATGTCAAACTTTCAGGTTCATGTTGGTAAATTGAATCAATAGAGTTACCGCTCTTCTCTTCCCTATCAAAATTATAAAAGGATATTAAAACACAAGAACAAAGGGAAAAAACCCTCAAAATCAAACAAACAAAATGCCTGTGAGCTGTGGGAAATGGTGCAGCGTACCATATATAGACTGGAAACTTTGAGGAAGTTCTGAAAATTAGGAAACAGATTGGACAAAACTAATAGAAAAGTCAATCCATGCTTACAAAGCCCATAAGTCAGCACAAGCAAAAAAGAAACAGTTGATGGATTTCCCCAAGTAAGTTCCAGAAAAACTGAAAGCAAGAAGGACTAAGACACTGTTTGAAGGGAGGCATTGCTAAGAAAACTGTCAGCACTGCCCTCTCTCCCTGCACTTTCCAACACACACACACACACACACACACATATACACACACTTAAATTTGATGCCAGTAACCTTCAGTCTCTGGCCTCACTTGACACAATTCTTGCTAAGTAAATGGGGGATTTTTCTTACAGCCATTTCAACATTGTCAATAGATCCAAAGAAAGAAGTCTATAATTTATTTAAAATGTTACAACAATAATGGCAAAACAAAGCAAACAAAGCCAGACAAAGCAGTGACATTCCTGAAAACCTTTTTACTCTGTGCATCTTCTCGGATTCTTTCTACAGGCAGTTAGGTCTTTCATAAGGTCCAGTCATATTTTAGAGGCCAAACAGCAGCTAGAGGAATCTTCAAGAAGGGCACACAGGAAAGGACCTTGAGAACTTCCTTAAAGCCTGAACATGAGGTGCGTGGCCACCATGAAGCCTCAGGCTTCCCTGGGGTCTGATGGTACCCAGGGGAAGTTTGGGCTTTTTTTTACAGGGAAATCTCACAACCAGTGGCTTTGATTGAGGGGTGTGCTATGGACTTCTAGGCTATTTCAGGGATCGAATCACGAAGGGAAAGCTGTCTGAGTGTTTGCTTTTCCCTGTCATTGACAATAATAGCAGAATCCTCACAAATTACCTATGATCATAGAAATTTGAAAATTTGATTATACCCCAAGAGGTGGGTGGCTACTGACTGGAAAGGCTATTGATTTTTGGAGTGATAGAAACACTCTTTATCTTGCTCTGGGTGTTAGTTACATGGGTGTATACACACAGATACATTTATTGAGCTGTACACTCAAAATGTGTTCATTTTATGAATTAATAAACAAATAATACCTAAAATATATAGTATTATATTGGATAATACAAATGCTTTTTTAGAAAAATGTAAATTACAAAAATTTATCCCCCCCAAACATAAAACACCCTGAAAGACATAACTAATAGAAAAAATTAAAGAGGGAATAAGAGAAGTACCTTTACTCACACTTATGCCAGATTTATTATTAGCTGGGCTTGAATAAAAACTTCAAAATCCAAGTAATTTCTGTATCATTTAAAATTTTGTACTTCAGGGAAAAATTAGAAGTGTTCTCAATCTCTTCTTTGAGTGATAACCCAAACTCTAAAGTATAAGAATGTATTCTCAACATTAAACTATACATTAACTTCATTTTTTAATATAAATGTAAAAATCATAAGTAAAGAAGGGCTAGATGACATTCTAGCAGTATGTTAAAATAACAATTCAGTATTACCAAATAGCTTTATTCAGAAAATGCAAGAATAGTTCAATATTAGAAAATTTAATAATGTAATCTGGGATATTAATAAATTCAGTATTAAATGATGAATTAGAGGAGAAACATATGATCATAAGTACAGATGCTAAAAAAGCAGCTTAAAGAAATTTAATGCCCATTCCTGATTAAAGAAAAATTAGTGTGGTAGGAATAGGAAGACATTTCGTATTTTCTTTTTATAAGTGTCTTATTTTTTAAAGATATAATACATAAACATAGTTTAAATTTCTAAAGGTATAAGAGGGTAACATTGAAAAGTAAGTCTTCCTTTCACCCAGCCGGCCACTTACTCAATTTTATACACTCTGCTGTAACTTCCTAATCACACTATTTTGCAGCTGTCTGCTTTCACCTAACAATTTATCTTGGTAACCAAAACATAGCAGAATGTATAGAATGACCTCATTGTAAAATGGCTGCCTCATTGACCAATGTCTGGAAGTGTAATAATTCACTTAGTCTGTTTTAGTAATCATTTTTTCACAGTCTTCTGCTAGTTCATAAAATACTTAAGTAAACATCTTTGAAATGCATGTTTGTGCACTTGGATGAATATATCTGTCAAACATTTGTAAATGTGGAGTTGGTAACAAACAGTAGGTACACTTCTGATTTTGAGAGATTTTTTACAAAATTTTACTTCTTTTTTTTGTTGTAGTTTTTTTAATTAAATTTAATTTTTTAATTGAAGTATAGTTGATTTACATTGTTGTGCCAATCTTTGCTGTACAGCAAATTGACTTAGTTATACACATATATACATTCCTTTTTTTAAATATTCTTTTCCATTATGGTTTATCCCAGGAGATTGGATATAGTTTCCTGTGCTATACAGTAGGACTGATTTATCCAATCTAAATGTAATAGTTTGCATCTACCAACCCCAAATTCCTAGTCCATCCCTCTCCCTCACCCCAGATTTTCCTTCTTGATGTGCTCTTGTACTAATTTGCAGTCCTTCCATCAGTGTATGAGAGTGGACTCCTTGTTTTCTTGGGCATATGGTGGACTGGGTTTCTTGACCCACTCTCTCATTAAAAACAATTAAAAATGATAGATAAAATATGAAAATACATTTTAAAGACGCCAGTGAACTAGCAAGGAAGTAAGGGGGAAATATATCCCTGATATTTGTAACCAAAAATTTTTGCCTAAATTCAAACCCCTAGGCAGCCCAAATTCTTCAAGCTGAAGATTGATTTTACAGTGATCTTGGGTGGGTTATGGCCCTAGATGCTTGGGGAAAAAAAAAGCAAAAATAAATCCTTTTTGTGAGAAAAAAAGTCCCACAGAAAAAGTGAGGAAAACGAGGTTAAATATAAGTGAAGATGGAAAACCAGGAAGGTTAACTACATATCGTACTTATGAGCAGTCTCATAAAATAAAACTATATGTAAAAAAAAGATATTTTCCCACACAGAAAAAAAAAACCACTGTAGATTAGCTTCAGATATTAATATGATGTACATGTACAAATCATAAGTGAAACTGATAGACAAAATTCTAACAAAATATTTAATCTAAATAACAAAAATAATAATGCACTATTATCCTTTTACTCATCTTCAAAGCAGCTTTCAGAGGAAATAACTAAACCCCTAGGGAAAATGAATAAGAACAAAGCAAAAATGAATGAGCATAGGCAGAAACACAAGACACTAGGAATAGACCTCAAAGACTTCAGATATTGAAATTATTAGGGACAGAAAATAAAACAGCCATATGTATCATGTGTAAAGAGATAAAAGACAAGCCTGAAAATATAAGTATGAAATAAGGACTCATAAAGAAAGTCTGAGCAGATCAGAAAGCAAACAAAATTTAACTTATAAAAATGAAAAATATGACTGAAATATAAGACATAATGGACAGTATAGTCACTATGGAAAACAATAAGGAGTTTCCTCAAAAAATTAAAAATAGAACTACCATATGAACCAGCGACCTCACTTGTGGGAATATATCCAAAAGAAATGAAATGAGCATCTCAAAGCGCAATCTGCACCGCCATGTTCATTACAGTACTGTTCACAACAGCCAAGATATGAACTCATTTTACATGTCCATCAGTGGACAAATGGATAAAGAAAATGTGGTATATGTGTACAATGGATTATTATTCAGCTTTTCAAAAGAAGGAAAGCTTGTCATTTGTGAAAACATGGAAGAACCTGGATGACATTATACACAGAAAAACAAATACTTCATGATCTCACTTAATCTAAAAAAAGTCAGACTCATTGAAGCAGAGGGTAAAATGGGGAGTGGGGGAAATGGGGAGATGCTGGCCAAAGGGATGGTAAGTTCTGGAGATCTAATGTACAACACAGTGACTGTAGTTAATAATACTGTATTGTATACTTGAAATTTGCCAAGAGAGTAGTTCTTAAGTATTCTCATCACACACACACACAAAAAGATAACTATGTGAGATGACAGACTTGTTAATTAGCTTGACTTTGGTGATGATTTCATAGTGTATACACACATCAAATCATCATATTGTACACTGTAAATACATTTACAGCCCAGGCCTAAGAGACTAGCAGCTTCTACTTCTGGTCTCTTGGAACATTTGCTCTTGGAGTCCTGAACTGTCACATAAGAAGGCTGACTGCTATGCTGGAGGAAACACATGGAGAGGCCCTGGTCCCATATGGAGACAAGAGGTGCCCAGCCGAGCCCAGCCTTCTAGCCCTACCTGCAGAGGCACCAGGCATGTGAGTTAAGCTGTCCTGAACACTTTAGACCAGAACAACTACCACCTAGTATACCTGTTGACATCATGTGCAGAAGCCAGCTGGGTTGTGCCTGAATTCCTGACTCACAAAATTATAAAATAGTTGTCTGAATCTATTGAGTTTGGGTAGGGTACCTCAAAGGAGGGGGGGGGGATGCTGGGTAGTCAGAAACAATAAAATCGACTATAGCTTCCCAAATTATATTTAAGTAGATGCCTACAAAATCATCACTTTTTTCTGGATGTCACTTAATGTTTATCTTTTTACCATCAAAGCCCTACGATATTTTATGCTCCATTGCTTTTGCCTGAAATTGGATGAAAACATCTTTATTAATCAGGGAAAATATTACCAAGTCTATGATAGGTAGGATAACAAGGTGTTTTTGTTTTAAAAATTCAACATCTTGTTGGTATAACCAGATGTGCCTTGGCTTTTGTTTTTGCGTATTCATTAGATTTCATTGTTCATAGTGATCTTGTAAGAATCTGGCCAAGCTTTGCAAGAGGATGTCACACTGGCCTCATTCCAAGGAAATTAATAATCTTATTTCAAGCTCCTCTCCCTTCTCTTAGTGTGGGCTCCTAGGCAAGGCCACCGGTGTTCCCCTCTCTGTGAATTACAAGGTAGTTCAGGCCCCCAATATTTCTATTATAGAACATACTGTCTTTCATTTAAAAATTGCCTCTTATGAGTACTATTCTCTGTTCTAAAAAGATGTCATTGTTTCACGCCTATTCTACACTCCTACTGTGTTCAAGGTCGCTAGTTAC
Source organism: Hippopotamus amphibius kiboko (assembly GCF_030028045.1). Classification (NCBI taxonomy): domain Eukaryota; kingdom Metazoa; phylum Chordata; class Mammalia; order Artiodactyla; family Hippopotamidae; genus Hippopotamus; species Hippopotamus amphibius. The sequence goes on along the minus strand of NC_080191.1, from coordinate 118,213,914 downwards.
TCTATTATTCAGGCAGACAATCTTTTCATAATTTTTTTCCAATCAGTCTCAGTTCAAGGACTTACATGCTCAATATCCCCCATAAGTTTTGCCATTTCTTCTCTTGAAAACATTTTCTGTAGCATCTGTTTCTTAAGCAGCGTCCATGTATTCATTTCCTCCTGATGCACTGCTGTATGGAATGTGGTAAGCCTTGTTTATGGTGGGTTTTGTTGGGGAAAAATGATTTTTTCTTATTTCTTTATATTTAGCAAATATTAACTGAAGTTTATTAACTGATTTGGGAAACCAACTGTTTTCATCTAATTTACGTGGAAAAGTTCTCAGCTTCCAAGGGGCAAGAGACAAATGTTTTGAGGGTTGCAGAAACAGAGCATAGATTAAAGGGTGATGTGAACCAAAGCAGGAGATTCACGGGAAAAGTGCAGAAAGTAAAAGGATACTTTGCATTGAAGTTTCAAAATAAAATCCAGGGTGGTCAGAAATCTTGCTCAAACTAAAAGTGTATGTGTTATATTGGTGTCTTTTCTTCCAGTTTTATTGTAATTGACATACAGCACCGTATATATAAGTTTAAGGTGTATGGCATAGTGATTTGACTCACATACATCATGAAATGATTACCACAATAAGTTTCGTGAACATCTATCATCTCACATAGATACAACATTAAAGGAAGAGAAAAAATTTTTTTTTCCTTGTGATGAGAACTCTTAGAATTTACTTTCTTAACTTTCATATATAATATACAGCAATGTTAATTATACTTGTCATGTTGTACATTACATCCCTAGTACTTGCTTATCTTGTAATTGGAAGTTTGTGCCTTTTGACCACCTTCATCCAGTTCTCCCACCCCTAGTCCCCCACCTCTAGCAACCACCAATCTGATTTCTTTTTCTATGAGTTTGTTTCTGAAGTATAATTGACCTATAATACTATGTTAGTTCCTGGTACGCAATATAGTGATTTGATATTTTTATGTATTTCAAAATGATCACCAAGATAACCCTAGTTACCATCTATCACCATACAAAGATATTACATAATGATTGACTATATTCCCCACATGGTACATTTCATACCCTTGACTCATGAGACCATCCCGTTAATGCTTGTAGTAACTACTAATTAATGACAGCCTATCCTGTACCACTTAGAACCATGAAAAACGGCAATTAAAATCTTCATATTACAAAACCCAAGATCAGACAGCTGGTAAGAGATGAGTATGTTTAATTCCAAAGTCAGTTATCTTTGAAATTAAATAGTATGGACTGTGCTGCTCATAATACAGCCTACAGTGTATGTAAAGCTGATCTTTAGATCAGAAAGTAATCCTCATAAGAGGCACTATTTTTAATGAAATAGACTAAAGATTTTATAAAAGAAGTATTGGAGGTATGAATCTCCTCGTGATACCTGTGAGAGCCATAGCTAATTTTTCTTAGACCGAAAATCCAGATAAGCCCAATAGTTTGCAGTTAGAGAGGCCTCTGGAATAAATGTATGAAACATGAACTTCTCTTTCTGTGCTACCATCATTATCACATCAATCCCAACAGATATTCCTTATCATCATGATGCAAACCAGCCCCACCACACTTCCTAACGGTGCAAACCTGAAAAGTTACTGAGCCTCTCTGAGCCTCATTTGTTGTATCCATAAAGTGGAGAGAAGAGATTGAATCAAGATGGCATATTAAACACATTTCAGCCTTCTTTTTGCAACCTAAAATTCTAGAAATAAAAGGAAAAAATATTTTGAAAACTTGTAACAGTCTGGAAAACAACAAAAGAAGATGTTAATTGACCAGAAACTGTAAGGAATTGTTGAAAGTTGGAAGGCAGATGGAACTTGATAGAGAAATCACAGCCCAAAACACACTCAGGAAAGGATGGTTGGAGAAGGTAGGAGGCTTCAAGGGGCTCAGAGGAAGCAGACACAAGTGCAGAGAGGAGTCCTGAGACAACTGCCAGGTCATGGGAGGGAGTCTGTACACTAGGAGCAGCTGAAATGCTCGGCCCCTCCTCCACCCTCCCCGTCCCGTGAATAGAAGGATCTGATGTGAATAGAAGGATCTGATGCCAGGGCAGGAGCAGACAGTTCCAGCCTGAGGGCAAAGGAGGCACCTGCGGTGGCTGGGCATACCTGGAAGAACCCAGAGCCTGCTACCCAGAGGAGTAACTCATGACTAATCCATCCAGAACATTCCCAGTATCCCCCAACCCAACCTCCAAAAGAAGAATGCGGCTCTCAGCAGAATGCACTGTCCACAGATAGGCTGATGGGTTCTGCAATATAAAGACATGAATCACCAAAATGGTAATTTCGAGAATCATCAATGTTTGCCAAAAACCAACACGACACAGAAAACTAAAAATTAGTGGATGATAGAATCAATACCCAAGGAACATTTGGTGGTAAAAATAATAAAACACTTAAAGTATAATTGTTATCTTTAGAAAGATACTAAAAGATATCCCATTAACTTCCTCAATTTATTCAACAAGAACTTTTTGAGCACTGTTGTGTGTCAAGCACTATGCACTGAGAATACAGCAATGAACAGAGTTCCTACTCTTTTACAATTAAGAGTCTAGTGATGGGACCAAGAGATCATAAATGAGTAAAAAAAAAATAAACAAACAAATGTGTCAGTTGGTGATAAGTGCCATGAAGAAGAATGAAATAAGAACAGTTTTTTTTATGTAAAAGAACCACCAGAAATTCCTGAAATGAAAAATATGATTGTTGAAATGAAAGTCTCAGCAAATGGGCTGAATGATAGAGTGGTCAGAGCTGAAGGGAAAATTTGCAATTTGAAGGTCAGAGCAGTGTGTAAAGACAAAGAGCCAGAAATACAAAGGGAAATTAAGAAACATGAAACACAGACTTACAAGGTCCAATAACTGTCCAGTGGGAATTCCAGGAGGACAGGACAGACAAGACAGAATGCGGGGGAGGGGGTGTGTGGGGTGGGTCGCTCGAATGAGACTAGAACGTCTTTCCAGAGCTAAAGGCCAGTGTCCTCAGATTCAAGACCCTACTGCTACCAAACAGAATTCCTGCAAGGACACTCAGCCTGGACACACTCTGGTAGATTTTCAGGGCATCAAGTGTAAAGAGACCACTCCCAAAGCTTCATTTCTTCTTTCAACATCTGTCCACTTATGGGATGCCACTAGGTATGTTACAGGCGCTGTCTGAGGATCTGAAGATCGTGGTGAACCACACAGATGAGGGGTCGACCTCATGGGGGCAGGGCAGGGGTCAGACCAAGGTTAGCTTATCGAATACCTAAATATGATAACTACCTGTGAGCACATGAATGGAAACTATCAGGGTGAAGGAACTGGAAGCAAATGGGGATGAGGGGTTCCTTTAAGTATGAGATCACAAATGGATGCTCTGAGGAGCCCTGAGACTGGAAGAAAAGGGCCAGCAATGGGGAGACGAGGGCAAACTTATTCTAGGCAGGGGGACTGGCAAGGTCCCAGGCTGCCACGTGGAAAAGAAGGAGTGTGTTCTAGGATGGCGAAGAGTCAGTATAGGAAGAGCAGGGTGGGTGTGGTGAGGGTAGAGATGGTGGCTAGGATTAGGAACCCCTTGGAGACACTCGTATCTCTGGATAACGTATTGTGTTGCAAGGGCTTCAGGGGAACATGACAACCATTGAAGGTGCTGGTGACTTAACTTGTTTCTTCTCTGATGCCTGTTCTGCTGCTTCTTATGTTAGCCGGGCTAAGACCTCCACCTCATCGTCTGTCCTGGAGAGCTAAGAAGAGTTTGGGGGTTTGATGGATTTAAAGAGTGATTTGCCAAGCTCCTTCTTACTGTAACTTGCAGTTTCTAGCTAAGAGGGAGAAGCTCCAGCCAGAGGGCGCATGCACTGGGTAGCCTGGGGCACTGAAAGAGAAGGGCTGGGTCCAGGCCCTGAGCTGTTTGGTGAGAGGGGAACAGCATCCAACATGAATAGAATGGCCATTCAACTGCTGTCCACCTTTGGCTTGGAAGGTTGGTGGGTGGTTTTGGGTGGAAGGTTGTGTCAGTAAAATTGCAGAGAGCACAAGCCTCTTGCTTTCTTCCTGCCAGTGAGGCCCAATACCCCTTTCCTATCCCCATTCGTACCTGCGGTTTCCAGAGCTGAAGTGGGCTATCAAGAATGCATTTGAGAAGTAAGTTATGGAGTAGCATTTTGAATGTGGGCTGATACCAGCTCCTCACTTATCAGCAGTGAATTGCATGCTGCCAGGCAGCATTGGATGGGGGGCCTAGTAGATGATGAATTCCACATTCTTTGTCAGTAGGGTCTTAGCTGCTGAGAGGGAGTGACATCTGGGAAACTGGAGAGCCTGGAGAGTGGCCCAGGAAGGGGCCTGGCCGACACTCCTCATGGCTTCCAGAGATTCTTCCAGAGCAGTCATAAAGCAAATAACACTGGGTCTGTGGTCCCCACTACAGGGTGTGGTTGAAGCTTGAGAGGAAGTCCATTGGGAAGATTTCAAGAGGCTGAGGAGGGGAAAATCCTAACGGCTCTGCTGCAAAATGGCCCAAGTGGTGGCTAATTCGTGAAGCAGTGTATCTGCATCGTAGAGCTACAGGTATGACAATTTTTACAGGAAGATGCCACTATACCACCATCAGTAGGATCCCAATTTTTCCATCCTGTAAAACACGGGGGTCACAATATTGGGAGATTAGTTAAAAAAAACAGTATTTTTTCAGTGGGTTACCATTGCTACAAAAAGCACAAAAGTAAAGATGGTAGAAAACGTGTTGTGTACAAGTGGACATTCGAGGGAAAGGGAAGATCTTAAATGACCACGGGCATCGCTTCCTGTCCATCTATCCCCCTCAGCTCCCGTCCAGGAGAACTTCAGCTAATCCTGCTGAAGGAAAGGAATCAACTGCCAAGCACATGGTAGCCAAGTTTGTATCATTAAGGGTGACTGTGGGTGGAGGTTTAGGTATTATTATCTTGGTAAAACCACCCTGTGGTGCTGAGTGGGGCGTGATGATCACAGACGTAGGGGAAGCAGAAGAAGCTATAAATAAATGTGGGCTCATTCTTGTGGGCCAAGGAACCTTCAGAGGAATTATGATGCCCCTGCTCAATATGTGTGTGTCAGAAACCTACTCTCAAAGACAGCAGAGAGCCCCAGAGGGAGAGGAGAGGAGGAGGAGGAAGTGGAGGAGGCGGAGGGGGAGGAGTGGGAGGAAAAGGAGGAGGAGGAGGGGGCGGGGAGAGGAGTGGCAAGGGGGAAGGGACCGAAAACTCAGACCAGTAAAGGTTATGACAACTAGTATGCATCGACTTTTTGTCAATACAACCTGAAAGTGAAAACCTCTTTTGTCTGAAAAAGTGTCTATTATTGCACAGATATTAGGAGAAAAATTCTTCTCTGATCAGATTCATTCCAATCAGAAGAGAGTCTTGGGGACTTGGTTATTATGCAAAGTGTTTTAATTAGTGGCGATCAAACAGCCTATGATTATTCTCTATCATCCCAAAGAAATGTATAACCCAATGGAGGCAATATACGGGCCCACAAGTAGGAATTACACCACTCTTTTCACAACAAGTCTTGCTTTTCAGACCAGGGCCAGGTTGCCTGTGGGCCTCTGTTTTCTATTTTACTGCAGACAATGGGGCAGGAAATGTAGCCCCATCCTGTAGACTGTTGAACTGAGGAATATTCTCTAAGAGGCTATATAATAAGTGGGCTACTGGGGCCTCTCAGCATAACATATTAAGACCAAAAACTCCCTGAGACCGCATGTGTGGTTCCAGCACGTGCAGGCAGGATATGGGCCCCCTTTCAGATGGGGGAGCTGAGCGCTTGTTGGGGACCCTGCGTTTAAAGTGTACCACTCATAAAGGGAAAAAAAAGAAAAAACAAATTTAAAAAAAAAAGTAAATAAAGTGTACCACTCAGGACCCCTGCCTGGTTATGGATGCTCGCTGAGACTAGGGTTAGTGTGTTTTAGTGCTGTATTAGTGCCCAGTCTATGCCCGCTGGTGGTGGATTCCAGGTAGTCTAGTCCTAGTACTGTGACATTCACACAGAGGACACAGGCAACAGGCAGGTCTCCAACAGGACCCAAAAGGGTTCCAACACCCCCCTAGCAAGAAGGCCGTGATGGTGGAATAAGGGACAGTTGGCTGTGTGTAAAGGTGAAGCACTTATCACTTCATCTCAGAGAAATAGCAGCTTGAGTCCAAAGGATCCAGATAGAGCATCTGTATCAGGAACTATCAGTAGCACCAACGAAGAGGTAACAATACCCATTGGGAGGGAGGAAGCTGGGTTTCCAGAACTGAGGAGCAGATGCTGGTTTATGACAGAGGGCTCTAAGAAATCCAGAGAACAGCTCAGGTAACTCGTAATGTCCTGGATAGGTGTGCCTGAGGCGGACATATCTCATGTGGCTAAGATGCTGGTTTGTGGCACACGACGGTGTTAACTCAGATGTCCTGGTCCTCTCTACCCCCGGGGGAGGGGAACAATAGGTATTATGTCTTCTCTAAGGGGTGCAGAGGAGTTCCACCTTTCCACGAGTGTGAGATAACAGGAAGGGGCCCTTTGTACTAGGACTCAAGGTAGAATCAAGGCAGACCCTCCCCTGGTTAGCAGGACATCCGAGATGTGCTTACAGGTTAGACCTTGTAGCCTGTTGCTCTGTTTCTCCCAGTCCAGGCTTGCCCTTGTCCTTGTGCAACATCTTTGAATCTTACATGGTTTAGACCATATTTCAAGGGTAGAAGGGAATGGAAACAGACACACCTTTGGCACTGCAGTGAGTGACAGCCATCGCCTGAGCATCTAACCAGCCACATTTGGCACTTTATTGAACACTGTGTATCCAACTGGATCCTGATCACTAGCACCAAACACAATGCTTTATCATGCTTCCACCACTCTGGATGATTCTGGGGCCTCCCAACATTTAGGTGCAGGTTCTAATACAGAATCTAGTTTGGGTAGCACATTTAATCATTTTTGATACATCAGAACAGTTACCAAGCCCGTTATAAAACATCCTTGCTGAAAGGACATTTAAAGTAGGGTAGGCTCCTGTCTGTGTAACATAGGGAGCTGGAGAGAGATGGCTGGCTTGAATCAGGTCCAGAGGCACATTTCCAGCTGAGATGCCTTTTCCAACCAAAATTACATGGCAGGAATGTGTGCTGGTTGGTGGTCATGGGAGTGGTTATGCTGTGTCTCTGTCTTTGCACCTAAGGTTCTTCCAGTCGGCCCCTCAGTCTTCTCATTTTATAGAACTCAGTCAGCTGCTTTTCTTGATTTCTCTTGTTGATAGTCAGGGAAAACCTATATTCTTGCCACCTTCTTTGCACCCCGAAGGAGGAAGGGGAGTACTGGGGGAAGCTGGGGCCACATGTACTGTTGGACCGTGGTGCTGGGGGCTGGGGCTTAGGGAGAGGCTAGGATCCCAGGTGACTGTGTGGTGTGTTTGCTTTGGTTTGCCTCTTTGTGAAGCTCTGCAGTGGATGGGCCTTGGGGGAAAAACTCTCTTTTCTCCTTGTATTTCCTCTGCTTTGCGAATTCTTGCCATGAAGCAGTCCAGAGTCAAGCCCTGGGGAAAGCCGTTGGGGAGGCCACCTGGCTGGCTGGGGTCCGGGTATGAAGGAGGCATAACAGGTCGCCAGCGTCTGGGCCCGGCTCGCAGGTTTGGCATTCCACCAAAGAAAATAAAAATTTGTGTCTTCTGCACTGCACCCTTGAGACATGGAGGACTGATGGGCAGCTTGTTGGAAACATCCTCCCTCCCTTCTCTACATTCACACTACCTTCCAGACCAGCTTCCAGAGCGGCTGTCTCACTTACCTGTGTCTCCCTTTGGGCTTTGTACAGACTTTCCTCCCATCACCTCTCACAGAAGGCAGCAATGACTTTCTACTTGTGTTGCTTCCCCTCTAGACTCTGAGTTCCAGAAGAGCAGTGTCCCGTGTAGATCAGTGCTGTCACCCTCCCCACCCCCGGCCAAATTTATGTCCTCCTTGCAACCTCAGAATATGACTTTATTTGGAAATAGGATCACTGTATATGTAAATAGTTAAGGTGAGATCATAGTGGAATAGGGTGGGCTCTTAATTCCATATGGCTGGTGTCCTTATAGGAAGAGACATAGAGACAGACACACAAAAGGAAGACAAATTGAAGAGACACAGTGGAAGCTCCCTGTGATGATGGAGGCAGAGAGTGGAGTGTTGCACCGACAAGTCCAAGAACATTGAGGATTGCGGGTAAACCACAGAAACTTGGAAGAGGCAAGAAAGAATCCTCAACTTCTTTGCCTAGAGCCTTTGGAGAGAGCGTGGCCCTGCTGACACCTTGATTTTGGACTTCTCAGCTTCCAGATCTGTGCGAGAATGAATTTGTGCTGTTTTAAGCCCCCCAGTCTGTGGCCCTTTGTCACAGTGCCCAAGGAAACTAACCCCAGAGCTGTGTTCTGGTCACTGTTGCATTGCGGGTACCTAAAACAAGGTCTGGAATGGAGAGGCAAGCTGTCAGTGTTTGCCAGAGATGAACTGTATGTAGAGACGGGGGACGAGAGAAATGAGCTGGAGGAGCGAGTAGACACAAAAAGGTAGAAAGCTCGCCTCTCTAGGTCATGGCCCAGTAGTCGGGATGCCTTGAAATCAAGGTTGACCATATTTTCCCAGGAGATGCTCATTCAGTGAGAGAGTGAACAAATGAATGAATGAATCTGTGACATTGGATTTCTCTCACCTTGACATTGCTTCTCAAAGAATGATCCATTGACATACCTGGTGGCAGGAAATGATGAAACTCATCATGTACAAAACAGCAATGGGGCAGAACTGTGTCAAGAAACATACATGTACAAATGACTTGTAGAAAGTGTGACAGTTCAATATACCCCAATTTCAGAGGCCAGGGTCAAGGATAAGATCAGCCTCAGTCATGGAGAGAGGCAGGGATGCTTAGTGTGGTGTTGTGCCTGCCGCGCTGCCTGCGGGGACCTGCTTCCATGCTGGATTACACCCCAGTTGAAAGGCTTTCTTCCTCATCTTAGCTCTGCCACCTGATTCCTGCAGACCCCACCGCTGCACAGCAGAGTCTCTCTGGGAAAGCAGGCTGGTTTTCTTGCAGCTGCGCCCCTGCTCCCACTCTGCATCCCCTCCCCTCCCCTCCCTCATTGTTCTTCATTGGCCAGCCTTGTTTGCAGCACAAGGACATGAAGAAGATATTCCTCCTATTCTCCAGTCATTGTCACTAATTGAAATGGGAAGCAAGACAAGGCTCCAGAAGAAAAGCTTATTATGGGCTGCCTTGTTGGAAGAAAATGAATCACCTAAGCAGATAGGTTTCCGTGATCTCAGGCAAACCTCACTCTTTATTCGACACAACCCCACCTAATTGTTCAAGAAAATGTTCATGTGCTTCATAATGGAACAGCCATAATGGAAGTGTTGTGAAATCACTGAAAAGTTTATTCAAGGCTTGCTCCTGAAAGCCCAGCCATAATGCATGGGCTTCGGAGGAGTTAATAGAATCGGCTCTCATTGAAAATGCATGGATAACAAATTTCCCTAACACGGATCCTTTTAAATATGCCTGTTGATGGAAGTCTGAATTGGCATTTGACAGATGCAAAGCACTGACAGAAGGGGTGACTCTCCCAGCTCTATTGCTAGTCATTCCTCTGTGGCTGTGTCATCAAAGTCCCTGCCCAGCCTCCCACAACTGAATGGGGCCTAGAAACCCCAAGAGTTCCCACGAAGCCAAGTCTTGTAAATAGGAGATATTGAACTTTTCCCCTCAAAGTGTAAAACATAGAATAAGAAGAGAAAACCATCTGTCTTTGTCCATTTGGGCTACTATAACATAATATCACAGACTGGGTGACATAAACAAATTTATTTCTCATAGTTCTGGAGGCTGGAAAATTCAAGATCAAGGTGTTGGCAGATTTAGTGTCTGAAGACCTGCTTCCTTGTTCACAGATACCCAACTTCTCACTGTGTCCTCACAGGGCAGAAGGGGCGGGGGAGCTCTGTGGGCTTTTGATGAGGGCACTAATCCCAACCATGAGGGCTCCACCCTCATGACCTAATCACCTCCCAAAGCCTCCTAATATCATCACCCCAGGGAGTTAGGGTTTCAACATGTGAATTTTCAGGGGACACAAATACTCAGATCATAGCACCATTACATGAGGTGGAAGGAAAACACCCAGAAAGAATGGAAGGGCACAACAAGGCTATACAAGACAATCTACCCTGTAGTGAAATTTCCTCTCAATAAGTTATATCAGGATGGAGGAGTCATAAGTAACTGAAGAAAAAGAAACACAAAAACAATAAGGCCAAGGACTGCGCTGGTGGCACAGTGGTTAAGAATCCGCCTGCTAATGCAGGGGACATGGGTTCGATCCCTGATCTGGAAAGGACCCATATGCCATGGAGCAACTAAGCCCATGTGCCACAACTACTGAAGCCTGTGTGCCTAGACCCTGTGCTCCACAACAAGAAAAGCCATCACAGTGAGAAGCCCACGCATTGCAATGAAGAGTAGCCCCTGCTTGCCGCTACTAGAGAAAGCCCATGCGCAGCAATGAGGACCCAACACAGCCAATAAATAAATAAATTTACTAAAGATAAAACCAATAAGGCCAATGTGTATACTCCTCATGCACTACACAGCTCTTGATGAGTACAAAGAAGTTTAAGATGAATTTCTGCCTCAAGAAGCCTAGATAGACCATTAACAGAATATTGAGTAGAGTTCCCTGTAACTAACACAACATTGTAAATCAATTATACTCCAATAAAATTTTAAAATAAAATAAAATAAAAGAAGCCTACGTAGAGTAGTTCATTCACTGAAGAAACAAATACTTAGAGCCTGCAGCCTTCAAAAAATGATGATCATTTAGGTACAAAACTAGAGGAAGTTGACCATGAGTTTAAGGCAAATTCAGAAAAAGAGAAAACAATTTGAATTGGAAATAAGGGACATTTATTTAGAGCCGTCTCTTCCTACCCCACACATATCCTATGTCCCCTCCGAGCTTCACCCAGGCCTGCCCTTCCAGAAGCCTGTGACTGGAGTTGTTGGGCAGTAGATGAAAGGGTGATTCTTTTTGCTTCTTTCAATGTTCCCAAATGCCACATATCACACTGGAATAACTTAATTTTTTTTTTCTGCTTCCCACAATAAGGAAATGCATGGTGAATTAAAGATGTTCATTCATACTCCAATTGAGTGGTGAGATCTATGTGCCTCCTCTGGAAGCTCTATGATAACTTTGACAAATAGAATATGGTATACATATGAATAGAATAATAGAATATAATACACACACACACAACACACACACACATGAGGGTGAGTCAAAAACTATCTGCACTCTGGCTGTAGAATTTTAATTAACTTTTAGAAAAGACAAATACATCATTTTTTGACATAAATCTCATTGCTTTTCAATACAATCCTCATAGGGCTGCTTTCAGGGGACCAAACAGATGAAAGTTCAATGGAGCAAGATCAGGACTATAGGGAGGATGCTTTAACATCTCAAAACAAAGTAATCCACAACAGACTTAGGTTTCGAAAAGTTTGTGCGACATGGGTACAGAAACAACTCACAGAAAAGCATAACCAGAAGCGTTTGGATATCTGCAAACAAAGTTTGGACCAATACTCTAAGGAAGGTGAAAGTTTCTTAAAGAGAATCATTACTGCTGACAAGACATGGATTCATCACTACGTGCCTGAAAGTAAACGGCAGAGTATGGAATAGAAACAGCCTCAATCGCCGACCAAGAAAAAGTTCAAAAGTCAACCATCAGCTGGAAAATTAATGTTTACAGTTTTCTGGGATTCTTAAGGGCCAGTATTGGAGCATTACCAGGAAAAAAGTTCAACAATCAACAGTGCTCGTTACAGTGAGATGCTTATTGAAGAGCTGAAGCCTAAACTTCAGATTAAACGCAGAGGACTGCTCTCCAAGGGTGTTGTGATCTTGCATGACAATGCACACCTGCACACTTCTGCCCACATTGTCTTCACTCTGCAAAAACTTTGTTTTGAGGTGTTAAAGCATCCTCCATTTAGTCCTGATCTTGCTCCATCAGACTTTCACCTGTTTGGTTCCCTGAAAGCAGCCCTACCAGGATGAAGATACACTTCTGATGAAGAAGTGAAGAGAGTGGTGCATTTGTGGCTCACAGCTCAGCCTAAAACATTTTTTAATGAGGGAATACAAAGGCTTGTCAATAGATAGACAAAGTTGAAAAGCAAAGAGATTATGTCAAAAAATGATGTATTTGTCTTTTCTAAAAGTTAATTAAAGTAAATTCTACAGCCAGAGTGTGGATAATTTTTGACTCTCTCGCAGAGTCTGTGTGTGTGTGTGTGGTGGAAGTGGTGCTTTGCCAGTTTCCAGACCCGGGCCTTGAGTAAGAAAGTGGCAACTTCCACTTCCTGTCTCTGGGAGCATTCTCTCTGGGAGCCCTGAGCTGACACTGGATAGGTTCCAGGTAGGTGCTCTGGTCCACGGTCCCCACTGAGCCAAGCCTTCCAGCCATCTCTTCTTAGACAGGAGATCAAGAAGTAAAGCCATCTTGGACCCTGCAGCCCAGCCCAGATGCCAGCTGAGTACCATCAAGTGACCTCAACTGATAGTACCTGGAGCCAATGAATCATCCAACTGAGCCCTGCCTGAAATTTGGACCCCAGAACATGGAACATATGATAAAAACGGATGTTGCTTGAAGCTACTGAGATTTGGGGTGGTTCAATACACAGATAACCTGAAAAGAAGGTTAAAAGCACGAATGTTAGGGGTGTTACATTTCCTCCCTCTATGGTGAAAACTTTTGTGTTTGCTTCTCTCCTTTGTGCCTGCGGTTAATCTCAAGCCACTCACATCATGGGACCTTTGCGGTGACTCATACTACAGCTAGAAGGCCACGTAGTGGGGCTTTTCTCTTTGAGGCACTTTTTTCCCCCTCAGAGACGCATCCCAGGGCCAAAAGGAACTCGTCCGCACAATGGTCCCTGTGCATCAGCGTGTGTGCGCGTGTCTGCTTCTTGTTCGGCTGAGCAATGAATGTTTCATCACCGGACTTTATCTTCTGTCCTCAATGGAACCTTTTTCTTTTTCTTTTTTTTTCTTTTGGTGAGGACTAGAGAAGCCATTTCAAGGCAAAGCCCTGTCTATTGCTTTTGTTTTTGCCCCCTTGTTTGGTTGGAGCCTTCAGCGTTCGGCGCCGGCGCTTCTCGCGGGGGTCGGCATTGTTCCTTCCTCCTGGGCCGGGCACGGCGCTCGGAAGGTCAGTTGGAAATGAAGCTTCTATTATCTGCGATCTGCCTCACCCTCTAAGCCGGTCCGTCCCTACACTAAGGCTCAGCCAAGCATGAAGAAAACTAATTGCCCCCACTCTCTGCTCTACTGCACACCAAACCCCTGCTCGTGCGTCCCCCAGATCTGCATCAGTCGGAGAAAACCCGGCCTCGCTGAGGCGGAGGGACCGGCGTTCCCAGGTCCGCTCTGCCCGGGATGCGAGCCCGCGGCAGCAGGGGACTCACCCGGACACTTGAGGAGGCTTCTCCTGGAGCTGCCTGGGCCGGGGAAGGGGCGGAGGGAGGACGAGAAAGCTGATGACTCTGCGTGTTCCCAGTAATTGCAGTGGGCATAGGAAAGGGGACTAGATTAATTTGCCTGATGAATTATGCATCACCTCTGCGTGCCGCCCTTCCAGCTTCAAAGCTTTATTATTCACGTTGCTTGAATCCGACCACCTCTCTCCTCGCCTGAATGCTACTGTCCAACAAGTATCAGGGAAGTCTTTGGCACTTGATCGCTATGACCACCTAACAGAGCTCTTCCGGGAAGTGAGCAGAATTAGTGAAATGTGATCTATGTGTAAAACAGACACCCACCTCCCCCCCCCCCCCCCCACACACACACCTGGAGTAATTCATCAATAACAAGCCCCAGATTTATGATCTGAGGGGAAACTCAGCTGTCTTTTGTAGTCTAGGACAAATTTAAAGACAGAAGTGGCAATTACTTTGTTAGTCGCGTTTTAAGTTAACACCACATGAAAGTCTCCTGTAATAAAGAAAAGCAACAAGGGATGCCACAGCAATGAGATTAACTTTACCTGGGGGTTTTCAAGGCTTGTGGATCACAGATTTGATCTCCTAATTTTTCATCTCTCTGCTCTGTCCAATCTTAGGCTTAACCAGGGCCCCTTTTTGATTCCTCCTGAGTGGATAGTGGAAACTGGCTTTTCATGAAGGATCCTAGCACCTCCTAAATGGTGCAGTCTGCCTTGCTGCGCATCTCTCCGGGTCAAGACAGAAAACTCTTTGTGTTACTAAACAGTAACACAAAGTAAAATAAAGGCAACACTTCCTGTGTGAACTGAAGTTGGTGTTGCTGAACTGGGTGGGGCCCATTTTTTTACCAAGCTTTTTCTGTCAAACTTGGTCTGAGGGGCAAAGCTAACAAGGGAAACAAATTTAGTTAATGAAACAAGACTATGTTATAAAAAAATTTGTTTTTGGTAACAGCTTTATTGAGATGTAATTCACATACCATACCACTCACCCACTGAAAGTATACAATTCAATGGTTTTTAGTATGTTCATAGAGTTGTGCAACCATCACTATAATAAATTTTAGATGATTTTCATCATCTGCAAAAGAAACCCCATATGCTTTAGCTATGACTCAGCCAGTCCCCCCAACTCAAGGTAACCACCAATCTGCTTTCTGTGTCTATAGATTTGGCAGTTCTGGTCATTTCATGTAAAAGGTATCATAGGATATGTGGCTTTTGTGTTTGATTTCTTTTACTTAGCATGTTTTCAAGGTTCATCCATGCTATAGCATGAATCAGTACTTCACTCCTTTTTTTAAAAATAAATTTATTTATTTATTTATTGGTTGCTTTGGGTCTTTGTTGCTATGTGAGGGCTTCTCAGTGCAGTGGCTTCTTTTGTTGCAGAGCACAGGCTCTAGGCTTGTGGGCTTCAGTAGTTGTGGCATACGGGCTTAGTAGTTGTAGCTCACTGGCTGTAGAGAGCGGGCTCAGTAGTTGTGGCGCACGGGCTTATTTGCTCCATGGCATGTGGGATCTTCCCGGACCAGGGATCGAACCCATGTTCCCTGCATTGGCCGGCAGGTTCTTAACCACTGTGCCACCAGGGAAGTCCAGTACTTTTTTTCTTTATATGGCCAAATAACATTCCATTTTCTGGATATGCCATATTTTTTAAAAACTATTCATCAATTGGTGGAGCAATATGATGATTTTGCAATCTTTTATTTGGAGTTTTTCTGTTTTCTGTCTTTATGGAAAGAATCTCATCTCAAGTTGACAAGAAAGTTTTTGGGTAATGCACTACACCAAAAGAAGACCAATGGAAAGATCTAAGCTAGAAATAGACTTTAGTTTCTTCCAATCTGGGGTTAGAGCAAATCGTGAGGTCCTAATGCAGCTTTCATAGCATTCAGAAGCAGCTTTGCAAAATGAGTCCATTTTCTACGTACTAATAAAAAAGTGTTCTGCATCTTTTCGAAATAGCAAGAATGCTATTTAACAAACATATATTGAGGAACTCAGAGTTGCTGACCTCCAGGACTTGAAAGTCTAATGAAAAAACAACAGTCACAGATGATAGACGAAAACAAATGACAAATAGTGGTCGAAACAACACATGATGGTGCAAAACGGTCTTTTCTGATGGGCAGGTTGAGGGCCAGGTAAGCCAGAAGGGTAAACTAGCCAGGTAAAACAGAAGCCTGGCCAGAGTCAGAATTGCCTCTGTCCTACCAAGACTGAGCTTTCAAACCAACATCTCAATAACGCTTCTTTTCCACAGAGGAAGAAGCTGCCTCTTCAACATTGGCTTTCCATCTGTGGTCTGTGCCCCTGTGGACTAAGGACTTTTTGAATCACCCTGTCTGTGGGACTCTTTCCCTGGCTGCAGGTAAAATGAGGAGTTGGAGTTGATATTCTTTTTTTTTCATTAATTAATTTATTTATTGCTGCATTGGGTCTTTGTTGCTGCACTCGGGCTTTCTCTAGTTGCAGTGAGCGGGGGCATCTCTTCGTGGCAGTGCGCGAGGGGTCCTCATTGCGGTGGCTTCTCTTGTTTCACAGCATGGGCTCTAGGCTCGCAGGCTTCTGTAGTTGTGGCATGTAGGCTCAGTAGTTGTGGCTCATGGGCTCTACAGCACTGGCTCAATAGTTGTGGCACACGGGCTTAGTTGCTCCATGGCATGTCGGATCTTCCTGGACCAGGGATTGAACCTGTGTCCCCTGCATTGGAAGGCAGACTCTCAACCACTGTGCCACCAGGGAAGTCTCTGGAGTTGATATTCTGCAACATCTCCCAAGAAGCAGAGGGAAGAATGGGGAGACTTCAATGCCTGGCTTTGAATCCATTTAGGATGGAGTTAGCTATGGGGTCTTGGGCAGGTCTTCTCTCTTCCAAAGGATAGTTCTCTCATCAGTGAAGTGGGATTAGAATACAGTTTACCCCTGGACACAGTGGAAGGATAGAATGAGGTAAAGTTCACCAGGTACCTTTCATTAGCAGACAATAAATAAAGGCCTTAAGGCTCTACTAATGTCATCGATCTTGTGTGACGATGGGTCAGCTACTCAGGCAATAGAGTATTTACTGAGTACTTCCTAAATGCCCCCAAACATGCGAGAATAAAGAATGAGGTGAGGACTCTGCCCTAGGCTATATGAAACATATAGTCACCAGGACAAAATATTATTCCTTCAGCTGGAAGGGACGGCTGTCATCTCCCACTCCCAGTAGCCAGTGACTTGCTCCTCTTCCAGTGTTCTCAGCACTTTCTCCTTTGGGTTTGAAGTATTAGGTCAAGAGTTTTGTCTTCTCCGCCAGACTGTGATGTACCTGAGGGTGGGGACCATGTTCTTCTACATTTAGATTCTGAGGTTATCAGGGAGTTCCCTCTGAAACCACCCTGCTCCTCTAGTTATCTTTCCTTTTTCTTTCTCTCTGTAGCTATTTGTGATTTTATAGTTAGAATTTCATTTTTTTTAAAGCCTCTTTAGCCATATTTCCTTGCAAAGCATAGTTCTACAGCCATGGCTATCTTTCCTCAGAACGTTCAGATGTTTAATTTCCTAAAGTCTAAGGCATTGCTTAAGTTGAAATGATTGACATGATGCGGCATTTCCTCACCACAAGTGATTTTTTTCCCTCTCGCTGATTAGCAAACTCAAAATAGTAATTACATTCATTGCTCCCTCTACTTTGGGAACCAAATAGTCTTCAGAAAGGCAAGTCAAGTGTTTCTTTAGTAGCATAATTCTCCCCACTGAGCTCTAGGTAACTGAGTCCCTGTTGCTTCCCCGTCTTGCCCAGGGGCCAGGAAATCTTGTGCAACAGATGGCCTCTGACCTGCCCAGTTGAGCACCTCCATCTCTAGGTCAGGCTCAGCTCTCTTCAGAAAATGACAGAAAGTTGGAGCAATGAAACTCTACCTTTAACCTGGAATAGGTAGGCGAGTTTATGGATACATGAGTGTGTCTAAAAACATAATGGACTGAAAGGATCCTGAGTGGCTCACAGGATCAAAGGAGGAATGAATTCAGATCTTGGGAAGGGCAAGAGCCAGGGTAAGGACTTCAGGAGACTTCAGCGGCAGGCTCTGGGAAGCACCTCTCTAGGGGCCGCCATTAGGTTAACTCCACTCCAATACTCTAGCCGCTGGGTATATAAAACAGTTCAAGTTTCAAATTCCAGAAAAGAGACCAGTTGGCCCTGCTTGGGTCAGGGGTCTATCCTTTAAAGAGTCCTCCTCACATAGCACAGATATAGTCACTGATTGCCCACTACACATCAATGTTTGTTTGGGCACATTCCTAGAGAAGGGAGATTTGTTGTAAACTGGGAACCCATCACCCTAGTTGGTATCTGCCAAAGTGGGTGATTGCCTCTTTGCCCTGAACTGGTCAGCAGCAAGCCAGGCAAGGGAAAATTCTACTCAAGATTCTCTCTAAGGCAATCACTCTTTCATCTGCTAGAAAGTTCCAAGATCAAAGGGGAAAAAAAATCACCAACCTGTAATTTTCTGGTATTTATGATGCTATCTTCTTTTACATGCTTACCTAGCATTTTAAGTTCTGTTATTTAACAGGCTAGAAATTCATGAGGCCAAATATTTATTGCAATACGCAAATTTTATGTACCTAAACTGTGCAGCTGGGAATAGGCATTTTCTTAAAACATAGTGCAGCCCTCAAGGAAAAGACTCTAAATCAGAAACCCCCAGGGATTTTTAACCAACAGAAGACTTCAGGAAGGACTCATCCCTGGAGGCACTGTAGGATGGGGGCAGGGGAAGGCTCTTTTTCATTTATGTCTTCGCTGACTATTGAGTGAGCACTTTCTCTGTGTCAGCACTGTGCTAGGCACCTGGGATACCAAAGTGATCCAGACAGATATGTTTTCTGGCCCTAGAGAGCTTATGGTGCACTATTAGACTAGCGATAACACTCATCAGGCTCCAATGGGGATGTACCAGGTGTGTAGAATTGCATAGCAAGGTGACCTCACCTAGCCAGGGAGTTTTGTTCAAGAGGGGCTTGAGGCCATGTGGAGTGCAGGGGAAGAGTGTTCCAGGCAGAAAGACCTGCATGTGCAAAAGCTCTGAGTTAAGAGTGAGCACGATGGGTCCGAGAAGCTCTGTGAATCTAGAGTTGCTGAAGTGTAGACAAGCAGGTGGCAGTTTGGCCAAATGAGGCAGGAACCAGCTCAGGGGCAGTTAGGGTTACAGCTTTATCCTGGAGACAGTGGCGGTGGTGGTGGTGGGAGGTCACTGAAGCTTTTAAGCACGGGGCTACCTTTTGGATGTCGTGAGGAGAAGGGTTCGTGTTGGACCGCCCTGGAGGCCAGGCACATAGGAACCTGGCAAAGAAGACTCATAAAGACCTAATGGGCCCTTTCCAGAAAGCTCTTCTGAGAGCTGGCACTTACCTCCCTGAGATGTAGGAGAGGTTCTCTGAGAGCCAGGGCCAAGTACTGGAGACCCTGGAGCAGGCTGGGGAGGCCAAGGCCAAGGAAGGGCTGAGAGAAGGGTTCAAGGATTTCCTCACAGCCACTGTGAGACTCTGTCTGCTGACAGGACAGACCAACAGAACCTCAGGCCAGCCGCTCTCTTTTTAAGTGCCTTTGTAAACCACACTGCCGGCCTAGAGCGTCTGGCCTCTTCAGCTCAGGAAGAGAGGCTCCCAACACGGAGAGACATGCCAGGCCCTGGTTCAGAACCTTGTGCTGTTTGGAGCCCAGGATGGGCACAGCCTCTCCCCAGCATCTGTCCATCACTGTGGGGGGAGGGTCGACAGCTGGTCTTCCCATCTTCTCCTCTGAAATTCTTCTTTTATTTTTTTTTTAGTTTTTTGCCTTGGTTATACCAAAGTGTGACTGACTAATTCTCCAGTTTGCTTCCACCAATTTCTCTGAAGGGAGTGGTTCTTTGCCTGAAATGGCCAGATTGACTTGTTGTCTTGTCACTTATTTAATATTTATTAAGCACATATGTGTAAAGCCCCATGTAAGACATTTAAGGGAGTAACTGATACAAATCTTGGCTTCAAGGAAACTGCAGTCATGTGTGAGAAATAAGATACATTGATTCAGCATCTATTTACTGAGGACCACATGGCAGGCTCTGTGCTAGGTTCCCAAGACACAGCAATGAATGGCCACCCTCAAGGAGCTCCCATGAAACACCCTCAAGGAGCTCCCATGAAAACACAGAAGTGCTTACCAACTTCTGAAAGTGTTATTATTTTAAAGGTCAGCACCTTGGTTCCTTGGAGAACGAGAGAGAGAGAGAGAGGTTTCCTTGCCAGGTGAACACACTGACTGGTGTGCAGAATGGAAGCTGAGTCTCCAGAGCTTTGGCTATCAGATGCCAGGGCTTTTGGGGAAGAGGCAGCTACATGACAGGAGGAAGAATCTAGGTCCCAGTCTTCCGGGCACCAGGAACTGAAGGGGTGGTGCCGCAGGAAAGCCAAGATGCTCAGTTCAGGGCCGGGAGGAGGTGGTATCAGAAGAGACTCTACAATGGAGGCAACACCTGGATGTGAATTAGCTGGGCCGTCTGGCTGGAGAATATCCCAGGCAGAGAGAACAGAATGTCCACAAATAGAGGACAGGCTAAAGAAAATGTGAAGTGTTGGCCTATGATGAAATTGCACAAAATAATGAAAAACCAATCTCTAGATCTATATATATCAACAGGGGCAGATCTCAGAAAACAATGCTGTGTTGGAAAGGCAATATGTGTAATACACATATCTATATAGATATAGATGGATAGATATGTAAATGGAGATATAAACCTAGAAGGAAAACACATCAAACTCATCAGAGAGATTGCCTCTGGGGAGTGGAGAAAAGGTTGAGGATGGAGGTGAAGAGGTCTTCAGCTTTATCTGTAGTGTTCCAATTTCTCAAAAAGAGAATATATTCACTCATTATTTTGGGAATTCAAAATCTACACTACAGGTGGAAATTGGTCAGTGCTCTAGACAGACAGAGATGGAGTCCATGGGATATGAAGGGTGAGAGAGAACACTTGAACTGGGAGGGGCAGAGGAAACTTCATGAAGGAGGCAGCCCTTGGTTGAAGGACGGGCAGATCTGGCCTTGCAGAGGTGGCATGGGCAGAGGGAAAGGCACAGGGATAGGAAAGTGCAAGATGGATACTGGGACGAGCTATAGTTTGCCTGGAATGAGTGCATGACTGGGAAGATTAGGACTCAGGGGGAAAAACTGGCTTAGGACCTAGTCATTGGGGGCCTGGTTTTGGGCTTTGGGGGCTTTGGAGCAGATGAGGGGCTCAGTAGGGCTGGTAGCCACAGGTAATGCAGGGGCCAGGAGTCAGGTCAGGAGGCTATTACAGTGGCCCAGGGGGCCATGTAGGCAGAAGGGACCCAAGTGTAAGGCCCTGTGGGCACAGATTGCTGGGGTATAGATGTAACCTTCGGTGGATCATACAGTTCAAACCTTTTAAACCCTCGACCCCGCTTCTTAGAAAGGTGGTCATCTCCAGCCTTAAACATTGTGGAGCAAAAAAATCAAACCAAACCAAACCAAACCAAAACACAAAACCAAAGCCAAAACACTGCGGGGCAAGGCAAGCTCTGAAGAATGATATTCTTTAAACTGATGCTCTCAAGGAAAGCCTTCATTTCCTGGAGAAATTTTTTATTAATTTAAGCACCATGGCTTTCTGCTAACACTAAGAAGAGATTATAATATTCCAGTGGGACTTCCTTTGCTTAACATGAAAATAAACCTGACAGAAGGATTACAAAACTAAACACGAAATATTACAAGAAACACTAATTACTTCCCATTCTTTCTTCTCACTCACTAAAACAACTATTTAGACAAACAAAGAAGTGGAGAGGAGGGAGCAGAACTGAAGGGTGGAAGCCTCTGCTAATCCCTGCTGCTTTGATAAATCTGCAAGAGGATCATTTGACATCTGAGAAGTGGGCGGTGTCTTTCAAGGAACGCTTTGCATGGGGTGACCGCAGGTAACTCTGATTTACCTTTTGAATCAAACAGCTTTGGGCTGAACGTATAATTTGTCCTCTGCGAAGCCACCTTGGACCCCTCCCCTCTCTTTCTCTGGCTGTGGTAATTACCCCTCCTCAGGCCCGAAGCCCCTGCTCTGTGAGAACACCTGGGCAGAGATGGCTGTCTGCAGAGGGTAAGCTCATCCAGACCCCAGGGAAAATGTATTTGGGGCCCATCTTGACCAGCCTAGTGCCTCTGCTTGTAAGAACTTCCTGAATGAGAAGCCGATTTGGGGAAAAAGGGAAAGGGACAGAATAAGAAGAGGAAGAGAGAAAAGATGGGTGGTCAGGGCGGCTTTTCATAGTTGAAACACTGTATTCTAGTCTGTATAAAGCTGTCCACCCAAAAAACTGTCCCTTTTTGATCTGTTTCTGCAAAAATGTTTCATCCCCGATGTTTGTATTCTGGACCCTGGATTTTACTGCAATAGTTAATTGCCATTCTCTCACCCCACCTTCCATCAGATTCTTCGCTTCAGCAACCTTTGGAAGGGTCCTTATAATGAAGGATTTCTTACTAAAATCTCAAGAAGGCCTGCGAGTGCAGCATGAAATGAAAAAGATGCAGTTTCTGAACAATCAGCCAGACAAGTGCCCACTTATGTTGGTTGTATATGTACCTAATGATGGATTATTGGGTTCTCTGGTGTTTCACCCCCACCCCCTCCAACCATCACAACTTTCTCTCTGTGTGTGTGTGTGTGTGTGTGTGTGTGTGTGTGTGGAGCGCCCAATTTCATCATTGTCCCAGCTGGTTTTGCCTCAGTGGTCATCTTGCTCCTCTAGCCTATGTTATCTGTCTCATCTGATCGATACCGAGTGGTTTCTTGGTCTAAGGGCTGATGTAGTAATTGAAGGGGATTCCCAATCCCTCCACGCACGTTCTTATCCTATTTAATGTTACAGCCTAAATCCTGTGAATCCTGGGAGCATGGCTCTCTGCCAGTTCGGCCTCTACCTGTGTGTACCTGAAATGCCTTCTTAGAGCTGTGTGTTAGACCACGTGGGCTTTCTGGTGGAAAGAGGATTGTTTCCAGTCTGAGTGTCACCTGAAACAGTTTCCCTCTTTTCCATAAAAGCTTTTCTTTCATTTTAGTTTTTGGCTGCACTATTATTTGCCCATCTTGGATACAGTTACTTGCTGTTTTGTTTGAGCATTTTATGTTTACCTTGTTTGCTGCTACAAATATTTCTCAAATATATATGTATTTCTCTAGTTAGGCAAGCAAGTAAAGTAACCTGGAAACCTAAAACAAAATGTGTGTTTAAGCTTTTCACCACCAAAAAACAAACAAACAAAAGCAAACAACAAACAAACATTATTAGTTTCTGGAAGAATTATATCCAAGTTTACCAAGAGTAACTATTGATTCACAAAATGCTCATTTTCAGGAACTCAATTCTGGAAAAAAAAAATGGTTGGAAGGAAATAAGGGAAATAAGCAAGAAAAAAAAAGAGATTTGGATCACCAGAATTGGATTAGTAAGATTCCACTTAGAAATTAATGCCCTGTTTGCTAATAAGACTCTACAGTATATATGCCTATCCTGTTTGTTTTAAACTGAAGATGGGTCTCTATGGGAGCCCTGGGGTGCATTGTAAGTTTATTTGGGTGAATATAGTTAAGACTTACAGGCAGCAAATAAGAATGAAAACTCTGCAAGGTGAGGGCAGCCCCAAAGTTTCCCTGACCCCACATGTGTACAGCCCAGCACTGAGGGAACTTATGGAAGAAAGTGCCTATTATGGACTGAATTGTCTAACCCCCAGAATTCATATATTGAAGCCCTAAAACCCAACTATCTATTTGGAGATAGAGCCTGTAAAGAGGTAATTGAGGTTAGATCATATGGGTGGGGTCCTTAACCAGTAGGACTGATGTGCTTCCAGTAGGAAGAGACACTAGGGATGTCCTTACACAAAGGCCAGGTGAGGACACAGCCAGAAGGCAGCCATCTACAAGACAAAGAGAGAGCCCCAGGAGAAACCAAACCTGCCGACACCTTAATCTTGGACTTCCAGCCTCCAGAAAGGTGAGCAAATAAATTTCTGCTGTTTAAGCCACCCAGCCTGTGGTATTTTGTTAGGGCAGCCCTAGCAGACTAACCCCGTGGCAAACAATTTTCTCCATCTTACAGACAACTAAGAAGGGCAGGGCTGCTGGTGGATTGCATGTTGATCACAGTTTCTCCCATCTTCTAGAAGGAGGAAAAATTAGATCTTGCAGTTTTCTATTATGCAGAGCTGTCCAAAGATCTAATGACCTGTGGAAACGGTGAGCTTTCTGCCCCTAAAGTAGGCGTCTGCTTGATAGAGATTTTGCAGCTGGACTCTAAGCGTCAACCAAGGGAGTCTCAGTGAGGAAAGTACATTCTCCCCCAGGGGCTTGTTTGGAAATGTGGGTGAGGGACAGTGGTTGTTACCGTGACCAGGTAGATAAAACCTGTCCAGATAACCAAATTTCTTTTAAGTTCTACTCTAATATGGCAAGTTCAAAGGTCCATGACTTTTCTTTTTTAAAGGACTTTGAAAAGATACAGTTACTCCCGAACGAGAGCACAGAACTACAGATGGGGTCACTCAGGGGCTGTGACACGTAATGGCTTCATATCTGGTCCTTTAAAACAATGTCCCCAAACTTGCTGGATGAAAAAATAATTCCTGTAGTGCTTGTTAAAAAGACAAGTTCCAACAGACTCATAGACTTAGAGAATGAATTTATGGTTACCAGGGGAGAAGGGGGAGGGGGAGGGGAAGAGATAGGGAGTCTGGGATTGACACACTGGCATCTTTAAAATGGATAACCAACACCGACCTACTGTATAGCACAGGGAACTCTGCTCAATATTATGTAAGAATCTAAATGGAAAAAAAATGGAAAAAGAATAGATACATGTATAGGTATAAGCGAATCACCTTGTGGTACACCTGAAACTAACACGGCATTGTTAATCAACTATACTCTAATATAAAATAAAAAGTAAAAGCAAAACAAACAACAAACAAAAAACAAAGACAAGTCTCAGGTCCCACCTCAGATTGCTTGAATCAGACTTTCCAAGGGAGAGCTTGAAAAGTTCTGTGTCAGTTTCTGAACCCTGGCTGCATGCCTGAATCACCCAGGGAATTCAGTGACGTCTGATGCCTGGGCCTTACCCCAGAGACTCTGCTGTAGCTGTTCTGGGCTGGGGGCTGGATTTCTTAAATCTCTCCAGGGGATGCTTCTGTGTAGTCAGGGCTGAGGACCACGATGTTGTGTCAGAGCCCCACGTGATTCTTCTCCTGAATCATAATGGCTACTGTGCTTTGAAGAGTTGTGTTCCCTGATGGCCTGATTGGTTGCTGGCACAGGCAGGTGTGAGCTGGGTGTGGGATTAGGGAGTGCATCCCTACTGGAGGATCAGGAATATTTGGGCCTCAGTTTGATTGGTAACAGGAATCTAAAGTCATTTCCATGGCTTTGCTAGCATTGATTAGAGTGACCAATGTTATATTGAGATTGGGGTGGCTGGGGTGGAGTGTGGGGTGAGGGAAACTAAGATCCCGTAAGCCTTGTGGCACGGCTGAAAAAAAAGAAAGAGCAGTGAAAAGATAAAGAAAAGAAACCCAGAAGGGATTTCACAATGAACTGTGAACTTGAAGACATAGCAATAGAAAGTATTCAAAATGAAACAGAGAGAGAGAAAAGACTGAAAAGAAAAGAACAGCATATTGAGTTGTGGGTCAAAGTCAAGCGGCCTGGTATTTGTGGAATTAGAGTCCCAGAAAAGAAAAAAAGGTTGCGGGTGTCATAAAAATAGTTGAAGAAATAAAGAATAAAAAATTTCCAAATCTGACAAAAACTATAAACCTGCAGTTCAAGCTGTTTACACATGGAGTACAGGGCAAAGATGAAGATTTTGGACTTGGGAATAGTCAGATTTAGGTTCCCACCATGCTTGCAATGTCCTGTCTATGTGACTTAGATGGTTTACTTAAGCTGTCTAAATTCAGTTTCCTCATCTACAAAGTAGAGAGAAAAATTGCACATAAATATTCATTGTTTTATGGTTGTTAATAGAAAAATATTGCCAAGAACTTAAATGTTTATCTATAAGGCATGAATAAGTTAACTGTGGTACGGCTTTAGTGTGGAATATTATACTGATGACAAAAAAATGGATGTCTATATGAATTGCTATGGAAAGTTCCCGAGAATACTGCTATATGAAAAAGCAGATCATGTGATATGATTTCACTTAGGTATTCAAAAACTGTGTATAGATAGACAGGTATCTGTGTCTATTTATAATTAATAAAAATACATGAAAGGCGACTGGAAGAATGTTCATCAAATTCCCTCTGAGAGAGAAGGAGTCATGAGAGACAGCAAAAAACCTCCTTCATATTTATCTGCATAAACCACTGCAATGCCTGAATTTTTTTTCACAGTGACTGTGAAATGATTTTTGAAAGAGGGAGAATAGAAGCAATATGATTTCAGGAATTTGCCCTAGGCTACCCATGCTGATGGAGGATGAATGAGATGCTGGAAGATCACGTGAACTGATGCCAGTGTCAATTTAAAGAAATCACACCCCTCCTGAAAATGCTTCTGTGGCTCTGCTACCTGGGAAATAAAATTCAACCCCTGAGCGGGGCTCATAGGAGCCCCTATGATCTGGCCCTGTCTGATTTTTCTGGCTTTATCTCCCGCAACACACATCAGAGAGCTCTTCCCCCTCTTGCACCATGGCCAACTCTTAGTCATTCTTCTGTACTTGGACTATTTACTACGTTCATTACTTCTCTGCTCTCTCCCTCCCTACCCTGGAAGACTGACTTACCCCTATCTCTTATCTACATATACTTCCACACTGGCATTTATTAAAATGTAATGCTGCTGTGTAATCATGTGTGGATTTAGGGGGAAAGTGCTGGTAAAATTCATTTTTGAGATCTCAGTGCCTAGTACAGGGCCTGGTCTATGGCAGGTGCTGAAAAAATAATCCATTTATTGAATGAATGAATGAATAGACAGAGACTTCAACTCTATGTACATCTATTAGAAATAGGATTCATAACAGACGTCTTACTGTATTGGAAATACAGAGAACTTTTTAGTTGTTTTAATGATTTCATCTCTGAGAATAAAGAAAGCAACAAGAAGAACTTTTGGTCTGGATTCAGTTCTGACATGGAAGTTGTATGAGTTTGCTAGGGCTACCATAACGAAGTACCACAGACTGGGTGGCTTAAACAATGGAAATTCATTTTCTCACAGTTCTGGAGGCTAGAAGTCCAAGATCAAGGTGTCAGCAGGTTTTGTTTCCTCTAAGGCCTCTCTTCTTGGCTTGCATGGTTCCCTTCTCACGGTGTCCTCATATAGTCTTTTCTCTGTGGACATGCATTCCTGGTGTCTTTTTTTGTGTGTCCAAATTTCCTCTTCTTATAAGAACGCCAGTCAGATTGGATTAGGGCCCACCCTAATAGCCTGATTTTAACTTAATCACCTCTTTAAAGGCCTTATCTCCAAATACAGTCACATTCTGAAGTACGAGGGGCTAGGACATCAAGCTATGAATTTTGAGGGGACACAGTTCAGCCTGTAAGAGAACTGGTGGAAACCTCAGAAGAAAATGGTTGTGTCGTTTTGAAGTTGGTAATATTAACAGACAGTATCACAGGTGTTAAATGGGTAAAACTGTAAGAAGACGTATTTAAGACAAAGACAATTCAAATAAAATCACACAGCTAGAAACTCTACACAGGAAAATGCCGTTGAACAATTTCATAGGCTGAAACATAAGGTAGTGACACCACCATCATCTTTTCAAGAGAAGGATTTTTGCATTGAATGGGAATCACTTTAAATGACTTTGCAAGCCCCTGCCAATTCTCAGGTTTTTAATTCTACATGACCCAGTTCCCAGACTGCAAGACAGGGAGATAAATAAAATTCAAATCCAATCTCTCCTCAATGAAATAGGAAGTGCAAAAGAAGCTCTCTGAAAACTAGAAGGAAATGTGGGCAATACCGAAGGGGACCACCCATGGCAAGTGGTGAAGTGGGCTTACTTTGACTCGTGGCACTCTCCTGGAAATATTGCTAGCTCCTGTGGTCATACCCATGACAAGAGAAAGCTGGTTGCAGATTTTTGGTGTCTTTGTTCTTGTGCCAGTGAGGACTGAGCCCTTACTGAGCTCTTTTTCTGTTGCTTCTGCGTCGCCTGGTTAAGGTGATCCTTGGAGGCATGTGCTTTCTGACTATCTGAAGAGGGACACCCTTGCTTGTTCCTATTCAGAGCCATAATGTGAATTGGGATGAAATATCGGCTGCCCATCACGCTTAGTCTATCTGTGTTAAGAATCTGTTCTTTGAAAGGAATATTGGAACTGTTGGGATACAGTCTGCAGTAACCAGGGCTGCTTTATTATACAATCCATGCTGGTTTCCCACCCCACCTTTTTTTTTTATTGAACTGGTTACTCAGTCATACTAAACATAGAATAAAGTGAAATAAATAAATATATAAAACTCGGAGTGCACTGAGTCTTTTCACCGTCAAGCTGGCTCAAATGTTCTCAAAGTTTATCAGAGAGCTTGGTTGCCCTGGTGAAAATAGCATTGTGCAGTGAAACAGAAAATAAGATGTCATGGCAAACTAAACATCTTCACTTGCTGGACAAATATCTAAGTTGACTGGACCATAGAGAGGGGCCTGGGGAATGACCAGAGAGAGGATGCCCAGGTTCCTCACCCCATGTTTTGGGCCTCACTGGGGTTTGGGTGAGCAGTGGGTGAAATTCATTGACATGACACCTGTTAAAGCTTCTGCCAACTTCTGGCTGACTGAAGTCTACACTTAGGCAGCTCCTTTGTATGTTGTGAAAGTAAAGATGGTTAGTATGCCGTGACAGCTTATTTTCTGTCCTACTGCACAGTGTTATTTTAACCGAGGAGGCTTACTTCCTCCCTGATAAACTCACTGGGACTTGATATCTGCACATGAATCCCATTGAAATGAATGGGTATTAAAATAACTGTGTGTGTGTGTGTGTGTGTGTGTGTAGAAAAGAGAGGATGAGAAGCAGAGGGGAGAGGATAAAAAAGACAGATAGATCCACATTCACTTATTAACTTGTTAATTAATCTGTGTAACCCCCCCCCCCACTAAGAGTGGGGATAACAACTAATCTCAGGAGGGGTCTTATGTGGATTAAATAAAGTACCTTGATCATACTGAGTACCCCATAAACAAAAACAAATGAGTACCTGGCCATATGAAGCACTCCATAAATGTTAACTATTATTTCTTTTTTTTTAAATAAAAGTGTAAGGAGGAAAAGAAGGAAAACAGAAGAGAAAGAATTAAAATTGAAGAACACATTGGAGACCAAGGAGAAAAGATAATCTTATTTCTTTACAAAGATTATATCCTTGAAGTCAAATTCATTCATTCATTCAGGAAACAAGGACGGACACCTGTGAAACACTAACAAAAGTACATAATGCAGGAAGGTAGCATGCATGGTCAATGTTGCACTGATATCCCCTCAAGTCCTTTACCATTCTCCTGCCTGCTAGTTCCTTGGAAGCTTTCCTCCCCAACAGCTAGAACTTGTGCCTCTTTGTGAGAAGGCTTTCCTCAGGCTGCTTAAAATATGTTTTGTCTGAGGCCATAGAGAACCCATTGTGTCTGAGGATTTTCACCTCCTTGAGAGTAGCCCTTGACTAAGGGGTGACACCCTTGGTTACCTGCCATCTTTTTCTTGGTTCACTTTCCCCATCCCCTTCCTAGTTTCTCCTGACGACATATCCTAATGAATCACTTTGTTAGGGAACTGTTGACTGAAACTCAAGCATGAAAATAACTGCTTGGGACTTCCCTGGTGGTGCAGTGGTTAAGAATCCGCCTGACAATGCAGGGGACATGGGTTTGATCCCTGGTCCAGAAAGATCCCACATGCTGTAGAGCAACTAAGTCTGTGTGCTGCAACTACTGAGCCCACATGCTGCAACTACTGAAGCCCATGTGCCTAAAGCCTGTGCTTTGCAACAAGAGAAGCCACCACAATGAGAAGCCTGCATACTGCAATGAAGAGTAGCCCCTGCTCCCTGCAACTAGAGAAAGCCCGTGCACAACAATGAAGACCTAAAAAATAATAAATAAATAAATAAATAAATAAGTAAATAAGTAAATAAATAAATACACAAAGTTCTTTAAAAAAAAAAAAGAAAGAAAATAACTGCTTGCATGAGTTGTCTCCCAGTAGGAGGTCCCAATAAGGAACATGATGCTGTCGTGAAAATTAACCTGGAGAATTTGGTAGGGGCCAAATGGAGGGAGGAGATGCCAGCCCATAATATGTCCTGCCAACCTCCCAGAAACCCTCACACTGAAATCCATCTTGGCTGAGAGATGTGTGTACCACCAGGAAGGACCCTGAGTCAGACCAAATACAGGCACAAGCAAGATGACTGGCCAGAGACAACCTGGAAAGCTAATCCCATCACCATAAAACCTGGGACCGTGAGCCAGACTGGCAGAGCAGTTCTCCTGAGTTCCCTTACCCTGCTGTTCTCTGCTTGAGCACCCCTTTCCAATAAAGCCTTTTGCTTTGTTAGTACGTGTGTCTCCTTGGACAATTCATTTCCAAGTGTTAGACAAGAGCCCACTCTCAGGCCCTTGGAAGGGTCCCCCTTCCAGTAACAACTTCAGCATGAATTCTTATCTCAGACTCTGTTTCTCGGAAATCTAGTGTAAGACAAGGGTGTCCCCAACTTATAATTAGTTGTTTTCCAAGAAAAGTTTTGCAAATCAGTTTGGAAATCAACAAATATTCTTGTGTAGAAAATGTATTAGAAATGTTGTTAGAATCCACAAAGCTTATCTAACCCATCATGTATTTAAAATACTGAGCATTTGCAGCAAAACACTGTACAGAACTTTACTGTTGCTATACTTGCAACAAAATTAACAGGGTGACAATGTAAAATGACAGCAATGACAACAAAAAGCAGAGTTTTCCCTGAGCTTCTGTAAGGACTTAGGCCTGGGCAAATTTCTAGGGATTTCCAGGAGTATGAGGAGTTGCTAAAACAGGTTCTTTTTTGTCTAGTTTTTCTTTCCTTCTCTTCATACAAATGCACCACAGATAAGCACCACTGTTCCCTTTCAAAGCAATGCAGCGCCTTGTATGGTACTGGCACAAAAACAGAAATATAGATCACTGGTACAAGATAGAAAGCCCAGAGATAAACCCACACACATACGGTCATCAAATTTACAACAAAGGAGACAAGAACATACAATGGAGAAAAGACAGCCTCTTCAATGAGTAGTGCTGGGAAAACTGGACAGCTACATATAAAAGAATGAAATTAGAACACTACCTAACACCATACACAAAAATAAACTCAAAATGGATTAAAGACTTAAATGTAAGACCGGGCACTATAAAACTCTTAGAGGAAAACATAGGCAGGATGCTCTATGACATAAACCATAGCAAGATCCTTTTTGACCGGCCTCCCATAATAATGGAAATAAAAACAAAAATAAACAAATGGGACCTAATGAAACTTAAAAGCTTTTGCACAGCAAAGGAAACCATAAACAAGACAAAAAGACAACTCTCAGGGCTTCCTAGGTGGTGCAGTGGTTGAGAATCCACCTGCCAATGCGGGGGACACGTGTTCAATCCCTGCCCCAGGAAGATACCACAAGCCGCGGAGCAACTAAGCCCATGCACCACAACTATGGAGCCTGCGCTTTAGAGCCTGTGAGCCACAACTATTGAGTCCATGTGCCGCAACTACTGAAGCCCATGTGCCTAGAGCCCGTGTTCCACAACAAGAGAAACCACGGCAATGAGGAGCCCATGCACCACGACAAAGAGTAGCCTCCACTCACCGCAACTAAAAAGAAAGCCCGCGCACAGCAAAAAAGACCCAACATAGCCAATAAAATAAATAAATAAATTTATAAAAAAAAAAAGACAACCCTCAGAGTGGGAGAAAATATTTGTAAATGAAGCAACTGACAAAGGATTAATCTCTAAAATACACAGGCAGTTCATGCAGCTCAATACCAAAAAAACAAACAACCCAATTCAAGAATGGGCAGAAGACCTAAATAGACATTTCTCCAAGGAAGACATACAGATTGCCAACAAGCAAATGAAAAGATGCTCAACATCACTAATCATTAGAGAAATGCAAATCAAAACCACAATGAGGTATCACCTCACACCTGTCAGAATGGCCATCATTAAAAAATCTAGAAACAATAAATGCTGGAGAGGGTGTGGAGGAAAGGGAACCCTCCTGCACTGGTGGTGGGAATGTAAATTGGTACAGCCACTATGGAGAAGAGTACAGAGGTTCCTTAAAAAACTAAAAATAGAACTACCATATGACCCAGCAATCCCACTACTGGCCATATACCTGGAGAAAACCATAATTCAAAAAGATACATGTACCACAATGTTCACTGCAGCATTATTTACAATAGCCAGGACATGGAAGCAACCTAAATGTCCATCGACAAATGCATGGATAAAAATGTGGCAAATACATACAATGGAATATTAGCCATAAAAAGGAATGAAATTGAGTTATTTGTAATGATGTGGATGGACCTAGAGCCTATCATACAGAGTGAAGTAAATCAGAAAGAGAAAAATAATTACCTTATGCTAACGCATATATATGGAAGCTAGAAAAATGGTACTGATGATCCTAGTGGCAGGGCAGGAATAGAGACTCAGATGTAGAGAATGGACTTGAGGACACAGGAGGGGAAGGGGAAGCTGGTAAATAGTGAGAAAGTAGCATTGATATATATACACTACCAAATATAAAATAGATAGCTAGTGGGAAGCTGCTGCAGAGCACAGGGAGATCAACTCGATTCTTCGTGAAGAACTAAAGGGGTGGGATAGGGAGGGTGGGAGGGTGGCTCAAGAGGGAGGGGTTATGGGGATATATGTATACATATAGCTGATTCACTTTGTTGTAGAGCAGAAACTAACATCATCCTATAAAGCAATTATATTCCAATAAAGATAAGAAAAATTTAAAAAAAAAGAAAAAAATAGTGTAGGGAGCAAGAGGTATGGAGGACGACCCAGTGGGGAGGGAATGATAGGAGGGAGGAAGAGAAGAGATATTCCTTAGGGTTAGAGTGGGGGTTAAAAACAGATTTAAGAAAATGACTGTAAATGTGAGAGAAAGAGATGTAGAGGGCGAAAGTCACCAAGCAATGCATACAGAAAATCACAAAAGAATCTTTCATTGAAGGTTGAGAAGAACCCAGGAATAAGGAATTGAAGATAGAGAGAAAAGTGTTCTAGAGAGGCTTGAGGAAGGTCAAAAAATTTCTCCTGGACATCTTTCCTCTTGTTGTCTTCCCCTCTGTGGTGTAGTGCTCAATCATTTTCAATGGATCCTGTTTGCCCTGTTTGGACACCTACAGCTAATGGAAAGGAGTTGTGAGTTTCTTTGCCTCATGGATTCTGGGATTCTTTTCATACTGTTTGATGGGCAGTCAACTGCAAACACATGAGTGAGTCCAGCTGAGATCAGAAGACCCATACAACCGAGCCCAGCACAAATTGCCCACAGAATCATGAGTGAAATAAATAGCTATTGCTTTAAGCCCTAAGTTTTGGGGTGGTTGTATAAATCTGATACAGTATTGCTCACTACAATGCATTTATTATTATAAAAGCATGATAATCATAATGCAAATTATGCAAAAATTGTGTTAATATTCCTTGAAAGTAACATGATCATAGTTTGAAATTAAGTTTTTAGCTTTTCATTTATTAGTTCCTTAGGGTCTGTAATCAGCTCAGTCTTCCCCTTAAATCACCAACACATACATTTAGAAACAAAAGGTTTAGACCTGACTTCTCCAACAGCTGTGGAGAACCCTAGTTATTGGCACTGCATGGTTCTGGGTCTATATTTACTCCCCAACTCCTTTACTCTCCAACTCTCCATAGACATTCCTCATCCCTTGTGTCAATGAGGGTCCAGTTAGAAAAACAAACCCTCATTAGTTATCTTAACAGAGGGGACTTAATATAGGGAATTGATTAAACAGTTATTGAAAGACTCAAAAGGCAAACAAGGGAACACTGCAGTAAGAAGCCACATACCCCAAAGGCTAGGGAAAAAAAATGGTAGAGGTTGAAGTGATTTTGGAAACTAGAAGCTTGGAGGAGCACTATGGAGCTGAGATTCTTCCTTCTCGGAAGAGGGCTCTGCCGAGATAGTGCTGATACTTATGCAGGGATGCAGGGAGACTATTTCTGGGAGTGCTAGAAGCAGCTGGAAACTGGAAACCATTGTTCCTGGAGTGAAGACCCATTGCTGGGTCATCCTGATAGCAGTGAGCAAGCAAGCAGGAAGGAACCAGTCCCTTCTCCATCCTGCTTTCTAGTCTCTCTCTGGAGTTCCTATTCATAGAATCTAAAAGAAATCATTCATTTATGGTAAAGAAAAGTTGTGGTTTCCAGGGTTCTAGTGCCAGCATCACAGAACAGCATATAGAAGGGTGGGTTTGGAGCTAAGATACAACAGCTTAAGATCTGGCTTTGCCCATCTTTATCTTAAAGACTCCTTGAGCATGGCTTTCTTCTCTTTTCTCTGTGTCCAGCTGGACTTGAAACAGCCAAATCTCCAAGCATAATTAATAACATTTGGTCGAAGTGGGGAAAGCGGGGGGTGGTTGGGGTGGGATGAATTGAGAGATTGGGATTGCCATATATACATTACTATTAAGAAAAAAAATCAAACTGTACACTTTAAATATATGCATTTTATTGTATGTCAGTTGTATCTCAATAGAAATTCTTAAAGGAAAAAAAAATAACATTTGGTTGAATAAATGAATGTGAGGCTG
Source organism: Hippopotamus amphibius kiboko (assembly GCF_030028045.1). Lineage (NCBI taxonomy): Eukaryota > Metazoa > Chordata > Mammalia > Artiodactyla > Hippopotamidae > Hippopotamus > Hippopotamus amphibius. The sequence continues at coordinate 118,179,379 of NC_080191.1, read as the reverse complement.
TAGAGTAATTTTTTAAACACCTTCTTTGTGTTAGATGCTATACGGACCACTTTTTATGTTTATCTTCTTTAATACTCACAACAACCATATGAGGAAGAAGATAAATTGTTTAAAAAGTTGTAAGTTCTGGAGGAACAAAAGGGAAATGTGATGCTACTCAGAATTCATCAGTATGGGTTCACTACTGAGATTGACAGAGCTCTATTGCTGCACCCGTGTGATGGGTAGAAATAGTGCTATTACTGCTGAGCACAAAGCTTGGATGCTCCTCCCTGCACCATAGCTACAGCAACTGCCTCAGCTATAGTAACCACTATCACTATTGCAGGGACCTGTAGTTACCTGCTGTTACCACTATTGCTACAACCTGTTGTTGCAGCACTCACCACTATTTCAGGAGGCTACAGTCCCAATGTGGTCATTGTTAGATTCAGAAGCAGAAAAATAGCTTCTTTCTTCTGTCTAACTTCCAATCTCTGGCAGGCTTTAACAGAAGTCAGCTGGCAAGGGAGTTTGGGAAATGTAGTTTTTAAGCTTCTAGCCTCAGCAGTATACAGAAGAGTATAAAAGAACAACTGTGGGGCTGAGAGCTAAAGATAAATATCTGAAACAGTCCACCTCATTGACTACTAAGCATCTGTATATATTTTTCTGCTCTTTTAAACTTTTAGCAACAATATTAACAACCTCATTCTGCAACTTAATACAATGCAACCATCCCTTATACAAACCAATACACTTTTACCCTCTTCCTAAAAGGAGATATATGAAGTCCAAGTATGTGTCTTTTGTATACACCTCAATTGGACCAATTCAATATTTTGTTCAACTTCCTTGGTCTAACAACCTTATAATCCATTTCCATGTATATCATTTAGGATTTTGCCAATATAAATGAAAAAATCTTGCAATTATTTAGGTGTACAAAGCTGTCTCCTTTAAGGTCAGACTTTAAGATTTTGTCCCTAGAATTGCTGGAATCTGATACTAGAGTGTGATACTGGATCTAGTCTGGAGGCCATGAAATTTGGAGAGAGTAAATCTTGAGGAGTTTCTGTATCCTCCTGTAAGGCAAATGTCTTGGGTGAGGTTATTAACAAGGTCTTCTTGCAAAAGAAGATTAGTCTTCTCAGCTGGAGGAGGAGGGACTGGAAAGAAGTCTTGGGGGGTCAGGAGTTTCTCAAATTTGCATGAGTCCATCCAAATGCCCCATTCCAATTCTCGGGGTTCCACCTGCTCCTTCTAAATAAACCCTCAGACTCTCACATAAAAGATCTGATGAGCTCATGAATTCAAATTACATTGCAATTCAACCTGTGGGATAGAATTTGGGGATGATATCAGACCTGTGGCTAAAAAGATAAAAGATTCCTTTAGTGCCATCATAGAAGCTTTCTAGTTCTGTGACCAGGCCTTGAGCTGAGAGATCAAAGCCCTAAGCTTCTCATGTTCTTTCTGTAACGTCTCCAGGATAGTCAGAAACAGACATCCCACCCATAGTCTTGTAGTCATCATTCCCACCATCACCCCATCCCGCTGTTATAGTAATCATTCTCTTTATTGCAATGACCCATAATTACCCTCTGGGGGCTCCATAGCAATTGCTGCTGTCCTGCTGTTCCCAATTCCAGAGTCAGAAGCAGAACAGTGACTCTCTTTTCCTGTTGCTTTTACTCTCCCTCCAGTGTCTCCCATTGGCAGAGACTAACCTGCATCCAGCTGGCAACAGAGGCTGAAAAAAAATGCTATTTTTAGGTTTCCTGCTTTGGCAATATAGAGAAGAGCTAAAAGGCCGAATTGCTGGATGGATAGCCAATGAGTTATTATTATCTTCATTTTAAAGATGTGGAAACTGAGGCTAGAGAGCTTAAATGACCTGCCCCAGGACATAATAAACAGAGCTCATAACAGAAACAACATATCTTGGTCTCTCTGAATCAAAAGTCTGTGGTCTTTCCACTATGAAACATGTTCCCGGAAACCGACTTTCAGAGAGTCTGAAAAGTAAGATATGGAATTTGAGCATTTCCAGCCTCCCCATTCCATTTTAGAATCACCAATCACTGCTCCCAACTGATTTGGATATGTTGATAGGCCTCCTTGCCATCATGAAAGGTTCAAATTATGCAGGGACAGAGAAGATGCAGGAGCATATTAAGAGGCAACTTTCATGTAGTGGTTAGAATAAAAAATTGCCTGGATTTGTAACCCAGCCCCATGACTTATTAGTTGTCTAACCTTGAGCAAGTTATGTAACATCTCAGTACCTCAGTTTCCTCATCTGTACAATGGTGGTAATACTTCCTGCCTCATGTAGTTGGTGTGAGGAATAAATGAGTTAATCCACATAGAGCTCACAGAATAGTTAAATCTAGCTGTTATTATTATGATATTTAATTGCATTTAACTACTAAGAGGCTCCTAAAGATACAACATTAACTTCAATGTCTTTCTCAAAACCAAATGTATCTACTAAGAACTCTCAAGAGTTGTGGATCTGAAAACTCTTCCCAAAGTGAAAGGCAAGGGAGGACCCAGGTGTCCCCAAGAGAGAGGAGAGGCTTGAGGGAGAAGGAGGGCTGGAATGAAGTGAGTATCCACCATGAGTGAGAGAGGTCAGGAGGCCAGGGACAGCTGTGGTCTGAGGCCATACCTTCTGCCCTACCTGAGGGAGGAGAACGAAGAAAGCTGCTTTCTTCCTGGGCACAAGGGGGACTCTGGCATTGGCACTGTAAAAAGCAGGGGAGAACCAGGAAGAGAAGCCATATTTCTCAGGCATCCTGGCCTAGAAGGTTGGGTGAACTGTCTCCCCTCTACCCAACCCCCTGCTGTGCATGACTGAGCCCTGTGACTTTGGATTATAGGTGGCATTGTTTATCCCCGATTACTAGTTCTTTATCATCCAACAGCTATTTACTGAGCAACAACTTATATGCCAAATTGAGTCGGGCTCCTAATACTATCCCCATTTTACAGATGAGAACACTGATATGCAGAGAAGTTAGATAACTTGCCCCATCAGACAGGAAGATATGAGGGGAGATTGTTATTTCCCCTAGGAGACGCCTGGTTTTGTCAAGCAATACTCTCTAAGGAATCCCTAAGTCTTCAATGAGGTAACAGAGAAAGCAAGAATGAGGTCAGGTTACTGAAAATTGTGTTATAGTTACTTAGGCAATTGCCTGATGGGGAAAACATTAGGCAATACTCTTCATTATCAAGTGGAGTGCTCACTGCCTTCGAGGGGTTTAGTCTGAGCTGGGTTTTTTTTTTGTGTGGGTGTGTGATGGATAAGAAAATATCCTGTGATGATGTAAGTGGATTTTCCTGGAAAGTCTGGTGGCTTCTGCTTCTGGTCCAGTAGAAAACCCGAAATGCAACAAACTTGCTAGGAAGACACAGGCCACAGCAGAGTTTGGTCCAAACCCTAGTCCCTGGTGAAGGAAGGGATACTATGTTACTCTCTGCTGGTCCTATGCCTGTTTTATTATTCATGGTACCTGGCCGATTGCACAGATAGGGTTAGGAAGGTCAGCGCGGCATTAATACGTTGAATTGGGAGATGGCATGGGCTGGTGATGGAACCTGTCACACCAGAGTGATTCTTATTGAGGGGGCTTGATTTGATATTAATATTAATTTGATGTTTCTTCCCATCTTCAAGAAATTTGTTCTACCCAGATAGGAGAAAGCCTGAATGCTAGCCCCATGCAAAGCAGTAATGTATGTTGGGTTTTATGGTGGGGGTAGAAAGTTGGGGGCAAGGGGAGGGAGGATCGGATTATCTACAATAGTGTCAGGCTCTACCATGGATGTTTGGGAAGGTATGTAGGGAGGCTTTCCTGGGAATTAAATAGGTTCCACATTTCTGCCCAAAAGTATAGCTCCTAGGTAAGTCTATCTACTCAAAATCATAAGAACAAATACCCAGGGAGGGATGTACCAGGGGACTTATCACCCCCACTTCCCAACCTCACTCCAGTTTAAACCAATTGTCCTCAAGCTGGCTGCACATTAAAGTCACCTGGGAAACTTTCAAAAAATTGTGCATGCCTGGGCCTCAGCACAGACTCTATGAATCAGAATCTCTGAGGTTGGTTCTGGGCACAGGTGTGTTCAAAAAGCTTCTGCGTGATGAAGGGAGGGAATACGGGGATATGTGTATAAAAACAGATGATTGAACTTGGTGTACCCCCCCCCCCCCACAAAAAAAAAAAAAAAAAAGCTTCTGTGTGATTTTAATCTGCATCCAGGAATGCAATCCACCAGGATATGCTGTCTTGGAAATCTCCTCAAGTGAAACAAAGGGGATAAAACCCCAAGGACCAATAACCCTAACCTCCTGCCCTCCACCCTCCGAAGGCTACAATAATGGGCTCTTCAGAGGAGATATGAAAATCTGACTTCCAACCTCAAGCCTGGTTCTGGGTGGTTTCTCAGCTTCATACACCGTTGGGTCTCTGACCTAAACATGTGTCAGAATCACCTTGAGGGCTTGTTAAAACACACATGGTTGGGCCCCACCCCCTGGTTTCTAAATTCTGTGGGTTTAGGGTAGGGCCTGAGGATTTGCATTTCTCTACCAGTTTCCAGGTGATGCTGATGCTACTGGTCTGGGGACCACACTCTGAGAACCACTGGAAAACCCAGATGAAAGTTTCAGCCAGTGCAGTCAAGAGATCTGTGTGATGCTTAACAGCTGCCCTAACCGGCTTTTCCCACTGATGCAATTTTGTTCTCACCTGGCTGCTAGAGGCACGCTTAGGGCAGCATCCCTTGGGCTTCAGCAGTAAATAGGCTTGTACTTTTGAACCTGGTGCTCAGTGGTTGGTGCCAATGTTTGCCATGGTAGACACAGCCCAGTGTCCTGGTTTGAGGGAAGCTCCCTCAGATCACACTAGGAAATGACAGTTGCAAGCATCTGGTGCTGATTAGAAACATGTTTTGCTGCTGAAATGATAAATCAAGACCTTGGGCTTGGACTCAACATTGCTTCTGGAATGTGAGCTCCCCAAAGGCAGGGCTGTGTTCCTTCACATCTGTCTGCCTATTGAGGGACCTGGGACAGAGTGGGCACTAAGTAAAGATCTGTTGAAGGTGGTTGCCCCCATGGGTGTCCCTCGAGCCAAAGCCTAGCCCTCTCCACACCCCTGGGCCCACCGAGATTCAACAGAGCTGGACTCTGTTGGAATTGGAAAGTCAACAAGTCCCTCATCAGTACCACCAGTACTGTGTTCTGTCTGGTAGTCTTTTCCTTTCAGCAAACTCAGGCATTTCTACCTCCCTGACCCACCAACAGTTAACTACACTGTGTGTCTGGTTCAGGCCAATGGTCTGCTAGGAGAAGTGACATGGGTCACTTCCGGGCTGAGAAGGTAAAAAGCTCCACCTGTCTTTCCAAGCTCTCTTCTCCCTTCCTGGCCAGTGTGGAGGCATTGCACTGAGACGGCTGAGCCTCCAATGGAAGCAGTCTGGGTCGTTGGGTCACTGCATGCAGGAGAGTCACTTGACTCACAGGAGTGAGAATAAACTATGTGGGTTCTAGGTCCTGGGTTTTAGCTTTTCTCCAGGACTTGAGCTGTTTAGCTCCTGGTGCCTTGTTTTAAAATTTTCTACTAAAGGCAGCTATTGCCTTCTGGCTTTTAGATTCAGCCTGAGGTCCCATTAGGCATATTTTGCTCCAGCAAAACCAGAAAACAATGCAAAGTCATCCTTTGTTGTGTTGTGTGATGACTGCTTGCATTTAGGGGAATGCGGCTCCAGGTGTGGCTCCTACCTCTGGAAATGTGCATATTATAGTCTAACCTGTAATTCAAGGTAGGAAGAGGGGAGGAAAGGGGGAGTGGGAGTGGGTACTTGGGAGAGAGAGACTTCTCTGTGGATTAAAGAACTTTTAGGCATCAGTGATCGTATGGACATGTGGGGAGATTTGGAGGGTTTCAGGAACCTTCTTAGCATCCATGAAATTTATTATTCCTACTTGTAAGCATTGTCTTGAAGGCAGGATTGGTATAAAAATAAAAGGGGATGCCATGTTTGATACACACTTTTGTTTCCTTCTCCCAAATCCCATTTGATAGCTACTAACCTGATTTTACAGGTGAGATCATTTTGCCTAGAGATGTGAAGTAACATGTCCGAGGTCACACAACTAGAGAGTGGCACAGCCGGGAAGCCCACTTTGGTCTGTCTAGTGCTCCACATTGGCAGAGGTTGCTCATCTTCAGCCAAAATCTATAAGCCCTCATATGCAGCAACCTGTCTGCAGTGCCTAGAAACGGATACAGTGACATCTCTTCCCAAGGACCACAACCTGCCCAGATGAACACAAGCCCTCACATCCCACCCTCTGGCTCCTCCTTTGACTGCTGCCCTGACTCCCCTTTTGACCAAGAATGTGCCAGGACAAGATCCCCCTTTTTCTTCCTTCCATGTCAGCCCCCATCTCTGCAACCCAAGGCTCTCACTGCCAGGAAATGCTCTTACACCATGTACCACTGGGAATGGGCTACAGGTACATAGAGACACTGATCACTGCTCCCCTCCTCCCCAGCTTGGGACCCTGGTGCTTCCCCATCACTGGGTGCTGATGACAGAAACAACCTCATCTAGTTCACTTGGTGTACCATACACACACCATCATCTCTCTGTGCCATCTGATCAAAAGTGCTGGGGAGTGCTGGTTTGGAACTCATTCTCCTGCTGAGGGGAAAAAGCTGGTAGAGAAAGGGGCTGCGATCTGGGGAAAAAGGGGATATAATTAATGGACTGTGAATATAAGGTTTTTGTAAATGACAAAGTACTACAAATGCTCGTGTTATAGTTAATGTATCATAAGGGTCATTACTCCTTTTGCGATTTGCATCATCTTGCTTCTTTTCAATTAATGGCATTTTGGATTGGTTTCTGTTATAGCACTTATAGACTTACCATGTTCCTTTTAACGGCCACACGTGGTCCATCCTATGCTTGAACTATATTTTACTTAACTAGTCCCCTGTTGATGGATGTTTAGGTTGTTTGCAAGGGTTTTTTGCTATTGTAAATAATCTTGCAATGAACATCCTTACACATACGGTTCTTTTTCTTTCCCTTTCTTTCCTCCTTCCTTCCTTTCTTTTTCTTTCTTTCCTTCTTTCTTTCTTTCTTTTTCTTTCTTTTTCTTTCTTTCTTTCTTTCTTTCTTTCTTTCTTTCTTTCTTTCTTTCTTTCTTTCTTTCTATCTTCTTTCTTTTCTTTCTTTCTTTTCTTTCTTTCCTTCTTCCTTTCTTTCACATTTTTGAGTATAGCTAGAGGATAAATTCCTAGAGATATAATTGCTAGGTCAAAGTGTATGTTTGTTTGTTTGTTTGTTTTTTTAAATTTTTTTTTTGGGGGGGTACACCAGGTTCAAGCATCTGTTTTTATACACATATCCCCGTATTCCCTCCCTTCCTTGACTCCCCATCCTCGAGTCCCCCCCACCCTCCCCGCCCCAGTCCTCTAAGGCATCTTCCATCCTCGAGTTGGACTCCCTTTGTTATACAACTTCCCACTGACTATTTTACAGTTGGTAGTATATATATGTCTGTGCTACTCTCTCGCTTCGTCTCAGTTTCCCCTTCACCCCCCGCCCCCTCCCATACCTCGAGTTCTCCAGTCCATTCTCTGTATCTGCATCCTTGTTCTTGTCACTGAGTTCATCAGTACCATTTTTAGATTCCGTATATGTGAGTTAGCATACAATATTTGTCCTTCTCTTTCTGACTTACTTCACTATGTATGACAGATTGTAGTTCTAGCCACCTCATTACATATAGCTCCATCTCATCCCTTTTTATAGCTGAGTAATATTCCATTGTATATATATGCCACATCTTCTGTATCCATTCATTTGTTGATGGGCATTTAGGTTGCTTCCATGTCCTGGCTATTGTAAATAGTGCTGCAATAAACATGATGGTACAAGTTTCTTTTGGGATTATGGTTTTCTTTGGGTATATGCCCAGGAGTGGGATTACTGGATCATATGGTAGTTCTATTTGTAGTTTTTTAAGGATGTTTTTAATTTTATTAGCTATCGCTAAATTTACAGGCTTTAAAATGTATATAGTCAACTTTATTAATCTTTCCCATTATGGTTTATGGGTTTTCTGCCATGCTTAGAAAGGTCTTCCCTCTACAAAAAATTTCCTTCCAGTGCTTTTATGGTTTTATCTTTTTAATGTTTAAATCTTTGCTCCATCTGGAATTCAAGTTAATGTGAGAGGTGAAATAGAGATCAGATTTTATTTTTTCCCAAATGGCTAGCCAGTTGTCCCAACACTGGTTATTGAATAATCCATCTTTTTTCTTGCTGATTTGAAATGCTACTTTTATCATGTACAAAACTCCCACATGTATTAGTTTTTTTTTCAGTTCTTTCCTCTGTTCCATTAAATCTTCTGTCTAACCCCGTGTGAGTTTAAATTACTGTAGTTTGATTATATATTTTAATATGTGGTTGTCCCCTCTTATTACTCAGAGACTTTCAGAGTCTTTCTGGCCATTCTTTTTTCAGAAACTTTCTGGCCATTTTTACACATTTAATTTTACATATAAACTTAAATATGATTTTGCTGAGTAAAAACTGCTTCAGGTATTTTGCTTGAGATAACACAGAATGTAAAGATCCACTTAGGAATAATTAACTTCATTCATTAACATTCCCATTCAATAGGAAGGCATTCCTTTCTATTTATTAAAATATTTTGCGTTGTGTTTCTTTTGAAGTAAGTAGAGATTTTGATAGATAGCCAGTGGGAAGTTGTATAATAAAGGGAGTTCAACTCGAGGATGGAAGATGCCTTAGAGGATTGGGACGGGGAGGATGGGGGGACTTGGGGGAGGGTGGGGGGAGACTCAAGGGAGGGAGGGAATACGGGATATGTGTATAAAAACAGATGATTGAACCTGGTGTACCCCCCCCCAAAAAAAAGATGATTGAACTTGGTGTACCCCCCAAAAATAATAAATAAATAAATAAAATTAAAAAAAAAAGAAGTAAGTAGAGATTTTTCCTCATCTTGGCCTTTTACATTTATTTCAAAGTTTGCTCCTTTTGTTGGGAAGGGGAGTAGAAGGATAATTTTGGGTGTGATATTAAATGCAGTATTTTCATTTTAATATATTTTCTAACTGGTTATTATTTGAATACAGATACAGACAAACTACTTTTTAATATTAACTTTGCAGCCATTTATCTTATTAAATCCTCCGGCTGTTTCTAATGCTTCTCAGGTGATTCTCTTGGGTTTCCTACAATTCAATCATATAACTTAAATGTAGTGAAACTGTGTCTTTTCCAATGGGAAGCTTCTAATGCTCTGACATTAAGCATGGTTCTGGCTTTGGAAGTGTGTGTTTATATATACACGTTTATATCAGCATGCATGTGTATACATTTGCATATATGCACATGCATATATATCTGAAAATTAATCAAGTTAAAGTTTCTATCTATTTATATTTTACTAAGAATTTTTTGTTGCAATTCAGATTAAATTTTACCAAACGCCTTCTTTTATATCTATCCAGATGATCACTCTATTTTCCCCTCATTTGACCTATTAATATAATGAATCATATGAAAAGATTTTCTAATATTGAACCCTCTTTGCATTCATGAATGAATTCTACTTTTTCATGGGTTGTTCACGTAAAGAATTACTAAAATCTATTTACTAATATTTTATTTGGGATTTGTGTATCATCAGCCATAGACTGATTGGTCTGTATTTTCTTTTTGTACCATCTTAGGTGGATTTTGATGAGTATATTTCTCACTCCTTTATTAAAACAGGTTGGAAGCATAGCTAGTCTTGAGATAAATGCATATGTCTGGGGTGAAGAAAGGGGTGGAGTTTCAAGTTTAGGGAAAAATGTATTTGGAGGACAGGAGCTATATAACTGCCTGGTACATGTTTGAGTGAATGAGTGTGCGTGTGTGCGTGTGTGTGTGTGTGTAACTCAGAAAATGCAGGTCTGCTGGAGCTGAAAGGGGAGGCCAGAAGTGCCATAAGTGGGCCAATATCAGTGAGAGCGGGTTTTATATTTCTTTTTAGGATCTAGGACCTAATCCAGTTGAGTTGAGCTTCCAAACTTTCCTTTAATTTACCTTTCTATCAATCACACACAAAAAATTGAGCCTGCACCCTCAAATCTGTAGTTATATATTAAGAAATCTCAAGAGAAGCTTTTAAATATTTATCAAGTTCAATGAAATGTTGTAATATTCTGTATCATGTCTCCCATAACTTTAAACACCACTTAAGAAATTATAGATAATTTTTTTACTAATATGATAGCTTTACCATTAGGTATCAGCTAAAGTTATAATATACTTCAGGGGTCAGGTTGATTTTCAATGATCCTGAGTATAAAATTATTATTATTATTATAGTCTTTTTCACAATTTCAAATTTACTTTTAATGCCACTTTCCTGTCATATCTGATATTACAAGGGAAATTGAAGTCTTCTGACAACTACTCCTCCAGAGGTTTTTTGTTTTTTAAGCATTTCTTAACTGTAAAGTGACCAGAGGGCCCAAAATCGGAGAATTCTAATTTGCAAAGGGGGAGATATTACATAATGGCTACAAGACTAGACTTTAGAGGCAAACTGCATGGGTTTGCCTTCAGGCTCTGCCACTTACTATCTATACAGGTTTGGGCAAGTTACTCAACCTCTCTAAGCCTCAGTTTTCTTGTCTGTAGAATGGAAACAATAATGTTGTAAGGATTCAAAAAGACAGTCCATGTAAAGCTCTTAACATACTAGGTGCTCCAAGTCAAGAGCAGCTGGTTTTAAGCCAGTGCGAGGGTGACCTAAAGACAGCACTGGTCAGACTGGTCCGAGGGGGCATCAGAAAGGGGAATTCACCTCTTATCAGAGCCAGAGGGTCCTCATCCCAGAATACCTAGGGTGATGAGGTCAGGGAAATCTGGCCACCTTCGTTCAGTGAACTATCAGCTCTGTGAGCCTGTTTCTCCCAAGCACCCAAGCCTGCTCAGTAGCTAAGATGCTATTTGCATTTTCTGATGCAGTTAATGATGTAGTTTATAGTTTTCAAGTAACTCTTCATACAAGGCTACTATTTTATTTACTCACTTTTCTAACAACTGAGTATTATATTTTTCAAGCAAATGGAAAGAGGAAATTTAGGGATGGTTTGGGTTCTTGGTGGAACAGTAAAAGATACTGATATTTTCAACATGAAATAATTCTATCTACCTCTTCTTGCAGTAAATATGAGAATATCTTTTATTGTGCTTCAGGATAGATAAGGGTCATTAAGTGTCAGAAGTTGAAGGAAAATGTGTGGAAACAAAATATAAAATTGAGAATATTCTAGTCATGAATTGATTTTTCCAAAAATGAATAGGAAAGTCTGCTATTTATTGTTCAGTTTCTGAGTTAGCACTGATCATAGAACACAACATAGGGTTCTATGGGAGCATAGTTTGAATATACTCTTTGTGAAAATCTTTTGTAAGCTCTTTATGGTCACTATATATTTCTTACAACGTATTTTTTTGTGATAAAACACACATAGCATAAAATTTCCATTTTAGCAATTTTAAAGGGTATACTTTAGTGGCATTAGGTGCATTCACAGGTGTGCACTTGTCACCAGTTCCAGAACTTTCCATCAATGCAAAAGGAAGCCCTGTACTCACTGAGCAGTCACTCCACATTCTGCCTTCCGCCCAGCCCCTGGTAAACACTAATCTCCTTTTCATCTCTATAACTTGTCTATTCTGGCTATTTCATATAAATAGAATTATACAATTACTATGTGTTATTAAAAGATTAATTACTCAAGCTGCCTTTTGATTAAAGGTAGAGAATTATATGTCCTCCCTCCCAAGACCTTAATAAATCTAAGCGATGTCAATACATTTTTAGATGCTGAAAGGTAATAGAGAAGACATAGCCTGAAGTGTGAATTGAGCAGAGAAAACCAATTTGCCCTCAGAACCCAGAGCAGGACCTGGAGGTGTCATGTATGGGGTGAGGCATGGGACCAAAGACACGGAATAACCCCAAAGGTCAGCGCAAACTAGTCAACCCCTGTCACCCATCGCCCACCACCTCAGAATGTCAGCAATCGGTGTTCACCCTACCGTGAAGATCAGAGAGTTCTCTGTGGAAGGCCCTTTGCAGTGATACCTGGGGTGCCCAAGCAGCCCAGCCTGTAGAGCCTATAGCAGAGCCCACCAACTAGCAACACTACACCAGTGACCCTCAGCTTCCGATTCTCCTTTGATTGCCATATAACCATGAAAAGACAATGAAGAATTACCAGGCATTTGAAGACAACTTCCAGCAGGAAAAAAATGAGCTAGTGTATCCAAAAAGAAGACTAAATCTGAGCAAAAGGGATAACTAAGGGAATTGAAAACTAAAACTAAAACTTAAACAAAAATCCCACAAAACGGTTAGGTATTCAGATTAGTATTCTAACCAATAGCCTCAAAAAAGGAAGATGGCCATAAATAAAAATGAGCTCTTAGGAATTAGAGACATTAATGCCAAAACTGAAAATTAAATGGATGTTAGAAGATAAAATGGAGACTACTGCTTGGAAAGGAGAGGAGAAAGACAGCGAAATTGAAAATAAGAAATACAAAGGATCTAATCAGGAGGCCGAATATTTAACCCATAGTTGTTCTGAATGGGAACCCAGAGAGAAGGGAGGTGAGAAAGGAAGGTTAGGTTATTTTGAAAACACAGGGAAATGTTCCAGGTTGAAGGATGAAAGTAGAGACTCATTTAAAATGCCACTAAGGGCCAGAAGTTGTCTGAGTGTGTTGGTTGGAGGCTGTCAGGCCAGATCTGCAACTTTATGGGAAAAGCCTGGGCCTAATGGAGAGGCAGGAGACCTTTGTTTTAGCATGCTTCAGGGGAGCTTCCTGCTTCGTGAACTCACAGGCTGCAGAGTGGCATCTGTGCAAGCACCATCTCCTACCTATGGCTGCTAAGTCGAAACACAGAGCCTGTAGCCGCCACGACCAAGGTCCCCGCTGCTGCACCCGCTGCCATCATCATTGCCAAGGGTCTTCTTTGTAAGGCAGGTCATTGGCTGCATCCTCCTGGTGGCAGGAGCAGTCTGCCAGCACTGGGGGTCCTGTGTTTGGGATCAGCTTCCCTGGGAGAGTGCACAGCACACCTCAGGCTCATGCCAACCTCTGCTGCTGCAAGCACTTCCTCAAATTTCAATTAGACTGCCATACCCCTCCCTCCCCCCAACCTGAATTTGCAAGTAAGCCCCAATCATCCTCTTTCACTCCCTCTTGCCTGGGCTGGGAACTGACTCCTGAGAGCAGCCCACATGCAAAGAAGGCACCAAAACCAAAACTGATCCCCAAGGACTGCAGGACCAAGAAAGAGAAAGGGAAACAGACACAGGAGGAGCAGATTTAATACCCACAATAGGCTTGATAGACCCTGCATCTGTGGATCACCTGAATAGACGAGTGTTTTTACAATAGAGGCTGTAGACTTAGGGGGCAACTGTGGACTGTGGGAGCAAATATACACAGGACTAATACCAGATCACAGTCTGAGCTCTCCACAGTCCTCCCCACAGCAGGTTCAGAGACCTACCTAGAAGTATTGGAGGACTTCCTGGTATGTTTGATTTGTTCCTGGTTTCATGTATTTGTTAGTTTAATCTTTACTGTATATATTCATGTGTGGATTTGTTTGTTTATTGGTTTGATTACCCCCTTCTATATTTTCTTTGTTCTCTCTTTTTTTCATTTTCTCTTCTTATTCCCTTTTTGCAAGTGCAAGTGTGCACACCTCCTTGTATGATTCTGACTAATTAGAGTTGCTTTTACCATCAGTCTTGGGGATTTGTCTATCCTTTACTTTTCTTCCTTTTTTTTCTTTTCTCTCCTTTTACCTCCTTTTTCTCCAGGCTGTGCAGCTTCCAGGGTCTTGATGCCCTGGCCAGGGGTCAAACTTGGACCTGTGAGGCAGCAGAGCTGAGTCCAGGATGTTGGACCACCAGAGAACTCCCGACCCCATGGAATACTAATCAGCAAGTGCTCTCCCAGAAGTCTCATTCTCAACACTAAGATCCAAATCCAACCAAAGGCCACTAAGCTCCAGTGTTGGATACCTCAAGCCAAACAGAATAGAGACAAGAGGAATTACTACTAGACAGCATAGGGAAAGGAGACAGCAAATACTATAAGTTAGACAACATGAGAAAACAAAGAAACACCTTGCAGGCAAAGGAGCAAGATAAAACCCCACAAGACCAAATAAATGAAGAGGAAATAGGAAAATTGCCTGAAAAAGAATCCAGAGTAATGACAGTAAAGATGATCCAAAATCTTGAAAACAAAATAGAGAATATACAAGAAACATTTAATAAGGACCGAGAAGAACTAAAGAGCAAACAAACAGTAATGAACAATACAATAACTGAAATTAAAAATACTCTAGATGGTATAAATAGCAGAATAACTGAGGCAGAAGAACAAATAAGTGAGTTGGAAGATAGAATGGTGGAAATAACTGACACGGAGTAGGAAAAAGAAAAAAGAATAAAAAGAATGGAAGACCATTTCAGAGACCTCGGGGACATTAAATGCACCAGCATTTGAATCATAAGCGTCCAAGAAGAAGAAAAAAAGAAAGGGTCTGAGAAAATATTTTAAGAGATTATAGTGGAAAACTTCCCCAACATGGGAAAGGAAATAATTAATCAAGTCCAAGAAGCACAGAGAGTCCCATGCAGGATAAACCCGAGGAGAAACACACCGAGGCACATATTAATCAAACTAAAGAAAATTAAACACAAATGAAAAATATTAAAAGAAACAAGAGAAAAGCAACAAATTACATATAAGGGAAAACCCACAAGGATAACAGCTGATCTCTCTGCAGAAACTCTACAGGCCAGAAGGGAGTGGCAGAATATACTTAAAGTCTTGAAAGAGAAAAACCTATAGCCAAGAATACTCTCCCAGCAAGAATCTCATTAAGATTCGACAGAGAAATCTAAAGCTTTATAGACAGGAAAAAGTTAAGAGAATACAGAACCACTAAACCAGCCTTACAACAATGGCCAAAGGAACTTCTTTAGGCAGGAAACACAAGAGCAGGAAAAGACCTACAAAAACAAACCCAAAACAATTAAGAAAATGGTAATAGGAACATACATGTCAATAATTACCTTAAATGTATATGGAATAAATGCTCCAACCAGAAGACACAGACTAGCTGAATGGATGCAAAGACAAGACCCTTATATATGCTGTCTACAAGAAACCCACTTGAGACCGAGGAACACATACAAACTGAAGGTAAGGGGATGGAAAAAGATATTCCATGTCAATGGAAGTCAAAAGAAAGCTGGAGTAGTAATACTCATATCAGACAAATTAGACTTTAAAGTAAAGACTATTAAAAGAGACAAGGAAGGACACTACATAATGATCAAGGGATCAATCCAAGAAGAAGACATAACAATTGTAAATAGCTATGCACCCAACATAGGAGCACCTCAATGCATAAGGCAAGTGCTAACAGACATAAAAAGGGAAATTGACAATAATACAATAATAGTAGGAGACTTTAACACCCCACTTACACCAATGGACAGATCATCCAAACAGAAAATAAATAAGGAAACACAGGCTTTAAATGACACATTAGACCATCTCGACTTAACTGATATTTATAGGACATTCCATCCAAAAACTACAGAATACACTTTCTTCTCAAGTGCACACAGAACATTCTCCAGGATAGATCACATTTTGGGTCACAAATCAAGCCTTAGCAAAATCAAAAAAATTGAAATTCTATCAAGCATTTTCTCCAACCACAACACCATGAGACTAGATATCAATTATGAGAAAAAAAGCTGTAAAAAGTACAAACACATGGAGGCTAAACATTACTAAACAACCAAGAAATCACTGAAGAAATCAAAGAGGAAATCAAAAAATACCTGGAAACAAATGACAATGAAAACACGACGACCCAAAACCTATGGGATGCAGCAAAAGCCATTCTGAGAGGGAAGTTTATAGTAATACAACCCTACCTGAAGAAACAAGAAAAATATCGAATAAACAACCTAACCTTACTCCTAAAACAATTAGAGAAAGAAGAACAAAGAAACCCCAAAGTGAGCAGAAGGAAAGAAATCATAAAGATCAGATCAGAAATAAATGAAAAAGAAATGAAGAAGGTAGCAAAGATCGATAAAACTAAAAGCTAGTTCTTTGAGAAGATAAACAAAATTGATAAACCATTAGCCAGACTTATTAGGAAAAAACTGGGAAAGACACAAATCAACAGAATTAGAAATGAAAAAGGAGAAGTGACAACGGACACCACAGAAATACAAAAGATCATGAGAGACTACTACAAGCAACTATATGCCAATAAATTGGATAACCTGGGAGAAATGGATAAATTCTTAGAAAAGTATGATCTTCCAAGACTGAACCAGGAAGAAATAAAAAATATGAAGAGACCAATCACAAGTATGGAAATTAAGACTGTGATTAAAAATCTCCCAACAAACAAAAGCCCAGGGCCAGATGGCTTCACAGGCAAATTCTATCAAACATTTAGAGAAGAGCTAACACCTATCCTTCTCAAACTCTTCCAACACAGAGCAGAAGGAGAACACTCCCAAACTCATTCTATGAGGCCATCATCACCCTGATACCAAAACCAGGCAAAGATGTCACACAAAAAAAGAAAATTACAGGCCAATATCGCTGATGAATATAGATGCAGAAATCCTCAACAAAATACTAGCAAAAGAACCCAACAGCACGTTAAAGAGATCATACACCATGATCTAGTGGGGTTTATCCCTGGAATGCAAGGATTCTTCAATATATGCAAATCAATCAATGTGATACATCATGTTAACAAACTGAAGGATAAAAACCATATGATAACCTCAATAGACGCAGAAAAAGCTTTTGACAAAATTCAACATCCATTTATAATAAAAACTCTCCAGAAAGTGGGCATAGAAAGGAGTTATCTCAACATGATAAAAGCCATATATGAGAAACCAACAGTCAACAACATTCTCAATGGTGAAAAACTGAAAGCATTCCCTCTAAGAACAGTAACAAGACAAGGGTGCCCACTCTCACTACTATTATTCAACATAGTTTTGGAAGTTTTAGCCACAGCAATCAGAGAAGTAAATGAAGTAAAAGGAATCCAAATTGGAAAAGAAGAAGTAAAATTGTCACTCTTTGCAGATAACATGGTATTATACATAGAAAAGCCTAAAGATTCTACTAGAAAACTGCTAGCACTAATCGATGAATTTAGTAAAGTAGTAGGATATAAAATTAATGCACAGAAATCTCTTGCATTCCTATACACTAAGAACGAAAGAGCAGAAAGAGAATTAAGGAAACACTCCCATTTACCGCTGCAACAAAAAGAATACAATACCTAGGAATAAATCTGCCTAAAGAGGCAAAAGACCTGTGTACAAAAAACTATAAGACACTGATGAAAGAAATCAAAGATGATACAAACAGATGGAGGGACATACCATGCTCTTGGATTGGAAGAATCAATATTGTGAAAATGACTATACTACCCAGAGCAATTTACAGATTCAATAGAATCCCTATCAAATTAGCAATGGCATTTTTACAGAACTAGAACAAGAAATTTTGTGATTTGCATGGAAACACAAAAGACCCCGAATAGCCAAAGCAATCTTGAGAAGGAAAGATGGAGCTGGAGTAATTAGGCTCCCTGACGTCAAACTATACTACAAGGCTGCAGTGATCAAGACAGTATGGTACTGGCACAAAAACAGAAATATAGATCAATGGAACAGAATAGAGAACCCAGAGATAAACCCACACACATATGGGCACCTTATTTTTGACAAAGGAGGCAAGAATATACAATGGAAAAAAGACAGCCTCTTCAATAAGTGGTGCTGGGAAAACTGGACAGACACATGTAAAAGAATGAAATAAGAACACTTACTAACACCATACACAAAAACAAACTCAAAATGGATTAAGGAGCTAAATGTAAGGTCAGACACTATTAAACTCCTAGAGGAAAACATAGGCAGAACACTCTATGACATCCATCAAAGCAAGATCCTTTTTAACCCACCTCCTAGAATAATGGAAATAAAATCAAGAATAAACAAATGGCACCTAATGAAACTTAAAAGCTTTTGCACAACAAAAGAAACCATAAACAAGACAAGAAGACAGCCCTCAGAATGGGAGAAAATATTTGCCAATGAAGCATCTGATGAAGGATTAATCTCCAAAATAGACAAGCAGCTCATGCAGCTTAATACCAAAAAAGTAAATAAACCAATCCAAAAATGGGCAGAAGACCTAAATAGACATTTCTCCAAAGAAGACATACAGATGGCCAAAAACACATGAAAAGATGCTCAACATCACTAATCATCAGAGAAATGCAAGTCAAAGCCACAATGAGGTATCATCTCACACTGGTCAGAATGGCCATCATCAAAAAATCTAGAAACAATAAATGCTGGAGAGGGTGCAGAGAAAAGGGCACCCTCCTACACTGTGGATGGGAATGTAAATTGGTACAGCTACTATAGAAGGTTCCTTAAAAACTAAAAATAGAACTACCATATGACCCCAAAATCCCACTCCTGGGCATATACCCAGAGAAAACCATAACCCAAAAAGAAACATGTACCACAATGTTCATTGCAGCACTATTTAAAATAGCCAGGACATGGAAGCAACCTAAATGTCCATCAACAGATGAATGTGGCACATATATACAATGGAATATTACTCAGCCATAAAAAGGGATGAAATTGAGTTATTTGTAGTGAGGTGGATGGGTCTAGAATCTGTCATACAGAGTGAAGTAAGCCAGAAAGAGAAAAGCAAATATCATATGCTAACTCAAATGTATGGAATCTAAAAAAAATGGTACTGATGAACCCAGTGTCAGGACAAGAATAAAGATGCAGATGTGGAGAACGGACTTGAGGACATGGGGTGAGGGGGGTGAGGCGGAAGCTGGGATGAAGTGAGAGAGTAGCATTGATATATATACTCTACCAAATGTAAAATAGATAGCTAGTGGGAAACAACTGCCTAACACAGGGAGATCAACCTGATGATTGCTGATGACCTAGAGGGGTGGGATAGGGAGGGTGGGAGGGATGCTAAGGAGGGAATCTCAAGAGGGAGGGGATATGGGGATATATGTATAAATACACCACTTTCACTTTGTTATACAGCAGAAACTGGCACAACAGTGTAAAGCAATTATATTCCAATAAAGAGCTTAAAAAATGCTACTAAGTACCCCAAGTAGTGAATTTAAAAATGGCTTACATCAAGATTTATTATTATGAAATTTTAGAGCCCCAGGGGTAATGATAATTCTAAAAGCATCTAGAGCAGAAAGAAAAATAACATCTACTAAAGAAAGAAAATGAGAATGGCATCAAACTTCTCAACAGCAGTAAGTACACCAGAAGACAGTGGTGCAGTGTCTTCAAAATTGTGAGGGAAAATAATTTTCAACCTAGACGTCTACATATTCAGCCAAACTATTAATCAAACATGAGGAGAAAATGAAGACATTTTCTTACATGTAAAGATGTCGATATCTCCTTGCTTTAAGATGCGCTTGAGCAGAACTGGGCATGAAAAGGAGACGGAAGAAGTAACTGGAAGCAGGAAGCAGCAGAGTCAATACAGAAGAGCCCAGCGGAGTGGTCCAGGACAGCTCCGTGCAGCGGGACCAGACAGCAATGGTGCATTTGGAGTGAAGGCCAAGGGTAGGCGGCCTTCAGAATAAAGGAGACTCAATACAGTGGCTGATATGATGAAGCATTTGGAAATCATCCTGGCATATAGCTACCAGGAAATTAGAAAGGCAATTAGATGCACCAGACAAAACAAAAAACTGTAAAGAGAGGGAATGTAGTCAGAGCAGTACTCCTTGCTTTGCAGAAGACATGTTTACTGTGTCATATGATGTAAACTACCCATTATGGATTTAACAAAAATAGTGAAATAACTGCATTAGGGGGATGTGGAGAGATGAGGAGGGGATAGCAGAAGAGAGTTAAACATCCATTAATCTCAACACTGTAATCGATAGATAAGGTCGACAGTGGATAAATCAAGAAATAGTAGTAGAAGCACTATCTGGCACTGTATAAGTCACCAGGAGAAGAAACAGCTCAAAAAAGTTTAAAAATGCTGACATCTGGGAAGCAGGAATTGGATGGGAAGGGCTAGAACAAAGGACGACTGTTTTCCCTCTTTTTAAAATGAAATTAAAAAAAAAAAACGTTCATGTATTACACGGGTGAAAATAAAGCAAATGATAAAAATCAGCTCAAGCTGAGCAATAAGAAAAACAATATGTAAATGGCATTTAGAAGCCAATTCATTTGTGATTAAGACAGCTATGCCATGCAACTGTAGACTTTTTAAAATTTCAAATCCTGTGACAAATGAAAAATGACTTCCTTAGAAAAGAAGATGAACCTGCACCCAGCAAAAATGAGCTTCTGTCCATTTCCAGAAGAAAATTCATTGCTCATTATGAGGGTGTCTCTATCAACCGACAACCTGAGTTGTTAAAGTTAAAATTTAACAGTTTTAAAACTTTACAAAGACCGTGAAAAGCCTTTATAACGTTGTAAATTCCAACCTGGGTGGAGGTATAAAGTCCACACAAATTCTGGCTTCCTTCACCTTCAAGTAACTCAGCATGTAAATCCTTAGGAATCAAGATGAATCCTAAAAATGAAATACTTTCACCTTTGTAGAGAAAGCAGTTGAGCAGCATGCAGGTCAGTAAGAAAGAGATTCTAAATTCTACCCAACTTGTGGATACACCCAGTATGGGCCCAAATGGCTTGGGGCTGTCTGTGAAGTTGCAAGTAAGTAGAAGTGAGGAAGTGGCTGAGTTAAGTTGGGCAGGAATAGACTCTCCTCTCTGTTAAGAGTGAGCCCTTCTTGGCTCTGAAGCATCATGGATGTTACAAGGTGTATCAGTTAGCTCAAGCTGCCGTAAGAAAACACCACAGACTAGGTGGCTTAGACAACAGGAATTAATTTTCTCACAGCTCTGGAGGCTAGAAATCCAAGGTCAAGGTGGGTTTGATTTCTCCCAAGGTCTCCCACCTTGGCTGGCAGACGACCATCTTCTCTGTGTCTTCACATGGCCTTTTCTCTGTGCTTAGGCATCCCTAGTGTCTCTTCCTCTTCTTATAAGGACTCCGGTCCTTTGGATTAGGGTGCCACACTTATGCCTCATTTAATCTTATTTACCTCTTTACAAGCCCCTATCTCCAGATACAGTCACACTGGGGGTCAGGGCTTCAGTGTATGAATTTGGTGGGGGGGAGGGGGACACAATTCTGTCCATAACACAAGGGACAGGCAAAGAGCTATTCTAGAGTATGTTCTGTTTAACTGGTGGGAACCGAATGACCAAATGGTCCTGCTTTTAAAACATACATACCCTAGAGCCTCCTACTGAAGAATACACATCAGTCAAACCTGGAACCATCCATGAAGCTGTGCACTGGAAGCTATAGCTCTTGATGGGTAGCTGTCAGTGTCTGTCAACAGCCTCAGGCTCCCCAGAGAGGGATGCTGTGTGATGGTGTCATGGTATGGGTACCATGTCATGGTATGGATACAGGTGATGGCCAGTTGGATGCATTTTCAAAAGAACACATCCAATTTACCAAGTTTCAATGATTTGAATGAAGAATGAATAGGAAACTGACTTGAACAGAGTTTTTTGTTTTCGAAAGAAGGACTCTCCAAGCTGGGTCACAATTCTGAAGTTGAAGAAGGAATCCCCAGTTCTTTGGTAAAGGTTCCTATGGAGATAAATGGATGTTGGGCAGGAATACCTGGGTACATACTTGATGACCAGAGGTTGTGCAGGAAAGGAAAAATATTCACATCTTACTATATGACTTACTTGTGCTGGTGTTTAACGGGCTATGATAATGTCGACAAAGATACGACTCAAACCAAAACTGATTTGAACCTCTGGTAGGAGGTTCATGGATAAGAAGGGTGCATGTGTGAAGTGGCCAGAAAGTTGAAAAGAGATCTAAGTATCCATCTCCCTTAGAGAGAGTCCAATCAGTTCTCATCTTTGAGAGAGGCAAGTCAACAAATGATGCCTAAAACAGGAAAATCATGAGTTAGCAATATAGATATGTTATTTAGAAACATAGAGGTAAATCCTATGATAATCCCCTAGAGCAGAAGAAAGCGATTGCCTGTGGGAAGAAGGAGGAAAGAGATGGAGAAGGGGTCTGCTGTTTTGTTTTACTTCTTAAAATTACAAACCTTATAGAACTGACACTTTAAACTTTGGCATGTAGAACTTTGATTTAAAATAAACAAATAACATAAAAAGGGGGAAATGAAAGAAAAATAAATCACAATGACTCTATTTCATTTGTCCTAAGACAGCTGTACAGAAAAGGCAGTGGCCACAAATACAACAGTATTGATAATAATAGCAATAACACCAAGGCAGCATCTGTTAATTCTTTGTTGAGAAAGTTTATTCCTTTGACAAGCACTTATGAAACACCTACTGTGTGCAGAGCCAGGATGATCATGGTAGTCAAGGTTCCTGCTCTCACAGATTTTATATTATAGTCGGGTACATAGAAAAACATACAAACAATGAAATAAATAAGATTATTTCCTATAATGTTGAGTGCTTTGAGGGAAAAAAAAAGGGAAGTGGGCTAGAGTGTAACTAGGAAGAGGAATGATTATTTAGACTGTGTAATCAGGGAAGGCCTCTTTAAAGAAATGAGATTGGAGCTCAGACCTGAGCAATGAAGAGGCAGCCATGGGAAAGGCAGAGGTAACAGAATGTGCAAAGGCCCTGAGGTAGGAATAACCTTGGTATGTTTGAGGAATAGTCAGGAGGCCAGTGTGACTGGATTGTAGTGAGCAAGAGAGAGGGAGCATGTGATGAGTATATAAGGTAAATTTTATTCTGGGTTTGAAGGAAAGTCACTGAGAGTTTTCAGCAGAGTAGTGATGGGATCTGATTTACAGCTAAAAAATCAGTCTGGTTGCTGGATGAAGGCTGGATTGTGGCAAGAAATTGAAAGGGGAGGCAGGAGTGGGATAGGAAGTTTAGTTGGAGACTCTTGGAGAACTTGGAACAGGGTGGGGACTGTGGAGGTAGAAAGAGGTGGATGGATTTGGGTTGGGAATCTTCATTTAATAGAGCTGTAAAGAGCAACTAAGCAGTTGATGGGGGCACCCCAGAAGGAGAGGGGCAGAAGAAAGAAATTGTCCTTCTGCAGCTGGTTCCTCAAATTCCCAGGCTCGCTCTGACATACGTGAACAGAAAGCTCTGGTCCAGGGCGGCCGAGGGACCAGAGTGATTATACTGGGAGTAAACACTTGCCAAATTGCTTTAAACTCAGCCCGTCTCCATCCTGGCTTTCACCACACTTGACGTGAACGTGTAACTGAGCTTGTAAATAACTGTGCTTGGAGGCAGAGCTGGGAATTACGCCCCTCTAGACAGCTATTCAGAGGCTGAGAGAAAAGGGCCCACTCTCTGTAATGCTATGCATTAAAAAGCACTTATGCTGCTAAAACTAGCATTAGAATTGCACATAAACATTGCTGTCACGCTCTCAATGGGACTCTGGAGTCCAGGCGGGATGCTTAGAGTCTGCTGAGGGGAGAAAAGCCATCACAGGCAGTGCAATGATCATTCCTCCATGGCCCACCAAGCCACATCGCCTTGCTCTTGTAGAGAATCCTCTCCATAAATGGGGAGAAAAATGAGCTTATTTTCAAGCCAAGATTAAACTGGGTCCACACCACGTGGAGATGATGGGTCTCCAAGAGAAGAGAGATGAAACCGAGCCAAGAAAATCCATTCATTCCGGGGCAGCAAGCGGATTGGTCCAGGTGTCTTAGGAGTTCTGTGCCGCTCCCTGCACACACCCAGCACATAACAAGCTGTTGATGGATGGATGTGAGAGCCACGCGCTTTCAAAATTCTAGTCTCAATAGCTCTTGAGTCATTCAGTTTCTGTTTAAGCATCAAATGATTCAGATGGGCCAAGTCTCCAAAAAGAGGCCTCAGGGGTCACATGTGGACAGTTGGCACCTACCCATGACTTTGCACTTCATACAGAGTCCATCCATCTCACTCTAGTAATTCATTCCCTAATGCGATCTGAAGTCTAGAATTACCCATGAGCAAACAGAAGGAAGTGAATCAAGATCAAGCAGTCATCTGGAGTATCTCTGCTGGACCACAGTCCACCCTAAGGAAATAATTGCTGGGACTAGCCAACTGTTCAGATAATTGTCAACTCTCAAATTTACTTGGTTCCTAAAAAAGGGAAAAGAGATATTTCTGAACCATCAAATGCCCAGCTGAGTGGAAAAAGACCTTGAGCTAAGAATGCTGCCCTGGTGTGGGATCAGCCTGTATGCACTGAGCCTCTTTCCTCATCTAGAAGAAGGAATCAAGTGACTGCCAGTCTTGAGAGGATGCTATAAGGACAAATAAATCAATATGTGGAAACAATCTACTTCAGGTCCAAAGTATGTGGAACTCATGGAAGAGAAAAAAATTTTCAAAAACAAGCAAAATCCTTCTCAACCCCTGACACAGCTGTCTGAGGGTCTTGTCACTAAAAAATCCTTCACCGAGCTTTGTCTTTAGTGCCAACCTGATTCTTAACATATAGTTATCAGTAACTTATATATGGGTCTACAACACATTAAAACAACATACATTAATAAGTGCAGACCTTTAAGAAAAAGGCCTGATGTTAAGTAGAAAAGAGATGGAAAACTCAACCAAAAAGCAGACATAAAGAGGACTTCCCAGGTGGCTAAGAATCCCTTTACCAATGCAGAGGACATGGGTTCGATCCCTGGTCCAGGAAGATCCCACATGCTGCAGAGCAACAAAGCCCATGTGCCACAACTATTGAGCCCGTTTGCCACAACTACTGAAACCTACGCATCTAGAGCCTGTGCTCCGCAGCAAGAGAAGCCACCGCAATGAGAAGCCCGTGCACCTCAATGAAGAGTACCCCTGCTCGCTGCAACTAGAGAAAGCCCACATGCAGCAACAAAGACCCATCATAGCCAATAAATAAATAAATTAATTAAAAAAAGACAGACATAAACATATCCAATCTCATGTTATATTTATGTATCTAAAAGAGATACAGAAGAAAAAGGAGGAAAAGCAAAGGAGACAGCAAAATTCTATCACCCCCTTGGCAATAGCCAGCAAGATATGGTTAAGTTTTATTTCTGGTCCTCCCTTCCTGAAGACAAAAAATGCATGTCAAACTTTTTAGAAATTTGGCCATAAAAAGGTCTAAAATCAGAAAGTTTGAGGCATGTCTGTGGGGCATTTCTGGAAATGTTCTCTGTCATTGATCTAGATGGAGTTACATGAGTTATATAAAAATTACTGAGATAATTTAAGGTTTGTTCACTTACTATATGTATGCTATATCTCAGTTTTAAAAATCCTAGACAGTGAGGGGTTAAATTCTAGAATAATTCATTTGCCTGGGTCATCTTGTTTCCCAGTGTTGCCAGGTAGATGAAGGATCACTTTGTTTCTCATACATGTTAATTATAAAAGTAGCCATCATTGGTGTAGCATTTACGAAATACCATACCCTTTGCCAACCACTATATAATTAACTCATTATTTAATATTCACAAATTCCCTGTTCTCAATAAGAACTGAGGTTCGGAGAGGCTAAATTGTACACCTGCACTAAAGTGAGGACCATGTTGATAATCAAAGATACCAAAGACTTTAGGGTTCTAGCTACTTCTAAGGTCCATTTAGCAGGGGTCCAGTTAGTATAATGTTATTACTATAACAAGGCAGGGTGCTGCTCTCTGGGATGATTGAAATCCTTCCACTGCACAGCTGCTGCACCAGGATGGCGTGGGGGACTAGCCTAACAGTCTCACCTTGGCATAAGGCATGAGTCCTCTCTTTTACTTCTCCAGACTAAAAGAGGTGTGAGGGCTGAGTGTGGGCAAAGCAGCTCAGAGGGTCTTTTATCTCAGCTCTGGATGGTAGGAGAAACTGGTTCTGCAAGTATGCCTCTGAGTTTTCCTATCCTACACCCGGACAAGTCATTTTTGAACTTAAGAGCCATAATTTGCTGCCATTGTCCTTCTGGTTTCATAGTGACCCCTGTCCCAAGGTGGTATATGATTCTTGTCCAACTGGGTTGGCTGGGATGAGGGAAAGTCCCTCAGGGTATGAGGGGAATTCACTGAGTGGAGAGCAGGTGGCAGGGAGCACATCAATGAACTCTTTGAAATATTATCCCTACCATCTCTCTCATTCGCATGTCACGCTCCAGGGATCGCTCCCTCTTCTCTTCCCCGTTCTCAGCCAAACATGGTGAAATCCCTTCATTTCCTCACCTGCCATTCATGCTTCCACCCACCCCATCCTGACTGCCCCAGCATCTCTCCACCCACCGCTCCCTCTGTGTCACTGAGGACCTCTGTGTCTCCCAGGGGATGTGTCTCAGCCCTCATCTTATTTGCCCTCTCAGCAACATTTTTTTTCACTGCTCCCTTCTTGGTCTGTCTCTGTTTGCTGCTCTAGATCTGTCCTTCACCCTCTCCACCTCACCCCAGGGTGCTGACTTCTAAACATGACATCAACAGACCCCCATACCTTCTAACTAACCCTTAGGTTTGTCCAGTGAAAGTCCAGGCAGGAGATTAGAGGGAGAGAAGGGAGAAAGGGCAGGGTATTTTTTTCCCCCTGGCTTTTCCCTCATCAGGCTCCAGTTGGGCAATTGTTGGGCAGCCTTGTTGGACAGCCTCAGCTCTCCTGGGTTCACGTAAGCCCTCTCCCCCATACCCCTTCCAGCCAACTGCTGGTAAGACCAACCTGTCTCTGGCCCCAGGCTGTTTCAGTACCCCTTGTTGGTATTCCTTAACGTTGCTCACTCCTTTGCAAACACTTTCTTCATTAAACTCTTTAATCACCCATTTTTTCATGCACCAGTATAAATTAATTTCCTTTCTTGAATCACATCTTTCGCCTGGTCTCCATCACACCTCACTCTCCAGCTTTTATCCAACTTGTCTGTTCACTCCTTCTCTGTCCCCTTGGAAGGCTTCATCTATTCCCCAAACCATAAAATTTGGAATTCTGTACATCCTCAGCCCTCTTTTCTTCCTACTATATTCCATTCTAAGGGACTTTCTTCAATATCCATGCCTTCAATAACTACCTAGAGGCCAACGGCTCATAAACTTGTATCTCCAGCCACACCTGTTCTTTGAGATCCAGATTCATGTATCCAACTTCATTTTCACTAAGTTTCATTGGTTAAATCAGTGAATATGTTTTGAGAGCCTGTTATGTTCTAGATGTGTTCTTGGATGTTTAAAAGGGCCTCAAACCTCTTACCCAAACTGAATCCATGATTTCTCACTCCTTCCCCCAACAGTTTCCTCTTCCACTGTTCCCTTCCCTAGTGAGTGGTTCCAACACCATCCATCCAGTCCCACAACCAGGAACCTAGAAGATGTTTGGTTCCCATCTTTGATGGCTCCCGTTTTCTCATCCTCCTGAACTAACTCATCATCATGTTAGTGACTCATCAAATTATCTCCTAAATATCTCTTGAATCTAACCAATTTTCTCCATGTCTACCACCACTACCACAGCCCAAGCTGCCAGCATTTCTTACCTGTACACTCTAACTGCAGTAGTCTCCTTTCTCATTCCCCCCACTCCAATAAACAGTGAAATTACTGAGCCACAAATCTAATCATGCTAGATCAAGCCCCTGCTGAAAACCTCCCGATGCCTCTGCTTGCTCTTATATACTGCCACCTGGGGTCTGTCTCCTGCCCACTTTGCCAGCCTCTTTTCAAACCACACCATCTCCAGCACCCTATTTACTAGCCCCCTTGTCTCCCTTCATTTCCCAGAATTGCCATAATTCCTTCTGCTACAGAAACTTGACCCTTACTATTCCCTTTGTTTAGAATTCTTTCCCCATGTTCCCTACCTCACGCAATAGATATTCTTATCTTTTAGCCCTCAGCTAAAATGTCACTGCCTCAAAGGTGCCTTCCCTGGCTCCTTTTTTCAAAACTGCTTCACCCTGTTATCGACTCTCAAAACACCTGGTACCTCTTCTTCAAACCATCTTTCACAGTTGTAATTTTACACAAATTTGTGTGCCATCTTGAATAATAATCTGCAACTATACATGAGTTGAGGAACCACGTGTGTTTTGTTCAACATCATATTCGCCAGTGCCTGGCACATAGCAGATGCTGAATAAATATTTGTGGAAAGAAAGAATAAAGGAATAGAGTCACTGAGAGTGAGTCTTCACTATAGTAAGAAAAAGAGCCATGTTTATATCAGTGTTGTTTCTCCCTTAATGCAGTTTCTCAAATGCTTTGGAAGAGTCAGGTGGTTCAATAAATGTTGGTGCCACAAGACAATAACTGTGGCCCATGAGATAATTTTGAAGGATGTTCTCTTTGCTAATCCAACAATCAGTCTGAAAACCTCAAAAGGAAAATATTTTGTCACTTAATCTCCCAAAGATAGACTATATTGCCAAGAAATAGATATTATTTAATGATTTAATCACATTCTTTAGTCTTCTTTTATTGGAATAATAAAACATCAAACAGTAGATTAGAATTCAATTACAGTAAGATTTGAAAAAATTGGAAATCTCAAGTTATGATCAGGCACTAATGTTTGACTGTTTAGTATCAGTCACAACTTGGCCTGATTTATTTCTCTTTAAGACTCAAATGGGGGGGCCTTCCCTGGTGGCGCAAGTGGTTAAGAATCCACCTGCCACAGAAATAGAGACACAGATGTATAGAACAAATACATGGACACCAAGTGGGGGAAGGGGTGGGGGGTTGGTGGGGAATGACTTGGGTGATTGGGATTGCCATATATACATTACTAATAAAAAAAAATCAAATTGTATACTTTAAATATATGCAGTTTATTGTATGTCAATTGTATCTCAATAAAAGTTCTTTAAAAAAAAAAAGAATCCGCCTGCCAATACAGGGGACACGAGTTTGATCCCTGGCCCAGGAAGATCCCACATGCTGTGGAGCAAGTAAGCCCGTGTGCCACAACTACTGAGCCTGTGCTCTAGAGCCCATGAGCCGCAACCACTGAAGCCCGAGCACCTAGAGTCTGTGGTCTGCAACAGAAGAAGCCACTGCAATTGAGAAACCTGCACACCTCAGTGAAGAGTAGCCCCTCAGACTCTCTCTTTGGCCTCCAATGGAAGGCTCTTTGCTCAGACCTTCTCGCCTGGGAGGTGAATTTGGATACAAAATTTGGAAAAAAAGAAAACAATATCTTTCTTCCCCTTCATTGAGGATCTTTTCTTGCTAAGATAGAAAGAGACAGAAAGAGAAACAGTGGTCACCAAGGAGGTGTGAGTGTTCTGTAAAGAAAGACAGAGACAGAGAAAAGATGGCGGCGAAGTAGAGAGACGTGGAGTGCATTCCTCTCCACAGATGCATTGGGAATGCACGGAAGGACACAGTAATTCCCACAGAGAACCAGCTGAACACCAGCAGATGGCCTTGGACACCAGAAAGGGCTGCGGGGAGCCCGACATAGCTGACTTAATATTCGTTTAATCCAATACTTGGACATTACTCTGAGGCTTGGACAGTCTTCTATAAACACCTCTATCGCCAGGACAAGCAACCCCAAAAGTTTGGACAACCATGAGGAAACAAAGAAACACCATGCAGGCAAAGGAGCAGGAAAAAAACCCACAAGACCAAATAAATGAGGAGGAAATAGGAAAAATGCCTGAAAAAGAATTTAGAGTCATGATAGTAAAAATGATACAAAATCTCGATAACAAATTAGAGAAAGTACAAGAAACAGTTCATAAGAACTCAGAAAAACAAACAGCAATGGATAACAAAATAACTGAAATTAAAAATACTCTAGATGCTATAACCAGCAGAATGACTGAGGCAGAAGAACGAATAAGTGAGTTGGAAGATAGAATGGGGGAAATAACTGCCACAGAGCAGGAAAAAGAAAAAAGAATAAAAAGATTAGAAGACAGTCTCAGAGACCTCAGTGATAACCTTAAACGTACCAACATTCGAATTATAGGCATCCCAGAAGAAGAAGAAAACAAGAAAGGGTCTGAGAAAATATTTGAAGGGTTATAGTGGAAAACTCCCCCAACATGGGAAAGGAAATAATGAACCAAGTCCAAGAAGCACAGAGAGTCCCATACAGAATAAACCCAAGGAGAAATACACCAAGACACATATTAATCAAACTAACGACAATTCAACACAAAGAAAAAATATTAAAAGCAGCAAGAGAAAAGCAACAAACAACATATAAGGGAAAACCCATCAGGATAACAGCTGACCTTTCTACAGAAACTCTGCAGGCCAGAAGGGAATGGCAGGATATACTGAAAGTCCTGAAAGAGAGAAACCTACAGCCAAGACTACTCTACCCAGCAAGAATCTCATTCAGATTTGAGGGAGAAATCAAAAGCTTTCCAGACAAGCAAAAGTGAAGAGAATTCAGCACCACCAAACCAGCCTTACAACAAGTGCTAAAGGAACTTCTCTAAGTAGGAAACACAAGAAAAGGAAAACACCTACAAATACAAACCCAAAACAATTAAGAAAATGGTAATTGGAACACATATGTCAATAATCACTTTAAATGTAAATGGATTAAATGCTCCAACCAAAAGACACAGACTGGCTGAATGGATACAAACACAAGACCCTTCTATATGCTGCCTACAAGAAACCCACTTCAGACCAAGGGATACATATAGACTGAAAGGAAAGGGATGGAAAAAGATATTCCATGCAAATGGAAGTCAAAAGAAAGCTGGAGTAGCAATCCTCATATCAGACACATTAGACTTGAAAGTAAAGACTATTAAAAGAGACAAGGAAGGACACTACATAATGATCAAGGGATCCATTCAAGAAGAACATATCACAATGGTAAATATCTATGCCCCCAATATAGGAGCACCTCAATACATAAGGCAAATGCTAACAGCTATAAAAGGGGACATCGACAGGAACACAATAATAGTGGGAGACTTGAACACCCCACTTACATCAATGGACAGATCATCCAAACAGAAAATAAAGAAAGACACACAAGCTTTAAATGACACATTAGATCATCTCAACTTAATATTTATAGGACATTCCATCCAAAAACGACAGACTACACTTTCTTCTCAAGTGCACACGGATCATTTTCCAGGATAGATCACATCTTGGGTCACAAATCAAACCTCGGCAAATTCAAGAAAATTGAAATCATATCAAGCATCTTCTCAGACCACAACACCATGAGACTAGATATCAATTACAGGAAAAAAACTGCAAAAAATACAAACACATGGAGGCTAAACAATTCACTCTTAAACAACCAAGGAATCACTAAAGAAATCAAAGAGGAAATCAAAAAATATCTAGAAACAAACGACAACGAAAACACAACAACCCAAAACCTATGGGATGCAGCAAAAGCAGTTCTAAGAGGGAAGTTTATAGCAATACAGTCCTACCTTAAGAAATAAGAAAATGATTGAATAAACAACCTAACCTTACACCTAAAACTACTAGAGAAAGAAGAACAAAGAAACCCCAAAGTGAGCAGAAGGAAAGAAATCATAAAGATCAGAGCAGAAATAAATGAAAAAGAAAGGAAAGAAACCATAAGAAAAATCAATAAAACTAAAAGCTGGTTCTTTGAGAAGATTAACAAAATTGATAAACCATTAGCCAGACTCATCAAGCACAAAAGGGAGAAGATGCAAATCAACAGAATTAGAAATGAAAAAGGAGAAGTAACAACGGACACCTCAGAAATACAAAAGATCATGAGAGACGACTACAAGCAACTATATGCCAATCAATTGGATAACCTGGAAGAAATGGATACATTCTTAGAAAAATACAATCTTCCAAGACTGAACCAGGAAGAAATAGAAACCATGAACAGACCAATCACAAGTACAGAAATTGAGGCAGTGATTAAAAATCTCCCAACACACAAAAGCCCAGGACCAGATGGGTTCATGGGCGAATTCTATCAAACATTTCGAGAAGAGTTAACACCTATCCTTCTCAAACTCTTCCAAAATATTGCAGAAGGCGGAGCACTCCCAAACTCATTCTACGAGGCCACCATCACCCTGATACCAAAACCAGGCAAAGATGTCACAAAAAAAGAAAACTACAGACCAATATCACTGATGAATATAGATGCAAAAATCCTCAACAAAATACTAGCTAACAGACTGCAATAGCACATTAAAAAAATCATACACCATGATCAAGTGGGGTTTATCCCTGGGATGCAAGGATTCTTCAATATACGCAAATCAATCAACGTGATACATCATATCAACAAATTGAAGGATAAAAACCATATGATCATTTCAATAGATGCAGAAAAACTTTTGACAAAGTTCATCATCCATTTATGATAAAAACTCTCCAGAAAATGGGCATAGAAGGAAATTACCTCAACATAATAAAAGCCATATATGAAAAACCAAAAGGCAACATCGTTCCCAATGGGGAAAAACTGGAAGAATTCCCTCTAAGAACAGGAACAAGACAAGGGTGTCCACTCTCACCACTATTATTCAACATAGTTTTGGAAGTGTTAGCCACAGCAATCAGAGAAGAAAAAGAAATCAAAGGAATCCAAATTGGAAAAGAAGAAGTAAAATTGTCACTCTTTGCAGATGACATGATATTATATATAGAAAACCCTAAAGACTCTACCAGAAAACTGCTAGCACTAATGGATGAGTTTAGTAAAGTAGCAGGATACAAAATTAATGCACAGAAACCTCTTGCATTCCTATACACTAACAACAGAAGAGCAGAAAGAGAAATTAAGGAAACTCTCCCATTCACCATTGCAACAAGAAGAATAAAATACCTAGGAATAAACCTGCCTAAGGAGGCAAAAGATATGTATGCAGAAAACTTGAAGACATTGATGAAAGAAATCAAAGACAACACAAACAGATGGAGGGACATACCATGTCCCTGGATTGGAAGAATCAACATCGTGAAAATGTCTGTACTACCCAAAGCAATTTACAGATTCAATGCAATTCCAATCAAATTACCAATGGCATTTTTCACAGAACTAGAGCAAGAAATCTTACGATTTGTATGGAAACACAAAAGACCCCAAATAGCCAAAGCAATCTTGAGAAGGAAAAATGGAGTTGGTGGAATCAGGCTTCCTGACTTCAAACTATACTACAAGGCCATAGTGATCAAGACAGTATGGTACTGGCACAAAAATAGAAAGGACGATCAATGGAATAGAATAGAGAACTCAGAAGTAAGCCCAAACACATATGGGCACCTTATCTTTGACAAAGGAGGCACGAGTATACAATGGAAAAAAGACAGCCTCTTCAATAAGTGGTGCTGGGAAAATTGGACAGACACATGTAAAAGAATGAAATTAGAACACTTCCTAACACCATACACAAAAATAAACTCCAAATGGATTAAAGACCTCCATGTAAGGCCAGACACTATAAAACTCCTAGAGGAAAACATAGGCACAACACTCTATGACATCCATCAAAACAAGATCCTTTTTGACCCACCTCCTAGAATCATGGAAATAAAATCAAGAATAAACGAATGGGACCTCATGAAACTTAGAAGCTTTTGCACAGCAAAAGAAACCATAAACAAGACTAAAAGGCAACCCTCAGAGTGGGAAAAAATAATTGCCTATGAAACAACGGACAAAGGATTAACCTCCAAAATATACAAGCAGCTCATGAAGCTTAATGCCAAAAGAGCAAATAACCCAATCCACAAATGGGCAGAAGACCTAAATAGACATTTCTCCAAAGAAGACATACAGATGGCCAACAAACACATGAAAAGATGCTCAACATCACTCATCATCAGAGAAATGCAAGTCAAAGCCACAATGAGGTATCACCTCACACCAATCAGAATGGCCATCATCACAAAGTCTGGAAACAACAAATGTTGGAGAGGGTGTGGAGAAAAGGGAACTCTCCTGCACTGTTGGTGGGACTGTAAGTTGGTACAGCCACTATGGAAAACAATTTGGAGGTTCCTTAAAAAACTACAAATAGAACTACCATATGATCCAGTAATCCCACTCCTGGACATATACCCAAAGAAAACCATAATCCCAAAAGAAACTTGTACCATCATGTTTATTGCAGCACTATTTACAATAGCCAGGACATGGAAGCAACCTAAATGCCCATCAACAAATGAATGGATACAGAAGATGTGGCATATATATACAATTGAATATTACTCAGCTATAAAAAGGGATGAGATGGAGCTATATGTAATGAGGTGGATAGAACTACAATCTGTCATACATAGTGAAGTAAGTCAGAAAGAGAAGGACAAATATTGTATGCTAACTCACATATACGGAATCTAAAAATGGTACTGATGAACTCAGTGACAAGAATAAGGATGCAGATGCAGAGAATGGACTGGAGAACTCGAGGTATGGGAGGGGGCGGGGGGTGAAGGGGAAATTGAGACGAAGCGAGAGAGTAGCACGGACATATATATACTACCAACTGTAAAATAGTCAGTGGGAAGTTGTATGGCGGGGGGAGTCCAACTCAAGGATGGAAGATTCCTTGGAGGACTGGGGTGGGGAGGGTGGGGGGGACTCGAGGCGGGGCGTCAAGGAAGGGAGGGAATACGGGGATATGTGTATAAAAACAGATGATTGAACCTGGTGTACCCCCCCAAAAAAAAAAATAAATTGGAAAAAAAAAATTAAAAAAAAAAAAAAAAAAAGAGTAGCCCCTGCTTGCCACAACTAGAGAAAGCCCAGGAGCGGCAACAAAGACCTAACATAGCCAAAAATAAAAATAAATAAATAAATCTTAAAAAAAAAAAAAAAGACTCAAACAGGGCTTATCAAGTGAATTCCCTAAATTCTTTAGCTTCATGTTGGTGTTTGCCCATGGTGCACTAAGAACTCTAGAACTCTGGTCAACCCTGCATCAGAAATTTTGGAAGGCAGCGCATGATAATCCCTCACCTCTAATTTGACTTCCTTCTAAGGTAATCAGAAGAGATCAAAGTTTCCCTCCTAGGAATCCCAATTATGAGGGATAACTAGCATTTACTGAGCTATGTACCAGTGAATGTTATGTAAGCCAGCATTTACAACCAACTATGTGTCAGGCACTGTCCTGGCATTTTATACAGATTTTTCTCCTTTAACTCTTTCAGTTGCTTTCTAAGGTAGGTAGGGATAACACTTACATTTTCCAGATGGGGAAATTGAGGCTCAGGTCTTTATATCTAGTACTTATTATGGCCAAAAGTCAGTCCTGGAAATCCTTGCCCTGGGGTTCTTGTTTTCAAAACCATTAACTCTGTGTTCTTGCACCTTTTGCGGTCAAGCTGAAAAGAAATTCCTTTCAGTGCATCTGCACAAATGCTCTCTAGCATGAAATCCTGTGGGTTTGTTTTTTTTCCTAGTTGGAAATATGTAATTTCCCACCCTCTTTTGCTTTAACTATAAGTGTTTTGAAGTATTCATGAGCTTTGTAAAAATGTCTTGATAAAATCCAGCCAATCAAGAGATGGACTAAATAAAGAACCAAAAAATTTGTATTCTTAAAAATAAAGAAGTAAATCACAGATACAGAGAACAAACTAGTGGTTACTAATTGGGAGAGGGAAGGGGGAGGGAAAATATAGGAGTAGGGGAGTAAGAGGTACAAACTATTATGTATAAAATAAGCTACAAGGATATATTGTACAACACAGGGAATATAGCCAATATTTTACAATAACTATAAATGGAGTATAACCTTTAAAAATTGTGAATCACTATATTGTACTCCTGTAACATATAATATTGTACAGCAACTATACTTCAAAAAAAAAAAGATGAATTAAAAAAATAAAATACTACAAAAGTTCATAGGAAATGCAAAAGCAGTCTAGCATTCAGAATTGCTACTGGAATGCAGACTTTTGAAAACAATACTGATTTAAAATTCAACATATTTTCTAAGTAGAGATTTTGGAAACTGTATAAAATGAATTTATGGGTTTTTTTTTTTAACTGTCATTCATATACGTGTGTTACATAGTTCACATCATATTGTACCCTGCCTTTTTACTTATTACATGTCAAGTATTTCCCTTTGTCTTTAAATAATATTTAACAGTATTATTTCAACAGTTGCTTAATAAATCATCATATGTGTGGATTCACCATAATTAAAAAACAAACAAGAAGAGGTTGTGATAAACTGTTATTGAGCAATGAATCTATTAAATAAAAACTGAGACTAGAAAACTGTGGGTATTATATTATCCTCCTTGATAAAGTAAAAAGAAGTAAGAATAGATTTGGAAGGAGAAGATGATATGAGGAAAAATAAGAAGGCCAACTTCCTCAACTTTTAGACCATTGAATCAATCAATGCTACCTAAAATGTAAACATCTAGTTTATTTTATTTATTTTTTATTTATTTATTTTATTTATTTATTTATTATTATTTTTGAGGTACACCAAGTTCAATCATCTGTATTTATACACATATCCCCATATTCCCTCCCTCCCTCGACTCCCCCCCACTCTCTTCGTCCCAGTCCTCTAAGCATCATCTATCCTCGAGTTGAACTCCCTTTGTTGTACAGCAACTTCCCACTGGCTATCTGTT
Organism: Hippopotamus amphibius kiboko; assembly: GCF_030028045.1. NCBI lineage: Eukaryota > Metazoa > Chordata > Mammalia > Artiodactyla > Hippopotamidae > Hippopotamus > Hippopotamus amphibius. The sequence continues at coordinate 118,142,548 of NC_080191.1, read as the reverse complement.
TTACAGTTGGTAGTATGTATATGTCTATGCTACTCTCTCACTTCGTCTCAGCTTCCCCTTCACCCCCCGCCCCCCCAAACCTCGAGTTCTCCAGTCCATTCTCTGCATCTGCGTCCTTGTTCTTGTCTTGTCACTGAGTTCATCAGTACCATTTTTAGATTCTGTATATATGAGTTAGCATACAATATTTGTCTTTCTCTTTCTGACTTAATTCACTCTGTATGACAGACTCTAGGTCTATCCACCTCATTACATGTAGCTCCATCTCATTCCTTTTTATAGCTGAGTTATATTCCATTGTATATATATGCCACATCTTCTTTATCCATTCATCTGTTGATGGGCATTTAGGTTGCTTCCATGTCCTGGCTATTGTAAATAGTGCTGCAATGAACAGTATGGTACATGTTTCTTTTGGGATTATGGTTTTCTCTGGGTATATGCCCAGTAGGGGGATTACTGGATCATATGGTAGTTCTATGTGTAGTTTTTAAAGGAACCTCCAATCTGTTTTCCATAGTGGCTGTACCAACTTACATTCCCACCAACAGTGCAGGAGAGTTCCCTTTTCTCCACACCCTCTCCAACATTTGTTGTTTCCAGATTTTGTGATCATGGCCATTCTGATCGGTGTGAGGTGATACCTCATTGTGGCTTTGACTTGTATTTCTCTCATGATTAATGATGTTGAACATCTTTTCATGTGTTTGTTGGCCATCTGTACGTCTTCTTTGGAGAAATGTCTATTTAGGTCTTCTGCCCATTTGTGGATTGGGTTATTTGCTTTTTTGGCATTAAGCTTCATGAACTGCTTGTATATTTTGGAGGTTGATCCTTTGATCTAGTTTATTTTAAAAGGCTATGACCCCAGCCTCTAAAAGTGCTTCTTAATCTTTGTTCTCAATCTTAAGGCTATATTTTAGGAAATCTCTTATAGTGAAGAAGCATTTAGCTAAAGTTTAGGCATTTCTTCAGTTTCATTTTGGTATCCCTTTCTTCTTGAAATTCAATTAAATTTCAATTTAATTTTTTTTCTTAAAATTAGTATATACAATTATTTTTTTGCATTTTTAAATTAAAATATAATTGATTTACAATATTGTGTTAGCTTCAGGTATACAGAAGAGTAATTCAGTTATATATATATATGTATATATGTATATATGTATATACATACATATACATATGTTCTTTTCCAGATTCTTTTCCCTTATAGGTTACTACAAAATATTGAGTATAGTTCCCTGCGCTATACAGCAGGTCCTTGTTGGCTATCTATTTTATATATAATAGTGTATATGGTAGAATTGTTTTTACATTTACAGAAATATTTCTCAAGCTCATTCTCTCTTACTTGTAAAGAAATGTCTGAAATGAAGTTTATCTGTGTTAACAGTGGTTATTTCAGTAGTGGAATATTGGGATATTTTCCTATGTCACCACAATTCCGCTATCAAGCTAACAAAATTAACATGATACCTGAATATCATGTAATACCTAGTCCATGTGAAAAATTCCCCAACTGTCCCCAAAATGGTTTCTTCAAATCAGATTCCAATCAAGGACCACACATTGCGTTTCATTGTGATGCCCATTAAGTCTCTTTCCATGTAGAGCAACTTCCTTCCCTTTTGTTTTCCTTAACAGTAATTTGTTGAGGCCATGCCAGCTGTCCTTCAGAGCGTACCACATTATGGACTTTTGATCCCTTGTGATATTGTTTTATTTGTTCCCCTAGACCCTGTATTTCTTGTAAGCTCAAAGTTAGAACTAAAGACTTGATTAGATTCAACCTATATAGTTTGGACAAGAATATGTCACAGCTGATGGACCTTATATTGCTTCATCACAGAAGGTGCATGATGTCTGTCTGTCCCACCGCTGATGCCCAGATAGAGCACTGACCTCTCCTTTATAAAGTTATGTTTTTCCCCTTGTAATCTATGAGGTGATATTTTAGCACCAATATCCCCTTATGGTTTTAGCATCCTTTGATGGCCCATGCCTGAATCATTTCTCTTATTAGGGTTGCAAAGTAGTAATTTTCTAATTCTGTCAGTCCATCTATTATTAGCTAAGGTTTTACTGTAAAGAAAAATGTTCTTTCATCAACTAAGACTAGTTGGTTGCCCTGGAATACAGATCCCACTTGAAAGGCAGGATAATACCTAATTTTTTCCCATTAATTACAAATTTTACAAGTAAGGAATTGATATAATAGTCTACTCTGATGGTGACAAATCACTTTTTTGGGGGTGTTCTCTCTTTTAAGTACCAATGGAGTTTTATATATCCAGTTTACAGTTAACATGCATTTGATGCTTAAATTGCCCCAAATTTGATCAATAAGAAACCCTTCAAACTGGTGCTTGTGTCCTTTTGACATAACCTCATTTTTCTTTGAAATCTTGCTTGATTTCCGGCTCAAGAGACTTGGTTTTTAGGGAGTAAAATCCATTCATTTCCACTCCCCGCCACCCCCACCCCACCCCAGTACTGAGAGGAGAAATGTGCTCAAACAGCTATATCTGATACACAACTTTTACATAGTTAGCTCAAAGCTGGGAAATGAAAGAACCAAAAGAAAGGTGTGGGGTTTTTTGTTTCTTGTTTTTGTTTTTGGCTGTGACATGCCACATTCAGGATCTTAGTTCCCATATCGAACTTGTGCTTCCTGCTTTGGAAGCACAGAGTCTTAACCCCTGGACCGCCAGGGAAGTCCCAAAAGGTGTGTTCTTTATTAGCTGGTGAGAAGCTCTTGCTGCAGAGCTGACTGGCATCAGCACACTTAGGGGAAAGTAGAGAAGAGCATTTGTTCTGGGTTGACTGTCCATCAAGCACAGGGGTCCAGGTATGAGCAAGGGGAGGGAGGAGCTTAGATCCTGGTTCCAGGGGACCAGTCCAGGGTGGAGAGATATGGGTTCTCTCCTGCCTCAGTGAAACCCAGGCTAATCTCTAGTGTTCACCTGGTTCCTGGAATGCTCACCTGAAACCCCACCAGTGAAACAGCACTCCTGGCAGGTGCTGGGTTTTTTTGTTTTGTTTTGTTTTATTTTTGTTTGTTTGTTTGTGCTGGAGAGCTTGGCTTTGGAAGGCAGCACACAATTTCCAGGAAGGGGAATCTAGGGTTGGGGGGGTGCAGAGTGGTGAGCTGGTGTGCCCCCTTACCTGAAATCTCACAGGCTGTCAGAGGGCGTGTTCTCAGCAGCTGCTGATTGGCTCTGATAATGGTTGTACCACACCTGTCTTTCTCCCTTCCCAGTACACCGCTGGCTCTGAGCAGGCAGCAGCCTGCCTCCCTCGCCCTCCTGTGCTCAGAGCCTGGCACCATGCCCTGTGCCTCATTAATATCAGATGCAAGTAAAACTAAAAACCATTGAGTTTAGAATTTGAAGGAGTCAAGAAGAGACACATATTTTGGGCAGAGCTGATTTTAGGCGATAGACTACAAACTTGGCATTGCAGTAGACTCAGGGTTACATATGAGAGAAGATATAACCCCAAATAATTAGATAATAAATACAAAAAACTTAGCTTTTTGCCCAGCAGGCAGTAAGACCTGTAGTAACTGCTGAAGATAGCATAGCATCTGTCTTTGCACATACTTGTGTGTATAATATCAGACAAGTTATTTCAACTCCCTGAGACTCAGTCTCCTCATCTGTAAAATGGGGACCCACAGCAGTACCATCTTCATAGAGTTGTTATGAGGATTAAATGAGATAATGCATGTAAAGTGCTTGTTCCACATGTGTTAGCTGCTAGTATTATTACTGGCAGGAGGCAATGTTGCAAGTGGTCACCTGTGTCAGAAGCTGCAGAGAGGGACTTCCCTGGTGGTGCAGTGGTTAAGAATCCACCTGCCAATGCAGGGGACACAGGTTCGAGACCCCATATGCCGTGAGCTACTAAGCCTGTGTGCCACAACTACTGAGCCTGCACTCTAGAGCCCAGGCTCCACAACAACAGAAGCCACCACACTGAGAAGCCTGTGCACTGCAACGAAGAGTAGCCCCCACTTGCCACAACTAGAGAAAGCCCACACATAGCAACCAAAACTCAATGCAGCCAATAACTAAATAAATAAAATTAAAAAAAAGAAAAGAAAAGAAAAGAAAGAAGCTGCAGAGAATTTCAGAAAGTGAGGAACAGGAAAGAACCTTTAGAGTTGGAACAGATGCCATGGGGACATCTGAGGAGAGCAGTTTATCAGTGGGAAATAAAGAGATACATGCGGTCACGAGAATGAAAGAAAAATGGAAACAGGGCAGTTAGGAGCTCAGCTGATAAGTTTAGCTGGAAATAAGAAAGATTTAGACTGGTAGTACAAGGGACAGTAAAAATAAGGCAGGGGGTGGGGGTTATGTTGTTTTAAATAGAGGGATGCCCTTCATCTATTTGAAGGAAGAAAGGAAGGATCAGGAACAGGAGGAAAAAATTTAAATGCTGGAAAGAGGGGAAACAAATGTGGGTTCAGTTAGTGTTCGGCACAGACCCACCTACCCTTCCCACTGTTTTATCACTGAGCTGAAACGAGAGAGAACAGCCTTTGCTACCCAAACACCCTCACAGTGTATCTATCAAAACCCGGCAAGGCAATCCACTGAGACTTGAGTCCTGCCTGTGCCCTGTTGGCCATATGACCTTACTCCCATTACTTTGCCTCCCTGAAATGCTTCTTTTCCTGGACAGGGGAGATAATACTGCCCACTTGACAGGGGTGGCTCAAAAATTAGAGGTAATTCTGCCACTTAGTCCATGATCAGTAAATGGTAGTCACGACATCATTAGTAGATCATATTTATACTCTAGACTCTATTTTATAGGGCATTTTCTTGAAAATAATATATTTGTTATCAAACATGTATTTGAAAAATTATTTAAAGGGGTCTTGTAAGGGACAACTTTCATGTAAACACAATATATTCCATACTGGAAGATGGGAGAAGGCGATCCAAGTTCAGGTGAGGCAGCTTCGCCAAGTAACTTTGGTGCTCAGCCGTGCTGCCAAAATACAGGCACATTGAACACAGGGTGAGTCCTCATGATATAGTGGGGACAGTAGGAGGGGACCAGAATATTCTTATATTCTTCTCCTTCTCCTCTTCCTCCTTCTTCTTCTCCTCCTCCCCCCACCCCTTTTCTTTTTCACCATCGTCGTAATGGAATATTATCAGAACTGGGGTTCTATTTAATTAAAGTTTCTGATTGATTGAGGTGGATCAAAGAACCCTTGCCATTTCCACCATTGTCAAACATCCTCTTTAACATGTGTGCCCACTCTGTTGTCTAATAAGTGTCATCGTGAAACAATGGTTCAACTTACCATTTATCGACTTTAAGATGGTGTAAAAGAAATATGCATTTGGTAGAGACTGTACTTCCAATTTTGAATTTTACTCTTTTCCAGGGCTAGTGATATGCAGTACAATACTGCTGTGTGATGCCAGGCAGCGCCAGCTGAGAGTCTCAGTCACCCATGCGGTCATGAGTGTAAACAACTGATACAACAATTCTGTACCCTTACGACCATTCTATCTTTCATTTTCAGTATAGTAGTCAATAAATAACATGAGATAACCAACACTTTATTATAAAGTAGGCTTTTTTAGAGGATTTTGTCCAACTGTAGGCTAATGTAAGTGTTCTGGGCACTTTAAAGTATGTTATGCTATGAAGTTTGGTAGGTTAGGTGTATTAAATATATTTTCCATTTATCATATGTTCAACATACAATGGGTTTATCAGGGCATAACCCCATCGTAAGTCAAGGAAGGTCTGTAATTTGATCTACAAACATTAACAAGAAGTACAGCTCTGTAGGGAAAATGAAGAAGGTTGAAGGAATTGGACTGAATTCGAATTGACCCCAGGATAAATTCTCACTTTCACATTTTTCTTCCAAAAGCAATTCTGGCTTGCAAAAGCACTTTGTTAGGTTCTGGTTAATTTAACTTAACCAGAAAGTAAAGAGGGCTCCCTAAGTACCGTATTGTTTATTTCTCTTAGGCCCCATGGTGGTTCCCTAGAAGTTGATTCTGTTTTCTGCTAAGCTCTGGGTCCAGGGGCAGCCGCATTTGGTGCTATTAGCTATTTTCTTCTCTAATTTATCACCTTGTCCTACTTTGCCTCGTTATTCGATATACATCATTGCAGTGACACAAAATTAAAACATCAGCACAGCATTCCTGTTTAGATACCTAATTATGTGACAATTATATTTTTCTTGTGAGATGTTTTGCCATTTTCACAACATTGTAGAGAAAGAGTTTATTTGTATTTGGAAATAGAATTTTACTAATGGAGAATCTGCACCAAGAAGACAGAATCAGAGATAGTTTTCTGATAGTGACAGCACTAGGGAGACAGCACATTTTAGTGAGCAAACAGCTTTTTTAGGAGTAACTTAGATGAATACCAGTTTCTTCTTCCCAAGGGAGACTAACAGGCATTCTGTTTTTTAGCTAAACCATACAAGAAGGAGGTTCATCAAAGAGAAAGTTTATAAGCTTTTTGTTAAGAAAATAATTTTATCATAAAAAAATTTATTAGTAGTATATTTGCTAAATTATATTAATTCTGTGCTGATTCAAACAGTTCCCCAAATGCTTTTGGGTTTTTAAAAATCACTATTAAAATCCTGTGTCTTCTATCCTGAACTCCAATACATATTTCAACTGGAACATCTAATCCCATAAGGTTCACAAAGTTGGTGAGTTTCTGTCATGGAAAAATTTATCATATTTAAAAAATTAAATCACAGGGCCGCTTCTGTCTGGAGACCACCTGTCCAGTAAAGTAATTTTTTACGAGGGTAAATCAAGTCTCACAGCATGCCAACTCACCCATTGCCAATGTTGCCACACTATTGTGTTACAGAAAAAAATTTCTATTAGTTCTAATATATTAATGATGCATCTTGTAAACAGTTTTGCAACAACTGTCACACAAGTTCCCAAGGCTCATTCAAGATCTCGAGACATGACCAACAAGCACTACAAATTGTCTACCCTATACTCTCTTGACATCTTCAGTCGTGTAGGAGCCCCCTAAGCCTAGAATTAAAAGAGCAGTAAAAAGACAAAGTCTCATTTGTGCCTGTAGTTGGGAAAATGCAACCTTACTTTGGGATGAAGTTGCAGCATTCCAAGCGGCCACAAGATGGCACCATTGCCCAGGGACGTTAATGCAACCATGTTGGCGAATACTGGGCAACTGCTGCAGAGCCCAGAGTAAGGGAACATTTTGGATGCTGGTGAAAAGCCAAGGGACACCGAGCACAGGAGAGAAGAGGTTTGCCCAGGTTGTATAGAAAGCTTAGGGAGTAGAAGTCTGGGTCAGCTTCCAATTCAAAAATTGTGTTTATAGCAATACTACAATTTTATACACATAGGTGCTGGTTACTTTTCGAGAAAGAGACAAGTGAAACTTACAGGCCCCTTTGGTTTCGAATTAAGTTTTCTTATGGCTTATCCTTTTACCATCTGCCAAGAAGGTAAACTGGAATCGGGGATTTCTCTAAGAAAGAAAGTTTCAAGGCAAACCCATACATAGCCCACTGTATCTTCTCTGACCCCAGAGACTTAATCATTGGAAGACAATTTTTAAACATTAGTTATCCATGCTATTACTACTTTGGATGGTTAGTGTATTGCTGAATATGGTGAAAGAAACATAGTTTCTTTTCCGGTTTTTCATCTACATAGGTCCGGGGCCGGTTTTAGGGATCTCATGCAATGTTTCAACATTTGGGAGGCTCAGCAGCATGTGTGCAGGTGCCTGTGCTTCTGTGTTATGCTGGGACATTTATTTTAAAAGGTCAAGGTTGTCCTTGCTGCCTTTGAATCCCCCTCTCCCCTCCTCCAGGCTTCCTACTCCTGGGTACCTCCAGAACATAAGGATTCCTCAACAGGAAGGTCATTTTCAGCAACGCTAAATCAGACCACATTGATTTTATTTTCCAAAGCAAAAGCCTGCTTTTTTCTCAGGAAGGGAGAATTCTAGGCTCCTTTGCTTAAGTGGGATGGGTTACTAGAGAAAACCAGAACTATCTTCCTTTGAGAAGGGTTTGATTCCACACAGGAACAGCAGAGGGTAAGTTTAAGCAATGTGACAGCATAGCCTTGAAGTCTAGGGCTGGAACTTTGAGACGATCAAAATTGAAAATAAGGAAAGTGCTGTTTAATAAATGTATTATATAAAGTTAGCCAAAACAAAATTTAAAACAACAATACTCATTACTGGCAGTATACATTGGAATATCCTCTTAAAAAACCAAAATGCAAAGGACCTTAAAATGTTTATAGACTTTAACCTGATAAGAACAAATATGAGAATTATTCTAAAAGAATCATTCAACAGGGAAAAAAAGAGCCATAAGCAAAAATATTCTTTGTAGCATTATCTGTAATTCTGAAAAGTTGGAAAAATTAAATGTCAAATACTATATAAGATAGTAATTAGATTAAGTTACACCTAGCTACTAGATGAAGTTTTAAGCAGCATTAAAAATAAACACCATTTAGTAGCATTTTTAAATGCTAATTTTAGAAGGTATCTGGAGAAGCAATGATTTGCAATAGGACAAGGAGCACAGTCCCTGTCCTGCAGGGACTATTCCAACTGGAGCAACAGGGCTTCTCTCCAAACAGTACCCAGTATGTTCAGGCGGGCAGCACACAGACTTAGTGCATGTCTATGTCTCTAGAGCGAGTCCTCAATCAGCAGCCGTGTGCCCAGTCAGTAGACTTTGGCATTGCTGCAGAAGTGAGCTTGGTGTTAGGGTGTCTGTGACAGTGGACTCGGCTTCCAAGAGACTGGCCACATGGTCTCATGACTCATGGTCTAGAAGAACTCTCTTGTATTGCTGAGTGCCATCTGCAAAATGGAAACGAAGAAATCACAACTGCTCCTCACTCCCACCGCCCGTCTCTCACCCCCACCGGACACAGATCTAAGTTAGCGGAACAAAAGATGCTATAAACAAGCAAAGGAACCTCAACTCTTCTCTTATTACAAAGCAGCATCCACTTTGAAGATTATCAACCTTGAGGATTATATAGGATGAAAATTTGATTTCCCCATGACTGACTACCCTCCCCCGACCAGCTAACAGACTGCCCTCTTCCTCCCCTCACTATCTACATAGACTGCAAACAAATTTTCATGAGTCTACAGGTATTGGCATTAACACGCGATCCAGTCGTTGCTGCTGAATAGGTACTATAGGACTACTTTCTACACATTGTTTCAAATATAGTTGAACTGAGAAGGTAATATATGTTTAAATACAGCCGATTCACTTTGGTGTACCTCAAAAACTGGTACAAGAGTGTAAAGCAAATACATCCCAATACAGAGCTTTAAAAAAAAATTAAATGTTCTAAATTGTGTAGCATTTCAAGGATATATGTTCAAATGTAGCACTTCAGAATAAAAATATTATGAAAAAAATTTTTCATGAGTCTAAATCATACACAATTAGGGAGGCTAATTGGTCGAAATATAAATCACATCACATATTCCAAAGACAATGATTTATCCATAATGACTTATGGACAGGGTTGTAAGTTCTCTGGGAGAGATTTTGTTGTTGTTGTTGTTTGTTCTTCTCTTTAGGAGTCCAAATAATTGATAGTTAATTGTGTACTGATTTTTGTGCAGATACAGTACAAGCTGATAGAGTCCCAGGATTCTGACTGCATGGCCATCAGGGTCAAAGCAGTAGGACGGGAGAGCGTCCCCTGACTCAGCAGGTTCCTTTCAATATCTTTTTTCACTCTGAGACACAAAATGGCTCCAACAACTTTACTTCCTGATGATCCTGCTGCTGCCACAGCCCCTCCATCCTTAGTGAACAGTCAGAGTGAAGAAATTCAAGTCCATTGTCGTTGACTACGAATGTTAGGGAGAGGAGCCTTCGTTGTTTTCTGAATTTTTTCCAGTGTAAGTTATGACAAAATTATAGTAAATTATCTGGAAAAGGTTAATTCATTTTTACAACCAATTTGGATGAAAAGGGGCTTACTGGCAAGTTATTAAAATAATTTTAAATGCCATCTAACTTTCATGTAGAGGCTTTTATTTTCTTTCCACTTTCGATGTAAGAGATACTAACATTTTGAATTATCCTTAAGATGCTGGCCATGTTTCATCCTTGTCAAGTTGTGAGGTTCGAGTAGAAAAATAATAGAGGTGCAGGCTGTGAATTAAATGTTATTTCAACTAAGAGTGGCCTGGAGGCCCCCTGCTACTTACCTGGGCATGGTTTGCTCATGGGGGAATGGATGAGGGGGTGGGATGGAGGTGGTGGCTAGAGGCCAGAAGACTGAAGGATATCGGGATGAACCTGAGAGGGTCACCTTCCAGGAACTGTTATCAGTACCATGTTGTTCCCCAAGGGCCAGGCTGCAAACAGCAGCCAAGTTCCCAGAGATGAGGCCAGCACCTAGAAAGGAAGAGAATTTAAAACAAAACCCAAACCAGGCATCACTTTCCTAGATTAACTTTCTTTTCCTTTTATTGCAATGGTTTTCTACCTGAATGGGCTACATCATGCTTCTGCACCCAAAGTAATTTTCAGCTTATATTGTGCATATGGTGAATGAATTGGAACTCAGACCTTCAGAGTTTAAAGAGCTATTCCAGCTCGAGGTGGGCGCGTGGGCTAGGGGCTGCTTGCATCATTTCATCACCGCTGTGTCCTGGTCTAGTCCAAGGCCAAGAATGTGACCATCCTCCTGAAGGCAAAGGAAAATTCCAAGGAGTCTGACTTCTTAGTAGCAAATTCAGGGCATAAAAGTTAGGTACATTAAAAAAAAAAAATTTGATTCAAGAGAGAAAAAGACAGCATCACTCTGGAAATTAGAGGCATAATGTGTCTTCCTGTGCCAGCCAGATGATTCGCTCATGGTCTGTGCATAGCTTCTACTCACAAACACTGCAGAGATTTACTCCAGGCCTTGATGCTATGTCTTCCATGCTGGCAAATAGATAGAATCAGGTTTTAGCATCTTGTTCAAAGAAACATACACATGGGGGTGCTCAACTCTGAATTTTCACTGCATTTTCTTTTTCTTCTTTGGAAATTGCTTTTGGGATGGACGGATAGTGGGAGACATGGCTGGTCTATCATTTAAATCAGGTGGATTTTAAAAAATTAAATGAATATGCAAATGACTGAGAACAATATATCAAACCCATGTATGTGGCATTCACTTTAATAAATAACATTTTGGTTTTTTGGGAAAAAGAAGATTTAAAATAAATAGAAAGCCCTCCATTTTCCTCTTCCTGGCCCCATCCTCTCTCCCTCCGTAAATAAAATCACTGTCATGAACTTGATGTGTTTGGTCAACGTTTCTATGCTTCACTGTATACAAAAATGCATCCACAGATCATGAATTTTGCGGGTGTTTTATGAAATTAAATAGATGCATGTCCTCACGCTTTGTGTAATGCCCTTCAGTTTTAATTTTTTCTCAGCCTTTAGAAAAATATTTTAAATAACTTTGTTAATTACAATAAAATTTACAGTATACTTATACATGAGCAGCATTTCTTTTTTTCCCCTTTTTTTTCAGCCTTGCTTTTGATCTACACTATGTACCCATGGATTTAGTCAATACATTTATTCCATCCTATTGACTAGGCCATAATCTATCCCATTATTTATTCCTGGACCTTGAACCGTTTCCATTTCTTTTTCACCTTTACAACTCTGTTTAAATGGGCATTCTTGTTCATGTTTCCATGGGCAGCTACACAGGTCTGGCTACATAATTTGCTGGCCCAGGGCAAAATTAAACTGTTGGGCTGGCCCCTGCCCGCTATTCAAACACAGGGGAAAAGTGCTGTTAAAGGAACTAAAATATAAAACTTTTTCGTATCTTCCATGGTCTCTTTCTCTCTCAACCTGTCACACTGTTTTTCTGTTTATATATTTGTTTGTTTGTTTGCCATCCTAATATTGTTCTAAGAAAGATGAGAAATGTAAATTGTTACCAAGCATTTTACCTTTCATTGGTATATGGTGCATTATGCAACACCAGTTTTAAATGCTAATATGAGTGTATTTAACACTCCTGGGGAATCACTGAAATTGCACAACTTTCGTCTTGTAGCTCCTGTATGCACATGTATTTTATTTGTACCGGAAACAGTAGAAACACCGCCCCAAACTAACTGCAGTGTTTTTATGGCACTTCTTCACTCAGGGACACTCTATGCACATTCTCTGCCTTCGACTTACTGATGAGTCAGGATGCACTGAGAGGAAAAGGAGCTGAGTTGCTCTGTCCTTCCCTTTCCTCTATGTCACCATTTTCAGGGTTAGTGGTTAGTTAATACAGGGAAGTAACGTGAGTAAGAAAGGGTAAGACAGAGGTCTTTGGTTGCCTGTGCCTTCTTTCTGTATTTGAAGCAAGTTCTGGTTCAGGAGAAATGTGGTCTTTTGGGGAGTGTCAGCTTCACGATGACTCCATTACTCTGCCGTGGACATCACATGCTCACCTTGTTCTCGCTCTGAGCTCCACTAAACTCCCCCACATCCTGGGTCCACCGGAACGGTCTGCTCCGGGGGCATCCTGAACGCTAGACGTGAATGGGGAGCAAGAAACAAGGAGGTGTGTGTATTACACCCACCTCCTCTGCCCAGGACATGTTCCATTGTCCCAGGCAACTTCATTTAAAAGCATAAGTTCAAAACTATTAAGAATTTCAAGATGGTGAAAGCAAAACATTAAGCCAAGCACAGGGCGCTCCTGAGGACCGAGCACTGTGAGACTACGCATCCCCGTGGAGCTGGTCCTGCATCTGTCTGCCTGAAAGGTGCTCTGGGATACTGTCTGCAAGTGGGTTTCTGAGTGGTGATGCACCCTGTCAATATTAACCTGATGTTACCAAAATGGGGTTCATAATGGCCATGCACGTGTACACAAATACCAGTAGTAGGTGCAAGTTTCCACTGGCTCATATTCTCATACATACTTAACAATGAACTAGTACTTAATTTTTGCCAGGTGTATTATTTTTGTTGTTATTTCCCGGCGAGGTGGAACATCTTTTCATTTGTTTGTTTATTCTGGGGTGGGGTGGGGGCGGTTATGGGTTTCTCTTCTGTGAACTTCTTGTTCTATAACCTTTGCCCATTTATTTACTAGGTTGTCTGTCTTGGGATATTGATTTGTAGTTTTTAAAAACATTCTCAATACTAATCTTGACTCTCATATATCTTGTCAATATCTCCTCTCAGCCTGCTTCTCATCTTTTAACTGTGTAAGTGGGGCTATTTGTTCTACCAACATTTTAAAATTTATGGTAGTGCCATTTACCAATATTTCCCATCATTATTTCTTTTTTGTGTGTTTTCCTTGCCTTATGATCACAAAGATATTCTCCTATATTATTTTTCTTGTTTAAGCTTTTAAATATATATGCCACCTGGAGTTTGTTTTTATGTACAGGATGAGGTAAGACTTTAACTTTATATTTAATATGGAAAGTCAGTTGCCCAACACCATTTATTAAATAGTCCATCACTTCTCCCACTGATCTCTGTTGGGCATTTCTCAGATCCCTACATTATTTCACTGATCTATTTATATTTCTCACTTACTAGCAGAGCTTTTAGTGAGCATTGACATCTGGTTGAATGAGAACTCAGTACATTTAAGTAATACACGTTCTCTTCATTAAAAACACGGAAACAATAAAACAAAGACAAACAAGTTTTCTTACTTTTGGGGCTGTATTAAGAAGTTCTCTAACCTACACAGCGTGAAAACGCAATGACTTTGAAATCAGACAGATGTGAGTTCTTATCCCAGACTTGTCATTTTCTAGCTGTTTGAACTTGGGGCATGCTTCTTAACCTCTGAGGCTAGGCTCTCTAATCTGTAAAATGGGGATAATAAGATCTACGACCTAAAGCTATGGAGAGGATTAAATGAGTTAAGTGCCTGGCACAACCTAAACACTCAGGAAATATGACTTTTCTTCCCCTTTCCTGTCCTTGAAAAGAGCTGCGTGTTTCTTGGTTATTCTGTTCACCAGTGGACTCTGCAAAGGACGGCTAGAGCTTGCTTAAAGATGAAACAAAATCCATCCCAGGCTGATGATCTGATTCAGTCACTTTCCTAAAACCCAAATAATTGCCTGGGCTTCAGCACAGCAGAAGTTGCAAGGATGTCCTTAAGAGGGTCATCAGCTGGCTGCCCCTCCTATTAATGAAATGACACAAATGGGTCATAATCAAACCAACGCCAATCAGCCACCCCTCCAAATTACACAAAACGCAACTCTCCCGACAAGTGCTGAAAAGATCAAAAGGACGAGGAATCAACAGGATTAAGACTTTGAAATTCGGACGTCTCACCCATGGTGAGTCTGGGACCTCCGACTCTCCAGCATGGCTCAGACCAATATCATTTCTTCAGATGGAGAGAAATTCTTTAAACTAATACACCTTGACACCTGGGATGGAGTTGAGAACATGCTTGGAATTTCATCGTGTCCAGGTAGAAACCTAAATTGAAGTGGCTGTTTTGGAAGATCAAAGGGAAAAAAAAAGTCCATCAAGAATAAATACACGGGGAGAAGTTTCTCAGAGTATCTGGGACGCTGTCTCCAGGGCTGCAGTCTTCATTTTGCCCTAAGTAAAGCTTAACTCCTAACTCTCACATTTCGCATTTTTTTAAGTCGAGTTTTGGCAGCCATGAATAAGGGACCCAGACTTCTCTCCTTCGCCTGAACTCTACGAGGGGCCAGAGCCTTGGTACCAGCAGAGGCCCCTTGCACCCATCCGCCTCCTCAGAAAGTCCAGATGAATTTGGTTTTGTCTTTTATAGACAATCATTATTGGTGCAGTGGTTAAGAATCTGCCTGCAAATGCAGGGGACACAGATTTGATCCCTGGTCTGGGAAGATCCCACATGCCGTGGAGAAACTAAGCCCGTGTGCTACAACTACTGAGCCGGCACTCTAGAGCCCACAAGCTACAACTACTGATGTTCTCATGCCTGGAGCTGTGCTCCACAACAAGAGAAGCCATCGCAAGGAAGAGTAAGCGCCCTACTCACTGCAACTAGAGAAAGCTCACATACAGCAACGAAGATCCAACACAGCCAAATTAATTAATTAATTAATTAATTTAAAAAAATCATTATTTTACACTGATGCTTTTACAAAATGAAGATTTACAAGAAGAGTCATAAAAAGAACTTTTTAAACAAATACAATTTTCTGATAGCTTTAGATAATACCATTGAACTGGGTAACAAATGACAAAACTGTAATGGAAAACCTGATTATTTCATCCAGATCAACAGGAATTAATGACATGAGACTGAATGAACTGATGAGTCTGATTTATAACTTTATGACTTTTTGGAAATACAGTAGCTAAAGCTTTGTTTTCCTGAGAAACCTTTCCTCTTATACTATGACCTACAAGCAGTTGATAACGTATACCTTTGGAAACAAAGATGAAACATTTATCTTTTTCTCTCCTCTTGATCCTTCCAGAATCTGGCTTCTCCAGCTGGCTCTCCCATAGATTTGATGTTTTATTGCAACCAGATTACAACTAGTTATACTAATGATTGTTTTAATTTGTTGTTTCCAAATTATTTACGACTTGTGTCTTCCTGCTGCACTATGACTTTGTAATGTTACTACCAACGTTGCTAATATCCTGTCTATTTTATAAGATTGTTGTCTTACAGTACTCAGTGTGGCCTCCAACAAAACTGATGATGGCTAAACATCTTAAGGAAATAGAACACATTTATGACTCTTATAGAATAATTGTAATAGTGTGATTCTAAACATGGGAAAAAGCAATAAGGGAAAACACTTCCTGGATCATAGTAGACTAGCAAGACAGAGGACCCAGAGACTCTTTAATTATCAACAGGGCATAGTCTGGAAATTAGCACTGGAGTGGCACATCAACAGGAATTTTCACCTGACCTGGGATAAGCCTCACAGCGCCATGGGACAAAATTTGGTCATGAAGTGTCTCCCAAATATTGCTTGAATTCCTGACCAAGAGGAGAATCTGAGAAATGGAATAGTTCCTGGCATATCAGTCACAGTCATCAGCGATTGCACCCCTCCAATGTAAGTCAGCGAGCCCTGAGGAAATTCAGGATGTGAAAACACAGAATACCCGCCCCGGATAGCTGAGGTGCAGGTCAAAGGGATGATTTCAGTGAGCCAAGACTCTTGCATCTTCCCGTACATAGAAAAGTGCTAAATTCCTTAACTTGAGATATCTGGTTTTCTTTAATTAACAATAATCTTTTGATGTTCAGACTACCTGCCCTTTGTTGCAAAACTTCTATGTCACCTGGTTCCCCAGCCCCCTCACCTCCTCAGAGCAATTCTTTCAGGGTTACTTGAGAGGCTGCTTCCCAGGCTTGGAGTCCTAAAAATTCCCCCGATACAAAACATAACTCTCAGCTTTAAAAAAAAAAAAAAGAATAAATACAAAACTAATGCCAGGGCAGCAAGAGAAGGAGGCTGAAGGGCCTAACGAAGGGGGGGATCAGGCCTCTCCGGGGGCTTCCGCTCTGCAGGTCACACTCCTGGGGAGAAACAAGCCAGCAGGCGAGTCACCGCGCAGGCTGGGTCTGTGCAGGTGATGCTCTGGGGTATCATCTGGTGGGGTGGAGAGGCTCACATGGGAGGATGCTGAAGGCACATGCCATGAGGAAAAGGTCTGTGGCTGCACTTGTGGAGGGCAGTGGCCGGTCTCTCCTGGGACCAGCACTGTGCTTGAGCACCTTCCATAAATATGAGCATCTGGAGAGTGACATGTGCGGTGGAGAGTGCTTTGGGTGCAGACCCGTGTTCAAATCCTGACTCCAGGACTTGCCAGCTATGTTGACCTCAGGCAAGTTCCACCGCCCTTTCTGAGCCCCAGGTTCTTCATCTACTAAACGGGAGAAAGGATTTCAAACTTAAAACACTGTTTGAGAATAACCTGAAATAAGATGCAATCTATAGAGTTCTTGATTTAAGATGGGTTCAATACAAGTACCCACGAGCGTGGTCCACCTTGATAAGATGGGATTGTCTTTGGTGGGCCTGGGGGATGAGCAGCCCTGACTTTTGCTCCTTCCCCAGAGGTGCACCAAGGCTCCAATGTCCTGGGTCCTCCACTCCCTCAGTGAGTCCTCCATCCACCTCAGCGAGCTTCCCTTCCCCTTCTGCATCTCGGCAGAGCCCCCCATTTTTGGCTCATATCCACTAACTATTGCGTGTGCAGAGTTACATGCCAGGGTAGGATCTGAACTTACAGAACATCTCCCCCAAAGTTTGTATGGAATGTTTGTGACTCAGAACACGTGGCCCACAATATTCCAAATCAACGTCTCCCTTGGATGTTCTGAATCGGTAGGTTGGGGAGGGGTCCAGGAATCTGTATCTAACAAGTAGCTCTAGATCCTTGCTATTAGTGTGGTTCGGCAGCTCTGACAACACCCACGAGCTTGATAGAAATGCAGAATCTCAGGCTTCACCTCAGAACCACTCAGTCAGAAGCTGCTCTTGGAACAGTTACTCAGGTAAAACTGCCAGATGAAATACAAGATGCACAGTTACATTTCAATTTCAGATAAACAATGAAAAGTTTTGTTGTATAAGTATGTCCCATAAATGTACCTATAAAATAAAAAAAAAAGTATTTGCTACATCTGGCAACCCTATCTTCAGGTGATTTTTATACACATTAAAGTGTTAGAAGCACTGGTCTCCATCAGTAGATCTCAAACTCTCACATGCTTCAGAATCAGCTCAAGGCCTTGTTGAAAGCCACATTGCTGGGCTCCACCCGCAGAGTTTCCGATTCAGTAAGTCTGGGCAGGGGCCTGAGAATTTGCATTTCTAATAAGATCCCTGTTGATGCAAATGCACACACTTTGGGTACCGTGGATCTACATGACTAGATTCCTAGATCAGCCCACAAGATTCTCTGCAATCCCTAGAGCCTGGATGAGATAAAGGCTGAGGTTCCCTCCAACATTTCTATCTATGGATAGAGAAAGAGAGAGAGAGAATAATAGTCTCTGATTCTAAGCCAACAGCCTATAAAACCTGTCCACCATTTATAACAAGGTCTATAAGGACAAGCATGGAGGGCCATGTGGAATAGGTACCAGGAGCTCATCTTCTTCTGACTGTGTGTGTTTCTTCCCTGTTTCCAAGCTCCTGGTTCTCAGAGCATAAGAGGGAAGGGTGGAGGGCTGGGGACAGAGGGATTCAAAGCAGGGACAAATCTCTTAAAGGGCTGGGCAAGAGTGGGGACAGACTGAGGGTGGCGGGGGGGGACCAGCTAGGCAGTGTGGGAAGTGGGGTTACCAGTGGTGGGGACTGGGGAAGAGAGGGAGGTGTGGGGCAAGGCTGGCTCCTTGGTAGGATTGGGGGGCACCAGCTGCAGTGACCATTGGAACTCAGAGGAAGGACACCAGCTCCTGGGGTCTGAGACCGAGATAAAAAGCCCAGTCTGCCGGGGTCTGCCTTGTGACCTCAGGCAGGTGGGTGCACCTCTCTGAGCTTGAATTTCCTCATGTGAGCAATGGGTCTCCTTCCTTGAAGGCTGATTGTGAAGGATAAAGGAGACAATGCGGAGACAGGAAATTCCTGATTCCTTGAGGAGGCACTCAGTAAATGGTATCAGTTGCTATTTTAGTTGCAAGAGGGTTTAATGCTACTTTAGAGTAACATCCTGTTTTAGAGAATCTCTTTACCTGTATTTAATTTCAGAAGATAATAGGTTTAGGGGAAATGTCATGCACACTCTGTGGTGACAGAGGCTTCTTGTAAAAACTATACATTGTGAGTGAGAGACACACTCCTGCCTGAATGTGACTTCCCCTCTTTCCCCTCCCACTCTGGTTCCTCCAGGTTCAGATGGAACAGCGGGGCCCATGGAAGAGCTGGAGGCTGGACTTGTGTGGAACGGGCCCCTGGACCCTGGCCATAGGGAGGTCAGCTGTCAGCTGGACGCCAGGCTGGACAGTGAGAAGCCTCAGGGGACAGACCAAGGAGTGGACCAATTTAACTAGATCCCTTTGTTTCCTGGTGAACGCAACCCAAGTGTTCTTCAATGGGTTTCTGTGCCTCGTTTTATAACATTTTGTTTTATTTTTCAATAGGAACATACAGCACAATTGCCTTTTTGGAGGTACAGCTCTATGCATGTGAACAGTGTATAAATGGGTGTAACCACTCCTACCATCACGATACAGAACAGTCCCGCCACGTGGACGTGTCCTGTGCTGCCACTTTGTCATCCACACTTTCCCCACTGACCCTTAGCAACTATACTTTTGTCTTTTCGAGAATGTCCTATAAATAAAAGAAATTATTATTATGCTGAGGGAAAAGCCAGTCTTGCCTTATTTTACATTCTTAAAATATAAAGAGAGCAAACCTTATTATTATTATTCGGCACAAAAACTGAATATGAGAAAACTCATTGGTAAACTAGACTTGTCTTGTTACTGTCACCCTCCCCCTCCTTCCCGCACACTTCCCCTCAATTCTTCACAGACTTACTTCTTCCAGGAAGGCTTCTTGTATGGGTTCTCCAGAGCTTCCTTATCCTCTCCTTTTGGACCTTTTCTTCTACACGCTTTACCGCTGTTTTCGTAGCTTCCTCAAGGAGTCTGCTCTCAGCATGAGTAAAGCAGCAGGACACAGGGACAAGCACGTGTTCTTTGAAGACAAGCAGATCTCAGT
The DNA here is from genome assembly GCF_030028045.1 of Hippopotamus amphibius kiboko. Classification (NCBI taxonomy): domain Eukaryota; kingdom Metazoa; phylum Chordata; class Mammalia; order Artiodactyla; family Hippopotamidae; genus Hippopotamus; species Hippopotamus amphibius. The sequence continues at coordinate 118,122,805 of NC_080191.1, read as the reverse complement.
ACCAACCTGGGTCCACTAGGACCGTGGGCAATATTTAGGGTCCTTGAGCATCAGTTTCCTCAGGGCAGAATAACATCTACACTGAAGAATGGAGTGAAGATGAAGTGAGGGATTAAGACAAAACTCCTGGCTCAGAGCAGTCCAAGAGGCAGGCAGTTAGTATTCTGAACTATTGGTAGTAAGAGCGCTCATGATCTAAGAGTTTACATCACCTTGTCCATCACAGAAGCTCATAGACCATTCCTCCATATATGTAGAGGCATAAAAAATTATTCAGGGTCAAAAAGACTCAAGGCAATGGACTATGTTTTTTTCCATCTATTTTCCTAGCCACATAATGAAGTGGCGCTCACATGAGGGGAAGCATCAAAAAGCCTTTCTCTGCCATGGCTTCCCTGTGTGACCTTGACCATGACACCTTGCCTCCCTCCTTGGTCTCTGATTTTTTTTAAGATGAAAATGTGTGGCTGACCTCAGAGCTCTCAGAGGTTTCTCTCAGCTCTGAACTTCTAAAACCCCAAGTACCCATGGACCACAGCTTTAGAATTTAGTAGGTTCTTATGTACTCTTTGCCCATCCTATCTGGGTTGAAACCGTTTGCTGACCCTGAAAATGTGAACCAACCCCTCTGCTTTTATTATTCTGACATTTCACTGGGTCTGTACGGAAATATGGAGAGATTATCAAGTGCAGCTAGATGGTACAGAAATGATGAGTAGGTAATTGACTTAAAAATATACAGAGCTTTTCTACTTAAATATCGTGGGACAGGAAAAAAAAGAGAAGAAAAAGTCTGGATTTAAAAAGTAGTACACCCCGTTGATCTCTGCCATGTAGATACAGTTTAATAACAATACATGACAGCCATGACATTTCCTGGGCTTTTAGTATGTGCCAGGCACCAGGCTGGGCACCCTGCATGTTATCTCATTTAATCCTGATAACACATCTGTGGCAAGGGGTTGGGATTGCCATTTTAATCCCCCTTTTAACTGATGAATAAACCCATCCTGAGAGGTACAGTGAGTAGCCCATAGTTATAGAGGTAGTAAGTAGCTGAAACCTACACAGAGCGAAAAAAAAGTACAAGTAATTTCAGAATGGGAATTCCATTCACTCCCATCACTAAAGGGAAGACAGTAGCCTTCAAGGGTTGGCCTCATTCCCCTCTGATTCCTTAGTGCCAAAAAGCACTTGAATGTGACCAGCACTTCATGACTATGGCTGAATGGATAAAAGTGTATAGGGAAAGACAGAGGGGAAGCCGGGGTAGGAGGAAGAGAGAGAGGGAGGGGGGCTGCAGTGGGGGAAGAGGAATAAGGTTCCCACGGAGGGCGGCTATCGGAGGCTGACTTTGGGAAACACGACTCAGAGAGCACATAAGGAGCGGCGGGGCTTTCAGGGTTGCAGATTCCTAAGAGGACTGTGATGAGGCTGGGAGGCAGGGAGATGCTGGGTGTGAGAGCAGGAGATGGATATGTTCTCTGACCTGGGAGCTGAGAAACTCCCTGAAACCCCCTTTGCCATTTCCAGCTCCTGACTACCAAACAGGCCAATGTTTCCATAGCCAGAAAGATTTTTTTCCTTTCAATATAACTAGGAGGAAACAAACAAGATTCATCCATGAAAACACCCCTAAACTAGGTTTCTACCCCCAGCTGTGCTAGGAGGAAAAGAAATAACCTGTATGACAATGGGCAAACTGTAGCCACCTAAGAAGGGGAAAAAGGCTGGGGATTCTTTGTGTCATTTTAAAAAGAAAACGTATGACAGCACTTTGAAGAGATGGACAGAACAGACCCTAACCTGATATTCTCATTCCCCATACAAAATACATGGAGAAAGGGAGTTTCTTTTAAGTGAAAGAAATTAAATAGTAAATCCAAAATTACAGCTAATACTTATTAAGTGTGTGGTCTGGTACTAAGCACTTTACAACCGTAATATCTTTCAATCCTCAAAACAATCCCATGAGATTAGTGCTATTTCTATGTCCATTTTACAGATGAGAAAAGTAAGACTCAGAGAGGGTCACACAGCTATCAAGCAGCAGAACTGGGATTCAAGTCTTAAGGGTCCAATTTCACACTCAGGCGATCAACCAAAATGATAGTTTGATGCCTGAAAAAGACAAAACAAAGCCAAGGCAGAAGAGTCCTAAGGAGTTAGTTATCGCTGCAGAAGTGACTGATGAAGGCCTCAAGGACTCTGGAGAAAGTGTGTGCTGACTTAAGGAAGGACAGAGACGCAGCAGATGCAGGTCAAGACGGCTGATGGGAGAAAGCCAGGACCCAACGTAGGAGGGAAAAGATCTGAGTTTCAGGGCCTCTTCCTAGTGGCTTTGTGACCCCAGGAAAGTCATTTAACTTCTCAAAGCCCAGAGATAATGCCTATAGACAGGGAGCGGGAAGTTCACTGCTTCAGAAGGCAGGGAAACTGGGATGTGTTATACACATTCCTTATTGCAGCCAAGCCCCACAGGAGGCATAGAGCTACAAAGCAGTGCAGAGTAAGAGATGTGGCCCAAGGAAAAAAAAGTAGTTAGTGAGATGTCAGAGCCTCGAATAAACAAAGAAATCAGTATCGGTTTGCAACAAAACACTTGATTTGTCTGGAGTTACTTTTATGGGGCTAAACTGCATCCGTGCCTTTTTTTTCCTTTCTTTTTTTGACTTTTACTGAAGGCTGCTTAGAAATCTGTACTGGGAGTGACGAATACAAGGCCGCCTCATTTTGGAAACAACCACAGACTTTGTGAGGCCACAAATGAAGAACTCAGCCCTCTTGGGCCACCAGGTGATCCAAGTTAAAGCAAATATTTGGGGGCAGCCAAGTGGGGCTGTGCACAGCCCTGGGACCCCAGCTGACAGAGGAGACTGCATTTCCCAGCTCGCTATGTTTGTCTGTGGCACAGACACGCGTGGATGCCCTCAGGGGGCTGCTTGTGGTTGGTGGCCTTCCCTTTCCTTCCAGCCACCTCCTGTCCTGCTGACCTTTGCAGATGGGCAGCCCCTGCTTTCAAAGCCCATTCAGAGCCCTCCTTCCCATAGAGCCTGGCCTCTTTCCCCCAATTCCTGTGGAAATGTTAGGTTTTATACAAAATAGTAGGCCGAAGACAGTCTGAATAAGGAAATAATGGGACTGACATATATACACTACTATGTCTAAAATAGATAACTAATGAGAACATACTGTACAGCATAGGGAGCTCTACTCCATGCTCTGTGGTGACCTAAATGGGAAGGAAATCCAAAAAAGAGGGAATATATGTATACGTATAGTTGATTCACTTTGCTGTACAGCAGAAACTAACACAACATTGTAAAGGAACTATACTCCAATAAAAATTAATTTAAAAAAAGATAAATAAGGGACTTCCCTGGTGGTCCAGTGGTTAAGATTTTGCCTTCCAGTGCAGGGAGTGTGGGTTCAATTCCTGGTCAGGGAGCTAAGATCCCACATGCCTCACAGCCAAAAAACCAAAACATAAAACAGAAGCAATATTGTAACAAATTCAATAAACACTTAAAAGAAAAAGATAAATAAATACTAGGGATGTAATGAACAACATAATAAATGTAATTATCACTGCTTTACATAATATATGAAAGCTAAGAGAGTAAATCCTGAGTTCTTATCACAGGAAAAAAAACTTTCTTTTCTATTTCTTTAATGTTGTATCTATATGAGATGATGGATGTTCAATAAACCTATTGTGATAATCATTAAACAAAAAATACTAGAAAAGGATGGAGTAAATGAGCATGTTTCTGAGCAGTTCTGTAACTTGCACCCAAAGGAGGGACTGGTCAACTAAGAGGCTTTGGAATGTCCCCAAATTGCCTGAAACATAAATATTGTGATAAGTAACTTTTTGTTTATGGCATGCTTTGATCTTCCTACAAAGATGTGACAAATGCAGACTATTCTTAGCAAGGAAATGCAAAACCATTTGGTATACAGTGATGGATATGCAAGAGCTCAATACAGGGTGAACAAGCAAAAAACAGTGTTCCCACCTTAAGGCATAGACACAGAGGCTGCGCAGATTTAAAGAATCTGGCTGAGGAATTCAGGGGCCAGAGAAGGGTAACAGCTGTACTAAACCTGGCTAGGAGCAGCAGAATGAGAAACAGGATTGGGGGAATATTTCTTCTTTCCTTTCTCAATACACTATACCTTCACTTGCTAAGCTCCCTGGCATAGGAGGGCCCTCTGATGTGAACATCATGAAATGAGTCTAGAAGGGACTGGGGACTCAACTGGTGGGCTTTGCAGGAAATCTGTCTGAGCCTATGCCCCTCCAAATCTGTGATGGTTCAGGATTAGCTCGGTGATGTCCTGGTCCCTGGCTGTGTGTGTGTCGGCAAAACTTAGCAGCAGCTAGTGACACTTGGGGAAACAAGGCTGAAGCAGTGAGAGCCCAGACAGTAAGAAGGCTCCATCTATGGTGACAGGAGATGCTGATTCATTTCAATTCTGCATATTCTTCTCATCACCTGACAAAGGGAAACTTTGCAGCTCCTTCACCTTATCCCCAAAGTCTATATTTTCTCCTCTTCCTTGGTCTCATCCCCAGCTATGAATTTCATGGGTCCTCGCCCCCAACCCCTCTTTAATCACCTCCAGCAAGCCCTTGATTTTGTAGTGGGCAGACAGTAAGCATTGATACAGCAGCTCTATTGTGAGGGCCATAAGCCTTTGGGTGAATTACTGAATGTCTCTGAGCCCCAGTTTCCTCCTATGAGAAGCAGGGGTAATAGCAGTACCTACCTCCTGGTGCTTTAGGGAGAATTTAACAACATGGGATATCTAAGGCACCTCATATGCTTCTTCGCACAGGGCGCTCAATTAACAACCATCTTATGTACGATTGTGGTTCTCTTATTGCAAAGAGAGTACATCTCCCCAGGGAAGATGAAGACAGAGCTTCAGAGTCCTGAAAAGAAATGCAATCAATTGAAACTTATCTCTAAAACACATTTTACTGAAAGAGAAGAAAATAATCTCTTTTAACTCACTAGCTGAGATGGTACCTATACAGTCAACAACGTTGGCTTTTCTCTCAATCACTGATTTCAAGAGATAAAAATCTTATCCATTTGAATCCATTGGACTATCTTACCCACCAATCCAGGCACTTGGAGTAAAATGCCCCTTGGAGTAAAACAAGTTTTGTGACTTCTTTTTCTGTGTCTAAGCCAGGGAATTCGGTAAATCAGTGGTCTGGGGCTTGGTGCTCAGACTTTGGCATCCATGCCAGGCAACAGCTCCATTGGGCTCTGGGAGTCTTCCAGGCTTGTCTGATCGTACTCCAGGTTTTGTGTCTTTCAGTACCATGGATTTCTCCTGGTAAGACAGAACTGTTGACGCTCTCCTCTGTCATTGAGGGAAAGAGTAATACGAGTGAATTGATACCATCAGTAGGGGACCAAAGACCCATTATTAGGACTTTCATGATTCATTGACAGTGGCATGGCACTTCCTCCATCGTTTCTTTCCTACCCCGTTTTATTGACAGTGGTGTGGAACTTTCACGTAAGGGCTCTGGGCCCATGGTGACTAGCTGCCCATTCAGGAAAGTGAAGAATTTTAACCATAGGGGTTGACAAATGCATTCATGAATCAAGGTCTTTCCTCCCTTATTAACTAAGGAATGCTGTTTTGACATCTAATTGAAATGCAGAGGATGGCCAGAAGATAGAAATGAATACAAATCCCTTTTGGTCTCAACCCAAAGAATTTTGGTTTTCTTTCTGAATTTATCCTACTTTTGAGCGCTCCCCAACTAACGAAGAGCGAAATCATAATGGTAATTTTCTTTTTGGCAATAGTTTGTCATCAGTCAAATTTACCTGTTTTCCTCCAGATTGTCTCATAAGGGGATGAGGGCTCCTTCTCTCAGTGGGTTTGATGACTCAGATGTCCATCACATTGCACAATGGTGGACAGTGGAGATAATCTAATTTCTCTTCCCATTAAAAGAAAAAAAAAAAAAAGGACGGCAAGAATAAGATGTCCCTGTAGAATGTCCTCTGAGAGTTGGCATGGGAGAGCAAGAGCCTGCCCCCAAAGAGACAGGCAGTCTTGGGGTGCCACGAGAGCTCCAAAAGAGGCCACCTGCACAAGGATGGGGCTAAGACCGAAAGAGACCTAATCGCAGGTGTGGCTTCAGATTTGCTGATGCAATTTCTCTTCCTAAAATAAAAGATCCAAACCCACTTCCATGATCACTCATTTTGCCTGTGTATTATAAAATGTGTTTTCAAGAAATGTCAGCACAACTTGGACCATCTGCAAAGGGAGCAAAGGTTGTTAATTTGACAGCACATTGACCTCCTATTTGATGCGGATCCTCTCTACCTAACAAGTTGACTGTGAAGGCTGCTACAGTGAGTTATGTGATACACTTTGAATTTCACCAAGCCAGTGGTAACAAGGCGAGTCTGAACCCCAGTGACAGCTGGAGATGTCACAGCAGCAGATAGGGAGTCATTTGTGTTTACACATTGTGCTCAGTTTAACTCAGCATGTAACTTATTTATACACATATGTAAATGGCTCATTGTAAACCAAGAGTACATTTGGACAGAGAAAAGTTCAGTTCACCTGTTCTCACAGATGACTTCAGCTCTTTCTTGTCAATTTCATTCTCAAAGACAATTCAAAGCAAATGGATCCTTCTTATTAGGTATAAGTATCACAAACGGTCCAGAGAAATCAGGATGTAAAAAACAATGGTAAGGATAATATTTTAAATGTCTTAAAGGTGTCATCTCATCCAGCTGATTTATAAGCACTCACTTCAAATGAGTCTATGGAGTTTGAGGTAAGAAACATATACAAAACATTTCAACTTCTGGCCAAGCTGTTACTCCTTTTGCCTCATATTTAGTTTGTTTGATTAAAAATTAGATGGGTAAGTAAATGCATTACTACAGCAGAAGGATGTAAGACTGGGAAGAAACGAGACATGATGAAAAATAAAGCTGATAATTTATGAACACCTATGAAGGAAATTTCTGATCTGACAGCTGTGTTCACATCTTAAAAAGGAAAACTAAACATGAGCAGTAGGAGGAAGGGGAGGAGAAAGAATGAGAAAGCCAAAAAAAAAAAAAGAAAAAAAAAAAAAAAAAAAGGAAAGGAAAGAATTAGTCTTCAGTGTAGGGAAACTTCCTCTTGTGGGAATGCATCTACTGTTTTTCTTAGTTGTGAAAACCATCATCAGATGTTGACAGCTGGTCTTGTCCTTGCTTAGGTCTGTAGATCTCCAATCATCCATTTGGGTGACATTAAAACAGGGGGAGATACTATATTACCCCTCTATTTGAGTGAAAAGTGTCTGTCATCATCTTTTATTTCAAGAAAAGTAAAACCTATTCTTAAGTAATCTTATCCTCCACTTGGAAGCCCCCAAATGACAGCATCTCTCATTTCTTTCTTGATATATGCAAATTTTGCTACACAGTTATTTAGACCTGGCAACTTTTAACACAAAAGATACTGCTCATACCTTGACTAAACAGGAACTCCTTAGGGAAGTGTGAACTTGTTCATACCCATAATAGCTCTTTTAATAAAACAATGCATTACTGACCCAACATCTGACTCTAAATAGGGATTCATCCTTTGGTACATTTCTATGTTACACAAAGGTTTTCAACTGGTAAATGTCTTCCTATTGCATGCATATTTTATGGAAAAATAATTGCATATCCTCTGCATACAATCTTTCAGGCTCAAACTGCAGCAAGAATGAAAGGTGACTATGGTTAAAATTTTGCCCTGAAATCATAAATTGTTAAAATCATAAATTGTTAAATTGTCAGGAATATGTAAAAACAACAACAAAACCTTCCCTCTTTACCTATCTTTACCTACTTCATCTCACTCTCACATTATTTTAGAGAAAGAAAACTTCATTGTATATTCTAGCATAGTGTATTGGTGGGGGAAGATTTAACAGAGCTAGAGAGAATGTGCAAGGAGTGAGAAAGTGAATTGATGGATGGATGGTTAAATGAATATAAATGAACTGACACCTTTACAGGAAAATAACATTTCTTTTCTTTTTTTATTCTATAGATCAGTGGGTTTTGTATCTGTAATTCTTTCATATCAGCAAAGAGGAAATAAACTCTCATGTAAATCATTTTTCCCCCATCTGGAGCATATTAAAACCATGCCTTTTTTTTTCTTTTAAGCAGATTCTTTTTTCCCTATTTGCTTATCAGTTCATCCACCATTACATTTTAAATGAAATTGCGAGACCCTTGTCCCTCCCCCAAATTTCAGCCTGATGTAGGAAAGTGGGAAGCAGACTTTTCTTGCTTTAGAATAGTGACCTAGATTCAATTACAGATAGACTCAGAAGAGAGAAGTGACACCTCACAATTTTCTTAGAAGTCCTGAAAAAATTAGAAATCCCAAAACAATACTTAATGGAAAAGAATCTGTTTATTTCCCCCATTCTACCAGCTTAACTTTTTCTCTGCCTTAATTGCATTGCTTTGGCCCATTTAATTGTTTCTGGTATAACATCACAATAGGTTTCCCATGGGATATTTAGAATCATAAAAACGGGCATTTCAAGGAAATTTCTGAATTCGGCTTTTGAGAGTGGGTGTCTTCATATGGGGTGTGTGTAATCCTGCAAACCGAACCCAAACAAAATGAAAAATAATCGCATAAAAGGTATATTTTCCCTTATGTTCTTAAAAAAAAAGCAAATTACATTACAAAAGCACACTTCTTACAATTGTACTGCAGACAAAGCATTGAACGGGGGAAAAATCAGGGGCATATATGTTTTACTGTTTTCCCAATTACTGTGAGAAAAAAAATATGGTCAAAAGAAATAGCAAGGGGGAGAATCCTGTGATTGTGCTTATTGACTTTTATCACTAAATTAAGCATATAAATGACCTGAACGGGTGGCTTGGTATATTAAATTAAAAAAAGAAGAAGAACAATGATTTTCTCTTCCTTTTCCCTCCCTCTCTGATCTCAGCCTGAAAGGAGTCGCGGAGAGATAAGAAAGATGGGATTCGGTCGCGCTGCTTTGGTCCGTCCTGCTTCTCCCAGGGTAGGGAGGCAGTTGCCTTCCACGTAGGATTTCCGTTCGAAGGTCTCAAGAAGCGGTCTCAAGCGGGGGCACATCCCCGCCACCTCCACAGCCCCCATCCCCAAAGAAACCAAAATTGGCTGTCCCAAGACCCGTGCGCTGGGGAACTTTGAGATGCGTGAGCGCAAGGCAGGCAGTTGTGGGCGGGCGTGGATACCTCCACCCTCGCCGCGGGGTTGGAGCCGCCCAGCGCAGGAAGAGGGCAGAAGTGAGCTCGCGTCTACGCGGGTGTCGAAAATGAAAAGGCTGCAAACTAAGCAGAAGTCGGGGGTTGAGGTGCAGAAAACAGAGCAGGGGCGCCGCGTGGATTCTTAAACACGTCGCGTGGATGAGTTTTCCTCGAGAGATTATTTCAGATCCTGGAAACAGGGCTCCGCTGGGCGCTGGCCGCGGCACTGGAAATATGGGTGCGCGCCCGGCCCTGCAAAAATGGTCCCCCGGGTCGCGCAGAGGAGCGCAGCAGGCTCCGAGCCCCGGGGGAGCCGGCGGAGGATTGTTTCATTTCAAAGTGAAAATCTGCAGGCTTTGGGAAACGATATTCAAAAAAGTATATAATCTCCATATGCCGCTCAATGGAGGATCCTCATAATTTACAGCGGCAGATAAGGCTAGAGGGTGTAATAAAAAATCTGAAGCCCTCCCCTCCCCCTCGCCGCCTCCCCGGAATTGCACCTTGGGCAGCGGAGCAGAATCCGGAATGTGAACTTCTCCCGACATATGTTTCCCGCAGATAAGTAAACAATCTGGACGTGAAATGGAAATGGTAATTAATGCAGTAATGCTGTTACACCTCGAGTGTGCAAATCCCATTGACTCGCCGCGCCACGGGGGGTGCCGGGCGAACGGGGACTAGAGGCGTGCGCCTCGGCCGCCGGCTCCCTCCCTCTCCACTCCCTCCTCCCTCGGTCCCCGGGCGGGGCGTCGGGAGAGCCCGCAGGGGTTTGGCCCTGCTGCAGGCAGTCGGGAGCCGCTAAGCGGCTCTCGGGACTCCCGGCTCTCCGCCCTCCGCCGGCTAGGGGGTTGCGCCGCGCCACCTCTCCCGCGGCACCCGGCGCGCGCCTCACACCCACCTCCCCTCCTTCTCACCTCCTCTCTAGCGCCTGCAGAATCTCGGGGCTCCGAAGTGCGGCCGGGGCCTGAAACACCCAGGAGGGGCAGGGAGCAGCAGGAGGCGCCGCTGCCTGGTGGCCGAAGGAGGACCCGCGCCCTAGTGCGGCGGATTGTCCCGCACGCGTCTGTCGGCTCTAGTCTTGCGTCTGCTCCCAGCTCCAAGGCCGAGTGCGGCCCGACCGACCCCCAGAGTTTTCTAAAGTCCCTTCCTTGCCTGCTCCTAAGGCAGGGATCCCGAATGAATGCTTCTCTTCCCAGCCTAAGAGTGAAAGTTTGGAAATGGCCCCTGCCTGCCAGAGTAGCGCAACTCCTTCGCTTCGCAGCGAAGAGGAAACCGGTGGACTTCTTTTGGTCTCTGTGCGGCCTAGGCACCGCTCCCTTCCCCAACTCGGACTCTTGGGGACTTTTGGGGGTCGAAGAGGGATATCCAAAGCAGGGATTCGAGCGAAGAGGGCGCAGAATCTAGGGAGGCTGCCCAAGAACGTCCTGGGCCCGTGGTCCTTCCCGCTTCCCGCGAGCCTAAGTCCCACACCCGGGCCCCGGGGACAGGCCAGGAGCCCACGGGAGACGGCTCATCTGGACGCAGGGCCGGGGGATGGGCGAGGAGGGGTGTCGAAGCTCCCTCTTTTCTCCTTCAGTCCCCTCCCAGTGCCAGGGCGGACACTACCTAGCTGCCCGCCCCAAGCGCGCACAGAGCCGGGGTTATGGCGGCGGCGACCGCGAGTCTCTGGTTCTGTGTGGAGGCCCCAGAATTTCTAGCGGCCCACACCTGCCCCCAACTGCATTATTTCTTAATTACTCTGCAGCGGCCCTGCGCCAGCACTTCAGGTTCCAGGACAAGGCTCATCCCAGCAGCGACAAGAAAGAAACCAGCCCAAGTAGCGCTCCTGCACCTGAGGCTGCGAGGTCTCCGAGGCCAGGACCCGGCCAGAGGATAGAACCTCGCGCCCCTTCGTCGAGGGGGATGCACCCGCCCCAGCATCTCCTGAACCCAAATCTAATGGGCCCCTTCTGCCTGTGTCTTCCTCTCTAACACATATACAGGTACAAAGCGCTCAGAGAAAAAGAGAGTTCTTAACACGAATCTTATGAGTTACCTGATATTCAAATTCAAATGACTTGATATTCATTGTCCACTCGAACAATGGTGACAAGGACTAAGCTGGGGAGGAGCCGAAAAAAAGGAGTCCTCAAGAGCAGTCCAGGCGCCACCGCTCGCCAAGTTTTCCGGGCCCTGACACTCTCGAATCTCTCCAGAGAAGCCGCCGGAGCTGGAGAGGTTTCCCTAGATGGTGTGATGTAATGAAGTCCTCTAGGTCCCACCCTGTCTGCAATATCACCCAGTTTTAGATGACTGGAGTGATTCCTGGAAGTTATCTAGATCCTGTTTTGAAATGCAAATGTTAAGGGGGTCTCATAAGTCAGCCACTCACACCTCAGTATAACTTACTGTAAGTAGCTAGTCTTTCCCATCAATGAAGTTAACAGTTCTAAGGAAATTGATATTTAAATCAGAAAACTCAGAAGCTGGAAGGGAATCAAAGGTATTTGGAGTCGGATCCAAAACTGGGGAATCGCAAGAAAGGCTGATGTTCTCCAGGAAAGGCCAGGAGCAGAAGGGGGCCAACGATCCCACATCTCCCAGAAGGATGTGGCCAGTGTGCCCTTGAGCCAAACGGCTGCCAAGGTTTACGAAAGAAAACCTAAAATCCAAACTCGGCCCGTGCCGTGCCAGCGCCGCTCGCTGCTATCCCGAGAGGCGTGTTGGCCAGGACTCCGCGGTCCTAGGAAACACTCAGTAGAGGAAAGGCAAGGGCGAGCGCGGCTTGTGTTTGGGTCAGTTTGTTGTTGTTGTTGTTGTTGTTGTTCCTGGAAGCATTGCACCCGCGGACGAGAGGCCCAGGCCTGCCCTGGAGCCCATGCTCAAGGGAGGCGCAGGTTGCGGGCAGCAGATGTCCCCGACTCCCGGGCCGCGGGGCCGCGCGCCAAGCGCAGAGCGGTCCACGGAGTCGCCTCCCGCAGAGTCTCGGGCGCCCCGCGTGCCGAGGGAGCTCTCGTTCTCCCGACCACGCGGTCCGGCCAAAGGAACTCTTGGTTGCTCTTTGCTGCGCGTCGCGCGCTCGGGAGAAGCGGCTCTCCTCGACTCCGGGCGGGTGGGGCGCTGTTCTCCCTACAGGTTTGCTTTAATGATTTTCTTGAAAGAAAGAGACAGTTGTGAGCAAACAGGTTTGACAGGGACTGCTCCCCCCCGCCCCCCCCAGGGGATTTCTTTTTGTCTGCGCCTGACTTCAAAGTCGTAATCGGCCCCTGTCAGCGGCGTGACGGGGAGGATTTGGGCTGTTTGTTGGACGAGTCCCGGCTGCGCACCTCGGCGGAGGCTCTCCGGCCCGCGGGGCGCGGGAGGCAGGGCTCAGGCAGGTCCCTGCGGGGGCCCAGGCTGGGGCCAGGCCTAAGCAGCGCAGGCAGCTGCACGAGCCCGGCTGCCAGGGACCGAGACGAGGTGTGATTGGCAGAAACGGCCCGAGCTAGGTCTGCCGCTTTAGGTCCCGAAACCTGCTCTGGGCCCCCTGCTTCCTGTGGGCTGGGAAGAAGTCTCAGGGACCCAGCCACGGTGCACCCCAGTTTCCTGCAGCTCCCTTCCGAGTCCCCAGGGCCGGGCTCAATCTGGAACCCTGGTTTCAGTTTTCCAACTGCCGCCATCTGAAGCCTTCCATACTCGGTCCCACTTGGTGCCCCTTCCCAGCCTAACCCCGCCTGGAAGTCGGCCGGGCGCCCGAGTGGGGCCGTGCGCGGGGTTCCTCCTCCGGCTGGGGCCCTCTATGTACCCAGGGCGCTAGTGCGCCGGGCTCTACGGGGAGACACCCGGACCCCTTTAAGCTTCATCTTAGGAGATGTTAAGGGACACTGAGCTATGAGGGAGATCAGAGCGGTTGACAGGACTGTCACTTGGGGTTATATCAGACAGCGAAACCGCGAAGCCTCGCCCTGGGCCTCCTGGACTTCCTAGGGGGCGGGAGGAGGGGCTTTCCCTAAGCGCCCGGAGCCCCCAGACCGGACGGCCACCAGAGGCAAGTCACTTCCTAATTGTCTCGATTTGTAAGAAGGTTTTGTGATGCTAAGTAAGCGTGGCGCAGCCCGCCCGGCCTCCCCCCACAAGTCCCCCAGCCCGCCTTTGTTTACCTTCGCCTGATCGCTCATTTATTTATCTATCTATTATTTATAGGCGTCCCCTCCTATTCAGCGCCCGTGTATGTTAATTGTGTTATACCATTTAATTCTAACATCGGTCTCAAAAGAGCTCTTAATGAGAAAAGCATATACAACACGGATCACTTTGCTATTCAGCTCAGCCAGATGGACAACTGCTAACTTTTTTTTTCTTTTTTTTTATATAATGAAAATCCCCCTTTGACAAAGGGGCTCAGATGAATAGGCTCCAAATAACACCTCAAACACTTCTAATTGTTTTGAGGACAATATGCTAATCCGTGGTTTTCGGCTTTGGTGTCTGTTGACAACGTTTCCGTGCACTTGCAGCCACCGACTCCTTTGGAAATAGCAGAGGCAAGCGCACAAATCCCTTAACAGTAGCAGAAAGCAGAGAAGCCGCTAGGCTGCTCCCCACCCCCCCCAACCCCCACCCCCCAGCATATCGAAGCCAGTGAGAAAAGCACCCGACCAACGGAAAAACACGCGTGAGCACGACTGTGAGGCTGAAACTGGGGGGAGACAAGGGTCGGGGGGGCACCCTTCGATTTTGAGAACAAGTTCCAAAGAGTTATTCTGGAAGCAATCAGAAGGTCCATTCTCCGTATGAAAACCAGAGCAGTCTTCAAGCAAACATTCACCTACCCAGGATAAGAAAAAGGCTCTTTTCCTTGCCTGATGAACAAAAAGGGCTATGAGCTATTTAATTTTTATGATGTTTAAAAAAGACTCCTTGCAGGAGCCGTATCACTATCGCCTTGCTTTTCCCTTTGCACCTGCAGGGTCTTAGTAAGTCTCCCCACAGTCCGGTGCAGGGACCTAACACGCGTTTTTCAGCATTTCTTAGACTTTTATTTTTTTAACTTAGAAAGCAGCATCGAGTCTCAAGTCCCCAGAAGACCCAGCAACAGCGTTTTCAAACACTTTGTTAAAAAAAAAAATCCGTTCTACCACTCTTCCCCCAGCCTTGAACTTAAACACCCACTATATGACCAGGTGCTCTGCGGGCAACTGGTTCCCTGTAGACTTGGTGCTTCTCTCCATTCCTTTGGAGTTTGGTTTAAAAAAAGAAAATGCACTCAGATCTCAGAAGTCTGGGTCCACCTTTGTCTTAGTTCAGTTGCTCCTCAAAGTGGTCTGACCACTTTGTGAAAAACACAGGAAAGAGTGATGTCCCAGGAACGGATACCTTTGTCCAGCCTCTAAAGGCAAAAAGTGGATCCAGAGGGTGCGATTGGGACAAACCCTAGACTCCGGGCCCCTCTGCATCCGGCCTGCGGGGCACCAGGCTTGGCCCACGCAGGCCAGCCGCCTGTGCCACTCCTGGAGTCGATCTATGTACACTCAGCCTCCCAGGGACCCAGCTTCCCAGCTCCCGCAGATCTGGCCTCTGGACTTCAGATTTTATGCACATCAAAGGTTACTTTTTGCAATGACAGATTGTCTTTATTCAAAACGTCTTTGTTCAACAAATGAACAGAGTAAGGTGGTGAAATCCTTCTAGGTACATTTCCAAGACATTGTCAAAACATTTATGACCATTTAGGATGTTTTAATTCTTTTAATTTTTGTTCACTTTCTACTTCCTGACTTCAAAACCTGACATTCTGTCTAAAAGTAAACTTAGGTCTCTAGGAGCACTGCTTTATACAAAGTAAATAACCATGTGGGTCCTTTTGTTTTACCTTTAAAGAAGCAAACACTATCATAGCATGATTTTAAATAGAAATGTTTCCCTTTCTGTGGTTTTAAACTTTTAAGCCTTTTCCCCCACACATGAAGAGCAAATGGCACCTAGTTGTGTCTGATGGCAAAACACAGAGACACAGCTAACTCTTTCTTCAGGGTGCAAAAGAAAAAAAATATATATGCATATTCTAGATATAATACCAGGATCTGGGAGTTCTGGAATCCAAAGCCCGTCAGAGGAAAGAGAAGGGAACATAAATAAAGCAAAACTGCCTACTTTTTTTGTCCAAAGGGGGTACAGTCGGAGATTTGTTTTGGGACAGTCGGGGAAGGGGCAGCTGTATAGCTGTCATGACCGTTCGCAAGTTTCTGGCACCTGTCTGCGCCTTGGGTCCGGGAGGATGCCCCTACATCCCCGTGGAAGAGAGAGGCAGAGTCTGGGTAGGGTAGGGGTTGGCAGCAGGGCTGACCCCGAGGCATCTGCGGGCCCCGGACAGGCGCAGAGAACAGGGTGCAGACCCCGCTTCCAGGCCGCCCTCCAGGTTTGGCAGGCCGGGCTGGGGGTTACATGGCCGTGGCGTGGGCTGACGAATAAGGGTCTATGCCAGTCTTGGTCATGCCCGGAAAGAGGATGTAGGCGACGGGGGGCTGCAGGGTGGAGGCAGACCAGGCGGTACAGTTACAGGGCACCACGTAGCCCGGGTTGGTGGGGGACGGGTGCGTGTGCGTGTGCTGGCTGGGGCAGCTGAGGCTGCCGAAAGCGCCGTTCTGGTAGCCCAGGGTGGACGCGTAGGGCAGCGCGCCGGTGGCCAAGGTGTGGGGCACTTCACCCATCTTCTGGATGGCGCTCGAGCTAAACTGCGCGGGGTCCAGCAGGGAGTAGGGCGCCGAAGCCGGCGGCAAGAAGGCCCGGGCTTTCTCGGGCGCACTCAGGAGGCCGTCGGAGGCCCCCACGGGTAGGCCGGCCGCCTTGAGCGGGTCCGTGTCGCCCAAGTAGGGCAGGGGGAAGACATACCTGTCCTTCTTGAGCAGGTTCTTGGGCTTGCGCCGCGGCCGGTACTTGTAGTCAGGGTGCTCCTTCATGTGCTGGGCGCGTAGCCTCTTGGCCTCGTCGATGTAAGGCCTCTTCTCTGCCTCGGACAGAAGCTTCCATTCGGCGCCTAGACGTTTGCTGATCTCTGAGTTGTGCATCTTGGGGTTTTCCTGGGCCATCTTGCGCCGCTGGCCTCGGGACCATACCATAAAGGCGTTCATGGGTCGCTTGATGTGGTCTGAAGGTTTGGACATGGTCCCGGAGGCTACGCGTGTGGGGGTGGGGAGTGCAGGGGCTCTGCAGGCGAGCCTGGACGCGGTTGTCGGTCTTCCTGTCTGTCCGTCCTGAGCCGGGGCTCTGCGCTCCCCTCGCCTCCGCACCGCAGAGGGGAAGCCAGAGAGAAGCGCTAACCCCTCAAAGTTCAGCTGATCATGCCAGTCTCGGCACCCAGGCAGGCCCCGGGGGGGCGAGCGGGGGTTGGAAGGGCGGGGGGAGGAGACGGCGGCCGGCCGGGGCTGCCGGCACCAGAGGCTGGGGCCCAAGTACCGGAGTCTCTGGGATTAAGTGGCCAGGTAATTTGCTCGCCAGGGCAGGAAGCTCCACCTTCTCCCCCTCTTCACCTTCGCCTTCTCTGGTTCTCTTCTCTCCAGTGTCTACGGCCGTGGCTCCCTCCCCCCGCCCGTGGCTTTCCCGGAGCTGCCTCGCCTAGCACTGCACCTGGCTGAGAATGCGGGGAGGCTGGTGAACGGGAGCCAAAAGCGGCGAAGTTCAAAGGCGAGATGGGCCCGGACGGCACGCACTCTGACATAAGCGCGGGGCGGCGACTCCCCAACCTGGGCGCCAATCAGCAGCAGAGAAGGCGAGGGGGCGCACCTGCCAAAGCGCCCGCCTTGGAAAGAGGGAGCGCGACTGCCGGGGGCGGGGAGAGGTGTGAGCGAGAGACGAAAGAGCAAGAGAACCGAGTGGCCAGCTCCGGACCAGGGACTTGGATTCCACCTTGTTTCTGGCACTATCAACAAATAAAACTGTGCGTGCCCGTTTCCTTTCCCGGTTGTGCAAAGGAGAAGTGGGGCTTCGAATACAAAGACCCGGGGAGGGGGCAGCAAAGGCAGAGAGCCGAGAGCGCGTGCTGATAAATAGGAGAGCCTCGCCACGAAACGCAAGGACAGCGCTTTCCTCCCCCCCATCCCCCCGCCTTGTTAAAGATCCTTGGAAGAGAAAAAGAATTTATCAAACTCAGGGTAAAAAGCGACATAAACTTTTCGCGCCGTGCCCTCGGCGGTGCCTTGGCGGTGTTCTCACGGGACGCGGGTGCGGCTCCGCCTCCACCCTGCCCCGGGATGCGGCGCCTGGGCGGGCGAAGCGCAGGGCCCCGGGCTCGCTCAGCCGCGCGTTCCAAGCTGATGCCCGAAGGCCTTGCATCCGGCGGGGCAGAATTTTCAAATTGTGGTTCGTGAGCCTTAAAGAGCACCGCAACCCGTTCTTCACTTTCGTGGAGGGGGCGGGGGATGGGATTTCCATCACGATTCCCATTTACGTTATTATTACTTAGTGTTTTTAAACCTCCAACTTTCCCTCCACATCTGTCCAAACCGAGAGGGCAATCTGAAGGCCAGCCGGCGCCCGGCGGGGCGAGGGGCTCTCCTCGCTGCCCCGTCTGCAGCGGCCCTAGAGCGGAGTCTCAGGCTTTATCCGCACCCAGGGTCGCTTTGTCCCCGGGCGCCTCTTCCCACCCAGCGAGAATGCGAGACTCGTTTCTTGCGTCAGTTCAGCATTCTTCGGGTAAAGAGGACGAAATAACCCGCGGAGCCAACCTGCGCGCCTGCTTCCTTTGAATAATTGCCTGCCCGATGCGAAATGCCCTTGGGGGGAATATTTATTAAATGGAAACCATTGTCCCAGGCCCAGCAGGACCTGCGTGTGTTCCAGGCTTATTGGCTTTTGCACCAGCCTCTCTGGGGGAGAACCGACCAGAAACGCGCGCTGCTCCTCAGGCTTGGACAGGTTGGGGGTGGGAGAGGAAAGCAGAGAAAGAGAAGGCAGGGAGATAGGGTCTTTCTTTAGCGTGTAGTGTGTCAAGTTTGAGGCGAAAGCTTTGCTTCTCCTTCCTACAATTAGAAAGACGCGTGGCATATCTCATTCAGCACACTCTTCAGAGAGGTGGGCACTATGCCCATTTTACAGATTAGGAAACTGAGGTTGGAAAAGGCTACGCGATTTGCCAAAAGTAACTCCAGCGGGAAGTGGTGGCGTCGGGTGTACAGGATTTGAAACCCTTACCAGCTTTTTTTTTTCACCTCACGCGGCTCCACGTCTGAGGATTAGATAGTGCTGAAGCCAAAGGCAGGCCCCTCGAGGAGACTATTGTAGTCATCGAAACCTGCCATACGGATAAACTGCACTGAAGGCTTGATCCTCAAGCCTGCTCTTGGTTCACTTAGGCTCTGGTCCGAGACCTAGCTTCCCTGAGCTTAGACCTCGCGCCCAGAGCTCCATCTCCGCGTGGGCTTGCGAGCAGGTGCTCAGTCTTCACATTCCTCTCAGCACCAGCCCCGGCGGCCTCCATATGCCCTCTACCCTTGTCTTCTCTGCAAGAGGTTTCATTTAGCTTGGGGTACCAGGAAGTAGAAGCCCTTTCCAGCCCAGTCTGTGGGGGGTTTCCAGGCGTGGCTGGCAACTCCAACTCAGAATGGACTAGCCTGCAGACTTAGCGCTGTGCTCAGAGCCCACCAGGCATCCGAGGTCCAGGGGCCAGGCCATTAGAGTTCCACTGGGAGATCTCGACCGTTTGGGGAAGGAATGACAGAAATGCTCACATCTGCAGAGAGGTAAAGGGTCCGGCGGGACCCGCCAAATCTCACCTGAGGACCCTGAAGAGACACCAAACCCACACACAGAGGTTTGTGTTAATGCAAACCAACCTCTTGAAAACTGCTTAAGGAGGGGATCTGACCCTTTCTCTCTTTCCAGCCTCCAGGCTAACTCTGTCCTTTTGCCCCGAGGCAACTCGGGGCAGGCGCGGGCTCTCCTTCAGTCCTCGCATTTCCACCTCCTCCTCTTGTCCGCGTTCCTCTTTAAACATCTTGCGCTGAGAGCTCAGCTCGCAATCCAAGAGTCTGGAGCGGAGTATTACAAAGGACGTGCCAATGGTGGGCAGGCAGTTTGTGGGCAGGCAGTTTGTGGGCAAGGCGCCCCTGACCACACAGGGTCCCGAAGTCCCAGGCTGTCTGGGTCACGCTGTACTGACTCTAGCGGGAGCCAGCATCCTGCTGCTCATCTTGGCCTTGAGACTTGAACTCCGCGCTTCGAGGCAACTCAGGGTTGAGCGGCGCGCGCTCCGCAACTGGCATTGCGGCGCCTCCTAGGCGGACGGCGAAGCCGTGTACATCCCTTACACAAGTGCTGGCTGGCCACCGGTTTATTGAAGACGCCATAGCGCTGAGCCCCGATCAGGAGTGCTCGTGATCCCCGGGCCTGGTCTGGTGCTGTCTCCAGCCCATGTCTCAACCTTCTCCCGGACTGCTTTGTCCCTCCGAGCTCTGCCTCCCTGCCAGGCTTAGATTCCCGGGCAGGTGTCCTGGAGAGGTGGCCCCTGGGAACACCAGCAGTTTGGTCGCCACCGAAACAGGTCTTAGGACAGGGGTCGCCTAAACGCGCCTCGTGCTTTATCCACAGCCGTAAGCTCGGGCGAAAGGCCCCTCTCCAAGGCCGAAGACCTCCCTGGAATGTGGCTTTTCTGCTTCCGCGTTTGCCTACAGAATCCTTGCGCACTTCCTCAGTACGTGCGTCTTTACGCAGAGCAGTTACTCAGGAAGCGTCGCGTGCGGGCCTAAACCTGGCGTCTGGGTCACTGAGCAACATGGATTCGGTCAGCGAACCGACGCTGTTCTGGTCGAACGAAGGAGAATCCTCGGATGTCAAGACCCAATCCACTTCTCGGCACGCCCCTTCTCTCCTTGCGCCCCAAGGTCCAAGATGCGCCTTTCTGACCTTTGGCTCTGGGCCTGTATAGGGAGCATTTCCCCTCCCCTCTCCTTCTGCCCAACTCCTTCCCGTACCTCAGGTACTTCAAGGCTTCATCTCTGCGGAGGCTTTTTTGATTCCCTACCTGGGCTAAGATCCCTTTCTATGCTCTCCCTCTTACGCCCTCTCCATCTCACGCCCTCTTCCCCAGCCTCATGTGGAGCCCTGTCGCAGCCCGTGCAGTCCACCAGACTTCGAGTTCCTCAAAGGTGGTGGCTTCGTGTTATTCATCTTTGAGTGCCCAGGGTCCGTACACCTCCCAGCGCAAAAGGAGACACTGGATAATTTCCTTCTGCTCAGGCTTTAACTTTTCCAACAGGCCTTTCCGTGCCTTGCAGCTGAGGGGACAGGACCCCAGATGCAGCCTGGTAGAGCCAAGAGCGGAAGTCACGGGCTCCCAGGCCTGCATCCACCTGCTTGGCCTCAATGTTCTGCTGGCCTTCCAGGTTCCACCCTTCCTCTCTAGTGGGCAGAAGGTCTCCTCTTCTAGGCCTCCGGGGCTGAGCGACAGCCCGGCGCGGAGAGGAAGATGAGCAGACCCTGGCCTGGAGAACGTGGCTCGGGGTGCGGAGGAGAAGAAGCGAGCTTGTTAAGCGGCTCGCGCCCCACGAGTTCTCGAAGAGACCAGGAGAATTGCGGCGTCTGGATCGGCCGAGGTGTTGGGCACGCGCGGGACGCCAGCCCTGCTGGCTCATTGAGGCCCCTCTGGGATTCCCGAGAGGAACTGAGCGAAGTTCCAGGTACCGGTTTTGGGGAGCCTCGGCGCAGCCCCGGCTCCCTGTGAACACCAGGGACACTCAAGGTGTGCAGCTACCGGAGCGCTGATCCGGCCCACTCCCGAGAGTCGACAGCGCAGGATTCCAAAATTGCGGATGATAAATTGAATCTTAAGAAATAATGTACTCTTGGTTAAATCATAAACTTTTTCTTATTACAAAAGTTTTTAAATATTTGGCTCCCTTGCTCCCCCCCTTCCTGTTTTTTGTGTATTTTCAAATCCAAAGACATATAATCCCATCTCTTGAGAGTGCCCGACAGGACCCAGGGCTGTGGTCCTATTAAAACATTTCCTGGTAATTGCTCTAGGGTCTTCCTTCCAGAACCCAGCCCAGCCCTCGTGCGTCTTGAAATTTTGTAAAACTCCAAGTATCTCTCGCTGCCAAGATGGCACAGGAGGGCGTGGCTTCCACCAGGAAACCGTAAGAAACCGAACGGAACCTGGTCCGGGGACTGACGCCTGGAGCGCCTGCAACAGCGCGTTTGACAGCGAGCTAGCAAAGCGTGCTTAGCTGGGAGGGACACTTCTGTCACAAACCCCGAGTGCGCCCAGGTAAGGAGTTTATTTTGATACTGCAAACCACCTTGAGTAGCTGGAGTCTGTTGGAAGCAGAAACCACTTGATTCACCGATTTGGTGCAAGTTAAGAAGAGGATTGCATAACATCTACATACGCCCTCTTAGAGCAAGAGTTGGGAGCAGGGGTGGGTAGGGCTTTGAAATCTTATTCATTCATTAAAGGCTAGTTACTGAGCACCTGCTGTGTGTCAAGCACTGTACTGGGTTCTGGGATACAGCAGTGAACAAAACTCGCAAATGCCCTTCTCCGCTGGTGCTTACAGCCCAATGGGAGCATAGACAAACCAGGAAACAAATCCTGGGGTGATTTCTGCGCTGCCATCAAGTAGTTGCATCACTTCAGTCAAAGTACTTAACCTGTTTGTGTCCTGGTTTCCTTGCCTGTAATGGGTATAATGGCTTATTATCAGGACTAATTGAGTTACCACAAGAAAAACCCTTAGAATAGTGCTTGGCATGTGAACTTGCCCAATAAATAGTCAGATTATATTATTTTATCATTTAATAAATATGGGTTTGATTTCTGATAGTGATAAGTAGCCAACAGTGAATCAGGGTGGTGAGACAGGGGCTGAGGGAAGGAGGGTGGTCCCATTTACGTTAGGTGCCCAGGGACCTGAACACTGGAAGGAGCCAGACTTATGAGGGGAGGAGGAGGAGGGTGAAGCAGAGAAACAGGAAATACCACTGCCTGGTGGAGAGACTAACTGAGGGTATCTGAAGGATTTAAGGAGCCAGTATGGCTGAAAGCTGACCATGACCTTGGGGAGAGTATAAGAAAAAGGCTGGCTGAGGTCGGCAGAGCCCAGACTATCTAGGGCCTTGTAGACCCCATAAGGAGTTTGGGTTTTATTCTAAGTATACTGAGAAGTCATTGGAATGAGAGCCATCAGAATGATTTAACAACAGTCCCACAAATGATTCATTATCAGACATTCTACTTATGGAAGAATCTCACCTCCAATTATGGGCCAGAAGCTTCATAAATGGACAGATTTTTATTGGCCCTGAAGTCAGCTGCTCAACCATCTCTTAAAGAATAATGCCACCCTGCTGAATGCTTTGGACTCCTTTTCTCTCTCCTTTCCCCATTGGAAGCCAAGGAATAAAGCAAGGGAGGGTCACAGCTGTTCATGATTCTGAAAACATGTCCATTAATATTCTGTAGATATTAGTGGCCTGATGGGTCCCTGACTTACTCCCCCCACTTCCCACCAAGTAAAGTTCTCCTTCCCTGTGGAGAGTCTCAGGCCTCTGAGTTGACCCTTTCTGGAGACACTGAGTCCACATTTAGGCATCTTGAATGTCTCACCCTGAGAAATACAGGAGTTATATATGAGCAAGTGAGGTTTCTTAGGATTAAAAAAAAAATCCCAGTGGTTATAGAACAGGAAAGACACAGTTTGTTTCTAAGAATAAAAGCCAGAAGAATGTCAACATTGTGTGCCTCTCCCTTGGGTTTTATTGTGTTCTGGTATTTCACATGCACTAGGGCTCCCCCAACCCCATTCTTCTAATGTAAGAATCCTTGGTCAGCTTTTATCATAAATAATACTCTTTAAGTCTCTGTGTTTGCCTAATGCAATCGGCCAAGTTATTGGAGCATACATTCTCTTGCCAATTTTATCACAAATTATACACTGCAGAGGATAAGACCAAACTCTGGCAACAAGCCCCAATCGAGGATCAGAATAACGCTTCCTCTTTTCGTGATACCTGCCTCTGCTCCCAACATAAATAGCAGGAAATATTAGGGCACTCAGCAGTTGCAAAAGGGGCTACATTAAGCATGCTTATTTCCATGTATCTTTCTTTTCTTTAAAGCATCATTTTTTACATGTTCTGAAGACCAACAACCCTTAACATTTTGTTTAATAAGAAAGTCACTGAAATATTTGTGGAACGAGTTGATGGTTAAGTAGAAAGAGCTATAAAAATGGAGTTTAAGACATAGTGCTTCTAATTACTGCACGAACTTGGGCAAATCACTTGACTTCTTTTGGCTTCAGTGTGGCAAATTACTCCAAAACTTAAAGGCTTGAAAAAACAAGCTTTTGTGATCTCATTTGGTTTCTGAGGGTCAAGAATCCAGGAGCAGCTTAGCTGGGTAGTTCTGGCTCAGAGTTGCTTATGAGGGTGTGATCAGGTGTTGCTAGGACTGCAGTCATCTGAAGGCTCTGTTAAGCTGGATCTGCTTGCAGGCTAACCGTGTGGCTCTTGGCAGGAGGCCTCAGTTTCTCATCACACAGGCCTTTCCCTAAAGACTGCGCACAGCAGGGCAGCTAGATTCCCTTGTGCAAACGATCTGAGAGGGACTGAGACAGAGGCTTGGTCCACTGCGGGAGAGGACTACATCAGGGTGTGAATATCAAGAGGAGGGATCACAGGGCACTGTCCTGGAAGCTTCCTACCACACGCTCCAACTGGACAGGAGTGGAAAGAGCTTTGTAGGTAGCAAAATATCATAACTCTAAGTTACCGTCACTGATTTTGTTTCTCCTGGACTGAATCATAGCTAACTCTGGTCAGAATTGTGCAGAGAACCTCATTTTGTTTTCAGATCTACCACTTCCCTCTCTGGGTGTACATTTGGCCCTGCTGGAGCTGGCTCTTGCCCTTTGACCAGTTTCGTCAACACCATCCTGACCCTCACCATTCTCCTTCTCAAACTGTCCTATTAACTTCTGTCGGCTTCTGTGAGCTAAGATGCTCACTAATTAAGGTGCCAATAAAGGACCTGAGGAGCTGGATTATCTTTAAGCCCCAATGGAAATTTATCATTAAAATATGAGGGTGCCCAGGATTCGAAGGAAGGGTTGACTCAGTAGGGAAGAGCAGGGGGAGTTCTGGGACCTCACAGGTTCATGGACTTTGTGTTTGGAGCCACAGACACTGAGTGGTGGCCACCAACACCACTTGGCTTATCCAGAAGAGCTGGATTTTAGAAGAGGACTGCTGAGAACCCAAATCAGGGCGACTGTGATGTGGAAAATGGAGGCAGTGTTGTTGCTGATGGAGCCCTTTTGCAGCACCTCTGAAATTGCATCACTTCACTCTCTCTGCTCTTTAGCTAGTCTTGATCCTGATATCCACAGTTAAATAAAATGTGAAAATATCTCTAAGTGAAAAAACAATTAGCAATCAGTTCATGAGAGCCAGTGCATGGACTTAGAATATGCTGATCAATTTAACCTTTTTAAAAAAAAATTTGGTTACGTTGGGTCTTCGTTTTTGTGCATAGGCTTTCTGTAGTTTCGGAGAGCGGGGGCTACTCTTCATTGTGCGCAGGCTTCTCAGTGAGTGGCTTCTCTTGTTGCAGAGCACAGGCTCTAGGCACTCAGGCTTCAGTACTTGTGGTGCATGGTCTCAGTAGTTGTGGTTCGAGGGCTTAGTTGCTCCAAGGCATGTGGGATCTTCCTGGATCAGGGATCAAACCCACATCCCTTGCATTGACAGGCAGATTCTTAACCACTGTGCCACCAGGGAAGGTCCCCCCTGCCTTTTTTTTTGGTTACTTAAATTTTACTTTACTGGAATAGTACATTCATGTGGTTTTAAAAGTTAGAAAGTACTAAAGCCTGATAAGTCTTCTGCCCTAGGAAACTCCTGCCCTTCACAGTTCCCCAAAGAGCCTTTCTCCAGAGATAACCATTTCCCATTCCTCCAGAATCACTTCACATTGCCATATTTCTGAACAGAATGTGCAGACTGTGATCTCCTGGCTTGACAGGTGAGGAGTTAGTTCTCTGGCCCCCCACCCACTCTGCTTCCTCTCCTCCACTGTCCTGATGTAGTTCTATGATGTATAGGTTTTTTTTGTTGTTGTTGTTAAATTATCGGTGTTCATGTTATTATACCTATGCAGATATTCGATTGAGCAGTGTAGTGTATTATGACAAAGTTCATTTCTTACTTTCTACTAACTGCCCTATTTCCCACTTACTTGATTTGTTTTCTAGCTGTTACTGATTCTCCCCAGCCTTCCCACAGCCCCTCACACAACTTCCCATGAGGCCATCCATGTCAGGGAGTCCCCCATTCAAGACTCTTTCTCAGAGACATCCTTTCTGGAGGTCCTTTCCTTCTGGATTCGCGTCTTAGTTTCTGTTTCTCACATCTTCCCCTTTCTTATTTTCTCCCATGTTTTGTGGGAGTGCATCTCCCAGTATTTTCACCAGGTTGAAGCAATGGTAGGACAATGGCGGTCCTCAAGATGAGTCTCCTTAAGTCCTAGGGCTCCAGGCTGGAATCGTTGCTTCTCAGCCTGGTGCCTTGGGTCTCCTTCATCTTCACCCAGAACACTACCTTCACTTCTCTTTTCTACTGGAGATCCAGGTTTTGTGTCCTTTCTTCCACTCTCAGGTTTCATCCTTTATGGTTTGGGTACAGGAATGTCCTATTCTCACATTTGCTCCTCCCCTTGGTTCTGGCCCCTATCTCTAACTTCCTGCGCTCCCTCCTCTCTGTCTTACCTCCAGGCATTCTTTCTGCCCTGTCTTCCAGAGGCCAGTGCCCTCATGCTGCCCTGTGGCAGTCCTGCCCTCTGTGAACATGCTTCTCTACTCTTATGAGAGCTTTCCCTGAAAATATACAAGGAAACAGCTTTATCCAGGACAGGCCTGGCTTTGGAAAAGTTGGCATCTCTGATTCTAGTGTGGGTTCGTAGCAGAAGGGAAAGTTCAGTCGACACAAACCTGGCAAAGCCTCCTCAGCCTAGGTGTTGGGAGACCAACAGGACTTGATGGAGGAGTTGGGCAGAGGAGGGGATCTGTCCTTCCTGGTCACTGTCTACAGGGATTTCAGTCAAACCAGTGAGGCAAGACATAGACTCAGAAAGTGCTTTGAGAGCAGACAGTTGAAGCAGCCAACAATTACTGAATTCTTCTTTACTGATATCATATTCCAGGTGCTATACAAAAACCCTTTACATACACATTATTTTATTAAATAGTCAATAAGCCTAGCTGGAGAAATCTGTTATTACTCTCTTTTTAAGAGGAGGAAACTGAAGCTATAAAAATGTTAGCTAGGACTTGCCCAAAGTCACATAGCCAGTAAGCAGTGGATCCAAGATTTGAACTCAGA
Source organism: Hippopotamus amphibius kiboko (assembly GCF_030028045.1). Taxonomy (NCBI): domain Eukaryota; kingdom Metazoa; phylum Chordata; class Mammalia; order Artiodactyla; family Hippopotamidae; genus Hippopotamus; species Hippopotamus amphibius. The sequence goes on along the minus strand of NC_080191.1, from coordinate 118,096,175 downwards.
TGTTGACTCAAGAGCCCTCATCTTGCTGTCCCACCTCCCCTCAGGATGACCCACTGTGAACCTGAGTGGCACCTAAGTGTGCTATGAGGCAGCGGAGGACTGTGTGGATCCTTGAGTGCTGGAATTTCACAGAAAGGCTCCCTGAGCAGAGACCTTGACCCTCCTCCTTAATGAAAGGATGGGAAGGTCGTATAGGCTGAGGGGAGGGAAGGCAGCAATTCAGGTGGAGAGATGTGTGCATTGTGCCAGGAATAGAGGTGAAACGAAGGACTCAGTACAAGCTGGTAAAAGGTGAAGGAAAGGTAAAGTGGACCAGATCTCGACGGCATTGCACACCAAATGGGGGCAGGCAGTCTATCAGATGGGCAAATAAGCAGTACATGTTGGAGATGAGGAGTAAGGGCTTAGAAGTGAGACTTTATACCATATGATATCACTTTGTGGAATCTAAAATATGACACAAATGAACTTATGTATGAAATGGAAACAGACTCACAGACATAGAGAACAGACTTGTGATTGCCCAGGGGGAGAAGAGGTGAGGGAGGGATGGATTGGGAGTTTGGGATTAGCAGATGCAAACTATTATGTATAGAATGGATAACAACAAACAAGGTCTTACTGTATAGCACAGGGAACTGTATTCAATATCCTGTGATAAACCATAAGGGAAAAGAATATGAACAAGAATGTATATAACATGTATAACTGAATCACTTTGCTGTGCAGTAGAAATTAATGCAACATTATAGATCAACTATACTTCAATAATATAATTTTTTTTAAAAGTGAGACTTTATGAGGTTCAGTGTGAGAGTGTTATAGAAATGGTTGGAGATGGGAAGAAATTGGAAGTTACCCTGTACTTATTTACTGTCCTTATTTATTCTGGATAAGCATTTGCAATGTCTCTGCTAATGCAACATTTATTTCAATAAATTCCCCTAAATTCTTACTTTTATCAGAAAGCAGAATGTCTAGTCTGCTGATGAGGACTTATTTTGGTGTGTTATTATGGTTTTAACCAAATATATCTTGCAGCAGTTCTTTGCTAAAAATATTTTTAGGTTTGTACTTACTATGCTAGCCTGGATTGATTCCCTTATCAACATATGTTCCAGAGCTAAATTCAGTAGGATAATTTTAGCAATGATTAGTCTTTATTATAAATCAGGGCAGTCCATTTATAATCCTTGGATTATAATTTAGAAGATAATCTCACTCCTTGTATTTCATAGTACTTACTACACACTGAGATTCTCTGTTCATTAATCTCCACAATGGACACAAGATTAAGAGAGAAAGAAGCCACCTTGGAATGTGTGGCAAGGTCCCTTATGTACATTCAAGTCATGGGGCCAGACTGGTACATAGGTTGTCTAATCCTACTCTACCAGACTGCCTTGCTGAAATACTTGTTTAAAGATGTCTAAACATAAGGCATATGTTTTGGATATGTGAAGCTGGACTTGAGCTGAGTAAGTAGGTCAGATACCTTGAAGGACTTTTGTGGTCCTGTTTGCTGGCACAGAACCCCCTCCTCATTTGTAAACATCATATCCTGATTCTCTGACTTGCTAACACAGCATCTATGAGAGATAATGCTGACAGCCCAGTCAATAGTCATTTCCCCTATGCTTCCTTGTTAATCAGACCTTGAATTTTTTCAGTATCCAGTGCCCTGGGTTTTTTTTTTTTTTTTTTGATTAAACCAATAATAGACTCACCATCTGCTTGTCAGTGATTGGTTGACGTGTGGGCATATGACTCAGTCTGGCCAGTGAGCAGAAGTCTGCTCTGGGGTGGGAGTGTGGGGAAAGTTTTACTTGATCTATTCAAGAGTTGCACAGGAGGAAATGATCCTGGTTTTCCTGTTTTGAGATCTTGTTGTCTTTATGTCACTATTCCACGGTTGGAACTAGAACAGCTTCCCTGAAACCGTGAGGGGCAATGAGAGGAAGAGAGTACATCAATAAGATGAGGATGAGGAGTGGTGAAAGGGTGAGAATTTAGTTCCTTGATGACTTCATGGAGCTACTGAATTAACTGAACCCAACATTGAAACTTTTTGATGAGTAAGAGAATTCGTTTTCTTTATTGTTTAAGTCCTTTTTGGTTAGGTTTTTGTTGGTGCACTCAGAAGTTGCCTACGTGGTAGCAAAGCCTCCCATCTTTACCATCTCAAGTTTTGTTTAAAACTTGTCTTAGCCGAATTTAGACAATCACCGCTAAGCTTTTATGTGTGGTAGCTGAAGCTCTTTTGGTATGCGCATCTGAGTCTTCTTTTTATGGATTTTCTGTTCAGCTACACTCTATTTTCACATACTTTAATGTAGTAAAATTGTGATTATTTTTACTGACCAGTTTATATGGGTTGGCATCTGCTTGCTGTGTGAATAATCCCTCGGTTTTGCAATTGGGAAGGAATAGGAATGAGCTGGGCTGAGTTCCTCTCTGTAATGATCTTGGAACGGTAGATACTGCTCTCCTTTCGGCTGCTGGGAAACATGTTGGCCCCAGTACGACTGGGGTCTGGAGCAGCCCCTCCCCAACACACACACATTGTAGCTCCTCAGCTCCTATCCTGAGTCCTATGATTGTGCTGATTTTGCCAGTCCTGGTGTGGCTGCCCAGAAGTCCCTCTAGCCATCTGTCATTCTGATTATACTCCCTTCAATGAGGCTGCACTAAAGATCCATCAGACTCTAGCCATTCCACCCGTGAGGTCTCTCTTAGCATCTCTATATGTCCAAACTAGGCCGTTTCTTTCCCATCTTTTTCTTTTCTCCCAGTCTCAGAGGAAGAGATGCCCTCTTTCTCTCCAAAGTTCCCTGTACCAGCGCCTCATTCTTCTATCTTCCTCCTGCTATAAAGCCAGAGCCCTTTAGTTTTTAAATTATGTTATTTATTTGTCTATCTATTTATTTATTGGTTGTTTTGAGTCTCCGTTACTGCACGGGCTTTCTCTAGTTGTGGCGAGCAAGGGCTGCTCTTCATTGCAGTGCATGTGCTCCTCATTGTGGTGGCTTCTCTTGTTGTGGAGCACAGGCTTTAGGCGTGCGGGCTTCAGTAGCTGTGGCACATGGCTGAGCTCTTTATACTAACATCTCTTCTGCAAAGATGCCATTCTTTCTACCTAGGGATGGGCTTTGTTTTCTTTTGTCCTTGGGCAAAAGACAAGCCAACTGTGCGTCTCTTTCAATGTACCACCCTGGGGTCCTTCTTTCCCTTTACAAAATCCTCCTCAGTTTGGCATTCCAGGAAGAGTTGAAGTGAGCCATGCTGAGTTTCTCCCTGTAATGATCTTGGAAGAGTAGGTACTGCTCTCGATGTCTAGAGTGGAAAATCCATGCCTTTGGCTCCATGTCTTCCCAGCACCTCTGGTCCTTAACACCCTGCCTTCTGTTCTCTGCTCCTGCAAATTACCAACAGGGAACTAGCAAAGGCAGCCAGGTCCATGTCCTGGCACATGCATGACCTTCGCTCAGCCCTGCTTTCCCTTGACCATTTGTAGCAGCTGGTGTTGCTCTCCATCCTCTAAACTTTTCTGCCCACCAGGCTCTGTCTGACCTCAGCTCTTTGATTCCTCCCTTTTCACTTTCTCTCTGGGACAGCTCAGTTGCGTATTGAAAACCTGTCAGTTGAGTTCAGATGAACTTTCAGCCAAGAACATTCTGGTTAACCATGTACCCAGGACAATTCAGGGTCTTGTACCTAATAGCTCAACAGATGTCTGCTGAATGGACTCAGACCTATCTTCTGCTCTGACCTCTCTCCCAACTTCTAACCCTGTTTCTGTGCTTAGTGGGCATTTCCATGTGGATGTCTGGACATCGCTTCTTTTTCCTTCTCTAAAACAGAAGTTATCTTTCCTTCTATGCTGACTGCTCAGCTTCTTCCTTCTTTATTTCAGCCTGTAGTAGCATGATTCACTGGGGCTGGGGGTAACGGGGTTCTCATTGACTCTTCCTTTTCTCTTTTCTTTCACATGCTGCGACCCACTAAGCCTTGTCTAGTCTTTCTTCTCATTGTCTGCCCATTGATCCCTCCTTTCCCATCTTTAGCTTTTGTCACTCCATACCTGAACTGACAGGGGCTTCTCTTTGCTTCCATCTCATCTACACAATTACCAGATTTCTATTTTAAAACCAAACTTAACACTCCATGTGTCATGCCTGTGTACTAGATGCTTTTCATAACACGGAGGAGGTATCCACTGCTCTCCTGGCTCATAATGAAATAATATCTGATTGTTTTTTCCCAGTCCCCTTTGGTTAGGGGACTGCCTTTCCCCTCTGGCCATCTGCCACCTCAAGGTGTTGGGACTAGTAGATGGTAGGTTTTATGTAGGCCGTGGGTCAGTTGGGCTGTGGAGGACCTGGCAGTGTCCTCAAATTGGTGACACTGAGCAGGATTCAGCTTGCTCCCAGCTCCCTGGTTCTTGAGATGCAAAGACGCCACCAATCCCTCCTCAGGTAGAGCTGAAATTCTCTTTCCTGCCCATGTGCCTCAGTTGTCCCACTCTTCCTCCTCTTCCCCTTCCTCCCATTGGGTCTAACTTTCAGGTCGTAGAAAAACTTTCCTGGGCGTATAAGCACCCAATCTTCTGTCTTGTGTTTGGAGGCACTTGGTATTTGTAGTTACTCCCCAAGTGGCTGACTCACACTATGGCAGTGGCTGGGGAAGGGAAAAGACCCTTAGGACGCCTGTGAGAGAGGAGGGAAATCTGCTGAAACACAGAGGGGAGTAACCTTGCTGCTCTTGTATGACTCTCTCTGTCTTTAAAGTAAATTTCAAATGTCTATTTGTGCTTCAGTTTCCTGAACTATAAAAGATACTAATGCCTTCCCCACTGGTTGACATGAGAATCAAAATAAAATACCATTTAAGCAACAGACCCAGCTTGGAACAAAATAGAAGCAGAACAAAGTGTTATTTCTCCATTTTTTCTCTTCCTCACTGTGGCTCCAAATAACTTCTTGACGCTCACCCAGAGGTTACACACATTAAGTCTGTTTTGTTTCATTGTCCAGACCTGAGTCACATGACCAACCTGGCTGTCAAGGGGGCTGGGAACTGCAGTCTTTGTTTTGGGCCGATGTGCTGTCCCAAATATTCTGTTACTATGGAAGACGAGAGGATGCTGAGGGGAAAACCAGTGGTCTCTGCTATATCATTTTGGTGGCTTTCTTTTTTTGTTGTTGTTGTTGTTTTTCCTCTTGTCCATTTTCCTTGGGCACAGAATTTTAACAGAGTTCATAAGAATACGTTACACTGATAAAGAAATACATAGCCCACCCTCTTGTGTCTTGCTGGCAAAGCCCACGTTTTCTTCAAGAGACTAAAAATGGCAAATACGTACATTCATAGCCTCATTTGCATTTACGGGTGAGCATGATACCCAGTCGTGGACAATGAGACAATGAAACATCACATAAGAACTTCACAAATGATCTTCCTCCCTACTGAAAAGAGGAGCTGCATTGGACACGTCTGGTGCATCACTTCAAAACCCCTCTGCCTTTCTGCTGAGGCGACCAGCTCAGTGCCGGCCAGTGCCTGACGGGTCAGGTGTGGTCTGATGGGGCCTCCCCTGGGCCCAGGCACGGAGCTTCTCATTTCCTCTTCTGGGGCTTCTCTGATGCCGCAGCCTTGAAAGTCCGCAGTAACCCTGTTCTCTGCAAGCATGACTTGAAGGTGTGGGGGAACTTAATGCCTGTGAGGCAAACCTCAGCTACTGGGAGGTCAGAAGTGATAAACCCTTTCTCCTTTTGTCTCCTGTGTAGACAATTAGAAGACACATTTTGTAAGGCTCCTCAGAAAGCTGCAGTAGTTTGAGCACATCTCCCAAGTGGTGGCCACATCAGTAGTGCATCGTGCGCTGGCTTTCCCTCCATTCCTGTTTCACTGCCCCGTATCCTTACTCCTGTTCTTCATGAGAGAATCACATTCCCTAACCCACTACTTGCACACAAGTCTTTGTCTCAGGCTTTGCATTCAGAAAAGCCCAGACTAAGAGAATGCATTGAAGAGAAATACCCTCACTCCCTATCTTCCTCTTCTCCTTCCCTCCACCTCTTCTCTTTCCTACCTGTTGTCCTGTGGGGATGAGGTTTGTGAAGCAATAGCAGCTACCTTGTGACTATGAAGAGAAAGTCAAGAGAATCAGTGAGAAGCTGATCCAGAGTCCTTACAGCGGTGACCCACTGAACCAAGCCTAGAATGATCTATTGATACCTCAGATATTTCTGTTGCGTAAAAAAAGTAAACTACAATTGTTTAAACCACTTTTAGTTGAATTTCACTTGCAGCTGAAAGTATTTTAACAACACCAAATCCATAAATCCATTTGCTTGGAGGTGAATAAATAATATTACCACACATATTTATTTACTCTTGTTTCTCAAATGCAGGTTAGTGAACTACAAATTCGTTTAAAAGGATGTGGGAGGCACTATTCTTTGCTTGCCTGACATGTATTCCTCCCTTCTTCATAATAGAACCCTGATTTTTTCCCTAGGCATCTGCCCCCTTTCCCTTGCAGCCAAATACCCAGGGGAAGCTGACCCCATTCCCAGCTGCAAGAGGGAACCTGATCTGTTTTGGTCTAATCCTAATCTCTGCTCATTACTGGTCCAGGAGTGGGCATGTGTATATATTTAGGCCACTGAAACTTGAGGGAAAGTTTTCCAGGAGGCTTCTGGGGACACTTTCCTTTCTGCGAGAGAACAATGGGAAGAGATGGACTTCCTTACCTTTCTGATGTGCGTCTGAATGTGACAGCTGGAGTACCACAGCCCTTGTGCATGGGGGTGACTCCCACAGGGAAGATGCAGAGTGGTATGATGGGAAGACCCTGGGTCTGATGACGATGGTGATCTCATGAATCAGCTCTCTCTGAAGTCTTTCCTCTGCACTTTATGTTGTGTGAGATTTTATATTATATATATATAAATAACCTTACTGGCAAAGCCAGTTTGAGTCTCAATTTTCCATGTCTTGCCACTGAAAGCATCCTATTTCAAAGCGTTGCTGAATTCAGTGTAACTTTCTGTTCTGCGTTTTCTCAGCCAACAAGTACTCAAAGCATATCCCCAGTCATGCTGAGGTCTGTGAAATACTTGGATGTTAGAAAGATGTCTGTGTCCTTTGAAGCATTGGGAACAGCTGTTCTAGAATATCTTTTAACCTCTTTTGGTTTTGATTGGCTTCTTCTCCCTTTCTGCTCCTCCAAGGGCTGGGAGAGTATTCAGGTTGAAGAAACAAGGAGGAATTAGCAAGGGCACAGCCAGGCTGCCTTCACCAATGGGAGGGAGAGGGCTTATGCAGAGGAGGGCAGAGTGGACACTGGGTGGGGCAGAGGTTGGCTCTTGATGGTCACTCAGTAATTGGTTGTTGAATTTAATGAGCTCTTATGAGAAGGATGAGAGGGAGCCTTTGCAATGGCTTGGTGGAGAACTAGCCCTGAAGATGATGAGTGTCCTGTTCTTGGTAGCACATTCAATTCAGCTATACCCTATTCAACAAATTTGTTCTGAGACCTAATGTATGCAAAGCATCATGGTCGGTGCTGTGTGAGCTTCCACAGTATGTAGTTCACATTCCTGACGTCCAAGTCCAAGAGTAGCTACATCATATACAAGATGCCATGTGATGCCACAGCCCACATGCTACAGATCCAGTCAATGAGAGAAATTGCAGCATCTAAAAAGCTAAAAACTAATGGCTCCTCAGACTATATTGAGATCTTCTAATTCTACCTGGAGGGAATTTTGCTCTGTTGTCACCACATGGACAGACTGACAGAACTAAGAACATCTCCAGATTGGGTGAAAATGGCAAATCTGATTCTTAGTCTAGATGTGTAGACACCAGTTTCATCAGATATTAGTAAGGAATAAGTGTCCTGAATTCTAATTCTTTGTAGGAAACTTTAGGTTAAAAGTAGAAATGTTTTCTTTATTGCAAGTTTTCTGTGGCCTTTAATGTGCCAGTGGGCTTTGTGAATCTTTAAGAGAAGAATGCTGTATGAATCTTTTCCCGAATTTATTTGGCCAGTTCTTGCTTCAGCTGTCTGGCCTAGTGGAATATGTTTTGGGGAACACTACTCCAGCTTAATGGATTCTAACGATAGGATCCAGTATAAATGAAGCACCTACAACCAGAAAACGTGGATTATCTGTTAAGAATGTAAAGTTCCCATATGAATGGAATTATGATCAACCTAATATGTCTTCCCACAGTTCTTATACTGTGCTCTGTTTAGAACTAACCTCTCTCTTTTGGGAGTAATAGCTAATAATGGGATCAGCTTGCCTTGAAAGAAATGCTGAGTCAACACTCCCTCTGAGTATGGCCAATGTGCTTTCCGCAATAGCATCCTACGGTTGGAAACCTGTTTGTAGTTCCCCAGCACAGTGTCTGATACCCAGCAGGAGTGAATGCTTCTTTTGAGAAGGCCCAGACGCTTCTCCTTTGACTATTGTCTTCTGCCCATTGAGGATTAAAGAAAACCTTCCCTCTGGATTCCCAGAGATTCTTAAGTCCCAAAGTGTGAGAAGACCTTGGATGTTCTGTGGATAATGGTGAAATCTTTACCCATGTGACTGCATGTACATAACCAGAACCTTACCAACAAGCCTTTGGGATAAATGAGATTATTGAGTACACAATATACCTGCCTGAGTCACAAAAGTACATAGAGTTATTGAATTCTAGGCAGGCAGAATTTTGTGCCGTTACTTTTGACCAGCATGGTTGTCTTCACCATGTTTCGTGGGTGAGTGGAGGAAATGGTGTGTTGCTGGGGAGTGAGGAAAAGCTGTTTTGTCATTAGTCACTGTGCGTGTACTCAGTAGACCCATGCTCCAGGAAGTCAACCTCTAGGAGGTAGACTATGAAGAGGAAAAGGGACAATGATGTGCCAGCTGATGTCCAGTCACAGCTGTAGGTGACATCACACTGGAACAAGATTAAGAGAAGAAACAATTATTCATGTCACCTAGAACAATAGTTCCCAAACCAAAAGCCATTTTTGTCTTGTGGGGAAATGAAGGAACTAAGAAAAAAGTTATATAGTGAGTTTTTCATGTTCAAAATTTAAAGTACAACTAAGGGAAGTAAGTCAGAAAGAAAAAGACAAATACCATATGATATTATTTATATGTGGAATCCTAAATATGACATAAATGAACTTATTTACAAAACAGAAACACACTCACAGATACAGAGAACAGACTTGTGGTTGCCAAGAGGGAGGGTTGGATTGGGAGTTTGGGATTAGCAGATGAAAACTATTATTGATATATATTGAATGGATAAACAACAAGGTCCTACTGTATAGCACAGGGAATTATATTCACTATCTTGTGGTAAACCATAATAGAAAAGAAAAAAAAAGAAAATTTAAACTATGAGATTATGCTTTTCCTAATCTTAAAAGTATGCATGTCCTTGGTTAGGAAATGATAGTAGGTAGTAGCTGTTTTTCTTTTTTAAACTTTTAACGTACTTGGCAAAATAAAGTTATCAACTCTCATGTTAGTCCCATGGCTTTAAATTTTTGTGTGTGATATTTTTCTTGTGCTTTGTTGGCAGTTATACTGCTCCACATGTGGGAACCACTGCTCGGCAGTATATTAAGAGCTTAGTCAAGACTTTCATGTTGGGTTCAAAGATGGTGAGATTGGGCAAGAAAGTGAAATAGAAGTGACTCAGAGGGTGTAAAAGTGAAGAAGAGTCCAATGAGAAGTCTCAGTGCAAATTGATATATAATTTATATTTAAATAACATGTTTTAAGTAAGTTAGTTTTCCTGAAATAATAATGATACAGCTATGATGCCTATTGGGACAGCTATGATGGTCCAACTCCTTGAGGTTGGTTCTGGTTTACTATCTTGAGTGAATCCATGGTCTAAGGCTTGAGGGAAGGAAGCCTGTGAGTCACTAGAAATCTTATGAAAAGAAGAGTTAAAAAATTAATTGCTTCTGGTTTAAGCACAAAACTTTATGTTTATTATAAAATATTATATTGAAAGTTGCTCATTATTCTGCTACCTAATACGTGCCCATTACAAGTTATAAAATCATACATATTTTTTTCCTAGTAAAGAATTTGTTATCTAAAATGGTGAGATACATCTTTTGAAATCATAGGACAAGAAGCTACTAGATTCAAGCTATCAAAGTTTCATAAGCCATTTCTACTGATGATACTAAAGTACTTCATATATGAGGTTTGATTACAAGAGAGTTGGATGGATTTATATGTATGGTTGATGAAATCTGTCTCATTTATCTATAGTAATATTTTGGACAATTTTAAGAGAGTAGTGCATAGTAACTTTGGAGTCAAACTTGTTTCAATCTCTCAAGCTTAGGCAAGTCACTTAACCTTTCTGAGCCTCACATTCTTTAACTATAAAATGTGGACAATAAAAGTTCCAACCTGAGGAAATTATGTTCAGTATGATGGGTTGAGGAAACGCTAAAATCTTTCACTCATACACCAAATCACCAAAATGATAATAAAAAGAAATACATAGCCAAGCCATAAAACAACAAAGGGGACTGTGTGTGTAGTAGAAATGGAGAGTCCTTAATAGAAAAAGCACAATAGGAATCAGATCAGTAAGCAGAGGCCACCATACTGCTGCTAAGGTCTTAGGTGGTCTCTGGGCTTTTGTAGCATCTTCTCTGTGAGTCTGAAGCTGCCACTGTCATGAGTCTGCCCCATCAGAGGGGACAGGCTATATTAGTGACCCACAACAAAACTGACCAGTAACCTGGGAAGGTCACCATCAAAAAAGAGAGACAATATGACAGATTGTGCTTTTTAAATTTTCCATTATAGCAACTCTCATTCCATAGTCTCTTCTTATGACTTGAACACACTTCTCATTGAGAGATGGAATCTATGTTCTCATCCCTTAAATTTGGGCAGGTTTATGGCTACAGCAGAAATGGTTATGGTACTTCCAAGGCTAAATCATGAAAGGTAATACAGCTTCCACCTGGATCTCTCAGGACATTTGCTCTTGGAACTGAACCACTCTGTGAGGAAACCCCAGTACCCCACAGTTGAGGCCTACATGAAGAGAAACAAAAGCCCCTGATTATCAGCACAGGCTGAGCTCCTAGCTGATAGCAAACACCAACTGACCAGTCACATGAGTCTATCTAATTATCTGTCTACTTATAGCTCCTGAAAAAAGAATCCTCGACTGATGGATTGAGTATCACATTGAACCAGCTGAAGTGTGAATCAGTGAGCCAAACAGTTGAGCTGAGGAATTCTTCCAGAGTGTTATACAAATAGAACAAAAGAGGAAAAATAAAGAATAATAATGAAGGAAATGGCACACTGTTATCTTTACTGAGGTGGAGAAGCCATCAAAAGGACAGCAGCAGCCACTGCCCACAGGTGAGCATCTCACAAACATTCCATGGATGAGATCACAGAAAATTTAAAAAATAACAGTTACATTAGAGAAATACAAATCAAAACTACAATCAAGTGTCAGCTCACACTGTTCAGAATGGCCATCATCAAAAAGTCTATAAATAACAAATGCTGGAGACAATGTGAGAAAAAGAAACCCTCCTACACTCTTTATGGGAATGTAAATTGGTGCAGCCACTATGGAAAACAGTATGGAGGTGCCTTAAAAAACTAAAAATGGAACTACCATATCATTCAGCAATCCCACTCCTGGGCATATATTCGGAGAAAACTTAAATTTGAAAAGATACATGCACACCCATGTTCATAGCAGCACTATTTACAATAGCCAGGACATGGAAGTAACCTAAATGTCTGACAGATGATTAAATTAAGAAGACATAGTGTGTGTGTATGTGTGTATATGTATATGGAATATTGCTCAGCTGCAAAAAAAAGAATGAAATAATGTCATTTATAGCAGTATGGATGGACCGAGAGATTATCATAGTAAGTGAAGTAAGTCAGAGAAAGACAAATACCATATAATATCACTTACGTGTGAAATCTAAAATATGATATAAATAAACTTATTTACAAAACAGAAATAGACTCACAGGCATAGAAAACAAACTTATGGTTACCAAAGGGGAAAGCAGATAGGGGAGGGGAAGGGATAAATTCAGACTTTGGGATTAACAGATACAAGATACTATGTATAAAGTAGATAAACAACAAGGACCTATAGCACAGGGAACTATATTTAATAGCTTGTAATAGCCTATAATGGAAAATAATCTGAAAAAGAATATATATATATATATATAACTGAATCACTTTGCGGTACACCTGAAACATGGTAAATCAACTATACTTCAATAAAAAAAATAAAAATTATGAAAAAGATAACAATTACAAAAGGCAGATTAATTACAATGGAGTAATACTTTGAGTGACACTAGACTTTTATTTAACAACATTTAATTCAAGAAGACAATAGAGAAATATCTTCAAAACCCTGATAGAAAATAGTTTTGAACTTATTTTTATAACCAGCTCAACTGTAATTCAAGTATGCATGTTAAATAAGTAAATTTTCAGACAATAAGGACTCAGAAATTTTACCACAGATCCTCACCAAAGGAACTTTTAAAAATGTATTCCAACAAGAAGACAGTTAAATGAGATAATGCATAGGAAATATTTAGTATGCTGTTAAATCTGCTTTTTCTCTACTATTAAAAGGGACAGAAATATATAGCACTGTTCTTCTTCTATCACCTTATTCATGTCTTGAATATCGATGTGATATATGGAGATAAGCAAATGTCTTGTGAGCATGAGACTATAAGAAGAAAAGAAAGGGCAAAAGAGCCATAGAAACGTAGATCTTGATATTTTTACCTATTGTATCATCTCCAGAAATTCACCTATCTTCTTGTTATGTGAGAAAAATAAATTTCTGTTTATTTAGGCCATTGTTGATTGGGTTTACTGCTACTTCACCCAGTGTACTCCTAAGTGACTTATGTCTCTACTTTTCTTATCCCTAAAGTATGAGCTATTAGGATTAAATGGGAGATTTGGTTAAAATTTTCCAGTACCTAATACATTCTCCAATAAATATTAAGCCTCTTCTTAATCCTCCAGACTGTAAGTAAGCTCAAGAGACCAACTGTCTTCATTACAATATTTATCTCCATTCTCATTGTTTAAGTAATTCACTCCAGCTCATTGGATATTTATTGAATGCCAGTTTATAGGCTAGGTACTTTGATAATTGCTAATGCATAGTAGAATATCAATAAATATATGTTGAATGGATAAATGAATAAAAGCTCCAGATAGGTCAGTAGGAATTAATATTGATTGTTGCCTTAAATGTTGTCAAATTAACTGTCTACCTTTTTTCTTTATTCCTCCTCTGCTAAGCAGCTTTTGAACTGTCCCAAAGAGTGCTTCTTACCATTGTTTGCTATCTTCCTGCCTTCTTTCACTCTTAACATTCGATACATTTTTTTTTTTCATTCTGAAGAGAGCCATAATTGGAGGGGAAAAGTGACTTTATCATCCTCTCTCTATTTACCCAGACTTTGTCAATTTAAAAGTATTTCAAGAGTTTTGAACCCCTTGAATTTTCAAACAAGTAGCCAAAAGACAGCATATACAGAATGGAGGGATGTTTTTTCTTTGTTGAAATAATTCATACACAGGGACACAAATTTATGAGTGTTAATCTTTGAAAAGGAAGTGTCAGGGAAAGGGAAAAGGAAAAGACAAAGACTGAAGACCTTAAAAAATGCCCAATAACACTATATACAAAGAAATGTCAAAAGAGAGTTGTACTCATAAAGGAAACATTGATGGATGAGTAGATGAGGTTATTAAAAGTCATTTCTAGAGGCCACGGGAAATAGAATACTTGGGTCAAGTAGATAAGTCTTACAGACTATTTCACATTAAAAACATCTGAAAATAAGAAAAACAGAAGTAGCATCAGGTTCTATATAAGAAAAGAGCTATGTGTTTAAAGCAAGAGTATGGAAAACAGAAAACATCCCAACATCAGCCTTTGCTGTCATATAGCAGAAGATTCAGAAAGTTGACTGTCCGATAATATAGAAACAGAATCAGAGTTTATCAGAAAGGAAACAGGAAGAGCAAAAGTTTGTGATCCTGCTGACAGATGGAATGCATGGGAAAGCGGAAAAGCTGAAACACATGTGTAATAAAGACTTGGGTGAGAAATGACCAGAAGCATCTGTTGGTGGGCAGTGTACTGGGCTTATGGTCAGACCTAGGTCTCCCTCCTAGCTGTGTGACCTTGAGAAGGTCACTTACTCTCTCATCATGATCTGTAAATTGGCAATTGTGAGGGTTACTGTGGTTATTGGGTTATTGTGAGGATCCAGAGAGGATGGATGTAAAAGAGATGACTAAAATTATAAAGGAAAATAGAGGTAAGAGAAGTTAGAGAAGAGAGAATAAACATGAGAATTAATTTTGTTCATAAGATAATGCTCAGTGTTGGTTGGAAATGATTTTCTTGGTGCCAGGAAAAAGCTATATATACCAAAAACACTTTAAGAAATGTCTCCAAGTGTTTAACACATACTAGGAACTATGCTTAATGATTCTGCTATAAATATAGTCCCTTGGAATTTCATGTTCATCATGGAAGTTACCACAGAGATGGAAATAAAGAATAATTTAATGGAGTTTGTGTGAAATCCTATCATATATCAGAAATATAGTATATGGTATAGGGATATGTAATGGTTAAGTAATCTGAATCAGGGATTGGAAAGAAAGATGTATTAGTCAGCTGTTGCTGAAATAATATTACATAACAAACCATTCCCCAAAGTCAGTGGCTTACAACATGTATTATATAGTTTTATTTTTTAATTTTTAAGCTCTTCATTGGAATATAATTGCTTTACACTTTTGTACCAGTTTTTGAGGTACACCAAAGTGAATCAGCTGTATTTATACATACATCCCCATATCCCCTCCCTCCCGCGACTTCCTCCTACCCTCCCTGTCCTTGTCCCTCTAGAGCATCACCCATCATTGAGTTGCTCTCCCTTTGTTTTACAACAACTTCCCACTATCTATCTACTTTGCATTTGGTAGTGTATCTATGTCTATACTACTCCCTCACTTCATCGCAGCTTCCCCTTGGCCTGGCCACCCCCCAGCCCTGTGTTGTCAAGTCCATTCACTACATCTGCATTTTTATTCTTGCCCTGTCACTGGGTTCATCAGTAACAATTTTTAGATTCCATATATGAGTTAGCATACTGCATTTGTTTTTCTCTTTCTGGCTTACTTCGCTCTGTATGACAGACTGTAGGTCTATCCACCTCACTTCATATAATTCAACTTCATTCCGTTTTATGGCTGAGTAATATTCCATTGTATATATGTGCCACATCTTCTTTATCCATTCATCTGTAGATGGGCATTTAGGTTGCTTCCCTGTCGTGGCTATTGTAAATAGTGCTGCAATGAACATTATGGTACATGTTTCATTTTGGATTATGGTTTTCTCAGGCTATATGCCCAGTAGTGGGATTACTGGGTCATATGGTAGTTCCATTTTTAGTGTTTTAAGGAACCTCCAAACTGTTTTCCGTAGTGTCTGTACCAGCTTACATTCCCACCAACAGTGGAGGAGAGTTCTCTTTTCTCCATACCCTCTCCAATATTTATTGTTTCTAGATTTTTTGATGATGGCCATTCTGACCGACGTGAGGTGATACCTCATTGTGGCTTTGACTTGCATTTCTCTCACGATTAGTAATGTTGAGCATCTTTTCATGTATTTGTTGGCCATCTGTATGTCTTCTTTGGAGAAATGTCTCTTTAGGTCTCCCACCCATTTGTGGATTGGCTTATTTGCTTTTTTGGTATGAAGCTGCATGAGCTGCTTATATATTTTGGAGATTAATCCTTTGTCCGTTGCTTCATTGGCTAGTATTTTCTCCTGTTCTGAGGGTTGTCTTCTTGTCTTGTTTATGGTTTCTTTCACTGTGCAAAAGCTTTTAAGTTTTATTAGGTCCCATTTGTTTATTCCTGGTTTTATTTCCATGATTTTAGGAGGTGGGTCAAAAAGGATCTTGCTTTGATGTATGTCATCAAGGGTTCTGCTTTTGTTTTCCTCTAGGAGTTTTATAGTGTCTGGCCTTACATGTAGGTCTTTAAACCATTTTGACTTTATTTCTGTGTATGGTGTCAGGGAGTGTTCTAATTTCATTCTTTTACATGAAGCTGTCCAATTTTCCCAGCAACACTTATTGAAGAGGCTGTCTTTTTTCCATTGTATACTCTTGCCTCCGTTGTCAAAGATAAGGTACCTATATGTGTGTGGGTTTACCTCTGGGTTCTCTATTCTGTTCCATTGATCTTCCTTTCTGTTTTTGTGCCAGTACCATACTGTCTTGATTACTGTAGCCTTGTAGTATAGTTTGAAGTCAGGAAGCCTGATTCCACCAACTCCGTCTTTCCTTCTTAAGATTGCTTTGGCTATTTGGGGTCTTTTGCGTTTCCATACAAATTGTAAGCTTTCCTGTTCTAGTTCTGTGAAAAATGCCATTGGTAATTTGATAGGGATTGTGTTGAATCCGTAAATTGCTTTGGGTAAGATAGTCATTTTCACAATATTGATTCTTCCAATCCAGGAACATGGTATGTCCCTCCATCTGTTTCTATCGTCTTTAATTTCTTTCATCAGTGTCTTATAGTTTTCTGCATACAGGTCTTTTGTCTCCTTAGGCAGGTTTATTCCTAGGTATTTTATTCTTTTTCTTGCAATGGTGAATGGGAGAGTTTCCTTAATTTCTCTTTCTGCTCTTTCGTTTTTAGTGTATAGGAATGCAAGAGATTTCTGTGCGCTAATTTTCTATCCTGCTACTTTACTAAATTCATCGATTAGTGCTAGCAGTTTTCTGGTAGAATCTTTAGGGTTTTCTATGTATAATATGTCATCTGCAAAGAGTGACAATTTTACTTCTTTTCCAATTTGGATTCCTTTTATTTCATTTTCTTCTCTGATTGCTGTGGCTAACACTTCCAAAACTATGCTGAATAATAATGGTGAGAGTGGACACCTTTGTCTTGTTCCTCTTCTTAGAGGGAATGCTTTCAGTTTTTCCCCATTTAGAATGATGTTGGCTTTTGGTTTTTCATATATGGCTTTGATTATGTTGAGGTAATTTCCTTCTATGCTGCCCATTTTCTGGAGAGTTTTTATCATAAATGGATGTCGAACTTTGTCAAAAGCTTTTTCTGCATCTATTGAAATGATCATATGGTTTTTATCCTTCAAGTTGTTGATATGATGTATCACATTGATTGATTTGCATATATTGAAGAATCCTTGCATCCCAGGGATAAACCCCACTTGATCATGGTGTATGATTTTTTTAATGTGCTGTTGGAGTCTGTTAGCTAGTATTTTGTTGAGGATTTTTGCATCTATATTCATCAGTGATATTGGCCTGTCATTTTCTTTTTTTGTGACATCTTTGCCTGATTTTGGTATCAGGGTGATGGTGGCCTCATAGAATGAGTTTGGGAGTGTTCCTCCTTCTGCTCTATTTTGGAAGAGTTTGAGAAGGATAGGTGTTAGCTCTTCTCTAAATATTTGATAGAATTCGCCTGTGAAACCATCTGGCCCTGGGCTTTTGTTTGTTGGGAGATTTTTAATCACAGCCTTAATTTCCATACTTGTGATTGGTCTCTTCATATTTTCTATTTCTTCCCTGTTCAGTCTTGGAAGATTGTGCTTTTCTGAGAATTTATCCATTTCTTCCAGGTTCTCCAATTTATTGGCATATAGTTGCTTGTAGTAGTCTCTCATGACCTTTAGTATTTCTGTGGGGTCAGTCATTACTTCTTTTTCACTTCCAATTTTGCTGATTTGTGTCCTCTCCCTTTCTTTCCTGATAAGTCTGGCTAATGGTTTATTAATTTTGTTTATCTTCTCAAAGAACCAGCTTTTAGTTTCATTGATCTTTGCTATTGTTTCCTTCATTTCTTTTTCGTTTATTTTTGATCAGATCTTTATGATTTCTTTCCTTCTGCTCACTTTGGGGTTTTTTTGTTCTTTTTCTAATTGTTTTAGATATAAGGTTAGATTGCTTATTCGATATTTTTCTTGTTTCTTAAGGCAGGGCTGTATTGCTATAAATTTCCCTCTTAGAACTGCTTTTGCTGCAGGCTTGATTTGTGACCCAAGATGTGATCTATCCTGGAGGATGTTCTGTGTGCACTTGAGAAGAAAGTGTATTCTGTAGTTTTTGGATGGAATGTCTTATAAATATCAATCAAGTCAAGATGGTCTAATGTGTAATTTAAAGCTTGTGTGTCCTTATTTATTTTCTGTTTGGATGATCTGTCCATTGATGTAAGTGGGGTGTTAAAGTCTCCTACTATTATTGTGTTACTGTCAATGTCCCCTTTTATGGCTGTTAGCATTTACCTTATGTATTGAGGTGCTCCTATGTTGGGGGCATAGATATTTACAATTGTTATATGTTCTTCTTGGATTGATCCTTTGATCATTATGTAGTGTCCTTCCTTGTCTCTTGTCATAGTCTTTAAAGTCTAATTTGTCTGATATGAGTATTGCTCCTCCAGCTTTCTTTTGGCTTCCATTTGCATGAAATATCTTTTTCCATCCATTTACTTTCAGTCTATATGTATCCCTTGGTCTGAAGTGGGTTTCTTGTAGGCAGCATATATAAGGGTCTTGTTTTTGTATCCATTAAGCCAGTGTATGTCTTTTGGTTGGAGCATTTAATCCATTTACAGTTAAGGTAAATATTGACATGTATGTTCCTATTACCATTTTCTTAATTGTTTTGGGTTTGTTTTTGTAGGTCTTTTCCTTCTCTTGTGTTTCATGCTTAGAAACATTCCTTTAGCATTTGTTGTAAGGCTGGTTTGGTGATGCTGAATTCTCTTAACTTTTGCTTTTCTGTAAAGCTTTTGATTTCTCCATTGAATCTGAATGAGATTCTTGCTGGGTAGAGTATTCTTGGCTGTAAGTTTTTCTCTTTCAGGACTTTCAGTATATCCTGCCACTCCCTTCTGGCCTGCAGAGTTTCTGCAGAAAGATCAGCTGTTATCTTTATGGGTTTTCTCTTATATGTTATTTGTTGCTTTTCTCTTGCTGCTTTTAATATTTTTTCTTTGCGTTTAATTTTCATTAGTTTGATTAATATGTGCCTCGGTGTATTTCTCCTTGGGTTTATTCTGTATGGGACTCTCTGTGCTTCTTGGACTTGATTATTTCCTTTCCCATGTTGGGGAAGTTTTCCACTATAACGTCTTCATATATTTTCTCAGACCATTTCTTTTTTTCTTCTTCTTCTGGGATGCCAATGATTCAAATGTTGGTATGCTTAATGTTGTCACCAAGGTCTCTGAGACTGTCTTCCATTCTTTTTATTTTTATTTTCCTGCTCTGTGGCAGTTATTTCCCCCATTCTATCTTCCAACTCACTTATTCGTTCTTCTGCCTCAGTTATTCTGCTGTTTATACCATCTAGAGTATTTTTAATTTTGGTTATTTTGTTGTTCAATACTGTTTGTTTGCTCTTTAGTTCTTCTGAGTCCTTATTAACTGTTTCTTGTATTTTCTGTATTTTGTTGTCGAGATTTTGGATCATGTTTACTATCATTACTCTGAATTCTTTTTCAGGAAGTTTTCCTCTTTCCTCTTCATTTACTTGGTCTTTTGTATTTTTACCTTGTTCCTTCATCTGTGACATATTTTTTGTCATCTCATTTTCCCCACTTTGGATGGATG
This sequence comes from Hippopotamus amphibius kiboko, assembly GCF_030028045.1. Classification (NCBI taxonomy): domain Eukaryota; kingdom Metazoa; phylum Chordata; class Mammalia; order Artiodactyla; family Hippopotamidae; genus Hippopotamus; species Hippopotamus amphibius. The sequence goes on along the minus strand of NC_080191.1, from coordinate 118,076,417 downwards.
GGATTGTGTTCCTGTCCCACTGGGTGTTTGGCCTGAGGTTTCAAGCACTGGAGTTTGTAGGGTGTTGAGTATAGCTGGGTCTTGGTGTTGAGGTGAGAACCTCTGGGAGACCTCACTCTGATGAATATTTCCTGGGAATGGGGTTTCCCTGTTAGTCCAATGTTTTAGACTAAGCACTCCCACCTCAGGAGCTCAGGCCTGACCCAGGCTTGTGAATCAAGATCCCACAAGCCGTGTGGAGCAGGAAAATGAAAAAAATTAAAAAAAAAAAGTAGGAGAATGGCAGAACAATAGCAAGATAAAAAAATACGATAAGAATAGGAAACTAGCAGATGTGTTAGAAAAAATAAAAAAATATAAATGGAGCAACAACTGGAAGGTAAAACAACTGCAATAGCTGAAGTGAGGAAGTGGGAAGACAAAAAAATGAAAAAGAAAAAAAAAAAGCCAGAAAAGGCCTTGGCTGTCTGTGCAAGGCTTAGACAAGGGCTGGGGTTGTTAGGCAACTGGCAGGGCCTACACTTAGAAAAGGCCTTGGGGGTGGTGGGGAATGGGGCTTAGGCCCAATGAGGCAGAGGAGTCCAGGAATGCCTCTGGTCCTGGGTGCAAAGGAGCAGGTCCAGGTACCCAGCAGGCTCCTTGGACCCGAGTTCACGGGAGAAATGCTAGGCACCTCCCCTAGTCCTCCAATCTCAGAGGGTCCCTCCCTCTTGGGTTTTCTTCTTCCTCACCCCTCCTTCCTATTCCCCCAGGACCCTCACAGCTGGAGGGGGCACTGGAAGGCAGGAGACCAGACTCTGACACCCAACAGGCTTCCTAGGGCCAAGTGGGCTAGGGTAGCACCTGAGGCACTTCTCCAGATCTCCCAGTCTCGTAGGGTCCCTGTCTGCCTCTCTTCCTCTCCCCCGCCCCCCACTCTCCTAGGTCCCAAGCAGCTGAACGGGGCCCTGGAGTGTGAAAGACCAGGTCCGTGAGCCTAGCAGGCTTCCCAGAGCTAGTAGGCAGGGGAAATATCTTCCCTGCCTCCCTTGCTCCTCCAATCCCAGAAGGCCCCTTCCCCTGCCCACCTCTCCTCTTCTCCCCTGCTTCCCTTCTACACCCCTAATGAGACCTAGAGGAGCCCCTGGAGGACCAAAGACCAGGCCTGGGAGCACCACAGGCTTCCCAGTGCCAAGTGGGTAGGGAGATTTCCTGCAGTGTCTCCCCTGATTCTCCAGTCCTGCAAGGTACCCCCCACCACTGTCTGCCACTCTTCCTCTTCTCCTCTCCTCCCTCCCTCCCACGCCTGTATGATCCACTCAGCTGGAGAGGGCCCCAGAGACTGAGGGACCAGACCTCGGAGCCCAGCAGGCCCGCTGGGCCCAAGTGAGCTGGGGAAATGCCTCCCCTGGTCCTCTGATCCTGGAACATCCCACCACCGGTCTGCCTCTCTTTCTCTTCCCCTGCCACGCTCCTACGCCCCCAGGACCAATGTGTCTGGGAGGGGACCCTGGAGAGCTGGAGACCAGGCCCTGGAGCCCAGCAGGCTTCCCAGGCCAGTGGGCAGTGGAAATGCCTTCCGCTCCTCCCTCATCCTCTGATCCCAGAGGGTCCCTTCCCCCTTCCGCCTCTCCTCTTCTCCCCCCACCGCTTCCCTCCTGTACTTCTAGGACCAACAGCCCGGGGCCTGGAGGGGCCTTGAAAGGTGGAGGACCTGCATGGAAGAAATACCCGGCGGCACCTCCCCTATTCTTCTGACCTGAAGAAATCCCTTCCCACCCCCACTGTCAGCCTCTCTCCCCACCCGCCCCCACTACGCCCCCAGGACCTATGTGCTAGAGGGGGGCCCAGAGAGTGAAGGACCAGGCCTGGGAGCCCAGTCTGCCTCCCTGGCTAAGAGGGCAGGCGAAACGCCCTCTCACCTCCCGGTCCCCCGATCTCAAAGCCCCCACCCCCACCTGTCCGCCTCTCTACCTCCTTGCCCTCCTCCCTCCCTCCCACACCCCCAGGACCCAGGCAGCCCAGAGGGGGCCTTGGAGGATGGAGGACACCACTGGGGAGCCCAGCAGGCTCCCAGGCCCGGGAGCTCAGCAGGCCTCCTGGCCTCTCTGGTGGGAGAAACCCAGTTGCTGTTTCGCAATCTCTCCAGACCCCAAGGGTCTCTCCAGGCGGGAACCTCCCCTCTCACCAAGCCACCCCCCAGGGGTGCCGGTCCTGCCCGGCTTCCCCTTCCCCACCCCCCTGACTTCCCCCAGGTCCTACCTGGTTGCTCCGGGGTTCCTCCGGTCTTCTTGGGCCTCAGATCCCCCGCTGGCCTCCAGCAACCGATCTATTTGTGGGGAGAGAAGTGATCTCCGTGTGTTCCCATGCTGCCATCTTGACTCTCCCCCCCTTATATAGTTTTCTGACTCATAGATCTGCAATTGGTGGGGCTGATGCTGGGCCCAGCTGAGATTAGCTGGATTTATCATCAGAGGCTATAGATTGGGTTCAAGTTTGTTCCACATGTTCCAGTCTGTTTTCTTGTTTAGGAACCAGAAGGTACCTGGGGCATATTCTTCTCATGGCAGATGGCAGATCCTCAAGAGGGATAAGTGCACACTTATGCCATTTAGGACCTCATCTTGAAACTGTCATACCATCACTTCTGATGACAATCCATTGGTCAAAATAACTTATATGGCCAAGTCCAACATAAATGGGGAGGAAGTATACTCCTCTTACAGGGGGAGACACTGCAAGATTACATGGCAAAGGATGTGGAAGTATTACCTTATTGGTGGGGAATGAAGTATTGGGGGCAATAATTTCAACCTATTATATGTCCACAAAAAGACACATATGCAGCATTATTCACAGTAACAAAGACTGGAAACAACCAAAATGTCTGCCAGCCAGAGAATAGATGAACAAAATGTGGTATATTCATAGAATGGAAGCCTATGCAATACCTAACAAGGAAAATAGAGTTTTGATACATTCTCTAATATGGGTGACCCTCAAAAACATTATGCTAAGTGAAAGAAGCCAGACACAAAAGACCACATATTGGATGATTCCATTTATTTGAAATATCCAGAAAGAAGTCTTTAGAGATAGAAAAAAGATTAGTGGTTGCCTGGGGTGGAGTTTGGAATAGCAAGTGATGGCAAATGGGCATGAAAGATCTTTTATTGGGGTGTTGGAAATGTTCTAAAATTATAGTGATGATTGCCGAACTATGTAACTTTACTAAAAGTGATTAGATTGCTCACTTTTAAAACACGCGTGAACTTTATGGTATGTAAATGTACCTTAGTAAAAGTATAAAGAGAAGAAAGAAAGAAAATAGATTCATTCTTGGGTTCCAAGAAATAGGCAATGCTTCTGTCTCAAGGGTTTTTCTGAGGATCAAGTGAGATAATGTTTATAAAGCGGTTGACATAGGGACAGGCGCATAGCAGGTGTACAATAAGTGATGGGCCTTACTGTTATCATTTCAGACAGATGACCAACAGTGGGTAAAGATTTAGGGGTGAGAGGAAGCAAGGCATGTTCAGGATGCCAGTGGTTTGGAGTAGCTAGAAGGTAGATCATATGTGGGAGAGTAACCATAGAGGAACCTGCCTGAGGTCACCAAGCTGGCAGAAGGTAGAGCCTTTAGTGGGCACTTGGCTCAGTCTGACAGCAAAGTAAATGTGTATCTCCTGGAGCGTGTGTCATATGAAGTGCAGTCTGGGGAGGGCCCTGGGTTGTAAACTTTAATTCTTGATCCCTTAGGGAAAACAAAAGAAGCTTATTTATGGGTGTTTGAATTAGTTTACAAACAAGGAAATACTGTTTAACTCAGAAGGGAAATTGCAATGTCCTCATGATGTATCCAGAGAGAGAGGGAGTCAAAATGACAAGCACAGACTGGACGTCTTGTGATCCCTGGTTAGAAATATGAGTGTGGACTTGCTTGGATATGGCCAAAAGATCGTCTAAGGTGCTATGGTCCTCCTGATCGCTATGGGCTGGGGACTGAGGACAGAGGGTACACTGCCTGTTGCCATGTGCAGGGAAAAACAAGCCTGGGATATAGAAGAGAGCAAGATGTGCCTTAGAAGTGGCTCACAAGGTCACCTGCGTTCAAAGTGGAGCCAAGCAACAATGTGTAGTGTGGAAGCAGGGACTTAAGCCTTCTGCCAGAAAGAGGCACAATAAAGGGAGGAAAAGGCTGCCTCTGCTTGCTGCTCAAGGTCTCCTTGGAGATCAAAAAAGATCACAAATATCAATACGTATTGAAGAGTAAAGGCACACTTGATATACAGTAGAGTGAAAAAGAGCAACTTAGACAATCATGTACGGTATGACCTCATTTATATACTAATGTGCATGGATATCTGTAATCTGTCACCTTCTGGCCTCTGTATTTATTTCTTCCTGTATTGTGTGCTCCCCAGCTGGAATGTGTACTTCAAGAAGGCAGGGACTGTGTTTTGTGCCTGGAACAGTGAGTGCCTGGGATATGGTGGGTACTCAATAAATAATTGCTGATTGAGTTAATAATACCCACAAGAACATGCAGCACCATGTGTTCTCTCTGGGGAGTGTGATCATGCACATGGGTAAGTATTTGTGTGTACATGTATTGGGGAAGGCTTTTGGGATCAGTTGGCAAAGATTATGGGGAAGGAGTGCCAGAAGTCTATGTCATCTTTGAGAACTCAAGGGTTAAAAAGAGTGAAGGCAGAAGAGGTGATAGAGGGATTATGAGCTGGACAACTTGGAGATGATGGGAAAGGGAATTGCATTTGGGAGGAATCAGGAAAAAGAAAACTTTCCCTGTGGATTAAACACACCGGAACTGAAAGCGAAGAATGAGATGAAGGGAAGAAATTTAATCAGAGTGCATGAGAATACCTGACTTTATCGCGCAAGTTCTGTGAATTTGTCCCGCTCACTTCTACCTCTAGTCCCTGGAACATACTGTTTACTTTTCCAGGACACTCTTCACTCTTCATCTAACTAACACCCGCCCTTCCTTCCGTTCTCAGCTAAGATGTTTACCCTGGAGAGTTTCTTACGATTCCTCCTCCCTCCCCTGACTACGGTTGGGCGAGGTGCTCTTCTGTGTGTTCCTATAGCATCTCCTTCTTCCTCTGCTGTTGTTCAAGTCACTGGAGCTTGTAACTGAAAGTTTTACGGTCTGTCTTGTCCACTCTACTGTGAGCTCCTTGAGAATAGGAACATGTTTTACTAACCTTGGTATTCTAGAATCTGCACAGTGGCTGGTTCAGAGTAGGTGCTTAAATAAATGTTGATGAATAAATGAATGAATGGTATGAATTTGTGACTTATTAAGCTGAGATTTAGATTTGGAATTAGAAGACCTTTGCTTAAATCTTGACCCCTCCAACTTCTAGCTCTATAACTATAGATAAATTATTTAACCTCTTTAGGGCTTAGTTTTCTCAATTGTGAAATGAGACACTACTCTCTATTTAGTAGGGCACATCACCCTGAGCCCACTAATCTTCTCTGACCATAAGAGAGAAACTAATAGCATGGATGGGAAAGCTCTTTGTGAAATAAAAAGTGATTTTCATATATGTTATTAGAGTTTAGAATGTTTGTGTGTGTCTGTATATGTGTGTGTATGCATATATAGTTGATGAAGAAAGAAATTTTAATGTGGAAAAACATTTGTAATAAACAGTGGTAGCACCTCTGCTTCTGAATGTTTTTAAAGTGCTTTTGATGGGTTAAGGCCGCACTGTCCAATAGAACTTTCTGTAATAATGGAAATGTTCTATGTCTGTGCTGTCCAAAACAGTAGCCACTGGCCACCTGTGGCTGTTGAGCACTGGAAATGTGGCCGGTGCAAGAGAGGAACTGAAGTTTTTTATTTAATTTTAACTAATTTAGCCACATGTGGCTAGTGGATATCTAATTGAACAACATAGATGTTGAACATTTCCACGTGACAAAAACTTCTATTAGAGCTGATTTAGAGTTTAAATTGGTGGTGAAAAACGCAATTGATTTCATGAGTCAGGTAGGTATTGTAAATGTCAGAAGTGATTGGATGTGAGACTGAAGGGAATGATGGGTACCCCACCTAAAAGGCTTTTCTATTTATTTATAAAAACTTTGGTTTTGGGTAGTTGCCAGTTTTAATTTCTGGATTAATACCTGGGGATATTTGCCAGTCTGGAAGGAGGTGACCTGCCTCAAAACCTCAAATCCAGTGTGAAAATAGAGGAGTTAACTTCACTCATCTACCTACTGTTCTCCCTACCTACCTACCTACCTTACTCATATACATCAATAATAAAAGGAAGGAGCTGGGTTATCTTGGATAACTTGGATCCCTCCCACATTCATGATTCCATCACTGTATTCCTAAGGAAACTGGTGAGAATTATACCCAAGTCAGTGATTCAATAATCTGCATATATGATGATGATGCAGTAATTCAGGGAATATGTTGATAATATTTAAGGATTGATAGGAAGACCCACAGTTCTTACTTTACATTTTGTGAGACCAGTATGAAAACCTCAGAAGAATTTTTTCTATGCATAATCTAATTTTTCTCTAAATTTATGTTATATAATAGATGGCACTTTGAAAATGTTGCTCATCACATGGCCTCAACAGCAAGTAAAGGCGGGTTCATTCTTCACTGTTTTCTAACGCTTATTACCTCTTTTCTGATAATTCTGCCTGTGTGTTCTGTTGAAAAAAAAATAAGGTCAAAATAAGGAGAGGATCTTGGAAGGAGCTATAATTCACAGCAGTATCTGGTGCATTATAACCCTTCTTGGTTGTGTTGAGCAGCAGACACACTGAGGGCAAGTTTCTCCAGAGGCAAGTGGAAAATTCAGAAAGGTCACCAAGTGTAGATTAATGAGAAGAGCACACATCACCCACTTGAGTTAGAAAAATGAAATTCTACTTTTCTAGATGCAAATATTTTGCATAGTTGATGGGCTGTGTTTTTCAATAATATGCTAAGATGATTTACAGTGACATATTGGTCTATTTTCAAAAGATATTTTCTGATTTTTCCTTTCCTGATTTTTTTAATAGTGTATCTGTGTTTAGTCATGTCTAACCAAATAGGCTTACAGAATTAGCCATCACTAAAAACCTACATCCAGTTTTGCTTCAGTGTTCAAGGGTTCATTAGGGTCAATTAGTCTTTGTTTTCTAAATGAGTTCAATGAGAGACCCTGGGAACTGAACTTTCAAGTGGCCCTGCCCTCTACTGTCAGGGTAGGTGTGCACAGTCACCAGTTTGGGCTCTGGCCACTGGCCACAAGAGTTGATTCAAGGCTTGTAGATAAAGCCTGTCTATAGTCTTGGCCTGGCACCACTCCGCTAGGTTACAGCGGAGAGCAGATCCTGTTTCAGCACAGTGACTTAGCATAGCAAAATACTGCCACTGAAGTATAGACCCTCTGAAGCAGCCTCCGTCAGCTTCCTGCATCTCAGTGCTCCTGTGTAGCTCCCTGCATCTCAGTACTCCTGTGTGGGAGGCGAGGAGTCATCTGCTCGGATGAGTGAGCCTGGAAACATGGAATATAAAGGCCAGGGTTGGGAACCCAAACTCAGCTTCATTTTACCCAACTTCTAGAGCAGAACCTCCCATGTAAAAGTATAAAGAGCAGTAGAAAAACTCTGAACAATGGTTAAACACTTTATTATTGTTCAAAAGTCCTCTGATAAACCTTTGAAACTCATAGCATAAGTGAAGAGCATATTTAAAACTTTGATCCTACAAAAATTTATTTTCCTACAATTTATTTTCCTCTCTGTCTGCTGCTGTGTGTGTGTGTGTGCGCATGCCTCTAGCTAACATACTAGAATTATAACCAATTGTGACTGGTTTATATAAAGTCATATTATCATAAAATTTCAAAACTCTGGGGACAGAGAGAGTACTTAAAAATTCTGGAGGTGAGAAATGGATCATACAGAAAGGATCATAAATCAGAATGGATTCAGACTTCTCAACAGCAGCAGTATAAATTAAAAGACAGTAGAGCAAAATGTTTTCCAATCTAAGTCCCTGTACTTAGCCAAATTTTCAAAAAAGTGTGAGTAGAATAAAAACATTTTTTAGTATTCATATCTTAATCTACCTTTCATGCACCATTTCAGGGAAGCTGTTGGAGAATAGGCTCTTCCAACATGCGATATATGATCAGATTCAAGGAGTGAGAATCCAGCCTAGGAGAGAAGTACAAGGAATTTTCAGGATGTTGGTCCCAGGATGATGACTGTGTGGCAGGGATAGAGAGCATATAGCTCAGATTAGGTTAAAAATCAATTGGTTTCAATGTGGTATATACAGTGGAATATTACACAGCCATAAAAAGGGATGAAATAATGCCATTTGCAGCAACATGGACGGACTTAGAGATTATCATACTAAGTGAAGTAAGTCAGACAGAGAAAAACAAATATCATGCGATATCACTTATCTGTGGAATAAAAAAATAATACAAATGAACTTATTTATAAAGCAGAAACAGACTCACAGACATAGAAAACAAACTTATGGTTACCAAAGGGGAAAGGCTGGGGTGGGGGGGGGTAGGGATAAATTAGGTATTTGGGAGTAACATATACACACTACTATATATAAAATAGATAAACAAAAAGGACCAATATTTTGTAATAACCTATAATCTGAGAAAGAATATATATATACACACACACACACACACACACATACATACACGTATATACACACATATATATGTATAACTGAATCACTTTGCTGTGCACCTGAAGCTAACACAACATTGTAAATCAATTATACTTCAAAAAAATAAATTAATTAAGAAAAATCAATGGGCTTCAGTGGAGGCTGGTTGAGGTACTTACTGCTGGAGTTCTGGGTCTGTCTGAATCTGCTGAGACTATGTGATGGGCCACAGAAAAGTAAGCAAAATAAAAAACAAGGCAATTGTATAAAAAAAGAAAAGAAAGAATAATGCATTTCTTAACCATGCATAATATTAATATAAGCATAATAATGTAAATTCAGCTAAAATTTGTGATGTCACTAAGTAGAAATGTTAGGAAGGTGTGAATGGATTGTGTTTTGTGTGGGGGTATTTTGTGAGTGCGTTAAAACTTCATCTGCCATTGTAATAAATCAATAGATAATATCTTACACTGAAATGTAAGAGATGATGATATATGAGTATCACATCACATTATATCACATAAGTAATACAGAGAAAAATAGCAGCAGAAACAGCCTAAAAAGATGGAAGTGGCTGCAATTGGACGGTAGGACCTTGGGGTGTTGGGGGATGGGAGGTCAGAGGGCTCTGCTTTTTCTGTGATAAGCCTGGTAAAAATTTTAACCTTTTTAACAAAGCACATTATTATTTTGATTTTTAAAAGGCAAAAGAGAAAAAGATGATGGGAAACGAGTGCTGGTTTTTGACTTGGGGAGTGATAAGTCTTGAGTTGCCTTCTTTGGAGAAATGTCTATTTAGGTCTTCCACCTATTTTTGGATTGGGTTGTTTGTTTTTTTGATATTGAGCTGTGTGAGCTGCTTATATATTTTGGAGATTACTCTTTTTTCAGTTGCTTCATTGGTAAATATTTTCTCCCATGTCTTTTCATCATATTTATGGTTTCCTTTGCTGTGTGAAAACTTTTAAGTTTCATTAGGTCCCATTTGTTTATTTTTGTTTTTATTTCCTTTACTCTAAGAGGTGGGTCAAGAAAGATCTTGCTGTCATTTAAGTCATAGAGTGTTCTGCCTATGTTTTCCTTTAAAAGTTTTATGGTGTCAGGCCTTACATTTAGGTCTTTGATCCATTTTGAGTTTATTTTTGTGTATGGTGTTAGGGAATGTTCTAATTTAATTCTTTTACAAGTAGCTGTCCAGTTTTCCCAGCACTACTTATTAAAGAGGCTGTCTTTTTTCCATTGTATATTCTTGCCTCCTTTGTCAAAGATAAGGTGCCCATATGTACGTGGGTTTATCTCTGGGCTTTCTGTCCTGTTCCATTGAGCTATATTTCTGTTTTTGTGCCAGTACCATACTGTCTTGATTACTGTAGCTTTGTAGTATAGTCTGAAGTCAGGGAGCTTGATTCCTCCAGTTCTGTTTTTTCTTCTCAAGATTGCTTTGGCTATTCGAGGTCTTTTGTGTTTCCATATAAATTGTGTAATTTTTTGTTCTAGTTCTGTGAAAAATGCCATTTCTCCAAAGAAGACATACAGGTGGCCAACAAACACATGAAAAGGTGCTCAACATCACTAATCATTAGAGAAATGCAAATCAAAACTACAATGAGGTATCACCTCACACCAGTCAGATTGGCCATCATCAAAAAGTCTAGGAACAATAAATGCTGGAGAGGCTGTGAAGAAAAGGGAACCCTCCTGCGCTGTTGATGGGAATGTAAATTGATACAGCCACTATGGAGAACAGTATGGAGGTTCCTTAAAAAACTAAAAATAGAACTACCATATGACCCAGCAATCCCACTACTGGGCATATACCCTGAGGAAACCATAATTCAAAAAGATACATGTACCACAATGTTCATTGCAGCATTATTTACAATAGCCAAGACATGGAAGCAACCTAAATGTCTATTGACAGATGAATGGATAAAGAAGATGTGGCACATATACACAATGGAATATTACTCAGAAATAAAAGGGAATGAAATTGAGTTATTTGTAGTGAGGTGGATGTACCTAGAGTCTGTCATACAAAGTGAAGTCAGTCAGAAAGAGAAGAACAAATACTATATGCTAACACATATATATGGAATTTAAAAAAATGGTATTGATGAACTCAGTGGTCGGGGAAGAATAAAGACACAGAGGTAGAGAACAGACTTGAGGACATGGGGAGGTGGGGAAGGAGAAACTAGAACAAGGTGAAAGAGTAGCATTGACATTTATATACTACCAAATGTAAAATAGATAGCTAGTGGGAAGCAACTGCCTAACACGGGGAGATCAACCTGATGATTGCTGATGACCTAGAGGAGTGGGATAGGGAGGGTGGGAGGGATGCTCAGGAGGGAGGCTCAAGAGGGAGGGGATATGGGGATATATGTATAAATACAGCTGATTCACTTTGTTATACAGCAGAAACTGGCACAACAGTGTAAAGCTATTATACTCCAATAAAGATCAGAAAAAAAAATTAAAAAAAAAAGACTCAAGTTGCACTTTGGTAGTGTTGTCTTGTGTTGGGTGGGGCTGGGTTAATGGCGGAGGTGGGGGGGTGGAGACCGTGAGCTCAGGTGGGAGGTCTTTGAGGTGGCCCAGCCACCTCAAGGGGTGGGGGTGGGGGCTCAGTTAGGAGGGGAGCCTCCTAAAGGTAAAGAGACTGAGTTTGAGACTCTCTGCAGAACCCGAGTGTGCAGAGCTGCCCTCCTCATCTGGGATTAGGAAATTAATTTTTGAAGCAAAATTCAGGATCACACACGGTAACCTTGTTTAGTTTAAATATCATGGTTTCAGCCCAGGTAGTTTAAAGTTGTTATTATTTACTAGATTTATTTAAAATATATACATAGTGAAAAATTGTAATAGTTTAAAAATATATAGAAAAAAGTAAATTTTTCTTCTAACTCATATCCCAGATGTCCTACTTCCTCTCCCTAGAGAGACTCACTCGTCAATTTCTTGATCTTCTTTCCAGTAATTTCTCTATGCACCAATTATCTATGCACAAACTAGCAAAGACTATAAATATCTTCTTTGTTTTCGCACAAACTTAAACACGTACACTCTTCAGCACCATGCTTTTATTTTTTCTCTCAATAGTATATTTATCTATTCAAACATACCTCTTGAGCACCTTCTATATGCCAGGCACTGATCCAGGCATTTGGAGATCTGAGCTACTCCAGAGATCATGTTATATCCACACATATGCATCTAATTTAATCTTTATGCTATTACTTGGCATCTAATAGGGTCGCACCACCATTTTCCATATCAGATTCCTCGTGGAAGGACACCTGAGGAATTCATGGAAGTTGAGAGTGTTTTGATTTTGAGTTGATCCTTGCTGTGTTAGTATTCCTCCCAGCTCTGTGTTACTGGAAAATTTGATTCGTACTTCTTCTTCATGACACTGAAAGAAATGCTGGATTTTGTAGAGTGAGTCGGCACTGCCCCAGAGAATGCCCACGATTTTGCTGCAATTTGTAAATTCCCATTGTGAGGATTTACCAGCTTCCATTGAATGACTTCTGGTAACAGTGCTCTCCATTCCTTCTCTAAACCCACTGAGAAGTGACCTTGTTTTGCTGAATCAGGCTGGCATCCTGCTCAAGTATGTCTGGGGCTCCTGCTGCTTCCAGCACTGAGGTTTAGACTTCCTAGGAGTTAGTTGTGTTTGCCCCAAGCCCATTTTTACCAGATGTTCTTGCTACTGTAACTTTTTATGTAAACTAATTAAATATCATGGGAACCAATGAAATATTAGTGTGAAAAGGAAAACCTGTTTACATAAAGACTGAGCCAAGTGCTTTGAAAAAAATTGATAAGGCTGAGTTGCTTAAAAAAATTCTGTCCGTTTAGATGTGGTAAGAGGACAGTAGAAAATTACAAACCAAACCAACAAAAGATGAGAAAAAAACTAAAGAGTTTGCATTCAAATTGCAAATGTCTTTATATCTTTGCTTGCTAAAAACAAAAACAAAAACCCAACAAACTAGAAATCATAAAGGATTTATCAAAGATGTACTTTTTGCAAAAAGAGAACAAAACTGTACCTTGGCCTTAACCTGAAGACTGCCAAGCGATTGTACATTTTATATATTTTAGCATCAAATAAAACATTTAAAGTATATAGGTATCATTTGTTTTAGTGATGCTTCACTCCAACTGATTTGAATTTTCAATTAATGTGTGAACCAGACTTCTGCTGTACCATGCTTCTACTGTAGTTGCTAAATGATTTTGAATTCACCTGATAGTAATATCATTGAGTCCACAGTCATTATTTTATCCAAAATGGTACCATGGACAGTTGTTTCAGATGCTTACTGACATCAAGATACAGGTATGAGTTCTCTAGCATTTTCCTTGCTCTTAATAACTCCAGGATTGGGGATGAATCAGCATGTCTGTTCTTTGTAACTCTTTTGTTCTGATTGATTTCTTCCTTTTCCCCCCTAGAAGATCACCTTTATAATGTGTTGAGATTTTCAAATCCTTCTAATGGAAATGAGATGCTAGAAATTCTTCTAGTCTGTGATGTTGGATTTCCGTTTGTTGGTGCGTCCTCTGTTTGTGTATAGTAATTGGTGATATCTATATGAAGTTACACAAACTTCTATGTTTAGACCAGTGTAACACCAAGGCTGCAATCGCAGAGGAATGAAGATGCATTAAAATGCAAGCTCTACGGGGCAAATGATGTTTCCCTGGAACATGACACTATATAATGGCAAGCTTATTGGTAAGGAGATAATTGTGTCTTTTAACTTTTAAAAAATTGGAATAATATTTGCTTGTCTTCATTCTTCAGATCCCCATTTCTAATGTTGAAAGTGATCCTGAGATTATCCCTGGCTGCCTGTAATTCAGAATTTGGAGACTTGAATTTAGATTCACTAAAGGGCTCAGGGCTTTGTTGCTATTTCCTAACTCGTTCTAGACATCATTCCGTTGTGATGTTTTTGCTTTTCATCTTCCATTTGAATAGAATTCCACGTTCTGGTCACTTTGAACATAAAATAGGCAATGTGGTACAGTGGAAAGAGTGAGGAACCAAGACTGAGAAGAAGCAAGTTCTATTTCCTGTTGTTTTTGACCATGAAAATTTTCCAGTAGGGCCCAGAAGTTAAGTATCCAGACAACCCCTATGATTGTGGAAACACACTTCATGGACAAAGCAGGCATGGCCCTCCTTCAGATTTTCTTCTTTTGTTCTCCTTAAGAAGACCCCCAGTGTGTTTTAAGCTCCTGGTCTCTCAGTACCTACTGGCTAGATTCCCCAACCCCCCATTTTCTGCCACTTCTGTATTCTTTGGTCTTTTTTATTACCTCCTTTAAATTAGCTTATCTCTGGTTTGCATTCAGGCTACTGCTATACTTTTTTTTATTGCTTTCAGTCTTATTACAGTGGAGTGAAGTGAGCAAAAGTTTACATTTTTTTCAAGGAAGAGAAAATGCTATGTGTAAGATATACACTTACACTGTTTCTTTGACTAAAGTATAATGTCACTTTTTCTTTTCTTCATTCTTTTTTCCCCTTCCCTCCCTCCTTCCCTTCCTTCCTTCTGCTTTCCTTTCTCCCTCCTTTGCTCTGTCCCTCTTTCTTTCTTTCTTTCTTTCTCTTCCTTCTTTCCTTCTTTCCTTTTTTTCCTTTTTTTTTTTTTTTTTGAGAAGAATGACTTGAATGGCCCTCTAGTTTATTCATTCATTTAACAACTATTTACAGGGTTCTTGCATGTGCCCAGCCCTGTGCTAGGCACTGGGATTACAGGAGTGGATGAGACAGAGCTAACCTTCATGAGCAGGGGCAAATAACAAAGTAAATAAACAACATAATTACAAAACAAAATAACCTAAAAAAATGAACACAGGACTGTGAAGTGGGGGGCAAGTCCACTTTAGATGGCATGGCCCATGTAGCCTGACTGCGAAGGAGATGAGATTTAAGGTGAGAAAGAGTCAGCCATGTGAAGAGCATCCAGACAAAAGGAATACACTGTGATGTCCTGGGAGGGAAAGAGGTGGCTATTTTAGAGGCTATTCCTGCCTCATCAAGGCTGATGAGGCAGGAATCCAGTGAGTAGAGTGACACAAGGCACTCTTGTGGGGTATAAGTGAGGTAGAAAGATAAGGCCAGATAAATCAGGGCAAGCCCATATTCATATCCCTAAGGTGTACAAAGTCACCTGTTACATTACTAGTGTATCACACAAGAACAGCTAACATTTAATACCAGCTAGTGGCAATGGAGCCCCTCATGATGTATGTGGTGCTGTCCTAGGAGTCTTACATTTATAAATCATTTCTCTTCAAAACATCCCTATCAGACAGGTATAGTCATCACCCCCATTTTGCAGATAATGAAACTGAGGAACAGAGAGAACTTCCCCAAGTCCTACTGCTAGTAAGATTAACAAGTGAAATTCAGACCTAGCCAGTCTAGCCCCAGGGCCTGCACTCTAAGTTACTTTGTTCTACACTACAGCTTCTGAAGGGGTCCGTTGCCAAGCCCAAGTGGTTAAGAATGACTTTGACTGAGTCAGTTGCATGTGGGCAGCATGGGACTGGAGGTTAGATTTAAAAACTTGATGATTCAGATTAAAGAATTTAGGCTAGACTATATCACAGGTGATATGTTCATAGGGGAAAGGTTCCTTGACATTAGTCTTGGCAATGATTTTTTGGATATGGCAACAAAAGTAAAACTGTACAAACAGTACTGCTCAGTCTAAAAAGCTTCTGCACAGCAAAGAAAAAAATCAACAAAAAGAAAAGGCACCCTGTGGAATGGGAGAAAATATTTTAAACCATGTATCTGATAAGGGGTTAATATCCAAAATATATAAGGGACCTAAACAACTCATCAGCAAAAAACAAAACAAAACAATTAAAAATGGGAAAAAAATCTAAATAGACATTTTTTCCAAAGACATATAAATGGCCAACAGGTACATGGGAAGGTGTTCAACATCACTAATCATCAGGGAAATGCAAATCAGAACCACAATAAGAAATCACCTCATACCCATTAGCATGACTTTTATCAAAAGACAAGAGATAACAAGTGTTGGGAAGGATATGGAGAAAATGGAACCCTTGTACACTGTTGGTGGGAATGTAAATTGGTGTGACCATAATGGGAAGCAGTGTGGAAATTCCTCAAAAAATGAAAAATAGAACTACCATGTGATCTGGCAATCCCACTTCTTGGTAGACATCTAAAGGAATCAAAATCAGGATCTTGAAGCGATATCTGCATTCCCATGTTCGTTGTGACATTATTCACAATAGACAGGATATGGGAACAACTTAAGTGTTTGTCAGTGGATGAATGAATATATGTGATATATATGTGTGTGTGTATATATATATACGCACACAGTATATATGAAAAAATGTGATATATATATCATAGAATTCTTTATTGAAATATGATTGACATATAACATTATAGGGGTTTTAGGTGTATCACATGATTCGATATTTGTATATATTGCCAAAGGATCACCACAATAAGTCTAGTTAACATCCATCACCACACACAGTTACAATTTTTTTCTTGTGATGAGAACTTTTAAGATCTACTCTCTGAGTAACTTTCCAAATATATGATGCAATATTATTAACTGTAGTCACCATGTTGTACTTACATGCAATATTATTCAGCCACAAAAAGAAATCCTACCATTTGTGGCAACATGGGTGAACCTGAAGGGCATTATGCCAAGGGAAATAAGTCAGACAGAGAAAGACAAATACTGCAGGGTATCGCTTACATGTGACATCTAAGGGAAAAAAAAGTTAAACTCAGAAACAGAGAGTAGAATGGTGATTATCAGGGGCTGGGGGTGGGGAAAAGGAGGGGAAGTTGATCAAAGAGTACAAATTTTCAGTTATGAGTAACTATAGTTAACAGTACTGCATTCTATTTCAATATCTTATTGAAATTTCCTAAGAGAGTAGATCTTAAGTGCTCTCACCAAAACACAGAAACAAACAAAAAAGGTAACCAGGTGAAGCAATGGATGTGTTAATTAACTTGATTGTGGCAATAACTTAACAAGGAATACATATATCAAATTACCACATTGTACAATTAAGTGCATATAATTCATGGGGGTGGGGGGTACGGAAAACTTCTCTGTCTTTAGATACCCTGAGTTTTCATAAAAGCTGCAAGTCTCTTTAAAACTCCATCTAGTTCCCACTTCCTTCCCCTAAACCACCCTCTCCAGCCTCCCCACTATCCTCTTCCCAACAATACTGCTGTTTCTACTTCAAAATTTATTCTGTTTCCAGTTCAGGATTATTCAAATATTTACCTAAATCCTCCTCCTTGGTTGTGAGTTATGACTGTGTCTTCTGAAATTTAAAAAAGATAATATGGCTCAACATCTAATCTTTCATTATTACCCAGTAACTCATTTTTCTCTTAGAAAACATATCTCTTTTCAATTTGGAGATTCATGTAATTTGTGATTAGTGGTATAAGTGAATTCTGAATCATTAAAGAACATGTGTCTAAATCCACCCCCAGTGTGTTCCTTACCTTCCCTCTTTAAATGTGCTTCCAATGCTGTTTGGTGTGTGTAGATAAATGTGTCTCTGAGGGCAGCAAGAAAAAAATGGAACATCCCTCCATTTTCTGGTTCCTGCAGACTGCAGGGAATTCTAGTTGATTAAGCGTTTCTTGGACATGTTTCCTCCTTTTCCTGGGCCCAGGGCTGCTGGGCCCTTTGGTGAAGGCTGTTAAGGAAAGTCCATAGAGAATTAAACTGAAGGAGCCTCTGGCTGACAAGCCTGATCCTGAGACTCTTTGGGTCTTCATCACAAGCACCTTAGGGGTGACATTTGATGGATGGGTTGAAGTTGCCAGGGGGCTATTTTGCTAAACTTAAAGAAGTGCAATGGATTACAACTGGACAGAGGTCTTTAGCAAGAACAAGGTACACTTCTGGGGATAATGTATCTGTCAAGAGTTTTCTAATTCATTAGTAAGGGCCTGGCATACAGTCTAGATTAGGAGCAAGAGTTAGAGGGGCCAATAATAGGTGTGGAAAAAGATGTAGGTAGGGCCAGCCCTTCTCAAGATTGCAGCAGTGTAGGTGTCTGTAATGGGAGACCACTACTCTCTCTAGGACTATGACTACCTCCACTGTATCCATCAACTTCTCTTTCCTCTCCTATCAATCACCTTTTTTGGCCCATGTCTTAAATGTCAACCTCTAGGGATTGTCCTCAGACCACCTCCATCCTTGGTTTGCACACTCCAGGGGCTCTTACTCACGCACTGTTTCCAGAGCATGCTGGTGACTGTTGATATACTTGCTGCCTGCCAGACTGCTCTTCTGGTTTGCCTCTGTAACCTGACCTTAGCACATCAAAAACTAAGCACGTTATCTGCTCTTCACCCCTCCTCAAATCTCTGTTCCTCTTGTATTTTCTGTCTTGGATAAATGGCACAATCCTCTACCTGGTTGCCTAAGCAGCAGTCTCCCTGACTCCTCCTTCACCTGTTCCCCAAGCTGTCTATTGTGCCTTCCTTTTTACCTTCCATGCTGTTCACCTACTTCTGTTCCACTCCCACCACCCTAGACCGTGCCATCGTTTTCTCCCACCTGGACTACACTTATCCACCCTGAACATAGCTTAAAACCATTCATTATCACCACCAGGATCATTATCACCACCAGGATCAAGTATTTGTCCCTTAATTTGGTGTACGGCTGTTTATGATCTACATCCTGCTGATGTTCCCAGGTTCATTTCCCCTAAGGTCTTATGCTCCAGCTACATCAAATGGCCTGTCATCCTTCGAACAAGTTGTGGTGTGTCATACTCATATACCCTTGTACATCCCTCTACCTGAAATGTCCTCTTTCTGCATTCACCTGTAAATCAATGTCTTTTGAAACTCAACCTAGAAGTCACTCTCCTATGAAGTCTTCCTGAATTAGTTAATTGCTTTCTGCTCTGCACCATCTGTATGCCTTGTGCATACTTTTGTTATACAATTAATTACACTATGTTGATATTGTCTGCTTACTTTTTTTTTTCACAATAAATTTTGAGTTTGAGGGGAGGAACCTTGCTGATTTGTCTCTGATATTCCAAATTACACAGGTACAGAAGAGTTCCAAGGGGGCCAAGCTACAAAAGCATTACAAGGAAGCTATAGAACTGAATAGAGATATATCAACTGTAGCACATAGTAGGAGATACAAAGTTTGCAGTTTGAATCCAGGCATAAACGGACTAATGAAAAAAAAAATCCAACAATATCCAAACTCCAGAATTACTATAATGTATTATTTATGACATCCAGTTTTCAACCAAAATTATGGAAATTCAAAGAAGTAGGAAAGTGTGGCTCATATTGAAGAAAAAATAAATAGAAATAGTCTCTAAAAGGGACCAAATATTGGACTTAGCAGACAGATACCAAAGCAGTTATTATTAAGATGTTCATAGGATCAAAGAAAAACATATTTTAAAAATTAAAGGAAAATAGTTTTAATGAATGAAAATATCCTTATCTTATCAGAGAAATGGAATATATATGAAAATTTTGGAGCTGAAATTACAACTATTGAAATGAAAAATTCACCAGATGGGCTCAACAGAAAATCGGTTCAACAGACCTGTGAGAGAATATAAAGTGATACAATACATGTCATTGAAGCCCCAGAAAGAAGGGTTAGAAAGAGGCAAAATATTTAAGAAACAATAGCTAAAAAGTTTCCAAATTTGGTGGAAAATACTAACTTGCAGATGCAAGAAGCTTAACAAACCACAAGCAGGATAAATACAAAGAAAACTACTCTTAGAAAACCACCTAGAAAACTACTCCTAGGTACATTATACTTAAACTGCAAAGATAAGAGAAAATTTTCATGGCTGCTAGAGAAAATGATCCATTACATATAGGAGAATAATGATAAGACAAAGAGCTGATTTCTCATCAGAAAGAGAGGCCAGAAGATATTAAAATAACATATTCAAAGTACTGAAAGAAAACAATTTTAAGAATTCCATATCCAATGAAACAATTCTTTAAAAATAAAGGTAAAATAAGGACATTTTGTATGTAAACAGACTGAGGGAATATATTGCCAGCAGACCTGTGGTATAAGAAATGCTAAAGGAAGTTCTTCAGGATAAAGGGAAAGTACACTAAATCTATAGGAAGTAATAGAGGGATGAAGAGTGTTTTTATATATATATATGTGTGTGTGTATATATATTTGTATATGTACATATATGAGTGTGTATATGTATGTATATATATATAAATTATATGTTATACAGTATATTTTAAAAGATATGCAGCTATTTAAAGCAAAATTATTATATTGTATTTTTCTCTTTATATTGTATATCATTACATATAACAACAATAACACTAAGGATGGGGGGAGGTAAATGAAAACATACTGTTGCAAAGTTTCTAAACTACATGAAATAATTCAGTATTAGTTCTAAATATATTGGGATAAGTTATAGATGCAACTGCTATAAAATAATGCAAAGTAATGTAGCTCTAAAGCCAATAAAAAATCAAACACTAAAAGGTGTTTGGTTAATGCAAAAGAATGCAGGAAAGGAAGAGCTGAGGTACAAAAAAATAAATGCAACAAATAGAAAATAGCAAAGTGGCAGACCTGCATAAAACCATAAGCAATTATATTACAATAAAGAGCTTTAAAAAACATATAAATAATTACATTAAGCATAAATGGATTAAATATTCTTATGGAAGGGCAGAGATTGATAGGCTAGATTAAAATAAGTAAAAGCCAAGTATGTTGTCTACAAAAGACACACTTTAAATACAAAGACACAAATAGGTTAAAAGAAAAAAGATGGATGAAGATATACCATGCAAACCATAACAACAACGATGACAACAACCTGGACTAGTATTTATTTCAGACAAAATATACCTCAAGACAAGGGTCAAGAGGGTCATAGGGTACAAAAAGGTCACTTCATGATCATAGGATTAATATTTCCAGGATGATTTAACAACTAGAAATATATATATATAATTAATAAATAGCAGTAATCAATAAAAATTATTAAGAACTTAACCTCTTTTCAAAATTAAGAAACTTTTTCAAAAGTGATTCAAGTGTATGTTGAAAGTATAGAGAACAAATATTGTGGTTGTAAAAGGACCTATGTTATTTGGGCACTTTACTCACTTGGTCATTTCAACACAAGGAAAGTTCAAATCATCCTTCTAATGATTTACAGTAAAAAAAATTCCTAGGCCTTTCTTTCCTATTTATAAATCCATCACATTTAATATACTTTTTCAATGTTTTTACAGTTTATTTCTTCCTTAGAGCTTATTATTTATAGATATTTGAAATCCAGGAAATAAAGTTCATTTCTTTCATCTTTCTGATCTTCTTTCATGCTCTGTTATAACCAGCCAGTTCTTACTTAAGACAAAATTATTCTCTCCTTTTTCTTGATAAACAAAAACACATCCATTATCTTGCATATATAGCTCCTTCAGCACACATCTTTTACATTTCTTAAAAAAAGAGCATGAATATCAATGAAACTCAAAGATATTTGTGCATCCTTTTTTTTTTGACATATTAACTGATGCCTACTTTATTATGTAGAAAAAAGAGTGTAGGTAAATGAAAATTGTATTGTCTAAGTATTCAAATGTTATTTATCAATGAAAAAATTAATATCAATTCAAGATCTTAAAGTTAAGTAAGAATATGAAAATCACAGGTTTCAGTTTGCACATTAAGTTCTTAGGATTTGTAACATTAAAAAATTTCACTAGCATAACACTTTTAAAAAACATTTATTATTACAACCTTATTTAATTAAACATTTTTGTAATATTAAATGACTTGTGCAAACAATAATTTTGACACAAAACCAATATAGGAAATTTAGAAAATTTTAATCATGAGAAAATAAATTCTACCTTATGCAAACTAGAATACTGTACTTACATTCATTTTATAAGGTGGTAAAAACAAGAAGACAGAGTTAGTTTTAAACTAGAATTATTAAATCAGTCTAATTTGTCCAAAACATCTTGATAAGACTGTTACTTTTTCTAATATAATTCAAACATATTTGAATTTGTAAACCAAATTTTAAAAGTTCTTTAAATCATGTTTAAAAGCTCTGAATCTCTCTCTTTTTTATCTTGTAACCTAGTAGGTAACCAAGGCCATTAACTTATTAACTGATAGGTAAGCTTTTTATTATTTTTCAGAGCTGTAGTAAAAACAGAATTTTTTTCCATTGAATAGCCAAAATAAACAAAATATTAGGAGTTAAATTTTCCCTTTGGGAAACTCTTGAGTTTTTTCTTTTTTGCAAATTTATGCGAGTATTTAATGTATCATTTTTTCACCCTAAAAGTCAATAAGAACAGAAGTTGCCCCAATAGGTTTTAAGAGACCTTGTAATCGAATTTATTCCAATTTTATATTAGATGTGTTTATCTGGATTAAATGTTCTTAGAGTTGAACATAACAGAACAATATTTTAAAGACTATTTGATCTCCAAAGTTTCTTGAGGGAGCAGGAGAAAGAGAGGAAAAGGGATAAAAAGGGGAAGTGAGGGAGAGCTGGCTACAAACAGATAGGGGAGGCACTACAGATCATCAAAGGAGGCTTGGATGCAGGAAAATATATTTTCACACACATATATACACACACACATGGGGTGGGGTGTGGGGGGAGGGAGGCGGAGAGAGAGAGAGAGAGAGAAAGGGAGAGAGAGAGGGGAAAAAGAGATTGAAGCTAAGCTGATTTAAACAACTCAGGATCTTGATAATTCCATTAAGACCATATGAATAAAAGCTGATACTTACTATTTCCCAAAGGAAGGTGATCTTTTATATTAAAGTGACATGTCTTTTAGTCAGACAAAGCCAAGAATTTCTTGACAGGGGTTTCTTTTCTTTTGTTCTAAGGCACCCATTTCATATTTGGGTCTTCTGAGAAGCAGACAGCAAAACTGACTTAAATGTGAAAATATTTATTGGGAGAAAAGTTCTTAAAGGGAGAGCAGGCATAGACAGGGAGAGTGCAGTGTAAATTTGACAAATATGAAGGGAGGGAGGAAAGGTGGGAAAATTGGGTATAAAGAGCCTCACCCCACAGTACAACTCTAAAAAAGGGTCAGCCAGGTAATGGGGGTGTCCCAGAGCAAAGATTGCCTGTTCGAGGAGTCCTAGGTTGGGCAGGAATTTCCCAGATATTGTACCTCTGCAGTCCTAAGTTATTGGCTAGAAACTACCTAGGGAATGTGGTGGATCTTGAAGGTGGGGCAGGTCAGTTGATTGCATTCTTTTCAGAAGTTCTGTCTTAAAGGAAGATTTGAGCAGCTCACTCTCATGTCTGCTGCAGAACCTCTCCAGCGAATAGTTTTGGTTGCCAGTGCAATTACAAATTGTCCTTGGTGAACTTATGAAACTTAGAAAGATAAATGCAAGAATGAGAATGCATAAGCCAAAATTCTTCCAGGTGGTAGCATAGTTTACAAAGCAGACATGGCTGACAGTTGGTTTGATCCTAAAGTCAAGTTCATCTCAACTTCTGACTCAAGAAATCAGCAGCCCTTTGCAGGTCAGAGTGTATGGAGAGAAGAGCTCTCCCAAAGCCATATTCTCATATACAGACCAGACTGAGAAATGTTCTTAATTGGTTTTGATGTTGACCTAAGGCAAGTTTTGTGTTAAAAAGAATGCTAGTGTATCAATACGTTTTACTCAGTGGTTTTCAGGGCCAGGTTGGAAGACAAAATTATGAAACCTATATCCATCTTCTACTCTCTGAACTTGTTGTAGACATATAACAGTATAGATAATAGATGGGCATACAGATGATTAACAGCAAATTGTGGCTTTAGATGACCTTTACCAACTAAAGTTTGATTAAAGTCAAAATTTTTCTCTATACTTTTTCTAAAGATTTTAAAGTTTTGGTTTTTATCTTTAATTCACTTTGAGTTTTGTGTGTGTGCAACTAGGGATTTAACTTACTTAGTAGTATTTCCTTTCCTTAGTGATTATCAGGGTCATCTTAATCATATACCAAGTTTCCATGTATGCAGTGATCGTTTTTGAGCTTTTTCTTTTGTTATACTTGCGTAGTTGGCTATATCTGCACCAATACCGTATTCTTTCAACAGTTCTTATTTTAGAATCTTGAAATATGATACAGCAAGTCATCCTACTTTGTTTTTTAGAAATGTCTCAGTCATTTGTCATGATCATTTACTCTTCCATATAAATTTTGAATGAAGCTGTTAAGTTTTGGAAAGAACTTTCTTGGCATTTGGGCTGAAATTTAATTGAATCCATAGATCAATTTTGGGAGACCTGGCATCTTTACAACATTTAATCTTGCTATCCATGAACATAGTATAACTCTACATCTATTTTATTCTCCTTTAATCCCTTTCAATATCATTTTATAGTTATATATAGACAAATTTTTATGTCTCTTATAAGGTTTATCCCTAGCCATACTCTTATTCTCTCTCTCTCTTTCTCTCATTTTCCTTTCTTATATTTTATTTCCTTTGTTTTAATATCAAATAATCTCACAAAGTGAGGGAGGAAGTATTTCTTTTTTTTCTAGTCTCTTGGAGAGTTTGTGTAATTGATCTGTCCCTTCAGAGGTTGGTAAGAGTGAACTATAAAATCATCAGGTCTGGTGTTTTATTTCTGGAAAGATTTTAAACTAGTGATTCAATATCTTTAATAGATAATTATAAAGTCTTGTCAGGTTTTCTGGTTCCTCTGGAAACTACTTTTAAAAGTTATAGTTTTGAAAAATGTGTAAATTTTAACTAAACTTACAAATTTATTGGCATAAACACATCAATGGTATGTTCTCATTATTTTAAATCTCTGCTGATTCTATTGCATCTTCTTTTTTATCCTAATATTTAATATTTGTGTTTTACTTCTCTTCCTCACCCCCAGATTAATTTTACCATAAATTTGTTCTGGATTAGTGTATTCAAAGGACACATTTTTGGCTTTTTTCATCTTCTATATTTTATTTTGCTTTCTATTTTATTACTTCTGCTCTTATCTTTTTAAAAATAAATTTGTTTATTTATTTTTTTGTCTGCATTGTGTCTTCATTGCTGCATGCAGATTTTCTCTAGTTATGGAGAGCAGGGGCTGCTCTTTGTTGTGGTGCATGGGCTTCTCATTGCAATGGCTTCTTTGTTGTGGAGCATGGACTCCAGGTGCCTGGGCTTCAGTAGTTGCAACACACAGACTTGGTTACTTCACTGCATGTGGGATCTCCCCGGACCAGGACTCAAACCCATGGCCCCTGCATTGGCAGGCGGATTCTTAATCACTGTGCCACCAGGGGAACCCATTCTGCTCTTACTTTTATTGTATCATTCCTCTTTAGATTTATCTGGATGTTCTTTTTCAAACTTCTTAAATTCTTAACTTTTAAGTGGGATGCCTATCACTTCCTGCTTTTCTAATATAAGCATTTAAGGTTACAAAATTTTCACTTAGTAGTGCTTTAGCTTCATCCCATAAATTTGATCTGTAGTTTTTACACTATTATTCAATTACAAATGAATTAAAAGTCACATTTCCTTTATGATTTTTTTTTTACCAAGGAGTTATTTATAAGAATCTTTGTACATTTTCAGGTGTATTTTCTTTTGGTAAACTGTCTTATGTTATTGATTTCTAACTTAATTGCTAACAGTGTGGTTAAATGATATTGATTTTTTTGAAATTTGTTGAGACACTATTACCTAGTATATGGCCAGTATTTAAATATTCCATGTATTACTGAAGAGTGGGTGTTCTAGTTGTTGAGTGCAGGGTTCTATATGTCTAATGTTAATTTTATTAATTGTGTAGTTTGTACCTTTTGTATATTTACAGATGTTTTAATCTGGTTGACCTGTCTTTAACTAATAGATGACATAATAAAGGCCATATATGATAAGCACACAGCTAACATCATACTTAATGGTGAAAAGCTGAAAGCATTTCTTCCAAGATCAGGAACAAGACAAGGATGCCCATTCCCAGCACTTTTATTTAACATAGTACTGGAAGTCCTAGCTACAGCAATCAGACAAAAAGAAATAAAAGGAATCCAAATTGGAAAGGAAGAATAAAAGCTGTTACTGTTTGCAGATGACATGATACTACATAAAGTCCTAAAGACACCACCAAAAAACATTAGAACTAATAAATGAATTCCATAAAGGATGTAAAGTTAATACATAGAAATCTGTTACTTTTCTTTACACTAACAACAAACTATCAGAAAGAGAAATTAAGAAAACAATCCCACATATAACTGCATCAAAAAGAATAAAATACCTAAGAATAAATCTATCCTAGGAGGTAAAAGACCTATTCTTGGAAAACTGTAAGATATTGATAAAAGAAATTGAAGATGACACAAATTGAAAAATATACCATATTCATGAATTGGAAGAATTAATATTGTTAAAATGACCATACTCCCCAATCTCAGATTCAAGGCAATCCCTATCAAAATACCAATGGCATTTTTCACAGAACTAGAAAAAATACTTCTAAAATTTGTATGGAAACACAAAACACCTTGAACAGTCAAAACAGTCTTGAAAAAGAAGAGCAAAGCTGAAAGTATCCCATTCCCTGGTTTCAGACTATATTACCAAGCTAGAATAATCAAAATAGTATGGTAATTCACAGAATTAGACACATAGATCAATGGAATAGAATAGAGAACCCAGAAATAAACCCATGCTCATATGGTCAATTAATCTACAACAAAGGAGGCAAGAATATACAATGGGAAAAAGAGAGCCTTTCAGTAAATAGTGTTGGGAAAGCTGGACAACAACATGCAAAAGAATCAGACTGTACTACTTTTTCACACCATATACAAAAATAAACTCAAAATGGATTAAATACTTAAGTATAGAACCTGAAACCATAAAATTCCTGGAAGAAAACATAAGCAGTACACTCTTTGACATTTTCCATCTTAGCAATATTTTTTTGAATCTGTCTAATCAGGCAAGGCAAAGAAAAGCAAAAATAAACAAATGGGATTACATGAAACTAAAAAGCTTTTGCACAGTGAAGGAAACTATCAGCAAATGAAAAGGCCAACTACTGAAGAGCAGAAGATATTTGCAAACAATACATCTGATGAGATTTAATATCCAAAATATTCAAAGAACTCATACAATTCAAATTTAAAAAGTCTGTTTAAACATCAGGAAAATGCTAATCAAAATCACAATGAGATATCACCTCACATCTGTCAGAATGGTATTATCAAAAAGACAACAAATAACAAGTATTGGTGAGGATGTGGAGTAAAGGGACCCCTCATGCACTGTTGGTGGGAATGTAAATTGATACAGAGGTTCCTCAGAAAATTAAAAAAAAAACTACCATAAGATCCAGCAATTCCCCTTCTGGGTGTTTTTCAAAAACAAACAAAAACAAAAACACTAATTAAAAAAGGTATATAACCCCTATGATTATTGCAGTTAGTCAAATAGTGAAGACATAGAAGCAATCTAAGTGTTCATTGATAGATGAATGGATAAAGAAGATGTGGTGTGTATGTGTGTGTATATATTATATACACACACAATGTATATATATGTGTGTATATATTATATACACACACAATGTATATATATGTGTGTATATATACACATACACACACACACACACACACACACACAATGGAATTCTACTCATCTATAAAAAAGAATGAAATCTTGCTATTTGTGACAATATGCATGAACCTAGGAAGTGTTATGCTAAGTGACTAAATCAGACATAGAAAGACAAATACCATATGATCTCACTTATAGGTGGACTCTAAAACTCAAAACAAGAAAACAAAAACTGAGTCATAGATACAGAGAAAAATTGGTGGTTGTTAGAGGTAGGGGGTGGGGGGATGTGAGTAAAATAGGTGAGGAAGATAGAAAGTACAAACTTTCAGTTACAAAACAAATGTTACTGGGATGAAATGTACAGCTTGAGAAATGTATTCAATAAAAATTCTAATAATTTTGTATGGTGACACATGGTAACTAGACTTATCATGGTGATCATTTTTTTTTTAATGTACAGAAACATCAAATCACTGTCCTACACATGGAACTAACAAAGTGTTGTAGGTCAAATAGACTTCAATTTAAAAAATTGATAGATGTGTAACAAAATCTTCCACTATGATAGTGTATTTGGTGTATTTGTCAATTTCTTTTTATAGTTCTATTAGTTTTTGGTTTATATAATTTGAGTATTTTTGCTGTGTTTATGTATGGTTAGATTTGTTATATATCTTCCTGCAAAATAGATCCTTTCATCATGATGTAGTGATGTATGATCCTAGTAAATTTTTTTGTGTTAACTTCTATTTCATTTGATATTACTATAACTAACTCTGGCTTACTTTTGTTTTGAATTTTCCTGTAATGCGCTTTACTGTCTTTTTGCTTTCAGCCTTTTAGAGCCATGTGTATTACATTTCTTCTCTTGTAAATAATACTGGTAGATTTTTTTCTATTTACTGTGATAATCTCTGTACTTAGCTGATGAATTTATTTATTGTGATTACTAACATATCTGGACTTATTTCTGCTGGGAGACAACTCTACGTAAGTCTCTTCTGTTTCTGCATATCTTTCAAGAGAGGTACTGAGTGCCTTTTGTTCCAAACTAGATTTTCAAGGATGTTTGTGTAGTGAATAGTCTCAGAAGAGAGAGATAATGTCTCCCTCTGGAGCAAAGGGCATTTTTACTTACAGCTTTGGAAGATAGAGATGGAGTCTCTCTCCAGAGCAAAGAGCAAGAATGCTTACTATTTATCATCAAAGATTCAGGTTTCCCAAGCTCAAGGTTCCTCTTCTGTAACACAACCCACTTCATGTGCAGGTGTCATCTGGCCATCTCCTATCACACTGTGGGAATTGTGGTTTGGAGAATAGGCACAAAAATGCTGATACACTGGCTACTGCTTCTGCTGTGAGTAATAAATCGTCTCTTGTCTTTGACCCAGGAGTCATGTGTCTTCTACCAGTATCCATGAAACTGTGGCAGGCTAACTTGTTAGCTTTTAAAGTAGGGTAAAATCTCAATCTCTTCACTGTCCTTGATGATTTCTGCTTTATTATTTAGTTTTTTCCTGCTTGTCTTTCCCATCCTATTTCCCTTCTTCTTTGCCTTCTTTTGGATCAATTAAGCTATTCCCCCACTCACCTACCTTCCTTCCTCTCCACTGCTTGAAAGCTAAATTCTCCATTGTTCTTCTCTACTCTCCTCCTGGTACTTAGAATAATAACTCAGATCACCCACTCCTGACATGTATAATATTAATGATACATATTTAACTCTATTTAGTGTTTTTTCTCAACCTCACAAATTAAACATCATCATCATTTCACAGAGTCAATATTCGTTTCGGATTATTAACATATTTAATTTACTCACTCATCATTTCACCCTCCATATCAGGTCTTCCTTCCTACCATCACTCCTAGTGAAATTACAAAACATCAAGGATAAGGATTTTAAAAGCAGTCACAGAAAAATGGGAGATCACCTTGAGGTGAATCAAAATTAGACATGAATCCATAGACACAGACAGAAAACCTAACATATTCCAAGCCACACAAATAAAAAGTCCATGCTTAGACATGGGTCTGAAAATGTCTTCTCAAAAGTCTTTATTTGAAAATGTCTTTGGTTCTCATTTTTGAAATAGCTTTTTTGGGGGGTGGGGGAGGGAATATTCATTTCTAGATTGATACATGTTCTCTCTGAACA
This sequence comes from Hippopotamus amphibius kiboko, assembly GCF_030028045.1. Lineage (NCBI taxonomy): Eukaryota > Metazoa > Chordata > Mammalia > Artiodactyla > Hippopotamidae > Hippopotamus > Hippopotamus amphibius. Next base: position 118,046,921 of record NC_080191.1, on the reverse strand, counting down.
TATTAAAAGTATTGTTTCACTGCTTTCTGGATTAATTATTGATGTTTAGGAGTGTGCTATTTGTATAATTGTAATTCTTTTGAAGGTGATCTCTTCTGTTGCTGCTTTAAAGATCTCTTTATCTTTGGTGTTTTATAGTTTCACTGTAATGTGTCAAAACCAACTTCCTTTTTATTTATAGGCTTTGGTATATGTTGGGCTTCCTGTATCTAGATCATGTTTGATAGCAGGTCTGGAAAACTATGTCTTTGATTTTTTCCATCTCTCCCATTCTGTTTTCTCATTCTGGAATGCTGGTTAAACATTTTCTGTCTTTCAGTCTTTCATATAACCTCTCTTTCACAAGTTCCTTTGTTTTCCTGTGCTGCAATCCGGGTAATTTATTTTGATCCATCCTCCTATGCATTTTCTTTTCAGCTGTGTCTAATCTGATTTATAATCCATCCAGTGAGTTTTAAAAAATGATTAAATCTTAATGTTGTATTTGATTCCTTTATTAAATCATTTTAAATTGTTTTTTTTTTTTATTCTTTGACCATTTAAAATTTCTGTCTCCTTTTTTAAACATTTTGTATAGAGATACCTTATTCTCCAAAATTTCAGTACTGAGGTACTTGTGGGGAGGGATGTTTAAATTTGTGGTTTGTTATTTTTTGCTGAATCTCCCTTATGGTTGCTCATTTCCTTGTGTAATGTTCTCATTTTTAATTTTGAGGTCATGTTTGATCCAGCTTAATCTGTGTGAATCCTGAGGAGTTAGAGAGTGTTTAACATTTATTTTTACCAAGTGCCACAGGGTTTTATTAATCTTGAGCTACTTTAGTTTCTAGACTGTGTGGATTCCTGACTATGAGTATCCTACATTTGAACTCCAGATCTAAGCGTGAGGGCCTAGGATAGCCAATTTTCTGGAGACACTGGTGCAATTTAGTGTGACTATTGCTGTTCCTACTGCTATTGGTCTTTCCTACATAGAACCATCAGAGCGAAAAGAATTCTTCCAGGCTCCCGTTACTGGCAGGTGGATAATTTTATCCCTTATGTCACCCATGGTGCCACTCTTTTCAAGAGTTTTGGCTTGAGGTAAGAAACTTAAGCATATGTCCCACATTTTTCTTGAGCCCAGGGTTTATTCTTCCATTTCCCTTCACAGCAGTTAATCCGCAAGGCTTTGGTTCCTGAATTTGCATTTTCTTTTAGGGCTTCACAAGATTTTGCTCTTGGTTATAATTTACGTTTTTTTTTGTTTGATTTTATTTTTAAAAATTTCAGCTTGTGCAGTTTTGTTTTGACTTTAAGAAGAATTTCTATTTATTATTCATTTTTTAAATTAAAGTCTTATACAGCACAGATATCTTTATTTTTAGCTCAGTTATATATTTAAATATACGTTTGTTGGAACTTAATCAGGATCTAGTCATGGTATTACAATTGGAAGGCATTTTGGAATTTCTAGTCTTCCAGGCTGTCAGATGGGAAATCTCTAGCCTTAGACTTTTTCCTTTAATAAACCATGTCTCCTTTATTAGCGTCTTTGTTGAAGCTAAATAACAACCTAGAATCTTTGTGTGTGGATGAAAGGCAGGGGAGAAACCATTTCCAAATAACCGATTTGCAGTTTCCAGAATCTACTTTTTTAATCAAAATTGAGACCGTATCAGTCTATCTCTATTTAATCTCTTGACAACTTTCCTGGTTTCCATAATTCCATAAAAATTTATCAGTTGGTAAAATTGTTTGGCATTTTCCTCTCTGTTTTCCTAAGCCCCTTCTATGTAATTCATTTAGATCTGGAAGCATCCTCATGCTACCTCCTCATCTCTCTTGGAATTCAGCTTTTCTTACTATCTGATTGAAGATTATTTCTTTTAATAGAGAAGGTAGGATTCTTGTTAATACACAAATTGTGGAAGAGTTGGTAGGTGAAGGATTACCTTACGAGTGGCTTGTCAATAAGAGAAATCCATAGGCTATGAGTCTCTTGCTCATAGGGCTCTAACTCATTTAACTTGGTGTGTGCCCTTCCTAACTTGACCTTCTGCATGATGTGGACATCTGGGTGCTTTTCAGGGGCATCTACTGCTCCTGGCCTCTCTTTCTGGGCTTTCCCTGCTACTCCTGGGTGAGTTTCTTCTAAAGGAAGGTATGCTCTATTCTCCTAGACCTGACCGAGTCCTGTTGCCAAGCTCTCTATTTTAGTGCAGTCATGGGGGCTCTTGGATCTGAGTTCTACAAACTGGGGCTCCTGCTGAATATTACAAGATCCTGGTCTGGGGCACATAGTTGAAGCTTTAGAGGTAAAATACTGGTGTGTGTGGGCAGCATTGGGCTGGCTCCTCAAAGCTGGGCAGCAGAATAAGGATGAAGAAGTCAACCCGTGGTCGTGGACTCTGAGGTTAAGCCCCACCAGATTTCAGGGATAGCCAGCCATGGAGGTGCCTGGGTACCATAGTGATGCCCTGAAGCTTGAAGTAATAGTCCGTTGTCCAAGGCAGGAGCTTCGTGGTTGTTGAGGCCTGCTGCAGCTTTTAAGCTAGTGGGGTTTTTGTTTGTTTGTTTGTTTTTGTTTTTTAGCTCTATGCTTCACCCATGTGCCTCTAGTTTAAAGCAGCGACCATGTGGTTTTCCTCATGGTCATTACTCCTTGGCAGAGGCAGCCAGTGCTGGCTAAAGGGAGGATCAGGAGGATCTGACCTCTCCAGGGACCCTGGCCTCCTCCTGTCATCTTATTGCCATGTAGAATTGGACAGGGATCCTGCTCACGGGCCCCCAAAGGACAAAGGTAGATCCTATTTAGGTAATGGAGGGAGCATTGGCTTGAATTATGTTGGGAAATCATAACATGAGTAAGGGCAAGGAAAAGAAGAGGAAGTGTTTCATCCCACTGCGTGTTTTTGCAGCTGCAGCAGTAGATGAGTGCTGGTGTCTGGGTGCAGCACACACATCCAGCAGTAAAAGCCAAGGTACCAGATTTTCTGTGGGCTTGTCTGTCTTCCCCTACTAGAATGAGTATTTTTAGGGCTGGGACACTTTTTTGTTTTCTTTTCTTTTCTTTTTTTTTTGATATCTTCCTTTTTAAAAAATTAATTTATTGGCTGCGTTGGGTCTTGGTTGCTCTGCTCGGGCTTTCTCTAGTTGAGGAGAGCAAGGGCTACTCATCATTGCAGTACACGGGCTTCTCATTTCGGTGGCTTCTCTTGTTGCGGACCACAGGCTCTAGGCGTGGGGGCTTCAGTAGTTGTGGCTCACAGGATCTAGAGCACAGGCTCAGCAGTTGTGGTGCATGGGCTTAGTTGCTCCGCAAAATGTGGGATCTTCCAGGACCAGAGATCAAACCTGTGTCCCCTGCATTGGCAGGCGGATTCTTAACTACTGAGCCACCAGAGAAGTCCTTGGGATGCTGTTTTGTCTTTAAATCTTGACTGCTCCAGTTAGTGGATATAGGGCCTTGGGCAATTTCCTTAATCATTCCAAGACTTGGTTTCCGCATCTGTAAAATGGGGATGATGATAATAGTACCTACCTCAGAGTGTCTTTTTGAAAATCAGAGCATGTCAAATGAATATACAATGAATGAAGTGTGTTTTTCTTTCATTTTTATTTCCCTTCAAGAAGCTCAAGCCAAATGGTCTTAATGTTAAATGATGAGGTACTGTGGGCAGTGGCCCAAGTTCTTCCATCAGGAGTGGTTGGATAGAGAAGCCAGTGACCCATCCTTCTGTCACCTCCCCATTTCCTCTCTCCCACCTGAATTCTCACAGGTTGGGAGTTGGATGGGGATGGGGAACCCCATGCTGCTGAGAAGCTGCCTTTAAAGTCTTTGGAACCAAAGGCAAGGAGCAGAATCAAAGATTACCTTGTTTTTTTGGATGTATCACTGACTATTGTCCCCATCAAACAAAGCCCTTTCATCAGAGGTTCTTAAAACACTTTTTCCCCCTCCTTTATTTTGCTTTGAAATAAGCTGGGCAACAATTAATTTCAGAGAGAGAGAGAGAGAAAGATAATTCAACAAGGATCTATTACTACTCTCAGCTTCTATTGCTGTAATGAAAATCTATTTCCTTTCCCTTTTGTGTCCCATATAATTTAATGCCCATTTTATTAATGGTCTGAAATAATTACGGAACCCTTTGTGATTCTCAAGTATGTTTCATTTAATTGTGCAATAAATGCCTAATCTCTTCCTCCATCTGAAGCTATTATGGCGTTAAAATTAACAATTATGCAGCAATGCGCCGGGGTCCATAGAAATCACTGCAGATAACTAGACATATATAAATCATTCATGAGAACAATTTCTGAAAAGAGACGGAGGGGAAAAAAATTGTGTTGAAAATGACATTGGGAAGCCAAGGGCCCAGACTGTAAGAAGATAGTAACACCTTTAAAAGATCTTTTTTCTTTCCTTTTTTGTTATTATTATTTTATGAATTGTGTATGTGGCATAGCCCTCCCCCCCACCACTTCTATTAGCCTGACAGATATTTTCAGAATTAATTAACTGTTAGCTCTGAGGATAAATTGTTCATTATAAATCCCCCCTCCCCTTCTTTCTTTCCTTTTATAGTTTTTCTTTTTCTTTCAGGCCAGCAATTACACTCCCTGCCTTTCTCCAGCAGCTCCTGTTCTGTGCGGCTATCCAAATGGGGAAAGTGCTTTTTCTTTCAGCCCTATTCACTCCTCCTCTTCTCCCTTTTGTGGGATTTAATAACCATGGCTGATGGGCTCACGGCTGGACGGAGAGGTTAAGTTTGTTGTCTCAGCACTTTGCTGACAGGGGACAGGGCAGGAATTCTGTAACTTCTAACCAGCCCTGTGGGGCTGCCTACAGCCTGGCCCACACAGGCATAGCCTATAAACAGTGTTCAGAAACCCTGCAGTCCCAAACATCCTGCTTACCTAAGAGCACTTCCATTGGTGCTGCCAAAGCCCGCCTCCATCTTTTAAAACATTCTTGAATCCTAAGAGATTCCCAGCAAATATCCTCCCCCAGGACAGGTATGTGCATGTGTGCACGTGCACATACATACACACACATGCTTGCCGTGGAGCCATGGGCAGGGTCGGAAAACCAAGTGCCCTCAGGGCCAGGTAGGATGTGTAGATGAATGAAGTGGATGGGATGGGGAAAATCCCCATTGGAGATCCCATGCCCTGCCTGAAGGGGGCAGCTGTGACCCAGCTTCCAGCGATTGCTGCCTTTCTGGAATGTGGGCTTGATGTGGCCAACTCTTGATGCTTCAAGAGAAGCCTGAAATTTTAATGCGTCAACTAACCAATTGAGAAGAATTTAAAACAGCATAGGCTAAATGGGCAGGATGGATTCTGGCTGGGGCTGCTACTTTTGGGCCCCTGCTCTGAAGGACTGATGCTTATTTCCTGAATTTGGTCCAGCAGAAGGTTCTTGAAAGGGACAGGCTGAGCCCGCTGTCCCTTGGCTGTCCACACTTCACAGGCCCCAGGCTTGGGTCTTTTGGGTCTGAGGAGTGTCTGAGGTCTCTCTGAAGGTTGAGCTCCATAATGAGAGGGTCTTGGGGGAGGGGAGGGGTCACCTTTGATTTCCTGTCAAGAGTCACCAATTCTAAATCATTAGTTTAAGTACTGAAGAATCATCAGGGTGGTAGTTAAGGGTGACAGGTCCATCTGTGCTCATGTTCCTGGTGATTTCACATGTGATTTGGCTCTGCATTAATTGAGGGCTCATGGGATTTAGAGTGCAAATGTGCTTGGTGTGATGATGCCAGAAATTTGGGCTCTGTTGATGGTAGTTAACATTTATGGAGAGCATACTACCTATTAGGCCCTAATCCATGTAATTGATGTTAGACCAACTCACTCAGTCTTCTTTGTAACCTTATTAGGTAGGTATTATTCTCATTTCTGTTTCGCAGGTGAAGAAACTGAGAAGTTAACATGCACCAGACAATTTAATAATAAACAAAGCAAAGACAAGATTCAAAGCCATGGCCATCTGAGCCCGGAGCTTGCTTGGCACTTGATAGAACTAAGCAAGATCAAACACGAAGGCAGGCCGTGATGGGAGAAAATTTAGTAAATGATAGCAGTAAAAGCACATCTACACAGAACCAAACAGCTCATAACACATTTTAATTTTCCTTATCTAACAGGAAGGCACTACGACAGCGCACTGATAAATGTCTCAGTATCATTGTACTTCTCTCTTTATAGACTGGAAAGATTATTTTTGTAAAATTAAGTCATGGACGTGGAATTATTCTATCAAAGGATATGCAAATTTATGAGGATTTTTAATATATATTGTTGAATTGCCCTCCAGATTACTTGTATGTACATCCCCACCAACAGGTCTGCCGTCATTTTTATTGGCTGCATAGCATTCCTTCACAAGGTAGAGATATACTAATGTCAGACTGCATGGTTTTCATCCAACTTTTTTTTAATATAAATTTACTTTATTTATTTATTTATTTATTGGCTGTGTTGGGTCTTTGTTGCTGTGTGTGGGCTTTCTCTAGTTGCAGAGAGTGGGGGCTACTCTTCATTGTGGTGCACAGGCTTCTCATTGTGGTGGCTTCTCTTGTAGCGGAGCATGGGCTCTAGGCACATGGGCTTCAATAGTTGTGGCACGTGGGTTCAATAGTTGCGGCTCTTGTGCTCTAGAGCACAGGCTCAGTAGTTGTGGCTCCCAGGCTCTAGAGCGCAGGCTGAGTAGTTGTGGTGCATGGGCTTAGCTGCTCCACAGCATGTGGTATCTTCCCAGACCAGGGATTGAACCTGTGTCCCCTGCATTGGCAGGCAGATTCTTAATCACTGCAACACAAGGGAAGTCCTCATCTAACTTTTATTGAAACTTTTCTTCTAAAACAAACTCTGATTCTTGCTCCCAAGGTTAAATGAAAAGCCAACTTAATTCATGCTGACACATCCTCATAGAATAAAAACATTGACAGGGTGGGCATTTTGGGACATAAGGGAAGTTTGATATCCAAATCCCTAATAAGAGTCTTTCTGTCATGTCAATGTTCTTTAATTAACTGCTTATATGAATAAAAGAGCAGGAGTTAGTTCCAGCTAGTTATTTTACTCTAGTTTTGGTCTCTTTTTATAAGTGCTATCCCTGGTTTTCTCCTCCAGCAAAAAAAAAAAGCATCCTGTCTTCAATTTGCATGCATGTAGCCTGGAACCACCTGTCGCAATGTTTCAGTTCAGAATTTTGTAAGTTTCCTGGTCAGAGGCATCTAGAGGACTCAACAAACAGCAGTACTCAATTTTGTTACCAAACTCCTGACTCAGATTTCTAACTCTGTTTGGCTTACAGATAAAATGCCTTTTAGAGAAGCACATTAAATGTTTAAACAGAATATCCACTTCTAAACAATAAATCACCTGGGACCTGCTTTCGCTAGTAGAATATCTATCTCACCCCGAAGACCTTTAAAAAATAGGATAATAATAAAAGCTGACATTTATTGAGCACTTATGATCTGTGAGGCACTGGGCTTTGCAAGCATTAATTTATTTGCTTTCATAGTAATCCTATGAGGCAGGGTTTTTTTCCTTTTTTCTTTTTTCTTTTTATCCTATTTAACAGATAAGGAACCAAAGCTTAGAGAGTTTAAGTAATTTGCCCAAGGTCACACAGGTAGTAAATGGAAGAGCCTGTATCCCCCACAAGCCTGTCTCTTAATCGCTGTGTTACAGCGCAGTGTCTTGATTGGTGTGGAAACTGTCCCAGGAACAAAGGCATCGGGACTCCAGACCACAGAGCATTCTGAAGTGAGTGCAGAGGCCTTTACCTACATGTGGCCCATGCATTTTGAGGAGTAGATAAGTGGTTTTGAGATCATTTAACACCTTGACGGGACCCCAGCGAATGGACATGAGAGCCACGGGGCCGGACCATCCCAACGCTGCAAAGCCCTGGTGTCTGGAGGGGCTTCTCTGGGCCTGCTGTGATTGTGGCGATGGTAATATATTCCTCTCAGAGGCAGAATCCAGGGGCGACACGTTATTACCTTTCCTTGCAATTGTTTTTTTTTTAAATTTCCATTTGAAAGTTTATTTCCTGTGAGAATGAACTGACTAGAATACATTTGTGCCCAGGAAGGAAGGTGAATTTCTTATTAACTCTCCCAGGTAATGGGCAGCTGCAGCTTGGGCTGTAGTGGGGACTGGAATCGCTCAGGGCGGGGGAGGGGGAGGGAGGGCTTGCGGGGGGCGGGGGGGGGGGTGTGATGGATGCTGGGCAGCCCAGGTGGGAAGCAGTGTGCTGTGGGTCTGGGTGATGTGGTCCGGAGGGCAACACACTGGTTGAAGTTTTACATAAAAATCTAGAGGTGGCAACTCCTTCCAGTGGGAAGAGAATGTTGTGTTTTCCCCTGGCTGAAACAGAGACTATATTAAGGAAAACAAACAAAATGAATGATTTTAAGCAATTATGAAAATGCTTTTTTTGAAACAAAGTTTATCTCCCTTCCTGTGGTTGGCAGATGTGACGCCCATGTCCATTGAAGTTGACATATACACACTACTATATATAAAATAGGTAACTTAATAAAGATCCTTTGTATAGCACAGGGAACTCTACTCAATACTCTGTAATGACATATTGGAAAAGAATCTAAAAAAGAGTGGATATATGCATATGTATAACCAATTCACTTTGCTGTACACCTAAAACTAACACAACATTGTAAATCAACTATACTCCAATAAAATTTAAAAAAATTTCTCAGGAAAAAAAAAAACAAACAAGAAAGGAGTTTTATAAAGGAGCAAATGCAGGGAAGATGTCGGGACATCTTGCTCACGCCTCTGCCTGTGAACATGTTTGAGTGGGACCCCGGACAACTGGATGTTTATTCCACGGTGGCCTTGGCACTCCTTTCGCTGATGACCTTATTCTTGGACAAGCTGGATAGCTCAGACCCTGCGTGTTGAAAACCTCAGAGCCTATTCTGTCAGCACTGCCTTCCAGTGAGTGGCCAAGTGCCATCTGCCCTCCCTCCCAATGTACCTGGTGTCCATTACTTCTGCATCTACTGCCCGTGCTTTGTTTCAATCTCTCGTCTTGTCGTTCAAGAGACCGTATCCTGAGCCTCCTGCCTCCAGTCCATGGCCTTTGAGACTGTTTTACATGCTGGCACCAGATTCATCTTCCTAAAGCATGGCTTTGGTGATGTCACGCTTGTTTAAAACTTTCAGTGGCTTCCCTTTGAGTAAAATAAACATCTTAGCTTGGTATCAAATGATGTTTCGGCCATATTTCCCCATGATCTAGACTCACCTGACTCAAGGCAGCTGCTCCTCTTGCCAGCATCCCTGAAAATGTCCCTGGCCTTCATCCCCCTAAGCCCAGAGGCAGGACTGAAATATCTTCAGGGGCCAGGCAGACCAGATAAATGGTATCTAACACTTGGTCTCATGTTAGGGAAGAAAAAGAAAAGCTGTTGTGGACTCTGGAGAATCAGACAACACACATCCCATGTCAAGTGGGCAGCTGCTACTCAGACCCTGCTAGTCCTTCCATGCAGGTATTCTTTTACAGCGTTTCTTAGAAAATGTATACATTTCTCTGACTCCGGAATCCAGAGAAAAATCAGTCAAAAATTCAGGAAAATAAGAAAAAGTTTTAGAATTCTTCAAAGAATTAAAGTTAACGATCAATATGGAGACATAATTGGTTCAAAGGAATCCACTTTTGCCAAGTTGAAAATAAGCAGGAAGTGCTGACATGTAGAATTGAGGGTTAAGTGTATGTTAGTGGCCCTGTCTGCTGCTTAGTGAGTTAATTTTGTAAATAAAATGAACATTAAATTTATATGAATTGTATACTTAATACAAATCCTATGAATGGTGTTCCAAACACGAAAAAGTTTGAAACAAAGTCAGTTCTAAAGTTGGCAATTTTGACATATGATTCTGTGTAGTGTTAGTAACCTTGATAGGTCTATTTGAATACTACCAATGATTTCCCCTGCTCTTTACCAGTGTTTATTATGGCCTACATTTGTATGCAAATACTGCCAAGCTTAATATTTATTATTTGTTAAACAGAATGTTTTAAAATATCCACAATAATAAGTAGCAATTTTGGGGAATTGTGAAGATGTTTTAAGAATAACTTATGAATTAAAGGAAATATTAGAGAATTCCTAGAGATTCTAATTTCTCTTGTTCCTGAATTCTGAAGATTAATATCTATAGGGAATTTTGAAGCCTAGACTCAGCTGATTGTTGCCAGATTGAATAAAGGGTGGGCTTAGTGCTGTTGGATCTCTCCTGACTTTACAAAAGAAGTTAGAAATATGGACACTATGTAAAAATATTAAATGGAAATATTTTACTATGTTCAATATTTATGATCTAAGCTGTTGATCTTGTAGACTTAAAGAAAAATGCACAACATGAGAGTCATGAGTATAAGTTTCATTCAGAGTCTTACTGAGGACTGTAGCTGGGGAGACGGCCATTTAGAAGCTCTGAGTAAATTGCTCTGAAGAGGTATGGAAGGAACCATTATATATGTATATTTTGGCTAGAAAATACATGTAGTCAAGTATATATCTTGATAAAAGATTATTACTGGATACTATAAAACTCCTAGAGGAAAACGTGGGCAGAACACTCTGTGACATTAATCTCAGCGATATTTTTTTTGGATCTGTCTCCTAGAGTAATGGAAATAAAAGCAAAAATAAACAAATGGGACCTAATTTAACTTAAAAGCTTTTGCACAGCAAAGGAAACCGTAAACAAAATGAAAAGACACCTATGGGATGGGAGATATATTTGCAAACAATGTGACCAACAAGGAGTTAATTTCTAAAATATACTCATACAGATCAATGTCAAAAAAAACCCAAACAACCCAATCAAAAATGGGCAGAAGACCTAAATAGACATCTCTCCAAAGAAGGCATACTGATAGCTAACTGGCACATGAAAAGATGCTCAGCATCGCTAATCATTAGAGAAATGCAAATCAAAACTGCAATGAGATATCACCCCGCGCTGGTCAGAATGGCTATCATCAAAGTCGATGATAATAAATGCTGGAGAAGGTGTGGAGAAAAGGGAACCCTCTTACACTGTTGGTGGGAATGTAAATTGGAGCAGCCACTATGGAAAACAGTATGGAGGTTCCTTAAAAAACTAAAAATAGAGCTACCATATGATCTAGCAATCCCACTTCTGGGCATATATCCGGAAAAAACTAATTCAAAAAGATACACGAATCCCAATGTTCATAGCAGCACTATGTACAATACCCAAGATGTGGAAGTAACCTAAGTGTCCATGGATAGACGAATGGATAAAGAAGATGTGGTGTATATATACAATGGAATATTAGTCATAAAAAGGAATGAAATAATGACATTTGCAGCAACATTGATGGGCCTAGAGATATCATACTAAGTGAAGTCAGACAGAAAAAGACAAATATATCACTTACAGGTGAAATCTAAAAAAATGATACAAATGAACTTATTCACAAAACAGAAATAGACTCATAGACATAGAAAACAAACTTACAGTTACCAAAAAGGAAGTGGGAGGTGGGGAGGGATAAATTAGCAGTTTGGGATTAACATATACACACTACTATAGATAAAATAGATAAACAACAAGGACCTACTGCATAGCACAGGGACCTATGTTCAATATCTTGTAATAATCTATAGTGGAAAAGAATCTGAAAAAGAATATATATATATATATATGCATATATATATAAGAGAATATATATATAAAAGAATATATATATTAAACTGAATCACTTTGCTGTACACCTGAAACTAATACAACATTGTAAATCAACTATACTTCAATTAAAAAAATAACAAAAAAGATTATTGCTAATCACAAAGAAGAAATATCGAAAGTTGATGATGTTAGTACTTTTCTGTATATGGGAGATGCAAGAATCTGGCATCATTGAAATTTTTCCTGAGATACGCATCTAACTATCTAAGGGCCCTTTTATCCAAAGCATAGAGTGCCTCATCTTGATTTTCATCCTGAATTCCCCTCAGGGTGCATTGTTGCTGGATGACTTCTGTGGGTTGCGACTTAACCCTTATGTAACTGGTTGATGAATGACACACTGTTCTTTCTGTTTATAATCTTAACTTTCCCCCTACTTGGTACTTCTTTTCTCTCTCCATACTCCTAGTCCTACAGACAAAATCTTTCCCATCTTTCAAACCCTTCCCTCTCAGCTATCACCCCCTTCAGAAAGCCTTCCACTTTACCCTCCACCCCTCAACCTTTAGAGCTCCCTGGGGCTGATATTTGGGTCCACATCTAACAGCAGAATTTAGATTCTTACCTGGTTGGAACTGTGCTGTCTTCATATTTGGATAACCCACAGACCCAAACACTGCCGGTACTCAATAAATATTTGAGTAAATGGGTGAAAGAAAGTACCAGGCTTCTGGATTATAAACACATAAAGCCTAGATTCTGACCTCCCCCACCCCCTGGACTCATCATCAGACAACATACATCAATCAGTGGCCACTTTCAAGGAATGGTGATTGGCCAAAGGCCAAACAGGGAATTGCAATTAGCAAATTCATGAATATCTTGTTTACATTTCAAACAAACTCATAGCTCGGTTTCTGTATCTAAAGGATTGTGCTTTATTTATAGACCACTAATGACTATTAATAAGTGGAATTGTGGTTGAATTTCACAAATGTTACAATTGGAGAACAAACTCAATCCACCCTGTTGTATGGAAATTACTCTATTAGAGCACAATGACTAACTAAAGAGTTATTTGTCTATTCAATTGCAGGGCAGAGAAGGATAATGAGTTTACTGGCTCAGGCTCCATTCTTCTAGGAGGCAGTAGGAGGGAACTTTTGGTCTTTAGACACAATGGTCCAGTTGTTAACAAGTCTCAGCTGACTTCCAAGAATCCACTTCTCTGGACCCTCTCCCTGTAGGAAAAGGAGGTTAATCATCCTTGTGCTTCCCTCACATCCATCACAGAGCCTTGAACTTAGTGAGTGTTTAAAAACATGTTGCAAAGAATTCCGGAATCTTATATTCTAACCCCCATTTATTTGGATCGAGCATTTACTATGTCCATACTGAGTATTATGGCCTAGGGATACAGAGAGAAACAGGATATGTCCCTTCTCTTAAAAAGTTCACATTCTCATATGGGAACGGACAGATAAACACATGGTGGTATAAAGCTCAGTGAGGTAAATGTTAGGACTGCCCAGGACCTCGTAACGTTGGGCATTCTCCATTGTATCTTATACATAACTTCAATAAGACTTTCAATTGCTCTGTACTCCAGCTTGTTTTCTCATTAGTTTACCGAGCTACACCATGAACAACTTGAGGGTGGAGAACATGCCCTATATAACAGGCTTTCTCTAAGAGTTGAATGAATGGATAAGTTAATGCCAATGTCCCAGATTTCTGACACTGCAAACTTGCAATACCTGTAGAGAATGGAAGGAGCAGAGCAGCCCTCCTAGAAGTCTGCCAGGGATTGTGTGTCAGGGGGCGTCTGTCAAGGAAGCATGCTCGGTCTTACAAGGAATCTTCAGGGACCACTGCTCAGAGAAGTGGACATGACCTCTAGCTTGCTGTAAGGTGTGTGCCTCCAGACTGGAAGTCCTGGCCTGAAATGCCTCCCTGTAAATTAACACACCAACATCCTAGTGCCTCTGTGTTGGTTGTATCATGAATTGGTTTCCCTGAAGCCCCTCCACGTCTGACCCTGGTCAGATCAAGTATCCAGGTCGGCAAAGCTAAGGATTAGGTTTTGGAGCCCAAAGGATCATGTGAGCTGGAGTTGCTTATAGTTCATCTTCCATTGTTGCCTGAAGAAGAAAACCATTTGCAATAGGAAGAAATAAGGTCAACAAACAAAGAAAAGCAGAGTTAAGAGCTGGCTCCCTGATAACATTGTTCCTGAATCTAGGTGTGCCTGAAAATAGTTGTCCTCTGGATTCTTCAGTTATGGCCACCAATAAATTCCTCCTCCTCCTTTTTTTTTTAGTTTGAGTTTCTATCTTCAACTTCTTAGAAAATACCGGTATAGGGAAAGGACCTGTGCTTTGGAGTGAGACAAATCTGATTTCAAACTCTAACCACTGCATTGTTGAGTCTCTCTGTTGCAGCAGCTCAGCCTCTTACCCTAGCTAAGTACACCAAGTGAAAAATGATTCAGGCCTAAAGTGAGGTGCTGGCAGGGGACAGAAAGAAGGAGCTAGATTTGAGTGCTTTTAAGGAGTAGAATTGACAGAACATTGGGTAGTTTATTATATGTGTGTGAGTAAAGGGGTTGGTGGAGCACTTGAGAAGTCTTGGTTTCTGGCTTGAATGACTGGTGGACAGCGATGCCCAGGGCCAGCTCCATGGTCATGTTTCTTTCCTTTCTTTCTTTCTTTTTTAAGTTGTAGTTGATTTACAATGTTGTGTTAATTTTTGTTGTACAGCAAAGTGATTCAGTTTATATATATATACACAAATCTTTTTTGTATTCTTTTCCATTATGATTTATCTCAGGATATTGAATATATTTCCCTGTGCTATACAGCAGGACTTTGTTGTTTATCCATTCTATATGTAATAGTTTGCATTTGCTAATTCCAAACTCCCAGTGCAGCCCTCCCCCACCCCCCTTTCCCCTTGGCAACCACAAATCTTTTTTTATGGCTGAGTAATATTCCATTGTGTATGTGTACCATATCTTCTTTATCCATTTATCTATTGATGGACTTTTAGGTTGTTTCCATGTCTTGGCTATTGCGAATAGTGCTGCTATGAACATAGCGGTGCATGTATCTTTTTGAATTACAGTTTTGTTATAGGCATGTTTCATATACTCCTGATAGGTCCCTCCTGACAAACTTCCAGATGGCCTACTTTGCTCCTTCCATTCTCTAAAGGCAGAATGAGCTCTAAGAGTCACAGTTCTGGAAGGCCCAAGACACTCTTGCACTTTTTTTCATTCATTCAACACTTATTGAACTCCTACTGGGTACTGGCTTGAGCTTGCACCAGAACACAGAACTGATTAAGGCACATTCTCTGCCTTTAAGTCACTCACAGTGCAGTGGGGTTGACTAATGAGAAGACGCAATAACAGAGTAGTTGAAGGTCCTGATTAAAGTCACATAGGGCCTCACACTTGGTTTAATGCTCTGCTACTGCTGTCTTGAAATTCTTGACAATTTTCATCTTGCATCAGGTCCCACACATTATGGAGCCAGTTCTGGTGGACCATTCACTTGGAAAGGGCGTGATGGCAGAAGAACAATTTAGGGGTGAAAGATACTGGATTTAGTTTAGGAGTCTAAAGGTGGGAGACTGACAGGAGTAGTCTGGGATGGCTGGGTGAGGAGAAAGAGCAGCAGTGGGAGTGGTCAGGCTTCTACAGCTAAAGGGCAAGAGTTGTGAATTTCTTGTGGGCCAAGAGGACTTGGAGTCCCTAAGCTGTTGTCATGGAAACACGGGGATCACAACCGCTGTGGCTCTGATGAGTGCTTCCTCCAGTTTCTGAAAACGCCCCAGACCTGTAACCAGACACATTTATGGGAGACAGAGCCAGAGATTGAGGACAAAAACAAGGCAACTTTCTGGATGGACGTTTATAGAATGAAGGTTAATAGTCTCAATATCTTGCTCGTACAGATGCTGTGAAAAGAACAGAAATGACTACTCTTAATCTGCTTCTGTATTCCTTGGCAGATAATATTTTGTTTGTTTGTTTTTGTTCCAGCAATTTGACAGTTTGACTGTGGATACTATATCTCTCTGGCAGCAGGGCTGGAAGCAGTCCTGTGCAGCTCATGGGGGAGTGTCCAATATTTTATCTTGAGATTTTTTTAGAGCCTTTTGATTGATTTAATTTGATGTGAGCCAGAACATTCTGAAACATAGTACAAAGGGTCCTGGCTTTGCAGTCAGACGTCTCAGGTTCAAATTCAAGTTCCACCAATCGCAAGCTGAGTGAGCTTGGGCAAGTCTCAGAACATATTTCCTTACCTGTGAAAAATACACACCTTGCACGGTGTGTGAGGATTGGAAGTGAGAGTGGCAGGATGTTGAATGGTTGACAAAGCTGGGGAAGATTTTAAGAGATCTTAAAGATCTTAGAGAGCCCTTAGCAAGAGAAGGGCTTGCTAAGAGGTAGCCAAACTGATGCAGTAACTGTCTCCTCCAGTAGCCTAAACAGTAGAAGCTTAGAGGGTGCATTGTGGGAGAATCTTGGAAGGGAATTTGTAGGCACAGAGGATGCAGAGGGGAGGGTCAGGAGTGCTTTTTTCCTACTTCAGCCAAGTGAGGAGCAACACAAAAGAATGACTCAGCAAGATTGGGGGGTGCTGAAGAGGAGGGGGGACCCTCATTTCACTCCCTGCACTGCTGGCAGAGTGTGACTTGAGAGAGTTCTTGGGAGACCCTTGTAGTTCACCTGAAGTTCAAGGGACCTGGAAACTGCTGGCTGGAGAGAGGGCAGCTGAGGGAGGGATATTCACCTCACATGTGGCTAGTGAGCTTCCTTGTGGCTATGAGGGTGCTTCAGAAGGTGACCAGGCAACAGCAAGAGAGCTATTTCCTGAAAAGGGAGTTGATTGAACACCCTAAGGGTTTATCATTGAAGCAAAAGCTTAGGATGTTTGCAAGCGGTCAACTAAAGAGAACATCATCCTTGTCGGGACGTGAGATGGTGCACAAGTCCTCGCCTGTGTGTTGAACACTCTATGAAAAGGGGGCAGGATTTGGACTCCTTCATTAAGAAGGACATTGATAACCAAAGGAGATTTACTAATGGTCCCATCTAAGGTAGAAAGGCATTTGTCTATGTTTCCTCTAATTCCTTCTCCTTGATCTGACCTCAGGGAGGTTTGAAGGTGGAGGGGATCAAAGAAAAATTTTAAAAATATCAGAGCTTGGACCTGAACATGGAGGTGGGGGGCAGGGAGGTAGAAGAAAGGGTATAAATGAAATAACACTTAAGTTGCACTAAAGATTTTATTTAAATTGGACTTGACTTTTTTCTTTTTACTTTTAACTGTGGAAAATTTCAAACATAAACAAAAGTAAAGAATATAATAAGCTCCCAAGTGTCTATTTCTCAGCTTTGATAATTATCACTTTGTAGCCAATCTTGTTTCACTTATAATCCTAAGCACTCCCCACCTCCTGTATTATTTTGAAGCAAATCCTAGACATCATACCATTTCATCTTATAAAGTTTTCAAGTATGTCTAAGGTATAAGAACTCTTTATTTAAGCATTACTGCAATATCATTATTACACCCAAATATTTGACAATAATTCTCTAATGTCATCAAATATCCAGTCAGTGTTTAAATTTCCCCATCTGTCTCATAATGTTTTTTTATAGTAAGTTTGTTTGAATTAGAATCCAAAGTCCATACATTGCATTTGGTTTATTGGTCTCTGTATTGGTTTCCTAGGTCTGTTGAAACAAAGTACCACAAACTGGTTGGCTGTAACAACAGAAGTTTATTCTCTCATAGTTCTGGAAGTCAGAAGTTCAAATTCAGGATGTTAGCAGGGCCCTGCTCCCTTTAAAGCCTTTAGGGGAGGATCCTTCCTTGTCTCTTCCAGCTTCTGGTAGCCCAGGTGTTCCTTGATTTTGGCAGTTTAACTTCATCTCTATCTTTGTGTTCCTGTCTTCCTTCTGTGTGTCTCTGTCTCTTCTTGTAAGGACACAGTCATATTGAATTAGGGACGCACCATAATGACTTCATCTTAACTTGATTACATTGCAAAGACCATATTTCCAAATAAAGTCACATTCACAGGCACCAGAGGTTAGGACTTCAACATGTCTTTTTGGGGACACACAATTTAACCCATAATTGTCTTTTAAGATGTTTTAATCTACTGATTTCCCATCCCTCTTTTTTCCTCCTTGAAATTTTTCTGTTAAAGAAACTAAGTCAAATGTTCCACAGAGCTTCTGAATTTTCCTATACTTTCCCATAGTGTCATTTAGCACATTTCTCTACAATTAGTTTTTAGATCTAGAAGCTTGATCTGATACAAGTTTGATTTTCCCTAAGAAATGTTGTATTGCTGATGTTGTATGCTTCCATCAGGTGACACGTAACTTTTAGTTTGGACTGGACTTTTCAATGTTGGAAAATAAGAATTTTTGTATCTGAAAGAGACTAACAAAGTGTAGAATTTGCCTGTGATGTCATCCAGAGTCTGGGAAGGAAGTTCTGATAGGGAGTGTGAGGGAAGTGGTACAAAAAGAAGAAAGTTGTTTCTGGACCACACTACAACTTAAGTACAGTGTAGAGGTAGCCTTGCCCCATCGGACCGGGGTTCTCACCTCAACTCTGCCATAATCTACATGAGTACTCCTGGGTAAATCCAGGCAATTCTGTTTTTGTCCTCATTTGCAAAATGACAGAGTAGCGTAAGTTCCATTCTAAAAATTAAATGTTTCCTGCCCTATCAAAAAGCCTGCAACAGATCCTTGCTCTGAACAAGCCTCATGGTAGACTAGGAAACTTGAATAGTCACCTTAGACATATACCACCCCTTCCCCATTAAAACATGGGTCTTTCTCATGCCTGATAATTTTCTCTACCTTCTTTCTAGGATGGCTCAGATCTCCACTTCAGGTTGGTAGTGATGCCAAGACCTGGGAAAAAGAGGAGGTAAATATCCCACATAATGATCTAGTCTGAATGCTAAAAATTGATTTCTAAAGCCTTTTATTTACATGTATTTAATAAACACCTATATTACATTTATTTTCTTCCAATCATGGTTTAAAATGCTTTACAAATATTAACTAATTTAATTCTTATAACTACCCTCTGAGATAGGTACGAGTATAATTCTAATTATACAGATATGGAAACTGAGACACAGATTTTTAAAATGTAAAGTCACACAGCTAAGGTCAAAGTATACTTAAAAACAGTTTAAATATCTCACACAGATATAAAGTGGATACATATCAAAACTGGACTCATTAATGAGGGGACCAGCAGGATGGTAAAGGTAGTTCAAAGAGCATTTGGAGAACAGATATTTATATAATTAGTTGGGAAAGGCCTGCTAAAGGAAGTTTGATAAATTAGAGACAAAACTGGTTAACGTCTTATAAGGCAATAAAACTAACATTTGGAGTTATCTTCTCTGTAAGACAGAAATTATTTGCATCTCTGCTGACAATTTG
The DNA here is from genome assembly GCF_030028045.1 of Hippopotamus amphibius kiboko. Classification (NCBI taxonomy): domain Eukaryota; kingdom Metazoa; phylum Chordata; class Mammalia; order Artiodactyla; family Hippopotamidae; genus Hippopotamus; species Hippopotamus amphibius. The sequence continues at coordinate 118,027,738 of NC_080191.1, read as the reverse complement.
TAAGTTAGCACATAACACAGAGAGTCTTAATAAATAAAAAATAGTAATTCAAGCAATGGTTGGTCTCCTAAAGAATTAAATAGTCCACTGGTCTCTTGCTAGATGAGGTTTCAGTGTCATATCAAAGAGATGCACTTTATGTCTCAGTTCCAAGTTTTGGATTCAAACCCAGCAGTTTGGTTATTAGAGCTCAAATTGGAACCACTGCATTACGTTGCATTTCTAAATGACAGGATTCTCCTCCCCAATAAGAATATGTGTGGTATAAAAAAGAACACCATTTTGTTTTTACAATCTAAGTATTTTAAAAGCACATTCATCTCCTAAGACCTGCATTTAAAACAACAACAACAACCACAACAAAAAACAACTTTCTCCTGTGATTCTCCTTTCTTTTCCATTGGGAGAGGAAAGGTAGGAGTGAGGTGGGAAAATCTGTTGCTGGGAAGATTAAACATTCTACAAATTCATGTTGATTGCAGTAGAGGCTGGTTGTCTTGGAAGAAAATGGGGACAGAGAATCTACCTAAGGGTCCCTCATGCCGGTCAAAGTTATCCTCTTCCATCTAAAGGAATGAGCACTGACCTTCAGTTTCCTAAAAATATTTATTGTGATTATAACATTGTATAAACAACAAATTGATAAATACTATATAAAAATATTTTGTTGGCTGAAGTTTGACTGGTGGGAGTGGTAGTAGCTGATGTGGGTTTATAGACAGTTATGTACTAAAGAGAGTGAATTATTTATTTCTAAGAAAAACAAATCTACTGAGTATCTTTCAACATACTCCATTCCCCAGAGATTTTTCCAAACCCAGACTCCTTGGTGAGCTGTCCTTTATCAGCTTAGTTGTTTAATTCCTGCTGCCCTTTTATTGATTCTGGGCGTGTGTTATCTTAGTAAGAGTTGGTTTCTGTCAGTTGCCTCTCCCTCATTTTTACTGGGACTGTATTTAAGATCTTCCATTTCTATGGGCTTATTTGGGACCCACCACCAATTTCATGGAATAATTATCCCTTCCTTGACTTCTCTGTTGCTAAGTGCCTAACACAGAAAGGTAAGTGTTCTGTATCTCAACAGCGGGGTAAGTCACCACTGTTCTTTGCTGCATCTTCCAGGGAACTTGATTTCATATTATAATTTAGTCTTGAAAATGTTTCCTGACAGAAGTGCACATAGACAAAAAGAAGACTCCATCCATTTGTAAAGGCCTGGAAACCAAGGATACAGAAGCTATTAAAGTTAACTTAGGAGGGGAAAAAATGAATAGTGGGTGAAGAAAGGATTTGAGGAAAAAAAGTAAAAATGAACTACTGTATTCATGGGCACAAGTTAAATTATAGGACTCTCAGCAAAAATACAGAAAAGGTTCTCTGTCCCTTGGTAAATAGGTAGCAGTGGTAGAGCTGTACTATTTGTAAAAAAACAAGCAAGAGGTGAGTATGAGCCATTCTTTGTGCCTTGATTTGGGCTCGCTCTATTTATTTCTCATTTTATTCATTTTTCATTTATTAATTCATCATATATTGGGAATCCGGGTATAGGGCTAAATTCAGAAGGTAGCGATGACTCTTCTATCCTCATAGAACTCATGGTTTGCTCCTTCTCACTGCATTTTCCAGTTTGTCTGTGCACGGCAGAAAACAGTTATTTGAGAATTGGTCAACAAAATCCTATCATCAGGCTCAGTAATTTTGCTGCAGTATTACATACACAGATACACACAGATACATATACGCACACAGAGATTTACAATGTATAAATATATATTTATAGCATATAGTGCTTTATAAAGTTGTAAGCCTGCAATGAATTGAATTTTTTATTGATTATTAATTATTGTTCCCATTTGCTCCCCATTAATTCACCCTGTTAATCTCCTGTGATATGACCACTGAAAAGTCATGAGTCATTTCCTGGTTGTCAGATGCAATGACCTTTTCCAGTTTTCTACTGTCCTTGAATAGAGGACATGTTCTCTGAAATGTTTTCAGAGCATTTGACAGTGTTGAATACCCGTCCTTCCTAACCCCTCTTCTCCCTTCTTTACATTCCTATCCTGAGCAGGATCGTGGGCTTTGGCGTCAGGCCAAACTCACTTTGAGTCCTTGCTCTTCCGCTTTCTGGATTTATGATGGAGGAAGCAGTCACTTCATCTCTTGTGCCTCCATCTGCTCATCCGTTCAGGAGGAGTGACATTACTGCCTATCTCACAGGGTTTCAGAGGGTGAGGACGAAATGAGATAACATACATGAACAATGTGGTGAGACCTCTGACCCAATCTCCTTTCTTCCCTCCAAGTGTGTCCTTTGTCTAGGTCCTTGAATTTGAGCCTCAGTCATCTCAGCCGACACCCTGTCTTTCAGATCCCGTCTTCTCCTGTGGCTTTATTTCCTGCCTCTATGTGAATGAGACTGACTCTCCAATCATTATCCTGAATTCTAACCTCTATCCCAAGAGTCGGTCCCTCCTGACTACCCAGAGCGCTCAGCATCAGAGATAAGGACACAGTCTCCATTTTTCTGAAACAACCTAGGATAGTGTTCGGGGTTCACCCCCATTGTACAATGACGGAGCAGGGAACAACCAGGCTGAGCATGATGCTCTAAAGCTAGGGTGGTCATCTGTGCCAGTTGCTCAGACCAGTACTGGATGATGCACGTTGTCCCAGTGTCCTGTCCAATGAGCACCCCCTTTCACTCTCACTCTCAGTAGCATCACAGGAGAATACATTATTTGGCCACCTTAGTTAAGAGGCTAATGCTTGAACATGAATGGCTGGTCGAGTCACTCCACTTACTTGCTTATTCATTTGGTCTTTTACTCAACAAATATTGCACTTTTCCTCCAGGTCAGGCTGGGGCTAGAGAACTGAATGACATGTAATATCCACTTAAGAAATTCTCAGTCCCATGGATGGGACATATAGTAGGGCAATGGTTATAGAACAGTGTGATCAATGCCATGACAGGGGTTAGCCCAGAATGCCACAGGAATGCAAAGGAAGGAGAGACAAAGAGACAGACACAGCTTGAGTGGTGTGCCAGGGGGCCGAAGGGTACAGATGGATCTGGGAAGGGGGCAGAGGCTTTCCAAAAGAGGTTCCAGGAAAACACTGGCATTATGAAGTTAATATATTAGAATAAGGGTTTAGGGAAGGGAGAGGCGGGAAAGCAATTTAGGCATTTACAAAGATTGGGGTTTTACCTATATCACATCCCGGCTACAGAGAATCCCTTAGCAAAAGGAAAAAAAAAAAAAAAAAAAAAGCCACAGCTCCAGGGATGCTTCCTTCCCTCTACAAAGGCCCTTCATTTCCTCCTGCTTGATAGCAATGCCCCAAAGAGCTGCCTTATAAAGAGAAGTTTAAAAATGGCCTTCCAATTAAGACATAATTTCCACACCATTTGGAATTTTTCATTAATTTTTTAATGTAGTTTATCATCTAAGGGATTTTATTTTGCTGATTTCCTCTTCAGAGAGAATAGGTGCAACAACACGTCTTCAGCCATCCCCGGCGATGGTTGGGGGGGTGGGGTAACGAATGAGGTTTTGTGCTTCAAATTAGCCACTATCTCACATGTGGGTAGAACCCCACGAACCCGGGCTTTAGAGGCCATTTGTCAGCGCTGCCGCAACAGCCTCACACCCACCACCCCTCGGACAGGCCCCCCCATTAGCTGTCTCCAGCCACAGAGAAGCCCAGGGAAATGTTGGAGAAGTGCTTGAATTCCACTTAATGAGGATATGTATAACTCTCTAGCTTTCAGTGGGCATGTAGTTTTCTTGATTGACATTTTGTGGGGTTTCGATCTTGTTGCTTTTACGAGACAGAATTCTTACAGAACCTGAGCTAACTTGAGCATAAAAAGAAAATTTAGTGGAAGGATATTGGGTAGATCACAAAATCTACAAAAAGACTGGAGAACTGCACTGAAAACTTGGCAACCAAAGCCACACTAGTGAGTCTGTTAAGGACACCACCTGGCATAACTGCTTAGAGCCAGCTAGTCTATGCCGTGGGATTGCCCTGCCCCAGAGACTCACCCCTGTGTTTCTGGACCCTTGGCTCCCTCAGGGCCCCGATGAACTCTCTCTGATTCTCCCTGTGCCTTTGTGGCACTCACTGTCAGCTCAGCTCAGGCAGGATCATCTGACGGAGCCTGGACTGCTCATGTTGTAGCTGTGAGCAGGCTGGTAGAAGAAAGATTTTTCTCTCCCTTAGGGTCTATCTCCCACCTGTCTTGGGATTTCTCCCCCAAATAGGGCTATTATGATGCAGTGAAAAGAGAAAAAAAAAAAGGTAATCCAGATGTATTACAGACCTAAATATGAAAGGTAAGAGAACAAGGCTTTCAGAAGACAATTTGTAAAAGTTTCTTCATGACCTGGGAGTGGATAAAGACTCCAAAATAGGACACAACAAGCAGTAACCATAAAAATAGATTGATAAGTTGGACTTCAATTAAAATTAAAAACTACTGTTCACCAAAAGACATTATAATGAGACTGAAAAGATAAGCCATAAAGAAGAAGTAGAAGATACTTGAGATATTTGCTATATATATGCCATGTATATAATACATATGTATTATATATGAATATAGCAAATATCATATCTCTATTTACCTATCTATTAAATACATATAAAGAATAAGTAAATGAGAGACAAACAATTTTTTTTAATGGGCAAAGACTTGAACAGGAACTTCACAGAAAAGGATGTCCAAGTGTCCAGTAACATATAAAATGATGCTCCACCTCATTAGTCATCAGAGGAATGCCATAATATATCAGAATGGTTCAAATAAAAAAAGACTGATAGTAGTAGGTGTTGGTGAGGATGTTGAGCAACTGGAACACTCATATATTGCTGAGGGGATTGATACAACCATGTTGAAAAACAGTTGGCAGAATCTAACATATACCTACCTTATAACTCAGCAATTTCTCTCTCAGGTGTAGAGCTGATGCATGCAGATGTCCACCAAAAGACAAGCACATGAATGATCGTAGCAGCTTTAGCACCTTTATTCCTAATAATCCCAAACTGGAAACAACCTAATAATGTCCATCAACAAAACATAAAAATAAATTTTAGTGTACTCTGTAATACTGCTTGGCAACAGCTACACACACACCATGAGCTAATCTTAGAGCCATAAAAAAAAAAAAAGAAGAAGAAAATAAAAGAAAAAAAGCCAGAAACACAAAAGTACACACTGTATGATTATTTCAGTGATGTGATTTTTCAAAAACAAGTGAAACTGAGTGGTTCCCTTTGGGGTATTTGAGAGAGGTCAAAGGGAAATTTCTAGGGTCTTGGAAATGTTCTCTATCTTGATCTGTGCACTTGAGATTTGTACACTTTACTGTATGTTAGTTACACTTCAATAAAAAATATTTTTAAAAGGTTGCTCACAAAATGGCAAATGTTCTATTCATTTTGTTTTTGTCAAATAAATTTTTCCACATGGTAATTATTAAAATAGGACAGAAAAATCTATAATGAAAATTGACAGTCTCTTATCCCAACTCTCCTTTTTTCTAGTACTAATCACCAAATTTAATTTTAAAAATAAATTTCTTCTTTTAATTCCTCTGCCATAACTCTAAATAAATGTTTACACTTTAATTTGTTGATTTATATACTTTTGATAAGATATATGCATTTTTCACTGTGAATAAAAGATTTGGATCACATACACAATTTCCCGCTTCACTCTACCCAACATTTTATAATTTCATTATTATTATCTCTTTTCATATTGTAACTTTAAATAATATAATAAACTGTCATATCTTGTCCTGTCAACATTTGACAGTATCTCTCTAATACCAACTTTATAAGATAAGGATAATAGCAGCCTACACTTTCTTTTATACATTCTCCCTGATTCTACCTCCTTCCATCAGCTCACTTTTTCTTTTTTATTGTCAAAGTTGTTAAGGTTTACATTTTGTCCTGCAATCACAAGCAAGTCTTCTGTGCTTTGTCCATAGACAGACACTAAAACATTAAGCAATGAACACTGTTAATATTATTACTATGTAAGCACAGGGAATTAGAGTTATTATCTTGTAGCAAATTTTAATGGAGTATAATCTGCAAAAATATCACAGGGCTATTCACTTGAAACATAAAATATTATAAATCAACTATACTTCAATTAAAAATAAAAAAAATATTATTGCTATATAAATACTGAACTTTGATGGTCCAGGTAGTGGGCTAGGATTTTATCTCCTTCTCTATAGGTTCAGTGTAATGATCACTGAGCTGTTAGATGAAGGACGCTTCTAGCATTAAGGTAAAAACAAATGATTACACTCCACCAATTGCTTTAAAACATGCCTCCTTTTTCAGAGACCTATGAGCTAAAAAGACAGTATATCCCCTTCTACACCCAATTAACAATGATGACACACATATAGGATAATCAAAATAGAAACTGCCATTTAATAAGAGGAAAATTGGGAGCACAGCAGACACAAGTCTGTAGCAATCCTGAAATCCTGTTTGTAGGTGCTACATGGGACCAGACTTCTGGGGGTGAGTAGGTTCCAATTCTGTGCTCAGGGAGGAGGTCCCCATTCACTTTTCTCTGAGGGTCTTTCCCTTCTCCTGTCCTTCTTGGTCACATTTGAAGTGGGCATTGGAGAATATGTCCCCCTTAGTGTTTCAGCAGCTTTCTCTGCTCACTTCCCCACAGAATATCAGAAGCCTGAGAGTTGATTTAGGTCTTTAGCAACTCTTAATATTTTGATCTAGCACATTTTGGGGAAGGGGGAAATAAACTAAATTCTCTTTCAAGAATTTAGTCAGTTTCTTATCTATTTGATTTTAATGAGCATTGTACACAAATACTTACATCCACAATTTAAAAAAATGTTTTCTCCTACCTCGTCCCCCCGTCTTCTTTCTCTTTCTCTCTGTCAGTTTCTGGGTGGGTATCTTGGATCTATCAGGCTTAGTTGGGAAAGTCTTACCCTTGTCATTTTCTCTCTGAGTCATTTTGACCAACTGAAATGACTTACTGGTATCACAGTCTTGACTGGGTATTTGTTGTCAGACATAATCCACTCAGAGGTTAACAGTGGGTGTGACAACCATATGTTTTGATTTGTTTTTCTCTTTTATGCTACTTATTCTCCTCTTTGCCTGGGGACCTTTGTCTTTTTGTTTGTTCCAACAGGAAACCTGACTAGGAGCTCTGAATGTAGTGGAGGATGATGGCCATTCCTACTTCGCTTTAGGGAATTCCCTATCATTTCCCAAAGGGATGGACAAATCAAGAGATATAATAAAACATTATTAAAAATATTTAAAATTCTGCACCCAGAGCAGTAAAGACCATGGGGATGATACATGGGATGTGTGTTTATGGTCACAGTAACGGTAAAAATGCCATCTCTGATGTGGTCCCTGTTTCTTCACATTTTAGCAGGAGCCCTGGGTGCCCACTGACCTCTGATTCAGAGCAGACAAGGAGGTTGAAGGGATAAAGATAGGTCAATAAGCTAAAGGATGGTTTGGCACTCTGGTAGTTCAATACATCCCCACAAGAGAGAAAAGACATTGTCATACAGTGGTTCCGTACCAGGAAAAACAGACCAGAGAGAGCAGTGGGATTTGCTGGTTCTTGACACCGAAAAGAGACCCACTGTCTGGGGACAGCCTGGTGAGGACGCATGCTAGTTTGTAAGACCACCAGAGACTAGATGGGGTGGGGGGGGGGACGGGAGGGGGAATCTGTCAAGATAAGGTGGTACGTCACAGTAATCTCTCCACTCAGGAACCAGTGGGAGGAAATCTGCCCTCCCATAGGACACTGCCTTTGAAACCCAAGACAAATTTATAGGCAGTATCCTAAAGGGACCAAAACACACCCCAGGGCCAGACACAGGGAGGTGAGTCGAGAGTGCAGGGCAGGGATGGGGCTGGCCACTCTCGGAGGTGGGGGAGGCAGTGATCTGCGAGCTGGCGGCAGGGAGGGGTAGCAGACTCCCTTCTGTGCAACAGCGTCCAGAGGGAGCAGTATGTGAGTCCATGGGATGTGGCCAGTAGTTCTCCAATGAGGAGAAGGGTGTTGTGGAGGAACAGATGGTACTTACCTCTAAGCAGGGGTTGATCCATCTCCTGAGGGAGAGGAACAAGCATCCACTCCCCACCAGCGGTGCTGAGAAAACCACCCAGCCTCTCAGGGGTGTGTCATGGCACGGTCTGGGGCGGGGGTGGAGGGCTCTCCCAGGGCCATAAACTGCCTGGTGTGTGGAAAGCAATGGAATAGGCTCTTTTTCCCCACTGTGGTGGAAGAGGGTGTGTATCAGCCTATTTACCATCCCTTGAGTGTAGTTGGATGGGATTGTCGCTGTCAGAACAGAAGAGAAGAAGAGAATGAGAGATTTGGGGTCGGGCAGCCTGGTTCCAACTCCAGCAGCAGGCCTTTCTGGTTCTGTGGCTCTGGGCAAGTAGCGGAGGTCCTCTTGGCTTCTTGTGCTCCACCAGTAAAAAGGCAGATAATAATATTAGTACCTAAATCCTTTCACAATATATAATGTGTGTATCAAATCACCACATTGTACATCTAAAACTTACAGTATTATATGTGAACTCTATCTCAATAAAGCTAGAAAAAAAAAATAACAGTACCTACCTCCTCAGGATGTAATGCAGGTTAAATGAGGCAATCAATGCAAAGTTCTTGGTACAGTGTCTACCATATAGTAAATATGAATTAAATGTCAGCTGTTATTAATACCTATCCCCCTAACTCCTTGAGCTGTGTGTGTCCTAGGCTAAAGCAATGAAAGGGTGCTCTTTGAAATTCAATTCAAAGCTGAGAAGGAGACAGTGACTCTCTTGGTAGTGAGGCAAGTGGAGATGTCATGGTTTTTCAGATGTGCCATTGGCTCACTAAGAAAGCCTCCCTCCATTCCTCTCTCCCGCACTCCCTTTACCTGGCAGAGGAACTAATGGGAGCAGAGAATGGCTGACAGCCCTTTCTGGGGTCTGTGGCACAGCTGGAGGTGGGAACTGGGTGGAGGGGTTGGAGAAGGAGTTTGGGACTGGGGGTGCTGTGGGAAAGGGGAAATGACCCAAGTATAGGATTTATGAGTATGCTGAGTATTTGACTTCTGAAGGGGTGGCCACAATGCCTGTGGGGAGGCCCTGAGCCTGTGAAGGGCACACCGAGGTAGCCGCCCTCTGCCAGGGACAGCACTCAGAGGAACAGCACTTAGAGGAACAGTACCCAGAGGAACAGTACCCAGAGGAACAGCACTCAGAGGAATAGCACTTCGAGGAACAACACTCAGAGGAACAGTACCCAGAGGAATGGTACCCAGAGGAACAACATTCAGAGGAACAGTACCCAGAGGAATGGTACCCAGAGGAACAATACCCAGAGGAACATCACTCAGAGGAACAGCACTCAGAGGAATAGTACCCAGAGGAACAGCACTCAGAGGAATGGTACTCAGAGGAACAGCACTCAGAGGTAGCTGACCTCTACCAGGGAGGTCCCCAGGTTCTGCCACTCTGGGGTCTCAGAATGCAGTGAGCTATATACCCTGTATCTGAAGTACATCACTGATGGGACATTTTCATGGCTGTCACAGGACACATTGGTGTGGAGTGTGGGTCAGTGGCTGCTCTTCCTCCTCAGATTCTCCCAGCCGCCTACGAGGATTTCTCTTGGGTGGAAGACAGGTTGCAAAGAACCTGTATGGGCTGACATAGTATCTATTTAATTACTGAATGTACCTCCACTTCCTTGTACATGAAAGGAATGCTGAGTTAATGCAGGGAAAAGTACAATCGAGGGAGCTTAATAGGGAGTGGGGACCAAGAAAGGAAGGTAAGATTTACTTAGGAAGGGGATGTGGGGAGAAAGAAGGGCTAGCAGGAGTGAAATGTTGGGTAGGCGGGGAGTCTCACGTCCTCAAGGGCATGTAGGGACCCACCATCTCTGTGTGTTTCCTGCCAGTTGTGATTGGCAAACACGTTAGCTTCAGGGCCTAATGTCTGCAGCAGCTGAGCTGCCTGGAACCACTAGTGCTATTTATTTTCTCTGAGCCTTGTGTTTAAGGCGTGATGAAAAACAACCTAATGGCCCAAGCACAACTGCCCCATATGAGAGACCATTAAGATAAAGTCCCACATAAGTGGCCCTAATAAAAGAAATTTATCACAAGACATGGAGAGGAAGGTGTCTTTATTCACTAGGTGAATAACACCAGGCATTGTCAATGTCGCTTTTCAAGGCTCAGAAATTATCATTCATTCTCCAAATTACCAACCGCACAAAAATTACTAAATGGTGCGTTATCACTCCCTCTCAGCGAGAGAATGTCTTTGTTTAACGTTTGATTACAAATGGCTTTCCTACGATTATCATCAATAAATCACAGGTAAGTGTAGCCATGGCTGGGACCAAGGCAGAAGGACTTCATGAGCTACTGGGAAAAAGAAAAACAAAAAGCGTGCGATAGCTGACACTTCAAGGAAGGCTGGACGTCTAGGACTGTCTTTGTTGGGGGCCTTGTGGGGGTATCTCAGAAGCAGAGCGTGGACTGTGTCCGTTCAAGGGAGGTGGGAGTTCTGCAGGGTTTCGATGGAGGTGCCTTTGTTCCTACAACGTTTGGAATCAGAGTTTTACCTCTGAGGAAGAGAGTGCGTGAGGAAGAAAGTACACAGAAGGGAGAGAGGTCTTCATCTGTGCCAGAAAGAGGGGAGCTTGTCATTAAGAATCTTTGAGAAGAGAGAAAAATTAAAGCATTGGAATTATGATCACTATTGTTAGGAAGGAGAGCAATTAGGGAATGGTCTCATTCTTTGTTCCATTATTTCATTCCTTCCTTCATTCCTCCAGTCTTTTGGTCAGCAAATATTTATTGAAGTCCTACTATGTGCCAGGTACTGTTAAGGGGCTTTTATGGGAAAGTAAAGAGACAGTCCTTGCCTTTATGAAGCTCATGCTTCTGGAGGGAAATAAACAACGAGATAATGGCAGTTTGTAATAAGTGCTATGGAGAAAATAAACAGGTTAAGGATAAAGAGTAACTGGTGTATGGAGAGTTACTAATACTTTGGTTACAGTGCTCAGGGCTTCACATCTCTGGAGAGGTATAATATTTGAATTGAGACCCTAAGGGTGAGAATAGTGAATCTTCTGAAAGAACATTTCCAAGAAGGAGTCTGAAGGACAGACAGAGATGAAAAGTTTCTAGCAATAATCTAGACGAAGGGATCAGCTTTGGACTCAGGTCTAACAGTGTGACTCAAGTGTCAACAGGCTATTTGGGAAATAAAATTGAATATGGAATGAAATGGAATGAATCTTTTAACTCCTCACCTGGATCTTCTTGCAGTGCCTCCAGCTCGAGTGCCCACTTGGCCACTACTTTTTACCCGGGTCTCTCCAGACCTTCTTGGAACTGGGACGGTACCCATGTGGTCTCCTGGTGCAGATATTTAACAGATGGGCTTCACCCTGATTCAGCAGTGCCTGCTGTTTGTCTGGCTCTCTTGTAAATGTGTTGCTCCCAGGCCTGGTTCAGCTCCTTAACCAGGACACTAGTTAAGGTGAGACAGTTATTTTGCCAAATTAACAAGACACAGGCATCAAGAAACAAAAAGTCACTTTCTTTCCATTTGCCACAAACGTTTATCTTAACCTTCTGCTTCTATTTGTGAAAATTTGCCAAAGTGTAATTTTACTTTCTTAACAATTTCAGAGATTGTTGACAGTGAATTGAGAACTACCAACATGTTACAATTAAATGTGGCCTAAACTTTCTAGGAACTCTTGGGTAATTAAATTTGATGGGTGTTTTGTGAGAAAGACAAAGGAGCAAGAGAGCTAGAAGGATGGAGAGGGAGATCCAAGACCCTACAAAGAGTGAAGGAAGGAAAAAACCAGACTGTGAAAAAGAGACAAAGGGAGGTGGCTGCAGAGAAGTACAAAAACGGTGCAAAAAGGGATCAGGGTGGAGGGAAAAGAGATGGAGAGAGACAGAGCCAAGAATGGAGAAGCAGGGGTTGGGCAGCAGGGCTGCTGCCATGTGAAGGGGACAGTGTGGAGATTAAGATCTCTATCTGAGCTTGTGGCTGGAGTGATTACAGTGTATTAGGGTCCTGTCAGTGTTGACAAACACTGCCCCAATTAGGAATTAGTTCCACAAGGCATCAGATATCCAGGCTGCTGTTGACCTGTAAATAGAGGGGTCCTCCCTTCCCCCTCTCTTATTCAAATAGGCACAGCTGTTTCCTAGAATAGCCCAGGAAGCCCAACCCTCCAAGGCTCCTCCTCCAGCAGTCCCCACGGAACAGAAGTGAATATCAATCACAGGTGTTCAAAAAAAATTTTTTTTAAATGCTGGTATTCTGGTAAATGAAGTTCTTTCCCTAAGAATGCATGTTCAACAACCATAAGAGTTCTTTCTCCTCACACTTCACCCAGCATCAATCCCATCTTCACCTAGCATCAAACTCATCTTTTTACCATTGTTTCAAGGGAACATGTAAGTACTGTCTAGGGGAGGTGCCTATTTCATGGCCAGTAGTCAGTAGGCAATTTTAAATTAATTGCCAAAGACTGGATCAAGGGGGCAGTTGAGCATACACTGGGGATTCGTCTGTCCCCAAATCTGTGGAAATGATAGAAAAGGAGTATGGTTCTTGGGAAAAAAACCCACAACCAGAGTGGAAAATAAGAGGTTTCACAGATGTATCCAGAACTACAGGGGAATCTCAGACCGATGAAAGGCAGATGAAATCAGATAGAAGCAGGAAATGTCTGGAGAAGAGGAGGGTGTGGCTGGTGGGGAGCCCCAAGCCTCCTGAGGCCAAATCCTCAGAACAGGAGGGGCTGCTGGGTCCAGAGTGAGAGCCTCGCCTGGCAGGAGAAATGTCCCCACCCCTCTCTTTGGTCAATGCAAGCAACACATGGGGAGGGGGAGCTTTTGTCCAGAGAGGAAGGACAGTACCTCAGAAGGCTGGGGCTCCCAAAGAAACTCCAATATTCAGGACCCCAACTACTGGGTCACACTGCCCAGCACATGTTCCATGCCTCTCCAACAACCTTTGCAGGCAGGCTTTCACCTGTAGGCTAAAGGGAATCAAAAATACAGACAGGAGCACACAACCAAGATTCATTAAATATCTGAGGGAAGGCAAAACCATGAAAGTGAGCACAAAACTCAACAAGTGGATGAGCTGATATCAGGAACTTGGGCTAATTAAAAATAAAAGAATAAGATATTAGAATAAGGATAACTAAAATTATTAGAGAGGCATAAAGGATATTACATTCATAATAATCAGCTAGTGATTTGGAAGTTACAATTTTGATGTTTGAAATAAAAATTCAGTAGACAACTTGAATAATAGAATGGAGACAGCTGAAAAGCTAGTGAGGAAGCTTGAAGATCAAGCTGAGAAATTCTCCTGGAAAGCAAAAATATGAAAGAAAAATGAAGACAGATGGCACATGTGTCAACATATATCTAATAGAAATTGGGGGATAGGTCATTAGTATTAGCTCACAACAAAGAGAAAACAAACAGAAACACAAAAATCAACTGATAAATCCATAATTACAGTGAGAAACCTTAACTTACTGCACTCACAATCATTAGATGTCACATAAAAAAAATGAAATGAAACGAATTAAAGGATGTAGAGAAATAGAATGACATAATTAATTGTGTATCTTACTGTAACAGAAAAAACATTTTTAAACAAAAAAAATCTTTCACAAAAAGTGATCATGTTTTAGGTTATAAAACAAATCTCAATAAACTACACAAAGCAAAAATCATCCGATTTGTAGTCACTGCTCACAAGGCAACAGAAATATAAATGAAAAACCAAAGGAAAAGGTTGGAAAGATGGTGGCAAAGTAGAAGGACATGAAATGCATCCCTCTCCGCATATGCATCAGGAATACACCAAAAGATGCGATAATTCCCACGGAGAACCAGCTGAACACCAGCAAACGACCTCAGACACAAGAAAGGACTGCAAAGATCCCGACATAACTGGGTAGGACTGAGGGGAAAAAAAAAAGGAGAAAGAGGAGAAGAAAGGAAAGGGACAGGTACCACACCCTGGGGCGAGGGGATCTGAAACAGAGGGGAGATTGCCAAATTCAGGGAAACATCCCTTATCTGATGAGGAAACCCCTTCTCCAAAGGGGAATTTCCCTAGGTCAGAAGGGAGGCATTTGGGACTGTTCAAAGAGGGTGAAGCAGCTGAGCTGTGGCAGACGGGAAAGCGTGAGAAACACACCAAGGGTCTGCACCATGGCTCAGCATGTCTGGACTGAGACATCGGTTCACAACTGAACAGGGGGTCTGGGAGCTAGAACGTGGGAACTGGAGAACTGGTTCAGGATGAGAAACATTGTTGGCAGTGGGGAGACAGACTGAGAGGACAGGAGGGAAGAAATCCGCAGTGGAGAATGCCTACCGCAGAAAGCTGGGTGGCCGTGGTGGCAGCTCACTACTGTTGACTCACAAGCGGGGGGGAGGAGCCATGAGTGTAGCCTCTCTCTCTCTCTTTCTGTGCCTGTGACAGACAAAGGAAGGACCCATCTGGGCCTGCCTAGTGCCCTCAGGGATAACAAAGGCCCCCTGGCGGGGCTGGCCTAGAGTGCCTGCAGCCAAGAGCCAAAAGTCTGCAGAGTGGCACAGCTCTGGAGACATTCTGTTTACACTTGAGCCACTGGCATCCCTCTGCAACAGGCACCGCCCGAGCTGCCCAAGCCACTGTGACCCAGGCAGGGCGCCACTGCTCACTCATCCCCAGAGGAAGGAGCCACTACTGTACCCTCTCTCTCCCCACACACCGGCGTTTACAGACAAACAATAAAGGAAGCTCTGCTGGTCGCAGAGTAATACATAAAGCCCAAGGGGGGTAGAAGGACACTTACAGCTGAGGCCTCAAGGAAACAGAAATATTAGTATTAATTCTATTGATCTGGTCCATTCTGGGGTCAGTTCTAGGTTTTTTTGTTTGTTTATTTGTTTTTAATTTTATTAATTATGATCTTAGTCCTAAGGGATCTACACATTTTATAACATTTTTTTATTCTATTTTTTATTCTATTTTTATTTTTAACCTTTTTATATGTTTCTATTTCTAGCTAAGTTATTTGTAGCGCTGACTGTATCTCTCCTACCTTCTTTTCATCTCTATCTTTTATACATTTCTATTTCTTTCTTTTTCTTTTCATATTTCCAGTCACACTGCACTCTTCTGTTTCCCTGTCTTCTATCCTTTTTTAGTTTATTTTATCTTAATATACTTATAAGCAATATTATCAGTCTACTCTGTTTCCTTGCTTTATTCTCCAGATGACACACTGCTTTGGTTTTTATTATTAGGTTTTGTCTTTATCTCAGTTCTAAATATAATTGTCTGATTTCATTCTGAGAATCTTCAGCCTGTCTGATTGTATTCTTGCTCTTTATTATATTTGATCCTAGCTTTCCCAGTTTCCCTGGATATGTGTTTGTGTGTGTGTGGTTTTTTTTTTTTTAAATTAATTATGATCTTAGTCCTAAGGGATCTACACATATTATAACATTTTTTTCTTCTATTTTTTCTTTTAATTTTTAGACTTTTTACATATTTCTTTATCTAAGTTTTTTGTAGTGCTAACTTTCTCTCTTCTACCCTCTTTCCTTCTCTATCTTTTATACATTTCTATTTTTTTCTCTCTTTTCTTTTTCTTTTCATATTTCCAGTCACACTATGCTCTTCTGTTGCCCTGTCTTCTATCCTTTTTTAGTTTATTTTATCTTAATATACTTATAAGCAGTATTATTGGTCTGCTCTGTTTCTTTGCTTTATTCTCCAGATGACACACTGCTTTGGTTTTTATTGTTAGGTTTTGTCTTTATCCCAGTTCTAAGTATAATTGTCTGATTTCATTCTGAGAATCTTTAGTCTGTCTGGTGGTATTCTTGCTCTTTATTATATTTGATCCTAGCTTTCAAAATCTCCCTGGATTTGTGTTTGTGTGTGTGTGTGTGTGTGTGTGTGTGTGTGTGTGTGTGTGTTTGGTTTTGAATTTCCATTGGTTTTCTCTTTGATTGTCTGATGGCATACTGGGGTTCTTCTCTCAGGTCTTTCTAGTGCCTTATGTTCTATTGGATTCAGTATTTGTGTGTCTTATACATACATGTGTTTCCTTGACTTACCATTTGTTTGACTCAACACTCTGCCATTAGTCTGGGGCTTGGACAGTCTTCTTTAAACCCCTTTATTGCCAGGACAAGCAACCTCTGAAGCCTGAACTACTCTGTTAGAAGTCAGGTAGGAGGCTCTGGGGAGGGAGCACTGAATCCAGGATGCTGGACTACTAGGGAGTCCTCAGACACAGGGAAGATTAACTGCAGAGAATTCTCACAGAGCCCTGTATCAGAGTCTAAGACTCAGCTTCGTCTGACTGTTTGCAACTGCCAGTGCTGGACACCTCACACCAAACTACAAACAAGACAGGAACACAAACCCACCCATCAGCACACAGACAGCCGAAAGCCATGTTAACCTCACAGATACCCTAAAACATACCACCTGACATGGCCCTGCTCATCAGAGAGAAAAGACACAGAACCACACACAAGAAAGCAGACACCAGACCCCCCCCCCCCCCACCAGGAAGCCTACTCAAGACACTGGACAAACCTCACCACAGGGGGCAGAGGGCAGAAACAAGAGGAATTACTACTAGGCAGTATAGGGAAAGGAGACAGCAAATACTATAAATTAGGCAAAATGAGAAAACAAAGAAACACCATGAGAGCAAAGGAGCAGGAAAAAAACCCACAAGACCAAATAAATGAAGAGGAAATAGGAAAATTGCCTGAAAAAGAATTCAGAGTAATGATAGTAAAGATGATCCAAAATCTTGATAACAAAATACAGAAAATACAAGAAACAGTTAATAAGGACTCAGAAGAACTAAAGAGCAAACAAACAGTAATGGACAACAAAATAACCAAAATTAAAAATACTCTACATGGTATAAACAGCAGAATAATGGAGGCAGAAGAATGAATAAGTGAGGTGGAAGATAGAATGGGGGAAATAACTGCCACAGAGCAGGAAAGAGAAAAAAGAATAAAAAGAATGGAAGACAGTCTCAGAGACCTTGGTGACAACATTAAGCGCACCAACATTCGAATCATAGGCATCCCAGAAGAAGAAAAAAAAAAACAGATGGTCTGAGATAATATTTGAAGAAGTTATAGTGGAAAACTTCCCCAACATGGGAAAGGAAATAAATAAACAAGTCCAAGAAGCTCAGAGAGTCCCATACAGAATAAACCTAAGGAGAAATACACCGAGGCACATATTAATCAAACTAACAAAAATTAAACACAAAGAAAAAATATTAAAAGCAGCAAGAGAAAAGCAACAAATAACATATAAGGGAAAACCCATAAGGATAACAGCTGATCTTTCTGCAGAAACTCTGCCGGCCAGAAGGAAATGGCAAGATATACTGAAAGTCCTGAAAGAGAAAAACTTACAGCCAAGAATATTCTACCCAGCAAGAATCTCATTCAGATTTGATGGAGAAATCAAAAGCTTTACAGAAAAGCAAAAGTTAAGAGAATTCAGCACCACCAAACCAGCCTTACAACAATTGCTAATGGAACTTTTCTAAGCAGGAAACACAAGAGAAGGAAAAGACCTACAAAAACAAACAAGAAAATGGTAATTGGAACATACATGTCAATATTCACCTTAACTGTAAATGGATTAAATGCTCCAACCAAAAGACACAGACTGGCTGAATGGATACAAAAACAAGACCCTTACATATGCTGCCTAGAAGAAACACACTTCAGACCGAGGGACACATATAGACTGAAAGTAAGGGGATGGAAAAAGATATTTCATGCAAAGGGAAGTCAAAAGAAAGCTGGAGTAGTAATACTCATATCAGACAAATTAGACTTTAAAGTAAAGACTATGACAAGAGACAAGGAAGGACACTACATAATGATCAAGGGATCAATCCAAGAAGAACATATAACAATTGTAAATATCTATGCCCCCAACATAGGAGCACCTCAATACATAAGGCAAATGCTAACAGACATAAAAGGGGACATTGACAGTAACACAATAATAGTAGGAGACTGTAACACCCCACTTACATCAATGGACAGATCATCCAAACAGAAAATAAATAAGGACACACAAGCTTTAAATGACACATCAGACCATCTTGACTTGATTGATATTTATAGGACATTCCATCCAAAAATGACAGAATACACTTTCTTCTCAAGTGCACACAGAACTTTTTCCAGGATAGATCACATCTTGGGTCACAAATCAAGCCTCAGTAAATTCAAGAAAATTGAAATCATATCAAGCATCTTCTCTGACCACAATGCCATGAGACTAGATATCAGTTACCTGAAAAAAGCTGTAAAAAATACAAACACATGGAGGCTAAACAATACATGATTAAACAACTAAGAAATCACTAAAGAAATCAAAGAGGAAATAAAAAAAAATCTAGAAACAAATGACAATGAAAACACAACAACCCAAAACCTATGGGATGCAGCAAAAGCAGTTCTAAGAGGGACATTTATAGCAATACAGTCCTACCTCAAGAAACAAGAAAAATATCAAATAAACAACCTAACTGTACACCTAAAACAATTAGAGAAAGAAGAACAAAGAAACCCCAAAGTGAGCAGAAGGAAAGAAATCATAAAGATCTGATCAAAAATAAATGAAAAAGAAATGAAGGAAACAATAGCAAAGATCAATAAATGTAAAAGTTGGCTCTTTGAGAAGATAAACAAAATTGATAAACCATTAGCCAAACTCATCAGAAAAGAAAGGGAGAAGATGCAAATCAACAGAATTAGAAAAGAAAAAGGAGAAGTAACAACCAATACCACAGATACATAAAAGATCATGAGAGACTACTACAAGCAACTATGTGCCAATAAATTGGAGAACCTGGAAGAAATGGATACATTCTTAGAAAAATACAATCTTCCAAGACTGAACCAGGAAGAAATAGAAAATATGAAGAGACCAATCACAAGTATGGAAATTGAGACTGTGGTTAAAAATCTCCCAACAAACAAAAGGCCAGGGCCAGATGGCTTCACAGGCAAATTCTATCAAACATTTAGAGAAGAGCTAACACCTATCCTTCTCAAACTCTTCCAAAATAAAGATGGAGGAGGAACACTCCCAAACTCCTCCTACAAGACCACCATCACCCTGATACCAAAACCAGGCAAAGATGTCACAAAAAAAGAAAATGACAGGCCAATATCACTGATGAATATAGATGCAAAAATCCTCAACAAAATACTAGCTAACAGAATCCAACAGCACATTAAAAAAATCATACACCATGATCAAGTGGGGTTTATCCCTGGGATGCAAGGATTCTTTAGTATATGCAAATCAATCAATGTGATACATCATATCAACAAACCAAAGGATAAAAACCATATGATAATCTCAATAGCCGCAGAAAAAGCTTTTGACAAAATTCAACATGCATTTATGATAAAAACTCTCCAGAAAATGGGCATAGAAGGAAATTACCTCAACATAATCAAAGCCATATATGAGAAACCAACAGCGAACATCATTCTAAATGGTGAAAAACTGAAAGCATTCCCTCTAAAAACAGGAACAAGACAAAGGTGTCCACTCTCACCATTATTATTCAACATAGTTTTGGAAGCTTTAGCCACAGCAATGAGAAGAAAATGAAATAAAAGGAATCCAACTTGGAAAGGAAGAAGTAAAATTGTCACTCTTTGCAGATGACATGATATTATACATAGAAAACCCTAAAGATTCTACCAGAAAACTGCTAGCACTAATCAATGAATTTAGTAAAGTAGCAGGATAGAAAAGTAATGCACAGAAATCTCTTGCATTCCTATACACTAACAATGAAAAAGCAGAAAGAGAAATTAAGGAAACTCTCCCATTTACCATTGCAACAAAAAGAATAAAATACCTAAGAGTAAACCTGCTTAAGGTGACAAAAGACCTGTATGCAGAAAACTATAAGACACTGATGAAAGAAATTAAAGACAACACAAACAGATGGAGAGACATACCCTGTTCTTGGATTAGAAGAATCAACATTGTGAAAATGACTATACTACCTAAAGCAATTTATAAATTCAACACGATCCCTATCAAATTACCAATGGCATTTTTCACAGAACTAGAACAAGAAATTTTACGATTTGTATGGAAAAGACCCCGAATAGCCAAAGCAATCTTGAGAAGGAAAGATGGAGTTGATGGAATTAGGCTTCCTGACTTCAAACTATACTACAAGGCCACAGTGATCAAGACAGTATGCTACTGGCACAAAAATAGAAAGGAAGATCAGTGGAACAGAATAGAGAATTCAGAGGTAAACCCCAGCACATATGGGCACCTTATCTTTGACAAAGGAGGCATGACTATACAATGGAAAAAAGACAGCCTCTTCAATAAGTGGTGCTGGTAAAATTGGACAGACACATGTAAAAGAATGAAATTAGAATATTTCCTAACACCATACACAATAATAAACTCCAAATGGATTAAAGACCTACATGTAAGGCCAGACACTATAAAACTCCTAGAGGAAAACATAGGCAGAACACTCGATGACATACATCAAAGCAAGATCCTTTTTGACCCACCTCCTAGAATCATGGAAAGAAAACCAGGAATAAACAAATGGGACCTAATGAAACTTAAAAGCTTTTGCACAGAGAAAGAAACCATAAACAAGACAAGAAGACAACCCTCAGAACAGGAGAAAATACTTGCCAATGAAGCAATGGACAAAGGATTAATCTCCAAAATATATAAGCAGCTCATGCAGCTTAATATTAAAAAAGCAAATAACCCAATCCACAAATAGGTGGGAGACCTAAATAGACATTTCTCCAAAGAAGACATGCAGATGACTAACAAACACATGAAAAGATGCTCAACATCACTAATCATGAGAGAAATGCAAGTCAAAGCCACAATGAGGTATCACCTCATACCAGTCAGAATGGCCATAACTGAAAAATCTAGAAACAATAAATGTTGGAGAGGGTGTGGAGAAAAGGGAACTCTCCTGCACTGTTGGTGGGAATGTAACTTGGTACAGCTACTATGGAAAACAGTTTGGAGGTTCCTTATAAAATTAAAAATGGAACTACTGTATGACCCAGTAATCCCACTACTGGGCATATACCCAGAGAAAACCATAATCCAAAAAGAAACATATACCATAATGTTCATTGCAGCACTATTTACAATAGCCAGGACATGGAAGCAACCTAAATGCCCATCGACAGATGAATGGATAAAAAAGATGTGGCATATATATACAATGGAATATTCCTCAGCCATAAAAAGGAATGAAATGGAGCTATATGTAATGAGGTGGATAGACCTAGGGTCTGTCATACAGAGTGAACTAAGCCAGAAAGAGAAAAACAAATACTGTATGCTAACTCATATATACAGAATCTTAAAAAAAAAAATGGTACTGATGAACCCAGTGACAGGGCAAGAATAAGGATGCAGATGCAGAGGATGGATTAGAGGACACAGGGTTGGGGGAGCAGGGGGCGAAGGGGAAGCTGGGACGAAGTAAGAGAGTAGCATAAACATATATACACTACCAACTGTAAAATAGCTAGTGGGAAGTTGCTGTATAACAAAGGGAGATCAACTGGATGATGGGTGATGCCTTAGAGGGTCTGGACAGGGAGGGTGAGAGGGAGTTGTGGGATTGAGGGGATATGGGGATATATGTATAAATACAGCTGATTCACTTTGGTGTGCCTCAAAAACTGGTACAAAAGTGTAAAGCAATTACATTCCAATAAAGAGCGTAAAAAAAAAAAAACCCAAAGGAAAGCTCTGTCCAGGAAAATTAAAAATCATGCTTCTAAATAGTTTTGTAACAGAAAAAGAAGTAAAAAACGATTATTACCAATTCTGCAAATGCACAAAATTAAGAACACACCTAAAAAAGTCTATGAATTGGGTGGAGACAGAGGAGTAGGCGTGGTATTACATGCATTTACTAGAACACGAAAAACATGAAAATCAACTAACTAAGCTTTCAGTTTAAGAAGCTAGAAAAATAATAATAAAATAAAATGATCTCAAATAAATTAGCAAAAATAATTAGTAAAAATAAAAGCAGAATTTATTAAGTTACAATATCAAAAATAGAGCAGATGAATACAAATGGAAGCTGATTCTTTGATAAGATTACTAAAATATACAAATATTTAGCATATCCTGTAGAGAAAGAAAAATAATTTTCCTTCTGCCTAATTAAGGAACACAGAGAGAAGGTAAAGTAAACAACGTAAATTTAAAAGGGGATATGGCTACAGATATACAGAAAATAAAATTATAAAGCACAACTTTATACCAATAAATTAAAAATACTGTAGACAAAATTAAAAATGCTTGGGAAAATATAAATCATAAAGATTTGCTTAGAAAATAGAAAATCTGACTATAACAATAATCATAGAATGCTTTGAAGAGTAATAAAACAATTACCTATTAAAAGGGCACCAGGAAGGGGAAACTGAGACGAAGCGAGAGAGTAGCACAGACATATATATACTACCAACTGTAAAATAGTCAGTGGGAAGTTGTTGTATAACAAAGGGAGCCCAACTCGAGGATGGAAGATGCCTTAGAGGACTGGGGCAGGGAGGGTGGGGGGGACTCGAGGGGGGAGAGTCAAGGAAGGGAGGGAATACGGGGATATGTCTATAAAAACAGATGATTGAACTTGGTGTACCCCCCCCCAAAAAAAAAAAAAAAAAAAAAGGGCACCAGGTCCAGACAATGTTAAGGATTAGTCTTACAAACTTTCAAGGAACAGACAATTTTAATGTTATAGAAATTATTCCAAAACAATGGGAAGAAAAAAGAGATATTGTGAGAAGCCACCTGATTGTTTTATCGGACTAGCAACCCCAATACCAAATAACTATTATTCAGTTCACAGCACACTCCCACTGGCCCATGCAATTTGTCATTTGTTCTCACTTTCATTTTTCCCTTTGCTCTTCAACTCTGCTGCCTGCATCCTGTCCCCTCCCCAGCCCTTGTCATGGGTCAGTACTCTAGTATATTTGCAACCTTGTAAAATGGTTTTGTATGCCTGTGTTTTTAAATTCTGCAAATGACATGTTATAAAAATTTTTTAAAAATTGTACTGTAGGGCAAGAAGAAACTTTGGCTTATATCTGAATTTAGACACAAAATTCTGTTACAACTACTTTTCCAGTACACACTTTGGTGTATTACATGCACTATTATGCTCAGATGTCTGAGATACAGTTCAGCAAAAATATTGCAAAAAAAGTGCCTGATATTATGCAACTTTGTGTGTGTGTATATCCTTGTAAATTTGTAAATTGCACTTAAATTGTCAGACTGGCTACTCAAGAAACTGTTAGTAGAGATTACTTTTGGGCAGTGGACATGGAATATTGGGTGGGGTGGGGTAGTTGGGAATATTACTTGTGGCTAGTGTTCTTCAGAACTTTTTTTTTCATTTTAACCATAAATGTGTTTACTTTTAAATTTTAAAAAGAAAAAAAGGGGGGTGGAGTACAATGATTTTTATTGATCACTAATCTAAAGTCTGATTTCTAGAACCCTCTGCGAGACAATGATTCTTTCATTTGTGGGGTCAAGAGTCCCCCTAACCTGGAGAAAGATTTTTCTGGGCTCCCAAAGAGCAGAGCTAGGAAGGATGAGTGGGGACAGTAAGGAGAGACATGACAGCTCCCCTTGGGGAAATTGTTTTCAAATTAGAGAGAGCCAAAGATAAAATGGATCTCGCTGTTTATTTTCAAAACAGTTTTTCTTATTCAAGCAGAAGCTGGATGAGGCCAGTTGGGAGTAGACAGTTTAACCCTGTGGTTCCTACTTCTTTCCTTAAACCTGATTATTCTGATCTTAAAAAGTGGGTAAATATTTGTTTTGCCAGTTCTGTACGCTTGAAATTCCTCACTATACATACCCACATGTATGACTACTCTGTGAAATTAAAGGTGCTACAAATCAAAGATAAGTTATTTTATCATATTAATCAGTAAGAGCCTTAATTCCTCATTTAATTCGTGCTTACATTATTGGTAGGTTTTGAAAACTTACAAGCCTTTCTTTCTCTTTTTTTAATCATTACTTTAAAATCCTTATAACAATCCTGTTAGGCAAACAAAATGAGTATTACTATTTCATTCTCAGAGTCAAGCCGCTAAGCTGCTCGCTCAGGTTCACACAGCCCAGTTCTGGCTAGTTTAGGAAAGGCGATCTCCTTCTTCACTCTGAACTCAAGGTTCACCTAAACTGCATCATTAGGTTACAGTTTACAATCTCTGTCAACCAGAATCAGACTGTCACAAATGTAATGAGTTGGTGGGATACTTAGAGCCAAAGAAAATCTGTTTCTGTTTGATGTTCTCTTCCTGAATGATTTACCTGGGCGAGTAAGGAGGGCTGCTGCCTAAATTTCCTAGGCATTTCTTCGAAACAACGGTGGTTTACTTTGTACCGTGTAGACCTGCGCTGGCCAAGCTGCATTTCCGAGAGGCACGTGAGTCTCCAGGTCTGGTGAAAGCCAGGCTGTTTTGATCTACTCCTGTCGTCCTGGAGGTTTCAGGGTTTCAGACAATCCCCAGAGCTCCGCTTTGTCACCGGCGGATGAATCATTCATTGGAAGTTGCTAACAGGCTGGGAAACAGCAACCGGATCTGGCAAACGGTTGAGTGGTGTTATTTGCGCGTTGTTTACACCTGACTGTAGAAACACTCAGGGGCCAACTGGCTTTAAGTGAATTACTGATACAACCAGCGCTGGGCCTGAGGGAGCTGCAATTAACGCATTAATCACACGGAGCCCCCGGGGCCCGCGTGTTAACACACGGGAGTTAGTAGCACTCCACTAAGTTGTTGATGAGGCCTGCGGCGGGATGAAAACCCTTAGAATACAAATGTGACATCCCATGCCCCTTTATTTGTTAGTCAATAACCTGAATAACCCCAGTTTCACAGCGTCTGTGTTGGATTTGCTGTGCCTTTCTCTCCTCCGCTAATCGCCAGCGAGGCGCGATAGGGTGGACTTTAACTTTGATTTGAACCCCCCTCCGCCTCTCCCTAAATAAAAGCACAGGTTTTTATCCACATGCGTATATTGCAGAGACATCAAAGAAAAAAAAAGCCTCATGCATTTCCATTAAAGCCGCGCGGACCAGGGGGAGGCACCAAGCTGGGTGCGGGCTTTTGAGGCGGTGGAAATTGATAAGGTTCATCTGCATACAAAAGGCTGAATGGAGAGGCAGCGGGGTGAGCGAGGTCGGACACCCAGATGGATTTTTTAATTCTGGGGAAAATAACACCACGCTCACAAGTGATAACTGAGCCTTTCTTCCCAACTCAGACCAAAATATGATTTCCATTTGTGCACTGGAGGAGAAGAAAATTATACAGAATTTCATTCTGCAGCATAATAAGGCTTCACACTGAATAATGCTACCATAAGGCAGTGTAATTACTGAAGGGCAGAAAATACACTTTCAGTTTATATCTAATCACAATACCACATTGTCTGCTTTGGAAAAAAAAAATCTGGGGTGGGGGTGCAACGCGTTGCTAGATTGTGAGTGGGACCCAGGGGAGGTTGTTGGTCCTGAGCTTATCAGAGTGCTGAGAAAGGGTGATGGTGGGTGCCTTGGCGCGGTCATCGAAGTCTGGATGCATCTGGGAGGTATGGCTTCTTTCCTCTAAGGATCTCTAGATGTTTCTCCTCTTCTAAAATGACTCGTTCTGCTCTATACTGACCCATTAAGACCATTGCTAGGGCACACAGTGATCAAATAAAGAACTGAGACTCTTCAGGGACTGAAAGAGAAAGGATCGACCAAATTATTATTACTGTTTGTCCTGATTACTTGAATTAGCTGAAGAGGATTTTTGGTTATGTGTTTCTTGTTCCTACTTGACCAACTACAAATTGTTCCTTCCATTTTGTGATCTATTTCTTATCCACTCTAAAATAATATGTTTATTATAAAATATTTTGAAATATAGAAAAGTCTAGTGGGGGAAGAAAAACATCAATTGTTCTACCACCCAGAAAAACAAACAAACTTAATATTTTGGTGAATTTTTCTTCATGGTGTGTGTGCTGTGTTTTGTTCTGTTTCTTCCTGGATAATAGAAAAGAGTTTTCACAATGGCAGAACTTGTTAGCACAGTAGATATTAAAAGCAATGCTGGCTTGAAAGCAATGTATTTTAGAGTTATATTTTAGATGCAATGTAAGAAGCCTCTAGACTTAATAGTTCCAAGGCCAGTGGTTCTGAAAAATGTATGTCCATCAGAATCACCTGGAGAGCTTGTTAAAACATGCAATAGATTGCTAGCCCTGCCCAGCCCCGTGCCCACCCCCCCCCCCACCCCCCCGCCAAGTTTCCGAATCTGTAGGTCTGGGGTAGGGCTGAGATTCTGCATTGATAACAAATTCCCAGGTGATATGATGCTGGTACTGATTTGGACACCACACTTTGAGAACCACTGCCTTTGAGTGGTTGGGGGTGTGGTTGGGGAAACACAACAAATGTAAGCTCCCAGGGCACCTGAAGAGAAATGCACAGATTTTGGGGAGGTCTTAAAAACAGTTAAGTAACTGTGAAGCAAATTCACTGAAATAATCTCATTAGTAGTGTGGTAGACGTGTTACAGGGAAGAGCTAAATCGCACTCCATGTTAGATCTGTTTGTTTTACATGAACCTTTGTATTCTATTGCTTTTGCTACAAGTTTATAATGTTGTTTTATAACCTGAAATATATAGGATAGGCCATTCTCAAGCCTCTGACTTTTGAGGTGTAACACTTTTCTATTCATATAAAGTTGCAGAACAGAGAATAACATTTGTCTTGTTGGAGGTTTGCAGGAGCATGTGACCTGATGTACATGGACAGTTGCAGGAACAAAGGATTCTGGCACCAAGAAGTCTACAACAACCAACAACACCCCCTTCCCTTTTTAGTATAAAATAAGACTGAATTCTAACTCAGGCAAGATGGTTTTTTGACAGACACTAGTCTGCCATCTTCTCGGTCTGCCGGCTTTCCAAATAAACTCGTATTCTTTGCCTCAACACTTTGTCTCCGATTCATTGGGCTGTCGGGTGGCATGCAGAGTGAACTTAGACTCAGTAATAGACAGAATAGTAGTTCCTCAAATATATTCACATCCTACTCCCCAGAACTTGTGATTGGCAAGAGAGAATTAAGGTTGCAAATGGAATTTAAAATTGGTAATCAGCTGATCTTGAGATGGGGAGATTATCCTTGCTTATTTGGATGGACCTAATGTAATCAAAGGGTCCCTTATAAGTGAAAGAGGGAGACAGGAAAGTCAGTGTCAGGGTCAGAGAGGGATTTGAAAATGCCATGATACTGGTTTTGCAGATGGAGGAAGGGACCACAAGCTAAGGAATGCAGGTGGTCTCTCGAGACTGGAAAAGGTAAGGTAATGGATTCTCCATTAGACTCTCCAGAAGGAATACAGGCCTGCTGACACCTTGATTTTAGCCCAGTGAGACTCATTTAAGAATTCTGACCCCTCGAACTGTAAGATAATAAATTTGTGTTGTTTTAAGCCACAAATTTTACAGTAATTTGCTGTAGCTGCAATAAGAAACATACCAGTAGCTATACACTCACATACATACATACATACATACATACATACATACATATATACATACAGTGTGGTATGGCACATGGATCCCATCATTTATTCCTGAGCAACTTACTTCATTAGTTAACATTGTTTAGATTACCTAGCACCTGGACTGGCCAGACCTGGGGAATCACCATTGCTTCATGCCCATTATAAGGAAAGCTCAGAAGGTGTAGGCCAAGCCAGAGACCCTTACTGAGACCTGGTGTTCTTGACCTGGTCCCTGGGTTGGTCCAATTGATGTGTTCAAAGTCTGAAGGCTCCTCTGTCATCACTAGGGGAAGTGCTGAGTCCTAACCACTGGACCACCAGGGAACTCCCTCTGTCACCACTAGGAATGAGCAAGTTGTTTATAAACATTTTCTTAAGGAATGGCGGCACTTTTTTATAACAGTCATGGTCAGATAATTCCAGCCTCTGTGCCATCTGACATTGGTTTTGTGATTTTCTTTTTGCCATGTGAGTTAAGATTTTCCTTGTTCTTCTTGTGTATCCTGAACATTTTAATATCATGTTTTCAGATTCAGCATTTTGTTTAAATTATATGGAGAATGTTGAAATTTTGTCTTAGCAGGCACTTGAGGCCACAACTTCAGATCTGCCTTCTGTGGATTCCAATGCCAGTTCAATTTACAAAGTGTATTATGCTTTTATATCTGTCTTGCATGTATGTTATTCAGTGGCCAGTCTGTGG
Source organism: Hippopotamus amphibius kiboko (assembly GCF_030028045.1). NCBI lineage: Eukaryota > Metazoa > Chordata > Mammalia > Artiodactyla > Hippopotamidae > Hippopotamus > Hippopotamus amphibius. The sequence goes on along the minus strand of NC_080191.1, from coordinate 117,999,242 downwards.
TCTGGGTGGTGATCTATCCTGTAATTCAGTCATTAAAGTCTAGGTGTGTTGTTTGGGGTCAAATCAGAGCATGCATCCCTCATGGGTAAGCCCAGGGTTTCGTAAACAGCTTTAAGTCAATTTTCTGAGCTCTTCTCTCTGTCTCTGTGATCTCCCTGGTACTTTCTGTTTTCTCAAGGCTCTCCCTTTTTGATCCTCTGGGCAGAAGGCTGCAGCTTTATTACCTTGCTCAGATGTTCACTTCCAGTGATGATGCCACATCTCAAGCCAGATGGTGGGACGATAGGGAGAGGAAAAGTGTTGGGCATTTTCTTACTCCCTTGGGGAATCTCTTCTAATTAAAGAGGAAGGTCAGTCTCAGAATTTTCAGTATTTTGAAGTCCCCTTGATGCCACTGCTGCTGCCACTATGAAATAGGTTGGTGGGTGGGGCACAAAAGAACACAGAAGAGAAGAACTCCTAAAACTCTCTGAGTTTTAGGAGTTCCCTATCCTGTTCTTTGAGCTAGAGATAAAGGGATTTTCCCAAAGCTTTCTGTCTGTGCCCTGGTACCCACTTCTAGGTTTTGGGCTATTTTGAGCTCAGCCTGAAAGAAAAAAAAAGGAAAACAGTAAAACTTACTGCTGGCTTGCTGGTGCTTTGAGTCTTCTTCCTCAATCTGCCTATTACTTACTAGTTTTCAGATCCCACAAATACCTGCCCCATGCTTTCTGTTAAGGTTTTCTGATCTTCACAGAGATAGACAGGAAGAGTATACCTACTTCATTTTACCTGGAGCCAGAACTCTTCGTCTAATTTTTTTTATTAATGATTTCTAAGCTCCCCAATGATTTAAAAAATAAAAATCTAACCAGGATATGTGGTGTTTTATCCCTCAGCCTTATTCTGGCCACCTTGTGAAACTTTCAGTATTTATTACTCATAGATATTATACGATGTTTATTTACTGTTCTAGCTATTAATGTGGGTCAGGCTGTGGATTGCAAGATAGTGCTACAGAAACATTTCTGGGATGTAAGTTATCCCTGAAATCCCAACATATTTGTTCTCAAAGACAAATAAGCAGGGAAGAAGTTTAATAATAAAACAAGTCAAGTTCTTTCTGGTCTTTTCCATGAGCCACTACTTAACATCATTAAATTGTGATTGGGTGCATAGGTGCTTTTGACCATATGTTTTTCTCAACATTAGTATTTTCTAAGTATATTTGATGTGATGTTAATACTTTGTATGTAAAAAGGGAACTCGGGTGGTATAAATTAGTAAACATTTGGAGAAATAAAGTTAAACAAGTTTCCTTACTGAGAACTTCTAAAAACATTTCATATGTTAATGTGAATTATGTATTTTCTAGAGGCAAAATTGCAGTCTGCAGTATTGCCCTAAGAATGGAACAACATGGCTACTTCCCTGCGTCCCCTCTTAGAGGGGTAAGGAGTCTTCAGAACCAAGGATGCATGTGCACTCAGAGCCCATCCCTCTTTCTAGACCACATTTCAGGTACTGGGACACTGGATTACACCACTCAGATGGTCCAAACCAGCTTCTAGAACCTGAAATGGCCACTTCAGAGAGTAAATTTCCTCACCAGTGGGCCTGGGGCAAAGGGCAGCTGTTTGGAGGGGAGAGAGGTGTGGATGGGATACGGATGCACAGGTTGGAGGGTCTGTAGGCCCCTTGGCCTCGTAGGATAAGGAGGGGTGGCGTAAGGCCTTCTTAAGACTGCCTCTCTTCACTGGGGGATCCCATGTTTGTCATGTCCTTACAGTTACTCAAAATTGCCTCTGCAGTTACATTTGAGGTCTGCGAGGGTAGTGCGCCCTTTTTTTCTTCTAAAATTTCATATTTAGGGCCAAAAAAAAAAAGTAGCAAAAGCTTTGAATTTAAGAAAGTTTGTTCTCCAAAATCCTGTCTCTTGTAAACAATGTCAAAATACAAGAAGTTTGTTATTCAGGCCTTTCTTTGTATCTGTTAGTGAAATGATTCAGAGTTTGTTACACAGCTCTTACATAGGTTGCTTATAGTTATTTATTTTTTGTTGTGGCTGTAAAAAAAAGATTTCCATTATATTTTAAAAAGCAATGGGTTTTAAATCATACTCCATGGAGCCCTATTGTTCTTAGGAGTCCCTTGGAGGAAGGGACAGGGCAGGCGCAAGCAGGCTGGGCGCTGGTGTCCTCACGCCTGCTTCAACCAAGCAGCGCCATGTTTCTTTACATTTTGTTAGTCCAGGCAAACTTTTATTTAAAGTTCTTTGTTGGAAGAACTATATGCAAAATATAGCTTTAATTCATTATAATACTTATCACATTATACCAGAAAGCTATTGCTTTTGAGATATTTATTCTTTTTGATCAGCTTTATTGAGATATAATTAATATTCACCCATTTGAAGCATACAATTCAGCGGCTTTTTAGTGTATTCACAGAACTGTGCATTCATCACCACAATGAATTTTGGAAGATTTCCGTTACCCTAAAAGGAAACCCCACACCTCTTGGCCATCTTTCTCTGATCCCAACCATTGCCCTCAGCCCTAGGTAACCACTCATCTATTTTCTGTCTCTATAGATTTGCTTGTTCAGGACATTTAATATAAATAGAATCAAACAATATATGATCTTTTGTCACTGGTTTATTCTACTTAGCATAATGTTTTCAAAGTTCATCCATGCTGTACATGTATCAGTACTTCACTCCTTTTTATTGCTAAAGAATATTCTATTATACTAACATACCACATTTTGTTTATCCATTCATCAGTTAGTAGACATTTGTGTTGTTTCTACTTTTTGGCTATTATGAATCATGCTGCTGTAAATATTCACGTACAAGTTTTTGTATGGACTTAAGTTTTCATTGCTTTTGGGTATATGTCTATGAATAGAATTGTTGGATTGTATGGTAACTCTATGTTTAACCATTGAAGAAATGACAGACTGTTTTCCAAAGCCAGCTGTACCATTTTACATTCCCACTAGCAGTGTATGAAGGTTCCAATTTCTCCAATTCTTGTATTTGACTATGTAGGTAAGCTGCGATACTAATTTTATTTCAGTTATTGTATTCTTCAGCCTTTTGTTCTTCTTCATATTTTCCAACCCTTTGTTAAACTTCTCACTGTGTTCATCCATTTTCCCCGGAGTTTGTTAAATATCTTTACGATCATTACCTTGAACTCTTTATCAGGTAGATTGCTTATCTACATTTTGCTTAGTTCTTCTTCTGGGGTTTTGACATATTCCTCTGTCTCCTCATTTTGCCCAATTCTCTGCTTTTATTTCTATGTATTAGGTGGGTCAGTTATGCTTCTCAATCTTGGAGAAGTAGACTTATGTAAGAGATGTTCTGTGGGGCACGTTCTCCTCTGGTCACCAGCGCTGTATACTCTATGGGCTGCAGGGGCCCTTCTGCTGTGGTGGGGCCAACTTCAGTGGGTGCACTGGTAGATGGGGCTGGCTTCAGCCCAGTCAGCTGCCATAACTTGCTTGGTGTGGTGGCTGTTGGCCAGCTGAGGGTCCCTGGGCTGGTGCCAACCCACTTGGAGGCAGGCTTGAGTTCCAGGGCACCATCGTACTAATTTTAATAGTTCATTAGTTCTCTTGGCTTTTATAGTTGACATTGGTATTAGCTCTAAATAGTGTCCAATATTCATATCTTATTGCATTGGACATAAATTTTATATTAATTTTAAATAATAATGTTGCAAGAATACCTCTTAATCTTGTTCCTGATTTTGCTGGGATTGCACTCAAAATTGGGTGCATATTGAGATCATCTAAAAAGTTAAAAGAAAAAAAAAAGCCTGTATACTAATGCCTGTATCCTGGCCCTAGAGATTCTTATTAGTGCGTCTTGGGCACTGGCACTTTAAAAAAACCTCTACTTGATTCAGATGGGAGGCAAAATTTGAGAACCACTGCTCAAGTGCACACAGACCTCTGTCATATTATTTGTCATATTAAACTATAATTATTGATTTCTTTTGTCTGTTTTCTCCAGGAAGATCTTTAGGGGCAGGACTTATGTTCTATATAACTTTCAGGTTTATTTTCATTTAACTATTTTTTCTATCACTGATTTGTAAATTATTGCTCATGTCTTACTTGACATTGTGTCCTTGATGTCAGCATAGTGCCTACAAGAGGGTAAAACCTTCATGAAAGTAAGAACTTCAAAAATGAAGAGAAAGGTCAAATAATATCCTTAATCTTGAATAGTAGTGATTGCAGTAATATATTTTTAGGGCAAGTCTTAGAGGACAGGTCAGAGAGTAGTTTTGGGGGAAGGATCACAGATTAATAATTTTGACTTTAAATGTCCTTGGTCTGATGTGTCTGATCAGAAAGCCATAGACTTTCCATGTTGTTTCTACCAAAAGTTCAAGTCTCTAGTCAGCCATGTGCAATTTCTGCTACCTCTAAGGTGGAGTCACTGTTCTTTCCTCAGATGCAGCCTCTCCATTTACCTTTCTTGTCAGAAAACTGTTCCTTGGGTCCAGCCTCTATGGGCAATGCAAATTTGATTATTGAAAAGAGACTAAGTTTTGAACATTTGGGAGCAAAACAAACAAAAAATTCCTTTTCATTATCAAGGAAGAGCAGATGAAAACAGGAGGATTGTTTTTGTTTTGTTTTGTTTTCTTTTGTGCTATTCTTTTATTTTTTATTATGAACTAGGCAAAAATAGAAAAAGTATTTCAGAATTATATAGACTTTATTTTTTCTACTTTTCCAAATCAACTACCATTATATTTATAGTGGAGAAACCATTTAAAGCTTATATTTAAGATGGAGATTTTATTAATTAGAAATGTGTTCAATTGCAAGTATAGAAAAGTTCACTACAGTGGGCTAAACCAAAAATAACTTTGATCTCATCTAACAATAAATCTGGAGGTGGGTGGGTGTTGACATTTGTTGTGATGTTAAAAGTCCCATTGAAAGTTGGCGGCTTCGGCAGCGAGGGCCGCAATGGCACTGCAAACGAATATCGCCCGCCCAGTTGCGTTTGTCAGAAAAATCCCCTGGACTGCGACCTCGAGTGAGCTGAGAGAACACTTTGCACAATTTGGCCTTGTACGAAAGTGCACTGTTAAAGAGACTGGCTTTCACAGAGGTATGGGCTGGATTCAATTTTCTTCAGAAGAACTTCACAATGCACTACAACAAGAAAATCATGTTATTGGTGGAGTAAAGCTCCATGTTCAAGCTCAAAAACCCAAAACTTTGCAAGGGTATCAAACATCTGATGAAGAGAAAGATTTTTGAGGCCATCACTGTCAATTAAATAAACAAAACTGGAAAAAAAAATCCCACTGAGAATGTATCTGAACCTTCCTAGTTTTAGTGAGTTGACTTTATTTCCACGCATAGTACCTCATGATAGCAAGGTGGTTGCTGAAGATCTGGAGAGCTAGTCTGTCTTCAAGGCCGGAAGAAGGGAGGCAAAGAGCAGCACCAGCAGCATCTGAAACCCCTTTCCTTCTTTTTAAAAATCAGAATACAAAAGCTTTCCAAAAAACCTATAGAATACTTCACTGTCATGGGGCAGAACTGTGTTACATGGCCACTCCTACATACAAGTGAGATTGAGAAAGTGAGTATCTCGCTTGGGACTGGGAACATGGCTGCCCCAAACCAAGCTGACCTTGGCTCAGCAAGGAATAAGCAGGGAACAGGTATTGAGAAAGCAAATAACAGTGTCTAACTCAGGCATTCTATTTAGTTGAAATATACATTAAAAGTTTTCTCCTACTTTTCTGACCAGTTCTACTTAATTTCTAATTTATCCTTCTCTACCAGACTTTTAAATACTAGGATTCCTTAAATCTTGGTCTTAGCCCCTCATATTTTCATTTTATACTTTCTAATTAAGCAATAGCATCCACTCCCATAAACTTAATTACCCTGTGACTTAATGATTCCCATATTTATGTCTTCAGTCTGGAACTCTCATATAAGCTCCAGAATTTAAAATACATTTATTTTTTTAAATGAATTGAATAATTACTTGCTTAATATCTGTCTCCTCTACTCTATTAATCACTGCTGTATCTCAGTGTCTAGCCAGTAAATTCTACATCGTGGGTACTCATGAAATATTTCATAAATGAGGACATTTTATAAGCTACTGACCATGGGATGCATCCCTAGCCAGCAGCTGGCATGTATGGCATTGAAGGAATGCCAGCTGATTTCTGAAGGAGCCAGTAGAGTCCTGAGTACTGCAGTCATGCCACCTGGAGAAGGAGAAACAACATCCACTAGTCTCTGGTTGGCTACTCCACACCACATGGAAAAGAAACCCCTGGAGAACAGCTCTCACCACACATTTTGTGGCTATCTATTCCTTCAAATATTACAATGAAACTCTAGAAAATAAAAATGTTCACAATGTCTGAGACTAAAATAATAGAAACAGATTCCTTTGAAACTGACAGAGCCCATTTGCGCTCATAATATTGGACAAACATAAACCTCTTCTTTATGAGAATGGGCAGACAAAATGTCACCAGAGTTATGGAAAGACCTATCATCACATAAAAAGGGGACCAGAGCAGAAGTACAATTTGATATGGACTTGTACCAAGATATTGGAATGAACATCAGAAAATTTTTATTTTAAATTACAATGAGATTAGAGACAACATTGTGTTTATAAAAAGGGAACAACAATTTGAAGTCTTTCTCATAGTCAAAATTCAAATGTTCTGGTGAAATTTTAAAATTACAAGAATAAAAATCTACCCTTTAATATATAGTCAGAAAAAAATATAAATATGAAAATAAAATCCTATTATCATTGGGATTTTCATCAATTTCATACTAAATAGCAGAGCAGTATCTAAAAAGTTTTGAGAGAGAGTTTGTGACCCAAGAATTTTCTATACCCTTCAAATAAGAAAGCAACAGGAAAGGATTAGACTGAAGATTCTCAAACCAGCCTGAAAAGAAGTGTTGCCATATGATTCAAAATCAAGATCTCAAGTATGAGCAGAACATTTACCCATCACCAAACATTCATGGACAGCACAAATTGGGACAGTGATTTGTATTCTTTTCTCCCTTTCTCCCTGCCCCATCTCCCAACTCTTGACCCTCATCCCCCTTCCAAACAGGTATCCATAATACCTTAATTTTCTTACCTTAGGATTTTAAAAATAATTTTCTAAAGTTTTTCTAAACTTTTCTAAAGTTAGTTCTGTACAGATTAGTCTATTTAGGAGTGAACAACCATGAGAACATTACAAATTAAACCTGTGGGACATGGCCAAATGTTAACTTAAGGCAAATCCACAGGCCTAAATAGAACTATAAATGTTTTAGAACTTGAGAAAGTTTGAAAAGAATATCAGTTTTCAATTCTAGAAATTAGAGAAAGGGCTGAAAATTAATTGTAAAAAATAAAGAGAAGAAAAATGAGGGCAAAAATTAGTGAGAAATTAAAAAAGACAACCATTAAGGAAAGGGGCAGAACTTAGTTTTATTCAAAATACTAGTTTGTATAAACTCAACCAGTTATACAAATTTAACAGATATCCAAACTTGGTGATAAGTGTGGTAGAGAGAAAAAAAGAATTCATAAAATACACAATGTTAGGGAATATCATCATGTAAAAAGATGAGATCAAAAATTTTTTAAGAAATCACCATGTACAACTTGATCCTAATAAACATTCTGGATAAAATGGATGATTTTCTGGAGAAAGAAAAAAAAATATTAAAATTGACTCAAAAAAGGTGAAAACCTGAATGGAAAAATAACTATGGAAGATATAATAATAATAATACTGTTAAAAATTATCACAGGGAATTCCCTGGCGGTCCAGTGGTTAGGACTCAACACTTTCACTGCTTCACTGCTGTGTCCTGGATTCAATCCCTGGTTAGGGAACTAAGATCCCTCAAGCCATGAGGTGTGGCCAAATAAAAAAAAGGGAAAAAGGAAAAAAATTGTCACAGAATTATTCATAATAAGCATGCTAGGCTCAGATGATTTTTAAAGAAAATTTCAGCACACTTGCAAGAAACATATACAACTTTCTTTGCTATTTAAATTGCTCCAAGCAAAGAAAAAAGGGTGAAATTTCCAATTAATTTTACAAGGTTAACAGGAAACCAGTGCCAAAACATAATGTTAAAAGTGGTATACATAAATACAAAAACTACAGAACAACAGCAGTTAACAGTGTATAAATAAACCACTGGCAGATACACTCAGGAATGTATTAAAAGGGCAATACACCTTGTATTAGTTAGGATTCCCCAGAGAAACAGAACCAATAGGATAGACACACACACACACACACACACACACACACACACACACACACACACACACAGATTTATCAAAAGGGATTGGCTCATGCAATCATGGAGGTTGACAAGTCCCAGGAACTGCTGTCAGCAATCTGAAGACACAGGAAAGCTGGAAAGTGTAGTTCCAATCTGAGTCTGAAGTCCCAAGAATCAATGGTGTAATTTCCAGTCTGAAAGCTAGCAGACTCAAGACCCAAGAGAATCCAAATGGCAGGAAAAGACTGATGTCCCAACTCAAGGCAGTCAGGCAGCAGGAGTTCTGAGGCTGTCATAACAGAACACCATAAGTTGGGTAGCTTAAACGAGAAAAATTTATTCTCTAACTGTTCTAGAAGCTCGAAATCCACGATTAAGATGCCTGCATGGTCTGTTTCTGATGAGAGCTCCCTTCCTGTCTTATAGACAGCTACCACCTTGATGTGTCCTCACATGGCAAGGAGAAAAAGAAAGCAAGCTCTGTGGTCTTTCTGCTTATAAGGGCACTAATACCAACAAGAGACCTACTCTCATGATCTCATCTACAGCTAATCAGCTCCCAAAGGCCCCATGTCCAAATGCCATCACACTGGAGATTAGTGCTTCAACATAGGAACTTGAGGAGAACATAATCCAGTTGATAGCACTCCTGAACTAAGTAGAATTTATACCAGGAACATAAAGATTATTCAATAGGTGGAATATTTTTTTTAATTCATCAAATTAAAAGATTGAAGCAGATAAGTAGATCATCTCAGTTAACACAAGCATGGTAAACTTCAGCATCTGTTTCTTCTATAAGATGATAGAAACCCTCTGAAACAAAAAAGGACTTGTTATCTTAAGAGTGCAGTAGAAAATGACAAGGATACTTACTATTATTGCTATTATTCAAAAGTTTTTGAATGTTCCAGCCAGAGTAATAGGAAAAGAAAAAGCAACAAGAGAGCAAAGAAAGACAAAATTATCATAGTTTGCAGGTTATGTAATTACCTAACAGGAAAATACTACAGAGTCAACTAAAAACCTATTGAAATAATGCCAGTTGAATATGTGACCAACATAAGGATAAGTGGAAGTAGAAACCAATAGCTTTCCTACACCAGTGGTAGCCAGAAAATATGAGAAAAAATAATTCAATTTATAATAGCAACACAAATATAAACCACCTAGGAATAAACTTAGCAGAAATATGCAAGACCTACATGAGAACACTTCAGAACTACTGAGGGCATAAAAGGAGATCATATTTTCAGAAGGAAAAACTCAACACAGAGACTGTGAGTTAGATGTAGAAGCTGCTCTCCAGGATAACACATTTTACAGCAAACAATCTTACACAGCTTTTAAGATCTTCTCTTTCCTTTGGCATTCTGAATTTCACAAGGAAGTGTCTAGGTGAGATTCTATTTTTTGTTCATCTTACTCAGCACTGAGTGGGCTCTTACAATTTAAAGATTTTTGTCTCTTCAGCGTTTAGAATTTTATTTTTCAGTAATTTCCTCCTCTCTTTTGTTTGTTTGTTTTCATTTTTGGAGAAATTTATTATTTGGTTGCTGAACCACCTGATTTAATATTCTATGTTTCACCATTTAGAATAGCAGCACAATAGATAAATTACCCAGGAATAAATCTAACAAAAGATTTATGTAAGATATTAACATTAGGGGAAACTATATGGGGGATAAACCCAGGCCTTTTGTGTTATCTTTGTTATTTTCCTGAGAATCTAAAATTATTCCAAATAAAAGCTTTCTAAAAAAAGATGTAAAAGAACTATATGGGGTAAATATAATACTTTATTGAAAGACATTAAAGGAAGCTGAAACAAAGAGAGACATACATCATATCAGAGAGGATCCAATAATGTAGAGATGTCAGTTTTCCATAGATTGAGTGCAATTTCAATATAAATCCCAACAGGATTTTAAAAAGAAAGTTGACAAGTTGATGCTTAAATTTATATAGATGAGCAAAGTCCCAAGAGTAGCCAATACACTCAAGAAAAAGAAGTTAAAGAGGGTGGACTTGCCTTTCAAATATCAATAATTATCATAAAATAATTAAAACATCTGAAATTAAGACAATGTGGTATTGGTTCAAGGATAGAAAAACGGATGAATGGAACAGAACTAAGAGCCAAGAACTAGACACTTCATGTATGGAAACTTGATATTAACTCATTGACCTCAGAATGTGACCTTACTAGGAAATAAGTAATTTGCAGATGTAATTAGTTAAGGATCTGGAGATGAAATCATCCTGAGCCCTGAATCCAATACCAGTGTCCTTACAAGAAGAGAGGACACAGGCACAGAGAAGAGGGTGATGTGACGATGGAGGCAGAAATTGGAATGATGCATCTACAAGCCAAGGAACATGAAGGATTGCAGGCGACCAGCAGAAGTTAGGAGGGAGGGAAAGGATGATTTCTCCCTTAGAGCCTCCAGAAGGAACCAACGCTCCTGACACCTTGATTTCGAACTTTGAGCTCCCAAAACTGTGAGAGAATACATTTCTGTTGTTTTAAGCCACTAAGTTTGTGGTAATTCTTATGACCCTAAGAATCTAATACACTCATATTGCAAATCAATAGAGAGAGGAGAGTTATTTGATAAATAATGTTGAGATATATATTAGGAATTTGGAAAAAATGGAATTATCTCTCTTTCTCTCTCTCTCCATATATATATATACACACACACACATATATATATAACATATATATATATGTTTTAAAGTTCCTGATGGATTAGACTTAGAGGAGATGGCAAAACTTTAAAACTTTTATCAGAAATGTAGGAGATAACATTTTTACCTCAAGATAGAGAAAATGCTAAATAACAAATTGGTAAAGTTGATTGTTTTAAATATGAGAGCCTCTGTTCATCAAAACACACCATTAATAAAGTGAAAAGATTAGCCCCAAACTTGGAAAAGACATTCACACAGCATATTATTGACAAAGTGTCATTTTCTAGAATATATAAAGAACTCTTACAAATCAATAAGATTAGTAAGCCAAAACCCAATAGAAAAATGAGCAAATCATATAAGCAGAGTTTTATAAAATTGGAAACATAATTGGTGAATATGTTGAAAGATTCTCAACCTCATTCAAAAGCACAGAAATACAAATTAAGATAGTGAAGTATCATTTTACTCACATTGAAGAGGAAAAAATTAGGAAGCCTAACAATACCAAGAGGTTGAACTCAATGGAAAGTTTTACATCTGTAAAGTGTTTATCACCTTGAAAGATAATTTGGTGATTTGGTCTTATCATGTGAAGATGCACATTCTTATATGCCCAGCAGTTCCACTCCTAGGCATATGAATGTATGTTCTAGAGAAACTTTTGCATCCATACACCAGGAAACAGGTATAAGAATGCTTATAGCATCATAGATTTTAATAGCAAAAAAAGTGAAACAACCCAAATGTAGATTAATAGAATGAAAAGGTAAGATACAGGATATTCTTATGATATTATGCAGTAGAAGAAAATAATGACAACTACATGCAACAAAATTGATAAATCTTAGAAACATAAAATCGAGTGGAAAAAAAAGTCACAGAAAGCAAAGTACAAAACAATAGTGATAATGGTTAATATCCATGTAGCAGTTAGTCTGTGCCAGGCTCATTCTAAGCATTGTATGTGTATTCCTTCATTCAGTCCTCATAACAACCCTTTGAAGGAGATATTATTATCTTCATTTTGCAGGTGAGGAAACCAAGGCTTTAAGAGGTATATGACTTGTGTAAGTTCACCTCACTTGGTAGTGGTAGAGGTGGTGTGAAATGGCACTCTGACCTTTAGTCACTGTGCTTTACTGCCTCTCAAAGCACAGTGACTTAGCCTTATGTCTATCTATCCTTCTCTATCAATCTGTCAGTATGATGCCGTTTTTATTAGGTTCAAAAACAAGAAAAACTATTGTTTAAGGATACATTTATATGTGCACAAAATGAAATTTCAAAAATGAGGTCATAACACAAAATTCACAATTACATTTACCTCTGGTTGGGAGGCAGGAGATGGGACCAGGGAGGGAGTAAGCCATTGGTGATGCTCTGACTCTTGAGTTGGGTGGTGGTGGGCCCACTGGTGTTAATTTGATTACCATAACTTATATCTATGTTACATGTATTCTTTTGTATCTGTCAGATACCATATAATACAAATTATAAAAACAGTGTCTTTTGACTTTTCCCTTATGTTTTCAGTGTCTGTCTTTTTGTTCTACTTTGCAGGAGATTTCTTTTTCTTCTAGTTGTTCTGTCGCACTTTTAATTTTGGCCATTATATTTTTAATTTCCCAGATTTCTTTCCTGTTTTCTAGTTGTTTCTTCAACATTGCAGCATAAACTTACTTTGCAGCTACAGCACCTTCTCAAATCTCTCTAAAAAATTCATTGGGACTGTTTCTTTAAGTTCTTTACTGCTTTCTGAATTGTGTCTACTTCCTCTGGGGCCAGTTGTTTGATTTGTTAAACATTGTCCTCTTTCATGCATGCTGTTGTTTTCCTCATTGGTCTAGTGGGCTTTGGTTATGAATGAAAAATTAGGTGATGCATTAGGGAGCCATTGTGGGCCATCCTTCTTAGTGGCAACCTGCTTAGGGCTCATTCCTGGAATCATGTAAAGAGTGTTTCTATTCAACCACAGGACAGCTCTTTCCTAAGGCTTCTGTTTTAAACTTTATTCCCTTTGAAGGCTCAAACCCAGACCCAAAAGTGAGCATGAACTCCCATATTCTTCTTATTTAAGATTTGTAAAATTTTTTCTTTCTTTCTTTATTTTAAACCTGGCTATGTATTTTAAAGTTTATTTGTAACAAAAATTTTTATCTGTATGTCTGTATTTGGAATGGTGGCAGGGATTCTCTTATATAAGCTCAGTAGACTATCTTGGCAGGAAATCTGCACTGTGACTTCTGTAGTCCTTTTAGAAAATGCCTCTGCTTATGTGATATTTAGTCTATCTCCATGTTCAAGGAACTTTGGCACACGTGGTGAGAGAACACATCATAAAAAGGCAGGATCCCTACCAGATCCTCTAGTTATAAGTCCCAGAGTTATCTACCCAACCAGAAGCTAGTTTTCACTCTTCTTGTAAAAGCATCCCCTTATTGTCTAGAATGTTGCTTGCCTCTCTCTTCTGGCTCCTGTCTCACAGTCCTCTATGTTACAATGTGGTTTTATACAATAATGCTGAAGCTCTAAGCATAGAGACTCTCTAACCCTCATCATTGACTCAGACCTGGCCCACACTTCGCTCCACAGGCAAATAAAGAATAGATGTGGTTGTATCACCTTTACTCCCCTTCTCTGGGGCACTGGGGACAGATGCTACCAGGGCTATGGCCATTCTCTAATGTCCACCTTGCCAGTGCATCCACAGCAACTGTTCTGGTTTCTTGGTCTCTCTGACTTAAACTGTCTCCTGTGACACTGGCCTACATTTTCAAACCCCTTCTTGGGGCTAAATATTGTACGTCATATCCTTGGCTCCTAAATAGGTTACTGTTGAAAACTCATCAGCCTATTGGATTTCTCCAGTAGCCTACCCAAGAGGGGCCATCAAAATCAGCATTTCAAAACCAGAAGAATAGTCTTTTTCCAAGCACTTCTCTTTCTTGATGTCTCTGTATAATTATCAGATTTGCCCAAGACAGAACTGTGGGAAGCATCATAGACCATCCTCTTATTCAATCCCCACATCTAAGCAATCAAGTCCTATTGAGCATAACTCCTAAATATTTCCATCTGTCTCTTTCTCTCCATCCTTACTACTACAGCCCTTGCTGAGTCATCTTACTATGATATAACTCTCATCTCTTCTTGTAGAAAATCTGAAGGACTCCCCACTGCCTACAAGTCAATGCCTGAGCTCCCTGTAATGGGGTGAATGGTGGCCCTCTAAAAGATATGTCCACCCAGAACCTGTGACTGTGACCTTATTTGGCCAAAAGGTCTTTGTGGATGTAATTAAGTTAAGGATCTTGAGATGAAATCATCTTGGATTAGGGTGGATCCTAAATCCAATGACAAATGTCCTTATAAGAGAAGAGAAGGGAAGAAACCACAGAGGAAAAGATGATGTGAAGATGGAGGTAGAGATTAGAGTGATGCCATATACAAGAACGTCAAGAGTTGCCAGCAGCTATCAAGAGCTAGGAGAGAGGCATGGAACCGATTCTACTTCAGAGCCTCCAGAAGGAATTAACCCTGATTTCGAACTTTGGTCCTCAAATCGTGAGAGAATAAATTTGTTTTTTTAAGTCACCTGGTTAGTGGTAACTTTTACAGCAGCCCTAGCAAACTAATGTACTCCCCAATATGGTGAACACAGCCCTCCAGTTCAATTTCTGCCCACTCTTAAGTCTCAGTACTCCTTCTTTTATGTTTGAATTAACTGCATGGTCCATGCTTTTCCACTGCACAGACTATGTTCTTGTTTGTTTCCGTGATCTTCTCACTTCTTCACTTCTTACTGAAATCCTGCTGCCCTGACAATACCCAGACCCATTTTCCAGACTCAACATTCTTCCTTCGGGGTTGGCTTGAGCATTTTCTCCAGGAAGCCTGCTGGGACCCCCTCATGAGGGTGCATCTGTCCTCTTCTCTTCATATTCATGTTTGGAGCTCATTCTCATTTAAAAACGAATAATGAGAATTGAGGAGGCGAAGGAGAATTACTTTTTTCTCTTTTGAAATGGGTTATGTGAAAGGCCAAAGCAGGTTTTTGAAAAGAAGAAAACTAGCAGTCTTTTTGAAATTACTCCAGTGTCAGACAAGGGAGAGACCAAGTCTGCAAACAGCCACCCCTGTGAAGAAGTCTCTGATAACTGCAGCTTCCAAGGTGAAAAATAATATGACTGCAAGATAAGTAGGTGAGGGAAAGACTCAGAGATTTACTTCCCTTTGCTAAGAGGGGGAAAGAACAAAAGGAGTGGTGCACTGATTGACACTAGATAGTTTATTTCTTTAAATGTTATTCTAAGTTATGTATTATCTACTTCTATGGTTTATGGAATACTGTACTAATAGAAATCTATGTTTATATGTCCTACTGGTTCTATTGCTATATGAGATACACAATTGAGAAGAAAAGCATGCCCTTCTCTTAACTCCGTTCACCACCCTTATGAGAAGAATGGCCTATTAAAAATGTACTATGCCACTTGTTACCAAATTTCCAACATGTAAAGAGAATTTGGAAGGAAACAAATTGATTTCTAAATGTTTTCTTCCTAGACAATACTCATTTGAATTATGGAAAATATCACAATGGTCATACTTATAATAGCAAAGTTGGGAAATACAAAAAGTGGGACCAATATCTTTGTTTGTTTGTTTGTTTGTTTGTTTGTTTTTTTAAGGTAGCTAAGTGATGGTATAACTTTGGTGTGCTGTCACTTCGTACTTAAAAACACAAGTAAATAATTATATGTCTTAATTATTTTGGAATTTCTAATTCCCTGAGATCAGAAACATTGTTGGGAGGGGTTGGTAAGAAGTCAAAGGCTTGTTTTCTGCATTTTAAATAGGAGTTTCCTTTTCGAAATCTGAGCAAAGATGTCAAGTAGGCTGGTGGATATATAAGTCTGGAGTTCAGGGGAGCAATTGGGCTGGAGATTAACACTTGGAAATCATCAGCATGGATTTGGTTGTTAAAGTCAGGAGATAGACTGAAATTACTTACCAAGGGTGTGAGACTAAATAGTAACTAGGACTGAGCCCTGAAGCATCCCATAATTTAGAATAAAGGGGAAGGATCTAGCAAAGAAGAACAAAAAGGAGGGCCCGGTGCCAGGAGAATGTGGTGTCTCTGAAGCTGAGTAGCAAAAGTGGCAAATGCTGCTGAGAAGCTGAGTTGAGACCTGAACTTTGGCCAGGTAGAGATTACCGGTGATATTGACAGGAGTGATTTCAGTGGAGGGGCAAAATAAAAGCGCAGTTGGAATGGGTTTGAGAGAATCTATGCAAAGAACTAATGGAAACCATGAATATAAGCAACTTTAAAAAGAATTTTCCATACAGAGAAATGAGAAATGGAGCAGAGGTGGAGTAGAATGTGGGGTTAAGGAACATAATGCAGCATGTTTGTACATTGATAGGGTTTTTGAGGCCACCTACTATTGTAAGGAACAGTAGATTAAAACCTCAAAACATCAAAGCAAGAATTCCAAAGAAATTCAAAGCATAAAACATTCTTTCTTTATAGCAAAAAGTTAGGTATATTTCTTTTAAATAGACAAAGATGCCCCATTCCACAGTATAACACAAGTCCTTGCTGCAGACAATGTGATTTGTATATTCACAATCTACAAACTTACAAACTATTGGACTTAAAATAGTTCAGTAAAGTTGTTGGATATAAGGTCAATACACACAAATCATTTGTGTTCCTGTCTGTCAGTAACAAAAATACTGGATTTTAAAATCCATTTTAAAATGGATTTTCAGTATGTAACACCTAAAAAAATAACAAAACAAATAAACAAATAACTCTGGAAAATAATTCAGAGTTTTTGCAACAAAAGATGTATGGAACCTGTATGAATTGATATAACATTATCAAATTTACCCAAAAGACATAAAGGATCTATACAAAAGAGATAAATCATGTTCAGTCCATTAACGGAATGATTTAGTTCTTATAAAGATGGCAATTCTCCTGAAATTATTCTATTTATTCAATGCAATTAAATACTTCATCAGGGCTTCCTAGGTGACGCAGTGGTTAAGAATCCGCCTGCCAATGCAGGGGACATGGGTTCAATCCCTGCTCCAGGAGGATCCCACGTGCCGTGGAGCAACTAAGCCTGTGCGCCACAACTGTTGAGCCTGCGCTTTGGAGCCCATGAGCCACAACTATTGATCCTATGTGCTGAAACTACTGAAGTCCACCTGCCTAGAGCCTGTGCTCCACAACAGGGGAGGCCACGGCAATGAGAAGCCTGTGCACCACAACAAAGAGTAGCCCCCACTCACCACAACTAAAGAAAGCCCACACACAGCAAAAAAGACCCAACACAGCCAATAAAATAAATAAATAAATGAATAAATAAATAAACTTATTAAAAAAAAACTTCATCAGATGTGTGTGTGTGTATGAAACTTTACAAAGGATCAATAATAGCCAAGACAGCTTTGAAATAAAATAAGAACAGAGTAGGTTGTCTTGCCCTATTATAAAGCTATAATAATTAAGGCAACATTGGCACAAGGATGATCAAAGAAACCAATGGATCAGAATAGAAGTCCCAGAAAAGGTAGTATGTATATATGGAAAATTGATATGTGGCAGAAGTAGCATTTATAATTACAAATCTTTTGGGGAATAATTTTCTATTGATTAGTGATAATGGTTATCCATATGGAAAAATAAAACATCCCTACCTCACACCGTATGCAAAAATATATGATTATAAACCTAAAAGAGAAAAGCAAACAATTTTTTTGAAAAGAAAATATAATTATGTATTATTCCTGCCATAACCAGAATCTAACCCTGACAAAACATCTGATAATTGAGAGACATTCCACAAAATGAATGACCTGTACATGTAGCAAAAAAAAGAGTTGATGTCAGTAAAGACAAATAAATGCTGATGTATTACAGACATCAGGAAACTTTAATAGACATAAAATTAAATGAACTGGATATCATACCAGAAAATAATTTCCCAAACTTACATTTTTTTTAAAAATTGACAAAATCTGAATATGAACTATAGATCACAGTTTTTTTAATCGATATTAAAATTCCTGATTTTGATAATTACACTGTAGTTATGTGAGTGAATGTCTTTGTTCTTGGGAACTATACAGTGAAGTATTAAAGAGGCATCATGTATACAACTTTCTTTTAAATGATTTAGAAAAAGTATATTATCAATAATGCCTACTAATTAAAATAACATAGTGATTAATATAATTATATAATGTGAATTATACAGTGTATTATTTTCTATTATATGTGGTATTATATAATATATAGCACATGTCTACATTAATGTGCAATAAAGTAATTATGTGTATATAGAGAGGTATGAAAAGGAAATGTGACAAAATATTGGTAATTGGTGAATCTGGATAAAGAATATCCAGAACTTGTTAGTTCTCTGTGTTTGAATTATTTTACAATGGAAAGTTAAACACAGTAAATATAGGAGAATATTGTACTCATAAATGCAAATATCAAATATACATATCATGAAGAGAAAGATTCAGAAATTAAAAATTTCAAAAAGCATCCGTGTAAGAAAAGACCAAGAACAAAGTGCAAAGATAAATCACATATTGAGGACAGTCACAAAACTTGTAACCATATAGGATCCAAAATATATTAAAAATCCTAATAAGTTAGCAAGAGAAAATAACAAGCTTAAGGATATAAACAGGCAATTTCCAGAAGATGAAATTTTAATGGCTACTAAATATGCGTCATTATTCAACCAATTTGAAATAAGGGAAATGAAAACTTAAGCAACAATTTCACATCAACCATATAGGCAAAAAATTTAAAAATTGGACCATGCCAAATATCAGCAAGGATACTGAGTGGTGTGAACTCTAGAACAGGGCTGGTGGGTGTTTAATTTATTATTACTAGTTTTGGAGAGCAATTTGACACTAATCCTACAAACACAATCCCCATATTCCTATGTTAACACATCAGACAAATGATCACACAGGTGCACAAGCAACATGTATAAAGAAGTTTATTGAATCACTTTTTGTGATAATAAATTACAGAACCAACAAAATGCCCATAAAAGAAGAATAGGCAAGTAATTCCAGTATGTTCATACAGGGGAATACTGTACTATATGTTTGTTAAAATGAACAACTTACAGTTACATGTACTGAGACAGATTAATCTCAAAATTATTTGTAAAAGAAAATAAGCCAATTGCAGAATAATATCATTTATGTAAGTTTTAAAACATCCAATCAATTCCAGGTATTGTTTATAGATATTATTATGGACTGAATTGTGTCTCTCAAAAAGATTTGTTGAAGTCTCAGAATGTGATTTTATTTGGAGATAGTATTGTTGTGGATAGTCATTAGTTAAATTTATAATCCAATATGACTAGTGTCTTTAAAGAAGAGAAGACAGAGACACACAGGGAGAATGCCATATGAGAAAGGAGGCAGAATCTGATGTTAAAGCTGCCACTAGCCAAGGAACACCTGGGCCTACCGGAAGTTGAAAGAGGCAAGAAAGGATTCTCTACTAGAAGTGTGGAAGGAGCATGGCCCTGTTAATACCTTGATTTTTGACTTCAAGCCTCCAGAACTATGAGAAAATAAACTTCTGTTGTCCCAATCCACCAAGTTTATGATACTGTGTTACACCAGCCCTCAGAAACTAATACAAATAAATTCATGTCTATGGATATAAAATGAAAAATGTATATATAGTCACACATGCAAGGGGATAGTAAGTACCAAATTCAGGATGGTGTTTATCTCTAGGGAACAAGGAGAGTTTCACAGATGGCTCTAATTGTATCCAAAATGTGTTATTTCTTTTAAAATATAGCAAAACAAGATTTAACCTAATTTGGTAGAGGGTCTAAAAGGGTTTGTCATATTTTCCTGCATGTATAAAGTAGTGGATAGTACAAAGAGAAAAAAATTGTCAATTTTAAGAAGTATCTGGGGTGTATGTGAGTGGGGCATGAGTTCTCCTGGAGTCAGTCTAGCAGGATTGATGTCCATTTGGATGGGGATAACTGTTGGGAGGATATGGGGGGGAGGAGTTATTGGATATAGTGGTTTGGCGCCCATTGGTGGAGGCTGGACAGTGACAGAAATTCAATGATGTTGGTTACTCTCCAAGGCTGGCATTGTCTTTGAGACACATGAAGCCCAAGTGAAGGTAGATTTTTCTCAAAAGAATTATCACAAATTAATTTTTATTCATTACCTTAGGAGAGAGGCCACCTCATTGTTGAGAAGCTCTTGTTAATAATAATAACTTTTAACTGTACAATTCTTTAAAGTTTAAAATGTAATTAGAAACCAGTTAAAATATATAAAATCAGATTTTTCTCTCCCACAACTTGAAACAGTAGTCCAGATTCTGTCTTTATAAGAATAATCCTTCTTTGCTATCACTTGGTCCCCCTAGATCTTCTCTCCCCAGACTCAATGCCCCTACTCACCTACTCATCTTTTTTTTTTTTTTTTAATGTGCATCTCTTGTTGTCCTGAGCAGACTTTTTATCCCCTTAAGACAGTCTCTAATGTGCAGATCCATCTTCAAACTAATAAGGCTATAGGTGTGTTCAAAACCTTCAGTGTGCAGTTCAGAAGCACAGAGACTTTTTCAGCTCTCTTTCTGACTTATGGTTGTTTGCTAAGGTGAGGACCCAGGGGTCTGAGCTTGCAGTGCCACTGTGAAGAGTGCTGGCCCTCAGTCATACAGGCTCTATGGCCTTGAGCAAGTTAGCTCCTCAGATTATCAATCTCCTCATCTGTAAAATGGAAATAATTCTAAGCTAATGAGCTTGCTATGTAGGTTAAATGAGATATTGCAAATAAAGTATCTGGTGTCTAGGAAGACTTAGTAAATGTTATCAGCTATTATTTATTTTACTGACCCCTAGTTCCACAGAAGTGGGTGTTCCTGTAGTGTTGGCAATGTCCTCATTAACCCAAGTGGAACATCCTAGGAAAAATATCACAGAGAATTTTGGTCTCTACAAATGAATTGATCACTTAATTTCATGATTCAAAACATCTTACAACA
Source organism: Hippopotamus amphibius kiboko (assembly GCF_030028045.1). Taxonomy (NCBI): domain Eukaryota; kingdom Metazoa; phylum Chordata; class Mammalia; order Artiodactyla; family Hippopotamidae; genus Hippopotamus; species Hippopotamus amphibius. The sequence goes on along the minus strand of NC_080191.1, from coordinate 117,978,169 downwards.
CAAAAATTTCTTTTTTTCCTCTAGGTTTATTGAGATGTAATTGATGTATGACATTACATAATTGACATGTAAATTGAAGGTGGACAAGGTGTTGATCTGATACACTTACATATTGCAAAATGATTAACACCATAGCATTAGCTAACACTTCCATTAGCACAAAAATTCCTATATTGAGGCCAATGCTGAAATCGCATGATTTAGTTCTTGTTCCTGTTTTCTTCCTCTGAGTTATCTCAACAGGTATTGGTTCTACACACAGACAACCAAGAGGGTATGGGATTTCTTGTTATAACTGAAGGCTTAAATTCTACCTTCTCCTTCAGTGTTAGATTAAGGGAAAGTTTTTAATCCTCTCTCTTAGGGAAAATGGCCAGCACCTTCTAGTTTCTATGGGACTTTCCTTAGGGACAAATATTCCTGTCACCAATTTTGAAAAATTTGAAAAAATCCACGATTTGGGGGAAAACTGCTCCATTTCACTTTAGGCTAGTTTAAAATTATTTTTTATCATGAGAAAATCCAGGATGTCAGCAGGATGACATTGAAATGAAATAGTCTCATATATTGCTGGTGACAATATGAATTAGAAGACTCTTTCTGGAGAGTAATTAATAACTTGGCCAAATGCCTCCAAAATGTTTTGACTGTTTGGCCCAACAATTTTATTTATGGGAATTCTTTCTAGGGACAGATAATAATGCACTGGGAAAGGTCAATGAACAAATATGCTTAAGATAGGATTATTTATAGCTGGAAACTTTTTAAAAAAAAGAAATGTTCAAAAATATGGCATTAGTTAAATTTTGTCATATCATCAGATGGACTATTATACAGCTAATAAAAATATTTATGAAAAGTGTTTAAAGGTATGAAAATCTCTGGTTGTAAAATATCAAGTTAAAAAAAGTTATAAATTATATTCAGAGAATGGCTTATGTTGTGGAAAATAATGCACACAAGAATAAAGAATAGCTAGCAATAGATGACACTGGATGGGTAGTTTTTAATTTCCTTTTCTAAATTATTATGTATCTTCCAAATCTTCAATAAACCTGCATACCCTTTGTTATCAGAAAAAGTCAATATAAAAAAGAGTAAAAAAATATGTTTATCACCCAAACTTAACTTTTATGTTTATCAATATATTACCTTAAATGGTCAAATAGTACTAAAAATCTTATAAGAAAAAATAGCAGTCACCTCCCCCTCTCCTTCACCTTCCTCCTCTATCCCATAAAGAAGTAACCACTTTAAAATTTCTAGCTCCTTTTTATAGTATTTAATCCATGTATCTACAGAGATTCCTTGTTTCATCACATTTATACATTGAATTTTTATTTCAGTAGATGAAGATTTTAGGATGGTTAACCAACCCCATTAACCACTCCCTTTCTTCCCTGTGTATATATACCACAATCTTCCATTGAATACTTTCTAGTAATATAACTGTGGAAATACTCTTCCTTGCTTTGCCAGGTAGGGTATTATAGTATATCATATATTATACTTTTATAGTGTATTATAGTATATAGTGTATTCATTCCCTTTTTTGTATGACTTCTGATTTTTCTTGAAATTAATTATTGTCTTATTTTTTCATATGCTTAATTTTCTTCAGCCTAATGGCTGTGTTTTCCAACACCCTCCACTACTCAGTAAGCCACCTCCAAATACAACTCTCCCCAAGGTAAAAATTTTTAGATCATCTCTTTGCTCATCCTACCTGACACCTACCTGAAACCTACATCCTACCTGAAGATGAGACATCCTACCTGAAACCCTCTGTTTTCCAGTTCGCCTTGGACTGGTTCCTCTGTAGTCCTGTTGTGCATCCTGGCAGTTTCTGTGCTGTCATACTGGATATTCATGCTCTTATATATTAGATACCATATGTCTAGGATCCCATATCCTCCCATATCTTCCCTTCATTTTGTCAGGGTACCTCCACCAGGGAAAGGCTTCATGAAAGATAAAAATGTGATACATTACATGTGTGTAAATATACTCATTTTATCTTCACTCATAATTGATACTTTTGCTGGGTATAGAATTCTATGTTGAAAACCATATTAGTCAGTTGCTGTTGAGAAGGCCCCTGGCTTCATTTGCTTGATTCTTTGTAGGTAATCTGCTTTTTCTCTTTGGAAATTCTTTGGATCTTCTCTGTATGTTCTTGAACTTTATAATTATGTGCCCTGGCATGGGTCTAATTTTGTTCATTGGGCAAGTACTGAGCAGGCTCTTTTAGTCTAAAAACTAATGTCCTTTAGTTCTTAGATACTTACTGGTATTTAAAAAAAGAATTTTCTCTCTACCATCTTATTTGGTCTCATTTCTTTAAAATATTCTTATTTGTGTACTAAAGCCCCAAAAGTGATTTCCTAATTTTATTACTTTTCACATTCATTTTTCCTCTTTCTTCTTTTTAGTTCTACTTTTGATCATCTTGCCAGCTTTTAAATTTTGACTAATAATTGTATGTGTAATTTCTAAGGGCTGTTTCCTTCTCTGATTATTATTTTCTAAAGTGTGTTGCTTTTATCTCATGGATATAATATTTTCTCTTTAAGGATATTAAGTATGGTTCCTTGGAGTTTTCTTCTATTTCTAGCATTGTCTCTATTTCCTTCAAATTTCTTTTTGTTTCTTTCTTTTTGATCCATTTTTTCATGGTAAAGTGTTACTATCCATTTGTTTCAAAGGGTGAGTTTCATAAAAGCTCATTGAAAGTTCTGTGTATATTGGTAAGGCCTTGCCTCTGGGGTAGTTTACTTTCTTCAGAGAAGAGTCCTTCAGTCTTTTGCCTGCATATATAAGCCTAACTGATAGTGTTCTGTAACTGGGTGGGAAAGAACATTGGAGAGGGTTTTCTCTATTTAGTGGATTTCAGTTAATCTTCCCTCCTCCTTTCTATCTGAACCAGGTCCGGAGTTCTCTTGTCCAAATTTTTCAGAGAATATATTTCTAGTACTTTAGAGGTAGGGGATTGATCACTTGACTATGAATTGATATAAGCTTGGAGATTCAATTTTTGCTTATACAGTCTAAACAATCCCTCTGTTTTAAGGTCCCCCTCCACACTATCTTCTGAAGTACATGATACTTACTGAGCCTTTCTGGGGTTCTGTGGTAGTTACTCTCTGCAAGTAATTAAACTGACCTTTCCATTCCTCTAAGTAATTTATTTTATTTACCCATTTGCTTTCGCTTTCTCTGTATATTCTACTTCAAGTGTCAATGAAAATGAAGTTTGTTTGCTTATTTAATTTTTCTCCTTGGTATTTGGAAGTGATTTTCAAGCAGGAAGAGAAGTGAAAACATCTTAATTTCACTTTTAAATGTAAGAAAGTGTATCCTCAAAATGGACACCAAGTTAGGCTCTTTCCTCATGCCTCCTGCATCTTCATGGGGGCAGTAGAGGACCAGCTAGTGCTGGATTGAAAGAAAAGAACAGGGACAAGCTCTCTGCTGACATGTTCCTAAGCATAATGAGAATATATCTCCAGTGTTGGACAAAACCTGTCTTTTTTTCTCTGTCTCATTTTTTAGTGCTCAAATTCAAAGGAACTTTTATCCCAGGTTTGCATGTACCCTGCAATATATAACTGATTCTGTTTAGGATGATTCTTGTAAATAAAGTGAATAGGGCAAGCAAAGTGATTTTTGTAGATGAATTAGCATTTTTAGATGCCCACAGAAGCTTGCTTTAAAAGTAGTAAATCCTCGCACAACATGTAGATGGGATTTTAAAGGAAAGATTTTCTTTAAAATATGCTACATTCATGCAGGTACAGAGGAAAGACCCAGCAGCCATTCTCTTTCTTAACAAAATTCCAAGCTGGGATTTCTCTTTGGTTCTAAAGCAAAGACCGTTCATTAATAGGATGTGCATTTGTCCCACACAGGAGATTTCCCTCAGGCAGACACTTCCCAGTGAGTGTCCTGAGTGGATGCTGTAGTCAAGGGTGACCCACATGAATTTCTCATATGAATATTAACTAGTAGTCTCATATCTGTGGTGGGGGTGGAGAATGTTTATTCTGAATAATCTTGATACAGTTTGTAATAGGAGACCAGCAGAACATAGTACACCTTCTAAGTACTTTCACATTTATCTGGAACTCAAAATAATGGGTGTTCAAACAGATCTCACTGTCTTAATTTATTCTTATTTCTATATATGTGATGCTCAGATCATGTCTCATATTTGCTTCATTCAGTTTTGAAAGACCAATTAGGTATTTTTGAAAAGTCTGAGTTAAGGGAAAGGGTTAGGGCCTTAAATATCTCTATATAAAATACTTTATTAATTCCTAAAACAAAATTCCACACTCCAGCAGCAAAAAGTAAAGAAGATGGAGGAGGAAAGAATGGAGAAAGGGAGAAGAAAAATCCCTTTCTTGGGAAGGAAGTGGTTTTGTGCCTGGGGGCAGAGATTGAGGAGGAATGTATATTTGGCTGATTCCCACCCTGGGGCAAGCACTCCTGTCTTCACTGTATAACATTAAATAACTACATCCACACAGGAGTTCTGCAAAGCAGGTATCGGCATCCCCAAACTGTAAGTGAGCAAACTGAGGCTAGATATTTTAAGTAAACTGCCTATAGTAATTCAAATAGTAAACAAACATTCTATGTAAATAGTAAAAACAAACAAATGAAACAACAAGAACAACAGCAAGAACAATACCAGTCAAGTTTCCCTAAGACTAATCATCAAAGCTTGGAGGAGCAACTTGGATAATTTAAACCATGTTATTCAATGAACACCTTAGCTGCTTAGTGCAAATGCTATGTTTATACACTCCCTAGTACATAGGAAAATGGAGATGTTGATGACATTGAGGTTGACAATGAATGTTTTCTTGACTAAGTGTTTGCTTTATCACTGAGCACAACTTAAAAAAAATTTCAAACCCATATGGAGTTTGTTATATGTTTACAGTCCTACAGCATTAGGATCTTGCTGTCATAGAAGACACTTGAACCCTGAACAGATCTAATTATCTACAAATTCCTGCTACAGAAAGGGGAGAAGAAAATTACTGGGTCATAGTCAGGATGTCTGGATTCAACCTTGACTCTTACATTTAATAGCTATGTGATTATTATAAAAAATAAAAAGACTACGTTGGGCCTTGATTTCTTATCTGTATGACGAAGACATTGAAATATGAGATCTGTTCCAATTTCTATACTGAGTACATCCTTCTTGCTGGACAGCATTCCATTAGAAAGAATTCGTGGATGATAGTTTGTTCCTAACTTCCTGAAGATGTATTTATTTTGCCCTCACTCTCAAATGATAGTTTGGGTGGGTATAACATTCTATATTCAAAAGTGTTTTTCTTTACAACTTTGAAGGTACTGATTTACTGTCCCCCTCCATGCAGCATTCCTGATAAGAAATCTTATTTCAATTTTATTTAACAAGCAATTCTATAGAATATACTATGTGTCAGACATTGTTCTATGTGCTTTCTAAATATTAACTCATTTATTCCTTTAGCCACCCTCGGAGGGAGGTATTATTATTATCCAATTTTACAAATAAGGGAAATGAAAGACTAAGAGGATAAAGAGCTTGTCTGAAGTCATACTGTTTGCAAATGGTAGAACTAGGATTCAAATCCACGCATTTCAGCTTTTAACTAGCATGCTTTGCTGGCTCTTTTATTCCTGTTTTTTTGTACATCATCTGTTTTATTGTTTTTGTAAAAGCTTTTAGGATCTTCTCTTTTTCCTTGGTGTTCTGAAATTTCACCATGATGTGAATAGCTGTGCATGTACACGTGTGCATGTGTGTACTTAATGTTTATTCTACTTGTTAAGCCCTTTTTATCAGATGGGCTTATGCCTTTTTTTTTTTCAATTTTTGGAAATTTTATCTATACATTCAAGTATCTACTCCCTTACATTCTCTTTATTTTCTTTTTCAGAACTCCTTTGAAACAGATGATGAAACTTCTGGCTCTTTTGACCCTGTTCCTTTATTTTGTTTTCATAGTCTTACATCTTCATTTCTGCTGTATTCTGGTAAGACTCCTGCACTTAAACTTCCAGCTCATTAATCATTCTTCTGCCAAGTGCATTTTGCTTTGTAGACCATCTATTGAATTTCTTCAGCAATCCAATTTTTAATATCTAGTACCTTGAATTGATTATTTTACATGCATACATAAGTATGTGTACATATATACATCCACAAGCACTATATTTTACACGTTTTTGAGGAAATTCATTGAAGTGAATTTACTGTCCTGCTCCACTAATTTTATTAATTATTCTTTCTTAGGTAACATTTCCTTCATTTGTTGAGGTCACTGGCTCTCATGGTGTTGGGTTTCATCAAATATTTAGTGATTCTTGTTTGAGAATACATTTTTAGAGTGAAATAACGTTAGTAGCCTATCTTCTAATACCCATGTTAGAAAAAGTAAAATCCCTTGGTACATTAGAAACCATGAGAGATTTCCTGAAAGATGCAGGTCTCATGAGAGCATATTGAAAATGAACCACGCTCCAAAAAGATGCACAGAAGAGACAACTGCAAAAAGTAAGTGTGGCAGGCACTAGGAAGGCTCCTCATGCATTGGGAATAAGAGGAATGTCAGGGAAAATAATGGGATGGTGAATTTCCCGCTGGGGTCTTGGTCCTCCCTGGAATCTTAGGATGATATTTTAATGATGATATCTCTGGTATCTTGTCCTTGGACCCTGACTTAGTTCTTAATCATGTTTATTGCTTCTTTTCTCCCAAGTTTCTCTCTGAAATCTTTCTTGCCCTTTTTGGTTCTTGCCTCACACCCCTTTGCCCACACCCTCAATGTGCATTTCACTATGTGATAATTTTTTGGGCAGCTGCTGTATAACTGGAGTAAAGATGCACAAATGTGTGACAGGGAGGAGAGAGAATTGGACTGAGAGCCACAAGACCTAGTTCTTAGTCTCAGAATTGAATTGAATTTTTGTTAGGCTTTGAGCTTCTGATTTTTTTTTAATTGAATGTAGTAAATATACTTGGAGGATGAAGATTTCTGTAAGTTTTGTGTTCAGAAATTTTGAAAACTGTAATTGTCAAAGTTCCCTACTTTGTTCCAGCAATGTGAGACTTAAAATATATGTTTTGCTCAAAGGGACCATTAATATCTTTAATCCAACATATATAATGAGATAAATGTAAGCATAAAATTAGAAAAAATGGGCTGTGCATTAAAATTAATTACAACTTCTTTAGAAATGTGTCAAACTGTCAAATTATCATTAAGGATTAATCACATATGAGCCAAAAATTGCTAAAGAAAATTCAGGCATTACAAGTAAAATTACAAAGATAATCAAATAATAGTCTTTAAAGTGAAAAGTCACTCCAGCTCCAGATTTTGAATTTACAAAGGGAACAGATTCAGGTCAAATCCTCTAAAGGGAAGAATGAAAAAGCGTGATGAGCTTGGGGAAGTAAGCTGGTGGAGGTTGAATGCAGAGAGCAGAAGCCCTTTACAAAAGCCTCTGCTCCTGACTCAGTGGAGTTTATTTCTGCTTCACTTTTCAACTTCATACCCATAAAGGAAAGAAGCTTCCTTGAGATGTATTACAGGAAGTTGGTTGTTCCCTGAAGAGCAGTGGGACACAGATTCAGGAGCTGGGCTTCCAGTTCTTATTGCTCCACGTGGTTGCAGAGGGAGCCTGGATACATCCTAACATCTTCGGACTTATGTTACCTTAAGCACAGAATGAGAATACAGGACCATGTAACTTTCCTTCTAGGCTTGAAAAGCCTGGGATAACCAAATGGGAACATACCTAAACATTTTAGACATCTTATGAGCTCTAATCTTTCCTTTTAGTTTAAGTGAAATTACAAATGAAAGAAGTCAGGCAGTATCCCAGATTTCAGAAAAACAAAAATTATGTCAACTCTCCTTCCCCAACTCTGTCAATGTGTTGTGTCTCTTTCAAATCCCGTCATTTTTGGCAACCTCTAAGAGAGAGGATTAAACACTTTCCCCTAATCTAACACTGACAGAGAAGGTAGAGTTTAAGCCTTTAGTTGTAATAAGAAACCCCATCCAAAGCTGATTGTATGTAGAGTGCTATGCTATATAAAGAATGATGGTGACTGTAAATACTTTGGGTGATAATGATGCTGTTCTTTCTTTCCAATGTTTTCAGACCTCTCTCATGTATCCACATTGGTCATTCTTCTCTGTCTTCCCCAAGACACATCTTTCCACCTCACCTCACCTTCATTTAAATCTACCTCCCTTTCTGACAGATCCCAAATTTCCAACAAACACATTTTACCAGGATCAAAGGCAAACACATTTCCATAGCAGTCAAACCCCGCTCAGTGAACTTCACAGTGCATCCAAGTTGTTTAGTTGGAGTGGAGTTCTATAATGAGCATAGTGCTGAAGATCTCACTCTCGTTGTGCAAATGCTGGAGGAGATGGGGAGCTGACAGCTGTATAACTCTCATTGAAATGGCACGTTTTCAAGGCTGCTTTGAAGCTAATAGAAGGAATGAAGAAATGGTACACACATGCTGCCTCTGCACGGTTCACCTCAAAACATTAGATATTATTCTTTAGTGGGGTTAGCGAGGAGGGGGAGAGAGAGAGAGAGCATGCGAGCTAGCTAATGGAAGGGATTTAAATATTCTATGTGTTAAGAAATAAAGGGGATTAGAGGTCCTGAAACTCTGCCATGAAGACTGTAGCTCAAACTTAACTTTCTACTCTCCTTTCCACCTTTCCATGTGAAATACAATAAGCACACAATTGGGCTCTTATTTTTTGTTTTTGTTTTTTTCTACTGGGTTTAACTGCAAATGGCTAACAAACATGAAAAGAGATTCAACTTCAATGACTATTTCACTAACCAGGTTGGCATAGCTTTTTAAAAGTGCTACCCAGCTTGCATGAGGTACAAGAAAGGGGGCATTTTTCATGCAGTGCTAGTGGAATTCCAAATTGTTATAACCTTTCTGAAGGGCAATTTTGCAGTTTGTTTCAAAAACCTTAAAAGTGCTCATACACTTTGACTCAGCAATTGTACTTAAAGTACAAATGTGCACAAAGATTAACTTTAAGAATGCTTATCACAGTATTGTTTACAGAACTTAAGCACTTGAAAACAAAGTGTTTGTTCAGCATAAGGGAAATAACTGAGTAAATGTATTTCATACACAAGAGAAAATACTTTGCTGTCATTAAAACAATGTGATAAGGAGTTCTTGTTGACATTGATAATATGCCTGATACATGTTTAAGTTTTAAACACAGCATATGATGCCATTTTGTAAAAAATTGGAAAGGAGTGCATTAAAAACATTGGAAGGATAATACATCAAAATATTAACTGTGGTCATAGTGATGACAGGCTTTTAAGCGGCATTTACTGTTTTCTTTTTTATGTCTTTATTTTTGAAAAGTCTAAAAATGAAGTAATTTAGTAATAAAATAAACTGTTTTGTAAAAGAAAAATTGAGCTGGGCAGAAATATAGGGTAAATCAGAGAGGACAGAGATGAGGGAATGTAGTTAAGAAGATGTTACAAAAGCACAACATGCTGATGGCTTGGGCTAGTCTGAGAATAGGGAGGAGGGGTGATGTTAGAGATATTTTAAAGGTGGAATCAACAATATTTCATGACAACAATGAAAGGGTGATGAGGAATGGTGAGTTTATGAGATGTGTGTGTGTTTATATGTGTGTGTACTAGTGTGAGAAGCAACAGTTTAGTGTATTGATTTGAGCTGGTAGAGAACATCTAAGGAGATGTCCTACAGATAGTGGAAGAAATGAGACTGTGTTTGGTGTAATGTCAAGGGACAAGGATTTATTTTATCAGCATAGCTGGAATGGTAGGAGTTAATTAACAAAGGATAAGACCATAGTCATTAAGGCCCCGTGTATAGGGAGATTAGTGAGCATGGAGATGAAGAAAAGCCAGTAAGAGAAATAGAGGACTGCCTAGAGAAATACAAGGAAAACAAACTAAATGCAGCATAGGGGAGGGGACTGGAAGGAAAATGAGGTGGAAAACAGAATACTTTATTTCAGAAAGATCAAGGAAAACAATGACAGAGAAAGGGCCACTGAATTTGAGAAAGGACTCTTTAAATTAGAGTCATTAGAAGAAAATCATCCATCTCTGGAGATTGGTGGAAAGGAGATATCAAATTGTAGAGAATCATTCATTCAAAAACTGCCAGTGAAAGGACAGAGAGAAAGAGGGAGGTCTTTAGAAAGGTGAGCAGAGCCAAACAGAGCAGGGTTCTCCAAGACAGAGACCTATGTGTCTTTGAAGGAAAGAGCCTGCAAAGAGAGCTGGAAATAATGAGTGAGGATAATTTGAGAACAAGGTTCCTGAAGGGGATGGAATATCTGGGCTTCAGAGCACAGACTTCACAATTCATATGGTAGTAAAGAGACCATCTCTTTCTCTTAGAAATCAAGGAATGTTAAGAGAATGAATGTGGACAACCACAAATGTTGAGGGATGAAAACATCTGGTGAATAAGCAGAACTGGGATAGCCTCAAAGTAGAATTTGGGATCCTTTATTCACCTACAGCAAAGTCCTGAAATGTGGGCCCAGGAAAGCAAAGGGGGCTTAGAGTGTTAGTTTTAAGTAGGGGAAAGTGAAGAGATTAATAAAACTTCTGCCAGGCATCACACTTGAGGAGACAGTGGCTGGTGTATGACTTCACCTTCAACTTCTGCAAGTCTAAGTGGACTTTATCTATCTGTATCCAACAGTATCACGTACAGCAGGAGGAGGGAAGAGGGCTGTGAACCATGGTTTGTGAGGGAAGAAATTTGGGAATGTGAGGTGGTTGAAAGCCAGGTTAAAATAGCTACCCCAAGAGTGAAGACTAATCATTGCCAGAAGGAGGCTCATGAAGTTGGTGACATCAGATGAGCTGATGGTAAATCAAATGAATGGAGATCACGGAAAGGCATAGGAGAGAAGAGACAGGGAGAGAGTCTTCATGGAAATTGGGAAGTAGGAAAGGTAAGAAGGCTGTGGTCAAAGATGGCACTAATTTAATAACTGGAAGATGGAGCAGTGGAAAGAGATGCACTAATATTGGTGGGACGCATGAGAGCACAGAGAGGCAGAGAGTTTGATTTGAGCAGAAGGTGGATATCAAACTGGGAGATAAGTGAATTGAAAGATCATGGAGGTAAATGTAAAAGTGGATATGAATGCTGATATCAGGGGTCTACCTCATGAGGACAGAAACTCATCATAGGACTAGGAGTAGTGTAGCTTAATGATAATGAGCATGGGCTTTCCCACCTCCATAACATCCTGATTATATGACTTGATGGATTGAACAAAATCCCTCTAAACCTCAGTTGCATCATCTACAAAATAAAACTACTGATCTTGTGAGGATTGAATGAGATAATATAAGTAAAGTCGCTGATATAAATGTCAGCTCTGCTGGTGGTGGTGATGATGATGATGGTGTTGAAAGTCTTTTGAGTACCAGATATTGACACCATTGAAGACACTTGGCAGAGGGTCCAAGTCATTTAGGAGTTCCTAGGCTATGGGGCTGATTATCTTATTCCTCAGCCATTAAGAAAAAGATGACCTTAGCACAGGTAGGAATGGTTTTTACTGTGAATGGTGTGGAGGAGGAGCTGTCCATGGTTCTGAGATCATCTTCGCTTCACCTTCCAATTATTCTCTGTCCCATTTCCCATTGCTCTCCTCAACACAATTAAAGTTAATCTAGCTGCAAGTTTCTGGTCCTGCTCCCATTATGTCTACAAAACGTCACTTGTCCGACTTTCTCTATGGATTTAAACTCCAAACTATTGTCTCTGTTCTGGCCTTAATCTTGAGAAATTTTGATTGCACCCATCTTTTCCTTTTTAGTTTTTAAAAATAAATACTGCAATAATTAATGATAATAGTAGTCCACCTTTCCACTTGTCCACTTTTCTCTATTTGAGAAAAACAAGGAGATACATTAGATATCATGGGCTTTTAATTTCATTAGAATAGTTGAAATAAATTATTTGGTACTGAAATTGTTGGGCATAATAAATTTTGAAAATTACTTAGTAATTATAAATAAAAAAGGTGTTGTACTGGTGTATTCATAAATTAGGCTCTTCTTTTTAGTATGACTTTTAAATGTACTCACTTAAGTAAGATCACCCATGTTTTGTCAGATTTTGTGAAAATTACCTAGAGAAGCAATTCAGGTAAGAAATACAAATTCTGTACCATTCACACATAAATATAAATTTAAGCATATTAATCCTAATAATTATTGCTGCCTGACAGTAATAGATGATGTAGATCACACCTCAAAATACATAAGTATTTTCTGGGGTTAAAGGGTAAAGATGATAAATAAATTGCTTATAGATTTTCTCATTCACAGACATGATTCTGGCTCCTGTATACATACAATTTATCATTAGCTATGGAGTATACATGTGTGTGTTGAGGGAGCTTAATCATGGGTTGATCTTGGCATTAGGTTTGAGGTTATAAGAAAAAAGAAAGAATACTGGAAGCTATTGAGTGTTGGCATGACTGGACAGGGAGTAAGGATCAAAGCTGCTCAGCTTTGTGATCAGGTTGATTTATTAGATGGGAAAACAACGAAGGCTGGATTTTTCTCCCCTCCCCCTTTTCACTGCCCAGCATATTAGATAAATTATTTGCATAACTAAATAGCCAAGATCAGCTAATATCCACAAAAAAGAATAAAAAATGTAAACATAAATGGCTTATACCTTTATATTCACTTTGATCCATGAATCTCCTTATCAGTTTCCTTAATTAATATCTCCTTTTGATTGGCGACATCAACATAGAAAATATTTGAGTCTTGCTTCCTGATGTGAAATGAGACACCTTAAGATATGTGGAAATATAATTTGTGAATTTATTACCTCACTCTGATGGAGCAGGCTCTATACTCTCAAGAGCATTATTGACAAATAAGGACTTACATGTGCCCATGAGTCTAAAAGTCCATGATTCAAGTAGAAGAGAAAGTTAGAAAGGTGTTACTAGAACAAAGCATTTATGAAAAATGCCAACTAATCTATTCTATGAATTTAAAATGCTTTCGAATTCAAATAAAAGAGAAGTTTGGAGCCATCACTAAAACAAGAGGATCATTGATAGATGAAAATATAACCACTTAACATCCTTTTGGAGATAGCAATGCAACTTTGCTATCTCCCTCTGAATTTGTGTGAAATTACTGGAACTGAAAGAAAGTTCTTAAAGAAATGAAAACATCTAACTTATTCCTTAATATTTCTATCCTGTCAGTCCATTTGGGTGGTGTTTTGATTCTCTCTGGAACCCATACAAATGGAAATGTATGTGTGCACCAGTGTGCTTTTGGGTGATTTGTAGTCTTTCATTTTTTGAATTCCCATTACCGCACCACCCAAACATCTGTACTTACTTTTATCATGTCTGCTGCCTGTATTTGGCTAACACCTAACCGCTAACCATTTTCAACTGAAGTGCCTCTGCTTGGTCCTAAGCAGCTAGCTGAGAAAATTCTTCCCTCCCAATCAACACAACCATAGCATGAAATGAAGACACGGAATGAAGTAGAAAGAGAGGGAAAAGAAGGGGAGGGGGCACTATTTCTATTTAAAAAACCCTCTGACTTCTTATGTGTTCTGGAAGGACTATTAATATTTCTTCCTAACTCCTCCTGCATTGCTAGGCTTCCCTTCTCTCCAGCCCCCCTCCCCACCATGCAGGCAAAGTCTTGAATCAGCAGATTCTGAGCTCGAAGCAGTAAAGAGCTATTGAGGGACAGACTCTGATAGCATTACGGCCAAACATGGAACCATTTTCTGTGGCGAATCGCTGAGTTCTACCTGGTTATCTCTTGCCTTGCACATCACTTCCAAATGACATGCTCTCAGTCTGGGCAAAAATGAGAGTTTTTTAAAGAACTGGGATTTCAATAATATGTGACGAAAGGATGAGATTACTTTCTGAGGTAGGGAAAGGCAGGGAGGAATGAGGGAGGGGGGAGGAAGAGGGAGAGGGAGAGAGGTGGGGGAGCAGGGAGAGAAAGAGGTAGAATTGTGCATCTCTTAGAGCACTCGATACATGTATTTCTCTAATTCTTACAACCAGTCTTTCTCTAACTTCAGGAAGTCAAAAAGAACAATGATTTTAATTTCCTTTATTTGTCTTCTTTCTTTCTCTTGTTTCTCTCTCTGGTGGCAACCAAATGTTGTAGATATTTCAAATACTCTTGAGTTGTTTATAGGAATTACTGTAATTTGACTGCTACACAGTTAAGTAAGGATGAAGCTAGTACTGTTATGCATTCTCCAAAACACAGAGAGTGAAATAGGCAACAGAGCCCTTCAGGGAAATACATCCATCTGTGTTGGCCAGGTGGGAAATTTGGAAACCAGCAGTTTGGGAAATAAAATTAGTAGCTGGCTCTCCTCTTTGCTTACAAGAATAGAAAGGCGATCCTACAGTTCCCAAACCCTCCATTGTCCTGCATGCCTGCCACCTCATTTCAAGGGTTTCTAGAAGAAAAAATGGAGGCACATTTGATTGCTTCATACCTTTAATCAATTGGCATTGTTATCATGTAAATTTCTTTGCATTTTAATCAAGAAACATAAAGAGATGATGAAATGAAACATTTTTTTGTGCATCTTTGTTTTTTTTTTCAAAAATCAAACATGAAAAAGGCAGTCTTTGACCATAAAATTTGCTTCTACATATTTCCTGCAAGAGATGATACATTTTCATTTGAATTTGACAGTGACATTTATTTCTCTCAGTTAGGGATATCATTTTCTGGCCTGAGAAGGGGTTTGCAGGGTCTAAACTGAGGCTCTTCCTTATAGCCTTCAGAGATACAGTAAGGAAAATAAGGACAAGTAGTGAAAAGGATTCCTCAGGTTTCTCTAGAGTCTTCAGTGGAGTTATATCTTGGAAGATGTATACAACAATAATAAAAGGACACAAGAGAAGAATGAATTTGAAAGAGGAGCAGAACCCTATCAAAAAGCATTACAGAGAACACGATTTAGAAAGGGTCTTACCCTTTAATCCCTAATATATTTTGAGCAATGTGCATCACTTAGGGTTGCTAGTTTAATGTTTACATACGACAAAGAGAAGGAAAATCTATTGTTTCAAGTATGTATATGCATACTAATTGAAAAATCACCTCCACCCCCAATAGAGTGTCCTTTCCTAGGAAAAAACTACAGTTAAGATTTCTATGAATAGTTGACCCTTGTGCAACACTGGTTTGAACCACATGGGTCCACTATTATGCAGAGGTTTTGCAATAGCAAATAGTACAATACTGCATGATTTGTGGTTGGTTGAATTCATGGATACAGAACCAGGGATACAGAGGGCCCACTATAAGTTATACATGTATTTTCCATGTGGTGGTTGAGCCCCTAACCCCAGTGTTGTTCAAGGGTCAACTGTACATCTTTTCAAATTATTTTCTAGAAATTTGTTATATAGAGCCATATAGAATTTTTTTCTTTATTTTTCACGTACATGGATCATATTTTGCATGTTGTTAATATAGCCGCTTTTTCACATAGCAATATATCTTGAAGAACTTGTCTCATCAGGAAAGAATGAGCTACATCTTATTCTTTTCAAAGTCTGTGTGATATTTCTTAATTTGAGTGTACATATTTATTTAATATCTTAAAGATACCCATGTAGGTCATTATGAACTTTTGCTCATAAAAACAAATGTTTCAATATCCTTTTTATAGATATTTATAACAAATGGCTTTACCACAATTTGCCCATTCATAGGAATTTTTCACCTTTTTATTTTGAAATAATTTCAAATATGTAGAAAAGTGTTAAGAATAGTACAAAGAGCTCCTACAGGTCTATCAGACCTGAACATTTTGCTGCATTCTCTTTCCATATATACTATGCTTTTATTTTTTTCCTGAACTTTTGAGAGTAAGTTCCAACCTTCACACTCTTTCCTTCCCAGATTCTTCAGTATGCATTTCCTAAGGAGATATGTAGTCTCTTTCAGACCTTAATTGTTAAATTAAGAAAATTTAATGTTGATACAATACTCTTATCTAAATCACCCCACTATGATTTAATTTACAATTTCACCAATTTTCCTAATGATGCCTTTTATACTAACTTTATTTTCTGGTCCAGAATTCAATTCAGGATCATGCATTACATGATCTTTCTCCCTTTTTGCTTTTTTCAGCTTTATTGACGTTTAATTGATATACAATGAATTGCACGTTACCTGTACGTGAAGTGTACAATTTGATGAGTTTCGACATATGGATATACAGCTACAAAAGTCTCACAGCAATTAACATATTCATCACTTTCCAAAGTTCCTTTGTACCCTTTTGTAATCCTTCCTTATTCCCTTCCCTCCCTCCAGCTTCAACCCCAGGCAAAAACTGCTCTGCTTCCTGTTACTGTAGATTTGTTTTCATTTTCCAGAACTTTACATAAATATAAAAATGCACTATGTATTTTTATTTTGGGGGGACGGGTCTGGCTTTTTCACTTAGACTATTTTGAGGTTCTCCATATTGTTGCATACATCATAGTTCATTCCTTCTTAACGCTGAGTAGTATTCCATTGTATGGATATACCACAACTTGTCCATCCACCTGTTGAAGGATGTTTGGATAGTTTCCAGTTTAAGGACGTTACAAATAAAACTGTCATGAATATTCACGTACAAGTCTTTGTGTGGATGTGTGCTCTCATTTCTCTGGGGTAAATGCCTAGGAGTAAAATGATGTGTCATACGGTTGGTATATGTTCAACTTCTTAAGACACTGCCAAGCTCTTTTCTAAAATGGTTGTCCCCTTTTACATTTCCCCCAGCAGTGTATGAGAATTCCAGTAACTCCACATCATTGCCAGCACTTGATGTGATCAGTCTTTTAAATGTTAGACATTCTAATAGGTATGGAGTATTATCTCATGCTGGTTTGAATCTTCATTTCCCCAATGACTAATGATCGTAAGCATCTTTTAAAAGTGCTTACTCGCCATCTTCTTAGAGTTAGTGCCTGTTAATCTATAGCCTGTTTTCTTTGGACATTTATGTTTCTTTTGTGTGAGTTGGATGATTATTTTTTAATAGGTTGACTATTTTTTATTGACTTGTAGGGATTTTTTAATGCGTTAACAGTAATCCTTGGTCTGCTACATGCATTTTATATATTGTTGTCTCATCCACTGCTTATGTTTTATCTTTTTATATATAGAAAATGTTTATTTTTATGTGGTCAAATCTGTTTATTTTTCCTTCAGGCTTCTGGAATTTTCTTCATATGCATAAAAGTCTTCTCAATCCCAGTAGTTAAAATATAGTCTTCTGTACTTATTTCTTGTACTTTTCTAATTAAAAAAATAGATCACTAACCCATCACTGGTATATTTTATATAAGATTTAAGGTCTTATTATTTTCCTAAAGGCAACTTTTTTGTGTGTGTTTCCAGTTATGGATAAATTTTATGTTCTAGAACTTTAAAAAATTTAAATATGGGATCTTAGAACCATCCTCTGATTTTTAGGAAATTGTAAAAAATGGCAGATGACTAGATTAGAACCATGCCTTAAAATGATGATATCAATAACCTACATCCAAGGGAGCAGAAACAGGAAAACAAGAACTTTGGCAAACTAACTTATAAGATACATTGATTAGGATGTTTTTGGACTAATATTGGCTTACCTAAAAGGAGGTTATCTTCTTTACATAACAAGAAGTCCAGAGATGGACAGTTACCACACATATTCAGCAGCTTAACCCTGCCGTCGAGGCCCAAGCTCTTTGCCTATGTCTGTTTCTCCGTCCTTAGCATCCTCATGACTAGTGTGCTTCATGGTTGTGAGATGACCACTGTGGCTGCAGGCATCACACCTGAGTTAAAGATAGGAAGAAGGGGAAAAAGTGGACAAGGTAAGTGGATATAGCTCTTTTATCAAAAAATCAGAAGTCTCCAGGTGAGTTTTCCTTGTGTCTCCTTGGCCAGAACTTGGCCACTTGTTTATTCCTAGATGCAAGGGAGGCTGGAGAAGTGAACATCTGATGTCCTAGCATAATAGTGGGAGGCAGAAAAGAAGAAAGTATGAAAAAATTTGGGATTGGTTGCTGGCTTAGCCAACATGTGGAGTTAGCACATATGACCAATTTGAAGAAATAAGTCTGGCCACGTTTAGAAGTTTTATTTATTTATTTATTTATTTATTTATTTATTTATTTTTACTTGATGTATAAATAATATTGGGAGAAGTATTTTAAGAAAGATAGTATACATATGTCTTTCAATATTTAAAGGATTGGCATATGGAAAAATCAATATTTTCTATGGCCAAACTGGGCCAATGCATGGACTTTTATAAGGGTGAATTTCAGCTGAATATAAGGCAGAGGAGGGGATCTAGTTTTAGCCTCATAAGCTAGTAAAATTTTGCATTTATTCATTTATTCTATGTGCTTTCAATATTATTCATTCAACTCTGTGAGGCGGGGATTGTTATCTCCTTCATATAGATGAGAAAACCAAGATTGGAGATAGGATTATCTTTCCCAAGGTCACACAGCTAGTGACTGTCAGACTGGGACTTGAAACCCAGGCCACCTGGGTCCAGAGTTCATGTTCTCACACAGTTTACCATACTGCCCTGAGGAAAGATTAGATCAGATTACAGCAGTATGGTCCCTTCACAACACTCTTAAAATTAGATTCCTCTTCCTTAGGCATTAGATACATGTCTCACTAAGCCACACCTATTATTTATCATTATTTAATAAATTACTTTCCTTACTCAGCTCAAGAGAGAAACCTTTACTCTCAGTTCTTTTTTGTGTATACATTAGTACACAACTCTGTATAATTATTTCAGTGTATCATATGTGCTTAATGTCAAAACTCTCATCTACTTCTTCATAACTTGGCAGTATAAAGTGCTCATTTACTTCCTTTACTACCTCTTGAAAGCCCCCTTTTAAACAATCATTGTCTCAACACCAAATGATATCACTTTTATGTGGAATCTAAAGTATGACACAAATGAACTTATCTATGAAACAGAAACAGACTCACAAACATAGAGAACAGACTTGTGGTTGCCAAGGAGGAGGGGGAGTAGGGGAGGGATGGATTAGGAGTTTGGGGTTAGCAGATGCAAACTGTTATATACAGAATGGATAAACAACAAGATCCTATTGTATAGCACAGGGAAGTATATTCAATATCCTGTGATAAACCATAATGGAAAAGAATATGAAAAAGAATATATGTTTGTATAACTGGATCACTTTGCTGTATGGCAGAAATTAACACAACATTGTAGATCAACTATACTTCAATAAAATAAATTTAAAAAACCAATCATTGTATCTTGTTTAGGGAGCAGAACAAAACCATTTCAGAACTAAGATATTTAGCAGTTTATTCACAGGTGAGAGGTAAAAGCAGAGCCAGAATATGTATAGTTTTGCCATACCTATGCCGTAGGTACTTCAGCCTGAGATAAGAGTGCTGAGACCTTCACAGTCCTGCTTCTTCCAGCCAGGGATCTACAGTTGGTCCCAGGTAGCAGCATTAAACAGACCACCTGCAAATCACTTCACTTATGAAACTTCTCCTAAAGAGATGCAATCAGGGGTATTAGAGACTCTGGATTGATTTGCAGTTTCTACTTCATGTTAGTGAAAGGTTGCAAATCCTGGATTTCCTGCCATCTGTTGAAATGAGGTCTTCCAGTGGCTGTCTTCCCTCTGCCCACAGGAGAACAGGGCAGCACAAGGGCCAGAGAGAGTGCCCAGCATAAGGATCTGGGCCACAGCCAAGAAGATGCTCAGTTCAAGGGTGGCAGCAGGCCTAGGCTCTGTAGGACAGTGCTGCATGGCGTCTAGAGGGAGGGATGTGGCTTCTCTCGTGTCAGAAGGCTAGAGAAGCTGGGTCATGGGACAGGGCAAGGCCGTTCCTAGGAGACTGTGGTGCTAGATGGGGGGGAGTCAGTCACAGCAGAGTAGTCCACACCTCAAGGGCTAGAATGGACTTTTGAAAGAAGTGAGGTGTTCAAACCTAGAGAACCAACTTCAGTTTGAGGTTCCTTTTGCAAGATTAGCTTTGTGTGAGATTTAGAGTATGGAAAGATGGGCCTCCCAGTGTCCACTGGGTTTATCCCTCCTCTCACAGTTACTAAACCCCTTTACATTTATTTTCATTTCCTCTTAGTGTTACTTACTGGGGAATGAATCTTCTAAGTTTATTACCTGCTGTGTGATCTGCATTGATTTTTATTTGTTCCAAATTCTTTGTTTTTTCTTTTCCAAGTTTCCAAGGAGCCTCTTTATCCTAAAGAGAAGGGTGAAGGGTATTTGGGAAAAGGGTGTCTGGTAGGGCCAAGGACCAGCCCTGCAGACACAGCCACCAGTGGAGGCGAGCCAGGCAGCCCACATATTGTCCACAGTTTCTAATCTGGAAAGGAAGTGAACAACAGCCGCAGGCTGGTTTCAGCTTGCGTTGAAGTGCCGGCTGTGAACGGGACTTGTGACGGCTAAGCACCACACAAGCATGCACCATGCTGCTTCTGTTGAAACAAACTGTGCCCTGAACAGCCCTGAGATTCATCCTGTAAAGATGGGCTCTTCTCCCTATGCGAGAAGAGCTTCAGTGGGCAGCTGAATTAGAAGGAAAGGATTTGGGGGCAAAGTTAGAAAAAGTGTTGTTTTACATGGACTATTTCTTTAATTGGAGCTCTCCTTTGTTAGGAGAATTTAGCTTAT
Source organism: Hippopotamus amphibius kiboko (assembly GCF_030028045.1). Lineage (NCBI taxonomy): Eukaryota > Metazoa > Chordata > Mammalia > Artiodactyla > Hippopotamidae > Hippopotamus > Hippopotamus amphibius. Next base: position 117,957,356 of record NC_080191.1, on the reverse strand, counting down.
GTATGCCTACAGGTACTGCCCATCTATCATTTTTCTATTTAAATACTGCAAAATCCTTGTAGAATTTTTCTTCATCAGTGTGTCTCTTTAATAATCAGAACTATTAGAGACTTTGCTGTTTGCTCCCTCTCTCAACTCATTTACAATAATGTTAAATTAAACCACTAGGCCTGGAACCAATCCCTGACACACTGTGTTGTTACATTTCTTCTACCTAAAATAGTCTCCCTGTAGTCCCCTTCCCCCAATATTAATTGGATTCAAAATATATTCTTGGTTAACTATTTTTAATGTATCTATTACTAGTATACACATCTGACACCAAAAAAGGCAGTGTATTAATTTCTTCACCCATTCATAAGCCATATTCTCTTTCCTCTTAGTGGGTTTTCTTCTTTAAAAATGTATACAGTGATTATGTAAGGAAGGAAGAAAGGGGAAAAAAAAAGAAAAAAGAAAGAAAAAAATGTATACAGTGAGCCTCTATTTAATTATAGTCTCCTGCCTTGTTGGAAGAGAAATGGTCTCAATATTTCCAGGACTGAGGCCATCTATAAGGTCACTCTAGGTACACACTTTAACTAAAGATTGCTCTGTTCCTTCTTGGAGTATTTTTCTCCCAAATTCTCCAAATCATCTACATTTGTTTTGGTACATTAGCTTATCATTCTGCTTCGCGATCACTGTTTGTAGCAGTCTTAATTCTTACCTGGATTCAAGGGATATTTTCAAAGAAAAGGTCTTTCTGGAAATTGAGATGAAGACTTTCTCCAGGCTTTTGCTATCTGGTCTTCTTTTTATTCAACTTTGGTGCCATTATTTTAAAGAGATTCCATTGTTTCTCAAGCTGTCTTCCTTCCTTTGATAGATTTATGAAATATCTTCCCATTCCCGTTGGAAACCTCTATAAGATGCATCTCATATTCTGTTTTTTTGGTTTATCTCATTTCGAAGTTATTCAAAACCTGCTGTACTTTGTGAGTTTACATGTTTTCTTTTCCTGGCTCTTTTTCTGCTTTATGAAAACATATTCCTCCTCATTCTCCCAACAGTTACATTTCTGACTCTGTCAACCAACCAATGAGGACTATTATAACCTCTTGGATGTTTTCTTGGATTGCTGATAAGTTGCTTTGAAAATATTCCCTTGGTTTCTCTCTTGTTCGTTACTGAGTTTTAAAATTCTAACTTTCATTTTTGTCCTGGGACACTTTCTAGTATAAATGGATATATAGTGGATTTTCATTTGCCCACAAGGCTGTGGAATTCAATTGCATGGTGGTCACTGTTAATGTATTTGCTTCACCTCACAGACCAAGGTGAGGTTCACGGTCAGAGCCCAGTCTGGTATATTTCCCTGCTGCACAGCCTCCTTCTCTACCTTGCTAGGAAGCAGTAATTTCACTTATCTAAAAATCTCCCTTCTAACCCTTGTCCCAGTGAGGCATTTTGCCAATCTATGATTGAGTAATTAAAGTCTCCCATTATTACTACCTGGCCTAATTTCACAGCTTCCACAATCTCAATTAACATTTCTATCTTGGTTTCCTGGTCAGGTGGGCTGTAACATATCCCCATTATGACTTCTTAATTATATGAGAATGGAATTTCTACCCACAGAGATTCTACAGAAGTCCCTTTTCCTGATAAGATTTTTATCCTACTGCTTTGTAGAGCTATCCTCACACAGCAGTATTACAAAAATGTATTTATTTATATCTGTCCTCTTTGCAAGATGGATTTGAAGCAGCTTACAAAAATACACACAAAGATTTAAAAAAAAAACAATAGTCAGTGAGAAAATAGGGACAAGGTAATAAAGTAAGGGTAGAAAATAAGAGGTAGCCACACGAGCTCATGCAGCACATGTGTTGGGTACTTGTTAGAGTATGCCTCAGACCATCCTCATGGCCGTCATGAAGAAGGAAATGGGATAAATTGCATGGTTTAGCGTTTTTAAGATAGAAATAAACCAGTTACTTAGGAAAGTCACAAAAATTACTTCTTCAAAGATTAAAACCTTCTCCTCTTGGTCCTGACAACAGGCTCATTAATGTTCTTATAGTGATGTGTTTTACCCTTTAGCTTCCAGTGTGTTTCCCAGTGTAGGGTTACTGCAGAAATGGCAATGAAGAGTTTGGTAAGAATAGTTCTGCTCATGACTCCAGTGAGCTTCCAATAAGTATGGAGCAGTGATGGGCTCACGAGTATCCTCCCTGACAAATGACTGGCCTGCAGATAACCTATGTGACCGGTTAAATGAGGCCCCCTGCTTCTGCAGTCCACTGAACAAGAGTTGATCTTCTGTCATGACCATGGAGGAACACTGCCGGAACCTCAACTAAAAAGAAAACCAATATTCCTCCACATAGCATGCCCACAAGTGAAAACAAGGCTTTGCACAGAAAGCAACTTGGGGTCAGAGCCAATATTTGGGTGCAGGTGATCACAGCCATACCAGTTTGGCTCGTGGTGCCTCCAAGTGCATGTTGATAAATGCAGGTCTCAGATAGCAAAGCACCTCTAACTGTAAACAACATATTTCCAGGTCAACTATCCAAGGTGGTGGCAAAATATTTGCTCCATCAGTTTACAAAGTCATTTACAAAAAATATTTAATTAATAGGCATGGAATCAATCTCTGATACAGGCTTTTTGCTTATGCATTTTAGTGACAGACCAGTTAAAAGATAAAAAAATATTTATCAAAATCAATGGCTTTAATTTTGGAATAATTGATCTTGTCATTCTACCTGGAATGGTTAGAAAGGAAGGATAACAGTCTACAGAGGACTTTCCTGTTCATTCATAGTGATGAAATAATACTTTCTACCCATAGGATTTTGCCAATTTTTCACTTTTCACATGTTTCCAAGGTTCGTCCATGTTGTATCATGTATCAAAATTATGGAAGAATAATATTCCATTGTATAGTTATATTTTATTTATTAATTCATCAACCAATGGGTATTTTGTTTGTTTCTTTTTTTAAATATGTAGTATTATGAGTAATGCTGCTATGAACATTTATGTACAAGTTTTTGTGTGGATGTATGTTTTCATTCTCTTGAATATATACTGAGGAGTGGAATTGCTGGGTCATATGGTAACTGTGCTTAACTTTTTGAGGAACTGCCAAACTGTTTTCCAAAGAAGCTGTATTATTTTACATTCCCACCAGCAACATATAAAGGTTCAAATTTCTCCACATTCTTGCCAACAACTGTTAGTATCCATATTTTTTGGTATAGCCATCCTCATGGGTATCTCACTGTGATCTGGATTTCCATTTATTTAATGATTAATGATGTTGAATATTTTTTCATGTGTTTATTGACCATTAGCATACCTTCTTTGAAGAAATTCTATTTGATTCCTTTGTCAGTTTAAAGAATTGGGTTATTTGTCTCTTTATTGTTGAGTTGTAAGATTTCTTTGTATATTCTGGATAGAAATCCCTTATTTGATAAATGGCTTGAAAAAATTTGCTCCCTTCTATGAGGTGTCTTTTATGTTCTTAATGATGTTCTTTGAAGCACAGTTTTAATTTTGATGAAGTCCAATTTATTTTTTTTTCCTTTGGTTGCTTTTGCTTTTGGTGTCATATCTAAAAAACTATTGCCTAGTCCAAAGTCATGATGGTTTATTTCTGTTTTCTTCTAAGAGCTTTATAGTTTTAGTTCTCAAATTTAGGCTTCTGATCCATTTTGAATTAAAATTTGTATATGATGTGAGGTAAGGGACCAAATTTATTCTTGTGCATTAGATACCCAGCCTGGCACCATGTCTTGAAAGACTGATTTTCCCCATTGAATTAACTTACTAAACTTGTTAAAAGTCAGATGACCATAAATGTAAGTGTTCATTTCTGGACTCTCAGTTGAATTCCATTGATCTATTTCCTTATGCCAGTAATACCACATTGTCTGGATTACTGTAGCTTCATAGTAAGTTATTTTTTTGTTTGTTTGTTTGGTTGGTTGGTTTTTTTGCACCTCAAGGTTTAATGTTATTTTGTTTTCTTTTTTATTTGTTCCATAGTTTTTACAAATATTAAGACTTTTTTTTTTTAAAGAGTAGTTTTAGATTTAAAGCAAAATTGAGGGGAAGGTACAGAGATCCCTCATATACTCTCTGCCCCCCCCACATGCATAGCCTCTTCCATTATCAACATTTCCCACTAGAGTACACTTGTTACAATGATCTTACATTGACACATCGCAGTCATTCAAAGTCCATAGTTTACATTACAGTTCACGTCTGGTGTTGTATTTCTATGGGTTTGGACAAACGTATAATGACATGCCTCCAGCATTAGGGTATCATATTGAGTATTTTCACTGCTCTAAAAGTCCTTGGTGCTCTGCCTCTTCATCCCTCTCCAGCCTCCAACCCCTGACAACCACTGATTTTTTTACCATCACTATAGTCTTTCCTTTTCCAGACTGTCATGTAGTTGGTGTCATATATAGCTTTTTCAGGTTGGCTTCTTTCACTCAGTAATATGCATTTATGGTTCCTCCATGTCTTTTCATGGCTCAATGACTCATTTCTTTTTAGTCCTGAATAATATTCCATTGTTAATATACCACATTTTATTTATTCACTTACCTACTGAAGGACATTCTGTTTGCTTCCTAAGTTTGACAGTTATGAATAGCGCTCCTATAAACTTTCATGTGCAGGTTTTTGTGTGAAAATAACTTTTAACTCCTTTGGATGAATACCAAGGGGTACAAATGCTGAATTATATGGTATAAATATGTTTAGTTTTGAAAGAAACCGCTGAATCTCCTTCTGAGATTCCCATCATGTATATGATGGCATGCTTGATGATGCCCCAGAGGTCTCTAAGCCTCTGTTTATTTTATTTTTTCTTTTGTTGTTGTTGTTTCCCAGACTGGATACTCTTAATTGACCTGTCTTCAACTAAGGTCAGTTTTTTCTTCTGTTTTCTCAAATTTGCTGTTGAGTCCCTCTAATAAATTTTAAAATTTTCGTTGTATTTTTCAACTCCAGAATTTCTATTTAGCTCTTTTATTTTTTTACAGATAAATTCCATTTTCTAATTGATACTCTCTATTTGGTGAAACATCATCCTTATACTTTAATTCTTTAGACATGGTTTCTTTTAGGTCTTTGAATATATTCATGCTAGTTGATTTTAAAATGTTTGTCTGGAAAAACCAACTTCTGGTCTTCCTTAGAGACCGTTTTCCCACCTGCATCCCAACCTCCAGTGTATTGGCCATAGTTTCAACTTTCTTTGCATGTCTTGTGCATCTTTTATGGAAAACTGGACATTTTAAATAATATAATGTGTCAACTCTGAAAATCAGACTCTACTCCTATCCAGGTTGTTACTATTTATTATTATTGTTGTTGTTTGTTTAGTGATTTGCATGGGCTGATTCTGAAATCTGTGTTCTTTCCTGTTTATGGCCATCAGTTTGCTTACTTGTCAGGTAATGATTAGGTAGAGATTTCCTTAAATACCTTGAACCAATAAGTCTCTTAGCCATTGCTAAGGGGTTCTATGTATGTGTTGGGCAGTCTTTCAGTGCTTCAGTGGAGTTAGAATTGGTGCAGACCCTCAAGTCAGCCAAAGGTGAGAAAATAGGGCCTCAGATTTTTTCTGAGCTTGTACACAGCCCTGTGCATGCAGACAGCCCTGCTACCGCATGTCACAAGCACATGCAGCTGTGATGTTAAATAATGGCAGCTGTTTGATTTTGACAAATGCCCTGTGGGTAGGGCTGTGCACACAGCGTGAGTTCTGGTTCGAGAGAAATAAAGACAAACCCTGAGAACAGAAGTTTTCAGCAAGAGGCTAGACGGATCTCATAGTGACAATTCGCTGGGGAAGGAATTTTTGGAGGGTTCCAAACCAATCTGTGTACTTCCCCAGGGGCTGCTAGGCTGCTGGTTCTCACAGCTACTGTATTTGTGAGGCTGTTAGCTTTCATAGCTACCGCAGAGTTGGGGAAATGGGCATGGGAGGAGTTAAAACATTATAAGGTTTGCTGTTCTTACAGAGATTCAGTCATTCAGTCTTGAATTAACATTTCTCAGATTGTTACAATCCTTTAGTTAAATTTCAGAATTCAGAAAAAGTTGATTTTGAGAGTTTTTGCCAGCATTTGCATTGCTTTTATGGAGCAGATTTTTGGAGGTCCCTACTCCAGCATTCTTGAGATCAAGTCCTATATTATTTCTTTTTGCTGTAATCCATCAACATCACAATTAGCCAAGCACATTGCTGACTGGAATAATATCAGGAGTAATCCCCTATTTTTTTCTTTTTCTTGGAGTAAATGCAATTTTTAAAGTGACCTCTCTTTCTCTCAGGCTTGCAAAGAAGTCAGGGGATTGTCAAAGGAGCTATTGATGCCTTCAAGGCCATAGATATATTTGGAGAAACATGTGCTTACATGGTGATAGAAAACAGTAAGATTTGAACACACCAGGAAGGTAGTCACTCTGGTTAAAAGGAGAAAATATAAGAAAAAAAATAAGTTTATAAACCCTTCATGATTTTGGATACTTTTCTCAAGTGGTTGCTGCATTATCAAATGACGTGAATTTTAAGACAAATTGTTGAATGTCTAAACATTTGGCATGAAATCAGTGAAAGAACAGCTTCAGGACTCTACTCTCAAAAATACATGCAAACTAAAAGAATTTAAAAAATATATTGATATAAGCATGCACTCAACAGAGCAAAAAGGCAACCCATGGAAAGGGAGAAAATACTTAGAAATCGCATATGTAATAAGGGGTTAATATACAGACTATATAAAAAAGTCCTATAACTCAGCAACTAAAAAATGACCTGATTAAAATATTGGCAATGGACTTGAATAGACATTTGTCCAAAGAAGATATACCAATGGCCAATAAACATGTAAAAAGATGCTCAACATTATTAATCATTAGGGAAATTCAAACCAAAACCACAATGAGATACCACCTGACACCCATTAGGATGGCTACTATTATACACTGAATCATGTCCTCTTCCTCAAATTCATACTTTGAAGCCCTAACCCCCCAATATCTTAAAATGTGATTGTATTTGGAGACAGGGTCTTTAATTAGGTAATTAAACAAGTTCAGTGGGGCCCTAATCCAACAGGACTAGTGTCTTTATAAGAAGAGGAAGAGACACCAGAGATGTACACGTACAGAGAAAAAGTCATGTGAGGACACAATGAGAAGGTGGCCATTTGCAAGCCAAGGAGAGAGGCCTCAAGAGAAACAAAATCTGCTGAGACCTTGAACTTGGACTTCCAGTCTCCAGAACTGTGAAAAAATAAATTTCTGTTGGTAAAGCCACCCAGTATATGGTATCATATTACAGTAGCCCTAGCAAAATAATGTATGCTATCAAAAACAGACAAAAACAAATAAACAAAAAACCCCACCAAAAATAACAAGTGTTGGTGAAGATGTGAAGAAATTGGAACCTTATACACTGTTGATGAGAATGAAAAGTGGTGCAGCCACTATGGAAAACAGTATGGTGTTTCCTCAAAAAAAAAAAAAAATATATATATATATATATATATATATATATATATAATTTCCAAGTGATACAAAAGTTCCACTTTTGGGCATATTCCCAAAAGAACTGAAAATTGAAAGCAGGGTCTCAAAGAGATGCTTATATACCTGTTCATAGCATCATTATTCACAATAGCCAAAAAGGTGGCTATTTGGTATTTGTCAAAGGTAAACAAAATGTGATACATAAGTACAGTGATAAATGACATATTTGAAAAGAAAGAAAATTTTGACACATGCTAAAGCATGGGTGAACCTTGAGGACATTATGCTAAGTGAAAGAAGCCAGTCACAAAATACAAATACTGTATGATTCTACTTATATGAGGTACCTAGAGTAGTCAAATTCATAGAGACAGAAAGTATAATGGTCATTGCCAGAGACTGGAGGGAGGGTGATGGGGAGTTGTTGTTTAATGGGTATAAAGTTTCAGTTTCAAGATGAAAAGCGTTCTGGAGATTAGTTACACAAGACTGTGAGTGTGCTTAATTAACACTGCTGAACTGTACATGGTTAAGATGGTCAGTTTTATGTTACATGTATTTTACCACTGTGTGTGTGTGTGTGTGTGTGTGTGTGTAAAATTTTAAAGTGTGTAAATACACCTGCCAAAACTGTATTGGGGAATACTTTTACTGTTTAGTCAGGGACCAGTGGCTAGGGTGAGTCGGAAGGCTTATACAGGGGTGACTTTGAAAGGGTGTGCAACCTTGACTTGTGGATTAAAGAGGGAGCCTGTGCATGTGGGTATGAGAATGGTGCAGTGTAGGGACTTAAGGGAGGAACTTCTGTATTGTGGGTGCATGGGTTCATATGCACTGAGTAGTGGTGATTTTTAGCAGCAGGGAGATGAGATAAGATTAAAACAGACAGTGTACTGAGGAGAGTGTTGGGTTTGGATATTCCCAGGGATTTTCTCTGCTGGTTCCATGAGTCAGGGAAGTAAAAGGCCTGATTCTGGATAAGGTGGGCAGTACTTTAAAAATTGCTCATTTGTGTTGTCAGTTTACTTTTGTCACTTGAGAAGAATATGTAAGAAGATGAGACAATGTGAACCCCCATCTAGGCAGAAAGGCCAAGCATTAATGAAAGTTTTTTCATAGAGAGACTAGTCCTTTCAGCAAGTGTCTAATTACATGAGTTTATTGATCACACACATTCTGCTATCCATATCTACTCATTTGCACGCTTCAAATGAAGAGAGTAGCCAGGGAACTCTGTCCAGGGCAATGAGAAAACCACTGCCATGATACTCAGATAGCATCTCCCACTTGTCATTGGGAGTCTTCTGCCATCTGTCCAAGGGAACAATCTGACAGAGCACACAGGATGAAATTTTGCTAGCTTCTGTCTTTAGATAAGGACGCTATCACTGGCTGAACATATTTTATGTATAACCTACAAGCTGCAAAGACCACTCAAGCATCATGTTTAAATATATTTGATAGTATCTGGAATGCCTGTTAACTCTTGCTAGTGTGTGTGGGCTTTAAAAAGCATATAATAATATTCAATAGCTGCTCAGATTAAAAACAAAAGCATGTATGAACAATGACTGTGGTGTTGGGTGGGGAGGAACCTGTATGTTGAGCAGGAGGTTGGGGTAGGCATGAATGGTGTTTGTGAACAGAGACTATTAAGGGAGCATATTATAATCCATCTCTTTTCTCTGTGTCCTGATTCCAAATGGAACCAGATATGGGGATGCCTCAGTATTACAAAGCTTTTCTTTCCTTTGTAGCTCAACTGAGCTCTCACTGTTGATTGATTTCAGGACCAATTCTCATAGTTTAGACTACTTTGAATTAGGCCAGGGTCAGTGTTTAGAAAAATTAGAATGTAAATTCAGGCTTATCTACAGCATTATTGTTATTATACTCAAGAATTTGTATAAATCAATGGTAAATTTTACACCCCACATATGTCAACCTAAAGCCTTGGAAATGTCAGGATTCTCCAAAGGCAATAGCATGGTATAACTTCGTCCTGAAATTATCTTGGGTATTTTATTAGTAATAATAATAGCAAAAGAATGATTCTTCACCATTGGTTGTGTTTTTTTCCCTTTTATAACTAAATACTTCATTGTGTATTTACTAGCAATAAGAAAATTCTTTAATATAACTACAGCAGTTATTAAAATCAGGAAATTGAACACTCATACAACATTATTATATAATTCATAGCTTATATTCAAATTTAATCAGTTGTCCCCAAATGTCCTTTTTGTTCAAAAAAGTCCTATGAGATTCTTTTTTCTGGTTCAGGTATTTGTCGTGTCTCTAGATCCCTTTTATAACAGCTCCTCAGATTTCCTTTATTTTCTTGATAAATTTTTGAAGAGTACAGTCGGTTTTGCAAAGTATCTCTCAATTTGGATGTGTCAGATATTTCCTCATGATCAGATTCAGGTTGTACATTTTGGGCAAGAAGACTACAGACGTGATTCTGGGTCCTTCTCAGTGCATCATAGTAGGAAATACTTGATTCCAGTTTGTCCCAATATTGATACTGTTAGCCTTGATCACACTGTTTGGGTTGTGTCTCTCAGGTTTCTTTGCTTAAAATTGCCATTTCCCCTTTTTAAATAATATGTAATTTATGGGAAGATAGAAATCATGTAAGTATTTCATCCTTATCAAACTTTCACCCAGTACTTTTACCATCCATTAATGATTTTCTAACTCATCACTCATTATATAATAAGTTGGAATTCTACTGAGAAAGGAAGAATTTTCCCTTCTCCCCTTTTCTTTTTTTAATGTGTGAATTTATTTGTATCACTGTGATTTAAGAATTCTTATTCTAGTCAGTGAGTTATAACCCAGTACTATCAATATTTATTTTTATACTCAAATTTTCACATACATGGCCAATGGGAACTCCTTCAAAATGGTGTATCTTTTTGACATATCCCAATGATATTTTGAGCATTACTCTTTGACTCAATAAAATTTCCAGGTTCATCTTGTATTTTCCAAGTCTTAGTGTTGGAATTAACAATTTCTCCAAGAACATTTGTTTTATTTACTGCTAGCTGTGTTCATTGTTTCTGAAGTTTCAAAGTGAGGGCTAAGAAATACATGTACATGCATGTACACCCAGGAGTGGGATCACTGGATAATATGGTAGGTCTATTTTTAGTTTTTTAAGGAACATCCATGCTTTTGTCCATAGTGGCACCAATTTACGTTCCCATCAACAATGTATTTTTCAGTTATTGTATTATTCAGCTCTGTTTGGTTTTTCTTTATGTTTTCTAACTCTTTGTTAAAACTTCTAACTTCTTTCTCTGTGCATCCATTCTCCTCCAAAGTTCTTTGATCATTTTAGAATCATTAATCTGCACCCCTTCTCAGGTAGATTGCCTATCTCCATGTCACTTAGTTCTTCTGTGATTTTATCTTGTTCCTTTGTCTGGAATATATTCTTCTGCTGCCTCATTTTGTTTAAATTGCTATTTGTATCTTTATGTATGTGGTAGGTTAGTTATGTTTCTTGACCTTGTAGAAGTGGCCTTCTGTAGGAGATGTCCTATGCATCCCAGTGCACTCCTCTCATGTCACCCAAGGAACCAGGAGCCAGCTGGGCCCAGGGTAGGGTCTGGCCTGCATTTGTGAAATCTGCATTCTGCAGGATCATAGTTTTCTTGCTTTTGGTGTCTGCCCCCTGGTAGGTGAGGATGGTCTAGAGGCTTGTGCAGGCTTCCTGGGAGGAGGAGCTGATGCCTGCCCACTGTTGGATAGAGCTGGGGCTTGGCCCTCTGGTGGGCAGGGTTGTATTTAGGGGCATGTCTAGAGGTGGCTGTGGGCTCAAGAAGTCTTTAGGTAGCCTGGCTGCTGATGGGCGGGGCTGTGTCCCTGCCTAGTTAGTTGTTTGGCCTGAGGCATCCCAGCACTGGAGCCTTCAGGCTGTTGGGTAGGGCCAGGTCTTCGTCCCAATGACCCAAATGGTGGCTGCCAGGAGAATTTATACAGATGAATACTCCCTGATATGTCCACCACCAGATCTATGTCCCCAGTGTGAGCGACAGCCCCTTGCCTCTCCAGGAGACCTGTAGGTAGGTCTGGCCCAGGCTCCTATGAAATTACTGCGTTTGCCCTTGGTCCTCATGCACCTGAGATTTTGAGTGCATCCTTTAAAAGTGAAGTCTCTACTTCTACCAGCCCTGTGGGGGAACTGCAGTTAATCCCCACTGACCTTTGAAACCAAATGCTCTGGGGCTCATCATCCTGGTGCTGGACCCCTGGGCTGGGGAGCCTGATGTGGGGCCCAAAATGCTCACTCCTGTGGGAAACCTTCTGCAATGTAATTATTCTCCAGTTTGTGGGTTGGCCACTCGGGAAGTATGGGATTTGATTACATCTCAAATCCACCCCTCCTACCTGTCTCGTTGTGGTTCCCTCTTTATGTCTGTAGATGAAGAAGACCTTTTCTGGTAAGTTCCAGTTGTTTTTTTCACTGATGGTTGCTCTACAGTTATTTGTGATTTTGGTTTGCTCATAAAAGGAGGTGAACTCAGGGTCCTTCTACTTCACCATCTTGGCTGAGAGTTTATCTTGTCCCAGCCCTGGAGTTGCAGTTAGGCCCATTGGGCCAGAAGGAGGTCAGGGCTCTGCTTCCCTCTGAGCCCAGGATTGAAGGTGAGCCAAGCTCCTCCTTTATTATGGTTTTAATAACAGTAGAATATATCATAGTGTCCTATCTTCTTTTTCTGATATTGATAATTTGTGTTTTCTCTCTTTTTTCTTGATCAGTATAGCTAAAGATAATTTTACTCAATCTTTTAAAGAGTCAGTTTTTGACTTAATTGGTTTTTCTCTGTTGTTTACTATTGTATAATAAAGAATTAACTGGCCTTTTGTCCCTGGTTCCTGGGAGAAAGTCTCTAAATCCTTGGAATTTCCCAAGTCATAGGAGTATCTTTGTCATGCAAAAGCCCCTGATCATACCTATTTTATGCTAATAAGATGACTCCTGGTGGATCCCTAGATAGCTTTAGGATGGGGTTTGGCCATGCCAGAAAGACCATCCATGTGAAAAGGTTGGGGCTTTGAGCCAGTTTAACCTCCAAAGAGGGAAGGGAGGATGGAGATTGAGTTAAATTATGTAGCCAGTATTCAATCAATTATGCCTCCATAATAAAATCCCAATAAAAACTCTGGACACTAAAGCTCAATGGAGCTTCCTGGTTGGTGAACACGGTGATGTGCACAAGATGATAATGAGAGGGCATGGAAGTTCTGCATTAAGGATCCTCTCAGACCTTGCCCTATGTGTCTCTTCATTTGACTAGCCCTGATTTGTGATAAAACTGTAATTATAAACATAGCACTTTCCAGAGCTCTGTGAGTCATTCTAGTGAGTTATCAAACATGAAGGAGATCATGGGAGTTTCTTGGATCTATAGTTAGTTGGTAGAAAGTGTGGGTGTGACTGAAATATGAAGTAAGGACAGTCGTGTTGTGGATTGGACTCTTAAACCTATGGAGTCTGATACAAACTCCAAGTGGTTACTGTCGAAATTGTATTGTAGTACACCAGTTAGTGTTGGAATATTTGCCATTTTATATTTAATTGATTTCTGCTCTAATCTTTATTATCTCTTACCATCTCCTACCTTACATTGATCTTCTTTTTGTTGTTTCTTAAGAGATAAGCTGAAATCATTGATTTGAAATCTTTCTTTCCATCCTAACATAAACATTTAAAAGTATAATATTCCTTCTAAGCACCATGCACATTTTGATATCTTTTATTTCATTACCACTCAATTCTAAATAATTTCAAATTCTTGTAGTTTCTCCTTTGACCCATGGATTGTTTAGAAGTTATTTACTTTCCAAATATTTGGGGAATGTTATTTCAAATGTTATTTTTGTAACTTTTTCTAATTTAATTGAATTTTTGTGGTCAGAAAACCTATCAATATTATGTTTTATTTCAATCATTTAAAATGTTTGAGACTTTGTTTTATGACATGCCTATCATGGTGAATTTTTCCTTGGCACTTTGCAAGAATATGTATTCTGATGTTGTTGGATAGAGTGTTCTGTAAATGCCAAGTAGGTCATTTGGTTGATGATGTTGTTGAAGTCTTCTATATCCTTACAGATTTTCTGTTTGTTCTTACAATTATAGAAAGAGGATTGTTGAAAACTTCAGCTTTAATTATGGATTTACCTGTTCTTTAAGTGTTTGCTTCCTATATTTTGAAGCTTTGCTACTGGTGCATACACAGGTAGGATTGTCACAGCCTCTTGATGAACTGATGTCACTATGAAATGATCCTTTCTATCCCTGGAAACATTCCTTGTCTTGAACCTTGTCTGATATTAATATAGCCATCCCAATTTTCTTACATTCACTGTTTGCATAATATATCTGACACCTACCTCCCTTTAGTGAGATTCCAATTACATATATGTTAAACTTCTTAATGTTGTTGCACAGGTCACTGAGGCTCTACTCATCTTTATTTTATTTTATTTTTTGTCTTATTTCTCCTTGCTTCAATTTGGATAGTTTCTATTTCTATGTCTTGAAGTTCATTGATCTTTTCTTCCATATTGTCAAATCAGCTATTTATTGCATGTATTTCATTGTATTTTTCTCATACTGTATTTTTCAGCTCCAAAAGTTCCATTTGGTGCTTTTTTTTTTAAACACCTTCCATTTTTCTTCTCATTATGTTCTTTCTTTCCCCTTTAAATCCTTGATCATATTTATAATATTTATTTTTACAGTAATTGTAGTAAAGTCTTTTTCTCTATCATATCAAAGCCTGTTATTGATTGTTTCTCCTTCTTTTGTATGGTTTTTCCCTGCTTCTTCACACATCTAGTAATTACTTATTAGATGCTTGACATTAGAAGTGTTATTTTGTTTTAGACTGCACTTTGTTGTCTTTCTTTAAAGAGGGTGATTTTTGTTTTAGCAGGCAGTTGATTTAGTTGTGATTCAGCTTGGTCTTTTTGAGATTTATTTAAGCACTTTGGGGTATAGACTTTCATTCTAGGACTTGTTTAGCCTTATTAACAAGATGTGATCTTTCTGAAGTCTGATGCCCTGGGCATTCAACAAAGTCTCTTCACTTTGGCTGTCCAGAACTTAAACAACTCCCATCCCTAAGTGCATTTCAGGAATTGTTCAGCTTGCAACTCCCTGGTAGTATTTTTGTCAGCCTCATAGAGTTTCATCTTATGTATTACAGCTTAGTGTTAAACAAAATTTGAAGGGACCCACTACAGTGATTTCTGGAGTTGTCTCTTTTTGTATTTCCCTCTTCTCCAATACTCTGCCTCACACATTCCTACTGCCTTAGCCTTTCCCAATTCCAATCTTTGTCTTCTCGACTCAGTGATCACTATGCTCTGCTATGTTCCCCATCCCTGAACCATGGTCTAGAAAGTGCCTCCAAGGTGAACATAAATTTCACATTGTGTCTTTTCTTTCAGGGATCAGAGTCCTGTACTACCTGTTGTGCAAAGTCAGAAAAAATTTTTATATGTTTTGTCCAGCTTTTCACTACAAGATAGATGTCCTGTATTGATTAATCTATCATGTTCAGAAGCAGAAGAATATACAAGAGTTTATTATAAAATTAATTTGTTCAATAGAATTAGGTCTATTCATATTTTCAATTTATTTTTATGCCAGTTTTGAAAATAGTAGCTTCCCAAATGGTGTTTTTACATCTGATTTTTTCCTAATTCAGTTTCTCCTTTATCTCAGTTCCAGATTATTCTTCCAAAAGCTTGGTTTTCACTTGCTTTTGCTAAAACCCTCAATGTCTTCCCATTGCTCTCAGTACAATCTTCTATTTCCTCAGCTACAATTCAATACCTTCCATAATCTGGTCCTAAACATTGGCTTAATTGCTACCCTTCTTAGATTTTTTTTAATGTTTAAGTAAAAATAAACCTATCAGAATCATATCAATAAATGCTTCCTTCTCTATGTCTCAACAGCTTTTTAAACATGCATAAATATTCTGTATCTGTTGTATCTTATATAGTGTACCTCTTTCAGCAAGATCAATTTTCCTTAGTCTTTATAGAAACCTAGTGCCTTGCACAATATATGGACATAGTAAGTATTCCATGATTTTTTTTTTCTCTCTTTGAGAGAGGGAATCCTGGATCCTTGAAAACATTAAAATGCTTATAAGAATGAATGGGTATTGGAAAGGTTAGGATGGAGGAAATAGTAGCAGGCAACAGCTGAAGATACACCATTGTCTCTTCACAGTTTTTCCAAAGGTCAATATTAGTGTTCTCAGCTGTGCCTCTCCAGTAGGTCATTGTTTCATGCCATCATACTGTGAGTTGGACAGTTGAAGAGGGTGAAGAAACCAATAATTTTACTATCACTTACAGTCTGGTTGATAATCTAAACACAGACAAATAAACATGAATGTGCCATTTATTTTGTTCAACCCCCTTTCCTCTATCTCTTTCTTCCTCTTCTCATATTCTGTTTTTAATTTTGGTAGAGTGCTGAGTTAAATATCATCTACCTGACAAACCAAGACCATTTATCTTAGACATTGAAAGAATAATGAGAAAGTTATTTAACCTTTCATAAGAAGGTTTTGCATAGAAAAAGAGTCATCTTACTTAATATGGTAACTTTTTCACTAAATTTAATAAATTGGTTTATAGTCTCAATAATTTAGGAAATTTCAGTGACATCATCCAAATCATTATTTAAAAAAAGAGGCATTTTAGTGTTTTGTTGACTAGGTGCCATGAGCTGTATGATTTAAAACTCATACATCAAATTCAATAACATGCAAGTGAAGTGTTAATCAATTTTGTGTAAATTTACTTGGATGGTGAGCATATATCATGTCTTGGAGACTCTGGGGTGAGGAGTGGCTCTAGTCACTAGATGAGAGAAAACCGAAGTTTTACTGTTGGCTCAAGTCAATCTTCAAGAAAAGCTACTTAAATTAAGCCATCTGCACAAATGAGACATTCTCTTCTATCACCTCTATTCTCCTAAAGATTAGGAGAGAAGCATGGCAGTGCTGTTTGAACTTAATCCTTTTCAAGTCAGAGACTTTATTCAGCCAGGAGCCCAAGTCAACTTGGACCCAGGAGTTGAGGCTAAGATGGAAGGAGGATAACGCATTTCATTTGTTACCTAGTCATATGCCAACCAGTTTAGGCACACACCTTCTTTTCCCACTAGATTGTCAATTCTGAGAGCTCAGGAAAGAAGTCTGGGGCATGCATGGAGAAGAGATGTCTAGTTAATTCTCATTAGACAACTTAGAGTTATCCAAAGTAGCATTTTTGTTCAGTGGGTGTAACTGAAGCTTCATTCTCCCTATCTACTCATTGACATGGAGAAAGCTTTTAAGGCTCATACTTGCTGACTTTTTTACACTAACACTCACACATAAACAGCCTCAAATGACTTCTTTGAAAATAATGATGAATTTAGTCAAGTAACTTAATCTTTGGTGATTGGCTCTCTGGAGGTTGACTTAAGCAGATCATCACATTTTAAAAATAATCAGTGAGTGCTTGAACCAGGATATTGAGTTTCTTTTTGATTTATTTGGTAAAATAGTGTGCACTGTGTGTATGTACACTGCTAAAACAACCCATCTTTGCAGATATTGCATAGCGATCCAAGCAAATAAAAAGCAGACAAGGAGTCAGTATGATTTTTTTGGATCCTTGGAGTCAAAGGTGACTTTTAATTTTTAGTTCTTAAGTATTAAACTTGACATAACTTCTTGATAATAAAATCTGTTTAATTGTTATCACAAATATGTATGTTTGAACTTGGAAATACCGTGTCTCATAGAGGGACTCAAGGAGAGAGAATGGATATAAATTACTGAGCAGGACATCTAGTCTATACCCGTTCATCAATGAAAAATATATTGAGGGCCTTCTGTGTTCCAGGCACTGTTACAGCTCACCACAATAAAAACAAACAAACAAACAACAACAACAAAACAAGTTCCTGCCATTGGGACTTTGGGGATAGGGTGGGAGGGGAAGATATTTAGAAAGAAATGAACAAGTAACTATGTAGTATGTCATGTGGTGATCAATACCAAGGAGAAATCAAAGCGGGGCAATACAGATGAGGAGTGCCAGGTGGTTTCAGGCTAAGGTTCACTATATGAGATGGTCTATGTGGGCTTCATTGACTGTGTGACATCTGAGCAGAGACCTAAAGAAAGTGAAGGAGAGACTCAAGTGGATATCTGGAGGAAAAGCATTCTGGGTAAAGGTAACAACAAATATAAATCCCTAAGATGCCAGCATGCCTGGTGTAGTAGCAAGGCAGCTATGGTAGTGTGGATTAAGGGTAGGAGAGATGTGAGAGATGAGTCAGAGAGGCAGTAGGGGCCAGACTGTAGGTTTGTTGGCTTTTACTTTGAATGAAATGGAGGGCCATTGGAGATTTAGGTGCAAAGGAAGGGCATGATGGAATTTACATAGTAAAAGGATAAAGAATCAGCAATAAGTGGAGATTTTGTGGTGGAAGTACTCTGTCATTGTGATATAATGGCTGGAGGTGTTTTTTTGTTTGTTTTGTTTTGTTATTACTTGTTTGTTTGTAGTTTTAGCTACACCACATGGCATGTCGGATCTTAGTTCCCCGACCAGGGATTGAACCAAGCCCCCTGCAGTGGAAGCACAGAGTTCTAACCATTGGACATCCAGTGAATTCCCATGGCTGGAGTTTTGGACTTATAGTTAGAACATCAAAATTGCAATCACAGTTCTTCCCACATCAGGGAAACTTCACATTTTGAGAATATTAGCTTCTTCCTCAATGAAACAAAGATACCCCAAGCCTCTTTGAGAATTACCAGAGAAGTATGATATGTAAGTTAAGTGAAAAGCAGCCTATAAAGTAGGGTATAAAAGATAATCTCAATTTTACAAAATAAAATTCCTAGTATGTTGTAGGAAAATAACCCATCTAATATGCTAAGGAAAAGAATAGAAAATGGGTTATCTCTGATTGATAATTACAAATTATTTCCACTTTTTTTTTACACTTTTTTGTGTTTTCCAGATTGTATTGTTGAATATGCATAATTTTTAAAAACATCTAGGTATAACTTTTTAAAGAATTGGCTCAAGATGGCAGAGTAGAAGGACGTGAGCTTACTGCCTCTTGCAAGAGCACCAGAATCATAACTAACTGCTGAACAATCATTGACAGGAAGACACTGGAACTCATCAAAAAAGATACCACACATCCAAAGACAAAGGAGAAATTGCAATGAGATGGTACAAGGGGCGCAATTGCAATAAAATCAAATCCCATAACTGCTGGGTGGGTGACTCACAAACTGGAGAACAATTATACCACAGAAGTCCACCCAATGGAGTGAAGGTTCTGAGCCCCACATCAGGCTTCCCAACCTGGGGGTCTGGCAATGGGAGGAGGAATCCCCAGAGAATCAGACTTTGAAGGCCAGCAGGATTTGATTGCAGGACTTCCATAGGACTGGGGGAAACAGAGACTCCACTCTTGGAGGGCACACACAAAGTAGTGTGTTTACAAGGACCCAGGGGAAGGAGCTGTGACCCCATTGGAAACTGAACCATACTTACCTTCTAGTGTTGGAGGGTCTCCTGGAGAGGCAGTGGGTGGCTGTGGCTCAGCACAAGGACAAGGACACTGGCAGCAGAAGTTCTTGGAAGTACTCATTGGTGTAAGCCCTCCCAGAGTCCACCATTAGCCCTGCCACAGAGTCTGTAAGCTCCAGTGCTGGGTTGCCTCAGGCCAAGCAACTGACAGGGAGGGGACTCAGCCCCACCCATCAGCAGGCAAGTGGATTAAAGTTTTACTGAGCTCTGCCCACCAGAGCAACATCCAGCTCTACTCACCACCATTCCCTCCCAGCAAGAAGTGTGCACAAGCCTCTTAGATAGCCTCATACACCAGAGGGCAGACAGCAGTATCAATAACTATAATCCTGCAGTCTGCTGAATGAAAACCACAATCACAGAAAGACAGACAAAGTGAAAAGGCAGAGGCCTTTATACCAGATGAAAGAACAAGATAAAACCCCAGAAAAACAACTAAATGAAGTGGACATAGGCAACCTCACAGAAAAAGAATTCAGAATAATGATAGTGAAGATGATCCAGGACCACAGGAAAAGACTGGATGCAAAGACTGAAAAGGTGCAAGAAATGTTTAACAAAGACCTAGAAGAATTAAAGAGCAAACAAACAGAGATAAGTGATACAGTAGCTGAAATGAAAAATACACTAGAAGGAATCAATAGCAGAATAACTGAGGCATAAGAATGGATAAGTGACCTGGAAGACAGAATGGTGTAAATCAATGATGCAGAAAAGAATCAAGAAAAAAGAATGAAAAGAAATGAAGACAGCCTAAGAGACCTCTGCGACAATGTTAAACTAGCCAACATTTGCATTATAGGAGTCCCAGAAGGAGAAAAGAGAGAAAAAGGACCTGAGAAAATATTTGAAGAGATTACAGTTGAAAACTTACCTTACATGGGAAAGGAAATAGCTACCCAAGTCCAGGAAGTGTAGAGAGTCTCAGGCAGAATAAACTCAAGGAGAAACATGCCAAGACACATAGTAATCAAATTGACAAAAATTAAAGACAAAGAAAAAATTTTAAAAACAACAAGGGAAAAGCAACAAATAACATACAAGGGAACTCCCATAAGGTTAACAGCTGATTTCTCAGCAGAAACTCTGCAAGCCAGAAGGGAGTGGCACTATGTATTTCAAGTGATGAAAGGGAAGAACCTACAACCAAGAATACTCTACCCAGCAAGGATCTCATTCAGATTCGATGGAGAAATCAAAAGCTTTACAGACAAGCAAAAGCTAAGAGAATTCAGTACCACCAAACCAGCCCTACAACAAATGCTAAAGGAACTTTTCTAAGTGGGAAACATAAGAGAAGAAAAGGACCTACAAAAACAAACCCAAAACAATTAAGAAAAAGGTAATAGGAACTTCCATGTCGATAATTACCTTGAATGTAAATGGATTTAAATGTTCCAACCAAAAGACACAGACTGGCTGAATAGCTACAAAAATAAGACCCACATACATGCTGTCTACAAGATGCCCACTTCAGACCTAGGAACACATACAGACTGAAAGTGAGGGGGTTGGAAAAAGATATTCCATGAAAATGGGAATCAAAAGAAAGTTAGAGTAACAATACTCAGATAAAATAGACTTCAAAATAAAGAATGTTGAAGAGACAAGGAAGGACACTACATAATGATCAAAGAATCAAACCAAGAAGAAGATATAACAATTATAAATATATATGGACCCCATGTGGGAGCACCTCAATACATAAGGCAAATGCTAATAACTATAAAAGAGGAAATCAACAGTGACACAATAATAGTCAGGGACTTTAACACCTCACTTATACCAATGGGCAGATCATCCAGACAGACAATTAAAAAAGAAACACAAGCTTTAAATGACACAATAGACCAGATAGATTTAATTGATATTTATAGAACATTCCATCCAAAAACAGCAGATTACACTTTCTTCTCAAGTGCACATGGAACATTCTCCAGGATAGATCACATCCTGGGTCGCAAATCAAGCTTTGGTAAATTAAAAAAAATTGAAATCACATCAAGCATCTTTTGTGACCACAACACTATGAGATTAGAAATAAATTATAGGAAAAAAGCTGTAAAAAACACAAACAGGAACTTCCCTGGTGACACAGTGGTTAAGAATCCACCTGCCAATGCAGGGGGCACAGGTTCGAGCCCTGATCTGGGAAGATCCCACATGCCACAGAGCAGCTCAGCCCATACACCACCACTATGGAGCCTGAGTGCCACAACTACTGGAGCCCACATGCCTAGAGCCTGTGCTTCACAATAAGAGAAGCCACTTCAGTGAGAAGCCCAAGCACCACAAGAAAGAGTAGCACCTGCTAGCGGTGACTAGAGGAAGCCCATGCGCAGCAATGAAGACCCAGGGCAACCAATAAATAAATTAATTAATTAAAAAACTAAAAATTTAAAAAACCCACAAACAAATGTAGGCTAAACAATATGCTACTAAATAACCAAGAAATCACTGAAGAAATCAAAGAGGAAATCAAAAAATACCTAGAGACAAATGACAATGAAACCACAATGATCCCAAACCTATGGGATGCAGCAAAAGCAGTTCTAAGAGGGAAGTTTATAGCGATACAATCCTACCTCAAGAAACAAGGAAACTCCCAAGTAAACAATCTAACCTTACACTTAAAGAAACTAGAGAAAGAAGAACAAACAAAACTCAAAGTTAGTAGAAGGAAAGAAATCATAAAGATCAGAGCAGAAATAAATAAAAGAGAAATAAAGAAAACAGTAGCAAAGATCTATAAAACTAAAAGCTGATTTTTTGAAAAGACAAACAAAATTGATAAAACTTTAGCCAGACTCATCAAGAAAAAGAGGGAGAGGACTCAAATCAATAAAATTAGAAATGAAACAGGAGAAATTACAATAGACACTGCAATAGAAATAAAAAGCATCATAAGAGACTGTTACAAGCAACTATATGCCAATAAAATGGACAACCTGGAAGAAATGGACAAATTCTTTTAAAGGTATAACCTTCCAAAATTGAATCAGAAAGAAATAGATATATGAACAGACCAATCACAAGTTATGAAATTGAAACTGTGATTAAAAATCTTCCAATAAAAGAATCCAGGACCAGATGGCTTCACAGGTGAATTCTATCAAACATTTAGAGAAGAGCTACCACCCATCCTTCTCAAACCCTTCCAAAAAACTTCAGAGGAAGGAACACTCCCAAACTCATTCCACGAGGCCACCATCACCCTGGTACCAAAACCAGACAAAGATACTACAAAAAAAGAAAATTAGAGACCAATATCACTGATGAATTTAGATGCAGAAATCCTCAACAAAATACTAGCAAACAGAATCTAACAACACATTAAAAGAATCATACACCATGGTCAAGTGGGATTTATCTCAGAGATGCAAGGATTCTTCAATATATGCAAATCAATCAATGTGATACATCATATTAACAAATTGAAGAATAAAAACCATATGATCATCTCAATAGATGCAGAAAAAGCTTTTGACAAAATTCAACATTGGTTTATGGTAAAATCTCTCCAGGAAGTGGGCATAGAGGGAATGTACCTCAACTTAAGAAAGGCCATATATGACAAATCCACAGCAAACATCATTCTCAATGGTGAAAAATTGAAAGCATTTCCTCTAAGATCAGGAACAAGTCAAGGATGTCCACTCTTGCCACTACTATTCAACATAGTTTTGGAAGTCCTTGCCACAGCAATCAGAGAAGAAAAAGAAATAAAAGGAGTCCAAATTGGAAAAGAAGTAAAACTGTTGCTGTTTCCAATGACATGATACTATACATAGAAAACCCTAAAGATGCAACCAGAAAACTACTAGAATTAATCAATGAATTTGGTAAAGTTCCAGGATACAAAATTAACACAGAGAAATCTCTTGCATTCCTATACACTAATAACAAAAGGTCAGAAAAAGAAATTAAGGAAACAATCCCATTCATCATCACAACAAAAAGAATAAAGTACCCAGAAATAAACCTACCCAAGGAGGTAAAAGACCTTTACTCAGAAAAGTATAAGACACTGATGAAAGAAATCAAAGATGACACAAACGGAGAGATATATCGTCTTCTTGGATTGCAAGAATGAACACTGTGAAAATGACTATAATACCCAAAGCAATCTACAGATTTAATACAATCCTTATCAAATTATCCTTGGCATTTTTTTACAGAACTAGAACAAAAGATCCTAAAATCTGTATGGAGACACAAAAGACCCTGAATAGCCAAAGCAATCCTGAGAAACAAACAAACAAACACACAAAACCCCAAAAACCGGAGCTGGAGAAATCAGACTCCCTGACTTCAGGCTATACTACAAAGCTACAGTAATCAGGACAACATGTTTCTGGCACAAAAACAGAAACATGGATCAATGGAACAGGATAGAAAGCCCAGAGATAAGCCCATGCACCTATGGTCAACTAATCTATGGCAAAGGAGGCAAGGATATACAATGGAGAAAAGACAGTCTCTTCAATAAGTTTTGCTGGGAAAACTGGACAGCTACATGTAAAAGAGTGAAATTAGGACACTGCCTAACACCATACAGAAAAATAAACTCAAAATGGATTAAAGACCTAATTGTAAGGCCAGACACTATAAAACTCTGAGAGGAAAATATAGGAAGAACATTCTTTGACATAAATCACAGCAAGATCTTTTTTGACCCACCTTCTAGAGCAATGGAAATAAAAACAAAAATAAACAATTGGGACCTAATGAAATTTAAAGCTTTTGCATAGCAAAGGAAATTATAAACAGGACAAAAAGACAACCCTCAGAGTGGGAGAAAATATTTGCAAACAAATCAACAGACAAAGGATTAATCTATAAAATATATAAACAGTTCATGTAGCTCAGTATCAAAAAACAAACAACCCAATCAAAAAATGGGTAGAAGACCTAAATAGGCATTTCTCCAAAGAAGACATACAGATGGCCAAGAGGTGCAAGAAAAGCTGCTCAAAATCATTAATTATTAAAGAAATGCAAATCAAAACTACGAGTTATCATCTCACAATGATTAGAATGGGCATCATCAGAAAATCTACATACAATAAATGCCAGAGAAGGTGTGGAGAAAAGGGAACCCTCCTGCACTGT
This sequence comes from Hippopotamus amphibius kiboko, assembly GCF_030028045.1. Lineage (NCBI taxonomy): Eukaryota > Metazoa > Chordata > Mammalia > Artiodactyla > Hippopotamidae > Hippopotamus > Hippopotamus amphibius. The sequence continues at coordinate 117,933,050 of NC_080191.1, read as the reverse complement.
TGGGGGGAGTGTAAATTGATACAGTCACTATGGAGAACAGTATGGAGATCCCTTAAAAAACTAAAAATAGAATTACCATATGACCCAGCAATCCCACTACTGGGCATATACCCAAAGAAAACCATAATTCAAAAAGACACATGCACCTAAATGTTGATTGCAGCACTATTTACAATAGCCAGTTCATGGAAGCAACCTAAATGTCCATTGACAGACAAATGGATAAAGAACATGCGCTACATATATATAGTGGAATATTGCTCATCCATAAAAAGGAACAAAATTGGGACATTTTTAGAGACATGGATGGACCTAGAGACTGTCATATAGATTCAAGTAAGTCAGAAAGAGAAAAACAAATATCATATATTAATACATATTTGTAGAAAAATGGTACAGATCAACCAGTTTGCAAGGCAGAAACAGAGACACAGATGTAGAAAACAAACATATGGACACCAAGGGGAGAAAGCAGGGAGGGTTGGGGTGGGATGAATTGGGAGATTGGAACTGCCATATATACATTAATATGTATAGAATAGATTACTAATAAGAAAAAAATCAAACTGTACACTCTAAATATATGCAGTTTATTGTTTGTCAATTTTATCTCAAAATTCTTTTTAAAAGGAACAAAATATGCATAAAGGTAGTTGATAAACATCAAGGTCATTATTTCAATTAAAGTAGTGAATGCAAAACTGTTGGGAATTCTCAAAAAGTGTGCAAAGGCGAGTTGTTACAGTGAGAAGAACAGCACAAATAATCCTTTCCTTCTCCAGTTTCTTTTGAGACTCAGCTTCAGGCAGAAGACTGTAGGCAGATGACAGAAGGGAGAGTTTGAGCAAAGGGTCCAGGATTCCTGAAACGGAAGGAGCAGAGTTTCAGCTCTAAAAAATTTTTTAAAGACAAAACAATAAGCTGAGTTGGGATCAACCTGAGATTTGCCAGAATTTGTGCTTAGAAAAGAAGTAGAAGGAAAAGGCAAACATCCATCCATTCTTGCCCCTCCTTTTTACTCTCCATCTCCAAAATGACTTTTAGAATAAAATTAATACCTTTACCCTGCCCCATAAGGCTTTGTATGAGCTGATGCCTGTTGCCTCCCCAGTCTTATTTTCCATCATTTCTCCACTTCTTTCATCTTGTTCTGGACTCTCAAGTCTTCTGTTCTCTGGATGAAACTTCATTCCTGACTCAAGGTTTCTGCTGCAACTTTCCCTCGGCCGGAGTCACTGTTACCCTCATTTCTAGGTGGCCCACTCCTTGTCATTCTGAGCTCAAATTAAACATCATTTCCTCATGACCTCACTCTCTCAGCTAGCCCACCCATTCCATCAGTGCACCCTGTCTCATCACCCTGATTGTCTCTTTATATTATCATCACCTAGTATTTTTTGATATAGGACCTATTTTTCAGAGTAGTTTTTGGTTCTTTGCAAAATTGAGCAGGAAAAAAAGAGGGTTCCCATATACCCCTCCACACACACATACAACCTCTTCCACCATGAACAGCCCACATCAGAGTGGTACATTTATTACTGTCAATGAAGCAGTATTGACACATCATTATAAGCCAAAGTCCATATATTACCTTACAGTTCACTCTTGGTGTTATACATTCTGTAGGTTTTGACAAATGTGTAATGTCAGGTATCCACCATTGTATTACCATACAGAATAGTTTCACTGCCCTAAAAATCCTGTGTGCCCCATTCATTCATCTCTACCTCCTCCCAAACTCCTGGCAACCATTGATATTTTTATTGTCTCCCTAGTTCTGCCTTTTCCAGAATGGTATAGAGTTGGAGTCATACAGTATGTAGCCTTTTAATATTGGCTTCTTTCACTTAGCAATATGCACCTAAGGTCCTTCCATGCCCTTTTGGAAGGCTTGATAGTTCATTTCATTCTAGCACTGAATAATATTCCATTGCCTGGATTTACTACTGTTTATCCATTCACCTACTGAAGGACATTTTGGTACAGCTGCTATAAACATTTGTGTGCACAGTTTTGTGTGGGCATAAGTTTTCAGTTCATTTGGGTTAAATACCAAAGAGCATGATTTGTAAGTCATATGGTAAGCATATGTTTAGTGTGGCAAGAAACCAACAAACTATCTTCCAAAGTGGCTGTACCATTTTGCATTCCCACCAGCAATGGATGAGAGTTCCTGTTGCTCCTCATCCTCACCAGCATTTGATGCTGTCTGTGTTTTGGAGTTTTGCTGTTCTAAAAGGTGTCTAGTGGTATCTCAATGATTAATTTGCAATCCTAATGATGTATGATATTGAATATCTTTTCATATACTTATTTTCCAAGTGTATTTGCCAAGATATATCTCCTTTGATGAGGTGTCCACTCAGATATCTGGCCTATTTTTTCACCAGGTTGTTCATTTTATTATTAAGTTGTAAGCATTCTTTGTATATTTTGGATAACAGTCCTTTATCAGATATGTCTTTTGCAAATATTTTCTTCCAGTGTGTGGCTTATCTTCTCTTTCCCTTGACAGTGTCTTTCATCATCTAACATTTTTTGTGTCTAATTTTTTATGTTCATACTTTGTTTCCCCCCAACTAGAATATAATCTCCATGACAAAAGAGACTTTTTTTGTGCCTTGCAAATAGTAGGTAGTCAATAAATATGGTTGAGGGGAAACAGATGGTATTAGTCAAAGGGTACAAAATTTTAGTTGTACAATATGAATAATTCCTAGAGATCTACTGTACAATATAGAGCCAGTAGTTAACACTACTGTATTATATACTTTAAAAATGTGCTAAGATGGAGATCTTGTGTTGTGTTCTTAAAAAACACACAAAAATAATAATTATAAAGAGGGCAAGTGGAAATTTCTAGAGGTATGGATATATTTATAGCACAGGTTGTAGTGATGGTTTCATGGATGTATACTTATCTCAAAACTCATCAATTTGCATACATCAAATAAGTATAGCTCTTTGTATGCCAAGTATACCTCAATAAAGTAGTTTAAATAAATAACAATGGAATTATTTAAAATAATTGAATTGTTTTTTCTTTTTTTTCCTTTTTTTTGTCTAATTTATAAAGAGAGGCTTTTAATTTTGTTTTACAGAGAGAATAGTAGTAATGAAAACAAGTCTTTGTACATATACATAGGAAGTAAGTTTTGTAAGAAAAAAAATTATGTAAATTATATTCCTGCAAAATTCCCGAGTGTTATACTCAGAAATTCATTTTTTCGGGATAGTTATTGTGCATGTAATTATTCATAAAATGTCATTTTTCAAAGCATTTCAATTCATTAAAATATAGTTAACTGTATATATAAGTAGATACTAATTAAAAGAGTGAAAAAGGAAGTCACAGGTTGGAGAAGATATGTGCACTACACATACTTGACAAAGGGCTTATATGCAGAGTGTAAAACAAACTCCTACAAATGAACAATAAAAATTCAGATAAGCCACTATAAAAGTGGGCAAAAACCCTGAACAGGTACTTCTCTAAAAAGATACTGAATTAATTAGCCCTCAAAGAAATACAAATTAAAAACTACAATGAAATAGCTTTGTACTCACCCATCAGAATGGCTAAGGTATGAGACTGATCATACAAAGTAAGGGTGAGGATATAGTATAGCCATTTTTGGAAAACTATTTAGTAATACCTATTAGAAATATTCACATACCCTATGTAAACTTCTACTTCTAGATATAAACCCAACAGAAACGTAGAAACGTCACCCAGATGTGTGTTGGAACATTCAGAGCAGCACTATTTATTACAGCCAAAAGCTAGAAACAATCTGAATGCACATCAACATGGATGAATGGTACATTCACACAATGGAACACATGCAAGAATGATAGTACAATATGCAACAACGTGGATGAATCTCACAAACATAATGTTAAGCAAAAGAAACCAGGTACCAACAAAACAAAACAAAAACAAAAACAAAGACCCACCATTTACAAAGATTCCATTAACATATAATTCAAAACAGTCAAAAATAATTTGCAATGTTAGAAGTCAGGATGGTGGTTACCCTTGGGGAGGGTTTGTTAGCAACAGAAAGGGAGCTCAAGGGGGGCTTTTGAGGGTGCTGGTAACGCTCTCTTCCTTGACCTAGGTGCTAGTGACTCAGGCATATTCACTTTGCGAAACTCATCAAGCTCACGCTTAGGCTTTTGGTACTTCTCTACATGTATATGACATGTTGGTTAAAAATTTATTTACAAATATATTTAATTACTCTCCCACTAATTACCACATTTCTTAGATGATTCAGAAGGCACCTTAGAATGTTCTGGGATATTCTGTCATTGTTATGAGCTAGGTTTTTATGGATACTAGGGCTATCCTTAAATGTGTGTATGTGATGGACTGTAGTGCATCACATTGTCTCTAACTCTTTTCAATCCCCCAATATATTTTTTAAATTATTGTATTTACTATTTTTAGAATAGAAAGTATAATATAAATAATTAAAAATTCTGAAGGTACAGGAGGGTATTCTAGAAAGAGTCAAATCTCCTTCCTAAACCTGAGCCCTAGACACCCAATTTGCTACCTCAGAGGCAACTACTAGTAATCTAATTTCTTGTGTGTCATTGCAGTTTGGGGATGCCTATACAAGCATATATACACATATATAGATCTACCTTATTTTTTAAGTGGCTGTATAGTATCTCATTGTAAGTGATACACCCTAATTTAACTAGATCTCTATTGATGAATGTCTGGATTATTTCTAATCTTTTGTATTTAAACAACATTGCAATGATTAGCTAGTGTTTGCAATATTCTGTAGATGCATATTTGCAGGATATTTGGTGAATAAATCTCCAGAACTAGAATTGCTGGGTCAATTAATTTGTATTATTAGTCAATGTTATCAAATTGTCCTCCATATGGGTTGAATCAATTTTTACTCTCACAAGAAACATAACTATGCTCTCACTAGAAATTCATTAGCACAACGGGCTATTAAACTTTTAAATCTCTACCAGTCAGATAAGGAAATAATAGTAATTTGGATTTCCCTTGTCATGAATGAGATTGTGCCTCTTTTCACACATATAAGAGCCATTTGCACCTCCCTCTCTATGAAATGTTTATATCATTTGCACATTTCTTTTTCCTAAATTTCACTGCTCTTCTCTTTCCTATTGAATTGAAGGAGTCCTTCATTAAGGAAGTTCTTTTTTCAGTAAGTTGATTGTAGATATTTTCCCAATTTATCATTTGTCTTTTGCTTTTGTTTTTTCCTTACAGAAAATTTTGATTTTTATGCAACTGGATTTATCACTTTTATTTTATGGATTCAAGGCTTTATGTTACTCTTGAAAAGGTCTTCCCCACCACAGTGCATAAGTTTAGGTAATTGACTGATTCTCCTATATCTTCAATGTGTATTTTTATATTTTTGTTCTCATGATTAAGATTTAATTCATCTGGAATTAATTTCGGTAAAAGGCATGAGGTAGAAACCCAACTAAATTTTCCATAGGGCTTCCCAATTGTTCTAATACCATTCATTGAATAACCCATTTTTCTCTCACTACTTGGCAATACTGTGTTTTCTATGTGTATTTGAGTCTCTGTATGCACCAGTATGTTTTAATTATTGTAATTATAATACATTTGACTGGTTTGCTGTGATGGTAACGTTTCCTCAGGTTTTTGAGGAGGTCTATTCTTATTCATTTATTCATATGAATTTAGAGGCAGTTTATCTACTCCCAGAAAAATTTTATTGATGTTTTGATCGATTACATTCAAGATTAACTTCGGGAGAAGTGATTTTATAATTTTTGATTCTTTCTAACCAAGAATGTGGTGTACTTTTCTGTTGAAGTCTCTTTTGTGTCCCTCAGTAGTGCTTAATTTTTTTCTTGGTTTTAATCTTGCACATTTTCCTTTTTATTCCTAGGTGCTTTTGTCTTTTTTTTAATGTTATTATATGATCTTTTACCTCAAGATCTTCTAAGTGTTTGTAGTTTGCGTGTATCATGACTTTTGATTCCTGAATACTAATTTTCTGCCCAGCTTTTATACTTCACTCAATTTTCTTATTATTTATAATAATTTTACTGCAGACTCTTTAACTTTTTTAGGTGGAAAGAAATATATCTGTAAATAATGATTATTTTATTTAGAATTTTTATAGTTAGAATATTTTTCTCTTAGCCATCATCAAAGAGACAAAAGATTAAAAAAATGCTGTTATGGATGGGGAGAAAAGGGAACCCTTGTGCACTGTTGGTGGGTTTGTCAGTATGGAGGATCCTCAAAAAAATTAAAAATAGAGTTATCATATGATCCAGCAACTTCATCTCTTGGAATACATCTAAAGGAAACAAAAACACTATCTCAAAAAGATACCTGCACCCCCATGTTCACTGCAGCATTATTTACAATAGCCAAGATGTGCAAATAACCAAAGTGTCTATTGTTGGGTAAATGGATAAAGAAGTAAAGAAGTTGTGGTATATTTATAAATGAATATATATTATATATAAGTGAATATATAAATATAGAAAGATATATAAATAAATATTTATAAATGAATATAAAATATATAAAAATAAACATATAAATATTATAATATAATATATATTATATATATAAAATTCAGCCATAAAAATATGTCCTACCATTTGTGACAATATAGATGGATCTTGAAGGCACTATGTTAAGTGAAATGTCAGCTAGAAATACCCATCACCTAGCTTCAATAATTATCAACTCATGGACGATGTCATTTCATCTAGATCCTGCCTAATTCTCTTCCTCTCCTCAAATTATTTTCAAACAAATCCCAGATATATCATTCCATCTATAAGGATTTCCATATTAAATGACAGGCTTTTTTTTTATAAACATAACCATATGTCTTGAATTCATACTGATATTTCTAATTCAAAGTCAGGACTACAGGGTTTTGTTTTTTTTTTTAAGTACTTTTATTGAGATACAGTTAACAGACAATGAACAGCATACATTTAGAGTGTACAATTTGGTATGCCAATCTCCCAATTCATTCCCCCCCAAACCTCCCCATTTTCCCCACTTGGTGTCCATGTGTTTATTCTCTACATCTGTGTCTCTATTTCTGCCTTGCATTTCCTCTTTCATAGTTGTTAGCATTTGCCTTGTGTATTGAGGTGCTCCTATATTGGGTGCATATATATTTATAATTGCTATCTCCTCTTCTTGCATGGATCCCTTGATCTTTATGTAATGTCCTTTCTTGTCTCTTATAACATTTTTTATTTTAAAGTCTATTTTATCTGATATGACTATTGCTACTCCAGCTTTCTTTTGATTTTCATTTGTGTGGAATATCTTTTTCCATCCCCTCACTTTCCATCTCTATGTGTCCCTAGGTCTGAAGTGGGCCTCTTTTAGACAGCATATATATGGGTCTTGTTTTTGTATCCATTCAGCCAGTCTGTGTCTTTTGGTTGGTGCATTTAGTCCATTTACATTCAAGGTCACTATTGATATGTATGTTCCTATTACCATTTTCTTAATTTTTTTTTTTTTTTGTAGCTCCTTTTCTTCTCTTATGTTTCCCGCTTAGAGAAGTTCCTTTAGCATTTGTTGTAAGGCTGGTTTGGTGGTGCTGAATTCTCTTAGCTGTTGCTTGTCTATAAAGCTTTTGATTTCTCCATCGAATCTGAATGAGATCCTTGCTGGGTAGAGTATTCTTGGTTGTAGGTTCTTCCCTTTCATCACTTGAAATACATAGTGCCACTCCCTTCTGGCTTGCAGAGTTTCTGCTGAGAAATCGGCTGTTAACCTGATGGGAGTTCCCTTGTATGTTATTTGTTGTTTTTCCCTTGTTGCTTTTAATAACTTTTCTCTGTCTTTAATTTTTGTCAGTTTGACTACTATATGTCTTGGCATGTTTCTCCTTGGGTTTATCCTGCCTGGGACTCTCTGTGCTTCCTGGACTTGGGTAGCTGTTTCCTTTCCCATGTAAGGTAAGTTTTCAACTATAACCTCTTCTAATATTTTCTCAGGTCCTTTCTCTCTCTCTTCTCCTTCTTGGACCCCTATAATGCAAATGTTGGTGCATTTAACATTGTCCCAGGGGTCTCTTAGGCTGTCTTCAGTTCTTTTCATTCTTTTTTCTTTCTTCTTTACCACATCAGTGATTTTCACCATTCTATCTTCCAGGTCACTTATGTGTCCTTCTGCCTCAGTTAATCTGCTATTGGTTCCTTCTGGTGTATTTTTCATTTCAGTTATTGTGTTGCATATCTCTGTTTGTTTGCTCTTTAATTCTTCTAGGTCTTTGGTAAACTTTTCGATCTTTGCATCCAGTCTTTTTTCAAAGTCCTGGATCATCTTCACCATTATTATTCTGAATTCTTTTTCTGTAAGGGTGCCTATCTCCTCTTCATTTAGTTGTTTTTCTGGGGCTTTATCCTGTCCCTTCATCTGGTACAAAGTCCTCTGCTTTTTCATTTTCTCTATCTTTCTGTGGCTATGGTTTTCAGTTTCACAAGACGAAATACTGCTGATACTGCTTGATACTGCTGTCTGCCCTCTTGTGGAGGAAGCTGTCTAGGAGGCTTGTGCGTGCTTCCTGATGGGAGGGACTGATGGTGGGTAGGGCTGGGTGGGCAGAGCTCAGTAAGACTTTAATCTGATTTGGTGGGTAGAGCTCAGTAAAACTTTAATCTGCTTGTCTGCTAATGGGTGGGGCTGTGTTCACACCTTGTTGGTTGTTTGGCCTGAGGCTACTTAGCACTGGAGCTTACAGGCTCTTTGGTGGGGCTAATGGTGGACTCTGGGAGGGTTCATGCCAATGAGCACTTCCCAGAACCCCTGCTGCCAGTGCCCCTGTCTCCTCGGTGAGCCATAGCTGCCCCCCACCTCTGCAGGCAACCCTCCAATGCCAGCAGGTAGGTCTGGTTCAACCTCCTATGGGGTCACTGCTCCTTCCCCCTGGGTCCTGGTGAGCACACTTTTTTGTGTGCCCTCCAAGAGTGGAGTCTCTGTTTCCCCCAGTCCTGTGGAGGTCCTGCAATCAAATCTTGCTGGCTTTCAAAGTCTGATTCTCTGGGCATTCCTCCTCCCGTTGCTGGACTCCCAGGTTGGGAAGCCTAACATGGGGCTCAGAACCCTCACTTTAGTGGGTGGACTTCTGCAGTATAACTGTTCTCCAATTTGTGAGTCACCCACCCAGCATTTATGGGATTTGATTTTAATGCGATTGCGCCCCTCCTACCATCTCATTGCGGCTTCTCCTTTGTCTCCGGATGTGGGGTGTCTTTTTTGGTGAGTTCCAGTGTCTTTCTGTCGATAATTGTTCAGCATTTAGCTGTAATTCCGGTGCTCTTACAAGAGGGAGTAGAGGACTACAGAGTTTTTACTTAATTTCATTGATCTTACATTCATGCCTCCTTTCTTCTACATTGAAATCTCTGTTTTTAAAAACACCAATATAATTACTAATTTTCCTTTTACCATACTAAGCACAAAGCAGTCTGAGGGTAACAGTACTCCCCAAAATATGATTGGTTTAAAAAGTTTAAAATTTTGTGAAGTTCTTTTTATAATTAGGGATGAACAGACACATTGTGATGTTTTAAAGTCAGTTGGTATGATTTTTTTCTCTTTTGATCAGTTTATATCTTAATATTGAGCTTTCTTTGAATTTCTAAAATAACCCCATGTGAAGAATCCTATATGGGGTTTTTGCATCAATATTTAGTGAATAGATCTATGGGATGTTTGGGAGCTGTATTTTTTCCTTTTGCTCTCAGTGTTATGATAGCTTCATTCAAATGAATTTGGAAATTGAACGTTCTCCTTTTTCTGTGCTTAGAAACAGTTTAAATAACATCAGAAAAAAAGTAAAGGTAATTCAATGGATGAAAGATATTCTTTTCAACAAATGGTGTTGGAAAAAATGGAACGTTCATATGCAAAAAATGATTTTTTGATCACAGTGATCACATTGATTGCACCATTTATAACAATTAACACGTAATGAATAATAGAATTAAATGTAAAACCTAAAACTATAAAACTTCTAGAAGAAAACACAGCAGAAAATCTTAGTGAACTGGAGTTAGGCAAAGATTTCTTAGAGACAGCCACAAAAGACTGACCCATAAAGGATTTAAAATGTTAAATTGGACTTTATCAAAAATTTAAAACTTCTACTCTTCAAAGACACCACTAGGAGAATGAAAAGACAAGCCAGAGACTGGGAAGAAAACACTTGTATAACACATTTCTGATAAACAACTTGTATCCATAATATGTAAAGAACTTCCAAACTAATAAGAAAACAAATAACCAAATAAAAAATTGGGCAAATATACGAACAGTTATTTCACCAAAGAAGAAATATAAATGGAAAAGAAACACATGAAAACATACTCAAAAACATTAGTTATTAGGGAAATGCAAAACAAAACCACAATTATAACCATTATTAGAATGCCTAAAATTAAAACAACAAAAACTCTGACAATATCGAGGGCTATAGAGGGAATTCAGCAACTGGAACTCTTATCCATTTTGGTAGGAAAACAAAATGGTTCACTTTGGAAACTAGTCTGGCAGTTTCTTAAAAAGTGAGACATACCCTTACATTTGATCCAAGGCATCTACTAGTAGGTATATTTACTAAAGAGAAATGAAAACTTACGTTCATGCAAAACCTTGTATGCAAATATTTATAGCAGTTTTATTTACAATCGTCAGAACTCTTTTTTTTTCAAAAAATTAATTTTTGGCTGCGTTGGGTCTTCGTTGCTGTGAAAGGGCTTTCTCTAGTTGCAGTGAGCGGGGGCTACTCTTCATTGCAGTGCACGGGCTTCTCATTGCAGTGGCTTTTCTTGTTGCAGAGCAACGGGCTCTAGGTGGGCAGGCTCAGTAGTCGTGGCACATGGACTTAGTTGCTCCATGGCATGTGGGATCTTCCTGGACCAGGGATCGAAGCTGTGTCCCCTGCCTTGGCAGGTGGATTCTTAACCACCTCGCCACCAGTGAAATCACTAACCAGAATGCTTGACTCCTCCTTCTCCATAAGTAGAAGAATTTATTCTCTTATCCCCCCAGCTACAATGGGTTTTCACCTTGAGGCAGGTAGGAGAGGTTCAGGTGGGGCTTTGTGTGCTTCCACCTGCAGCAGCCACTCCTCTCTTCCAGGCTGTACCACCGAGGGAAGCTCTCTCCCCATCTCCTGCCCCACTTTTCACTGTTTTATGTGTGTGTGTGTGTGTGTGTGTGAGAGAGAGAGAGAGAGACCTGGTAGAAGTTGGTGGAGAATGCCTTGTGAATGTGAGCTCCATTCGTATATGTAGTTCCTAGGGATTCTGTATCATCACAGTAGCTCACACTTGGCCTTCACCTGCCTTCTTTTTACCCTCTTGGATGTTTCCTAGTGTCCCTTCTTCCCAGGCTCTGCCATAGGTGACACAGTGCTCATGTCTGTTTCTCCTTGGATGGGTCCATCTTTATTTGGCTTTCTGGATACTTTTTGCCCTGAGATCTCAGCTCTCTGTTGGGTTAAATAAAAGCTATGATTTTGTGGTTTTTTTGACTTTTTTGAGCTGGTAGTGTGGGAGTGACACACAATTTAACTTTCTGCATTCTAGACAGTAGTGAAACTCTGGCTGCAGTTGTTTTTAATCAATCAAAATCTACAGTTGTTACCAAGAAAGCACTTATGATTTGTTATTGTTGTTGTTTTGTTTCTTACAATACAGAGAAAGTTTCTTGATTAGAGCTACCTGCATCAATTTTGATACTATCGTATTTATAGCTCATTTATTTTGAAAATCTTTGAACTAGAATAAGAATTTTCTTTCAATCAAAACTTTTCTTGCTGACTGTCATATTATGTTACCTTTAGAGGACAGTGAAAGTATAGAAGAACACTTTTTAAATGAATGTTCCATTGTTTGATTGGAAATTCAAATACAGTGTAATCTTTCAGTAGAGAGTTTTGCTCAGCATAAGATTTTTGAAATAAATTCATAATTGTGTATTAATATTGATCTCAAAAGTAAATGATTTCAATTTCAGACGTTTTTTAAAGTTTCAGATTAAAAAAAAAAACCAAAATAATGACCTCTCCCCTCTGACCACTCCTGGTTCAGATGCTTTCCTCCATTTTATCCCTTTTCTTTAGGGCTTTCAAAGTTATCACTTCTGGGACTTCCTAGATGGTGCAGTGGTTAAGAATCTGCCTGCCAATGCAGGAGACATGGGTTCGATCCCTGCTCCAGGAAGATCCCACATGCCGCGGAGCAACTAAGCCCGTGCACCACAACTGTTGAGCCTGCACTCTAGAGCCCATGAGCCACAACTATTGAGCCTGTGTGCTGCAACTACTGAAGCCTGTATGCCTAGAGCCTGTGCTCAGCAACAAGAGAAGCCACCACACTGAGAAGCCTGCGCACCACAATGAAGAGAAGCCCCCGCTCTCCGCAACTAGAGAAAGTCTGCATACAGCAACGAAGATCCAGCACAGCCAATAAATAAATAAATAAATAAATAAATATTTTAAAAAAGTTATCGCTTCTGATGATGTGGGTCCATCAGTGGTGCTCCCCTCTCCTCCTGCCTCATTCAATTCTGCTGAGTAGAGCTTCCATGAACATGGGCTTGATAGCCTTTCTCCTCAGCCAGCTGTTTTTTTTTCCTTTCTCTTTCTTCTCAAGTTCTAATGACAGCATTTAATTGCATCCCTGAGCCCTTGCATCTTCACTTTTTGCAATTGTTTTATTGAGCATCTAGGCTCTTTAAGATTTTAATTTTGGGGGCTTCCTAGGTGGCACAGTGGTTAAGAATCCACCTGACAATGCAGAGGTCACGGGGTCGATCCCAGCTCCAGGAAGATCCCACATGCCATGGAGCAACTAAGCCCGTGTGCCAAAAAAAAAAAAAAAAAAAAAATTAAAAAAAAAATACCAGTTTAAAAAAAAAAAAAATTTAATTTTTGTCAACATGCTAGTCATCGTTTTCACCCTACTCTGCAGGAAAGTTTTATTGAGTTATTTTTCTTTGCTGTTGGTTTTATTCTTTTCTTTTCTCTGCCCCTCCCTTTCCCCTTTGTACCATTTCCACTTAGGTCCTATTCAAGTTCCCTTTATATCATTACTCATTTTAAATATAAAGACTCTTCCATATCAGCTATTTGCCAGAAGTTTGTGTAAGGAAAGTTCCTGGGCTATCTTCCAGGCTTGCAAGAACTCCCCTATAGGGCAAGGTTGGGTCTGAGGGTTCTTTGACCTTTACTCCTCCCGGCCTGGTAGTGGTACTGGTCCTGCTAGGCTGCTCATTGAATTCCTCTCCGTCACCTCACTTCATGGGCAATTTACATCCTGCAAATATAGCTTGCCTATCCCACACTTTTCTTTCTTCTTGAGAACTTGGGGCTAAATCTGACTCAGGAAAGCCCTGCCACCACTCTGTAAACCCCTTCTCAATGTTCTCAACAAGGGCTTGCATTACAGGGTGTGTCATCTGCTTTGGAAAAACTCCCTCTGCCAGTTGTATCTTAGGCCTGCAACCATCAGAATCCTCTCTTGGCATCTTTCTACATCTGCACTTGACTTTTACAGCATCATTTTCCCATATATCATGATTGGAGATTTCAGTCATTCTGTAAGTTCATTGAGAATGGATTTGTGTTTCAAATTCCTATTTCCCTATCGCTTCTAGGTGATTTCCTACATTTTAAAACTAGAATTTCTCGTTTCCTCATCTTACTCCACCCCAGCGTTGTCTTTTTAATACAACTTGTCCTACTTAATAGTACAGTTTATGGAATATCTTTTGATGTCAAGCCACTTTTCTAAAATAACCTTGCATATTTGATAGGTTATATTCCTGGGAAGTTGTTACCAATTAGATTGTGACAAGGATCCCAGGATTGTTGTACTGAAGCTATTTTATGAATGGAGATTTCATTCCTAACCAAGCTCCTGCATCTTAGCATTTGATGAAAATGTTCTTAGATTTGAACAACTATGAATAACACCGTGTACAGACAGGTGGCTATCTAACAATAACAACAACAAAGAAACAAGTGTCAAGTGCAGATGAAGTGACTAAATAAGTGTATGATGACAACTCTTCTTAATAACTTTGAGTCAATACGTAAATGAAGGGATGGATGTGACTTGATAAGGAAATTGGCATTAGCGTTGATTGCCACCAGAGCCAAACAAATCAGCTGGCCAGTGTATCTGACCAGTAGCCAGTAATTGATTCCACAAAAATGTTTTCTAAAATAATGGAGGAGCCTGGTGAGGCACACAAGAAGGAGAGGAGGGTGCAGCTGCTGTTTAGGTGGGGAATGTGGTCTAACTTCCCTCCCTCCTGTGAGCATCACTGTGACCATCCTGTGATTCTCACAGCGGGTTCCCTCAGTCAATGCCTTGGCAACTTCACTGCCCACCACATTCCTCCGGTGTCTCTGCTCCAGCAGCACCTGTCTGCTCTCAGTTCCTCTAATTAGCCAAACTCTTGTCCAGCTTAGGAGCTTCATAAACATTGTCGCCTCTGCCTGGAATACTCTTCCTCTGCTCCTTCTTATCAACTTCCATTTCTTCCTTAAATGCTTCCTCCTCCATGAAGCCTGCCTGCAGTGCACCCTGCCTTGTCAGTCTGCCCTGAATATGCCTATGTCCCTGAATCCAGTGCAAGTTTCCTAAGGCAGAGACCATATCTTGGTCTTCTTCATATATGCTTATTTAGGTTTTTTTTTTTAAGTCTTAATTGAATTTGTTACCATGTTGCTTCTGCTTCATGTTTTGAATTTTTGGCCCTGAAGCATGTGGGATCTTGGCTCCCCCACCAGAGATTGAACGCGCACACCCTGCATTGGAAGGCCAAGTCTTAACCACTGGACTGCCAGGTAAGTCCCATATGCTTATTTAGTTTTAATTGATCTGCTTACTTAAATTTTTGTTTTGAGGAAGCATTAGATTATGAAAAAAAATTCCCATGAGAGATAAGTGTCATGGTTAAAATGAAGATAAAAGGAAGGTCAGAAACCATAAGAAATAGGTGGAAATAATTGTACCTGCTGTGAAATCGTTCGTGAAAGTGAATTATTTACCCTTGTCTTTAGTACAGCATAAGCATAGAGTTCTTATACCAACTGAACATTAATTAATAAGAGTTTAGCTGAGTTGCTGTCTCCAAAAGCCAGCTGAGAATGATTCACTCACCAGCACAGATGGCTAGATGTTGAGAAATCCCCACCTGTTTTAATTGCCTGAATTTTTTACCTTTTGACTTGTCGTCTAGAAACTGCTTCTGAGACAAATGTGAGAAAGCTGTGGCCTCAGAAAAGGTTACCTGGGGCTAGCTGTGTTTGCAGGTCTCTACGTGAGGCTCACAGGCTCAGAGTGTGTGGGGCGGGGCGGGGGTGGGGGGGCGGTCCTGGGAGGCTTTCTTGCCTGCTTCTTGGGGCGGCAGCCAGCCCAGGCTCCTGCTGGTCTCACTATGGGACAACTTGTGCTGTCCAAGTTGTGTCCCCTCGCGTCTCACCTCTAATGTAATGGCTTTGCTACATTTCTTATCAGAACCATCATGGGAGCAGTGCCTTTTCCTTTTATCTGCCACTTTTAAGTATTCGAAAAGATTGAATGCCGTCCTTTTTCTCTTCGTCTGCCCTCTAATCTCCTTCTTTCCCCTCACACAGGCTTTGTTCCACCCACAGTGTGCTGCTTCCTGCCCAGTATGTGCTCCAGCCAGCAAAGGCAGCCACGACGCCACCTGCACAGGTGTGGTCACCGGTGAGAAGCCAAAGTCATCTAAACTGACCTCTTGCCCACTTGCAGCATATGACAGATATGATAAAGGAAGATTTATAGGGATAAAAAAGCTATTTAAAATTATTTCTAATTCCCCTGCCTCATGAGCTGGTGTATTTCCTGGCAATAGCAGGGCCTTTTGTAAGCTACTCGCTCTCAACAGTAGAGGATGCAAGTTTAGAGGCAGAGAAGCAGGGGCAGTTACATTGCTCTGCATGATAAGGGGGTGAGAGTAAATGAAAGGGGAATAGAGAAATCCAGGAGGAGGGAGGCTGGGATGCACCCCGTCTCCCACAGCAAAGACATATGCAGACGGGAATTTTCCAGGAAAATGCCATGTATTGTGAAACCACGTTCTGGGAATTTTCATCAAAATTATTGAAAGCACGATATGCTTGTAGAGTTGCATTTCTTATGCAAGAGAGTGGTGAAGGGCATGGGTTGTCAAGTTGGGAGGCTAGGGCAGAACAAAATCAAACCTTGATTCTGACTTTGACTAGTAACACTTATGTATGACGTTTACTCCAGCCATCAACTCACATCTTCCAGTCATGATTCTCCTCCATGGTAAAAAGCTGAAGTCACCAACCCAAGACACCTTTCCTTTGGAGAGAAATATTTTCCAGAACTTCAATGGCCAAAAGCCAATAGATTGAGAATTATTTGCTTCAAGTGGAAACATAAGATAATTAACAACAATTACTATACATTTTAAAGCATTAAAGTCAGATTGCTAATTTATGAATGGTATATATTACAAGTTTTATATGCATAAAACTTGATGTGTTCATAAAATTATCATAATCTTAAATGTGTTTATTCAGCCAGCTATTCCAAATGTATTTATTAGCATTAGTTTGTTTTTGTTTGAAGTGAAATTTTAAGCTGCCGAACTCAAATACATATGGCAGCTCTTTATTTTTTTTCCAGTTTGTATAAAAACAGTTTAGCAAGCATGAGAAGCAATTAGTTTTCAAAACTGTATTGTCCATGATTTCTAGCAGATGACATGAAAAATCAGCCTCTTTTGAGTTTAGAATTCTTGTGTAGCTTTTTGCAGGCCTTCAGAGCATACTGTTGAAATTCTAGGACTACACAGCAAAGACTCTTGGCATTGGTTCAGGAACCCATGAGGTTTCTCCAAAGTAGAATTCACTTTGTATCTGTTTGGTAGGGTGTGTTCATGCCAGTTGTCCATCAGAGGGATTTAGGACAGAATGAAGGGGCCATCTTTTAGGAAAACAAGTTATTCTCTCTCTAAGTGACTCAGAACATCCTCCATCATACCATAAAAGAAGTATAATGTCCAGGCCCCATGAAACCAGAAGATGATGCTCCAAACCTATGACAACAGAGAGCATGGGGAGACCAAAAGACCTTCAGAGTGGTGGGGCCCTAACTCTGCAGATAAGAGTGTCTGTAATGTTCTGCCAGAGCCTAGAAGACGGAAACCAGCATTTGTCTTACCTTGTATGGTAGGGGCTATAAAAAGTTGCAATTATTATATACTGTAAAATAGGATCAGTATGTGATATCTGGCATCAGTATAATAATAGAAAGTTTGTAATAGACACAACTGGATCATCTTTAGAGGAAGATAGAACTCAGTTAAAATAAAGATATGGCTCTGCCTTGTCCTTGAGGGAGGGATGAAGCTCTTACTATATTTAGATATACTAGTTGGGGGTGGAGCAGAGTATAGGGAGAGGGGAGTAACTGGATTTGATTATCCCATCAATTAATTAATTGTTGCATTTTAAAATACACAATAAATGAAATATTTTTGACTAAATTTACGTATGTGGATTTGAAGGATGAGCTGTATTTGGTTAGACAGATATTAGGGAATGGGAAGGCTGGCATTCCCAGAATGGAAAGCAGAATAGGCAAAGAGGGAGGAATGGGAATGGGTGTGATGCATGTCATGGTGGAGAAAGCAAGCTATAATGTTGGAACAAGAAGGCAGAAGCTCTTTATTGTGGTTCTTGGAGTTAAACTCAGAAGAATGAACTGAAAGGGGCAGAGAGACGGAAATGGATGGAGCCTAGGAACTCCCCAAAGAAGCCTTTTAAAGTGAGGGCTGAAGCAGTGCGAGCTTGGGTTTGAGTGTCGGCAGCGGGAATGGACAGTAAGGGGTATATCCCCGGGGCATTTCAGAAAAGGAATGATACGATTTGCTGACAAATTAGTCAAAGGGGCTGAATGAAAAGACTAAAGTGAAAGATGTCTTCAAATTTCCTTAACTGGGAGGCCAGAAGAGTTCCAGTGCTCTTGAGTAAAATGGTATAGTTGAAAAGGAATTCAGTTTGAAAGAACATGAAAAGGGCTTAAGGTTATGTTTTGGTCTCATTGAACTTGATGTGACAGTTGAGTATCCAAGTGGAAAGTATTAAGAGATCTTAAAATGGGGGTGTTCTGTGGAGGTGAGTAGTCAGGATAGAAGTTGTAGATCTAAAAGTTATTGACATTGATTCCGTAACAGATAAAAGTGAATGAAATCTAAGAGTGAACATAAAGGCATAAGTTCTGCCTCTAAGAACTGGGAATTGGTGCTACATGAGTTTTTTATGTAGTTATTTTTGGCAGCCAGTACTACATTTCATTCAATTGATGATAACGGTAAGATTGGGGAAACATATTTCCTGTTTTACTATAGGTTTTCCATTATTTCTCTAGTCAAATTTATCCATTACCATCAAGAAGCTATATTTGTTTCAGTGATGAACTTTCCTCTAGCAAGCATTAAAAAAGAGTCCTGTCTGGCTGCAGATTTTTTTTAATGATACAAACACAACCCATTTCCCCCCTTAATTTTCAATTCTGAGCTTTCCAATGATGAACTGTAGTGTGGTAGAAGAGAGAGGAGTAAGGCAGTGGGTAGAGACAGATCTTTTTATAAAGATCAGCAATTCTCCATGCTTTTATCCCAGGCAAAGATTGCATTTAACACCCAGGGGTCTCAGCTGCCTCAGATCCTTTTCAGAATGAGGAGCTGTGGCACTGCAGATAGTTTGGGGTGTCCTTTCATTTTTTGATTGTATTAAATTTATACCCCAGTGAGCCATAAATCAGTGATTTATCTAAGAATAAATCATATCTCTAATAAGGGACCACTTCTTTTAAATTGGACAGTGCATTATATTAAACAGACTGTGACTTTCTCAAAAATACAAACTGTGTCAGCCAGCCATTTTTAATGAATATAACTTAAAACTTCATTTCTTTAGGAGAAAGTGATTTCCCTTCAAAAGGGCAAAACTGGGGGATTTGCTGAGTTTTGCTGGCTATTATGTATACTTTATTTAATCTTTCAGCTATAGGGAGACTTAAGATTCCTCCCAGATTTTTCACTGTGGAGGTTGCATTAGGAAAGGGGAAGGAAATAAATAAAGGGGAGACCCCTCAGGAGCTAAACATGGTGGAAGTGCCGTGGGACAGGGCCCCACATGGACTGATTTTGCTTGTGCATGTGTTACTGTTTCATACTGCACATGTTCAGTGTCATCTAGGGGTGGGCCTCATTTGCTGTGGTGTCCCTGGTGCTTAGCAACTATCTGCTGAATAGATATATTTTATCTGCTGAAATGATATGATTATTTCTTAAGTATTCAGATTCCATCTTTGGCTATTCTGATTTTCGAGAAATGTGATCTGTGCCTTTAACACTATGAGGCTGGAAACAGAGCTAGAAAAGGGAAAAGATTTTAAATATAAAAATGCACCCTTTATTTTCATCCATAGTATAAGGTGTTTTATAACCATTTATATCTCTGATGAAAGACATTGCTGTGTTCTGTTTAGATTCGTTTTAATTAAGAAATTTAAGTGGTGGGTAGTGAAAAGAAGGAGAGTGTGGGCATGGGCAGAAGGGAAGCTGAGTCCTTGAAAGGGCTATAATCTAACAGCCCTGGCTATGCATAAAAATAAGTAAGTGGGTCAATTGTATACACATGTGAAATTTGGAGACAGAAATAAACATGATGGAGACACCTATTTCTGGCTATATAGTGAACTAAAATATTCTGAAAACCCCTCTCATGTAAAATACCTGAAAATGCTGGATAAAACATTTAAATATGCATAGGTTTAATTCATAGCTAAGCTGACAAATGGAAGGAAAATACTTAAGGCTAAAAATAATAATGAAGCAATAATCCAGAAAAATAAGTGGGCAATGAGCCAATGGCTGCCCTGGGATATCTGCCTATTCCAGGCAAATTAGAGCTTCCATTTTCAAGGGCTGATCTGGGAACAGGGACAAAGCTTAAGGTCAGCACAAGGTGGGAAGTCAGATCAGATCTCCCTCCCAAAGGATGACACTCAGGGAAAAGACAAATTAGGAGTGGAGGGAACTTGCCCTACAAAGGGAGGCAGAAAGGACACTTTCCTTAGCTCTAAATGAAAAGAAAATGATATCTTCCTTGGGAATTTATAACCATAAATTATCATGAGTTGGGACCAAATTTTACGTTACACATATGAGCCAAGAAAAAAAAAAAAAAATCCAAACCAAGCATTTAATTGAAAATGCTCTCTGGTGGGTAATGCTCCAAGGCACTCTATCAAAGAACATACCTTAAGCCCAAGCTTTGAATAATTCCCCATATAAAAGTCAATAAATGCAAGCAAACAATTAAAAAATAAGTAAAACCCTTAGGAGAAAAGGCACCATGAATGAAAGTTTCCTCACTCTATCTACAAATAACAAATCACACCACAAAGACCTAATTAGCAAGCACAACATATAAAATAAGCATACATAAATACTTAAAGAGATGAAAGAGGAAATTTAGCCTATGACTATCAAAGAAAAGACTAAGCAGGAAGAATGTTCTAAAGAGAACCAAACAGAACCTCCAGAACAAAAATTGAATATTTGAACTTAAAAAACAATGAATGGCTTAAAGGGCAATTAGACATAGCTGGATAAACAATTGATGAATTGGAAGATGAATCTGAAAAATTGTTCAGAATGTAGTTCAGAGAGGCAAAGAGATGAAGTAACACGCATCAAATTAGACCTCCAGGAGGCTAGAACCAAGCTAATGGAGAAAAAATAATATTTAAAGAGATAATAGATGAGAATTTTTCTTCATTGATGAGAGATAAGAATTATGATATTCAGAATAAATAAAAATGTCTATGTTTAGTCATATTATAGCAAAAAGAAGATGAGAGAATCTTTAATACAGCCAGAGAGAAAAGAAGAGTTACCTACAAAGGAATGACAATTGGACAGGGCTTAGACTAAGGTAAGATCATCAAGATACCTAGGATACAAAATTTAAGGAGATACTTACTCTCCAGTTCAACAGCAATAACAACTCAAAATACTTGTAAGTAAGAGCAGGCAATTGCTCCTTTTTAATTTATTTTAAATTATTTAATTAATTAATTTATGGCTGCGTTGGGTCTTTGTTGCTGCACACGAGCTTTCTCTAGTTGCGGCGAGCAGGGGCTACTCTTCATTGTGGTGCACAGGCTCCTCATCGTGGTGGCTTCTCTTGTTGTGGAGCATGGGCTCTAGGCATGTGGGCTTCAGTAGTTGTGACTTATGGGCTCAATAGTTGTAGCTCTTGGGCTTAGTTGCTCCACAGCGTGTGGGATCTTCCTGGAGCTGGGATCGAACCCATGTCCCCTGCATTGGCAGGTGGATTCTTAACCACTGCACCACCTAGGAAGTTCCTGTTCCTTTTGAATTTTAAAATGGCACTTAAAGCAACTGGTATTGCCACAAAGCTATAATACTTGTCCCTTATGGTTTCTGCCAAGTTGTGCTTACGGAAAAGGGGCTAAAATCCTCTAGAAAAGTGCTTTTGTAGTTGTTGGATTGAAAAGAGGAGACAATATGCAGCAAACACTATGAAGGAGGCTAGAAGGTTTGTATTGATAGATCCAAATTTAATACAAAATTTGTTGCATGTCCCAAAGTCAGAAAAATTTCAGCAAGTCACAAAAAGCTAGTCTCAAAGTAGAATAGAAAGATTTATTTTACTCCAACCCAGAGGTAAAATGAGGGTTATTCTAAGGCAGATTTTGCAAATACTTGACACGTATGCCACCATATATGTTCAAATCCTCTGTCCGTGCTAGATGCCATTAATTAACTGCAACACTCTATTCATTCTTTTCTCAGCTCAGACTTGGTCTCAAACCTCTTTAATACAGGGCTCCTGATAGGAGTTATTAAAGCACTTAGGGTCACTGATATATCTTTAATACCTAGGACAGTACCTGGAACTTTCTTTGTGCTCAATAAATATTTGTTGAAGGATGAATGAATTGGAGGTGACAAACAGGATTACATCTATTTGCCATCACTATCAGGGCAGTGATTAATAATAATGAATAATAGTATCTAGAAAGGTAAATTTTTGTCCAATCCACCTCTCTAGGGTAGGTGGGTTCTAAGAAGTTAAGGCCTCTTGGTTTGGGAATGTGATGGCCTATTGGAACAAACTGAACATAAAGGAACAGCCTGGTGTGTTTATGGGTTGTGCATGGAACTGAGGTAGTTCTTAAAGCTCATACCTATAGATTTTGGGCTGTCCTCTCTTCCTAACTCCAATTTGTCCATTATTTTTCTCCTTTGAGTATCAGACTATAAGGGCCAGCAGATAAACGGAGACTAGTGGATCTGAACCAGAGTTAGGTTCTAGCAGGCCAACTGGAGTGCATGAGTAGGACTTCTTCTCCAGGCTGTATAAGAGCCTGAGAACTAGTGATGAGGGATTCATGAGCTGAGAATCGGAAAAGAGCTCTGATGCTTAGAAATCTTACATCATCTCAAGGATGGGCAGCACCAGCTATGTGAGTATTTCTGGAAGGGCCTTCCCATCTCCATGGCAACGATGGCTGAAACCTCCCTGAAGCTGGGGAACTCTAGCCTTTGAGCTGAGTTGATCAAGTAAAGATATCAGATAGAAAGATGTAGATATATATGTTTTTTATTTTTAACATTTTACTTTGAAAATATTTAGACTTACAGAGGAATTAAAAGCATGGTACAGAGAGTTCCTGTCTACCTTTCATCCATCCTTCTCTACATGACTATGGCCCAGTTATCACAAATAAGAAATTAATGTTGGCACAATGTTATTAACTGAACTACAAACTTTATTTAGATTCCACTAGTTTTTCCACTAATGTCCCTTTTTGTTGTTGTTCCAGCATCTAATCGAGGATACCACATGGTATTTGATTGTTGGATTTTTCTTAGTCTCCTCCGATTTGTGACAGTTTCTCAGTCTTTCCTTGTCTTTTTTGACATTGACACTTTTGAGGTGTACTGGTCAGGTATTTTGTAGAATGTCTCCCAATACGGGTTTGTCTGGTGTCTTCTCATGATTAGATTGAAGCTGTGGATTTGGGGTTGACCACTACAGAGGTGATGTGTGCTTCTTAGGGAATCATATCAGTGGGTGCATGCTGTTATGTCTCATTACTGGTGATGATAACCTTGATCACCTGATTAAGGTGGTGTCCAAGAGGTTTTGGCAATATAATGGTGTAGTTTTTCCCTTTAAAATTAATAAATATTTGGGAAAGGAGATACCTTCAGGCTATGCAAAAATCTTGTTTCGCCTTAAACTTTCACCAACTAATTTTAGCATTCTTGGAGATCTTGCCTGCAGCAATTATCACTGCGGTATTCTGGTGGTGATTTTCTACATATTTCATTCCTTTTAAATTTATTAATTGCAATTCGTCTGTAAAGAAAAGTTGTCCTTTCTTCCCCATTTATTTATGTATTCAGTCATTTATTTGTGTTAGCATGGACCCATGGATATTTATTTTATTCTCTGAGATATAATCCAATACTATCATTTTTTTCTCAAATTATTTTGGCCATTGGGAGCTCTTCCAGGTTGGTTTCTTGTCGTTTTGACTGACTTCACTTTAAAAAAAAAAATTTAGCACTTTCTTAATTTCTGGCATAACAAGATATTCATCTTATATTTTCTCTACACAACCCCTGGACTTTACCACTTCTCCAAGGATCTCTGTTTCTTTTCACTGGAAAATGGTATTTAAAAACCAAAATATGGGCAGTAGGTGTGGTTGTTGCTGCTGGGGCATCTCTGCTTTTAGACAGAGGTAGAAAACATATAGATATGTTTTAACTGACCTACATATATGCATACATACATCCCCTATATTTAGGTAGAGAGATGATGAATGGGTAGATATATTTGCTTGTTAAAGAACCCTTGGATTGTTTTTAGGTTTTAGTAATTATGGATAAAGCTATTATAAACATTTATCTACAGATTTTTGTGTGAACATAAGTTTTTATTTCATTGGAGATATACATATAAACACACATATACATACATATTAAAAAACAGAAACAAAAAAACCAAAAAGAGTTCATTCTGAAAAACTTCAACTGCAATCAGCACCAGCGCAGGAGGGTTCATTGGAGCATTCCCAGTTTGCTCATAACTTCTTTAACAGTGATAAACCTGCCTTTCAATATCTACACTGTATTTACTTATTTGTTACACATGTAAAATAGTTTCAGAATTGCCCATCCATACTCCTATGAGAAACAAATTGACCAATAAGAGTACAATGTTGATATACAGTTCTTTTTGTCTTTAGCCTTAACAGGATCCAAAGAAAATATCCTTTGGAAAATTACTTAGGTCAGTTCCTGTTTTGTCCTAGCCCCTTCAGTGTGGCTGAGTCATTTATTTGTAAAATGGTTAGATTCATTTGTCACAGTCTGCATTTCATGTTGGGTTTCCTGGACACCTTTTTTCATTTCTAAAGCTTTGCGTGTAGTATTTAGAATTCACTCTTTGTGTTGTATAGTTCTATGGGATTTGAGAAATGCATGCAACCATATATTTACAACCATAATACCATACCAAACAATTCCATTGATCAAAAATTCCCTTGTATTTGTAATCAACCACTCTCATCATTCCTAATCCCCAGTAATGATTGATCTCTTTGTTGTCTCTATAATTTTGCCTTTTGAGAACATTACATAAATAAAATAATAATTCAGTGTGTCTTTGGATCTCACTTCTTTCACTTAACAAAATGAATTTAAGATTCATTCATGTTGTTAAATAAATCAATAATTTATGCCTTTTTATTGCTGAATAGTATTCTACCGTATGGATGTACCAAATTTGTTTATCCATTCACCTACTGAAGGACACCTGGCTTGTTTTCAGGTTTTGGCAACTGTGAGTACAGGTTTTGTATGAACATAATTTTTCATTTTATTGGGTAAATACCTAGGAGTGCAGTTGCTGAGATCTATAGTAAGTGTATGTTTAGCATTATGAGAAACAACCAAACTCTGTTCCGTGGTGACTGTATAATTTTCCATGTCATCAGCAATGTATGGGTGTCTCAGTTGCTTTGAATCTTCGCCAGCAATTTGTACTGTTAGTTTTTCTTTTCTCTTGTTTTTGTTTTTAGCTATTCCATTAGATGTATAATAGTATCTCACTGTGGCTTTAATTTGCATTTCTCTGATGGCTACTGATGTGGAACATCTTTTTATGTGCTTATTTGCCGTCCATATACCTTCTTTGGAGAAGGATCTGTTCAATTGTTTTGCCCATTTTAAAAATTGTGTTGTTTGTTTATTTTGCTGTTGAATTTTGAGAGTTATTTATGTATTCTGGATATCAGTCCTTTGTAGATGTATTAGAAGATATTTTCTTCCACTTTGTGGCTTGTGTTCTCAGTTCCTTAACATAGTCTTTTGCAGAGCAAAAGTTTTTAATTTTGATAGTAAATTTTTTGTTTATGGATCCTGCTTTTGATGTTATATTTTAAAACTCTGCCAAATGAAGATCATGCAGATTTAGGATGTCTCCTAGAAGTTATAAGGCTTAATCTTTTACATTTAGGAGTAGGTCCATTTTGAGTTAATCTTTATATAAGGTTTATAAAATTTAGGGCAAGGTTTTTGCATGTGGATATCCAATTGTTTATCACCATTTGTTGAGACTACTATTCTTTCTCCATTAAATTGCCTTTGTATCTTTGTCAAAAATCAGTTGACTATATTTATATAGGTCTATTTTGGGGCTCTTTCTTCAGTTTCATTGATCTATGTGTCCTGCCTTTCACCAGTACCACACTGGTTTGATTACCTTTGCTCTACAGGAAGTTGAATAGTATGAGTTCTCCAACTTGCTCCTTTTCAAAATTATTTTGGCTATTCAGTACCATTGTTTTTGTGTATACATTTTAGAATTACCTTGGTAATACCTATATGAAAGACAACTGGGGTTTTGATTGGAATTACATCAAAACTATAGCCTAAATTAGGGAAAATTGGTATTTTACAGTATCTTATCTTTCAATCCATAAACATGTTATATCTCTCCATTTATTTATATCTTCTTTGATTTCTTTCATTTATATTTTTTAGTTATCAGCATAGCAGTCTTACAAGAAATTTGTTACATTGATACATAATTAACTTTTTAGTTTGTGGTGTTATTTTAAGTAGTAGCTTTTTAATTTTAAATTCCAATTATTCACTGTTAGTATATGGAAATGTAATTGAGTTTTGTTTATTGATCTGTATCCTGAAAAAATCAATTATAGTTTTAAGAGGGTTTTGTGTGTGTATGTGTAGATTCTTTGAGATTTTCTATGTAAGGAATCTTGGGATCTGCGATTAAAGTTCGTTTTCTTTGTTTCCAATCCATGTGTGTAATTTTTTTTTCCTTTTCTCCTTTACTGGCTAAGACTTCCAGTACAGTGTTGAATAGGAGTAGCAAGAGAGGACATCTTTGCCTTGTTCATGATGTTGTGATGAAAACATTCAGTGTTTCACTATTAAATATGATTTAGTGTAAGGTTTATATGTGCCCTTCATCAGGTTATGTAAATTTGTTCCTTACTCAAGTTTAGTTAGAGTTTTTATCATGAATCGTTGTTGAATTTTGTTCAATGCTTTTTCTTCATCTATTGAGATAATCGTGATTTCTTTTCCCTTTAGTTTGTTAATGTGGTGAACTGGATTTACATTCCAGAAATAAACCCCACATGGTTGTGATGTGTTATCCCTTTCATGAATTGTAACACTTGATTTGTTAATATTTTGTTGATGGTTTTTGCATCTATGTTTATGAGGGACCATGGTCTCCAGATTTCTTTTCTTGTAATGTCTTTGGTTTTGGAATAAGGGTAATGCTGGCCTTACAAAATGAGTTAAGGAGTGTGCCCTTCTCTTCTATTTTCTGGATGATGTTGTGTAGAAAAGATATTATTTCATTCTCAAATGTTTGGTTGAATTTACTAGTGATGCTATCTGGGCCTGAAATTTTTTTGTTTATTGTTGATGGAAGGATTTTAACTACAATTTTAATTCTTTTAACAAGACTCTTTTAAGTTATCTATTTTTTAACTGAGATTTGATAACTTGTGTCTTTTATGAATTTGGTCAATTTCATCTTAGACGTTGAATGTGTGTGCCTGTGTGAATGTCTGTGGGGTCTGCAGCAATGTCTCCTCTTTTATTCATGGAATCAGTAATTTCTGCCTTCTCCCTTTTTCCTTGGTCAGATAAACCTTCGCTAAAGGTTTATCAGTTTCATAATGATATTTTAAAAAATGGCCTTTGGTTTCATTGATTTTTCTCCATTCTTTTTCTGTTTTCAAATTCATTGATATCTGTTCTTTATTATTTCCTTCCTTCTGTTTGCTGTGAGTTGTTATTTGCTCTGCTTTCTCTACTTTTTTAAGATAGAAGCTTAGATTAGTAATTTGAGACTTTTATTCTTTTCTAATAATGTTTTCAATGGCACAAATTTCACTCTGAGCACTACTTTAGCTGCATTCCTTTGATACTTTTCATAAGTTGTATTTTCATTTTCATTCAGTTCAAAATAAATGATTCATAGCAAAATATAAACTACCAATTCTGACCCAAGAAGAAGTAGGAAATTTAAACCAATTACAAAAGAAGAGATTGTAAACTCAATAAGAGATCTGTCAGATAGTTTAAAAGCTGAGCTCTAGCTAATAAATTCAACAATCAGACAATTTCTTTATTATTAAAAAGTGTTCTAAACCATTTAAAGAGGGAAAGTTATTACAATTCATTTTATGAGATGAGTATACCCTTGTCACATAAACTTTATAAAGTGACAGAGGGGAAAAAATATACTAAAGATTGATGTCATTTGTCTCAAGACAAATATAAAAATGTTATGTAAAATATTGCCTATCAGAGTTCAGCAGTATAAGAAAAGAATAATATATTATGACCAAGTAGGGTTTATTCTAGGGTTGTATCAGATATTTATGAAGGTAATTGATTAATGAAAAAATTAAAGGAGAAAAATTGTATGATGATTTCAAAAAAAATTCAAAAAATCAGTTGATATAATTTAGCAGCTATTTCTAATAAAAACTATTGTTAAAGCTAAGAATAAAAGGAAACTCCTTAAATATAATAAAAATAATTTACCAAAACTTAACACCAATATCACTGTTACAACACTAAACCCATTCCCATTAAAATCAATATTTTTTGGAAGTTCTAGTAAACTTGAAAATAAAAGAAATATTATAAAAATAAAATTTACTTTTGTTGGAAATATTATTACATGTATGAAAAACAAAGAGCTTAGTAAAAGAACTACTATTATTAATAAGAGTAGGTAGGGTAGCCTAATATAAGACAAATATACAAAGTTAATAGATTTCCTATACACCAAATATAATCAACTAGAAAAAATGAAAAACTATTCTATCCACATAGTAACAAAGATTATCAAATTCCTGGAATATAAATTTAACATGAAAAGTACAGGATATATGTTCATAGAATGATCAAATCCTAATAACTGACATAAAAATCTGTTCACACTGAAAGATATAGCATGTTCTTGGATGAGAAGACTTTATGTCACCCCAAAATATCAATTCAACCAATACCAATATGTTTTTGTTTTTGAGGCATGTGGTATGGGAATAATGTTAACATTTTTATAGAAGAATAAATATCTGAGAATGGCCATGATTATTATGAGATTTGAGGAAGTTTAGGGAGTTGTCCCATATTGGTTTAAAAAAAAAGAAAATAGATCGTTGAAAGGTAATTAAGAGCCCAGAAATAGATCTTGATATGTGAGAGAATTTAATATATAAAATAGTGACATTTTAATCTAGTAGGAAAGAAAAGGTCTCTTTAATGAATAGTGCTGGCACAACTGGCAATCCATTGGGGGGAGAAAAGTAAAGTTGGACTTCTTTTTTACACAATATAAAAATAACAAGTACAGAAAGGCAAATGTAAAATATAAGGTTTAAAAAAATCTTAGAAGAAAAATAGGTTACTTGTGTAACCTTGGGTTGGAGATACCATTTTAACCAAGAGAGCAAACCCAGAAATTATAAACAAATAATAAACAAACATTTTATTACATAAGGAATTTTTTTAAATTATGGCCAGAAAATAAAATATACAGATTATGTTTATATTTATATACTCGAATGTATTTATATAAATATAAACCATATTAATAGATAAATGGTGGATACAGAAGTGTAGAAAAGCAAAAATTCTGTTTAAAAATGACCAAAGAAATTCCAATATATTCATATGTCTGAATATAATTATATATGTGTGCAGAAAGTTCTGGAAAATACATATGCAGTTGTTTCCATTGGTTATGTGAGGAGATAGTAGAGAGAAAAAGGTTGTAGGGAAGGAAAAGATACTACAAAAGCAAAAGACTATATAAAATGCAGTCATGACAAAAAAAAATTGTATGTAGCATAACCAGTTTAGTAGAATTATATATTTGTATGTAAATTCATAAAGATATGTACTAAAAGAGGGCTAACAAAATTTTGTTAATGATGGATACCTCAGAAGTTGGGATTTCATATGATTTTTTTCACCGACTTCCTCATACTTTTGCATGTTGTTCATTTCTTCATAATTAAAATATAGTATTTATTTAATCAGAAATATAAAGCAGTTCCACTGTGAGAAACAAAAACAAAGCAAAATGTATTCACCAATCCAAAAGAATTTATCAAAAAATTTGAAATCCAGGTGAGAAGGAGGAGACTTGGGATAGCCCTGGAAGCAGTGGGAAACAAGTTTTATTTTAGTCTTAGTCTTGGCATTGCGTCAAGGCAAACGCTCTGAGTGGGGAAACTGTTCTTGAAGCCCCAAATTAGGTTTAAGTCATTTGTTTGGTTTCTTTATCTTCAACAGAAAAAACAAACAAACAAAAAATCCCAAACTTTATAGTGAAGTCCTAATTCCGGAGCTAAAG
The DNA here is from genome assembly GCF_030028045.1 of Hippopotamus amphibius kiboko. Classification (NCBI taxonomy): domain Eukaryota; kingdom Metazoa; phylum Chordata; class Mammalia; order Artiodactyla; family Hippopotamidae; genus Hippopotamus; species Hippopotamus amphibius. The sequence continues at coordinate 117,902,985 of NC_080191.1, read as the reverse complement.
ACTTAGGAAATATTTTAAAGAGGAAAAATTTTCCAATTTATGCTCTGGTTTTGGGACGAAATGTAGTTCAGAAGGAGAAACCAAAAGACAGACTATTTTGTCCCCATTCAAGAAGGAAAGAAAGGTTTAAACTAGTTATCATCTTGTTACAGAATAAAATAACTGATTTCAGACTGTTTTTGCAATAGGACCAGTGCCATCAGTGAGAAAGACTTGATCAGTTCTCCAGAGATGGTGTCAAAGAAAAGTTGTACTGTTACGTTCTGCAAGAATTGTTGCATTGAGATGATTTTCAAAGAAATTCCCAAGAAAGGAAAATTACAGCATTCTGTCCTCCGGGTGATAAAGAGCTACATCCCAGCCTGAACCCTGGCTTTGGAATCAGGTGCTCAGAGCGCACAGTTTTTATCTAAAACCTATTTTCACTTATCAAGTTAGGTTATGTGAGCTTTTCATTCTCTCTGACTCTTAGTTTTTTCATCTATAAAATGCGAATGCTGATAATGACACCATGTAGAAAAGAACACGATTTATTTTATGTGTCAATAGAATAATTCAAATGCAAGCACGATCATGAAAATGTTCATTCAAATAGGTAAAGCTGACAAATGCTGTAACCGAAGTAGCTTAAATAAATGTGGGTTTTTCCCCCTCCAAAGCCTGTTACTGGAAGCTGCTTGAGATCACTGAGGAGGCATTTGAAGCAAATAGCAGCAGAGAAGGTTTTTAATGTGTTGTCTGAAATCATGAAACAGAGAGCAATGTCAGGGATCATCTGGCATGTCTTGCTCCAGTTGAAACAATTAAGACTCCAAGTGATAAAGTGAGTGGATCAAGTTTGCATAGATTCTCTGTGACAGTTTTGGGACTAAAATTCCCTTGATTTTCCACCTAATGTTTTCCTTCTCACAAATTAGAGAGGACTCACTCTTTACTAGAGACACCCACTTACAAGATGTGATCTTATAAAAGCTTTCTTGACCATCCCCCACTACCTCCCTATCCATGGAAATGACCTCTTTCGTCATCCTGTTTTCCCCGTATCCACCTTTAACACTGCACCTCAAAGACTTGTTGCATTGGTCTGTCTTCTCTACTAATCTGGTAATTCTTTAAGGGCAGGAGCCGTGATGTAATTTTTACTTCCTCTTTCTTCCTTCCTTCCTTCCTTCTTTCCTTCCTTTCTTCCTTGACTATGTCTTTCCAATAGCTAAATGATTTGAAAATTGAAAAAAAAATAGCAGAATAGGTTATCTTTTTTCAACCATGGTTAATCCATCGATTTCCTCCACTTGCCCATTTTAAAAAGTAGGAGATTTGTATTAAGTTGGTCTGATTTTTTTTTATCCTCTGACCTAGGTTTCCACACTACCATTGGCTTTAACGCCTGTGGGACAGTCTTGTAGTCGAAACTGACCTGGTAAAGTAGAACAGCATAGCTAGTTTGTGTTGCCAAGAGAGTACCCAATCCACATCATTCTCTATTGTGTTTTTTTGGTTGTAGCTTAGATGGTTCTCCTAATTCATCTTTCAATCCTCCTTTTGTCACATACACACAAATATATTGGGTTGGTCAAAAAGTTCATTCAGGTTTTCCCATAAGATCTTACGGAACACACCTGAACAAACCTGAACAGACTTTTTGGCCAATCCAATTCTCTCTCTCTCGCTCACTCGCTCGCTCTATCTATCTATCTATGTGTATGTATATATATGTGTGTGTGTGTGTGTGTGTGTATCATTAATCTCCTACACAACTTATCCTAAACTTAGGGGAAATGGGGCTGCTGTCTCATTTGTTTTTAGGGTTGTATAAGCATTTGCTTTTGATAAATATTTCTATTTACTGATTGTATCAGACACATCTTTTGTGCCTCCTCAAAATCCCTCAGCATTGCCACCTCCAGGCCCTCAACCACTTGCTCTGTCTCAGCCTCCACTCACGCCTACCAAACGCACCCAGACTCCACATTTCCCGCTGCCTGGGGCCAATTAGCCTTCCCCCTTGGCCGATGCTGTGCAGCCAGGCTAACCAGATGCAGGTCTAGTCTCCATCCCCTTCTGCTTCTTCTAGACTTTAATGAGATAGCATGCCACAGGCATGGGAACTGGAAAAGGGAGCCAGACTTCCCAACCTGGAAGTCCCGGGTCAGAGTGTTACCAAAAGTGGGGTCCAGCTGCTTGCTGCTCAAAAGCCAGTAAAGAAGCAAGGTTGGTGTAAAGGAAAGTTTGCTTTATTTCAAAGGCTGGAAACCCAGGCGGAGGAGGGCAGACTCCTATCCAAACGTCAACACCCGCCCCTCCCTCGCCATCTCCCACTGACAACCAGTGGGCAAGAGCTTTTATAGGCAGAGGGTGGGGGCTACATGCAGAAACAGCACAGTCAGCTCTGACAGTCATCTTAAACTTGGTCATGCAGTGGTCTGATCAGTATCATCTTGATTGTTTCAAGTACAGTTCATCTTCAGTTCCCGGGTCGGTTTGTTCCCATTTCCTTGAGGCCATTTCTTGGAATTGTGACAGTTTATGTCATCACCAACATCTGATCGTTATGTAGTTAACTTCTTCCACCTGGTGGGGGTCTCAGTATCTATAAAACAGCTCACAGGATATGGCTAAGAATTTTATCTATAGTCTTTGAAGAGGAACTGAAAGTCCTTGACTTTGCTTAATGACTAAACTATTATTGTTTTGTCCTGTTTGACTGCTTTTCTCCGCTTTTGTATTTTTTCACTTCTCTGATTAAACTTATTTTTTGGCTAAAGTTTTTTTTTACAGACAAAAAGCAGGCAGAGGACATGGTGGGGGACAGAGAATCTCAGGGTCCTGCTCCATTTCAGGAGTGGGAGGTGGGTAATGGTGGTTATCTACCTGCAGGATGAAACCTGACCAATGGGAAACAGGTCAGCCCCCCAGTAAATTTCCTCTTCTATCTCCCTCCCATGGACTGGACCAAACACAGCTTCTGGAGCTGCCCTGCGTGGCCTTGGAAGTGCCCCTGCGAGGTCACCTACTTGTCTCTTCCAGGCTCCTGAGAAGACAGTGACCAAAGTCATGCATCATCTTGCCCTGCTTCCCCTCCTCCCTGCCTCACTTCCCTTTATTTTGTCAAAATATATTTATTTATTTATCTATCTATTATTTATTAATTTATTTTGGCTGCGCCAGGTCTTAGTTGTGGCATGCGGGACCTTCATTGCAGCACGTGGGATCTTTTAGTTGCAGCATGCATGCCGGATCCAGTTCCGCAACCAGGGGTCGAAACTGGGTGCCCCCTGCATTGGGAGCACAGAGTCTTACCCACTAGACCACCAGGGAAGTCCCTCTCTTCCCTTTATATGATCTCTGTCCTGGGATTTTACCTTCCAGAAACTCAGCTCTTCATGGCTGACTCAGGCTTTGTTTTGTAGAGAACCTGGGCTAAAACACTAACTATTCCAGTACTGTTTTTTTATAGTAACACATTTATACACCTTTCTTGTCTTTCTGGTCAAAATCCATGCATGGGTTTTGGGGATCTGCCTGCCCATGTGGGTCTATATTCAACTTTCACTAATGTTTACATACACGTATACTTAGATGATAGAATTTCTCTTCTGTAATTAGAGGTACCCGAGCTACCCTGACTTCACTGCTGGTTCTTAGACATTTCAGGCACATTCCCATCTTTGTTTTTGCTTTTCCTCCCGACTGGGCGATTTTTGACCCAGATGACCACATTCCTTCACCTCCTTCTGGTCTTTGCTCATGAGTTTCCCTTGATCTTTCTATGTAAAATTGTAACCCTCCCCTCTTCTACCAAATCCCTATCTCCTCTCGTGCTTTATTTTTCTGCATAGCTTTGCTTATCTGTCTCCCCCAAGTAGAATATGGGCAACACAACAAGGGCATACATTTTCTGTATATTTTCTTTACTGCTGTGTCCTCCAGTGCCTAGAACAGTGGTTGGCACATAAAAGTGCTCAAAAATGTTTGTTAAATGAATGAATGAGTTACTTAATCAATTGATCAATCAATAATATCTATTAGATAGCAACTTACAAGTGTGTCATTTGGTTCAGTTTTCAGGAAGAGCAGGATAATATGTAGCACTAGAACACCTAAATTGGGTTTACATGGTGGTTGAGTGATTACAGTGAAAATGATCAAGTTCGTAGGAAAAATCTATACCTTTATCATTAAGTAGGCACTGAGAATCTACTATGTACCTATCCCAAAAGAGAACCTGGGGAGATACAAACAAATATGAGATATGGTTATCCTTCTCACAAAGCTTTTCACTTTGTTTAAGAAAATTGATGTTGTCATATGAAAGAGACCTTTAAACCATTAATCCATGGGAGTTTTGACATTAAGTGCATTCAGAGTTGGGGACAAGAGAGCATGCAGATGTTAGAACCCTACCTCCAGCTCTCGTGGTCAAGCCTTATTCGACCTTTGGCAATCGACTTAACCTTTCCCTAGTCCCAGACCTCACCTATGAGGCTGGTATAATGTACTAAGGGTTATTAAAAGGATTAAATGATACAATGGAAGTAAATTGCCTAACACACTGGAATTGCTCAATAAATTTAAGGTTTCATTATTATAATTTTTAAGAAGCTACGTAAGGACACTATCACAGAGAAGGTGGAACTTGAGGAATAAATAGGACTTGAGGGACGAAGGAAAAATAGAGGGAATGAGGGAAAAACAAGTCTAGAAACCCAGAGGCAGGGATGCACACGGTGGGTTGGAGGGAGCAGTGTCACATGTGATGGAGTGAGGAAGGAGTAGGGCAGGTGGAGATGTGCAGACAGGTTATGTCAGGAGCTTGGACTTTAAATATCGTTCTCATCATTGGTTTTGAAGATCTTGGGAATGGAGAAAAGAGAGGAGAGAGGGCAGGTAGTATAAAAGGAAAGAAGAAGGGAAGATAGAAAAAAGTTGAGAAGCAAAAGTAAAGGCTAGCCATTGGCCAAAAATAGCCTTCTCATGTGTAATAGTCTCTTAGAATGTATTTAAAGCATTAAGATGAGAGGGCAGTTCAGAGCACTGGATTAATTCCCTTTTCTCTCTCCCCCTCTCTTTCTCTCGCCCTTTTATTAAGAAAATAAAAGAGACTTTGAAATATTAAGAGATAGTGGGATTAGAACCTTCTCCTGCCAGCCCCAGTCTTTCCCCCTCTATTAATTTCCACTTGATTAGAATTCTTTTTGAAGTGTTTAAATATGGACAATAGGAAATAGAAGGGTGAGTTATTGAATATCATTTAGGCAGTATTAATATAATCGTGGCTCCCATTTTTTTATATAGACACTTCATCTATATGTATAGTTTCCATTAGGAATAAAGTAGACACCCCTTCTCCCCTACCTCAAGTAATTATGATTTTTTAACTATAATGAAACTCTTAAAAGTTAATAGCTGATTTGTAAATCCTCAGCTTAAAATTTTTAATGTAAAAAATAAGTTTTAGAACTCTAGAAAACTGAAAATTATTTTTTCTTGCTTGCTTAAAAAAAAAAAAAAAGACATAAGGAACTTCCCTAACACTAAACCCTCTTGAATCAGTGAGTGCTTTTAGCACAGGCACACTTTATAAAGGAGCCAGGGCTCTTTGGATGGAAGCTATGAAACGCTGAGAAACCCTCTTCACTCAGGGGCTGCATGAAGAGGATGATACTGGCATTCAAAAGTTCTCCAGAAACACACAGAAAATATCTTCGTGCAAAAAGCAGCTGCTTATTCTTCCTTTAATAACACGGGCCTCACCGCTATCCAGTCCTGACATTGGCTTTCATGCTGAAAGCTTGATCTAAAGACCTTCGAGGAACAAAACAGGGGTCACAGAGTCTATGTAATGCATAGAGTTGGGGCTTTCTGAGATGATCATTATAGAATTCCTGGGGTTTTCCAGCACCAAAGACCCATGGCTTCTTCAAAATAAGTTCTTGATAAATGGCAGTTTATAAATCTTTCTTGAAAACTTAGAAACGTCATTCGATTGATAAATTTAATCTTTTAATGTTAGCATTAACTACCTGAGGTCTCAAATATTCAACTGACTTATAAGAAAAATATTCTTTACAAATTCTTCCACCCAAACACAGACTATGCTAATACATTCTGTTATTTTAAACATGCCAATTTGTGTATTTCCTTTGGCCCATATGAAAACTGAGTCCCTGTCACCAGTGTGGAAAAGGCCAGAGACACAGGGCTAATTTGGAAGAGTTCGGACTCCTTAGGAATGTAAGAAGAAGTGGGAGGGGATATAGGGATATATGTATACATAAAGCTGATTCACTTTGTTGTGCAGCAGAAGCTAACATAGCATTGTAAAGCAATTATACTCCAATAAAGATGATATTTAAAAAAAAAAAAAGAAACAGTGAGAAAATATAAGCCAGTGGGAGAGATGGGGATCCAGGGCATAAAAATACAGATACAGAAGGAGAAGTTCAGCAAAATCTCTCTATTGCAGACTAATTAGGAGGTTACCAGTCTGAATAAGTAAACAGTTTGACTCACATTCATCCCTTAATATTTTAGAGGAGAGAATTCTCAGTCCCCTGTGAATCCCCGCCTTGTAAACACTGCTGCACCATAGAATTAGTCCCGTGAACTTCACAGGTAACGATAAAGAAGTGATCCAAAGCCACTGTGAAATGGCAGATGTGAGCAAGAGGCTGGCTGCTCCACCCAAGCCTGTTGCCCTGAATCAAATGTGTGCTTCAGCAACAGGCTTTAACTAAAATATTTTAGGCATCTTTGGGGTCCCTGTCAAATTACCAAACTCCTGAATGCTAAGCCTGAAAATGGCACTGTTCTGATCCACAGACTGTTGTTAAGGAAGTCCATGTGTCATGTCCAGGTATACAAAGTTGCACCTTCTGATGACTGACAAAATAGCTGTATGGAGAGGGACTTCTGGGCTTGCTGTGATTAGTAGATGAGCATTGTCAATCATCAAAGACCAGGGCAATGTCCTCAGCACTGCTCACTTCTTCCACTACAACATAGAATATTAATCCAATACATACTTTTTGTATTGAAATAAAAGGACCCAAAATTTATGAACATTTTTTATATATTTGATGTCTGTGTTTTCTGAGCAACAAAATGACAAAAAATAAATCACGAAATATAGTCAGACAATGGGTAATAATAAGAGAGAATGATTTAAATTAGAATCCCCTAGAAAATTGCAGGCTTATAGTCACCTTGTGTTTGGAACCCAGTCAACTGGATGCTAGACTGAGTTCACTGCACAAAGTAAGCCACATGACCTCTCTGGGCTGTCCTCATTCTGCTGGCCCAATAGTAACCATCGTCACCTCCTCTGTGAGGGTGCCCAGCAGGGCCCACTTCATGGGGGTGTGATGTGTGTGGTACCCCATATTACAAGGGGGGACCATATTTGGTTTAATGCTCTGTTGTTGACAATTGAGGTCCTTAATCATTTCTGAATGAGGGACTCCACATCTTCATTTACTTGGCCCCACAAATTGTGTAGTTGGTCCAGGCCTCAGGTCCACCACTTGAGGGGCCAGTTGTTCTAAAAGGAATTAAAGCTATAGACTTTTTTGTCGAATTCACCTGAGATTCCTTTCCTGTTGCCCCAAACCCCTGAATTTAAACTATAGGGATTTTATTCACGGACTCTTGTCCCATGTTTTCCTTTCGAGTGAGGCCATATATGACAGGACAGCACTCACGATAATAATGTCTAAGGCTCTTCCTTGGAATCCTATGGTTCTTTTCTGTGACTAGAAATCTCCAATCCTAGAGGCCTGCTTGGCCATTACCTACTGGCCACACTAGAACTGAAGGCTTGGAAATCCTACTGGATCTTTGTGCAACTCAGGAGGGAGAGTGTTTGCACTTGCCACCAGCACCTGGTACCTCTCACGACCTGGCCCAGAACCTATTACATTTTTGTGTTATTAATCTATTATTGATTCACCTGTGTTAATTTTGGCCCAAGCTTACATTCTTGGAGATTAGCAACCAGTTCTTGTGCATCTTCTGGGTCTGAGCAAGTATGTTTATTCGCTTGATTCACCCATAGAAATGGCTTCAAACAATAGAGAAGATTATGACTGAAAAACAGCCTGGGGTGACAGATGTTGTCTCCCTCCCCCTGCCCTCCCCGCTCCTCCCCCACGCTTGAAAGGAATTTGGTCTCTCCTTTCATAGTTAGAGCTCTTAAGCCTTACTATATCACTTCTCCTAGAGTCCAAAAGTGAGAAACAAAAACAATGGGGAAATTCGGGCTGTGTTGTCCCAGCCCCCAACCTTTCCATGGCAACTACCCTCCTGGTTCTGCCTTGACCAAGCCGGAAATCTAGGCTTCTGGTCACACTGAGAAAGGCAAATAAGATCCCTCCCCTACCTCTGCTCCCTCTTATCTCCAGGTTACTTTAAGATAACCTGCCTTTGTACTGAATTCACATCTTTTGTCTTTTTAAATTGTGTTTGCTGAAATGGCCTGAATGTCTAAATTTAGTGACCCCTGGAAATTTGTTTTCATTAAATCATAGCTGAGAGACAGGGGAAGAGAGAAAGAGAGAGAGAGGGAGAGAGACTGAGAGAAAGATCCCAAAGATGATAGACCCCAGGAAGGAAAATAAAAAGAGTAAAAGAAAAAAATACCATAAAAGAATAGGTGTAGGTTTTTTGTTTGGGGTTTTTGTAAAAGGTTTTTAAAGCCAAAGAATGAGGCAAGGTAGAAAATTATATGGAACAACCACACAAGCGGAGAAAGGAAGGGACAAAATACAATTGTTCCTTCTCTGGTCTTCTCAATACAAAACAGGAAAAAAAAAAAAAAAAACCTGAATGAGAAAAGCAGAATTATTCTCAAAACCTCTCATGATATAAAATCAGTTGGCGAGGAGTATTACTAGCTTGGAGCTAGGGAAAAAAAAATCATTTCTGAAGTGCATGTTTAGAGAGTGGTTTTTTTAATGCAATAAAAATGGAAAAGAATTTGCGGGCGGGGTGGGGGAAGCCTTCCGGCAGCAGCTGCTGCTTCTGTCTTCAGGCTCTGGGCAAAGAGGCCCCGGCCCATCCTTTCAGCAACCCATTATCGGTTTCGCTCCTCTGCATTCTTCTCCAGCAACCTTATCAGACACAAGCATCGCCTCAGATGCTGCGACTGGAGTCTTGTAATTGTCCCTGGTTAGAGCTCAATAGCACCTTGAACCATCAGAGCAATCTCAGCTTTTAAGAAAAGGTCTCCACAAGGAGATGTGGTGAGCGAATTTGCCTGTGGCTATGTGAGTTCTTTAATAGCGAACTCTCCTCTGCCAGCCCTCGCTGCTGAGCCTGTGGAGAGATGAGAAGTCTCTTTATTTATCACAGGGTTCTTCCGAGTGCCTGTTAGGCAATGATCGTATTATTTATTACCAGGTGTGTGGTGCTGTTGGGGGCAGGGTGGGAAATGATTTCTTTAATGGGCCTTCAGCAGACGCCAGGGCCCAGGAGATCAAGGTGGGGAAGGGGAGGAAGAAAATTTGAAGACATGGGAGGACCAGAAGGGGTTCTGGGGCCACTTAAAGGTGATACATAAAAGCCTGCGCAGAAAAATATAATTTATAGCAAATACACACTATATATGATTATGTTTATTCAGGACTAAAAACGGTGTTCTTCAAGTATGTATCTACATACAATCACATCATCTAATGCTTGCAGAAAGTTTGAGGAAATCTTTTAACTTTTAGCAGCTCTACTCTGTTTCCTGCCCTTATCCCTCAACCCCACAAAGCAGGACTTTTCCTGCTAGGGAACTAGCAGGGCTAGATTGGGGTCCTGAGAACTAAATTTTCAAAAGTTGGGAAGACCCAGATGTCAGGATGTGATTGGGAAATATCAGGCACTCTCCAGGCCAAGGGTTCTTAATTTAAACATATCAGCCAGTTTTCCCCTCCAATATGTAAATAACATCAAGAGACTATGGAAAACAGACTTCGGAATCTTGGAGAAAAAGATTTTGTCAGAATTCTTTCCAAATGTGAAAGTTCATCAGATTTGAAGGGATCTCAGATCAGCAGACTTCTCTGGGCAAACCAAGGATGGGCAACAAGCAGGTGGTGAGTTCTGGATGGAGATGCCAAGGTAGTGTCGCTTCTGCTTGTTCTATGCTGGTTATCTTGTCCTCCAGACACTGTTTTCTCCCAAATGCCTACCTCCTCCCAGTCCCCTAGCTAGAAAGAACAACTGAGTCAAGGAAGTCCTCATTGAAAACCATGTCATCCATCCATGGGAACCAAATGCAACAGATCTCCTGAAGTGAAGGAGACACTTCCTCCCTTCATCCAACCTCCCACCCCTATCATAAATGGTCCAGCTGGAAGATACATACCCTAATTAGGATAAGGTTAAGCTGCAAAGTACAGATGCCCAACTACAGTGACTTTAATAAGATAAGAATTTAGTCTTTTATGTGAAGTCTGGAGGTTGACTTCTAGGACTGTTTTTGCTGTTGGTCCACAAATCTTAGAGCATGGTGTCTAGATTCAGGGTTGCCTCATGGTTGCAAAATGATCACCGTGGCTCTGGCAATCACATCAGAGTTCCAGGCAAGAAGTAAGAAGGAAGAAAGGAGAAGGAATAAAGGGAAAAGGAGAAGAGGGAAGGAAAAGTTTAAGGGGTAAAGAGGGACAGTAAAAAGTATATCCCCAGCCAGTCAGCCCCACTTTTAAGGCACTTTCCTAGAAGCACACTACTCAACTTCCAGTGCTCAGGGGATCTTGCTCCAGCAAGATACCTCATTTACCAGAACATCACATGGCCACTCCTATCCATTAAGGAACTTGGAAATGTGTTTTCTTTTTAAGCTGGGCACACCATCAGCACCAACAAAATCAGAGTTTTCTAGTAAGTTAGAAGGGGAGAGTGGATATTAGGAATAGCCATTGGCCATAAGACAGTGCTCCTGGCGTTGAGGAACAAGTCTAGAACATGAGATCTGGAAACTAAAGGCTCCTGCCTGGAGGAGGAGGACCATCTCTTCCAGGAGATGCAAAGCATCTTTGGCTACCCCAGGCCTAAGTTCCCTGGAGGAAGATTCCCCCAAGAGCAAGGTCAGAACTCCCTGACAGAAACAAATGCCTCAGACCCCTTGAGTTCTTCTTGGCACCAACCAGGCCCAGTGGGGACCCTTTCTTGCCCCTCCATGACAAGTCTAATTTAATCAAACTTGTCCAGCCTCAATCCACATTGTTTTCCTGACATTGACCATTTAGCAACCATAGGGCCTGCCCCTGCTACACCAGCCCAGGCTCATCCTGTGTGACCATTTCTCCAGAAACAAATGTGGCTTGAAAGCCCACCTTTATGCAAATTATCCTCCCAGCTCTCTTTCAACTGTTTCCACCTAACGCTCAGGCCTATCTTTGCTCTGCACCTATCAGGCTCCAGCAGACTCCCAGATGTCACATCTTGTGGGATTTGCTGCTGTTTACATTCTAGGCTGAAATCTAAGTTCCAGGACTGCAGAGCTAACTTTATTTTCTGTGTCAGAACCCTTACCTCACCCAAGAGCCCTAATCTTATTCCATGGTAGCTGGGTCTTTGTTTGAGCTTCCTTCCCAGTACCTGTCCCCTGCCCCAACTCAGTCATACCAGTCCTTGAGGTGGGGGCTCTCTGGCATCAGAACATGAATGTCTGTGTCCTTCCTCATTGCCTATCTCCAGGCTCCAAATACCACGCCTTCCCACTGGCCCACATGGAACTTGTGATGTCTGTCCTGGCCTGGGTACCACTGCTGCCTGCCTTTAGCTTCCTCTAAAGCTACACTCTGGTCAGATTCTTTTATATTACTGACTGAGGGACTTTTTCTGCCTGTCTGCCCCATCGTGTTATGTCTAAGAGGTCTCTAGGACCTGGCCCATCCCAGCCTGGTGAGTCACTTCTGATGGAGAAGCAGGCTCTGAAGGTTAGGGGTTTGATACTTCCTGAAATAGGACAATAGCTGCTGATCTGGGCCATTCTTGACTGTAGCCACTTAGAACTAGCTGTGCATATCCTGGTACCACCTGGTACCTGGAAAGTCCTGTTGGTTAAGGGACCTTGCCTCTAAATTCTGATGTATACATGATCCTATAGTTGAAAAACTGTTCATAGCTGGTATCTCATTGTAACCATCCCAATTACCGTGTAAAATAGTGAAGCTGAAATAATTTCCTTCATTTTTATTTAGCGTCAGAGACTTCCTACTGTTTAGAGATCATTATAATAATGTGAAAATAATAATATAATAATAATATTACAGGCACTGGTCCCAGAGAGGGCAAAGCAGGATCCCTACTGAATTGGAATTGGCGCCAACAGTTTCTTTGTACATTATAATTTCAAAAGCTCTGTCCACAAATCCCTTGTGAAGAAAGTGGGACAGTTTTTATTCCCATTTTACAGAGGCTTGCCCAGACTCCCAGAGGAGTTAAAAGCTCTGCCTTAGGTCACCCAGCTGTAGAGAGGCACGCCAGCCCTCAAGTGAGGCTATGGCCACCAAGCCCATGGTGGGTTCCTTCCACTCCTCCGGGGTGGTGTGGGTGGACCCCCAGAAGCTTCAGCACTAGAGTAATGGTACTCCATGTCTTGATTCCTGAGGTGATAAGTGAGTGTTTTCAAATCACAGCCAAGAGCTGCCCACAGATCCTCCAACACTTGGCTTGGAGAGTTCTGGACCATCCTCATTAGGAACAAGGCTGTTGGGCTCCTAGGAAGAGGTCCATTCTGATCTGATGTGCCCCTGGTACCTACTCAGAAGAATATTAGGTGAGAATCCTTAATGGTCTCAGAAACTGATAAATGGACAGATATAAACGTGTGCAGGAAAAATGCTCAGAGGACCAGCATTATATATAATCATATGACTTTGCATGTCTATCAATAATACTGTAATAGAAGTTATCTCTTCCCAAAGCCCATCATCCCTATGTTATAAACTAAAAAAAAAAAGTCTCCACCACATCTAAGATTTTGTATGATTACACCTGACTTAAGCTCTCTATAAGAAGTTAATACTTTAGACAAGTCTTTGAACTTGAAATACCCAAATTGTGCCTTTATATCTGTTTCATTGTTCACTAAATTTCCTGAGGGGACCAACATTCTCTCTTTTGGCTGACAAAGTAGATAACATAGAATTGAGGATTAACTTGTCTAACACAGAAATCTGGAAAATGCGAAGAAAACTTCAGTGTCAAATAGGATTGTTATCTTCGTGTAAAATTAGTTATTAAACACTTACTTAAATATAATACCTTGCATGTGTGTAGTACTTTACAAGACTCCTTTCCATCCATTATCTTACTCAATCCTCAGCGCTATCCTAAAACATAGGTCAGCTCTATCTCCCTCACAGAGGAGGAAACTGAGACTGTGGGAGGTCATGAGTCATGCATCTAAAACTAGGCATCAGCAGAAGTTAGGAACGAAACTACATAGACATGCAGAGGGAGTATGTTCACCAACTCCCACGCCCTCCCCTTGACACTGACCCTGCCTTCCTTGGCCGCCAGTGGACTCTGGGGACACATGAAAAATCTCACCAATGTAGCCACTATTTAGAAGTGTCATCTTAACTCTCCAGCTCATCTGAGCTATTGCATCACGAGGAGTATAGATTCCAAAGGCAGGGGTGACAGTCCTGTGTCCATTGGTGACTACAATCTTCAGGTTTCCCTGGTTACTGCTAAGATCTACCTAGTGTGACCCCAGTGTTCTCTTTCAATCCTGAAGGCATCCAATAAGGATTCAGCAGTATCAACCCCCACAGTTTTTCCTGCCCCTCTGACTTAAGAATGATGTAATCTAATTCATAGTTGAGGATGCAGAAAATCAGCCATTTAGAAAAGCCTCCACCACCTCCTTCAACTGCCTTTCCGAGGAAAGTAGCCCCTAGACCACTTGAGAGTTGCAACATGAAAGTAAAAACGCATGACCAGAAGGACAGCTCCTTGTACCCTGATAGGTCATTTCTTCAACAAATGTTCAGTATGTTCCAGTGTTCAAATGTGTGAAGTTTCAAACAGTAGGCTCTGAGAGTGGAACCCCATGATCCCAGTGAACAAGGAGAGTCTCCACGGTTGCCACCCATTCATGCAAGCCCTGCTCTTGGAGGCTGAAGGGATGGAAATCCCCAAAGAGGGCTGATTGCCTTTGACAGCATCAGCTCAATCTGGGGCTGCTCAGCTATAGGGACAGGAGAGGCATCGCAGTCCCAGAACCAGCCCCGAGAATACAGGGTCCCATAGCTTAGCAGCGGGGCCAAAAGTGGCATGGTGGTTCTTTCCTGTTTAAACCATTCTAGCAGTTTACTAGTCAGAGAACAGGGGGCTATGGATGTGTCCACAAGCTCGGTGCCCATCACAGCTCTTTCTCTCCCAGGGTTGAGGGCTGCCATAAAAATACCCCCTGCCTGTCCTGTCCCTCTAGCTTAGCCCCTTCCCATGGGTGGATGCTGTGCTCTGTTTTCATTTTCAACTTAACCCCAGACACAGTCTGTCAGATTACCATTGACTCCATGCCCACAGCTAAGACTAGGTAACCCCAGCCCAGCCCAGGTAACCCCAGCCCAGCCCAACCCCCCAGGGCTCAAGACCCCAGCCTCATGGATTTAGGAAGGAGTTTAAACAGAGTTCCAGAAAAGGCAACCCAAATCAGAAACTAAAATTAAGAAAAGTCAAATTGTGAAGTGAAGGCAGTCTCAGAACCAAGGCAGATTAGGTAAACTGGAAATCAAAGTTCAGGGTCCCAGAATGAATGTAGGTGGCAGTGGACATCTTAGCGTCAGGTGGGCGTGGGAAAGCTGATGGTGCAACTGCAAGAGCCACAGACCCTTGGAGGCATCACTGGTGGCCTGGTGAGGGCTGGCTGGAAGCAGCTGCAGGCCATCAGCCTGTCTACTCTTCTCTGTCCTGGTCCCTACTGTTTGTTGTTAATGGCCCTGACACACCGGTGTTGGCACCTGTAGTCACTGCCTGGCCCTCTGGCACCTGAGCCCCTACTGTCATTTCCTGGCATTTGTAGTCTCTAACTCTCTCTTGGTAGGACTGCTCCCCTCTCCCACCCCTCCACCCCTGTCTGGTAGACCCAGGGTCACCCGGACCCATCAGATGCCCTACTGGTGTCAGTGGACTGAGTGGTGGAGGTCACTGCAGACCTCCTGACTCTTTGACTCCCAGATCCAATTTCTCTTGACAAGGGAGGCCCTCCACCTCCTGATTTAGCTCCTCCTCAGACTCATGTAGGCCCACATCCTGAAGCACAGCTGTCTGAAAAGTCAACCAAAGACTGAGCATAATACCAAACTCTTGGGAGCCCTACAAGAAGTACCCCAATTACCCATCCATAGCCCACAATAAACTTACATTTCTGAACACTTGAGGGTGATCACATAGAGCTCAGGTAAAATAAGCAATTTTTACAAATAGCATTGGCACATTTTTGAAAATGACAGAACAAACATTTATTGGGCTTCCAGAAAGTTCCAAGCAATGTGCTTGACACACTAGTTGGAGTTTATCATTTAATTCTTATAATGACCCTGTGACTTTGGACTGTGCTCTTCCAGCTGACAGATGAGGTAACTGAGGCTCAAAGAACTCAAATATTTTGCACCACTAGCTCATAAAGCTAGGAAGTATCCAGGATCCAAACCAAGTTTGGCCTGACTTAAAAACCTATGCCCATTCCATGATTCTCTGTATTCTGTGATGAATCTATATCAATTCTAGGTTGATACTATGCCAATGACACTCGCCCATGTTTGTCTGCTTGTCTGTCTCAAGCATTAGACTATAAGCCACTGGAGGGCAGAGGTCTGTCTCACTTGCCTCTAGGCAATCTACATCTTGGATGCAGATAAGACTCTGGCAGCAGCGGAGCTTAGTAAATATTGATTGACGTGTGACTATCCACGGGAGACCACATCTGTGTCCCAGAGATGATTCATCTTGTCCCTACTCTCAAGGAACCCCTAATCAGATCAAGAGCAAGTGCATAAGAAGCTTAACAATTGTAGTTTAATCCCAAAGATCTGGAAAAGCCACCCTAGAAGACATCTTTGGAAAGAATAGATTTTTTTCTGTGCAAATAGCTTGTTCTTGAAAAACAATGACTCTTGTGTGTTGATGGTGGTTATCAAAACACTTCTTTCTCTTCTGCTAAATGTGTGAAAGATAAACACCTGATTAATGTTCCAGTGCTGCTTTTCAGATTTTCCAGATTAATACAGAATAAACATGGTTGGCATTTAAGAAGTCACTGCTCGCCCCAAGCACAGAAATATAGATATTTTTAATCTTTTCACTTTTTAAAGGAAACAATTCTAATATCCTACTCTAGAAAGTGAGATATAGCTATCATCTTGGCTTCCTGAACAAAGAACCTTCTTTCCTAGAATAATGTCACCCTCTACTGAAAGTTTAGAATGTTGCTGCCCCTGTTTCTTAAAGGCAAGGTGCTTGGTTCTGAGAAAATATAATTACTAGTATCCATGCCCAGAAACAAATCTTCTCTGTTTTTATTAATCTCCCTCCACTGGGCTTAGAATAGGGTTGTGCACATGGTGTGTGTTTTATAAATGTCATTAGCTGATTAATTCAGGAAACTCTGTGTCCTCAGAAAAATTGCTGCCTGGCCTGAAAATGTGCAAATCATAGCCTTTGAGCTCTGTGCAGAGCCAGCACCTTTGGTCCCACCCATAGAATTCAGGGGAGTGGGAGCAGATCTGATTTTTCTTCCACTCTATGTGTCCAGTGCCTAGAACAGTGCCTGGCATACAGGAGACCGCTCTCGAATGCTTGTGAAGTTTATAAGTGAATGAGAAATCAGGTTTATAAATATAGAAGATTTTTTTCCAAAAATGAAATTTTTTTCCATCTATATTAGCTCAGACTGCCACAATAAAATATCATAGAATGGGTGGCTTAAATAATAGAAATGTATTTTCTGGATGTCTGAGATCAAGGTGCCAGCATTGTCAGGTTCTGGTGAGAACCCTCTTCCTGGCTTGCAGGTGGCTGTTTTCTCACTGTGTGTCCACAAGGCTTTTCCTCAGCCTCTTCCTCTTCATACAAAGCCACCAATCCTATCAGAGTAGGACTCCACCCTTATAATGGCATGCAACCTTAATTATATCCTAAAAGCCCTATCTCCAAATACAGTCACATTTAGGGCTTCAATATGTGAACCTGGGGGGTGGGGGTGGGGGGTGGGCAGGGAGGTGAGGGAGGAGGGAGTGGGGGGAGGGGTCACAATTTACTGCATAGCACCAACCCTTCTGTTTTCAGGCTCTGAGCCATTGACTCTGCCATGATCATTTACTAGATAGTAACCATAATCATTCTAAGACATAGGTCAGCAAATGATGTTCCAAGAGCCAAATCTGGCCTGCCACCTGTTTTTGCATAGCCTGCAAGCTAAGGATGGATTAACATATTTAAATGTTTGCCAGAAAATCTAAATTAGAATATTTCACAACATGTGAAAATTACATGCTATTCCCATTTCAGTGCCATGCTCATTCATTTAAATATTGTCTGTAGCTGCTTCTGCACTACAATAGCAGATGGAGTTGTTGGGACAAATCTTATGACTCACAAAGCCTAAAATATTTACTATCTGGCCCTTTACACAAAAATTTATGGACCTCAGTTCTAGGCTAATGGTTCTCTGGGGAACTTGTTAGAAATTTAAATTATCTGGCCTCATCTACTGAATCAAACTGTGGATACAGCAGCCGGCGATTTGAGTTTTAATAATCTTCCCGGTGATTCTGATGCACACTGCAGTTTGAGGAGCACTGGCTAGACTAATGAACCACATTCTGAGCTAAAGGCAGAAATTGGTCTTTATTAAGCACCCACTGTGTGCCTGGGCCCAGGCTCACAGGCCGTGATTTGGTTCAACTAGCGAGAGACCAGAAAAAAACGATGCTCGGGAAATCCCTCCGGAGTAGCGGTTGTTTCCATTGCAAAGTAGCCGCCAGTCGTAAAAGAAGCAGCATAAAGCGATCCCAAGCGCGATAGGCAAGCATCCCTGGGGGGGTTTCAGGCAAAATGAGTTCTTAAATATTTGATTTTCTCTCCAGTCACTGGCCGCCTTTCTATTTGGTTTGGGGCTGAAATAAGACAGCTTGTAAGTAACTGGAGAGGGTGTTTACCCAGTGAATTAGTTCGGCTTTCATTGTGCAAGGGATTATCGCGAAGCAGTGGATGAGGCTCCGTTTCAGGTTAGAGGGGCTCGCCGTTCGCTAGCTCCAGGCCAGGACTAATTATCATAGGACTGAGGCCATTAAAGGGCTTAACTACCAGTGCCCCCTTCCAGGACTGGATTAGCTGTTCGCCTGCAGCTCTTGGCCGATAACCATTCCCAGTTCTGTCTGCTCTCTGCCGTGATGTGAGCTGGAAAATGCGGTGGACTCACAGCTCGGAATTGCCAGGCACGTGGGCACCCGGCCTGGAAAGCTCTGCGGCTTTGAGGAGCCAAGGATACACTGTCCCTAGGGAAAGACTAGAGACCGCCTGAGGCCTCTCTCATATCAGGATGTTTCTGGGAAGAGGGACAGGAGACCCTGGGCGAGAGAGGGCTCGGGGAGGCTCCTGCCAGGCTCCAGGAAAGCCCAGGCTCTGTCCAGGGTCCCCGGGAGCCCGCGGACAGAGAGCAGGGCTGCCCTGCCACCAGGGACTCTCAGGTCCACGGGACAAAAGGATCAGGGCGTTCACATGCGC
This sequence comes from Hippopotamus amphibius kiboko, assembly GCF_030028045.1. Lineage (NCBI taxonomy): Eukaryota > Metazoa > Chordata > Mammalia > Artiodactyla > Hippopotamidae > Hippopotamus > Hippopotamus amphibius. Next base: position 117,884,256 of record NC_080191.1, on the reverse strand, counting down.
TACCCCCAAGCCACCCCTCCGTCGCACTTTTTCCTTCAGAATCAGAGAGGGAGTCCTCACAATTGTGGGAGGAACAGAGTTGTTTTTGTCGTTTCTGTTTTTCCCCCGTGTGGAACAGGGCAAGTAAGTTACCTCATCTCCCTAAATCTCGGTTCCTCAACTCTAAAATCAAAATAAAGTAGAACCCAGTCAAAGGGCTGTAAGTTAAAGTACAGGGAGCACTGGTTCATTTCAAGGCTCAATATGTGAGTGCTCTTAGGCTGATGAACGCAGCGCAAGAAAGAAAGAACCCTCCATCCTAAACCTGCTGTGAGGAAGGACCCCTCCCCTAAACCTGCTAGGAGGAAGGGCCTTTAAGGATTTTCTAGTTTTCTACTTTATAAATTTTCCAAACTGAGAAATATTTCAAAAGCTAGTAACACTGGTAACATTCTTGTTTGGATTCTAGTAAATGGGGCCAAGAGTAATTCAACTCCATTCATTAAATATTAATTGAGTGCCTACTATATGGCACACTGCACCAAAAGCTGACAAGGCAAGGAATTTCCAGAAATCACAGTGAACAAGAGAAAGCTCACCATGGAAGATATGGAGCATTTATAAGTCAATAATCTCCACGACTTCACAGAACTCTTCACCATTCACTATTTGGCTTTGTGGAGGATTAGGTTGATCGAGTCCAATGAAGTTAAAAAGGGCAAGGCAACTATTGGTGTATTTGGAAACATGCCAAACTCCAAGAAATTTTTTTAATTGCATGTGTATTGTTTAAAAAAGAAAGAAAGAAAGAAAGAAGAAAAGGAAAGGAAAGAAAAACTGAAAGAATGGAATGTTCTCAAAATGCAAAGTGCAATAATGAGGTCAAGATAGAGAAATCAAAATTGGAATAAGAGTTAGTGTTTAATATTGAACATAAATGTATTTGGATCACTTCAGCAAATATTTGGTGAGGAAATTTTGTGTACAGATTTCCTTTGGGAGCCACGAGGGACCCAAAGAAGAGTGAGAAGGGGTCTACATACATAAGGAACTCACAATTTAGGTGGGAGGGGTACATATTAACAGTTGTAATAGAAAGTAGACTATGATAAGTACTGAACTACAAGCAAAGTGCTATGGGAGTTTGACGGAAGGAGAAATAAGGGAGTCTCAGATTTCTTAGAGGTGGAATGATTTGAACTGGGCCTTGAAGATTTGTACTACAACCTTAAAACCTAAGGGAATATATATTTCTACAGCACAGTCATGTGTATCCCAGCTCTTCCTTTTCTGCAAGGTACACACAGAGTAAAATGAAATGACATCAGAATTTCTCACTAATCACCTAACACAAAATGTTATTTGACCCAGAAAAATTGGCAACAGATAACTTTGGAAGTTATATTGAAGACAGGCTCAAAAGTTATGTCTTATTAGGAGTTAATTCAATTATAGGTCAGGTTGTGGTAGACAGATCGAGTCAGAGGTTTAAGAAGAGAAATGGAAATTCTGCCAAACCATTTGAATACCTGAGTGGTGTATAAGCACTCTAGTGATGATTCAGCAGGAGTACACTTATTTGTCCCTAGGACATTCCCAGAGATGCCTGAGAACTCAGATTTGGTAAGTTATAGCCAACCTGGAAAATGCAGGAGCCCCTGAGAGATAATCTTAAATGCATCTCCAGAGCAGCGCATCTCTCTTATAATCATACACCCTGTTGGAGGCTAGTGGGAGGTGGCAGACAAACTGTTCTTGACTGTGATCCAAATACAGTTCTCTTGGTTACTGGTTGTGTGAATTTGGCCATGTTTCTTAGCCTCTTTGAGGCTCAACTTCCTGTTCTTTAAAATGCCTACTTTGCAAGCTGTTCATTAGGAGGTTTAAAAAAACATTTTTATATCTAGGCACCTAGCACAATGTCTTGTATATACTACACACTCAACATATTAGAGCTACTTGAACTATTATTATCTCTTGCCAACATTCATTCAACCACTGATATTTATTGAGTCCCTCCAAAGTGCAAGGGCCTTTCCTAGGTAAGAGACTGAGATTGGCAAGTTGAATCTGCCTCCACCCATACATTCAGACCCCTGCTCTGCTTGGTGAGAGATGGTAAAGCTTAGATTAATTAGAGAGAGATGGCTGCTACATTTTCATTACAACTTGCAAGTGGTAATTGTTCAAATTTTGATTGTGTGAGGGTTAAATGAGGATTTAAATAGGATTGTGTGTTGAGTAGGATTGGGTAAGGATTGTGTGAAACAATATATCTAAAATGCTTAGCATGGTGCCGGGCAAGAGTAAGCACCAAACAAATGTCAGCTATTATTATAGGTGTATCATTTCACATTTTTGTTTGTAGACATATGTGCATCTTGCTTGAGCAGCCCTTATTCGGGGGCTTCTTTTGGTTTTATTAAAAAGTGGTACTGATTTCTAGTTACAGCAAAAATACATATTATCATATTTTATTGATTCTGAGGCATATTTTTCACATTTTAACATTGATGTCTGAAAATGACGGTGTTTTCATTGTCTGTGCATGTATAAACTTGGCGGATATTCCTGATGATAAGACTGGCAACTGTAGCCCCTTAACATTTCAACCAGCAAACGGTTTAAGGACCATTTGGGGAAGGAAAATGAGTCCCTGTTGTCATCTGAAAACCTTTCTTTAACATGTAAGATCAAGAAACATCAGTATCAAAATTTGCACAGTGGACAGCAGCAACTTGGAATTTTAAAAGAATTAATAATAAAGTGCTTTCTAAAAACTCTTGCATCATCAACTTTCTTAATAAAAGAAAATGGCATGAGGGAAAACATAAGTGTTAATAATTCTGAGTCAAAAGGAGACTTAGAAGCATCAGACTCTGAATGTAAAATAGTTTGAAGACTACCTTGACTGTTTTTTTTTAATTTGTTTTCCTTTTTTAATGTATGCACATGAGTGATAGCTGATAAAATTCAATATTTAAATGTCTAAATATAGAACAATTCTAAGCCATAAGATAACTGTGTTATAGTTTCACAGTGTTATTATTATCATCCCATCCCAGTGGTGGTACAAAAAATAATAGCATAGCTTATAATTTGAATTCAATGAAAACTTTCCATTCACAAACATCAGGAAATGGTGCATAAAACATACATTTCATTGTGCAGATGAGTTTGCAATAAAGAAAGAGAAATATCTAAGTGCAAGAAACCAAGAAGAAGCTTGAAATGAGAGGATTAGCAGGTGAATTTATGTTGCATTCACCTTGTGTTGGGGGAAGGAAGTGTTGATCTTATGAACCTTGAAGCTTGAGTTTGACCCAATAAGGGAACATGAGATGAGACTCTGGAGCTGTGTCAAGTAGAGAGTTAGACCTAAGAACCCCTCATAAATTCAGGATCTGTGAAGGGCTGTATTCTAAGGAAATCAGGAAAATAATCCACTTACTCTCACAGAAAGATGATAAAGATTTTCCTCTCTCTACACACAGGGAGTCAGGGACATGAAAATTCCAAAACATGGGCTTAACCTTATGTGGCTATGGGATTTGAATTTATACTGTCAATATTTTCTTGGAACTGAGCCTAGACATTGGTCCTTTGGGAATCTTGAAAAAAGCAAATGCAAAACCACTCTGGAGGAAAGTTCCCACAATGCAGGCCACATAGATTCCTCACAGGAAAAAGAAGGTAGCATGTTGTGGATTGAGATTGTTTTCAGTTCTTTACTCTTCCTTATTAATACCCCCTTTACATTGTGGCTTTGCAGTTCTTTCAACTAGAGGTGGAATAAATTTCTCCATCTCATTGATGTCGAGCTTGACTGTGTGGCTTGCATTGGCCAATGGGTTATTAATGGACACGAATCAAGCAAAGTTTGAAATGTACTTGACTAGCTGGGCTTGCTCTATGAGGAAACCATCTCTTGGGTAGCTGCTGCCATTTCAGTTTGTGCCTCAAAATAAACAGATATGAGTCTTCATATCTGTTCCATGTCTGGACTCAACCTGCAGCTTAGAGCCAAACCTAGCAAGAGCTTGCTCAGATCAGTCAAAGACCTATGAACCCAGCCCAGATGACCCATAGATGACCCACAGACCTATGAACAAAATCAAATGCTTAACAATAACCATTATTGAGTCTGCTAAGCACCGAGTCCTAAAGTGGTTTATTATGAAAGATTATTGTCACAATAGTTAACTAATTAGAACCCAATAATAAATGAGCTTACAATTTAAAACAATTAAGAACATGAGGAAATAACCTACCATGAATAAAAATCATCAGAAATAACACATAATATGGTTAGAACATCAAGAATCTGAAATAGAACAATCTGAAGAATAAGATGTGTATGTTTTAAATGATTAAAGATATGATATAATGACTAAAAAAAGCAAGTTTCTATGAAAAAGTCAGACAAATTTGAAAGAGGACCAAATATAACTGTTAGAAACCCCATAGGATGTTGAACATAAATTAGAAATAGCTAAAGAAAACTTAGAGTGAGAAGGTAGATCTGAGGAAACTATCCAGAATTTAGTAGTAAGAGACAAAAAGAGATGGGGAAAAAATGAAAGAGGTAAGATGCTTGTAGGATACAACAGGTAGATTCATCACTGTCTCAGAACAATATTATAATCAGTATAGGAAGAGGCACTATTTTAACATAATGAGAAGATTAAAGGTGAAAAATATTCCAGAATTTATGAAGGACATCTATCCTCTGATTGAAAAAATATTGTGAGTCCCAACAGGATAAACACCAAGAAATCTCTGCCTAGATATACGGTAGTGAAGGTACAGATCACTGTACACAAAGAGAAAACTATAAAAGCAACCAAAAGGAAAAGACAACATACCTAAGAGGTTTGACTGTCATGAGCATTTCACAATAATGAGAGCTTGAAGACAGTAAAATAATAATTTCAAAGCAATAATATTATACTCAGATAAATTATGATTCAACAGCGAGGGCAAACTGAAGAAATATTGTAGAAAAACAAAGACGGAGCACATTGATCTCTTCCAGTTTCCCTCTGAAAAAGTAAAGGACATATTTCAGGAAGCAGGAACTTAAACACAGAAAGAATGTGGGTGATGCAAAAAGCAATGATGTTTGAAGGAAATGGGCAAATATAGGAAATGAGTAATTATTTGGGCAAATCTAAACAGCATTGACTAAATAAAACAATAATAATCATACAGACTAATGGGGATTTTACAAAAAAAAGATGGAAGCAAAATACTGGACAACAACAAGATGGGGAAATTTGAAATTAGTACATTTTTAGCAAATTTGTATTGCTTAGAGAGAACCAGAGGTATTGCTTAACTTTTGTTCCAGTTAATTCATTGATACAGTAAAAGAACAGCAATAGAAAGCAAAACTTTCAAAACAGTAGAAGGAAAATGGAATTTAAGGAGCTCAATATAGGAAAGAAGAGGAACAAAGGAAATTAAGTAAATATAAAGGACAAAATAAAGTTGTAAAACATTTAGGTATTTCAAGTAAGAGCAATACATTTATACAAATTAGATACACCAGTGAGAGGAGAGAGTCTCAGATGGGATAATTTTAAGTCCAAATATGCAGTTTTAAAAAGATACCCTAAAACATAGTGATAGAAATGTTGACAATGTTAGGATGGAAATAGACATTCCAAGTCTAATGCTGGACAAATGAAAGCTGATATAATTTTATTAATGTCAGCAAAACACACTTTTAAGCAGAAAGAGAGAGAGAGAGAGAGCGATAAAGAGTAAATAGAAAGTGGTACAAGGAATAATTCACTATGAAGATAAAACAATCCTGAACCTGCATTCAACTACTTACATGTTATACATAATATAATAAATGTATAAGGCAAATTAACAGAATTAAAAGGATAGATTAAAAGCTCCACTATTATAACTCTCAGTAATCAGTAGATCAATAACACAAAAAGTAAAGCTATTGATGATTTAATAATATAAATAGAATCCTGATTTAATTGATATATAGAGTTTTATATCCAACAATTAGAAAATATATCATCTTTTCAAGCACACATGGAACACATAAAAATTGACTATAATAGGCTTCAAAGTAAATCTCAATACACTTGAGATTTATTTATTATTTCTAAATAATCAATATTATATAGAAAACATGCTCCAACCAAAATGTAATAAAATAAGAAACCAATAAGCAAGATATAATCAAACCAAAAATATTTTGAAATTTCTGTAAGAAGCTTAAAAATAATGGACAAATGAATGTTATAATAAAATTTTAAAATATTTAGAATGATAAAAATACTATATCTTGAAACTTGCAGGATACAGCTAAAGTAATATTTAGAGAGAGATTTATACCCTTAAAAGCAGGTATATTTTCATAATGCAGTTAAAATTAATTAGGAATTCCTGGGCAATGATGGTGAATTGACCATTACACTTTTTAAAACTTTACTAAATCTGACCCATGAGATTAAAGAGAAAACAGAAAGCAGCAATATAAAGTGACTAGTTGGAAAGTAGATGAACCAGTATTAATAATTTAGCAAAGCCAAGAAACTTGAATTATAAGTTCTCAGTGAAGAAAGTAGAAAAGAAACTTTATTTAGACCACAGAGGCACAGAAAGCTTAGGAATGGGAGGAACAAGTACCTCTAGAAATAGGTCTGAAGGTAAAGTTAGAGAAGAATTGCTTATAAATGTGTTTAAGATGCAGTTTGATATTGAGAGAGGTTTTTACTATTGGAAAGGTAGATTAAAATGAACTAAGATTGGACCATCACTCTCACTGAGAAAAAACAGAAATGCTAGACTATCTATCATCTATTATCATCAATCTACCTATCATCCATCTGTCTGTCATCTATCTATATCTATATCTATATCTATCTATCATCTATCATCTATTATCATCTATCTATCATCTATCTATTATCATCTATCCATCCATCCATCATCTATCTAATCAGTATGAAGTCATTGTAAATCTACAAAGGCAGTGAAGCAGTGAATATTTGTGAGGCCAATACCTCAAATTGAAGGAAAGTCCAAGGAGGTAAGCCTTATTTTTGGCACAGCCAATTCAAAATAGTAGCTGAAAGATTGAAAAGTTAAACAGATAAATAGCTGAGAAGCTGAGCAGAGTTTTGGCCATTTCATGGAGCCACATGAGACAAAAACTGTGGTGCACTGAAGATGAGGGACCCTAGTAAACACTTCAGTTTTTCTTAGGAGTAAGGATGAATCCGAAATCTCTAAGCCTTTACAGGGACTGAACACTAGTGGAAAATGCCACAAAACTCTGAAGGAAAATTATTTATAACCTATAACTTATTTACCCTTTCAAACTAGACATTAAATATGAGGTTAGGCGAAAAATAGTTTTAGACACTCAAGGTCTCAAAATATTTACCTACCCGCACTTTTTCTCAGAAAGTTAAGGGAAGATTGCTCCACCAAAATAAGGACCATGAAATTAGGAAACAGAAATTTCACACAGGGTTAAAGCAAAAGAGAGTCCTCTAGGTAACGGTAGAGTTCTTAGGAGGACAACACTGTAGCCACAGCAGCCTGCTCAGATTGGAAGAGGTTGGAAGTCTCTAGGAAATATTACTCAAGAAGATGAAATTAGTATCTGATGTGTCTAAATGTATTGACAGTAGTGTAGACAGTTGGTTGGGAGTATGAATTACTCCCAACCAACTGTCTGAAAAGACAAAAACAATCATAAAATCCACATTGAAAAAGTTTTGCAAGAAAAATTTATCTGGTACACTACAAAATAAATACTTGATTCATTTATTAAGAATATGTGATCATAATAATACAAATACTGAATAATGATTTAACCAAATCAAAATAGAATTATTTATGGAGAATTGGGTATGGAGAGCAGAAAAGTGTGTATTTAAAAATAATAAAATTATAAAACTTTCAGGAGAAAGATGGAAGAATATCTTCATGACATTGAGGGAAAGAAATCTTAAAAAGGACAACAAAACTTAAACCATACAGAAAAAATATTGATAAATTTGAATACATTAAAATAAAAAACCTCTGTGTAGTAAAAGAAACCATAAAACTTTTACAAGTCACTAGCTAGGAGAAGATATCAACCATTGATATAAAAAGAAGTGGTTAGTTTCCAGAGTATGGAAAGACCTCTTACAAATCAGTATGGAGAAGGAAAACAACCCAATAGAAAAAGTAAGCAAGTAGTATAAATAGGTAATTGAGAGAGGAAGAAACACAAATGTTAAGAAATATGCCTAACTTTCCTACCAATCAGGTAGATGCAAACTGAAACAGAGAGAGAACGTTTTACCAACAGTGGAATGTGAAAAATCAGCACGTGTAAAAATCAAGTGATCAAGAAGAGAAGGTGGCGAATATAAAGACAACTGTTGTGCACTACTGGTAGGAAACTGAGTCCATCATTCATTCATTCTCTCATTCACCGACTACTTATTTCAGTGCCTCCTGTTTGTCAGGTGCTGTTACTGGCACTGAGGATACAGTACAGGGTCTTGAGAGGTTGTAATTTTAAACAGAGTCATCAGGGTCAGCCTCACTAAGAGGGTGACATTTAAGCAAAGATGTAAGGAGAGGAGGAAGTAACCATGAAGATGTACAGGAGACCAGGGTTCCTAGGGCGAAGGTCTGAGGCAGGCATGTGTTGGCAGAACAGTAGGGACTGTGATGTGACTGGAGCATAAAAGATAATTAAAGATATATAATGACATACAGGCATACCTAGGAGATGCTGCGGGTTCATTTCCAGACCACCACAATACATTGGATATCACAATAGAGCAAGTCACAAGAATTTTTTCCTTTCCCAATGTGTATAAAAGTTATGTTTATGCCGTACAGTAGTCTATCAAGTATGCAATAGAATTGTCTAAAAAAACAACATACATACCTTAATTTAAAAATACTTTATTGCTAAAAATTGCTAATCATTATTTGAGCCTTCCTCCAGTCGTAATCTTTTTGCAATAGTAACAGCAAAGATCAGAGATCACAAATCACCATAACAAATACAATGGTAATGAAAAAGTTTGAAATATTGTGAGAATTACAAAAATGTGATACAGAAACCAGAAGTGAGTAAATGCTGTGGAAAAAAATGCGCCAGTAGACCTGCTGGACTCAAGTTACCACAAACCTTCAATTTGGAAAAAACAATATCTGCGAAGCACAGTAAGCAAAGTGCAATAAAACAAGATATGTTTGCATGTTTAAATTTATATACTTAAATCACATGAATATAGCATACTCTACATGTCTGTATTTTTCATTTCTCTCAATAAAACTTAAATACTGTTGCCTATTAGCATATACAGATCTATCACATTTTTTTTATGGCGAAATAGCATTACATTGTAGAGATTTGCCTTACCTTATTTAGCAGTCATGTAGTAATGGATATTTAAATTGTTTGCTTTTTTGATTTTTTTTTTGTTTGCCTTTACTAACAATGCTGAAATAAACTTTCTTCTATGTACAGGTTTACACAATGTGCAAGTACCTCTGAAAGTTAAATTCTTAGACTTGGAATTGCTGGGTTAAAAACTGCCAAATTTCCCTTTAAAAAGCTTTCATTAATTTGCAATCTCACCAATAACTGTGAAAATATCTATTGTGCAACTATACAGTATATTTTGAAATTTTGATCTGATAGAACAGATCTTGATTTCATTTCAATGCTTATTTTCATAGTTATTACTAAGTTTGCATAAGTATTACAAATAAATTCCCTCCTGTTATTTATTACTTTTTTATAATTTCATTTTTCATGTTTAAATTTTTGATGCAAGTAATTCATTTTTGATATAATAAATAAGGTAGTGATTAAGGTTTATTTGCTCCAAATGGCTAGCCCGTTGCCACAGCATCATTTACTTACTAATTCATTATTTTCCCACCTAATGGTAATGCTGCATTTCATAAACTTAATACCCTTATGGGCTTGGATCTATTCTGACCTCTCTTTTCCAGTGGTCTGTTTGTTCATGTGCCAGTACCAGATTGTTTTAATTACTGTGAGTTTATCATATGTTTTACTATTTGGTATACTGCCCCCTCATGATTTTTGTTTTACAGATTTGTTCTGGCTATCCTCAAATATTTATTTTCATCTGAAATTTGGAATACTCCTGTCTAAAAGAAAAATCTTTTTGCCTTTTTACTGCATTTTTATTGAAATTACAGATTAACTTAGAAATAATTAACATTTTTATCACATCAATTCCTTGGAAGCAAGAACGCAGCAGATAGCTCATTTAGTCACGTATTCTTTGCCTTTCAACAAAACTTAGAACTTTTCTTCATATATGTGGCACATTTCTCAAAGTTTTTCTTTAGTAAGTCATACTTCTATTTTAAGTAACGTATTTTTCCATCAGCGTTTAGAGCTTACTTGGCCACTGAAAAGCTATTTTTTTATGCTTAATATTGTAACTATGCACCTTTATGCCTGGTTGAACTGAATTCTTTCTTTTCTTAAAAATATTTTTCAGTTGATCCTCTTGGATTTTCCAGATTAAAAGCATACCATATGCTAAAAATAATTGTTTTGCTTCCTTTTTTCTAAATTTTATACCACTTATATTCTTTTTCTTGCTGAATTGCATTCACCTGAACTTCCAGAGCAATGCTAAATAAAGTTGTTGATGGTGACTTCCTGTTCTTGTTTCCTACTCTAATGGAAATGCTTCTAGTGAAATTAACCATGACACTGAATACCTAAAAGTAACCATACTGTTGTATATATAAAATTATAATAAGAAAGTTTCTATTAATTTTATTATAGTAAGACATTTCAAATCAGGAATATACATTACATTTTATTTTAAAAATGCTTTGATCATCTCAAATTTTCTCCTTTTGTCTACTAACGTATATCAGTCTATTAAAATGTTTCTAGCAGCAAAATAGTCTCATGTAGTGGTACATTCTGCTTTTATTTTGCTGATGAATTGTATCTTGAAGTAGGCAAGTAATATTTATGATTTTTACAATGATATTCTGAGTAAACTGATATGTAGTTTTCTATTTTTGTGCCATCTTGGTCAAGTTCTATTGCCAAAATTATTCACATTTTCCAGGCAGAGTTTGGAAGTGTTACTTTTCTCTTTATGGCTTAGGACAGCTTGCATAATGTTGAAATTTTGTTTGTCTCAATTATTTGTGTTCACCTCTGAAACCATTTCAGTTATACATTTTCTTTGAGGAAGAGTTTGGAAAAGTAAGTTTTCATAGAAAAGCCATTGTTTCATTCAGGTGCCTTATTTATTTACATAGTGTCAAAGAAAGCATATGCTATATTTTGTTGAGTTCCTTCATTATTTGAGGTCACTTTTTCACACTCATTTCTAATTTTGTGCTGGCTCCTGCTTTCCTAACTACATTCTCTAGCATCATTTATTTCATAGTCCTTTAAAAATGGTACACATGAACCTATTTACAGGGCAGGAATACAGATGCAGACGTAGAGAATGGACATGTGAACACAGGATGGGAAGGAGAGGGTGGGACGAATTGGGAGATTAGGATTGACATATATACACTACATGCGTAAAATAGATAGCTAGTGGAAACATGCTATAAAGCACAGGAAGCTCAGCTCGGTGCTCTGTGACGACCTAGATGGGTGGGATGGGAGTGGGTGGGAGGTCCAAGAGGAAGGAGATATAGGTATACACATAGCTGACTTACTTCATTGTACAACAGAAACTAACACAACATTGTAAAGCAATATTATTCCAATAAAAGTTTTTTTTAAAAGACTGTTTTTCAGGTATTTTAATTAGGGTAAAATCTAAGCTGATATAACAAAAACACACCAAAGAATAGTGTCTTAAACCAGATAGAAGTTGAGTTCTCTTTCACACAACAGTCCAGCTGGTCCAGGGTGGTCAGAGGTCTGTTTCACAAAGTCACCCCAAGACCCAATTTCCCCACCAGGAGCTCCACCTACTCCAAGGCTACTTTCTTCATCTGCATGGCCAAAGTGGGATCACTGCCAAGTCTGCATTCCAGAACAGGGAAGGGAATGGGGAGGAAACCCAAAGTCAGACATCTCTAAAATAAATGACATAGAAGAGGACACCCATCATTTCTGTTCACATCCATTAGTGAAAGCTTTAATTACATGGCCCACAGAGCCACAGGTGAGAATGAAATTTGTGGTCTTCACAGGGCTAACAGGTACCCAGCTAAACTCTACTGCTAGGAAAGATGGAGAAATTAGATTTGGGGGAAGCTCAAAGTCTCCAACCGACATGTGTATTTATTTCTATTATTGTTTCTGTTTGTTTTTAATTAATCACATCAGTCTGCTTTGCTTAATTTTTATTACTGTCGTTACTCTTTTGCTAACTTCTGGAGTTGAATTCTGCTTAAAACACTAGGATTGTTTTGCCCAGCAAAGGAAACCATAAACAAGAAAAAAGACAACCCTCAGAATGGGAGAAAATATTTGTAAATGAAGCAACTGACAAAAGATTAATCTCCAAAATACACAAGCAGCTCATGAAGCTCAATATCAAAAAAACAAACAACCAAATCCAAAAATGGGCAGAAGACCTAAATAGACATTTCTCCAAGGAAGACATACAGATGGCCAACAGATGCATGAAAAGATGCTCAACATTACTAATCATTAGAGAAATGCAAATCAAAACCACAATAACATATCACCTCACACTGGTCAGAATGGTCATCATCAAAAAATCTAGAAACAATAAATGCTGAAGAGGGTGTGGAGAAAAGGGAACCCTCCTGCACCGCTGGTGGGAGTGTATGTTGATACAGCCACTATGGAGAACAGTATGGAGGTTCCTTAAAAAACTACAAATGAACTGCCATATGACCCAGCAATCCCACTACTGGGCATATACCCAGAGAAAACCATAATTCAAAAAAATACATGTACCACAATGTTCATTGCAGCATTATTTACAATAGCCAGGACATGGAAGCAACCTAAATGTCCATCAACAGGTGAATGGATAAAGAAGACGTGGCACATATATACAATGGAATATTACTCAGCCATAAAAAGGGATGAAATTGAGCTATTTGTAGTGAGGTGGATGGACCTACAGTCTGTCATACAGAGTGAAGTAAGCCAGAAAGAGAAAAACAAATACCATATGCTAACACATATTTACGGAATCTAGAAAAATGGTACTGATGAACCTAGTGGCAGGGTAGGAATAGAGATGCAGTTGTAGAGAACGGACTTGAGGACACCGGGGGGAGGGGAAGCTGGGATGTAGTGAGAGAGTAGCATCGACATATACACACTATCAAATGTAAAATAGATAGCTACAGAGCACAGGGAGACCAGCTTGATGCTTTGTGAAGACTTAAAGGGGTGGGATAGGGAGGCTGGGAGGGAGGCTCAAGAGGGAGGGGATATGGGGATATATGTATACATGTGGCTCTTTCACTTTGTTGTACAGCAGAATCTAACACAATAGTGTAAAGCAATTATAGTCCAACAAAGATTAAAAATAATAAAATAAAATAAAGTGAGCTCCTTGTGGGCTTATGGTAGAATTGCATCTCTCCACAGCCATGCAAGTACAAAAATGTGATTTGCTTTGCACAATGAAATATGAGTAGAAGTGATGTGCCTCACCTTTTGGGATGGGGGGAGTTTAAGAGCCAGTGCACACTTTTTCATGTCTTCATCCCCCTCCCATGGTGATCATGCCCTCATCAGATGTGCCACACTCCCAGTACCTCCATGTGTTCAACAATCCGGAAGCTCCCTGAACACTGTACCTTGGGAATGTTTATGGAGGCTTCATCATGTAAGTATAATCAATCATTAACTCAACCTCCAGCCCCTCTGCCCTTCCCAGACAATAAGGTGGAGCTGAAAATTCCAAGCTTCTAATCATGGCTTTGTTTTTCAGGTAATCAACCACTATCTTGAATTTATTCAGAAGCCCACCAAGATTTACCTCATTAGAACAAAAGACACAGCTATCAACCAGGAAATTCCAAGGGATTTAGGATCTCTGTGTCAGGGACTGACTGATTTCATCATCATGCCTTCACTACTTCATTCCCAATGATAGCTAATGAGGCAAATTTTAATTTGTCAATTAGATGTGTATTTCAGGTAACTAATCACATGACTCGATTTAAGCTCAGTCAATTGGGAAATTTTTCTGCTTCCTTCTACTCCTTTCCTTCTTCCCAGAGGTCATCTAGGTTCTGTGGCAGTGTAATGAGGGAGAGGGTGGGAGAGAGTGCATCTTACTCTTCCGCCATCCTTTGATGCTCCTTGCATTATGTTGCCAAAGAATTCCTGGCTAGCGCTTCTCGTGGTGTGTTCTCCTTTCACAGTGGAGTCCCAGTGCTGCTGATTCCTTTACTTGGTCCTCAGGTCAGCTTCCTGTTGATCCTCTGAGAAACAGTGGGATTCTTGATTGGTCGCTGGCTTGGGTTGTCTCATCCTAGCTCATATTTTGTGACACCATTATTCACCCTCGTGGGGTCACCAGTCAACACCTTTAGTTATTTTTCTGTATTCTTCCATTGCCACCTATCAGGGCAGGGAACTTCTGGGTCATCTGCCCGACACTTGCAGACATGGCTATAGGGCTAGAGGGAGAAAGTACATTGTCTTAAGCCTAAGCTATTTGCTTAGCATCTCCCTTAATGGTTCTATTACTCAGCATGCTGTGTGATATAGCACCGTGCAGAATGTGGTGATTCTTGGAGTCTTTCCAGGCCATGCCGAAAAAGCAAATAGTTCATTCTCTTAGAGAATACCTCTCTAGATCTTTTTATAAATTCTTATTTTAGAGGGGCCATAGTTTTTGTTGTTGTTGTTATTGCTTTGCTTTCCTGTCTGTATTTTACTTTCATGAGAAAATATATCTGATTTTCATTTGTTTCTGATGTAATTTTTGGTATTATATTTTTACATTTTATTGGTCGTTCTTCCTTTTTCTCAGTATGTTTGTATAAGAGATTTTGAAATTGGGACCTGATACTTAAGGAGGAAGAGTGGGAAGGAGGGTCAGGGGAGTGAGCTGGTCAGTGGCAATGTGGGTTTCATTTTGTTGTCTGGGGATAGGTCTGCCTGGTTCAAGTGAAATTCTGAACATGAAGAACCTTGTGGATGATGGATTAGAGCTCTGGCTCTCAAATTTGAGTTGCATCAGAACACTAATGGGCTTATAAAAGTACAGGTTATAAAAAGCTTCACCCTCCTGACTCAGTCAGTCTGTAGTAGGGCTCAAGGATTTGCATTTCTAAAAAGTTCCCCGGTGATTCAGGGAATGCTGATCTAGGAATCACAGTTGGAAAATGGCTGGTTTAAAATTTTTCTTTGGCTGACCAAGATCAGTCACCACAATGTCAATGTCACCTGCCACTCTTTTAGCAGACTTCCTACAAATACAGTGTGTCTGTGTTTCCATGTTCAGTCCTTCCTGCACTTAAACCCATGTATCAGACTGCGTCCAGAGATGACACCTCAGACTGTCTGCACACTTGAGCTTATTTTTCCAAGGAAGGGAGTGGATTTTGGTTCTGTGGGATGGACTGCCTCTATTAAAGAGTCCCAGGTACTGCCTGAGATCTGCAGAGGCATATTTTCCTTTACTTGGATCTCATTTTTAAGATATCGGGCAACCACTTTTTACGGCTTTGCTTCAGAGTTGCGTCTCTTCCAAGTTTCATCTAATTTGAAAGATTTAAAAAATTCTTTTAAATTCCCTGTTTATTTTCAACTGACTTCATAAAGGGAATTGAGCCAGAAATATCATTCCTAACAGGAAATGAAGTTCTGAGTTCCCAAGGCCTTTTTTTTTTGGCTGCCTTTTTTTTTCGCTTAGTTGCTACACATGGGCCTTCTCTATTTGCAGCGAGTAGGGGCTACTCTTTGTTGTGGTTCATGGGCTTCTCATTGTGGTGATTTCCCTTGTTGCAGAGCATGTGGTCTAGGCACTCTGGCTTCAGTAGTTGCAGCATGAGGACTCAGTAGGTGCAGCACACAGGCCCAAGAGTGCACAGGCTTCAGTAGTTGTGGAGCATAGGCTCAGTAGCTGTGGCTCACAGGTTCTAAAGTGCAGGCTTAATTGCTCTGCAGCATGTGGGATCTTCCAGGACCAAGAGTCGAACCCATGTCTCTTGTATGGGCAGGTGGATTCTTAACTGCTGTGCCACCAGGGCAGTCCAATAAGGCCTATTTTAATTCCAAATATATTTTATGCTTAAATATTTCAATCATTTGCCTCTCCTAATGTATTAGTCAGGGTAGGTTAGGGCATACACAGTAACAAAAATCCCTGAAAAATCTCAATGACTTAAAGCAACAGAGTTTTTCTCATTTACTTTACCTGTGCATTGTACATTGGCAGAAATCTACGCTTCTGAAGCAGCTATATCTTAACTATTGCTGTTCATCATGTCATATGGAAAAGCAGAAGTACACACTGATTCTTAAAGTTTCTGCTCACACCTTACTCAGCAAGCAAATCCCATGGCCACCACTGACTTAAGGTAGCTAAGGAGATTCAACCCTATAATATTCCCAAAGGGGACAGCTCTGGTGATTTTCACATGCAGATTTCCCTAAGGTAGATCTTAGGTTCACAGCCTGGGTTTACCTAAGGATCTGACTATATACCTGTTTCCATTCTGGAGTTTTTTTATCCCTTCGATACTTGCTCCCAGGCTCTCAAGAGGTCCCGCACATTTCCACAGTTCTGTTCTATCCCATCTCCCACCCAAACCCATGGTGACAGGACGCATATCCACATCTTCAGGCCTCATTCGTTTCTCAGACAAAATTCTTTTTTAGAACTGAATCCAATTTATTGTCACATGGTCAGCAGGGATGCTTTTAGAACTTGAAAACAGTTCTTCGGGTCTTCTGAGTTTTGCTGTTCCTTGGGCAACTTTAATAGCATGTCCTATGCGATGGTCTTGCTCTTGCTGGGTTAATTCTAGAACACTCAAATTTACATCAAAATGAAAAATATTCTGAATTCAGAATTCTTAAAAATGACTCTATGGGCAGGGTTGGGGGTGGGAGGGATGTGAGTAGGGTGATAAATTGTATCCCAAGTGTGAGGTCTTGTCTGAAGGAGACCATCTAAGGGGGTAGCTCATCAAGAAGTGAATTATCATGTGCGTGGCTGCCTCTGGGATAGATTTGCCAGTCTAGATCATAATCCGGAGATGCTTCAGTCAGATAAAATCAGTCCCAGGTTCCTTATCCTCCAGTATTCAAAATATTTTTTCTCTCTAGTTTTATTTTCCATTCACATTTAACTTTGTTACATGTAGGTTCTTGTGTTGCAAATACTCAGTAAACTTAAATATGATGCCTGTAAATCCCATTTCATATTCTGCACAAAACCCCTAATTCAAATGCCAGCTTCCCCTTAAAGTCTGGGATAAGTCCACTGTGGAGGTTCTGTGTGCTCGACTTTATAAAGGGATGAAAGTCAGGCCAATAAACCTGTCTACACATCTCTTAACTTAAGGCCAGTTCAGGAGCATAAATTAATCCTGACCTTGGGTAAAGCAGTATTTCAGCTGAGACTAAAGGAGCTTCTTGTCAATGCATTTATGTATCTAAGCATTCTTGGCTATTAAAAAAGTCAGCCCTTGGGACTATTGGGAAAAAGGCAGCATGCAGACCCAGGAAGCTTACTGGAGAACGCAGGTCCTCATAGCCTCAGAAATCCTGATGGCAGCAGTGAAGATATTGCTGTGCTTTTGATATATTCACCTGGGCTACGGGGGCTTATTTGGAGGCAGGGGAATGCCACTTGGCACCTCAGGGCCTTTACCCATCACTGTGGACAGGAATCACAGCCATCAGTCTGACCTATGCTGCTGATCAAGACAATTCTTTGAGCCATGCTACCAGCGATGCAGAAACTGTCTCAGGCTTCTCCTATTAATGGGAAATAAACTCAGGGTTTGTATAAAAACTCAGCTTTGAGAATATTAGCTGTTTAAATTGCAATATTTTCTAATAGAAAAGACAAAGAAAGCTTTAGATGGAGGGAAAATGTTCAGTTTCAGGATTCCAAGAGACAGTATTGCATTATGGTCATAACCATAGGCTCGGGAACCAGATTGCGTGAGTTCAAATCACAGCTGTGCTCTGTAATCTTGGGAAATGTACGTATAAAATACGTAACTCTGACACAGAGTTTTAATACATGCTGGCAATTATTATTATTATTATTATTATTATTATTATTATTATTATTACCACCACTACTACTATTGTTTCCCACATGTAGGACTAGAAACAGACTAATGACATAATTTATAGTTTGCTTTCCTGCTGGTCACTATCTAGAGTTTATTTTATTTAATCCCCTTGACAATACCATGACATAAATATTGTTCACATGCTCATTTATCTGAGCTTGTTTGTTTCAGTCACTTATTCAGTACGTATTTATTGAGTGCCTATTATATGCCAGGTACTGTTCTCAGTGCTAAGAATAGAGCATTAAGGGAAACAGAGGAAAAAATAGGTTCTGTCTTCACGGAGCTTACATTCAAGCAGAGGAACACAGAGACAAACTAAAAGATAAACAGGTAAAATACAGAGCATATCAGATCATAATAAGTGCTGTGAAGAATAATTAAGCAGGGGAGGTGAATCAGAAGGGCTAAGGGTGAGGGTGTCCAAGTAGACTGGTGAGTGAGGCCCTCACTGGAAGGTGAGGTTTGAGCAGAGACCTGAAGGATGTGAGGGCATGAGCGTGCATTGATCCCCGGTTCTGGCATCCCAGCCAGACAGAATGCAGAAATCCAAAGTGACAGTGTGCTTGGAGTATTTGAGAAAAACCACCAACATCAGTGTTGCTGGCCTGAAGTGAATGCAGTACGTGTACATGATAGGGGTGCAGGGGGAATGGCAGATTTTATACATCTTTGCAAGACTGTAAAGATTGACTTTTGCTCTGTATGGCTAGTTCCTCTCTTTGAATGTAAGCTCTGTGAAGACGGAGCCTATTTTTTCTCCTGTTTTCCTGTTTTTGTTTTTAAAGGGGCTAGATTTGTTCTGATAAAGATTCAAATATAGTGTGCAAAAAAGGTTTGTTTATCAGTTATGAAACTGTCATTTCGTATATTTTATCTGGCTTTGGGGTTGTCTTTATGATTGTTTTAGGCAGGAGGGAACATCTGGAACCTATTGTTTGCTCTTGGTTGGAAGCAGATGTTTGCCATTATGCTCTTGCCTTCTCTAGTATTTCATTAAATACAGTCATACGTTTGACAGTCTTTTGCATTCCGCTTCTTTCACTCCGCATGATGCTTTAGAGATTCATTCATCCACGTGTCGTGCATCTCAGTGTGGTTTGTTCCTTGCTAACGCTGAGTAGAATTTCATTGCATGGGTGCACCAGAGTTTATTTTTAATTATTAATTCTGAGTGACCAGTATTTTAAAAGCTTCACTAAGGTATAATTGACATTCAATAAATTGCACATGATTAAAATTACACATTTAATAAATTTTGACACACACACACATGTATATACCTGTGAAATCATCACCACAATTAAGATAATAAACAGATCCATCACCCCTAACAATGTCCTCATACATCTTTCTAATCTCTCTCTCTCACCCCTCTCCATCTCCAGGCAACCACTGATTAGCTTTCTGCATTTCCTAAAATTTTATTTAATGCAATCATATGTATGATTGTCTTTTTTGTCTGGCTTCTTTTGTTCAGAATGAAAGCATATGTCAATTCAAAGCTTGTACGTGAATGTTCATAGCTGCTGTGTCTGCAAAAGCCAAAAACTGGAAGTAACTCAAATGTCTATGACCAAGTGAATGGATAAAGCAAATGTGGTACATCCATATAACAAAATATTACTCAGCAATGAAAAAGAATGAACTCTTGAAACACCTAAAACACAGATGAATCTCAAAATAATTATGCGGAGTAAAAGAAGCCAGACAAAAACCAACATATATTTTATGATTCCATTTACATAAAATTGCAAACTATAGAAAATGCAAACTATATTATAGAAAGCAATACAAGAGTTGCCTTGGGATAGGGAATGGTGAGGAGGGGTGGGAGGGAGTGATTACCAAAGGACATGAGGAATCTTTGAGGAATGATAGCTATGATAACTTACATGTAGTGATGGTTTCATGGTTTATATGTATGTTAAAACTTAATAAATTGTATATTTTAAATATATATGTTTTATTATATATCCATTGTATCTAAATAAATCTTTTAAAACAAATCAAAATACCAACTAGGGAGCATTTACTCAATAAAATTGAAGAATCAATCAATTTGATTGAATGAAATAAAATATTTCAAAATTACATTCAGAAATCTTGAACACACACAAACACACACACACAATATATATATGATCCATGATTGTCAGGAACTGGGGGAGGAGTTGGATTAACTGCAAACAAGCAGGAGAGAAGTTTGGAATGATGGAAATGTTCTATATCATGATGGTGGTAATGCTTACCTAACTGTACACATTTGTTAAACCTGCTGAACTGTACTCTTAAAATAGGTGAATTTCTTTATATGTAAATTACCCCCTCCCAAAAAAAGACTGACTAAAGAGCAATCGGATCACTCAAATAATAGTGCCAAACATTAATCTAGGTGTTCGGGACACAGTCAACATATGGCTAAGGGTATAAATTTAATTACATGGATTAACATGTAAACAAAGACAGGTAATTTCAACAGGAGATAGACTAAAACGGCTGTGTGTGCATGTGTATGTGTGTGTGTGTAGGTCTGCTTTAGCCTCAGAGTTCAGGGAAGCCTTCTCTGAGCAGGCAATACTGGAGCTGACACTGAAATGACATGAAAAGACATGTTAAGAACATAGACCAAAAAAAAAAAAAAGAGAGAACATAGATCAGAGCCTTCCAGACAGAGGAAGCAGCTGGTACAAAGGGTCTCAGGTGGACCTGCTTGTCATGTT
The DNA here is from genome assembly GCF_030028045.1 of Hippopotamus amphibius kiboko. Classification (NCBI taxonomy): domain Eukaryota; kingdom Metazoa; phylum Chordata; class Mammalia; order Artiodactyla; family Hippopotamidae; genus Hippopotamus; species Hippopotamus amphibius. The sequence continues at coordinate 117,863,290 of NC_080191.1, read as the reverse complement.
CAGAGAACAGGCGAGAGGCCACTGGTGTTGGAGGAAGTGAGTAGGTGGAGAGGCCGGCATCGTTGCCATCATGCAGGTTAGATCGTTTAGGCTCACGCAAGGAAGGCCACACGGCCCTATGGTCCTTTCCTCTTCCAAGATTCTACTGCATACATTTTTTTCACTATAATTATACTGTAAAAATCTGAGGTCAGTGGCCATTGTTTTTGTTTTTTCCTAGGTCTCAGCTGACTTCATGTTGACTGCTTGGTTTAGTGTTTGTGAAGAATTTATTTGCTTATTACACGAATTATACCTAAAATATACTGGGTTTACTCTCCTTGAAAACTATTCTATGTTCTTTCTCACATCAGCTTCATTATTCCTTCCCATCACAATAAGAGATCCTTTGACTTTAAGTAATGAACTCTTGAAACACCCACGTGATGAGGTTCCTTACATCACTGCTGTGTTTGAATTTTGAAAGTTTTGCTTTTGATTGACAAGAAAAATAATGTTTAGAAAGGAAAGCTAAGACTTGCTGGGAAAGATCCCCTTATATTACCACATCCTAGAAAGTATATCATCCATCTCACTGAAATTCACCAGACATATACTGGGTGCCTTCTGTGTGCCAGCCCTTGTGCTAAGCTGTGGTGGTATGTTGTTGGGTTATAAGCACAGGCTCTGGAATCAGATTTTTGGAGTTCAGATCCTGGCGCTACCAATTTTAAGCTGTAGGATCTGGGACAAGTAAACTGACCAGTCTTATCTCTCATGTCATTTTCCGTAAAATGGGGATGATTTTAAACCTGCTTTGGAAGAAATAGTGAGGATGGGAAGCAATGCTATACATAAAGCACTTGGAACAAGGCTTGAAGCAATGTTGCATAAGCACTCAAAAATTTGGCTCTGGGTATAAGCATTTGAGATATTCATGTTGAATTCAAGGATCCCAGGTAATGGCAGCAGTCCTCCAGAAGGCAAGGGCCTGCCCGTGGTGGATGTGCTCTGGGGCCCAGGGGCTGGGGGCGGGCGGGCTTTGCAGAATGTCAGCATGAGCTACAGCTGCATGGAAACATCTCTGCACAGTGGGACATCTCGGAGCGGTATTGACCTGGGCCCTCATTACTTGCCCATCTTTTCATTTGACATTCCATTAAAATCATGGCAGGAAAGAACTGGAGGTGAGGGTTTGTGTCAGTCCTTACTTCTCTATCATCACATTATACTAGCACCCTGGGACTAGGGCAATAGAAAGACAATTTTTATAAGACCAGTAAATAATCTTCAAGCAGATAAAGAATTATTACATAAGGAATGGTGTATCGTTAATTATTCTCCATCTCTGCAGGGGACAGACAGTGGAAGTCGGTTTGGCTTTCACGGGAGAGACAGAGTTGGCTAATGGGAAGAACTTCCTATCAAGGGGATTATTAAATGTTGTTATTAATGATGGCGGAGAATTCTCTTACCAGAGAAAAATTTGAATTAGCAGAGCTAGTTGTCTCTCTGGAATGGTTAAATCAGTCCTGGCTGGTGGCAGTAAACAAAGAAAGATTCCCGGCAGTATGTGCATGCAGTGAAATGGATGGACAATAGTACCTGACAGATGGTTCCTGAACTCTCACTCTGTGCCTGAAGGGCTGGGTGCTGGAGATACAGAGCCCAACCAGAAACAGGACCTGCCCTCAGTGAGCTCAGATATGCAACCAAATGTCCCAGGGACCGAGGGGTCCTGGGATACATGGAGGCTGGTCGAAGACCACAGGGAACCACAGGTGACTGACCACGTTTTCATACCAGACCTTATACACCCAATAGACATGCCCCAGGGCTGAGAGCCTAGGAAGAGTCTGCCCACTCAGCATGCCCAAATGAACAAGGGAAATCTTCCTGGTTCCCATGGAATAAGTGGCCACGAGGTGACCCTTTCCTGGTCAGCACCAGTCCCTGGCCTGTGGACCTGTGGATTTCCATCACAACAACAGTCTGGCCCAGACAAGTCCCTTTCCCACTCCCACATCTCACAGTATGAGTCTAAGATCTACGATTTCCCACTTCTACCCTCTCATCCCTCTAAGAGTTTAATGAGTCTAAGGTAGATCCATTAAAACGACTTTGCTATGGACAATCTACTTGGCTCTGAGGATGAACAGTCCTGAAGACACCAGTCCCTCATCTCACCAGGACAGTACAGTCCTTGTTAAAAGCACAGGCTTAGGAAGTAGGCAGAAGGTCTGTCAGTTCCTAACTTAGAAACTGGGCCCACTTATTTAACTCCTCCAAGCATCAGCTTCTGCATCTGTTAGGAAATGAAATAAAATGGTGTGTATTACAGAACCTGGCAAATAATAATATAAGATAATAATCAGAACTCAATAAGTTGCAGTTATGTTTATATTGTTGTTATTTATTACTATTATTATTATTATTATTATTCTATTAGCTAACCAAGTGAGGCCCATGGAATCCTTCCTTCCATCAGATTTGTTTGTGGTGTCTGCTGACTCGGTCTTGGTGTGGGAGGAGTATAACCAGCTGCCCTTAATTTGCCATGGGACACAAGATTCCTTCTATCCATATCCTGTAAAAAACAATCAAACAGGACAGTTTTGTGGGTACACTCCACAGTGGCCCCTGAGATGTCTGACTCCAGGAGAATGACCCCACAGAATGGGAGATCCAGAGAATTGAGTAGAAGGAGAGGAAACAAAGTGTGGAGCCCCAAGGATGCCGATGTTTTAGAGACAAGTTTGATAATAAAAAATGTTTTCCTCGTGTTGGTGTGTGTTTTGCTAGTAATATTTAGTACCGATTAGTTTTTTCAACTGTACCACAAACTCTATTTATTAGAAATACTTCACACCAATAGCCCCCTATGTTTGTGTATGTATGTATGTGTATCTATATATATACATATATATAGATACACATACATACACATATATACACATGTATATATAGATACACACACACACACACACACACACACACACCCATGACCATTTAGGGATGTCTTGCATCTAGAAAATGGAACGGTGTTTAAAATCCCCAAATGTGATTTGTTTTGAACTCCTATAGCAGAGTTATTATCCATTCTTGGTATTCTATGAGTCATGCAATGCCTATTGGCAATGTTTCCATTGCCCTAGGTGCACATAGAACTTATCAGACAGACAGACTGATAGACACTCCCTGGGAATAGTCTGTTGGATTCCAGCACTTCTTTAAAGCCATTTCCACCTGCTGAGATGTTTTCCCACGTTCCAGCTGGAGACCTAAACACAGTCTCCTCCCCTCCCTTTCCTTTCTGCGTGACCCCCCCCACCCCCATCCCACTCTGGCTCACACAAGCCTTTCAGTCCTGCAGCCATATATAGGCCTAGCCTTTCTCTCTAGTCATTACAGTTTCGTCCTGTTTCCCACCAGTTCTTATCCTCAGTACCCTGAACATTAGTGGTTTGAGTAGAGCCTGGAAAACCAGGAATATTTTATTCCGGGATGTGCGTGTGTGGAGGAGGGTGTGGAAGAGAGACGGGGGTGTGATAAATGGGGGCTGAGGGCTGACCCAGGCAGCAGCCACAGATGGGGCGACGCGGGGTGTTTTGTTCTCTATCCAGCTGCTCCTTCCAGTAACATGTGGAACAAATGTCTGTTTTGGACCATGATGAGGTAGCGTGGATAGGTCTGTAGCATCATTGCTTTTGGACTCTCAGCTGGTTTTATTTCCTATTGAACCTTTAATGGAAACGCATACACAGCAAGTCAAGGCCTGTCCCTTTTCCCTTTTTTCTTTTTTTTTTTCTTTCTTTCTTTTTTTTTTTTTTATTTCTTCCAGGAGTGCTGATGATAAGGAAAGCGATGTCTAAATCTTCTTAATGGTGTTTATGCAAGCAGTTTTGCTTAGCTGCGGACTGCACAGCCCCCTGCCTGTCCCCCCTCCCCTCCCATCACCCTCCTAATATTGCTGCTTCATTCCTTTCCCTGTTGGCTATTACTATGGACTACAGCAAATCTAAAACTAAATAATCCCCTTAGTGTCAAGTTTTCGGGGCTGAGCAAATAAATCTAACGAAATGCATTATCTAGGTGGAGGAGGCTGTTGTAAGGGGGAAAAGATGAAAGCTATTTTATTTTAAGGCAGAGAATAAACTGTCGATCGTTTGGGGCTCAATTGTAATTTTAAGTATTGTTATTTTATTTTACTTAACTACTGTATATGCCCTTTTTCGATTGTAATTAAAAACCCTGCAGAGCTTCTAAAGGCCAGAATTAAAGGGAGGAAGAAGGAATGAGGACCTAGTGAGGGCGTTTATGCAAATTCCTTCCAGTCCAGATAGTTTCAATATTCTGATGAGGCCAGGGGTGCTGTGAATAAACAATGGCTTCTTCTCTCCTTCTCTTTTGTACCCTCTCCCAGCTCAGGTGGGGATGGGGCAAGAGCAAAGACACTGGCACAGCAGAGAAATGGGAAGTTTTATTTATTTTGGAGAAGAAATCCCAGTCTCTATAGTGTCTGCAGGTGAAGCAGCTTTCCATGCAGAAAGGAGGCATTTCATTCCCTGCCTACCCATGTCCTGCCAGCTTTAGGGTCTAGCAGGTCCACGAGTGAGCCTCTGGGTGAGCTGGCCTGAGGTCTCCCCTACCAGGTCACTCCTGGTCTCTTCTGTTGACTCTTACTAGCTTGGCTTTTTCTTAAACACCCCAGAGAGGCCCAGCTCAGTGAAGCTTGGTTGGTCTTCACAACTCTAGAACCAGAGTTGTACCCAAGATGGGGGAAATAATCACCAAATATCTTCTATTCATTTGTTCACATATTCACCGATTTATTTATTAATTCATTCTTCAAAAAATTTAACTGAGAATTAATTCTGTTTCAGGCATTATTCTGGGCACAGAGGTTAGACAGCCATGACTAAAACAAAATTCATGTCCTCACCGAGAGGGGAGACAGAGAGTGAACAAGAACAAATAGGTAAATATGGAGTTTGTCAAGTGGTAACAGGTGTTGTGAAGGAAAATGAAGTGGAGTAAGTGTGATAGGAAGAGACAGGGAGGTCGGGAAAGGCCTCTCTGTCTTGTTCATTCATTCATTCACTCAACAAATGTTAATTGAGCACCTAGTAGATCCAAGCCCTGTTTTAGGCTCTGGGGGTACAGCAGTGATCAAAATAGACAAATTAAGTTTATATTCTACTAGGGGAAAATATTGATAAGCAAGGCAAGTAAGATACGTGCTAAACAAAAATTAAAGTCTGAAGACAAAGGGCATGGGGTATTGGGGAAATTCAAATTTTAATCAGGGTGACATTTGAGCAGAAGCCTGAAGCAACTGAGATGGTGAACTGCATGACTACCTGGGGGTAGAACACTCCAGACCAAGAGAACATCCAGTTCAAAGGCCCCAAGGTAGAGCCTGAGCTTGGCAGGTTGGAAGAAGAACAGAGAGGCCAGCGTGGCTGCAGCAGATGGAGTGAAGGCAAGAGAGAGTACTAACACTACACTTGGCAAAGTGGGGCTCCCCAACCTCTGTGCTCCCAGGGCCACTGTGCTGTTCGTCCCTGACTGTTTACATACCTGTCTCCTATATCACAAAGAAAGATGTCTTTTTATTTTCTGAATCCTCAGCCCTTGGCACATTTACATAAAAAATGTAATGAGTGAATGACATCCAGCCATTTTTTCCAGCTTCAAATTTTTAATCTATTCTTTCTATGAGAAAAAATTGTTCCCTACAACCCACCTAAAAATCCCTCTATACAGTGAAGCTTCAATTTCAACCTCCTTCACTCTTGTGGGTGCAAATGCCCCTCCTCAAAGAAAGAAACCTGGTAAAAGAGAATTACTGTATTCCTGCAGCAAAAGAGATTATTACCACACAGGTAATTCCCAAATAGTGTCTTGTTATGAAAACTGGGTGCAAGATTTTTATTGCTTATGAGTTCAGCTCAGAGGTTCTTAGGTTAGGATATCAAAGGAGGGTGAGTCTCTGGGTTGGTTGATTTCTTAAGATGAGGGTTGATGCAAGCAAAGTGAAGTTCCAAGCAAAGAAGGAAGAGCTAAAAGAGGCACAAGACATTCTGCAGTCGTAATGGCATAAGCAATGGGAGGGGTTCTTATGGTCCTCTCCCCTCTTACAGGGTAAGTGACCTCTAATTAGTTTAGCTTTTGCTCTCATCTCTGTTTACTATCCCTGTAGATGGGGCCACTGAGAGCCTTGTAGAGAAGTTGCAAATTTTCTCTCCGAAAGCTCTGGGTGCAGGATTCTGAGATGGACACAGCCCAGGTAGAAATGTACAGATCTGCATTTCCCACATGATGACAAGGCCACTCCAAGATTTCTGGGATATTTAAACAGGTTGTTTGGCCCAATGAGCTACGCACTACTGTCTGGACAATTTTCCAAGAGAAAGATTGCATTTTGCAGATGCAGCCTTGGAGACAAAAGAGAATGAGGCATAGAGAAAAAGACTTCTTTTCTATTCTGAAATAACGTTAGAGGTACAGAGAAGTTGTAAAAAACAGTTTAGAGAATTCAATTATATTCTTCATGCAGCCTAATGTTAAGTGTATATAACCATTGCACAGTTATCAAAACTAGGAATTCACACTGTACGACACAATTAACTAAAGACTTCATTTGAAGGGATTTTCTTTTAAAGGTAAACTCTAGCTTCCCTCTGATAAGTGCGAAACTCTGGCAACAGCAAAATCCAGCATCATAGTAAAGTTCTATAAGCATCTATTGCTACATAGCAAACTACTGGAAATGTGGGGTTTAAAACAACAGTTGTGTATTGTTACATCTTATAAGTCTGTAGGTAAGAAATTTGCACAGTGTATAATGGAGATAGCTTATCCCTGCTTCATAATTTCTGGGGGCTCAGCTGGGAAGTCTGAAATGGCGGTGGGCTAAAGCAACTGAGGACTTGCTCTGGATCAGTTTCTCTATTTTCACATGGCCTTCCCACAAGGCTAGCTGGGGCTTTCTCGCAGAGTGGTGGCCTTGGGATAGTTGAGCTTCTTCCCTGGTGGCTCAGGGTGCAAAACAAGGAAGCAGAAGCTGACAGGCTTCTTAAAATTTGGGACTGCGACTACCATTGCATCACTTTTACCATACTCTGTGGGTCAAAGCAAACACAGGTGAGCCCAGATACAAAAGATATGCACATATGGTCCCTCATACCCCCCCCCCCCCACCATGATCTGAGTACAGCGAATTTGCTGTCAATTTTATTTTGCTGTGGGAAACAATTGTGTCCGCTAATTTCACATTTTGGAGAAGGGCAAATTATCCTAGAGCAGATTCCCATTGTTCTGTAAGTCACTTGGGAGGCCTTGACCCCTTACTTTGGGAGAAGAAACGTTAAGAATATTTTTCTTTCTCCACATGGTTTAGCAAAATCTATCCCACCTCTTGATATACAGAGCTCTGAAGAAGGACCACACAAACCTCCATAAGGAAACCAGGGGCTTTCTGGGAAGTCAGTTTCACTGTTAAAGGAGACTAGAATGGATGATGGTGATTCTGGCCAAAATCTACAGGCAGAAAAGGACACCAAGATCCCTAGAGAGGAACTTACTGTGAGGAAGGGGCATCTGGACTAGAGACCCAGGCCACTCATGAGCCTACAGGTTTGGGGCAAAGAAGTGGTTCTGGCATCCTTTCTGGACCCAGCCAACCCAGCATAACAACTTTGCTTTGAAAATGAAGGTTAACCATGTTCATGTGACATGGACGGGGCACTGCCCTGGCCTGTGTGGCATCTGTACTAGTCAGAGCATCAGGGCAGCAGTGGACAAGGATCCACCAGGGACAGAAGCAATGGCCAGACTACTGACTTCCCCTCTGCCTGGAGATTAGAAATAGGATTTATTCTTCGGGTGTTTTGAACAATTCTGGGGAAGAGAAGAAGGTCTTGGGAAGGAGCTACTGCCCTTCCTGCTCATAAGAGCTCAGTGGTTACATGTATAACTAACAGGAAAATTTGAAAAGGTGTGATCTTTTACTCCCCTAAGAAAGCAAATTGGGTCAATCAACTATAGCAAGTGGGGGAGGGGGAACAAACTTTTTCTGTAAAGGACTAGATAGTAAGTATTTTAAAGTCTGTGGGTGATCTCTATCACCACTATTCAACTCTGAGTGTGAAAGCAGCCACAAACAAGTGGGTGTGACTGTGTTCCAATAAAACTTTATTTATGGACACTGAAATACAAATGTCATATGATTTTCACATCATAATATTTTCATTTCCATTTTTTCCCCAACCATATAAATATGTAAAAATCATTCTTAGCTCACAAGCCATACAAAAATGAGGAACGGACCAGATTTAGCTGGTGGGTCATAGTTTGCCAACCTGGAGTTATAGTAGTAACATATTATTCATTTGGATGTGTTTTAGCTTAATAAGGTGTTCAACAGTATATTATTATCTCATTCAGGAAGTCTAAAGGAAGGCAATTCCTGGGTTGGCTAATTCAGATAAAAGGATTCAGTGATGCCATCGTCGGCCAAAGAAGCTGCAGTGACTCCAAGCATCACCTCCTTACCTGTGGTTCTCAAACTTTAGCATATGTCAGAATCATCTGGATCCGACCTCTAGGATTTCTGTTTTAGTAGGTCTGGGGTGTGACCTGAGAATTCACTTTTTTTCTCATTACTCATGACTGAGATTTATTACAGCAAAAGGATACGGAGAAAAATCAGCAAAGAGAAAAGGCACTGGGGAGGGGGAGTCAGGAGGAAACCAGGTGCAAATTTCCAACAGTCCTTTCTCAGTGGAGCCACACAGGATGCATTTAATTCCTCCAGCAGTGAGTTGTGACAACGCATGTGAAGTGTTGTCTGCCAGGGAAGCTCATTAGAGACTCAGTGCCCAGGGTTTTCACTGGGGGCTAGTCACACAGGCATCCCCTGCCTAGCATGTACCAGAATTCTAGAACGCAGATGTTGAGCATAGATGACATTACTTTTACAAACAGTTTGGGCACAGTGAACCATTCTGATCAGGGAGTGTTGGGAACCCTCCTGAAATCCAGTTTCTGGACACTAGTGAGGACCAACCTTGCAAGCAGGAGCTTCCAAGGAAAGCGGCCCCAGGCCTGCTATATTAACTTTTGGGAATTTACCTTTCTAACAGGTTTCCAAGTGGTGCTGATGTTCCTCTTTGGGGACCGCACTTTGCAAACAACTGGTTTAACATAAGCCCCCAGACAGGAAGCAGGCAGGTGTAGGACAGGGGCTTTCTCCTTGTGGGCTTTCATTTTTTGTAGGGGAGGGAAATCTTTCCTGAAATTCCCTATAGACTTCTCTTTATGTTCCTTTGTCCAGAAATGGTTTGCATGTCCACCTCAATGCTAATCAGTGGCTTAATGTACCACGATTCACCTCCTAAAGCTGGACAAATGTCTATCCAACCAAAGTTAAATTTCTGTCACAGAGTCAATACATAGGGTTTCTATCCCCAGAACTTAGCCATGTAGGTCTTCTCTCTTCAGCCTCACAATCTGGAAGGTGAATGGAAGCAGGAATCTTTAGGTTGAGAAAGCCCTTTCCAGGGTCAGTTGTGATCTCCTGACAGTTGGCAAAGTATTCTTCCCTGATTTCACTGCTGGCCTTGCTCTTCTACCTGGGGGAGAAGGTCACATCAGAACCATGTGAGCAACTGGATCACTTATAAAGGAATTAATCAGATTAATTTCTTTAAAAATACTGACTTCTAGAACATTTAAAATTACATATGAAAATAAATCCTCATGTATATGGTCAAATGATCTTTGAGAAGGTTGCCAAGGCTTTACAATGGTGAAAGGATAGCCTCTTCAACAAGTGGTGCTGGGAAAACTGGATATCCACATGGAAAAAAAAAAAAAAAAAGAATGAAGTAGTACTCTTACATCATATCCAAAAATTAACTCAAAACGGACTAAAGACCTAAACAGAAGACCCAAAACTTTGAACAGAAGAGGAAAGCTTGTATATCGGACTTGCCAATGATTTCTTGGACATGACACCAAAAGTGCAGGCAACAAAAGCAAAAATAGACAAATGAGCCTATATCAAGCTTAAATTTTTTCATAGCAGAGGACACAGAGTGAAAAGACAACCTATAGAATGGGAGAAAAATTTGCAAATCATATATCTGAAAGATGGTTAATATCCAGAATATATGAAGAATTCCTACAACTCAACAACCACAAAGCAAACAATCCAATTTAGAAATGGACAAAAGACTTGAATAGACTTTTCTGCAAAGATTTGCAGATGGCCAACAAACATATGAAAAGATGCTCAACTTCCTTAATTATCAGGGAAATGCAAATCAAAACCACAATGAGGTACTTCCTCACATCTGTTAGGATGGCTACTGTCCCAAAAAAAAAAGAGAGAAAATAACAAATATTGAAGAAAATGTGGAGAAATTGGGACTCTTGTGCACTATGCATGGAAGTGTAAAATGGTAGAACCACAATGGAAAACAATATAGAAGTTCTTCAGAAAATTAAAAGTAGAATTACCTTGTGATCCAGCAATCCCACGTCTGGGTGTATATCCAAAAGAATTGAAAGCAGGATCTTGAAAAGATATTTGCACCCTCACACATTGCAGCATTACTCACAATAGCCAAGATGTGGAAGCAACACAAATGTCTATCGATGAATGAATGGATAGAGAAAATGTGGTCTATACATAAAATGAAATATTATGCATCCTTTAAAAAGGAAGGAAATCCTGTCACTTGCTACCACATGCACAAACCTCAAGGATATTTTACAAAGTTAAACAAGCCAGTCACCAAAGGACAAGCACTGTATGATTCCACACATAGGAAGTGTCTAAAGCAATCAAAATCATAGAAACTGATAGCAGAAAAGAGTTTGCTAAAGACCGGAAAAGGGGGGAGGGGGAATTAATGTTTAATGGGTATAAGTTTCAGTTTTTCAAGCTGAAAAATTCTGGAGGTCTGTTGTATAAAAAGGTACATGTAGCTTACTGTACTGTACTCTTAAAATTGTTAAGACAGTAAATTTTATGTTATGTGGTTTTTTACCACAAATTTTTCAAAAGCACATATGGCTCACATTTATGTCTCTCCTATTCTTCTTTTTTAAAGAAATTTATTTATTTATTTATTTACTTTTATTTTTTGGTTGTATTGGGTCTTCTTTACTGCACCTGGACTTTCTCTGGTTGCAGCGAATGGGGGCTACTGTTCATTGAGGTGCACGGGCTTCTTATTGCAGTGGCTTCTCTTGCTGCGGAGCGACGGCTCTAGGCACGTGGGCTTCAGTTGTTGCAGTGCACCGACTTAGCTGCTCCGTGGGCATGTGGGATCTTCCTGCAGCAGGGATCGAACCCATGTCCCTTGCATTGGCAGGCGGATTCTCAACCACTGCACCACCAGGGAAGTCTCTCTCCTATTTCTCTGAGACCACACAGCTCTAGATAGCCACTGCCTGTCAGTCAGAGCTGGCACATAGGATGAAAGCTATTAACCATGCCAGCCCTGAACAGGGGTGCCCTGTTTTCCCAGATATGGAGCTAAATTGAGATTTCTCACTTGATTTTTTAAAGCATGTTTTATTAGAACAGTTGGTTGCAAAGCATTTTTAAAATCTAAAACTGAAAGATAACTTTACAGCAAATAACTTTGTAATTTGAGGATCAAATCATAGATTATGGGGAAAACAAAAAGGACTTTAAGGTTCATTAGCCAGAGATTCATACTTTATTGACTAGGGAGCTTAGGCCCAGGCAATGAGACGCTTTCCTAAAGTCACACAGGGCTCTGAGAAGCCAGAACCCCCATTCCCACTATTCCCACTGCGACCCCAGCAATGCATCATGGTCCAGCTTCTTTCTAATTCCTCATGTTACTTATAGACTGTCACCAAATGGTTTTGTAACACACTGTGCTTTTCTCAACTTAGAGCCAGGATCCTTCCCATGGTCCTTGCTTAATCATCCTGTAGCCCTTTCATTCTCCGAGTCCTTCCAAGGAACCAAAGAACAGATGCAATTTATCTTTCTACTGTCTCTTTACCTTCCTGCCTCCCTGGTCGTAGTAAAAGAAGGAAATTCACTAGGTGGTATGAGCCCTTTACAGGCTTAGAGCATCAACACCAAACTGTAATGGTTTCCCATTAAACATTTTCCCTGTGAGTAAACCATCTTAAATGTAAGGGAACATAAACATATCATTCCTTAACTTTTTTCTGTTTTATCAGGATAAGTTTCTACCTATGGAAATTAATGACCAACTTCAATGTTTCCAGTGGTTCCCTTGGCAATGACTCTGTCACAAACTTTCTTCAAACACAAACTTCTTTCTCTTAAAGGGACTGTGTCCATTTCTATCAAAGAAAACTTTTCATAGTAACATTTTAAACAGGTTAGAACAGGTTTGGGACTAGTTTTTTTTTTTTTTTTTTTTTTTTTTTTTTTTTTTTGAGGTACACCAAGTTCAATCATCTGTATTTATGCACATATTCCCATATTCCCTCCCTCCCTCGAGTCCCCCCCACCCTCCCCACCCCAGTCCTCTAAGGCTTCTTCCATCCTCGAGTTGAACTCCCTTTGTTATACAACAACTTCCCACTGGCTATCTATTTTACAGTTGGTAGTATATATATGTCTATGCTACTCTCTCACTTCATCTCAGCTTCCCCTTCACCCCCTGCCCCCGCAAACCTTGAGTTCTCCAGTCCATTCTCTACATCTGCGTCCTTGTTCTTGTCTTGTCACTGAGTTCATCAGTACCATTTTTAGATTCCGTATATGTGAGTTAGCATACAATATTTATCTTTCTCTTTCTGACTTACTTCACTCTGCATGACAGACTCTAGGTCTATCCACCTCATTACATATAGCTCCATCTCATCCCTTTTTATAGCTGAGTAATATTCCATTGTATATATATGCCACATCTTCTTTATCCATTCATTTGTTGATGGGCATTTAGGTTGCTTCCATATCCTGGCTATTGTAAATAGTGCCGCAATAAACATTACGGTACATGTTTCTTTTCAGATTATGATTTTCTTTGGGTATATGCCCAATAGTGGGATTACTGGATCATATGGTAGTTCTATTTGTAGTTTTTTAAGGAACCTCCAAACTGTTTTCCATAGTGGCTGTACCAACTTACATTCCCACCAACAGTGCAGGAGAGTTCCCTTTTCTCCACACCCTCTCCAACATTTGTTGTTTCCAGATTTTGTGATGATGGCCATTCTGATTGGTGTGAGGTGATACCTCATTGTGGCTTTGACTTGCATTTCTCTGATGATGAATGATGTTGAGCATCTTTTCATGTGTTTGTTGGCCATCTGTATGTCTTCTTTGGAGAAATGTCTATTTAGGTCTTCTGCCCATTTGTGGATTGGGTTATTTGCTTTTTTGGTATTAAGCTTCATGAACTGCTTGTATATTTTGGAGGTTAATCCTTTGTCCGTTGTTTCGTTGGCAACTATTTTTTCCCATTCTGAAGGTTACCTTCTAGTCTTGTTTATAGTTTCTTTCACTGTGCAAAAGCTTTTAATTTTCATGAGGTCCAATTTGTTTATTCTTGATTTTATTTCCATGATTCTAGGAGGTGGGTCCAAAAGGATCTTGCTTTGATGTATGTCACAGAGTGTTCTGCCTATGTTTTCCTCTAGGAGTTTTATAGTGTCTGGCCTTACATGTAGGTCTTTAATCCATTTGGAGTTTATTTTTGTGTATGGTGTTAGGAAGTGTTCTAATTTCATTCTTTTGCATGTAGCTCTCCAATTTTCCCAGCATCGCTTATTGAAGAGGCTGTCTTTTTTCCATTGTATACTCGTGCCTCCTTTGTCAAAGATAAGGTGCCCATATGTGTTTGGGCTTACTTCTGAGTTCTCTATTCTATTCCATTGATCTTCCTTTCTATTTTTGTGCCAGTACCATACTGTCTTGATCACTATGGCCTTGTAGTATAGTTTGAAGTCAGGAAGCCTGATTCCACCAACTCCATTTTTCCTTCTCAAGATTGCTTTGGCTATTCGGGGTCTTTTGCGTTTCCATACAAATCGTACGATTTCTTGCTCTAGTTCTGTGAAAAATGCCATTGGTAATTTGATCGGGATTGCATTGAATCTGTAAATTGCTTTGGGTAGTAAAGTCATTTTCACAATGTTGATTCTTCCAATCCAGGAACATGGTATGTCCCTCCATCTGTTTGTATCGTCTTTGATTTCTTTCATCAATGTCTTCAAGTTTTCTGCATACAGATCTTTTGCCTCCTTAGGCAGGTTTATTCCTAGGTATTTTATTCTTTTGGTTGCAATGGTGAATGGGAGAGTTTCCTTAATTTCTCTTTCTGCTCTTCTGTTGTTAGTGTATAGGAATGCAAGAGATTTCTGTGCATTAATTTTGCATCCTGCTTCTTTACTAAACTCATCAATGAGTGCTAGCAGTTTTCTGGTAGAGTCTTTAGGGTTTTCTATATATAATATCATGTCATCTGCAAAGAGTGACAATTTTACTTCTTTTCCAATTTGGGTTCCTTTTATTTCTTTTTCTTCTCTGATTGCTGTGGCTAAAACTTCCGCAACTCTGTTGAATAATAATGGTGAGAGTGGACACCCTTGTCTTGTTCCTGTTCTTAGAGGGAATGCTTTCAGTTTTTCCCCATTTAGAATGATGTTGGCTTTTGGTTTCTCATATATGGCTTTTATTATGTTGAGGTAATTTCCTTCTATGCCCATTTTCTGGAGAGCTTTTATCATAAATGGATGTTGAATTTTGTCAAAAGCTTTTTCTGCATCTATTGAGGTTATCATATGGTTTTTGTCCTTCAATTTGTTGATATGATGTATCACATTGATTGATTTGCGTATATTGAAGAATCCTTGCATCCCAGGGATAAACCCCACTTGATCATGCTGTGGGACTAGTTCTTTTAGCAGTGGTTGTTTTTTTGCTTGTTTGTTTTTTGCTTGTTTTTGGGTTTTGTTTTGTTTTGTTTTGTTTTTACTGGTTTCATCCCATTTATTTTGTCAGGACCTGGAGACCTGAAGATCTGTGCTCCTTAGAAGAATAAAGATGTTTCTCTTACCTTGTTTCCCTTTGGACTAATTATCTAGGAGGGTCCCTTCTGTGCCAAACAAGGCTTGACTGGTTTGCCAGGAGACACTTGGGACACTGTTGGCTGGGGCTCAGAAATGGAGTCAGGAGTAGGGGGCAAATTTTTTTTTAAAGGAACAAAGCTTAGGTATTTTTTAAGATGCTGATTTAGTGGGTTATTGAAAATGCTGCCCACATAGCCTTTTAACCCTCAAAGATATCAGATAACTTTTTTCTTGCAGTGAGATGAAGTGGCTGTCATTATCTCCGAAGGTCTGTATCATATTGGAATCTGTCAGTGCAGGTCAGGGAGTCCGCGGTGCTCTGGGCCCAGCTCGGGGACTGAATTACATTTCCCCGGCACAATGGCTGCAGAATGGGTGGGTGCTTTGTCATTTAAACTGCATAAAGAGGCAGAAATTGATTTTTATTGTGGATCTTCATATCTAATAAAGCTCCAAGGGGCTCTTTTCTTCTCCGATTGAATAGCCATTGAATGCTTTCAATCTAGTTCTGTGTTTCATGCCTAAACTGAATAGCAGGAAGGCAGAAAATAGATGGGGGAAAAGAGGCCAAGTCACTTTCCAGATTGAAAAGGATATGGCAGAGAAATAAATAAAAAAAAATAAAATAAAATAAGACTATTTGGAAAAGCATTTAAGTGGAAAGGGGAACTTTCTTGATGCTCTGGGGGGAAAATTGCTTTTTGAGGCGTGTGTTCGTGTGTGTGCGTGTGTGTGTGTGTCTGCATACACATGCACACGTATGCAAATCCATTTATAGGTGTGTGGGCAATTGGAGTACTTTATGTGCACCTGTAAAAACCTATTTATGGTCAACTGGACCAGAGCTAAAGTGCTAACCACAATTTTACTTCTTCAAGCCCACACTGCCTGTCTCTAGGCCCCAGGCCCAAAGAAACCTCAGTCAGAACAGGCTCCCAATGTGGCGGCTTGGCTCAGGGAAGGAGGAATGTGCTATTTTCCCTTCTTTGGAAGATCCCCCGCTCCAGATTCTTGTCTGATGCATGAAGAAGTCAGGTAATCTCGCAATCTAATAATCCACTCCTACCTGCTCAATCCTGACTTCCCTCCTTGAAAAGGGCTTTCTAGGACACATAGTCATTAGGGCTTTTGAACTGTCACCCTAATCAGTCTTCTAAAAGCAGCCTGCATCTTCAGAGCTCTGTGAGTATTTGTGTTTTCCATTGTGGACCTCGATATCCAGCTCAACAAAAGTGTACTCGATGCCTTCTCTACACATGGATCTACACTAACGATATAACCCTCTCTGGTGTGGATACCCAACTTTTGATGTCTGCCTCCAAGAATCTATTCTTCTCCCTTCTTTTGGGGAGAGCCTCTAGTGTTCATTCAGGGATCTGCCTCCTCCTCTCTCTGGACAGAGATCTGAATGTGATCCCTTCTGTCTCCAACCTGAAGAAAAGTAGCCAATTGTTTTCCCCAGTCACTTTGATTGTCCAGGGGGAGGCAAGAGACCTAACCTCATCTAATCAGAATAATATATTTGCAAGAGGAGAAGGAAAAGAGACTCTTTTGTTCTGAATTGGAATCTGGGAGACTGGGAGGCTGGAACTGCTGCCACCAAGTTGACCTCACAACAGGAAAGCTTCCATGAGAATAGAATCACCACACAGAGGAGAGCAGAGCCCAGCTGAAAGCTGGGGCAAAGTCAGGAATCCCTGGATCCTACTGTACCTGGAGCTAACATATCTCTACACTTGATGTTTAAAAGAGCTGATATGTTTCATTTGCACCCAGTTCAGTTTGCTTTGGGTTTTTATCCCTTGTAAAGAAAAAAAAGACTGTACTTATACACTAGGTAATTACTATTTGTAGAAAATTTCTAGGATTCAGTTTAGAAAGTCCTTTTCACATACATAATCTCATTTAATATAATCATGTAAATATCTTCACAAGGTAGAATTTTTATACATATAAGCCTCAAAAAAATCTCTTTTCAGATAGAAGTGCTACATTTCAGAAAAGATGATACTGAGATCTAGAGAGATGTTAAGTGACATCCCAATTTGGAGCATCAAAAATATCAGCGTTTCTAAAACCAGACTCAGTCCCCTCAGACATGGTCCTGCTCCTGTGAGCTCCATCTCAAATGGGCATGCCCAACCACCTAGGGGCCTAAGTGAGAAGCCCAAGAGTAAAACAAGACTCCTTCTTTTGCGATATCTCCAACATCCAAAGGTCACCAAATCCCTAGGTTCTACCTCCTTAACTGCCCTACAATCTGCCCCTCCCTCCATTTTCACCATCACACAGATGCTTTCCTCTCAGATTCCATGGTGATCTATGAGCCACTGTCCTCTCTCCTCCTCCCCCCTCCTCTGCTCCATCCTTCTCATGGCTTTTGGAGAAGCGTTTCTACAAATGAACCCTAGTCTGGTAAATCCTGCACTTAAAATCCTTCCTTGGAATTTATCTAAAACTTATTCTCTGGAACAATGTTTTTCTAACTTTTGCCTATTTTCATATTGTAAGCCAGCATATACACACATGCACACACACAGAGTCATTGAATCAAAATACTCCATATAGTATTTCTTCCTATGTGAAATATTCTCTGATATTTTCCCTTCTATTCTGTCCCATTCCACTCTATCCTATATTTTCCTTCAAAATGCTGTTCATGACTCTCTCAGTCAGGGGCTCTTAACCCAGGGCCAAAGGGTACTTTCATGGGGGCTGTGAATATAATTCAGGGAAGTCATAAAGTATAAGAGGAAAACTTACATCTTCATTTTTCACTAGCTGAAACTGGAATGTAATGTTTCCCTCCACTGTTGATGTAAGTGAAAAACTACAGTAGTGTTAGCCATACCTGTGACTCAGAGAACTCACAGATATGTCTCGAACATCGAATATACCTTGAAACAGTGCTGATGCTCATCTCTACTTTAAAATTACATTCCTATCCTCCCAGAGAATTCTCCCCTCCTCTCTGTACCTATTATGTTTCCCCTTGGCCATGCCCTCTCCCATCCTCCAAGTTCCATGTATTTCTGGACTGTGACACATCTGTATGAATCCTTCTCAAACTCACACACAAATATGTCACGGAGTTCATATACGTATGTAGTTTTGAGCACAACACCATATACACTCACTTGTGTTTTCATGCTCACATGCATTCATGGTCACACACCCGCTTACAAGTATATGTGCACACCAACATACCAAGACCTACAATCTCCTAGATGTGCTTCTGAGAAAGAATCCTCAGCTAGCCTTCTCTCTTTAACATACCCAGGGACTTGGAGCCTTCCCAAAGTCATCTTGAAGCCAAATCTAGCCTCTGTGCCCAGACACCAAATTAATTTTCAGAGACAGAATTTTGGGTGAAGTAGAAAATAATAGCTTTCTTGCTTTGCCAGACAAAGGGGGCCAAAGGGGGACAGTGCCCTCAAAATTGTGTGTCCCGACCTAGAAGGGGTAGTAAGAAGTTTTCTAGTAATAGTTCAAAGAGGGAGTGATCAGCTCATGGACGTTCTTCTGATTGGTTTTTGGGGAGGTGAATGGGAGTCAGCATCATCAATCTGGTTCCAGCTGGTCTGGGGTCTGTGTGCTTCTGGGCAGCATACTGTTAACTTCTCCCATCTGGTGGGGGCTTTCAGTATCTGCAAAACAGCTCAAAGATATTGTCATATGTATTTCTTAAGGGGGAACCAGGACCCTGCCCCAAGGCTGCACTTTTGTTTCTTTTGACTATTCCTCCCTATTCTCTGCCTCCCCTCCCTTCCCTAGTTAGAAACTGTTTGAACCTGCCCAGTTGAAACTCAGGGAAGATCATGGAGGCTGAATGAAGCCTATTTCCTGTAATCAAGAAATGGGGGATGCAGAAAGGCTTTTGTGCCCAGGAGCCCCACAGGGTCCTGCTCAGTATCAATTTCTCCTCTGAGGCCTTGTTGGGGGGCAACGGCCTGGAAGCACTCAATGACCATGAATAGTGAATGTTCCAGAGACCCATATGACAAGGTCAGAGGGAAGGGATCTTGGGGCCAAACAGCCAGATCAGCTAAACCCTCACTCTAAACGCTTGGTCATAATTTATTATAACTTTTATGTTGTAGACTTTTTTGTAAATAATCTTAAGTTTTTTGGAACAAGATGGGGTGAAAATATGTACAGTTCATGAACAGTCATTAACTTTTTTGGAACAGAGACAATTTTTAGTATCTAATGAAAGTTATCACTGTCTTTTCAGGAAACAAACAGATAAACGTCCTCTTCTTTATATAAGATGTTGTATATAATTTCAGGGTGTTCAAACCTCCTAAAGCTATAGCTGAATTCTAGGAAATTACTCTCCACAATCACATTAAGATTTGTGGATTTGACATACATGAATGAGACAAGTTGGCCTGCCCCCAAATCTGTAGTGTCTATTCAAATCTGAGCTACTGTTTGTAACAGTGGATGCTGTTCTGTATGAAGTTGGCCTTGACCAGTCAGCTGTTGCCCACACCAGCCTACCCACAGTCCTCGGCTGTCCTCTACTCCAAGTCTAGGACGTGAAAACCCTCAAGCAGTGATTATACATTTTATTTCTTATGAAGGTGTCTCTGAAAAAAGAGCCAACTGCTACAGCTGATGATGGAAATGAAGAGATGAGAGGACGTGATGTCTCCTGACCGAGACTTGGCAATTTGGGGGGAGAAATATATGCTGTTGTGGAATATTTCATCATGGTTTTGTTACTGAGTAGGAACCTATGGGGCTTCTGGGCACAAAAGCCTTTTTGTGTCCCCCATTTCTTGATCACAGGAAATAGGCTTCATTTAGCTTCCATGACCTTCCCTGAGTTTCAAATGGACAGGTTCAAACAGTCGCTAATTAGGGAAGGGTGGGGAGGCAGAGACAAGGGAGGAACAGCCAAAAGAAACAAAAGTGCAGCCTTGGGGCAGGGTCCTGGTACCCCGTCAAGGGATACACACAACAATATCTTTGAACTGTTTTGAAGATACTGAACCCCCCTCCCCCCCACCAGGTGGGAGACGTTAACAGTATGCTGCCCAGAAGCACACAGACCCCAGACCAGTTGGAACAAGAAGGTTGATGATGCTGACTCCTCACTTACCTCCCCACCAACCAATCAGAAGAACGTCCATGAGCTGATCATGCCCTCTATGAACCTTTACTATAAAACTTCTTACTACCCCTTCCAGGCCGGGACACACAATTTTGAGGGCACTATTCCCCTTTGGCCCCCTTTGCCTGGCAAAGCAAGAAAGCTATATTTTCTACTTCACCCAAAATTCTGTCTCTGAAAATTAATTTGGTGTCAGGGCACAGAGGCCAGATTCAGCTTCAGTATGGATAATTCCCAAAGAGCTCAGTGTCTCAACCCTATTTATGCTAGGGATTACAAAAACATATGCCCACAGGGACCAGGCAAGTACCACACATGAGTGAGGCATGCTGGCCAAACACACAGCCCTTGGGGTCTCTTGCTTCCCCCGAGAGATATAGGAGCAAATAAGAGTCAGTTTCCTCTTTACTGTAAGATGGACAACAGCACAAGTGGAACAGTGGTGGCAGTGCCAGTCAGCCTCAGAGCAGTGTGGGCACTCACCTCACCTGATGGGCATGGCTGCCCCTACTGCCCTGAGGATTTTCACCAGGTTGAGTGCAACCTAGAGTTACCACAGCTCTCAAATTTTGCACAACTCAGGAATCCAATTGTTATGTGAAGGTCACTCTTCTCTTTACAACATTGTATGAGCTAACTCAGTGCTGAGCAAACAAACCCATATGTGAGCTGGACCCCACCTGCAGACAGCTGTGGATGGTTATTTCTGTGCATTCTCCCTGCCTCCCCCGTCAGTCCCTCGGGAAGAGAGGGTCCAGGCATGTCCCGGGAAAGCAGTTGCTGTGCGCGACTAAGTCTAAAGCAAGGCTGAAACAGACATAGACACGTTTACACAGATAGAATGTTTAGAAAGTGAGTCATTCTCAGGGACAGGTACTACCCACGTGCCCTCCCTGGGGTTCAGAGGAGCAGGGCTGCCTTTTATCTTGACCAGCACTGTCTTGCTACCACTAGCAGCCCTGATTCTAGAAATGAGAAAAGAGGTGGCCACTTGAGCCTGCACTGGAGCCATAGACCCTTTAGAGACCCAGGCTCAGCACAGTGTAATGGGGGCTGTCCCCTTTGGGGTTGCACAGACCCTCCAAGTATGTGATGCCATTTCTGGCTGAGTCTTGTGTGCAGAGCTGATGGGTCTGGACAGCCCCTCCTCCCTAACCTGGCCTGGGAATCACCTGTCTGCAGAGCTAAGGCAGCTCTCCCTCAGGTGGGGGCAGAATCTGGGGTCGGAACACACTACACGCATCTCAGCAACTCACCATTACTCTCCATGTCAGCCCTGTTGTGGTCATCTTTCTGATTTGGATTAGACTGTTAGATAAAAATTGAGAATATTACCCAAATCCATCCATTCTCTTCTCTCTTCCCACCTTTTCTTTATGGTTTCTGGCAGTTGCTTTATCGTTGGACCTCTTTAATTTTCCTGAGCTCTTTCTTCAAGGGTGCAGGGAATTTAAAACATACTTCATCTGTATGTGTGTTTAAAATCATAAAATGTATGTAATTGAAGTTGAAGATAATTACAAACTAGTCTTGATTTTACTAGTGTTTTTATTAACAGATCTGCCTTAATCCTGGATTAAAACCAAGTGAGATTAGAGGAGTTCTCTCATCTGCTGCTTGGAGCAAGAGACTCTGTAATAGAAGTGCCTCCTTGCTTGCCATAAAGCTGTCCTATTATAGTCACAGCAGTGCTATATGCAGCACAGGTCGCACCTGCCCCTGTGATGCACATGTACAGTGACAGGCAAGTAGGGCACCCAGCATGGTTCAAGGCCTCCCTGTGTCCCTCAAAAAAAGTGACAGGACAAAATCCACGTTCCCTTAACCTCTGTGTTCTTGAGTTGCCTTTTCAGAACCATATGGCCCTTCCTTTAAATGAATTTAGCATTTAATTTCAATATTACATCACAGGGCACATTATTCTAGGAAAACAGGCAGTGACTAGAGTATAAAGCACCCTGTGCCAGGCATGGCTGGTTTGCTCCATTGATCTGAGCTCCATTAACAAGGCAAAGGTCACCAGGCCTCCTTTCTCACTGGTGCTGTTCAGTTTCCTCCTGCTCCAAGGCCTGTAGCTGCACTTGTAGTCCAGACCAGCTGCCACTGTGAAAATGTCATCATCCAAGGAATGATGGGAACTCAGAGGCCTTCTCTTGTGGGCAGCAGGTAGTGGCATTATATACATAGACACAGGCTGTCACTTGATCTATTGAAGGTCATCATTGCAGGGAAAAGATCATGCCAAACAGAGGTGACTGAGGACAAAGCAGGTCTAGGTCATCTCACAGCCCTGTGACTATGCACATAGCTTCTTTCCTAGCCCTAATTGCAACCTGAACCTCCTTGGGAAGATGCAGCCTTCCTTTCTGTTCATTTCAATCACCTATACAACCCCCTCTGTCAGTTTGATTCTCTGGTTCCTGTTTTAATGTCAGTAGTTATTCTTGGGGAGATGGTGTGTAGGAACATGTGTGCACAGGTGTATGCACAGTCTGTGTACCTGAACTCATTCTTTCACCCCTGCCCCCTGCAGGAGGAGTCCAGGAATGATCCCACCATCCAATAGTTTACCCAAGAATGCACACTGGCTGTCACTTTCTCTACCACTTTCTGTCCTCAGTCCTCTTGTATACAACTGATCTTAAAGTCCTGTCAACCCTCCCATTGAAAAGTCTCTCCCTCTCTCCTTTCCACTATTCCAGTTCACACCACAGTCATCTCCCTCCTACAGAGTTTCCAGTTGGTCACCTGCTTTTGAAATGCACCCGTCACCACTCTTATCCACTCTTAACATTGCAGCCTTGCTGATCCACCCCCTAAATGCAAATCTGACCCTTCCACTCCCTTACTCGAAATCTTCAGCAGCTCCCACTGCCCTCAGAAAGGAGTCTAAGCTCCTAAGCATGGAACATAAGAACTCTCAGGGTCTGACCTGGCCTCCATGCCAGCCTCAGCTCCTGCATCCTCATTACCCAGCATTCCACCCTCAGTCATATCAGACTACTCACCCTTCCCAGGACATCCTGAGATCTCTCACACCTCCAGATGCTTACACGTATGTCCTCACCTAGAAAACCCTTTCCCATCTTGTCCACAGAGTGGGTTTATTTTTTCTTTTTTTTTTTAAATTGTAGTTGATTTAATACTGTGTTAGTTTCAGGTGTACAACAAAGTATTCAGTTATATATATACATACATACATATTCTTTTTCAGATTCTTTTCCATTATAGGTTATTATAAGATAGTGAATATAGTTACCTGTGCTATACAGTAGGTCCATGTTTTTTTATCTATTTTATATATAGTAGTGTGTATCTGTTAATCCTATACTCCTAATTTATCCCCCCTTCCCTCTCTCCTTTGGTAAACATAAGTTTGTTTTCTATGCCTGTAAGTCTATTTCCATTTTGTAAATAAGTTCATTTGTATCCTTTTTTTTAGAGTCTACATATAAATGATATTGCATGCTATTTGTCGTTCTCTGTTTGACTTTATTTAGTATGATAATCTCTAGGTCCGTTAATGTTGTTGCAAATGGCACTATTTCATTCCTTTTTATGGCTGAGTAGCATTCCATTGTGTATATATATATATATATATATATATATATATATATACCACATCTTCTTTATCCATTCATCTGTCAGTGGACATTTAGGTTGTTTCCATGTCTTGGTTTTTATAAATAGTGCCACTATGAACATTGGGATGCATGTATCTTTTCAAATTAGAGTTTTTGTCTTTTCTAGATATATGCCCAGGAGTAGAATTGCAGCTTCATATGGTAGCTCTATTTTTAGTTTTTTAAGGAACCTCTACACTGTTCTCCATAGTGGCTGAACCAAATTACATTCCCCAACAACAGTGTAGGAAGGTTCCCTCTTCCACAGAGTGGATTTCTAATCCTTCCCCGAGATCTGTTCCAAGTGACCCAGGTAGAATCAGCCAGGCCTAGGCATGTGTTCTGTCTCCCTCACTCGGCTGAAAGACCAGACCTCACTCACCTTCGCATTCCCAAAGACCACCAGCACATAGTAAGGTCTCACTCATCCATGTTCCAATTATATATTGAGTAACTATATCATGTGCTAGAAAACATCAGGGAGCCTAATGATGTGGGAACAAGCAAAGAGAGGCATGGCCCCCATCACAGTACTAAGTCGTGAATAAATGATTGTTAAATGAATAAAAGTATGCGTGTTTTGCCTGTAGTGAGCAAAATGTTAAAAAAAAAGTGACGTACCAATCATCAGAAAAGGAAATAAAGTCTCCATTCCCAACCCCCTGATTTTCTGCTTGTAATTTAGCAGATGAAATATCCTTTAATGAAAAGGAATTTGTTCATTTTTAATGAGGATACCCAGTTATAGATTAGTAATAGTAATAATAATAATAGCAAACAACTTTTTTGGAGTGCTTGCTATGTTCTAGGCCCCATTCTTTACATATATCAGCTTATTTCTTTCTTACATCAATCTTAGGAAGCAGATACTATTATTACCCTCATTTAAGGAAAAAAGAAATTAAGCCATTGCGTTTTTATCTTGTTCTTTCATCTGGAACATGTTCCTTTATTGTCTCATTTTGTCTAAATTCCTATTTGTATTTTTATGTATGTGGTAGGTTAATTATATTTCTTGACCTTGGAGAAGTGGCCCTCTGTAGGGGATGTCCTATGTGTCCCAGCAGTACACTCCCCTTTCGTCATCTAAGGGCCAGGGACCAGTTGGTCCCAGGGTAGGTTCTGACCTGTGTTTGTGGACTCAGTTCTGCAGGTTGCAGGACTGTAGTTTTCTTGCTTCTGGTATCTGCCCCCTGGTGGATGAGGTTGGTCTAGAGGATTGTGCAGACCTCCTGGTGGGAGGGGCCTATACCTGACCTCTGGTGGGTGGAGCTGGGTCTTGGCCTGGGCATGTCTAGAAGTGGCTGTGGGCTCAGGAAGTCTTTAGGCAGGCTGCCTGCTGGTGGGTGGGGCTGTGTTACCACCCTGTTGGTTGTTTGGCCTGAGGTGTCACAGCACTGGAGCCTACAGGCTGTTGAGTGGGGCCAGCTCTTGGTGCTAATGACCCAAGCAAGATATCACCTCCAGAGGGTTCATGCAGATGAATACTCCCCAATATACCCACCACCAGTGTCTGTGTCTCCAGGGTGAGCCACAGCTGCCCTCCATCTCCTCAGGAGACCCTCCAAGGCCAGCTGGTAGGTTTGGCCCAGGCTCCTATGAAGTCATCACTTTTCCTCTGGGTCCTGGTATGTGTGAAACATTGTGTGCACCCTCCAGAAGTGGAGTCTCTGTTTCCTCCGGTTCTGTGGAGCTCCCACAATCAAGCCCTGCTGGCCTTCAAAGCCAAATGCTCTGGAGGCTCCTCCTCCTGATGCTGGACCCCTAGGCTAGGAAGCCTGACGTGGGGCTCAGAGCTCTCACTCCTATGGGAGAACTTCTGCAATATAATTATTCTCCAGTTTGTGGGTTGCCCACCCAGAGGGTATGGGATTTGATTATATCTTAAGTGTGCCCCTCCTACCATCTTATTGTGGTTTCTTCTTTATGTCTTTGGATATGGAGTATCTTTTTTGGTAGTTTCCAGTCTTTTTTATCAATGGTTGTTCAGTAGCTAGTAGTGATTTTAGTGTGCTCATAAGAGGAGGTGAGATTAAAGTCCTTCTACTCTGCCATCTTGTCTTGTAACTCTGGAAAAAGAAAATTAAGCCTGAAATGTTTAGTAACTTGATCACAGTCCTACAGTAAGTAAGTGTTAGAGCTGAGTGTGTGCCCAAGCAGTCTAACTCCACAGCCTGCACTATGCTCTGTTTTCCTACTGCAGGTGGGGTATCTACTCATAAGTGCAATACTGAGAGGGTATGGTCTATGAGTCCACAGAACAAGGAGCTGCCTGAATTTTTAAATAAAGTGGAGAAAAAAATTTTGAGTATCTATAAAACTGTAGGGATGGAAAACAAAGCAGTGGTTGCCGTAGATTGGGGAAAGGGGAAGGGCTGACTACAGAGGGTCGCACAAGGGCATCCAGCTCTGTATAGTAGAGGGGTGGTGGCTGCATATGGCAAAACTCAAGAACCGTACACCACAAAACGTGAACTTCACTGTATGCTAATTAAAAACAATAAACCAGGATGCTGGGGGTCCCAGGGTAGAGTGAAGACTGAGATAAGTGAATCTAACTGTATGACCCATGCTTGACATAAGCTCACTGAAGGCAGTGGAGTAAAAAGGAGCTGACCTGAGTAGTTTTGGCAAATGGTGTCTGGGCTGGATACCAAGGCATGGGACAAAAGCATCATACATAAACACTGTACTCTAGTTAATAAATTTATTTCTCATAGGTGTATGGGTTAGCAATCATGAAAGTACATGGATACTAGGATTGAACATTTAAGTAAATACAACGTAGATAATAGGAGCCAGTTTTCTCACTGTCAGAAAAAGGAGTTACAAATAAGCAAGAAGGGAAAGCAAGAATAGATCCTGTGGTGCTGGGTTAGAGGTTATCAGTGTGAACTCTTATTTTAAGAGAAAGATTTGTATATATACATGGGTTAATATACACACATGTATTTCCTAGTTCTGTCCCCTAGTAGGCATAGGGGAAAAAAAAGCAAAGAACACAGTCATGTCAACAGGACCAAGGAGCCAACCAGAAAATTCCGAGGGGCCAAAACTGGAACAACAAGCTTTACTTGTTGCCTTGTTTGAGCAACAAAATTAATTACACTAGTATTGGATTGCAACTCAAAGACTAAAATAAATATCTATGAGTCCATATTGATATAAATAAATGCTTGAATAAGTAAATAAATAAATAGAGAGGTGGGGGAGTAAGGGACAACTTTCCCTTACAAAAGAGTTTTAAGTAATATGTATCCCCTCTCTTAGAGTTGGAGCTGGACTCAATGACCTTTGTCAAAGGATGGGGTATAGAAAGGAAAAGATAACAAGTTTACAGAGGAGAAACTTGAGAGGCAACAGACACTCCTTAACCAAGAGATGAATGTTAATATGTTATGTGCCCCGGATATGATGCAACAGGAATGGCACTTCCTTTCTGGGGATTCTACCCTCAAACCCATAACCCCAATCTGATCACAAGAAAACTTTAGGCAGACCCCAACTGAGAGACAGTCTACAAAAATCCAACCAATGTTCTTCAAAACTGGAAAGGTCACGGCAAACAAGGAAATACTGAGAAACTATCACAGATCAAACTAAAGCAACACGACAACTAAATGCCATGTTGTATTCTAGATTGCATCCTGAAATACACAGAGGGACATTAGTGGAAAAACTTATGAAATCTGAATAAAGTTTGTATTTATTCAACACCATTGTACAAATGTTAATTTCTTAGTTTTGACAAATGTACTATGGTTATATAAGATGTTGACATTAGGGGAAGCTGGGTGAATGGTATATACAAACTCTGTATTCTCTTTGTAACTCTTCTAGAAATCTCAAATTATTCCAAAATAAAAAGTAAAAAAAAAAAAAATAACTGCTTTGAATACGTACATATAATTTTATTTTTAAAACATGTAAAAATATTACCTATTCAAAAAAATCAAATTTAAAAACAAAATAAGCACTGCATCACTACATTATGTTTCTGAAAGTGGCAGCGTTATAAATTTGCTGCTTTTCTTACTCTTCATTATTTTAGTGCATTGTTTTTGCTTCTGTAATAATTCGGGTTTAAATCTGGGAAAATGTCAGATTGAGTTTTGTGCAAATGTTTGTTTCTCTATTTCTCTCTTCTGGTCTTGAGGGTTGAACTGCAATTTGGGATAGGTTTAGAAATAGTAGAAATGAACCCTTTCTGGTTGAAATTCATCTGCATTAGGCCTCTTCCCCAGGCTTAAGGGAGCTTAAGGAATTGTGTCTGGGCAGAAGAAAGACTGGAAATGGGAAACAAATGCCCCAAGTGAACTTGCCACACAGAAACTTTTAGCAGACATGCCTGTTTTCATTGTGAAAGGTTGGTCAGAGAACTAATTTGGATATCTGCTTCCTTCCAGATTTGTTTCGTGCCCATTTCAGCTGAAACATACAAATCACTGATGGCAGATAGAGGCATGAGCTGCTCTGTCATAATAGGTAATTCTAGGTATACAATCAGGTGTGTTGTGGCTGTCACTTAAGCAGCCCCTGACAAACGTCACTGCCAAGGAAGCTTGACACAAATATATGAGGCACCTTCTGCCCATCTCTTGTGCCAAAGCATCAGGCGAAACACATCATCTGTGACAGGGCAGCATTAAGCAAATTAATGTTCAGGAGTTTTTAAAGAAATAATTTTTAAGCAAGGAATTTATTTTTCAGGCATGATTAGGGAGAAAAATTGTGGCAATCAAATGTAGGGATGGCTTTGAGCTCTGTAAACAGGTTCCGCAGGGTTGGGCTCACTCCTCGCAGCCATGTCTTCCATATTCCGGAATTAGGGGAAGAGACCTGGAGTATGAGTGCCATTCTTCCCCTGCAAATTCTGAGATGTGCTGTAGGAGGAAGACTCGCATCCCTTAGGAAGGACCCCTGCAACCCAGGCCTCACCTGTGTGGATGGTCCAGTGAAGGCCCAGGTGAGTGGCTCTGAGGGGCAGAAAGGTCTAAACCCCCACACTCATCTGGGCTCTCAGGGCAAAAAAAGAGGACACTGGACTGTCACTCCTGCTTAACCTTTGCCCTCTACAGTCTACAGCCTCTTCTCAGAACAGACAAACCATCTTTTTTAAAAATGTAAATCAAAGCACGTCACTTCTTTGTTTATAAATCCTCCAGTGGCTTTCCATCACACTGCAGGATATAATGCCTAGTGAAATAAGACAAAGACAAATTCTATATGTTTTCACTTACATCTGGAAGGTAAATAGTACAACAAGTGATCAATTATAACAACACAGAAACAGACTCGCAGAGACGGAGAACAAACCAGTGGTTACCAGTGGGGAGAGGGGAGGGAGGAGGGGCAAGGTAGGGGAAGGGAATTAAGAGACACAAACTACTAGGTATAAAATAAGCTACAAGGATGTAACGTACAGCACAGGGCATACAGTCAATACTTTACAACTTTTTATGGAGTATAATCTACAAAAACAGAGAATTACTATGCTATACACCTGAAACTAACAGAATACAGTGTCGACTATACTTTAATAAAAATAAATAAATAAAATAAAAGACAAAATAAAATTCACAACATTTATCTGGCACCTCCCTCCCTTTGTCCACAGCCACCCTCCACCTCCCTAACTACATTCCAGATGACTGGTCTTCCTGGATGTTCTTCTAACATGTGAAGCCCATTCCTACCTCAGGACCTTGGCACATGCTATTCCCTTCTTCCTAAATTGTTCTTTCCCTACATCTCCTTGTAGCTCATTTCTTCACTTCAATTATTGTCTCAAATGTCTGCTTTCTCAGAGATGTCTTTCCTAACTGCCTTATCCAAAAAAGCTTCCTCTACTTATTGCCTCCATCACTCTCTACTCTTCTTCTCCTTTAATATTTCATAGCCCTTAATTCTGCTTAAACTTATTCACAGATTCATTCACGGCCTGCCCTCCTAGAATGAAGACTTTCCAATGTCACAGTGCCTAGAATAGTCGTGGCTGTCAGCAAGACTATTCACAAATGTCCCAGTTCATGTCCTCCCAGATACATTTGGCACATGACTTGCTTCAGCCAATGAGATTTAAGTAAGAAGTGACGCGTATCACTTCCAAATAGAACCTTGGAGAGCCAGTGCATGATTCATGGTGTTCGAGTCCCCCTGCTACAGAAGCTAGGGAAGCCCAGGCCAGGATGGAAGCTGAGCACAAGCCCTGTGACAGCTCCCAGTGGACTGGCATCAGGGGAAAAGAAATATGTGCTGTTTTAACCCTTGAGCTTTTGGGAATGGTTTGTTAGTTATTTCAGCATAGCCTGACCTATCCTGACTAGCACAGTGCCTGGATGAATAAATGAATGAATAAAAGCAGTAAATAGTCAGATGACCTGCTCAGCCTGGCAGCACCCCTCTCTGGCATCAGCAACCACAGGCCGACTCAGATTTGCCCACGGCCAACAGGTTAACAAGCCCAGGGCCAAGGCCAGGACAGTGAGCCCAGGAGGGAGGATGGAGGGCAAAGTGAAGACTTACTGACCTTATCACAGGTCCAGTCTAACACCGTAACCAGGAGTCACACCCAGCATACTCCCTCTCAGTCTAAGTCATTTGCTTAGAAAAGAGATCTCCCAACAGAACCGTGGTAGAGGAGTGTCTCTAGTACAGAAGCCTGGGTGGGGCATTGGGAAGAAGGAAGCCCCAGACCGCCCTGGCTCTCCCTACTAGTCAGTCCCTTGGATGGTTCTAAAAGCAGAGCTTTGGGCAGCTGCTGTGCTTGGGCTCAAGTCTCTACCACCGTCTCACTATGTGACCTCCGGCCGTTTACTTAACTTCTCTGAGCTTTAGTTTTCTTATCTAACAAATGTGGACAATAATAACCCCTATCTCCTAAGGCAGTGAGAATTAAGGAACAAAATTCACTTACAACACTTGCCTAAGTGTTTGGCACAGCGTATGTGCTCAATAAATGTCAGCTAATGATAGGAGTATTTTCTGAAACTAGAAACCTATCAGGTAGGAGCTACCGGACAAATCCCAGGAAAGGGATCAGAATGGATCAAACGTGGTAGAAACAAATGAAGAAATATTCTCCTAAAACAACCAAAGTGACCCAGAGTCTAGAATAATTTGGATTCAAATGAAAGCACAGAAGGACACAGAAAGCAACCCAGGCGCAGCCACTCCACGCGATTCTGCACGCCATTAAGGAACATTCGTGCTGGTCAGATTTGTTGCTTTTAGTGTTATCGTATTTTTGCACAAACCTTTTAATCTCAGAAATTAAATGACTACTCTAGAAGGTTACAGGACTTCTCACCCTCCCTCCCCCTGGTTGTATTTCCTTTTGAGATATTTTTAAAGTTTTCAGTAAAAAAAAAAAATATGCTGTAAAAGGCTAGGTTGAATTATATGATACACTGAAATTAAAATGAAATTTTAAATTATCATGCAGTTCGGGGTGATGTAGAATAAGTGATAATAAATAAAAGTTAAAAGGATGGTGGCAGATCCTTTTTCATGGTTTTTATTTTTTTTCCTCTTTCTGTTGTTTATAAAAAACTTTCTCAGAAGATTAAAAATAATATTTCTTTCCCTATTGATTTTTTCTTTTCCCATTTGGCAAACATTAATTTATTTCCTATGTTTCTAATGGAGCTGATATTAATAGAGCTTTATTTATTTATTTCATGCCCTGGCCATCAGCATTACTGATGACAGCCCATGCCTGAGGACAGCAGCCAGACTGCTCCAGAGGTGACAGGGCATTCCTGGGGGCAATAGTACAGGATCCTGTTCCCACCAGCCTCTCCCCGTGTCTGTATGGAAAGGCCTCTGGCCTACATCACCCAAGATACAACGGACTTCTAGCCCAATCTGCTGCCCTGTGAAGGCTGTTCCAGAACCAGTCCAAAGCCCTGCTCACATGGTTCCCT
Organism: Hippopotamus amphibius kiboko; assembly: GCF_030028045.1. NCBI lineage: Eukaryota > Metazoa > Chordata > Mammalia > Artiodactyla > Hippopotamidae > Hippopotamus > Hippopotamus amphibius. The sequence goes on along the minus strand of NC_080191.1, from coordinate 117,831,548 downwards.
CTGCTTGGAATTGCTCTTCCCTGTTCTCCTCACTTACTTAAGGTCTCAGCTCAAATTCTGTCTCTTGGGATGAAGATTGTCCTGATCTCTCTTTGATGTGGGCTGCCAACCTCCCTGCTGAATAATTTTCTAATACATAACACACTTTAGTGTGCTAGATCCTGGGCCACGTGCTGGGGATCCAACAGTGACTAAGACATAGTTCTTGCCCTTGAGAACATCCATCCACTCCAGCTGGCGAGACAGTCTGGTGCTGCGGGGCAATGCTGCTCTGTGGGAGTGTGGAGGAGGGGCACAGGGTACTTAACCCCAGCTGGGGTCAGGAAAGACCTTTAGGAGGAAGTGACATTCAGGTGAGTCTTGAAGAAACAAAGGAATGAAAGGAGGATGCTGGAGAACAGAGCACGAAGGACTTGCCCAAAGTAACACATCCCACTGCCTAAGTCAGGACTGAAACATGTTCCCAGACGTACTGGCTGAGCCCAGCCTTCTCCCAGTTCATAGCTTTTCGTATGGCAGATATTACATGTTATGTAAACCATGCTCTTGGTTTATTAGTTATGATGGTTGATCATTTGCATCTAATTTAACAGAATCCTCTGGAATCGATGCTAAAGCCCAGAGAAACTACTCTAAAAGTGGAGATACCAGCATGCAGCAGAGAAAATGTGGAGGGCACAAATGCCTTACTTTAGGTGTGGCTGTTCCCCACCTGCACACTGCCCACAGCTCACCATCACAAAGCCACTGATGTGGTCCAGAGAGCCAAGACTCCCTGTTCACACAGAAGTGAGGAGAATCCTCCTCCTTTCTCCAGAGTATCAGCTCTCTCCAAAGGGGTGGAGTTGGCCCAGGGTAGGGTGTGAGTATCCAGAAGAGAACTTCTGCTCTTCTTCTAGCCCTTCTCTGCTACAGTCCTTTTCTGATAGAACCTTCTGTCAAACTTCACATGCAATTGTCTCCTCAGAGGGCCTCTTCATCAGTGCACCAAGACCTTGTGAAAGACATCAGTAATAGATAAGGTAACACTGGCTGCTGTAGTAATTAAACCCAAAAGAATAATGATTCAAAGATGTTAGACATTTCTTTCTGGCTCAGGTAAAATCTAAAAAAGCTGCTCCTGATTGGCCAGTGGCTTCCCTCCAAGCAATGATGTAAGGACCCAGTCTCCTTACAACTTCTGTCTCTGTTATCCTCAACACATGGCTTCCAAGGTCACCAAGGTTTGCCTGTATTAGGTTTGTAAGAGAAAGCACACAGAGGATATAATAGTCCAGCCTGAGCGTGATACACATCACTTCCATTCAAATTTAATTCTAGAACTTAGTTATATACCACATCTAACTGTGTATAGTCTGGTTGCATGTGCAAGAAAAAGAGAAAACAGTTATATTAACAACTAGCCAGGGGACTTCCCTGGTGATGCAGTGGTTAAGAATCTGCGTGCCAATGCAGAGGACACGGGTTTGAGCCCTGGTCCCAGAAGATCCCACATGCTGCAGAGCAGCTAATCCCGTGCACCACAACTACTGAGCCTGTGCTCTAGAGCCCATGAGCCATGACTATTGAGCCCATGTGCCACAACTACTGAAGCCCATGCACCTAGAGCCTGTGCTCCACAACAAGAGAAGCCACTGCAATGAGAAGCCTGCGCACCACAATGAAGAGTCACCACAATGAAGAGTAGCCCCCAGTCTCTGCAACTAGAGAGAGCCCGCACGCAGCAACAAAGACCCAATGCAGCCAATAAATAAATAAATAACAAGTAGCTGGTCTTTGCCAGAACATATGAATTCCAGTCTTAGAATTTATGAGGACTTAGTAAAAAAATAGCTATTATTTTCTGGATACAATTGTGGGTTCTGGAAGATTGCTGGACATGATCCATTCTTTCCCCCAAGAAAAGCAAATGGTTCACACAAAAAATAAATCATGGCGCCAACTCTGATTTCAAAGCCACCAGGCTATGTCATGTCAATGAGAAGATTTAGATACAATCCCTACAAGGAGCTTATAGGTGAAACGTAAGAGAGAAAAATTAGATGCTTACGGAATCAGAGTTTACTATTTATTTCTAACTTGAAAATAATCATCACTTTCACTTTCTCACCAGGGTAAGACCCTTATGCACTGTCTGTAGGTATCCGCTCTTACCCAAGCCCCTAATGGTAGTTATTGGTGCATCTCACCAAATATTTTGGTTCCCTTCACTTCCAGGCACATGATAGAATTGTGCTTCCCAAAGCCTATGAAGCTAGTTGTAGCCACATGACTTCCTTTGGGTAATAAAATGTGATGGAAGCGACATGTCATGCTTCTAGGAAATTTTAAGAACAATGGCACAATTTGCCACAGTCCTGTTTTCCTTTAAGGTGACTACCAGCAGCATTCAAGTTGTTCCATCAGCCTGGGCTCCGAGGTGAGGATTCAGGGTGTAGAGTCCCCAGCCAAACGGCAGGGGACCACACACCTCCTGTAGAAGGAGTGTGAAAAAGACATGTACTACTAGGAACCACCAAGCTTTTGCTGTGCTTGTTACTGCTGCATAAACTAGCCTATCCTAATAGACCCTTCCTTAGGAAATATGACACCCAGATATTTAAATGCATAATAATTTATTTAGTGGAATTCTTGGCTTAAAGAAAGAGAGTCTTTCAAGGCAAACAGATTATCCTCAAACTTATCATAGAAGTACAAATAGACTTCAAATTTATGAATTTACTCCCTTGTGGGATGATGGTCTCTCCTTCCATCTTTTAGACATCAGAGAACTCCAAAGCTTAAGATAATTATACTGATGTTCTGGTCTGTACTGTTAAAAAGACCAAGGAAGAAAAAAAAACTTGACCTCTTTAAGCACTGGAGTGTAGCAGGCTGCAGAAATGGAAACATACAGGGCTCAAAGCAGTAAGAATCCAATTCATGACTAATAGTGTATAAAAGGAAAGTGGGCAGATGGAAGTCAGAGCAATGCTGGTGGCCCTTATAAAGCCGTGGTCCCAACAGCAAGCTCCAAATAGGAAGTGAAGGATGTGGCAGAATTCCAGGAAGCAGCTGGCAGACGTCTTTTCCCTTTGGCTTTCTTTTTGGACCAGGCAGAAGCAGCAGAGTGAAGTCTGAATTCAAGTCAGTTAAAGAAACGGAGGTTAGTGCCAGCTAGGAGCCCTGGGTAAAAGCAGCACTATACACAGATCAACCGAGACAGCTCATCCAACAGAGGGGAAAGGCCTTGAGGGGAATCTGTTTAGCAATAGAGTCATAAAAACACAAATTTGGCCACAGAGCAGGACAGATCAACCAGAGAAGTCCCTGCTCAGACCAGAGGCAGGTAAGTTGAAGTTTGAGTTCCAGGAATCAGTGACAAAGAAGTAATCATAAATAGTAACCAGGTACTGCTGAAGTTAGGAGGAAAGGCCCTATGAATCACTTTTCGCCTCAGCATATTTCTGCCTCTTTTGGAGGAGGGCGGAAATAGCATGTAGTGTCGGTTTTTGGAGTCTGCGCTCCCTGGGTTAGACTCCTGCACTACTAGTGAACTTCGGCAAGTTTCCCAACCTCTCTGATGCTCAGTTTCCTTTCCTGTGGGCATAATTCCATGAGGATCAAATGGGATGAAATGGAGTGTTCTTTGCTGGCCTGTGGTCAGACTCACTACCTTTAGATCGATGGTGACATCCCCTCCTACAGAATCTGTTTGCAGGATGGCGGTCTCTGCATTTGTTTGCCACAAAAAGGAGGAGGAAAAAGGGTTTTTTGTTTTCTGTTTTAATTTTTTTAAAGAAATTTTATTGAGATATAATTGACATACAATAAACTGCATGTATTTAAAGTGTACAATTTGGTATTTGTTTTCTTATTAGTAATGTATATATGGCAATCCCGATCTCCCAATTCATCCCACCCCAACACCGCTTCCCCCACTTTCCCCACTTAGAAAGGGGTTTTTCAGTGTAGAGAATCCTAACAGGAGAAGACTCTGAGGAGGATGACTTGGTGGGTGGTTCGAGATGTTGTCTGTTCCCTTCTTGTCTAGGAGGTAGAGAATAAAGGGAACGGAAGGAGCTGCAAGTAGGAGATCTGTGCAAAACTGGCAGCCCCTGTGTTTTTGCTGTTGGGCTTGGGTCAGCTAAAGAAGCCTAGAGTAGAGGCAGGTGGACCATTCTCTTCCTGATGCCCCTCAGGCCCACTCTGCCACACTGGTACCCACAGAAGGGTAAACTTCAGAAATTCAGATCACAGAGACAATATATGTAAGTCACTAGGACTGTGGCTGCCACAGTCCTTCCTCAGTATGCCTTCTTATTTCATTACACCTCCTTTCAAGAAATATTCCTTTTGAAATGTGGACTTGAACTTTGTCATTTAACTTTTCCCTAATACTTTTAGTTGTCTATATCTTCCAAGTATTTTCAGCTGTTCTGTATTCAAGATCGAATCTATTTTTTCCATACTTTTATTAATTTATTTTTATTTTTATTCAGGTGTAACTTATATGAGATAAAGTGCAAAAATCTTAAGTATATGTAGCTACATACATGTACACGCATGTAACCACTACTCAGCTCAAACTCTAAAACATTTTCAGCGCCCAGGAGATTCCTTTCTGGCCCTACCAGTTAGTTTTCAAAGGTAACCACTATTCTGACCTCTATCACCATAGATTAGCTTTGCCTGTTTTGAACTTCATATAAATTGAATCATTCAGCACAGTAAGCAAAATAATAGCCTCCCCAAACATGAACATATTCTAATCCTTAAAACCTGTGAATATGTTACCTTATATGGGGAAAGGGACTTTGAAGATGTAATTAAGTCTCTTGAGATGGGGATATTATCCTGCGTTTTCTGGGTAGACCCAATGCAATCAAAGTGTCCATATAAAAGAAATAGGGAGGCAGGAGAGTTAGAGAAGGAAAAGTGACAACAGAAGCAGAAGTCAGAGAGAGAGAGAGAGATTGGAAGATGCTATGCTGCTGGCTTTGAACATGGAGGAAGGGGCCAGGAGCCAAGACATGCAACCCGCTTCTAGAAACTGGAAAAGGTAAGGGAAGAGATTCTCCCCAAGAGCCTCCTGAAGGAACACAACCCTGTCAACATCTTAATTTTAGCTCAGTGAAACTTATTTGGACTTCTGACTCTAGAAATAAAAGATAATAAATCTGTGTTGCTTTAAACCATGAAGTTTGTGGTAATTTTTTACAGCAGCAATAGGAAACTATTATACACAGTGTGTACTCTTTGTGTCTGGCTTCTTTTGCTTAACACCAGATCACATCATTGAGCTTCACCTATGCCATTGCATGTTTCAGGAGATTTCATGGTTGTGATTGAGTCACAATTTATTAATGTCATGGATCATAAACAGTAGGTTGTTTTTAGTCGTTCATTATTTTGAATAAGAATGTTATAAACATTCTTGTACTTGTCTTTTGATTGTAAAAAAAAAAAAAATTACTGATTTTCTTGGCTATATATGCCCAGGAATGAAATTGTCGGAGTTTAGGGTTATGTAGTATATAGATAGGGTATGCACTGCTTGATAGTATGTAGATGCAGCTGGAGAGTTTTCCAAAATGATTTTATCAATGAACGCTACATCTAGCAATGTATGAGAGCTACAACTGCCCTATATCCTCATTCTTTCCATTTCAGCCATCCTGGCTGGAGGTAGTCTTAACTAATTGTGGTTTTATTTTTACTTCTTTGATGACTAATAATATTGAGCTAATTTTAATATGTTTGTTGCCCATTTGGATATCCTCTTTTGTGAAGTGACCATTCAAGTTTTTACTCTTTTTTTCTTGGGTTGTCACTCTTTCTTATTAATTCATAGAAGCTATTTGTATATTGTGAATATGAGTCCTTAGATGACATGTATTGAAAATATCTTCCTCTTGTCTGTGGCTTGCTTCTCTTCGCTCTTCATGCTGTCTTTTTATAAATGGAATTCTTAATTTTACTGTCATTCAATTAATCAATCTTTTTTCTTTGTTGCTATGGCCTTTTGTGCCCTATTTTAAGAAATATTTGCCTTCCTCCAAATTCTGAAGATATGCTTTATACTTTCTTTTAGAAGCTGTATTGTTTTACCTTTCATATTTAGGTCTACGATCTGTCTTGAATTAAGTTTTGTGCATGGCATGAGGTAAAAGAAAAGATTCATTTGTTCCCATGTATTATATCTAATTGATTCAGCACCATTTATTGGAAAGATTATCTTTTATCCACTGAATTATAATGGTGCCTTTGTTGTACTTCAAATGGCCATATATCTGTGGGTCAGCTTTTGGATTCTTTATTCTATTTTATTAGTCTATTTCTCTAACCTCACAGCAGCACCACATTATCTTAAGTACTGTGGCTTTACAATAAATCTTATTACATGTTTGTGTAAGTGCTTCAGCTTTGCTCTACCTTGGCTATTCTAGAACCTTTGCATTTTCATACATGTTTTAGAGTCACCTTGTCAATTTCCATTAAAAGAAACCTGCTGAAATTTTGATTTAGATTCTTTTGAATCTGTAGAGTGATGTAAGGGGAACTGACCTCTTAATATTAAATCTTCTAACTCATTATTATAAATTTTTTTTCTTATTTATTTTGGCCTTCTTTAGTTTCTCGCTACACTATTTTATAGTTTTCATAGTAGAGGTCTTGCCCGTATTTTCTTAGATTTGCTTCATTTGATGGCTACTGATACTATCATATGGTATTTTTTCTTTCATTTTCCTTTTATTTTCTTTTAACAACAACAACAACAACAACAACAACAAACAACAGAAAAGCCTCCTGAACTTTTGATTAGGATTGTACTGAATCTGCAGATCAGCTTGGGGAAACTGACATCTTAACAATATCAAGTCTTCAGTAGATTTATTTATGGAAGTCATTACTAATTTCTTTCAGGAATGTTTTGTAGTTTCCAGTGCACAGGATTTGAACATGTTGTGTCAGATTTATCCTTAAGAATTTCATATTGTTAATGCATGCTATTGTAAATGCTATTTTAATTCAATTTCTAGCAGTTTATTGATAACATATAAATATATAATTGATTTTTTGCATATAGATCTTGTATCATGCATTGCTTAACTCAGTTATTAGTCTTAGCAGTTTTTTCTTTAGATTCAATCATATTTTCTATATAGGTGATAATGTCATCTGTGAAAAAAGACAGCTTTATTTCTTCCTTTTCTATCCGGATGCCTTTTTTATTTTCTTGCCTTATTGAAAGCCTCCTATAGTATTGAATAGAAGTAGTGAGAGTGGATATCCTTGTCTTTTTCCTAGTCTAAGGTTGGGGGAGGATCCAGTATTTAATCATAAAAAATATATTAGCTGTGACTTTTTGGTAGAGTCCTTAATTTGAAGAAGTTTCCTTTTATCTCTACTTTGTTGGAGAGTTTTATTATGAATGATTTGAGATACTGTCAAGTGCTTTTTTTCTGATCTATTGAGATAATCTTTTGGCTTTTTTATTTTTTTAAATACAGTTACTTACATTGATTCGTTTTCAAATGTTAAACCGACTTTACATTTTCAGGGTTTACTGCACCTGGTTGTGGGAATTATCATTTTTTAATTTTTAATATTAATAAATTGTTGGGTTCAGTTTGCCAAAATTCTTTTAGAATTGTTGCTTCAGGTTCACATTGTGTAGTTATCTATATTTCTCTTTTCTTGCAATGTCCTTTTCATATTTTGGTAGCAGGATAATGCTGGCCTTATAGAATTGAGTTGGAAAGTTTTATCTCCTTTTTCATTTTCTGGAAGAGTTTATATAAAGTAGATACTATATGTTTTGTCTAATTCATCAGTGAAATCATCCAAATCTGAAATTTTCTTTGTAAGAAGAACAAACTCCTTTTGTTTAATAGGTATAGGACTATTTGTGTTATCTATTTTTTCTTGTTTGAACTTTGGTAATTTGTGTCTTTCAAGGAATTTGTCCATTTCACCTAAGTTATTAAATGTACTGGCAAAGTTGCTCATAGTATTCCTTTATTATCCTTTTAATATCTGTAGAAACTGTAATATCATCTCTTTAATTCCTGGTATTTTTTGTTTCTTTTGTCTTTTCTTCTTGATTGGTCTAGCTACCAATTTTTTTTTTTTATCTTCTCAAAGAACCAGCTTTTGGTTTCATCTATTTTTCTCTGTTTTTCCTCTTTCCTTTTTTCATTTGCTATCTGTGATCTTTATTATTTTGTTTCTTCTATTTACTATGGATTTAATTTGTTCTTTTTCTAGTGTCTTAAGAGAGAAGCTGAGCCATTGATTTGAAACGTTTCTTCTGCTTGCTTTGGGTTTGATTTGCTCTTCCTTTACTACTTTCTTAAGGTGAGAGATGAAGTTATTGATTTGACGCTTTTCCTCTTTTCTACTATAGGCATTCAGTGCTATAAATATTCCCCCAAGTACTGCTTAGCAGCATTCTACAGATTTGAATATGCTGTGCTTTCATTTTCATTCAGTTCAAAACACTTCCTGGTTTCCCTTTCTATTTCTTTGACCCATGGATTATTTAAGAGTGTGTTATTTAGTTTCTAAATATGGGTCTGTTCTGTGCACCCTTGAAAAGAATGTGCATTCTGTTGTTTTGGGGTGGAGTATTTTATAAATGTTAATTTGTTCAAATTGGCTGACAGTGTTGTTTAATCTTCTGTATTAATATTTTTGAATATTATTGTTGATTACCTGTTTTTCCTTAGGAGAGTTCTATTGGTTTTTGCTTCATGTATTTTGAAGCTCTGTTGTAAAGTATAGAAACATTTAAGATTATTATGTCCTGTTGATGAATTTACCACTTTTCCATCATGTAATGAACTTGTTTATACCTGTTGATATTCATTCTCTGAAATCTACTTAATCTGATAGTCACATAGCTATTCTAGCTTTCTTCCTATTATTATTAGCATGGTATATTTTTTCTATCCTTCTGCTTTATTTATGTCTATATTTAAATGACATTTTTCACAGGCAGCATCTTATTGATTTAATGATTATTGATATCGTTTTCTTGCTAATTATTTTCTATTTGTCCTTCTTTTTCCCCCGCTTTTTCTGCCTTTTAAAAATTAATTGAACATTTTTTATGATTCAGTTTCTCCTTTGTTGGCTTATATTTTAGAGATTGTTTTGGAGCATAGTTTCTCAACCTTGGCATTCTTGACCTATTGGACCAGAAAATTCCTTGTTTTGTGGGGTAGGGGGATAGGCTGTGCATTGTAGGATGTTTGACAGCATTCCTGGCCTCTACCCACTAGATAATAATAACATTCCCTCATTCAGGACAATCAAAGATGTCTGCAGACATCGCCAAATGTTCCCCAAGGAAGGAGGAGTCAAAATTGTCCCAGTTAAAAATGTTTGGGGAAAAAACAAACTTGGGATTATAGTATACATCTTTAACTTACTATGATCTACTTTCATGTGATGTTATACCACTTCACATTTAATATAGGAACCTTATGAAAGTATACTTCCCTTTTTCTCTCCCAAACTTTGTTCTATTATTTTTCATATCTTTACTTTTACATATGTTATATACCCCACACTTCATTTTTTTGTTGTTTAAAAGGTCATTTTTAAAAAGAGCTTTAAATAGTAAGAAAAATATATTTATCCATGCAGTTACCATTTCTTTATTCCTTCGTATAGATTCAGATTTTCATCCGACATCATTTTCTTTCTGCCTGAAAGACCTCAACAGTTCTCATAATGCAAATCTGCTTTTGACAAATTTTTTGAGCTTTTATACACCTGAAAAAGTCATCTCAGCATCATTTTAGAAAAATATTTTAGCTAGGTAAAGAATTCTAGGTACAGGAGAGGTAGTCGTAAAGAAGACAATATTCCTGCCCTCATAAAATTTATATTCTAACAGAGGTGGATAGAAGACAACATGTAAGAAAAAGTAAATAAGAATGATAACAGCTAATGATAAGAGGTGTGCAGAAAATTTAAAAGAGAGATTCTCTTATACCAAGAGAAGTGACTGGGTGGATGCTCCAGGTAGCTTGGTCAGGGAAGGTGACATCTGGGTCAGGAGGGGAATCAGCTATATGATATGTGACCAGAGAAAGCACATTGCAGGCAGAAGGAACCATAAAGATTGCTTGTTTGTCTCTCAGTGATATGTAGGATATTGATGTAATCAGAAGTGTTAACCTTTTGTTAGTGTCATTTGTTCCAAGAATGGTTTTCCTTGCATTTAATCTTTTGTATGTTGTATTTTGCCATTCACAATTTTTTTTTTTTTACTTATTCAAATAAACATTTCCTTTGTGGTGACTCCTGTTCTCTTTCTTTTCCTCTCACCAACTCTTCCACACAGGAGAAAGGTGTGCCTATCTGATGGATGAGATTGGAAGTACCATATCAGCTCACCCAGCCCCTCAGGGCTACTGGCTCCTTTCTCACCCTGAGTTGGCCTCAGGACACACATGCTCTTCTCTGGCAAATCGTGTGCCACAGCTGCCTGTCCCTGCTTCTTTCTCCAGTCTCAATACCCACTCCTGACATCTACAGTAGAAAATCTCCTACATTGTTTAAATAACTCCACTCATGGATTTAACCAAGTGACAGATGTTGCAAACAGACACTCTGGGAACAAAGAGCAGTCATCCCTAACTCTGTCATTAAGCATCTTGCTTTCTATTCCAGTCCCCCTATCTCTGATCTGGGACTTTTTCTAGGAATAGTCACTATTTTGGAAATCCTTTGCTCTTGCATTTAATTGTGGATTCCCCAGATCTGTGGAGTATTGCTATGAATATGAATTTTTTATTTTATATTTTACAGTAATTTCTTAATTTTTTAATGTGCTCGTATAGCTCTGGTACCTCTTATAGCTTTGTAAGATTCCAGAAATATTGTGAAATATTTCCCCCCATTATTTCAATGAAGCATTGGAGGAAGGACAAGTAAATGCCTCTGATTAGTTACATAAACCAAAGTTCTCATGTGAACATTAGGATTATTTTTTTCATTTAAACTTATGGATTAATTTGGGGCATTGACATTTTTCAGAAAGGAGTCTTTTGTACTGTCTGGTCCTTGTGGTACTGTATAACTTATCATTTACTAAAATTACATTTTACTCTGTTTCCTCATGCAATCTAACAATAAGTTATATCACTATCAAAATATAACCTGAATACAATTACTTATCAATACCTTCTCTGCTACTAATCTACCCAACGGTCATTTTAAGTTCTGCCTTCAACTGGTCATTGCTGAATTATAGGAAAATAGTTGATGTTTGTATAGTTTATAAATACAAGCTATGCAGAAAATTAAAGTTTGTTAGGCCACTTTTTTTAAATTCATAATAGTTCTAACAGTTTTTTTTTAATTTGATTCTTTTGGGTTTTCCAAAGAGACAGTCATCACCTGCAAATAATAATAATAAAAAATTCCTCTTCTTTCATAGTTATTATTAAGATTTTCTATCTCTAATCAGATAAATTGTAATCACTTAATATTATACTAGGAAAGTATCTAGTTTGTTGAGTGTTTCAAATGCGTTGGTATCTGTTGTTTTGTTCTTCATTAATAAAGTAGGAATGTGGTTTGTAAAATTGAGGCATTCTGAATGGCTCCAATGCCTTATTTTAATTAATATTCTTTGTCATGTTAAGGGAAAAACTTGCTAATTTTTCTTGCTTTTAATACAAAATATACATTGAGTTTTATTAAATTCCTATTCAGTATCTTTTAAGATGACTGTATAATTTTTTAAGTCCTCAAAAAATCCTTTGAGAAAATTCCCATTTTTAAAACTTCCATTTTTAAAACCAAGACAGTAAGGCCCAGAGAAGTTAAGTAATTTTCCCAAGGCCACACAACAAACAAATGCCAAAATCATAATTCCAATTCAGATCTCTCTGAGACCTTGCCCTCTTAACCACAATATTGCATTGTAGTTTGGAGCATGTACATACAACACACACACATATAGTTTTTATATTATATCTCCATCTTGATGCAAAGGAGCCTGGAGAAAAGAAGCAGATGAGAATTCAGGATATTGAGAGGACAGTGTCCATACTGGGGTTCTTGTGTGGGCAGAAAGAAATGGAACAGAGAGTAATTGTAAGTCCCTCTTTGCCCCACCATAACTATATTTGTCTGGGAGCAGGGGTGGAAACAGGATGCATCTGACCATCCTAGCTTCTCCTATTGGAGTTTCCCCTATACTTACCTTGCCTGTTGCTCATGGCTCCATCCACCAGAGGGCACGGGGTATCCCGGTACTGCTCCCATGTTGGTAGAATTCATTCAGATTCTTCCAAAATATCTCAACAGCAGTGTGCTGGGTTGAACAATGTCCCCCCCAAAATTAATGTCCTCCCAGAATCTGTGAAAGTGTCATTATTTGGACATAGGGTCTGTGCAGATGTAATCAAGTTAAGATGAGATCATACTGGATTCAGTGGTCTCTAATCTAATGATTGGTATCCTTATAAGAACAGGGACATTTGGACACAGACACACACAGAAGATAGAAGTCCGTATGAAGTTGGAGGCCGAGACTGGAGTTAGGCTGCCACAAGTCAAGGAACACCAAGGACTGCTGGCCCTCACCAGAAGCTAGAAGAGGAAAGGAAGGATTCTTCCTAGACCCTTCGGGAAATGCATGCCCTACAGATACCTTGATTTCAGACTTCTAGCTTCCAGACCTGTGCAAGAATATATTTCTGCTATTTTAAGCCTCCCAGTTTGTGGTGATTTGTTAGGAAACTAATACAAGCAGGAAGCTTCCCAGAACCACTGCCTGTACACCTGCACCTCCCTAGCACAGCTACACAAACCATTTCTCTTTCTAAATGTGGGGAAGAGTAAGGACAAAACTCCACTTTTATTTGGGACTTACATGTGAAGTACCATTCCTCAACCCTCAAGAAGAGACACTTAAATGGGTCAGTGGGAAGGTAGCTGCATTTCAATAATTCTACACTTCGTTTCACAGAGATTTTTCAAACCAGGTGCATGTACCTATAGAAGCACACGCAAACACACATACCATTTCGAAGTCCTTTTCTTCTTCAAAACCTGAGGGTTGAAGTAATAAAGTCATGTTTATTCTTAGGCCTTTAGATGTCAGCTCTCAGAATAAAGATACAAGTCATCTTGTCTTTCATTTTGTTTCTTGGTGACATCTTTGGCTCTCATGTTTCAAATAGGGATGTTTCTTTGAGGACTATTCTTTTTTTTGGGGGGGGGGTACACCAAGTTCAATCATCTGTTCTTATACACATATCCCCGTATTCCCTCCCTCCCTTGACTCCGCCTCCGACCCTCCCTCGAGTCCCCCCCACCCTCCCCGTCCCAGTCCTCTAAGGCATCTTCCATCCTCGAGTTGAACTCCCTTTGTTATGCAACAACTTCCCACTGGCTATCTATTTTACAGTTGGTAGTATATATATATGTCTGTGCTACTCTTTCGCTTTGTCTCAGCTTCCCCTTCACCGCCCACCCCCCTCCCACTTTGAGGACTATCCTTAAGTGGAATTCTCTGGACCTTTATAATTTGTATGATGAAGTTTTTTTTATGTAATAAATTTGTTGTGTCCTTGCATCCCTGATTCAACTATCCAAAGGACTGGTCTTTCTCATTTCCTCTAGTACCTCTTTATTTATGAATTTCTTCTATTACATGGCTTTCCACCTCTCTTCATGGGATATTTAGACATCCTTGAGTTTCTGGGCTTCTGTATTAGATTTGGCTCTTAGCTACCCATGACCCTTTTTCACTCTTCACAGTATTTCCATATTTTTTTGCAGATCTTCAGTTTTGTAACTTGTTTCATTTTTAGCAATCATTGTTTATTTCTTTCAAACTTATCAATTCATTCAAGCCTCCTTCAGGAGTTGGTCCTGCCTCTCTTGTAGGTTTTTCAGCTGGTGTTGCAGAATTGCTTAATTGATTCAGGGTCATTGCATTGACTTAGATTTCTTCATTGCTTCCTAAACCGACACTGGGGGGTTGTTGCTTTTCTTTTTATCAGACAAGGCCATTGTTTTTGTTACTGTAGCTGTGAGGAAGAATTTGGGCCTGTTTTTAATCCACCATCTTCCAATAAGTCCTCGATTATCTTTAAACTTTTTGTGCCAGTCAAACTCTTGCTCTTGACACCTCTCCATCTCCTTAAGTTCCTTTTCACATGCCAAATGTCTCACTTGCAAGTTTAGCTTTGCATAAATTTTAGTATCAATTCTTTGTTCTAATAAATTTTTCCATGTGATAGCAACAAAAATAACATATTTACTTCTTACAATAGTTAGCACAGGATTGACTTGTTTATTCATATCTAATGTTTTAAAACTTTCCTTCTTAAAGTACCATCTTTATTAAAGAAAACTTGGAAAACAATCTTGTATACACTTTTCTATCAACATTATTACAAACATTTCTACATGTTATTACAGAGACATGCATAAATCCAATTTTTTTTAATTTTGCTTTTTTGCCTTTGTCAGCCTTTTTTTTTTTTAATACATCTTTATTGGAGTATAATTGCTTTACAATGTTGTGTTAGTTTCTGTTGTACAACAAAGTGAATCAGTAATATTTATACATATATCTCCATATCCCCACCCTCTTGAGCTTCCTAAACCGACACTGGGGGGTTGTTGCTTTTCTTTTTATCAGACAAGGCCGTTGTTTTACACCCTCGCACCCTCCCCATTCCACCCCTCTAGGTTGCCACAAAGCACCAAGCCAATCCCCTTGTGCCCTGCAGCAGCTTCCCGCTAGCTATCTATCTTACAATTGGTGTGTATATGTCAATGTTACTCTCTCACTACATCCCAGCCTCACCTTCTCCCGCTGTATCCTCAAGTCCTTTCTCAATGTCTGCATTTTTATTCCTGCCCTGTCACTAGGTTCATCAGTACCATTTTTCTAGATTCTATATATATGCATTAGCATATGGTATTTGTTTTTCTCTTTCTGGCTTACTTCACTCTGTATGACAGACTCTAGGTCCATCCACCTCACTATAAATAACTCAATTTCGTTCCTTTTTATGGCTGAGTAACATACCATTGTATATATGTGCCACATCTTCTTCATCCATTCATCTGTCATTGGACATTTAGGTTGCTTCCACGTCCTGGCTATTGTAAATAGTGCTGCAATGAGCATGGTGGTACATGTATCTTTTTGAATTACAGTTTTCTCAGGCTATATGCCCAGTAGTGGGATTGCTGGGTCATGTGGTAATTCTATTCTTAGTTTTTTAACGCATCTCCATACTGTTTTCCATAGTGGCTGTATCAGTTTACATTCCCACCAACAATGTAGGAGGGTTCCCTTTTCTCCACACCCTCTCCAGCATTTATTGTTTCTAAATTTTTTAATGATGGCCAATCTGACCGGTGTGAGGTGATATGTTATTGTAGTTTTGATTTGCATTTCTCTAATGATTAGTGATGTTGAGCATTTTTTCATGTGCCTCTTGGAGAAATATCTATTTAGGTCTTTTGCTCATTTTTGGATTGGGTTGTTTGGTTTTTTTGATATTGAGCTGCTTGTATATTTTGGAGATTAATCCTTTGTCAGTTATTTCATTTGCAAATATTTTCTCCCATTCTGAGGGTTGTCTTTTCACCTTGTTTATGGTTTCCTTTGCTGTGCAAGGCTGGATATTCTATTGAGGCAGCACCCTTCCCCCACAGTTAGATATTTAATTTGTAAAGTTGATGCATATTGTTTCAGTCTGCTAAGCATACTTTCCTCCTTCTCCAGGTAATTACACTCTCTCACCCTACCTTCTCTTTGGGGAACTGTCCTTCCCTTCTCTCACATGTGGTCCTGGTGGTATTAATCTCATTACTTGGCCTCAGCCTCCCCCTGCCTCCAGCCCCAGCGACAGATGGGCACATGTCTCAGGCCTGGTTAACTGTAATCCCTGTGGCAGTTTGGACCTAGTCTCAAGAGCACTCTTGGAACTCCAATCCTTCCCAGGTTCTATCACTTGGAATACATTTGCTGCTAATAGCATAAAACCTAAAGAACAATGGCTTAAAATTTAGGAGGGACATTTATCTGTCCTTTGACAGATGAATGGATAAAGAAGATGTGTTACGTATGTACAATGGAATATTAATCCAATAAAAAGGAAAGAAATTGGGTCATTTGTAGAGATGTGGATGGACCTAGAGACTGTCATACAGAGTGAAGTAAGTCAACAAGACAAAAATATTGTATATTAATGCATATATGTGGAATCCAGAAGAATTTCCTGCCTTGCCTGTTTGCAAGACAGAAATAGAGACACAGATGTGGAGAACAAACATATGGACACCAAGAGGAGAAGGAGGGGGTGGGATGAACTGGGAGATTGGGATTGACATATATACACTAACATGTATAAAATAGATAACTAATGAGAACCTACTGTATAGCACAGGGATCTTTACTCAGTGTTCTGCGGTGACCTAAACAGGAAAGAAATCCAAAAAAGACGGGATATATGTATACATATAGCTGATTCACTTTGCTGTACAGCAGAAACTAACACAACATTGTAAAGCAACTATACCCCAATTTAAAAAAATTTTTTTAAATAATAAATTTGACATGAGATATGAAAAATAAATAAATAAATAAATAAATAAATAAATAAATAAATTTGACATGAAATATGAGAAAAAATATAGAGCACGAAATAGCACATACTGCAGAAAGAAATTATTAGTTGAATATCCCTGCTTTGTTGGAATGTTTTGGAGAGCCTTTCTCCTATTTCAGTGCTTGCTTTCATTATAGCCCATGATTAAAGAAAAAATTCTTAAAAACAAAGAAACAAAAAACCTTAGGGACATTTATCATTTTGCTTATGAAGTCTAGAGGTAGTGATTATTATGGGTTGAATTGTGCCCCCCAAAAGATATGTTCAAGTCCTAACCCCAGTTCCTGTCAATGTGACCTTATTTGGAAATAGTCTTTGCAGATGTAATCAAGTTAAGAAGAGGTCATTAGGGTGGGTGCTAATCCAATATGACTGCTGCCCTTATAAGCAGAAGAAAACCAATGTGAAGACAGAGACATTCAGGGAGAAGGCCATGTAACAACAGAGGCAGAGACTGGAGTGATGCGGCTGCAAGCCAAGGAAAACTAAGGCATGATGGCCACCACCAGAAGCTAGGAAGAGGCAAGGAGAGATTCCCTCCACAGGTTGCAGAGGGAACATGACCCTGCTGACACCTCGGCTTGGACTTCTGGCCTTCAAAGCCATGAGAAACTTCTTGGTTTCAAGCCACCCATTTTGTGGTAACTGCTTATGGCAGTCTCAGGAAACTAATGCAGTGATGCATGGAAGATCTCAGGAGATATACAAGAAACAAAAAGAAAACCTGTCATCATAAGTACAGAGAGACAAACTGGTCGATAAAGTCAGAAGATATGTATGCTAGAACTCATTCATTCAAAAAAGTGATTTACTAAATGCTTACTGTTGGCCAGGAACTGCAAAGTGGAAGAAGGCAGCATGACCCAAATAGCGTAGTGGACAAATTTGTTATATCGCTACTATTATTATTGTGGCTTGTAATGTCACCTTTCACTGAATACATATCACATGCCCAGCCCAATGCTTGGTACTCTTAAGACATTATGTTGGGCTTCCTAGGTGGTGCAGTGGTTAAGAATCTGCCTGCCAATGCAGAGGACATGGGTTCGATCCCTGCTCCAGGAAGATCCCACATGCTGCGGAGCAACTAAGCCCATGTGCCAATAAAAAAAAAAAAAAAAAAAGACATTATGTTATTCAGTCATGTCAACAACCCTGTAAAATGGCACTGTTATCTGGATCTTCTCCATGTCTAACAAAGAGAAAATGGAAGATCTCAACCAATGATGCATTTTATGGACTGTTGAGTTTAAGGGCACACACAAGAGAACCTAGTGACAGCCATCTGCACCTCAGTCTTTGGAAAAAGCCCAAATAGTTTTCCCTGTTGTAAATGCATCAAAGACACCAACTTACCTGGCTGTGGTGGCCGTGGCCCAGGATGTTTGGCTTCTTTATGACCTCACATCACCACGGGATTAGTCTGTGAGTCCTTCTCACAGCCGACTCCCTTCTAGGTCAGCACAAGGGCCCAGCCTCCACCACCTGCCAGTCAACAGGTGTTTATGAAGGTCCCACAGTTTCTACTGTCACTTCTAGTATAGTCTGAAACTTTCCAGTCCTGCATAGCCCAACACAGGTTGTGGTCAACATTGTTTTATATATGAAAACACCAATTAGAAATATACTTTGAGATAGGAAATGAGTCAGGGATGTTTATGCTTAAGAGTTGGAGACTGCTTACCAAATTATGGACAGGCATGGTATTGTAGGAGATGCTAATTGGAGCCTCTCCAAACTCGTTCCCTCATTTTAATAAATAAATAAACATGGGAAACACTGTATAGTAAGGACTCTGTGAAGTACTGTTCTCCAGAAACCAATTTCAACAGCATTTTCCATGCTTGTATAACCTTGTCCCCACCCCTTCCCTCTCTCTCAATTACCTATTAATGTTCTATAGAACTGCATGTGTAGGACATCAGTTATAAAACCCTGAGTTAAAGTACATTGTGGAAGTGCCCCGGAGAAGCTCCCATGAAAGTGAGGGGCAAGATAATGGTGTGGAGGATTTTAGGAAGAAGGTTCTGACCACTCATTGCAAAGTCTGGGTAAAGGCTCATTGGCAGGAGTTGGGTCTTCCATGATGCCAAACAGGTGTGACCATATATTTTTTTCATTACAGAGTTGTAAATAAAAATCATCTTGCGTTGAGACATTCTTTGTAACTTCTGGTCTGGAATTTTAGCAACCCTAAACATTTTTGAAAGAATACCATTCATCTCTCAGAGAAGGAACTCCTCAACTGCCACCACTGGTGCAGGAGTCTCAAGGCTGTGGTTTCAAGTGGTGAGGCAGAAAGCAGAAGCTTGTGATAGATGCAAGCGTGTCTTCTCCTTTAAAAGGGAAGATCTAAGCTTTAACATAGTTTAGTGAAAACCACTCATCTAGGCACTTAGGCAAGCACAGTACCAGGCACCAGAAATAGAGGGAGGCAGAAGCTAGTCTTTGCCCTTAAGGGGGCTCATGGTCTGCTGGGAAAGACAAGCACAGGCCGACGGGATAAATGGGTGCGAAAGGATACCAAGAAGGGAGCAAACCACACATGTGGGGGTTCTTGGGGGGTTCACTGAGGAGGTGGGCTTTTTTTAAAAATTTATTATCCCCCTTAACTTTTTTTAATTAATTAATTTATTTATTTTTGGCTGCTTTGGGTCTTTGCTTCTGTGCATGGGCTTTCTCCAGTTGCGGTAAGCGGGGGCTACTCTTCGTTGTGGTGCGCGGGCTTCTCATTGCAGTGGCTTCTCTTGTTGCTCAGCATGGGCTCTAGGCACGTGGGCTTCAGTAGCTGTGGCACATGGGCTCAGTAGTTGTGGTGCACAGGCTTAGTTGCTCTGTGGCATGTGGGATCTTCCTGGACCAGGGATCGAACCCGTGTCTCCTGCATTGGCAGGCGGATTCGTAACCACTGCACCACCAGGGAAGTCCCTAAGGAGGTGTTAATGCAGCCGAGCCTTGAAGGATGTGTAAGATATGCCCAACAAGAGATGAAGAAATAACATGTGCAAAGGCACAGAGACCAGCAACTAGCTCTGTGGGGCTGAGGCACAGAGTGGTAGGTGTACAGGGCGGGGTGGAGACTGAGAATGAGGCTGAGGGGTAAGGCTGAGACAGACTTAAAAAGCCGAGTAGAGGATCCAGATCCACCACTGAATTGGCTGCATGACCTTCATTAATACATCACCTGCCCTTTCTGAGCCTCATGTATTATATTCCCTTAAAAGCAGTTTCTAGAAGCAGATCCTAACTCTCTTACTTGTGTGGTCTTGGGCAAGTTACTTAACCTCTCTTTGCTTTAGTTTCTTCAGTTATAAGATGGTACCGACCTTCAAGGTTGTCGAAAAGACTAAATGTAATGATATCTGTGCTTGACACAAAATGAACATGTGTCAGTGTCTGGGATTATTGCTGTTATTGATGATACCATTATCATTAGCGTCATTATCTGGAGGGATGTGCTAAGATAACGTACAAGAAAATGTTGGTAAACGGAAAAGCAAAATATAATAGCTGTTATTACCATGCCAGGTGATCTTCTCATTACCTGTACAGCAGCATCCCTTCGCCAGGGCTGCCTGCTGGGCCACCATGAATTTCCCCACAGGTGGTGTAACGTGGAACTTCAGGGACACCAGTCATAGATCAGGATCGATAGAGATGTCGTAAGTGTCCATTGGAGTGATGGTCACACAGATATATACATATGTCAAAGCCAATAAAACTTTTCACTTGAGACCTGCGCATTTAAAAACAAATTTTTTTAAGAACAAAATTTTGCCATGTGCACCAAGATGGATGAACTTGGAGGCATTATGCTAAGTGAAATAAGACAGAAAAAGAAAAATGCTGTATGATATCACATATGTGGAATCTAAACTATACAGCAAACTAGTGAATATAACAAAAAAGCAGCAGACTCTCAAACACAGAGAACAGACCCTTGGTTGGGGGGGCGGGAGTCAATATAGGGGTGGAGGAGTGGGAGGTACAAACCAGCAGGTATGGCTACAAGGATGTACTGTGTAACACGGGGACTATAGCAACATTCTGTAATAACGGTAAATGGATTGTGACCTTTGAAAATTGTATACAAAACTTAAAAATAATAAAAATTAAAAATATTTTTTTAAAATTACAGCTTAGAGTCAAAAGTACTTCCTGACATCTCGGGCTTGTTTCAGATCAAAGCCTGGAGACTGCTCTCTCCTCTCTGATTCAGTGCTGGCACAGAGGCATCTTTCTATGGGATGGAAAGACCTCAGATGACCTCTCTCTCTCCATTTCTACCAGTTCCCTGTCTCTTCAGGTAAAGAAATGCGGTGGGGAAAATCCACTCTTCGCCCACAGGTCAAATGTTTGACTCAATGTAGTCCTTAGAATCTCCCTTTCCGCACAGCTGGTTGGGAGCACTCAGCTTGGCTGACTTGCCTTGGGACAAGTTTTAAGTTCCCAAACTGCCCTAGGTTGCAGAATGCTTTTTTGAAAAGCCAGTTTCTTTTACACAAAACAGCACCTTCGAAAATCCAAGTGATTTATTTTTAACAGATTCTTAAAGCGCTCTACATCACCAATACTTGCCAGCAGGGCACAGCCATCATTATCAATCAAGGTGTGGGGTCTGCAGTGAGCAGGGCACCGAACAAAGGGAGAGGCACAAATTAAGGATGTTCTCTGGGCTGAGCCCCTGGTGGGCAGGGGCCCTGTCTGGCTAAATTGCTTTGTGCCACACAGACGTGAAGAAAGGACTAGTTTTGATATGAGTGATGGCTATGTACTTGCTGCAGGCCTACAGAAGTAAGCAAGGGCCAGAACTGTCTGGGTGTTTGACAGAAGATTTTCTTGGGGGAAACACAAGATCTAAATCCTCAAGCAGGTTGAAATCTCCTGGTGCAGGAATCATGGGAAAAAGACTAGAATTGCCTCTGAGTTCCAGATGCCTCACAGGACTCCCACTGATTTGTTTATGACTCTTGAAAGACATGCCATCAACTACTAATGGTTCCAGAAAAACTGGGGACCAAGTGTCTGTTTTAGAGGGGTGCACTAAGCATCTTCCCACGGCCAGAGCCCCCAAGGAGACCACTGTCCCTCTGCTCACCTTCCGAGCCTCTTTCATCCAAACTGCGTTTTCCTGACTCTGCTGGGGTTTTTGAAGAGAGATCCCTGAGCAAAACAGCTGTGTGGGTCTTGCTTTCTCTGTCTTTTCTTCTCTCCCTCTTCCCTTCTCCCTCCCTCTATTCCTCTCTCTCTCCTCTCCTCTCTCTCTAAACCTTTTACACTGCAGTTGAACAAGCCCCCGGATAAAGACTTTATCCAAAAACCCCCTCTTTAAAGTTATTTCAAATTTCTCTGCAAGGCTTTCAGAAATCTGTTTGTTTGAGGGCAGAATTAGATGTGACCGGCGTTTTATTGTGACATAAAACCATATTTCTTCCCTGGAAGATTAAAAAATAAAATCGGTTAATAAGAAAAGCTGTCAGCAACAGAAAATGGCTGACATAATCCGTTTATCCTCCGAGCAATAAAGATATTGGTCCTTGGGAGTCTATCCTCTCTCTCATGTTATTTCGCCCAAAACATTATCTTCCCAGCATTCTGATGGATTAAGAAGTCATATGGGAGATAGCAGGGAAATGACAGATACAAAAAAATATATAATATCCTTTCATTTCCCCTCCTCCCTCCACACTCACTCATATTCCCCCTCTCTCTTTCCCTCCCCCCACCCAAAACACACACACACACTTTATTTTCTGTCTTTTCCCTCTCCCTGACACCCTCCCATTTTTCTCACCCTTTGGAAAAGAAATAGATCTTCTTTTACCCACAATTCCAAATACTCTGATAATCCTAATAGGGGTGATGATGCAAACTGGCACCGAAGTCAATTCCTGCTGTGTGAGTGTGTGTGTGTGTGTGTGTGTGCGCGCGCGCGACTTGCACACATCTACATAGGCACAGATCGCCAAATGAAGAGATGGACCCTTGATATGGGTGTTGAACACCTAAAGAGAAAGAGAGTTAAGTATATCTAGCCACACTACCAGATTTTTAATCTGGGATTTCTGTCAATAGCAGAAATTTCAGGAACAAGGCTGAAGGCAGCACAAGCTAAAGGAAATAATAAAAGGAGCTTTGAGATGCAGCAATTAAAATATTGTTTGGGTTTTAGGGGATTGAGAAAATCATCCAAAAAAAAAAAAACATAGTTTGGCCAAACTTGTTTTCGTCTTTTCTCAATTAATGGTACTAATCACCATCTTTTCTCCTATGCATGCAGATTGTTCTAGGGCAAAGATTCTTGAGATCAGAACCCTCAGGATACTTTAAACTGCTTTGCAAATAATCCCTAGAACCCCTTCCTGGGATTTGAAGGAGGGATAACGGAAATGCAAATAGAAACTAAGTGTGTCTCTCAAACGTATTCTTCGGCTTCTCTTTTCTAACCGAGTCTCACCACTCTCTTCTCTAACTCAGCACTTCTCTAGGGTAGAATTCAACATTTTTGTCAGTTGTATGAATTTTGTAGAAACAGCTAAATGGTTAGAGTCCTACTAACCAAGCCTTAGTTGTGTTTCATAGGAATTTGAACACATGAGTATACTGCTGACATTTGTGCTCTTAGGTAAGATGACAGGAAGGAATCATAAATACCATTAGGAGATGGTGAGCCCAATAAATGGTTGTAGAATGGAGGATTTCCGGAAATGATTTTCAGTGTTTCTATGAGAGTGGACAATTGCATAGGCATACATGTACATATACACATATATTTCAATATTTAAAAATCAGCTAAAATATACCACTCACTATTATTATTTAAGTTTATCAATCTATCCTCACCTAAGTTACCAGAAATGGAAAATAGTAACATTTTCCACTTTTCTAATAGCTAATCCTCACGTATGTCTGTGACTACAATATCCTCACGTGAGTTCAAGGGATTGACTGGACCAGGTTAAGGGTCAGAGAGGAGTGGGGATGAGGGAGAAGGAGGATGTGGTTTGGGGATTCCATTCTATAAATTACCTTTTTTTTTCCAAAGCATTTAACAGTTTGCAAATAATATAACAGAAATACCATCAGCGTTCCAAGGAGAAAATAATTTTGATTCCTTTCAGTTCATATACTTCTATCTGCCCACATCTTTCTGCAGCAAATGTCTTTGGGGATTGTAACTTTCCATACATTTTAAGAGTCAGTTGATATAGAAGCCTTTAACTGCATTGTACAAGATAAATTCCCACAAAAAAAGATGTTACCCACTCAAAACAAATATACACACTTTATTACAGCAAAATGTGTTTACTTAAATGGCTATAAAGCCAGATGTTGAACAAATGCCTACAGCAATTAAAAACAGAGAGTAAAATCATAAACCACATTTACTGAAGCTAAATGTTTAATTGAAGAAGAGGCTGTTCCTCAATTACAGGCCTTTAGTAAATAAAGCTGCTTGAATTTTAAGTGTGTTTAAATTCTATAGCATGAAGCTGAGCTCTTCAAATATTTCCATGTGATAGTATTCAGGATTAAAACAAAAACTCTGAATTAAATTAATTCCTAGTTTGACAATTGAACATGCCTAAAACACAATTCATTTATTACTTCATTGAGTCTGTTATTGTCTCTGTGTTAAACAAGGCATCATAAATCATTCTAATGCAAGGTTTAATATGGCCATAAGCCACAGCTAGGAATCGACTGGGAATTAGCTTGGAGTTGATCACAATCCCTGGATTATACACTTTTCCTATAACATTTGTTCATTCTTTCAACAATCATTAATTGACGCTCATCATGGGCCAGGTGCTATGCCAGGCATCGGCGATTTGCAGATCAACAGGAAAAGGTCATTACCCTCTGGAATGCCACCGTCTGGCAGGAGAGGCAGACCAGAGACAGGCAGTGACACCTCAGTGCTCTGACAGAGGAGATGGATGGCTGGGGGCTCGTCCATCATCCTGTAGATGTGGAGGCTCCAGACTAGCCTGGGGGTAGTGCCATAGAAACCCCCTCTTCACACATCACTGGACCACTCATGTACCCAAAACCATTCTGATTCTGGATGATAGAGACCAGTGTCTTGTTCCCAGAGTCCTTCCACAACTTTTCTGCAGGCGAGTTTAAGGGGATCGCGATGGTAGTCACACAATGTACGCACACTGTGGGTTACCTGCCCATCACTTATCTAATCTAGTGGCCCTGAAATAATCACAGATGACTAAAATGGACCAGGTTAAGCATAAATATTATCTCCAAAAGCACTTTAAAAACTGAAGGCTTATCAGATTATTTTTATTACAAAAATTACAAGAGTCAAGACATTTCTAATACCTGTGTTGTTGCCATCATAAGACTGATAACACTGTATGGAAATTCTAAAAGACCTGTCTCCCCGATGGTATTCTGAGGTCATTGGGAACTGGGATGGCTCAGGGTATGTCTGTCAAGTCCAATCAAATGGAAATATTTTTTAGTTAGTTGAAAGCATGAGCCATCAATGTTGAAAGTAATGCAGTTTGTCAACAACAAAGAGTTCCTTTCTTCCCAAAGGTTGTCATAGCAAGATTTCTAGACAGCTGATCCTGGACTATGTTGTTCTCTTTAATTAAAGTATTCAGTTTTACAGAAGATTACCCAAAATACTTTACTTGGGTTACCCCAATTTAGAAAAGACATCTTAGAACACAATTCACTTTACACTACAACTAAATGGACAGGATTAAATTGTTGATGAATCAGAAGGCAGGTCACTGTGAAGATCAAGTATCACTTACTTAGAGGGTGCAAATGCCAGTTAACAGCACTCTTTCAGTGAGTTACCACTGGAGTGAGAGACTATTTTAAAATGAAACCCCAGATTTGTTCAGGTCTAACTGTAATCTGCTGGATGCTGGTTGGCTATTTCTTTTCATAGAGAATTTCCTGGTCATGTAAATTAGATTGAGCACACCTGGTAATATAGGATGCATGTATGTGTGTGTGATTTATAAAGAAATTACTGTATCTGGAAACTCTGTTAAGCACTCATCTAGCCCTTACAACAATGACCTGAGCCAGGTACTATTATTATAGCCCATTTACAAATAAATAAACTGTGACCTAGAGTTTACTTGCCCAAGGTGTAAAGCTAGGACTTCACTGAGCCAGAGCTGGAATGCCTGTCTGACTGATTTCAATGTTTATACTCTTAATTACCTATTCCATACTATCTCCACTGAGCTGATGTACAGAAATATTAGGTTAGGCATACAGAATTTAATAGTATCTTCCTGGTTGAATAAAACTTGAGAGGAAAAATGTAAATGCAACCCTCAGAGTCTTTTCTCAGAAATTTGGCCTCAGTTTTTTTCTCATCTCCATCTCTCAGGATCTTTGTCATCCACTTCCTTGCTAATCTGCCAGTATTCTTTTTTTCTCCCCTGATGTGTGCACATCTAGGGTCAGGCAAAATTTAGTCCTTAAGGTCTCATCATTCAGTGAGGACCTGCCATGCACTTAGCCATGCTCCATGGCACAGGGAGTAAATATGAGGGTTTAGAAAAGCCTAAGTGGGTGCACTTCTAGGAAACCTCCAGATCATGGATATGAAGCTAAAGTGAGGAAACATGGAAACTGGGCTGGTTTCCAAAACTGAGAGAAAGGCACATGCCTTCTCCTCTTCTCCTTCATTCTTCCCAGGAATGTACAATGAATAGCTAGAGGAGGTCTGCATTCTACAAGGAAATTTCCTTCTGCATCCCTTAGCTTCTAGTGAAACTGCGGAATATCTCATATAGAAAGAATTTATTTTATATATATGTAAGAAATTAAAGCAGTTTTCCAACTTGGAAAGAGATGTGTCAATAAGTAAAAGTTATCTCCTGATTAGGAGAAATAGAAGTTCTTTCTACTGCTATGCAGACATGGATACGTATCTCAAACAGAAGAACCTCTTTTTCTCATTGAGAGGGACCACTTGGAATGTAGAAAAGCTTCCTGCAGAGAAAGTAGTTCCCTCATGTGCAAAGAAGGTACAAGAAATGTAAATCCCTCAGATTAGTTTAAGAAGCCTAAAGGTAAGGCTCCTTTATAACAGCAATTAGAGGCCAGTACATGGCAATTAATGCTGACAGGCAAGGAATTTGACAACCTCAACCCATTTTGGACAAGGTTTTGGTATGTACACGAGAGGAAGAAAGAGATACTTTTAAAAGCAGAACAAGAAATTTAGGATTAGGTGAATAAATGATGACACTTTCAGTTGATAATGAGAAAAGCCTTTGCTTATATTTCTTTAAATCTTGCTCTAAATGGCATCTTCCTTAACTTTGGTGTACAGAATCAGTCATCAGAAATAGCTAAATGCTTAGTAAAGTTTTTCTTCTATTTGCAACATATATAATAGTATATTATATATATAATATATATGTGTCTATATATATATATTTACAACATATAGACAATATATTTCCTATAAGAGCTCCTGCAAACTAGAAAGAAAAAAATTGCTATAGAAATATGGGCAAAAGATAAAAAAATAAGCAATCCACAAAAGAAAAATCAAGCAGGCAAAAAGATATACATGCAACAGAATGTTAAAATGTAATAAATGAAAAGCCAAGGATCCTCAGATTCCAAAGCAGTGCTAGACAGGCTGCATGATTGTGAAGTCTATTCTGCTAGCTCAGGTGCTCACCCACCTCCAGGCTCTAAAAATGTAGAAGCTGGAGAGACCAGTTGAAAAGAGTTTTCAGTGTACTGTGCTCCACTCCCCCCCCACCCCCCCCACCCCCCCCCACCCCCCGCCATCTGCAGCTATTTGGGAAGGCCTTTAAGGGAATTTCTCAGACAGCATGATGTATGGTCCCCTAAGCCTGCAGTAACACAGGAACTGGATTTTCTGTGTCTGAGAAGACTAAAGGTGGAGAGTTGTGTCCAGAGCTCACAGAGTGAAAAGACATATCAGGAGCTAGTTTCTTCCAGCAATAGTTCAGTGTGCTTGCGGATTAAATAAATCCAAGGGAAGGAACAAGATGATTTTTGTAAAAGGCTCCATCCAAGTGAGCTTCTTGCCAGGAGTTGGACAACCTCAGCAGAGAGAGGTTCTAGATGCAGAGGGAGGTGGGGCACATAAGAGGCCAACCAATGAAGAGGCACTGAGAAGGGAGCCCAGCAGGGCATCACTAAGGAGATCAAGAAAAAATCAGCACTTAGGTCATGTCTGGCTTCTCTGGAGTCATGGGGAGATTGAGTTTGAGACAAACTACTTTTTACTCATTCATTAAAAATACAAAACAGACTCCTTGTGTCTGTGTCGAGGCATCGGGAGGGCCTAGGTCCATGCGCGGTGCCCTTCGGCTGGGCTGAGCCCCAGAGTCAGCTCCCCTTGCTCTCCCAGCGCCCCCAGGCTGCTCCCGGGGCTCACGGAATAGTACAGAAACAGATATCAGAAAACATCTCCCAGGACAGAAAGGAGAGCACAGATCCTGTTTGGATCTAGTCAGGTCCCTGAGCCTGAATGATGACTGCTGAGTTGAGGGAAGCCACAAGTCTATCCCCCCAGGCTGCACAGGATAAGGATGGCATCGTGATAGTAAAGGTCAAAGAGGAAGATGAGGAAGAGCACATGTTGGGGCAGGATGCCAGCCTGCAGGAGTCTCCTCCTCCAGACCCAGAGATCTTCTGCCAGCGGTTCAGGCACTTCTGTTACCAGAACACTTTTGGGCCTCGAGAGGCCCTGAGTCAACTGAAGGAACTTTGTCACCAGTGGCTATGACCAGAGATAAACACCAAGGAACAGATCCTGGAGCTGCTGGTGCTGGAGCAATTCCTTTCCATTCTTCCCAAAGAGCTCCAAGTCTGGCTGCAGGAATACCATCCTGATAGTGGGGAGGAGGCTGTGACCCTTCTGGAAGATCTGGAGTTGGATTTACCAGGACAGCAGGTCCCAGGTCAAATTCATGGACCTGAGATGCTCGCAAGGGGGATGGTGCCTCTGGATCCAGTGCAGGAGTCCTCGAGCTTTGACCTTCATCATGAGGCCCCACAGTCCCATTTCAAGCATTCATCTCAGAAACCCCGCCTCTTACAACCACGAGCTCTCCCTGCCACCCATGTTCCTGCCCCTCATCACGAGGGGGGTCCCAGAGACCAGGTGATGGCATCTGCACTGTTCTCGGCAGATTCCCAGGCAATGGTGAAGATCGAGGACGTGGCTGTGTCCCTCATCCTGGAGGAATGGGGATGTCAGAACCTGGCTCAGAGGAATCTCAGTAGGGACACCAGGCAGGAGAATTATGGGAACGTGATTTCCCAGGGTTGTGAAAACAGGAATGAAAATGAAGAGTCCACCTCAAAGGCTGAAATTGCAGGAGACTCAGCATCACAGGGGGAGACAACAGGAAAATTCCAGAAAGATTTTGGAGAAAAATGTGAACAGCAGGGCAGAGTCATAGAAAGGCAGCAGAGAAATCCTGAGGAGAAAACTGGAAAAGAAAAGAGAGATTCAGGGCCAGCTACAGTCAAGGAAAAAAAAACCGGCACAGGAGAGAGAGGTTCAAGGGAGAAGGGTAAAGGACTGGGAAGAAGCTTCAGTCTGAGGTCAAACTTCAACACCCCTGAAGAAGTTCCGACAGGAACGAAGTCCCACAGATGTGATGAATGTGGTAAATGCTTCACAAGGAGTTCAAGCCTTATTTGCCATAAAATAATCCACACTGGAGAAAAGCCCTATGAATGTAGTGAGTGTGGGAAAGCCTTCATTCTCAACTCAAATCTTGTCCTGCATCAGCGAATCCACACAGGAAAGAAGCCTCATGAATGTAAGGAGTGTGGCAAAGCCTTCAGTCACAGTTCAAATCTCATTCTGCATCAGCGAATCCACTCTGGGGAGAAACCCTATGAATGTAACGAGTGTGGGAAGGCCTTCAGCCAGAGCTCAGACCTCACTAAGCATCAGAGAATCTACACGGGGGAAAACCCTATGAATGTAGCAAGTGTGGGAAAGCTTTCAACCGAAACTCATACCTTATTTTGCATCGGAGAATTCACACCCGAGAAAAACCCTATAAGTGCACAAAGTGTGGCAAGGCCTTCACCCGGAGCTCGACCCTCACTCTGCACCACAGAATCCACACCAGAGAGCGAGCCTCTGAGTACAGCCCCGCCTCCCTTGACGCATTTGGAGCGTTCCTGAAAAGCTGTGTGTAAAGTGAGAATTTGTCAATAAGCCGTTTTCCCCTTTCATTTCTAAAATTATTTCAGAGATGTGTGCCCATAGAGGGAAAAAAAACAACCTCAACAGGTTTAAAACAAAAATCGCGCTTAGGGATCCTTACAGTTACATCAGCAGTGTTCTGCCTTTGCCTAGTCTGTGGGCGTGTAATTCTTCCACAGGCCCTGCAGGGAAACCTCGTCACAGGGATGATCCACACAGGATAGAAGCAGATGTGCGTGCGCGCGCACACACACACGCACACAACATGTCAGGCTTTTCAGTAATGAGGTTACCTTTAAGGCGCTCATGCACTCTCTGCAACCACAGTGTATAACTGAAAGACCAAGATCTGCTCCGTGAAAATGACACTGAGGTTCAAAACCTGCTTGCCTCAAACATGCCCTACTTGGCCAACATCTTGCTGAACCTTATTTCTCAAAAAAGAAGGACAGTTTGAACAAAAACTACATCAGGACATGCTGCTCAAACTAGTTCTATATGCACAGTAAGCTAGATACGGTCACTGGTAGCCTACCAAAGCTGTAGAAATCTAGGACTGCACTCGTCAGTAGCAAACCAAAGATTTCTATCTCTTCCCGAGAGAGAGGGTATGCTCACCAGTCTACAGTTCCAAAGGACAGCCACAGATGTAGATAGTTCCATCCTCATGACTGAGATAAATCCTACTGAAATGGCAACCGTGGTTCAAAACACTTCTCTCCCTTCGCGAAATCCCTGAATTCCCTAAAGCACTATCGCACTCCCAAATGCATTTCTCCACAAGTTAGCACTTGATCGTATACTGTCTTTGAATCCTTCATCGTTCCGTGTGTGCAACTTTTCATCACTCCCCAAAAGAGATGCTTCTCTTGTCAGGGATATATTTATATCCACGACAGCCCTGAACACAGTGCCGAACACATAAGAAGCACTCATTAGGCCTGACTTCTAGCAGGACTTTTACATTCTTCACAAGGCCTGTGAGTCACAAGTACCTGAAATACAGTAGCCTGGCTCAGATTTTATGGGAGACCTTTTAGAGCCTGAGGCATGGCTAAAGTGCTAGGGTCTCATGCTATTTTTGTCCTAAATATAAAAGAAAGGTACCAGTTAGCACCTGGCATAGACTTATCTAGACACAGATCAGAGAGTAAATACCATGCAGTGTCAGAAACAACTTTGTTTCCTCATCTTGAAGAAAAATGTGAACACTTACTAAGGCAAAGATGGCAGAGATTCTAATGAGTATTTCTTCGGTCAGCTGCTGAACAACGATTAAGGCACTTTCTGAATCATTTGTAACTAAAGTTCAGAAGATGTGATTTCTGTTGCGTTTCAGAAAAAGGAACATTGGAGAGAGCATTTTTTTCCCACACCTTCCAGAAACTTCAAAAAAACATATGACATCGATAGCTGTCAGTTACTAAATGTGTCTGTTGCTCTGAGAAGCTCACCAATGTACTGAGATGTGGTTGGTTGTATTGTTGTCATACCCACAGTGTCTTTTCTATTTTTCATCACTAAAGACTGAAGTGAGATTATGAAAAAAAAAATACAAAACAAACTGTACTTTTTACTAAAAACTTTACTTTTAGCTAATTCACTAATTTGTACAAGGTGGGACACCAGACACACCTTTCTCCTTATTGCAGACTTCCAAACCTAGAGCAATTCCAAAGTGAGGGAGATGAAATTTTAGACTGGAAAGGAGTATAGAGTTATGTGATATGACACTGGACTGGAGATTTTCATTTGTTCTATGAAGCTGTTCTTGGAACAGGGAGTGACAGAAGAACTATTTGAAATGTTAAGGAACTTGCTAGAAGAGTCTTCCATGGTTCCTAGAAGGTGTGTCTGCAGTGATTTGAATGGACAGGGAGAAATGAATGAAATTGCTTTTGCTTATATCCTGTTGGAGCTATTTGCTCAATAAATTGGGTGCACAGATAAAAATATCCAACCTTGGAAGAAAGGAAGGAAGGAAAGGAGGGAGGGGAAAAGAAAGGAAGGGAAAGAGGGAAGGAATAAAAGAAGGGAGGAAGAAAGGGATGGAGAGAAGGAAAAAGAAAAAAGGGAGGAAATGAATGGAAGAAAGAAAGGCTGGAGGGAAGGAAAGGTGTGAGGAAAATACATACTAATAGAAAAAACCAGATACCCATTTCCATGTACCAATTTGCCAAAGAGGTTTTCTAATAACCAGAGAGGGTGCTGTTGACAAGAACGAGCCATTCTTGTATGCTGATGGTGGGAAAGTTAACACAACTTTCAGGAGGGCTTTTTGGGAAATATGTATCAAAAGCTTTTAAAAACTTGCCCTTTGATATAGATGTAACTCTACTCCTGGGAATTTGTTCCAAGAAAATAATTATGGAAGTGCACAAAGATTTTGCTACAGAGATATGCATTGTGATGTGTTTTATAATAATAAAAAAGAAAGAAAACAGCAGGTTAATGATGAAGTAAACTATGAACTCTTATGGAAAGAATTGATATACTATATATACCCTTGAAAATACGTTTTTAGTTTTAAAAACTACCTTATAATTGTGAATTTGTGTGTGTGTGTGTGTGTGTGTGTGTATGGCAGCTTCATGCCAGCTATTGGCCAAGTCCAGAGGGTGGCCATGCGTTGTATACTGAATGTTTGTGTGCCTCCAAAAATTTGTAATTAGAAGCCCTAATCCCCAGTGTTGCTAAGGAAAGGAAGTAATTCAGGTTAAATGAGGTCATAAGGGTGGAGGGTGGGGCCTTAATCTGACAGAATTATTGTCCTTGTAAGAAGAGATACCAGAAAACAAATTCCCTCTCCCTCCCCACCCAACCCCACACTGAAAAAATGCCATGTGAAGGAAGACATAGCAACAAGGCAGAAGGAAGAGAGGTCTCATCAGCAAGTGATTCTACAGGGTCTTGATCTGGTATTTGTAGCCTCCAGAACTGTGAGAAAATAAATTTGTATTTGTAAGCCACTCAGTCTATGGTATTTTGTTCTGGCAGCCCTTCTGACTAGTACAGATTTTGGTACTGAGAAGTGAGATGCTTCCTTAACAAATATCTAAATGTGGCAGTGGCTTTGAGACTAGGTGATGGGTAGAGGCCAGAAGAGTTTTGAGATGTATGCTAGAAAAAGTCCAGATTGCCTTCAATTGACTGTTGATACATGGACATTAAAGGCCACTCTAGTGAGGTCTCAGATGGAAAGGAAAAAGTTTATAAGAAACTGGAGGAAGGGCAATCATAAAGTGGCAAAGAACTTGACTGAATTGTGTTCTAATGCTTTGTGGAAGGTAGAACTTGAGAGGGAATGAACTGGATTTTTAGCTAAGAATATTTCTAAGCAAAGTGTTGAGGGAATAGCTTGTTTTCTCCTTACTCCTTACAGTGTAAAATGTGAGAGGAGAGAGATAAATTGAAGGAGTTGTTAAGCCAGAGGTGGCTTAACCAAAGGAACCAGAGGTGGACTTGTGGAAAATTCTCAGTCTATCCATGTTGCAAAAATGAGAAAGCTTGTTTTGGGAAAAAAAAAAAAATGCTAAGGGTGCAGCTGAACAACCATTTCATAAGGAGATTAGTGTGAGTATGAACCATGGATTTCATCAGCCATCTCAGCAGAAGCCAAGAATAAAGATGGGGTGACACCATCAGAAACACTGCCTTTGGACCAAAGGGAGTAAGATGGCACTATAGAGTTATTTGGCTGAGAACACACTTTACATTTCAAGAAAAAGGAAGAAGGACCCCAAAGGTGATACAGAGATGATCAGAGAATCCACTCCTACCACAGACCCAGGGGGCAAGGCTGTTTCTTCCTCAGTCTCAGAGGGTGAGGCTCCCCCCTTGTTTTAGTAGGTATTTTATATCTCTACTTAAAAGCTCAGCTTGATTCTGTTCAATGTGATTTTAAAGTTACATTCTGGTGCAAGGATGAGTTTCTTTGGTAATCTCAACCCTCTTACAAGAAAACAGTTTCATGCCTAATCTTTCGAATATGGGTAGTTGCCAGAGAATGATTAAAATGAAAAACAACTAGCAAACATGAAGCATCTAGATTTTTAATATAACAGGGAACTTAGTACAACTCAGAAGTCAGGAAAACAGTTTTAGAGGGGTGTCAGGAGCTGCACAAGAATAGTGCCTTGCTCTGTGGTCTCCACCATTTTTTATTTAGCAGCAAGGGCTTGCAGTGGCCTCCTAGGCACACCCTCACTAGAAGCCCACAGTTTATGAATGTCTTGCAGCAGGAAGTTATGCAGGGGGCCTTCCTCCACATCAGCTGGCTTGTTGAGGAAGCCCCTTAGCTATTACTAGTCCCTGGATCTATCTTCTGAGCAATATTGCCCAGAGTCTTGTACACTGCTGGGTTGCACTATTGGTGCTTATCAACATGGTGACTTGCCTTGTAAGTTATTTATCAGAGAACTGCTTAGGGTTCACCCCTAATTGGAAATAAATTAGTTTTAGTGGATAAGATAGCACAATGCATTTAGGACTGTGTGAGGTGTGGCTTTAGAGAACCCAGGAGGATTTTCTCATGTATAAACCAGGAACTGCCAGTGGTCATCTTCCTCAGCTTTGAGGAATCACACAGAAAGAAGAAAGAAGACATGCGGGCTGGAAAGGAGGAAGGCCCCACTGATAACTGTTTAAGCTCTGGATCTCACTTACCAGAATTCAAATTTGCTGGGTTGGAGAGAAATGAGTTTCTGTTCCATGAAACTTAAAGAGTTCAAAGAAATAAAATTCTAAGATCTTTTTCTTATATTTAAATATGTACATATATCGAATATATAAAATAAACATATGCATAAGCATACAAGAATAACACAGTGTTATTACCCATTGATTTTTTTTTCTTTTAACAATGAAGCTTAGGGATCTTTCCAAGTCAAAATACACAGATCTACCTCACCCTTCTTAAAGATCATATAACATTTTATACTATGTGTGATGGTTAATTTTCTCTGCCAATGTGACTGGGCCATGGGGTGCTCAGATATTTGGTCAAATATTGAGTGAATCTGAGTAAAGCAGAGTAAAGCAGATTGCCTTCCCCAATGTGGTGGGCCCCACCTGGTTAGTTGAAGGCCTGAATAGAACAAAATGGCAGAGTAAGAGAGAATTCCTTCCGCCTGGGTGCTTTCAAGCTGGGATATTGTTTTTTTAATCTGCCCTTTATGAGTCTCAAGCCTGCCAGACTTCCAGACTACACCCTCAGCTCTACTGGTTATTCAGTTTGCTGACTACAGATCTGAGGACTTGTCAGCCTCCTTAACCACGTGATCCAATTGCTTATAATAAATCTATATATATATTTATACATAAAGAGATTTATGTTGGCTTTTTCTCTGGAGAACTCTGACTAGTAGACAATGGATGGGCTATTACTTCTTTGACCATTCCCCAATTATAGATCATTTATATTGTTTTCAATTTGCCTATTTTAAATAATGCTAAATCCATGTGGCTGGAACGGGCTTATGTCCTTAGGAGAGATTCCCAGGAGCAGAATAGCTGAGGCAGAGTATAAACATTTAAAATCTTACCTTTTGATCTATATTTCAAATTTCCCTTCCAAAAAGACTTTTCTGGTTTTTATTCTAATCAACAACATATCAACAGTGGCTATTTGTCTATAAGCACATGCACAGTGGATATTAAAAATATTTTTAATTTGATAATCTAAAGAGTAAAAAGCTGCCATGTCAATATTACTTTAAATTGCATTTACTTGCTTAATTTGAATTTACTGAGTTATTAACAATGTTGCAGTTTTTGTTTTTAATATCTTTATTGAGCATTTGTGTTTCTTGTTCGGTGAAGCATTTTACCCATTTTTCTATCAGGTAATGCCTTTCCTGATGATTATTAGTTGTTATTTATATTTCATTGATATTAACCTTATATTTGTTGTATAGATTGCAAATATTTGTTCTTGGTCTGTCACTTTTTTTATTATTGTTTATGACATCTTCATAGCAGGAAGGTCACAGAATAGTGGTCATTTGCTCTGGAATCACACGGCCTAGGTTCAAATCTTACTTCTACAACTTACTAGCTTTATAACTTTGGGAAAATCACTAATGCTTTTTAAGACCGAGTTTGAGCTCTTAAAGTAGGGATCTGTTATAGCAGTGCCCGGATCTTGAATTATTGTGAGCATTAAATGAGACAATTTATGGAAAGTACATACCACATCATCTGGCACCTTGGAAGTGCTCAATTAATGGCAACTATTATGAGTTTTATGATTACTATGTCATATTAAAGAGTGCATTTCAATGGAATCACATCTGTCAAATATGAGTTAGGTTATCACTTAGAATATCTTCGGTTGCAAGACACAGAACATCAAACTAAAAAATGGCCTCAAAATAACCACCTATCCAGTCCTTTTTGTGGATTTTGGAAGCAACTAATTTTCTACCTTAAATCCTTTCCTGCTTAAAATAACTAGTGTGGTCTCCATTTTCAATGGTACAATTCTGTGCTATACCATTCAAAGATTGTAAAACTGTTCTCCTATATTTTTGAAACTTTCAAATTTCTGTATTTGGTATGTATTTCTTTAGTCCACCTAGAATTAATTTTGACTATTGTGTGAGAGAGTACTCTAACTTAAAAAATAATCTGTTGTCCCAATATCATTTACTAAATAGTGTCCTTTCTCCACTACTTTTTAAATGAGGTATTAATCATATACTAACTTCTCTTACGAAGGGGATCTGATAAATTGAAGGAGTATTACTGTATTAGAATAAAAATTACAGTTGTATGTAGTGAAGTGCATATGATTGCATTTGGATGAAAAGCTTTTCAACAAGGGGAAATACATTTTTTTTGGACATGGTTGTTTTCAGTCACTCTGTATAGTTGTCCTGGTATCAAGATGTAGTTGACTGACAGAAATAAGATAAAGGAGGGAGACGACCACATGATGTCATATACTTTTCAACACAGAAGACTGGGCCAAAAGCAGACACTACTCAGGGAAAATGTCCACTCTTATGTATGTCCACTCTGATTAGAGGCACCCTTCTTCATTCATAACTATATTATAATTAATAAGAAGGCCACTGAAAAATTCAATGAACTCTAACAAAGGGCACATTTCCATGTAGTTTAGTCACTTTTACCTTGGGGAAAGTACTGAACACATTTGGGTTGGACAGTAAACAAAAAAAGAATTTACAAGTAGGAGGACTTTGGTGGTATTTAGAAGTCTGGAAAACTGCATATACCTACTATTTTCCCTCTCACTTGGTCAGGATTTTCAGATTCACCTGTTGCCTCATCTGTTTTCTCTACTAGCATTTTTTCAAGGAAAACAGCAGAGCTCATTTCCCCCATAACATGTGTGCACTGGTCAGAAATTGGAGCAATTGCATCCTGCTTGAACTACTCTCTATCTTTCCTGGTGCTGACAAGGGGGGTCAAGTTTAATCCAAGGGTCTTAGAAAGGGTAAAAAAGACTGTCAGTTACAATGTCCCGTGGTTTGTTAATGTGTTCTTTAATAAACTTGTTTATTTTAGTGTCAACACCAAAGTACTTAAATTGCTTTGACATTATAAAATATGTTAATATCTGGTAGGTAAAAGCTCCTTCATTGTTCTCCTTCTTAAAATTCTTTCCTTGGTGACTTTGTGCACATTTTCCTTGCTAGGAAAACTTTAGAATCATCCTTTCAAGTTTCATAAAATATCATTTTAAGCTTTTGATTGACACATTTGCATTTAGAAATTAAATTTCTGGAGTATTGCCATCCTTACAGTTTCAAGTCTTTCCCTTCAAATTATGGTATGTCTCTATTCAGCATTTCCTTCAGTTTTTCAATAAAGTTTTATCTTCTTTTATATGAATCTCATGGATTTCCCATTAGGTCTACTGCTAAGTATTTTGTTGTTGTTGTGAATGGCACTATTTTGCACTGGATTTTCTATGGGGTCACTGTTAATCTATAATGAATTTGCTGGGTTTTGTATGTTGATTCTAAATTAACATGCCTTATTGAACTATTTTAATAGTTCTAATCATTTTTATATTGTTTTTCTTAGATTTTTTAGGGAGACAATCATTATATTTTCAAATAATAATAGTTTTATCTCTTCCTTTCAATAATTGTACCTTTCGTCACATCTTGTTGCATTATGCAGTACCTCCAGAATAATGATAAAAGGTTCTTACCTTAAAAAGAATACTTCTAAATCTTCACCATTGAGTATAATATGTGAAATATTTCTGTTAAATATACTTATCAAATTAAAAAATGTCCATCTGTTAATATTAATATTAATCTGTTAATATTGCCACCTTGCTATGAATATTATACTAATTTGCTTTATATTTATTTTTCTTTAATAAAAAACATGCTGAATTTTTATCAAATGTTTGTGTTGACATCAATTGGTTTTTTTCTTCTTTAATTTCTTAATAAAATGATCTTTAATAATTTCTAAAGAAAACCCAGGCTTACATTTCTGGAATAAACTCTACTTGGTCATAATTGATAATTTTGCATAGTGACCTGGTTTGGTTTATGGATGTAGGGTTCTTAAGAATC
This sequence comes from Hippopotamus amphibius kiboko, assembly GCF_030028045.1. NCBI lineage: Eukaryota > Metazoa > Chordata > Mammalia > Artiodactyla > Hippopotamidae > Hippopotamus > Hippopotamus amphibius. The sequence goes on along the minus strand of NC_080191.1, from coordinate 117,793,149 downwards.
TCTGTTAGAACATAGCCTCAAGGATCTGTGGGACTACTACAACAAAAGTTTTAACATTTGTGTCATCAGAGTCCCAGAAGGACAGGTGAAAGATGGCCATGTTGAAAAAAATACTTGAAGAAATAATGACTGAAAACTTCCTAAGTTTGTGAAGGAACATAAACCTACAGATTCAAGAAGGTGAGTGAGCCCCAAACAGGATAAATACCCCAAAAATCCACACCAAGACATATCATAATTAAACTTCTGAAATGAAAGACAAAGAAAAAATCTTGAAAGCATCCAGAAAGGCATATTACATAAAGGGAAGTGACAATTAGAATGACTATTTCTCATTAGAAACCATGGAGGCCACAAGGAAGTAGCGTAATAATTTCCAAATGTTGCAAGAAAAGAACTGCAAACCCAGAATCCTATACCCAGTGAAAATATTCTTCGGGAATGAAGGAAAAATCCAGTCTCAAAGAAGGGAAAACTAAGAGAATTTCTCACCACTAAACCTACCTTAAAGAAGTGGTTAAACAAAGTTCTGTAAAAAAGAAAAGAAGTGAGAAAAGAAAGAACCTTGGAACATCAGAAACAAATAAGGGGCAGAACAAGCAAAAATATGGATAAATACAATGGCCTTGCCTCCTGCTCTTGAGTTTTCTAAATCATATTTGAGGATTGAAGCAAAAATTGTAATACTGACTGATGCAGTTCTAAACGTATATGAAGGAAATATTTAAGACAACTATTCTATAAACAGAGAAGGGTAATGGGGTATAAAATGAGGTCACATTATTATATTTTACTTTAACTGGTGAAATGACAGCACCAGTACATTGTAATAAGATATATATACAGGCATACCTTGTTTTATTTTGCTTCACTTTGTGTTTTGCAGATATTATGTTTTTTTACAAATTGAAGGTTTGTGGCAATCCTGCATTGAGCAAGTGTATTAGTGCCATTCTTCCAACAGCACTTGCTCACTTCTTATCTTTGTATCACATTTTGGTAATTCTCACATTACAATTTTTTCATTATTATTATATTTGTTATGGTGATCTGCAATCAGTGATCTTTGATGTTACTACTATGGCTAGCTTAGGACTCAGATGGTGGTTAGCATTTTTTAGCAATAAAGTATTTTTAAATTAGGATATGTATATAGTTTTTTTAGACACACTGCTATTGCACACATAACAGATCACATTATACTGTAAATGTAACTTTTCTATGCACTGGGAAGCCAAAAAAATTGTGTGACTTTCTTTATTGTGATATTTGCTTTATTTTGGTGATCTGGAACTGAACTCACAATATCTCTGAGGGGTGTGTGTGTGTGTGTGTGTGTGTGTAAAGATGTATAATCTAACACCTAGAAATACCACCAAAATAAGCTATACAAAGACATATACTCAAGAATACTATCAATAAATCCAAGTAGAATTAAAAAAAAATGTTCAACTAGCCCATGGAATATAGGAAAAAGAAAACAGAAAAACAAAAACGAAGAGAACAAACACAAAACAAAAAAGTAAAACAGCAGAATTAAACCCTAGCTTAATTATTTGAAATGTGAATGGCTTAAATACACTGACTAAAAGACAGATGCTCAGAGTGGATTAGAGAACATGATCTGGCAATATGCTATCTGTAAAAAAATTAACTTCAAATATTATGATATAGGCAGGTTGAGAGTAAAAGGATATACAGAGACATATCATAAAAACATAATCAAAGGAAAATAAGAATGGATAAATCAATATCAGATAAAATAGATTTCAGAGCATATAAAATTAGTAGAGACAGAGAGGGACATGATATAATGATAAAAGTCATCCTCCAAGAAGACATAGCAATCCTAAATCCATATGCACCAAACAACAGAATCAACATGTACAAAGCAAAACTTGACAGAAATGAAAGGAGAGTGTAGTAAGTCAGAAAGAGAGAAACAACTATCGCATATTAATGCATATGTGTAGAATCTAGAAAAATGGTATAGATGATCTTATTCGCAAAGCAGAAATAGAGACACAGATGTAGAGAACAAATGTATGGATACTAAGGGGGAAGAGGGGAGGGAGGAATTGGGAGATTGGAATTAACATATATACACTGCTGACAGTATGTATAAAATAGATAACTAATGAGAACAGACTGTATAGCACAGGGAACTCTACTTAATACACTGTTGTGACCTAAATGGAAAGGAGATCCAAAAAAGAGTGGATATATGTATACGTATAACATTCATTTTGCTGTACAGTAGAAAATACAACATTCATTGTAAAGAAACTAAACTCCAATTAAAATTAATTTAAAAAAAAAGAAAGGAGAAATAGATGAATGTAAAGTTATATTTGGAGACTTCAAAAACCCTCTTTAAGAAATTGTTAAAACATTGCCATAGTACATGAACAAAGATATAGAACTCAATAACAGCATCAACCAACAGGACTTAATTGATGTTTATAGAACACTGCACCCAGCAAAAGTATAATACACATTCTTTTCAAGTGCCTACAGAACATAAACTAAGGTATACCATATTCTGGGCCATAATACAACAGATTTTTTAAAATTAGAACCATATAGAGGGTGTTCTCTGCCACATGGAATCAGACTTGAAATTAAAAACAGAAAGATAATAGTAAAATCTCCAAATCATGGAAACAAAAGAACACCCTTCTAAATAATCCATGGATCAAAGAGGATATCTCAAGAGAAATATTGTACAAAATTTTACTGAGCTGATTGAAAATGAAATACATCAATAGTTGTGGGATACAGCTAGAGCAGTGCTGAGAGGAAAACTCATAGCACTAAATTCATACATTAGAAAATAGAACAAGTCTCAAATGAATAATCTAAGCTCCTACCTAAGGAAATGAAGAAAAAAAAGAGCATATAAATCCAAAATGCACAGAAGGAAAGAGATTTAATAAATATAAGAGCAAAAATCAATGAAACTGAAAATAGAAAAGCAATAGAAAAAGTAATGAAATAAAAACTCAATTCTCTGTAAGCATCAATAAAATCCATAAACCTTAACAAGATTGCTAAAGAGGAGGAAAAAGAATGATGACACAAATTACCAAAGGGACGGGGTAGGGGGAAGATGACACAAATTGCTAATATCAGCAATGAAATGGGCACTATCACTACTGACTCTGCAGACATCAAAGGGTAACTGGGTAACATTATGAACAATTCTACATCCATAAATTTGACAACTTAGATGAAATGGACCAATTCCTCAAAAAGTACAAACTACGTGATATACTCACCTAATATAAACTAAATAATTCACATATCATACAACTTACCCATTTAAAGTGTACAATTCAGACTTCCCTGGTGGTGCAGTAGTTAAGAATCCCCCTGCCAGTGCAGGGGACATGGATTCGATCCCTAGGTTGGGAAGATCCCACATGTCACGGAGTAAGTAAGCCCATGCACCACAACTACTAAGCCTGTGCTCTAGAGCCTGTGAACCACAACTACTGAAGCCCACATGCCTAGAGCCAGTGCTTCACAACAAGAGAAGTCACTGCAGCAAGAAGTCTGTGCACCACAATGAAGAGTAGCCACCCCTCACCACAACTAGAGAAAGCTAGAGCTCAGCAACGAAGACCCAATGCAGCCAAAAAATGTAATAAATAAATTAAAAATAAATAAAGTGTACAATTCAATGACTTTTAGTACATTCATAGAGTTATATATTCATTGCCACAATCAATTTTAGTATATTTTTATTACCCCAAAATGAAACCCCATTCACTTTAGTTATCACCCGGCATTCTCCCAATCCCGTCTAGCCCTAGGAAACTACTAATCTACTTTCTGTGTCTATAGATTTGCCTATTCTGGACCTTCCATATGAATGGAATCATACAATATGTGATCCTTTGTGACTGGCTTCTTTCACTTAGCACAATGTTTTCCAGGTTCATTAGTAAGTCTTTTATTTTCATTCCTGAATAATACATTTAATGCACAAGTTTTAATGCATATGTTTTCATTTCTTTGGGGTATATACTTAGGAGTGCAATTGTTAGATCATATGGTAACTCTGTGTGTAACCATTGGAGGAATTGCGAGGCTGTTTTCCAAAGCATTTTCTTCATTTTACATTCCCATCAGCAGTGTATGAAGGTTCCAAATTTTCTAATATTTATTATTCTCTGTCTTTTTAAGTTATAGCCATCCTAGTGAGTATGAAGTAGAATTAATCATTCCCTGATAGCTAATAATGAGAATTTTTCATGTACTTTTAAGCCATTTGTATATCCTGCTTGGGGAACTGTCTATTCAGTTACTTTGCCTACTTTTAATTGGGTTATTCACATTTTTATTGTTGACCTGTAACAATTCTTTATACAGTCTGGATACTAGATTTGCATCAGATATATGATTTTCAAATACAATATTTTCTCATATTTTGTATGTTTTTGTTTTGTTTTTTTCTACCTGCTAGTGTCCTTTGAAGGACAAGTTTTTAATCTTGATTAAGTTCAGTGGGTGTCATGTCTAAGAAAGCATTGCCTAATCCAAGGTCACTAATATTTACACCTATAATTTTTCCTAAGAGTTTTATACTTTTAGCTCTTACATTTAGGTCTTTAATCTATTTTTAGTTAATTTTTATATATGGTATGAGGTAGTGGTCCAACTTCATTCTTTTGCATGTGGATATCCAGTTATCCTGGCATTTGTTAAGAGATTATTCTTTTAGGGAAAGAATTGTCTCAGAACTCTTTGAAAATCAAATTAAATGAATATAGATTCATGGATTTTTTTTTTCTGGATGCTCAGTTCTGTTCCATTTAGCTGTATTTCTGTTCTTATGCCAGTACTACATTATCTTGATTACTGTAGTATTGCAGTAACTCATGAAACCAGGAAGTATGAGTCCTCCACCTTTGTTCTTTTTCAATATTTTTGGCTAGTCTGGGTCCCTTGAATTTCCATATGAATTTTAGGATCAGCTTGTATTTTGCAAAAAGGTGAGCTGGGATTGTATTGAATCTGTACATCAATTTAGAAGTATTAACGTCTTTACAATTCATGGGGTATCTTTTCATTTATTTAGGTCTTCTTTAACTTCTAACAGTATTTTGTAGTTTTCAGAGTATAAGCTTTGCTTTTCTTTTGTTAAATTTATTCCTAAGTATTTTATTCTTTGCTATGCTATTGTAAATGGAATTGTTTTCTTTTTTTTAAATTTATTTATTTATGTATTTATTTTATTGGCTGTGTTGGGTCTTTTTTGCTGTGTGTGGGCTTTCTTTTTAGTTGCGGTGAGTGGGGGCTACTCTTCGTTGTGGTGCGCAGGCTGCTCATTGCCGTGGCTTCTCTTGTTGCAGAGCATGGGCTCTAGGCACATGGGCTTCAGTAGTTGCAGCACATGGGCTCAGTAGTTGTGGCTCACAGGCTCTAAAGCACAGGCTCCATAGTTGTGGCGCATGGGCTTCATTGTTTCGTGGCATGTGGGATCTTCCTGGAGCAGGGATCGAACCTGTGTCCCCTGCATTGGCAGGAGGATTCTTAACCACTGCGCCATCTAGGAAGCCCTGGAATTGTTTTTTTAATTTTATTTTTTTATTACTCATTGCTATTGTACAGAAATACAGTTGATTTATGTATATTGATCTTGTATTCTGTAACCTTACTGAACTCATTTATTAATTATAGTAATATTTTAAGGATACTTTAGGGTTTTCTATATGATGTGACAAGATTATATCATCTACAAATAGAGATAGTTTTGCTTCTTCCTTTCCAATCTAGATGCCTTTTATTTCTTCTTCTTGAACTGACTAAATCTCCAGTGTAATATTAAATAGGAGCTGTAAGGGTGGACATCCTTGTGTTATTCCCGACCTTAGGAGGAAGACATATAACATTTTGCCATTAAGGATGATGTTAACTCTGGGGTTTTCATAGATACCATTTATCTGGTAGAGGAAGTATTCTTCTATTCTTAGTTTATTGAGTGGAATATTTTGTTTTTTTGTTTGTTTGTTTTTTTACCATTAAGGGGTATTGAATTTTTGTCAAATGTTTATTCTGCATCTACTATGATGATCCTGTGCTTTTTGCTTTTTATTCTATAGTGTATTACATTAGTTGATTTTCACGTGTTAAATCAACTTTGCATTCCTGAGATAAATCCTATTTGGTCATGTTGTACAATCCTTTTTATGTATTCCTGGACTCAGTCTGCTAACATTTTGTTGAGGGTGTTTTGCACGTATATTCAAAAAATATATTGATGCCTAGTTTTACTTTCTTATAATATCTTTGTCTTTTTTGTTTGTTTGTTTGTTTGTTTGTTTTTCTATCAGTTATACTGGACTCATAAAATGAATTGGAATGTGTCCCCACCTCTTCTATTCTTTGGAAAATTTAGGAAAATTTTGATATTAATTCTTCCTTAAATGTTTGGTGTGGTGTAATTCCTTTGTGAAGCCGACTGGTTCTGCGCTTTTCTTTGTGGGAGGTTTTTTGACTAATAATTCAATTTCTTTGTTATAGATTTATTGAGATTTTATTTATTCTTGAGTCAATTTCAGTAGTCTGTGTCTTTCTAGGGATTTGTCCATTTCACCTAAGTTACTGATTAGTGTCATGTAGTGGCTCATAGTATTCTCTTATAATTCTTTTTTGTATCTGTAAGGTCAGTAGTAATAGCCCCTCTTCTATTCTTAATTTTACTGATTTGAGACATCTCTCTTAATTTTCTTGGTTAGCTTAGCTAAAAGTTGGTCAATTTTGTCGATTTCTTCAAAGTAACAACTTTTGGTTTCACTGATTTTCTCTATTGTTATTCTACTACCTATTTTATTAATTTCTGCTCTAATCCTTATTACTTCCTTTCTTCTGCCTGCTTTGGGTTTTCTTTGCTCTTCTTTTTCCTGTGTCTTAAGGTGGAAGTTTAAGTTGTTGATTTGAGATCTTCTTTTTTAGTGTAAGCATATAATTTTAACTGTGATTTCAATTTTTATTCATGGATTCTTTAGAAATTATTTCTTAACTCCCAAGGAGTGAAAATGGACATGAATTTTCCAGATATGCTTCTGTTATAATTTTAATTCCACTGTCATCAGAAAACAGATTCTATATGGTTTCAATCCTCTAAAATTTGTTAAGGTTTTCTTTATAGCCCAATATACAGTCAATTTTTATAAACGTTCCATGATGATTTAAAAGAATACCTATTCCACAGCTGGTGGGTAGAATGCCAATACATATTCATATTTTCTATAACTTTACTGACTTTCTTCTGATCTGTTTTTCAAAATCAGTCATCTAAAGATATAGCATAATCACCCATTGTGATCATGAACTTATCTAATTCTCCTTAATAGCTCTGTAAATTTCCACATATTTTCATTCCATAAATTGAGCACATATAAATTTAGAATTGTTGTATATTTATTTAGTGAAACATTTTATTACTATAAAATGAATTCCTTTATCTCCAGTAATGATTTCATTCTTAAAAGTCTATTTTATTTGATATTACTACGACTACCTCAGCTTCCTTTTGATTAATGTTTGTCTTCAACAGTTTTTATCCACACATTTTACATGTGACTTTTGTAAATACAGTACAAATGAGTTTTATTTTTTATTCAGTCTGAAGTCTTTTCATTAAATCATTTAGTCAATTTGATTTTAATGTAACTACTGATCTATTTGGGTCGAATTTACCACACCTGCTCTATTTTATTTTTCTCTCTCCTTCTGCTGTTAAAAATAGTTTCTTAGTGTTTTTACAATTTAATTCCCCACTACTATCTTGGAAACTATGTATTACTATACTATTATAATAATAACACTAGAAATTACCACATACATCCTTAAGTTATGTGTCTAATATTAATTGGTATTGTACTCCTTACCCAGGAAATACGAGGTCATTAGAATTCTTTAGCTATATTTACATACCCTCCCTGACTTTTATACCATTATTGTCATGCATTTTTATGTTCTATAGAACATTTTAAACCTAATAACACATGGTAATTGCTTTATACATCAGTGTTTGTTTCTTATCACCTACATCATTTTCACTGTTTCATTCTTCCTTTGCCTCCATGCTTCCATCTAGGATCATTTTCTTTCTTCTTGAAGAGCATCTTTACTTCTGGGTCTCTTGGTGACAAATTCTCCAGTTTTGTTTGAAAATGTTTTTATTTTTCTTTCATTCTGGAAAGATATTTTTGCTAGATATAAATTTATAGGTTGGCATTTATTTTCTTTCACACTTTGATATCACTGCACTGTTTTCTGGTTGCAATTGTTTCTCTTAAGTGGCTAGGGGGTCAGTCTAATTTATATTCCTTTGAAATAATGTCATTTTTTTCCCTCTGATAGCTTGTGTATTCTTAGTTGTTTTTGTTGTTGTTGTTTTGTTTTGAGCTGTTTTACTGTTTGCCTAGGTATGGATTTCTCTATCTGGCTCAGGGCTGGCATAGCATCTTAAATCTGTGGCTCAATGTCACTCACCAATTCTTGGCCAGCTGCCCTTCATCACCTGCTTCTGTTTTCTTCTCCCCTTCTCTGATTCCAATCATTCATATGTTAGACTCTCTCCCTGTATTTTCTATGTCACTTAAAATCTTCTGTGCTTCCTACATTTTATCCCTCCATGTTTCATTAGTGCTGCTTTCTTCTGACCTACCTTCCAGTTTTCTGGTTCTCTCTTTGATATATGTAGTCTGATATTAAACTTGTCCAGTAAGCTCTCTAATTTGATGATAAAGTTTTTCAATTCTATAAATCTCATATGGCATAGTTTTCAGTTCTTCATGGAAAAAAAAAAATCTCAATTGCTTTTTACCTCTTTGAGCCTACTAAACGGCTACCTTAAGGTCTATGTCTTGTCATTCTAGTTATGAACCAGGCACTGTACCACATGTTCTACAAACATTATTTCACAGTAACACTAATGGATTATTTTTTACAGAAGAAGAAATGGAGGCCCCCACACACACGCTTTCTAGTAAAGCCAAGCACCAAACTCAAATCTTTCCAGCTTCAAAACACATGCTCTTAACCATCTCATTACAAGGCTCTGGAAGTTCCAAATATCCAACTAAAACAGAGTTCAGAAGTTGTAAGGTTAATTTAGCTCCCTACCAGAGTAAGATTTCTCTGTCCTTGTGATTAGTTTTCCATCAAACCCCATCATCACATTATTCCTGAATTTGTTTTCTTTTTTATATACCTTCTCACATTTATTCATTTACTTATTACTCAATAAGTATTTTTAAGCATTTATCACACTGTGCTAGACCCTAAAGTTACCTGATAAATAAGGCAGATGTGGTTTTCATCTCATGGAACTTCCATTTTAGTGGGAGATAACAAAACTGTGAACATGTAAGCGAACATATAACATCAGGTTGTGATGAAGTCAATGAGGATATAAAATAGTCTAATATAGTAGACTGGGACACTGAAGGGTGGCTTTAGCTCATTGGTCAGGATAGACCTTCAGAGAAGTGACATTTGAGATGCAACTTGAATAAGAAGAGTATTCTAGGCAGAAGAAAGAATAAGTGCACAGGCCCCATGATTGAAAGGTGATTAGTGTACTTACCGGAGAGAAGAAAATTGGGTTTTGGCTGGAGCCTCGTGAGTGAAGAGAATGGTGGAACATGAAGTAGAAATGTTGGCAGGAATGGAAATCTGGGCACTACTGCAGTATTTGAAATAAGAAGTAATGGTAGCAGTTTTCACTTCAAGCTCTAAGGGAGTTACTGACCAGCTTTCTTTTTCCGCCATAAGCCACTAGAAAAGTGGACAACATATATGAAACAATTTTCAGACACTGGGGAATAAGCAGCACAGAACTGTGATCTATGTAAGAAAACAAATAAGGTGATTGTGATCACCATAGCTCTTTGCCTGAAAACACATTCCAGACCACAGGCAGCAAAGGGAATCCCAAGCTGAGCATGTGGTCTCATTGAGTTAAGGAGATAAATAGGCCTTCAGGGAGGTCAAGGTGGCTAGAAGTTACCGGGCAGAGTTTCAGCTGTTCAGCAAAAGAGTTCTGGAAATCTCCATAGGGACTCTCTCTGAAAAACTGCATTTTTTAACAATCCCCTCCTTCTCCCAGTTGATACTCGTGCACATGAAAATTTGAGAATCACTACTCCGGAGACTTAAGAAACCAGAACATTGAAGAAATGGATGTAATATCCTCAAGGGAAAAGGCTGCGTTTCTTATCACCACCTGAGGTGGTGATGGATTTCACTACTGCAAATATGCACTGACCTCTCTGTTCCAGGCAAAGATAAAAGGGATCAGGAGAGTCTCTTGACTTGTGAGAGCAAAGCTTTCACAGAGTGGGAGGAAAAGTCTGTCGAAGAAGCTCTTCTTGACTCTCTGTTTCCATTCCCGAAGCCATCACACTGATTAGGGTTTTCATCTCCTCAACCTGAAACACGTGTCCATGGGGGCAGATTTTTGCATTTCCCAGGTGTGGGTGCATGTTTGTTTGCTTATTGGTTGGATGAGTGATTGAATAAATAAATTAATTAAACCAGTGAGACCAGGATCTCAGAATAAGTCATTTGCATTCCCCTCTGCTGAGGTTGGGTGAGGAAGTCAGACATATCAACTCCTGGTCTTGGGAAGCTCTCTAGGGGTGCCTGATGATTCACTCATCATTCACTCCTTCCATCTAGCCCTGGTCAGGGTAGACGATGACCCTCCATTCTCCATGACCTGCCTAATGCCACAGCATAAGGCAGGGAACTATACCTAAGAAACTTTGCTTTGACTGTCACTACCCCAAGGACCCAGCATCCTGTCAAGGTTTGGGATCAAGCTTGGTTTTGAAAAGAGCAAAGAGAACAACATAATTTAAAAATCAAAGAAATTCATTTTAGTAGTAAAAGGTTAACAGCCTTTAGGAGAAACGATTTTTAATCACCCTCGTCTAGACTCTATCACTGGAATCACCAGCTACCGAGTGAAATATGGCCCAACTGCCGCCACCAAACAGCTCCTAAAGACTGTTGTATTTAATCATGTCTGTGCACCACTTATGGATTTTCATTATGATTCCTGATGCTGTTGCGCTGGGTAAAATATTAATATCCATAGTAATGATGCATGAAGCTTGGAGTGTAATTTCTTCACTCTTCTTGTCTGATATTAAATTGTTACCACTTTATCATTTGTGTAGAACTGCACGTTTCAATTAATCTTTCCATATCAGCAGCCCTGATTAATATAGATCATGATTCATAAGCTTATCGTCACTATAGTTTTAACAGATCATTTATAAAGATCTTAAATTTCAGGGTCTGGGAGGTGCAGCTGCTGTGTCCAATGTGCCTCTTTATTCTCTGTTCCAACAGTGCTGCTATACACCGGCTGTCACCTCCTGTTGAATAATTAATTTCAGGAAACCAAATTTGCCCAAGTCAAAAAAATAAAACCAGAATGGGGGGGACTGGTGACTGGCAGCGCACCGGGCAACGTTTGTTCACCTTTCCATGCCCAGCCGGATGCCGCCTGCTTCTCAATGGCCGGAACTGCTGCTCTAGGGGATGGACCACAGGTGTGGGGGGCTTCTGCCGGCTGCAGCAGGCAATCCCAGCCAGCACAGCCATCCCAGGACAGTTGTTGAGGTTTGATGGAGCGTTGGATAACTTCCCAGGCAGCTGCTGCTGCTCACATGAATCTACAGACCTCATCAGTTCTGGCGTGGTGCCTGGGGCCTTATGCTCGTCCTGCAAATACACAGCCTAAGCCATGTGCTCAGGGTATAATGGGGGTGAGCTGGGGAATGAGTGAGAGATCTTCAAACATTTTTATAAACACCAGAACCACTCAGGGTTTGGGCTCTTTTATCAGAAAAGGCTATTAAGCCTCCAAGAGAGTTCTTTGGCTCACAGACATAGGGCCCATCACCAGGAGACTGAGGAGCCTTTGCTGGGACCTCCCCACTGCCCTGCATCTCAAACAACTTGAGGCTGGAGCAGGTCCATGAGGACAGCCCCTTCTTTGTACAGAAAAAAGGAGAGCGGGAGATAAGGCAGAGTTTACTGATTTTCTTGGGTCTGCATTCAAAGCTTAATTCCTATGGCTCAAACTTCTCAAAGGCTGCATGTGCTCAGGAAAACTACTGGGGTTTAAAATAAAACAAAAACACTATACTGGTAACTGGTAACTGTTTTGGTAACTAAAGTGGTAACATCTTGTTGATTTAAAAAATTTGAATATTTTATCTCAACCTCAATCAAATCAGGTAATTTTTTTAAACTCTTCTGAGTAAATTTCTGCTTTTTTGTTTGATCAAATTTGTACATCTTCTCTGGTACACCATCTCTGTGAAAGACACTGTCCTAGCCCTACGACTGGGGCCTATGTCTTTGTTTGGGTTCCCCCTGAAGAAGACTCCTACACTTTGCTGTACACCTGAAACTAACACAACATTGTAAATCAACTATACTCCAATAAATATTTAAAAAACAAACAAACAAACTTTGGACAGAGAAAATAGTGCCTTCAAATAAAAGTCCAAAATCAAAACAAAACAAACAAAAACTCCTAGGCAAGAAGTCAAGAGCAAGCAGTTTATTTAGGAGCTGATGCAAGGAAACATCATCAAGGGAGTGAGGAGATGAGGCAGAGCCAGGGAGGCAGCCAGGAGAGACTGCATCATCCAGGAAGGTACCACTGTGGGTAACTGGGGACCCCGAGATAGCTCAATGGTAGAACAAGGAAGCTGAGTCATTTCTTTACCAAGTCCCTGTCTGTTACTGGAGGAACTGATTTCAGAGATTAACTTTCCCACACTCACTCCTGACTTGCTCTGTGTGTGAGCAGAGTGATTCCCAAAGCCAGAAATAAAAGCTCTCAGATGACATCTGCTTTAAAAGCAGGCTGGACATGTCGAGGTGAGGGCCAAGAGGAGACGACCAGAGCCAATAGCAAGTCCTACAGCCACCCTCTAATCCCATGCATTTGTTCATTCATTAATTCAAAGAGTGTTCAGAGATGTCTTCTTAGCCAACACTCTCCAGACAGGAGAAAATGGATACTGAGAAAGTCCACTCATGCTGTGATGCTTTCAAAAAAAAAAGTTACATAAACATATCTTATATATTTTATTTTAACTAAAGCACACAAATGTACATTTCGTCACTATTACTTTGAGGTTGATCCAAGATCTTCTCTTTTAATATACATGCACTAATGGAGTCCTCCCTTCCTTCTCCTGTACAAACCACACCTGTGGAAATGCATCCTCTCCCCTCCCCCATTTCCAGATTCAGTTTTTACAAAGTACAGCAAGAACTTAAAAGTCATTCTTGAAATAATATAAGGGCAGAAACTCTCTAGATGTTTATGATTTCCCCCCAATCTTGTATAGTGGTTTTCCCCACATCTAATTCAACAGCTATTTTTTAGTGACTCACCTTTTATTGAGTCCAAAGCATTCAATTTAATGTTCAAAGAAGCAACAATTCTTCTTTTCACACTTATCATCAGTTTATGTAACATTTAATTCAATTTCATGGTTATAATATTAAGCACAACTGTCACACACAGATTTATGAAAAGAGACAATTAACACTTGAAAAGGTACAGCCTGACCGTGGAGGCCCAGACACGTGGGCCTCCTGTCGGTGAGTGCTGTTATTGCATGCCAGGCAAGTCTATAGGATTAACTCATTTGATCCTCTTCACAACTTAGAGTGAGGGACTGTTGTTATATCCACTTTCCAGAAGGTTCTGAGCCCTGCTTGCTCAGAGCCACGACCTGTGAGTGGCAGAGCTCAGTCTCTAACCAGGGAGTCACATTGTGACATCAGCCACAGTGTCATACTGCCCTGTCTAGAGAGTGGCCTCTAGCAGGGTAAATAACCATGATTTATCTTCCACACTGTGACACTTTTGAAAGTAAGAGGGTACATCATTTTTATAAATTTATTTTACTGAAGTATATTTGATTTACAATGCTGTGTTATCTTCTACTATAGAGCAAAGTTATTTCATTATACATATATATACATTCTTTTCCATTCTTCCATATATGCTTTTCCATTATGATTTATTTCAGGATATTGAATATAGTTCCCTGTGCTATACAGTAAGACCTTGTTGTTTATCCATTCTGTATATAATAGTTTGCATCTGTTAATCCCAAACCCCCAGTCCATCCCTCCCCGTCCCCCTTCCCCTCAGCAACCACCAGTCTGTTCTCTATGTCTTTGAGTCTATTTCTGTTGTGTAGATATGTTTATTCGTGGCATATTTTAGATTCCACATATAAGTGATATCATACAGTATTTGTCTTTCTCTGTCTGACTTACTTTGCTTAGTATAACAATCTCTAGGCCCATTTATGTTGCTGCAAATGGCATTATTTAATTCTATTTTATGGCTGAGTATTATTCCATTGTATATATGTACCACATCTTCTTTATCCATTCATCTGTCCATGGACATTTAAGTTGATTCCATGTCTTGGCTATTGTAAATAATGCTACAATAAACATAGCGGTGCATGTATCTTTTCACATTATAGTTTTCTCTGGATATACACCCAGGAGTGGGATTGCAGGATAATATGGTGACTCTATTTTTAGTTTTTTAAGGAACCTCCATACTGTTCTCCATAGTGGCTGTACTAACTTACATTCCCACCAACAGTGTAGGAGGGTTCCCTTTTCTCCACACCCTCTCCAGCATTTGTTATTTGTAGACTATTTAATGATGGCCTTTCTGGAGAAGGTCCACAATTGATAATGGCACCCAAACCACAGAGGTAAATGGCACAGTCCTGAGTCAGGACATCTGACTGTTAGCCATGTGTGTTCATTGTGTCGTGGCAGTGGCCAAATCCAATTAAGCGTTAGTCATGTGTGTGGTGGGAAAGAGAGGACTTAAGTAGGAGTGGAGGTTGGGGGAGCACAGAGGAGAGGGCCTCATGAGGCTTACAAAGCAAGTGGAAATAAAGCTCGTGGCACCTTAGTTATGTTATAAGTTGTCTCAAGGGTCTATAATATAAGGGTGTCAAGAAGCATATAACTAAAAATGTTATGAGAGTTCAGAGGAGGGATAGCATCTTTCCAACTCAGGAATCAAGGATGCCTTTATAGAAAATGTGGCATTTCAGCTGACCATGAATATGAGTAGGATTTGGAGTCATAAAGGAAAAGAGGGAATAGTCCAGGTGGTGGGAAAAAAAGCAACAGCAAAAAGGTAAGAAGCCATGGGTTAATGAACATTAAAGGATGTTAAATGATTTTATTTGCCTGCCAGAGGAGGGAGACTGAATACTGGGCAGTGGGAGGCAGAACTCTGCTATAAGCTGAAGTTTAGATTTATCTGGTAGTGAGTGGTAGCATTTCTGAACTCAAGGATGACACAGGGGCAGTGGAGCCTGGCCTGCTCACTGGAAGTGCAGAATCTGGAGCCAAGCTGCCTGGGTTTCAGTTCTTCCCTTTACCCTGTGACCTGAGACCAGCCACATCCCAGGGTCTCAGTGGTCTCCTTTGTAACAGGGGGATAATAATGGCACCTACCTCTTAAGGCTGTGCAGATTAAATTAGTTTATACATCTGTAAAGAGCTTAGGATGGTGCCCAGAGGAAGGGCTTTGTAAGTATCAGCTAACAAGCTAACATCGATTGCTATACTGAAGTTGAACTTTAGGCAGGTTAAGTGGGAGCAGGGTTGGGGGGAGTGGTTGCTCAGAGAGGAGGGTGGCTGGCAAAGGGAAAGCGGAGCGAGAGGAGTGATGAGCGGAACTAGTGGGAAGACAGGGAGGCAGAGAACAGGTGTGACTCACATCCACTGGGGGATTTGGAAACTTCTCCTTCCCCACAACCACCCCTTCTGCCCGCTCAGCCTCCAGACTCCCTGTGTGGCTCCCAGGCAGCCCTTGGCAGGGGGCCCATCAGAGACCCTCCCACGTGATGCTTCTTCCCCTTACAGGACACTTGGGCCCTGCTGCCCATTTCAGCGCTAATCACGCCCACGAAAACGGAGCTCCTGCTGCCCAAGTAGCTCTTCAGTAAAGAGCCTTCCTGTTTGGTATATAAGTTCACCTGTATCATTTTTTGTTTAGATTCCACATACAAGCAATATCATAGAAAACAAACATATGGTTACCAAAGGGGAAGGGGGTGTATAAATTAGGAGTTTGGGATTAACATATACACACTACTATATAATAAAATAGACAACCGATACAGGCCTACTGTATAGCACAGGGAACTCTACTCAATACTCTGTAATAACCTATAAGGGAAACGAATCTGAAAAAGAATAGATGAATATATGTATGTATGGCTGAGTCAGTTTGCTGTACACCTGAAACTAACACAATGTTGTAAATCAACTATAGTTTAATTAATTAATTTTTTATAAAAAAGCCTTCCTTCCCAGAGCCTCCCATCAGAATTACACACCACAGAGTTCAACCTTGTGGTGCATTTTATGATTCACAGCACATTTTTCTACTGAACGTCGACTCTGCCCTGTTTATGTTTATGTCTTCAGAGCTTAGCTCAGTGCTGGGAAGAGATGGCTAGTCTGGAATGTTTGCGAATGAACAAACAAAGGAACTAATGAATGTGTGCTCTCTTCCCCACACTTCTCTCTTTGTTCAACAAAATGATCTCTAGTCAGAAGATGTAGAAAATTTGCAGTTAATATGATGACTTGGAAAATCCATATGTAAGTCTGGATTCAAATTGATCTAAATCATTCTCCAGAACTTCTCTGTTATTAGTCTGTAGCCTAATTTGTCCACATTCAAAGTCTTAATTTCTTCATCTATAAAATGAGGATAATAATAGCACTCATTTTGTGAATTTGGGAGATTAAATGAAATAAATAATATAGTGCTTTTAGCACAGAACCTGACTAAATGTAAGTGCTCAATAAATGTTAGCCTATTATTAGTAAGTGCAGTACTATAAAGCTTGAGAATAAAAATGAAACTTAAGTTAAAAAGCAAGAAGAAGAAGATGTTGCAAAAAGTCCACAGCAGTTATTCAGTAAGTGGAGGCTCGAACATTACTGCTTCATTCACTATATCACTACATCACTACTCACATTTGGCCTTGCTGAGGACCCAGCGTGGGTGCAGGGGGAGGGGGAGCTACCTGGGAGTAGGGCCTGAGTCCTCTCCCCAGGAAAGCCCCCCTGCTCAATCCAGAGGAGGAACCTGATTCATGTACATCCAATCAAATTGACTGAGCTTTTAAATCCATCTGATTTGGGTTCAGTGGAGGTTAACAAACTTGCTGGTGATTGATGGCCCCCTCCTACACCATCTCTGCACAGAACCTTTTATTTCTCAATTAGATATCCATGCCTATAGCCCTGGCCTCACAGTGTAGAAAGTGACCAGGGTTGGGCCCCCATTCTCTTGCCCCTGAGAATCAATTATCTGAACACACTGCTATGTGATCACAGTCTTCATCAAGTTAATAAGCCTTAGATATGACCTACCATCTCACAGCAGAATGGCCATCATCTTGGGAATAACTGAATTGCTTTAAAAATTGCTCTGTCCATTTATAAGATGGAGGAAATGATATCTTTTTCTAACTTTACAAGCATAGCAAACAAGCTAATTAGATATTTAGGAGTTTTTCTGGGTTCTCTCCAAATTAAGGTTACAAAAGTAACCTCAGAGGTTTAAAATCATTATTCAAATCAACCTCCTAAAAACTCAAATCTCTCACTTCTTTGGCCATGCCCCTTAGAGGGTGATATTTTAGTTTTCATTGGGGTTGGGGTTAGGGTTAATCCAGTATTGCCAAGGCTGAATTAGTAAAAATTCTGAATTCTAGAAGTTTAGGATGGAAATACAGTGTTACTGTGTAAGTGCAGACTAAAGGAGCTAAGAAGAGTGGTGCTTGGAATAAGAGGTGTAGGATATGATTTGGGCTTGGGGACACCTGAGGTCTCAATTCCAGCCAACCCCTCTGGGTTTCAGTTTCTTCATCATGTTGTCTCTACATTCTCCTTCCTCTGTAATCAGAAGAGTGATTCTTTTATTTTTTTTAAGATTTATTTTATTATTTATTATTTGTTTATTTTTGACTGTGTTGGGTCTTCTTTGCTGTGCACGGGCTTTCTCTACTTGTGGCGAGCAGGGGCTACTCTTCGTTGCAGTGCACAGGCTTCTCGTTGTGGTGGCTTCTCTTGTTGCAGAGCATGGGATCTAGGTGCGTGGGCTTCAGCAGTTGTGGCACATAGGCTCAGTAGTTGTGGCTCCACGCCATCAGGGAAGCCCAGGAGAGTAATTCTTGCTTTGCAAGTCTGTCATAAAACTGGGAATTTTTTAAAATCCTTGGTTCAATTTATTTTCGTAAGTAAATTAAGCGCTCATCTGAAGTTTGATCACACTGTTTTTTGCTTGATAAGTCCTTTTTTCATGGAGAAGTATTTCTGGACCTTAACCCAACCTGACACATCAGACACCATAAAGAACCCACAGCCCATGACTGTGGAATGCATGTATCTACTGATGTTCAAAGCAACAGTCCAGGAGGCTTATTCCTGTCCTATATCTGGCCTCCCATTGATCACATCTCTGTCCAACTCTGAATAGTGCCCTACTCCATAGTTATATTGGGTCTCTCTCTTATGGATTAGAGGTAAGATATTGGCTGTTTTATGACATTATGACTTTAGGGCCAGATTCCTAGGAACATCGAAATCCTGCCCTGCCTTTCTATCCTACCACAGGGATGGAACAGGACTCATGGTACCTCCTTATTAGTAACTAAGTCAGCACCCATACCGCTACATGCAAGTCTCCTTGTGAAGCTCAGTTGAAGAAAGCAGCTTTTTGGCTGGAGAAATGGGGAGAGAGAGAAGCACCCCCCACAACAAGATGGGCCTTGGATCCCCTACGCAACCAACAGTTCAGATACAAAGGGTAGGCTCACAAAGGTAGCTAGCTTGCCCAAGGAAGCCCTGCTTCGATCTGAGAAAAAGGCTGACCACGGGCCCTGGCCTTTGAAGCACAGTAATCCCACCCACCAGGAAACACCTAACCAACCTATCAGGTTGGTCCATCTCTTCCCTCTTATGGGGAAGCTCGTAAAATGATGAACCAAGGAACAGAGGTGGAAGGAGATTGAAGAGTCCCTTCCCTCCACATTCCCTAGCGTTTGTGCTTGAGTGTCCATTTTCCCTAATGGACTTTAATTGGCTCCTACCTCTGACTCTCAGGGTCTCCGATCAGAGCCTCCTTCCTGGTTCCACTTCCCACTAGCCCCTTGTTTGGTGCCCTGGCTGGGTCAACCGCAAGCAATAAGGTTGTTTTAGCTCTTAGTCCACAAGTGTTAAGATGTAACACAAACGTGAAGATTCCTTGGTGCTTAAGAAAAGGATTTTAAGACAGGTTTAATAGCTACATATGACTCTGGGCAAATTTAACCACAAGCGAGTGTGTGTGTGTGTGTGTGTGTGTGCGCGCGCACGCACGTGTGCACGCATATGTATGTGGAAAGAGAGAGAATGTTTACTTTTAAAAAATGAGAGTATCACTTGGCACAAATAAGAACAGTACAGCAACCATGAAAGTTTCATGATTGAGAAAACAATTCTCATTTGTTTTCAATGCCCCAGGATATATCAGAGCCAATTTATCTACATTCCAGGCAGGTTGAAATTTCTTCACCCTCTCTCCTCCTACTTAAAAGATACCCAACCTTAAGCCCATCAAACTCCAGACCATTTGGGTCTTTTAGAGTTATAATTTTGCTTCTTTATGTCTTTATTGCTCCTTTGATAGAGAAATTGAAAAAAAAGAAAAAGATATGAAGGAGAACAACAAAAAGCTATAATTATGAAGATTCAATTTAATTTTAAAGCTTGTGGACAGAAAAGAAGAAGCCAGAAAAGAAGGAACCAAATTAATTTAGCAGGGAAACATTGCATGAAATATTGTTGAAGTTTAATAACCATGCAAAGACAGATGATATGTGTGGAAAAATTAGTTGTAGGACCTCATAATAGTCTATTAATATTTCCTACAGGCGCAAAACCCTTTCCTGAATAATTGTGACAAAGTAATCTTTTGAAAAAGAGAGAGTTGAAAAAAGAATCTTCAAAAGGAGACAGTGATGAGGAAGGCGCTAGAAGGAGAAGGAGACTCTGTCAGCTAAGGAATCTGAGGGTGTGTTTGATATAACTCACTGTGGCCAGACAAGAGAGATAAAGCTCACAGATGCTCAGAAGCCATGTGGAGGGCACACACACACGTACGTCTGCACTGTGAATAGTTGGGAAAACAAATAACATGGTTTGTAGACATATCTGTCTCCATGGAAATTACTTAGTATTATTGCCCACAAGGCCAACACTATTGAGTTCTCAATCATACAGATGAAAACACTGACATGCACAACAATGGAGTGACTAGTTCCAGGGGTCCCCAGGAGACGCAAGTAGGGAGGAAAAAGGGAGGGCCCTGCTTCGGGCAGTGTGATGCACCCAACTGCCTCCCCGTGGCCTAGAGAAGTGGAATGGCTTCTTCTGGCTTTGTCTTCCCTGCAGAGGCCAAATTCTGCTTCTGATTTACAAAGTCTGAGCTCCCAAGAGCAGAGAACCTGAGTTTCTCTATGCTGATCTAACAGTGAGGGAAGTTATTCTGTACAACCCAATTCCAGAGATTATTATTCTAGTGGGGACTCAATAAATACTTGCTGATTGAATTGGGTTCAGTTTGGGGAAGGAGAAGAGGTAAAGAAAAGGGAACTAATCTATGTTAACAACGTGTTATGTTCCAATGTATTAAAATGCATTACTTTCTCTAATCCTCACAACAAACTTGCAAAGTAGCTGATATTATGCCCATTTTGCAGAAGAAGTCTCCAGTTTCTCCTGCAGCTGGGAACTGGCAGAGCAGAACAGTCAAACCAAACATACTGCTACTACCTAGGTCTTTGCCTGTGGAAGGCTGGGTTAGGTTTGCTCCCATAACCCCTCTGTACAGGTTTCTCTTGCCCTTCACCAACTTGCAAAGGCTACCTCTGTGGTCCCAGTTGTTAAAGTTACCGAGGTTCAGGGAAATGACTCATAATGAAGGACCCTATTCCTGCCCTGCTAAGCATGGTCCTGCCCTAAGTCTGGCCCTCTGCTGCATAGTTACTGATGACTTGGGTTATGTAGGATGAGGGCCATGATCAATGACAAGCTGAGTTCACAAAAGTCTGCAGGACTTCCATGGTCAACTGAGAACTCACTTCTTCCAGAGTAAGACAATCATGGAGCACCCAGGACATGAAGATATGAGACAAAATAGTTGAAAGACTGGTAGGAAGAATTTTGAAAGGCATAGTGGTTGGGGTTGGGTTCCATTAGGTTGTTGCCATCTTTTAGGTGAGTACCATCTGGTTACTTTTACGGAGCAAAATTATTCCTCCAGGTTTCTATTTGGGGATAGGGTGATGTTCTCTTTTGGTTTAGACATACTGAACCAAAGTAAGCCTGCATGGCTGGGACAATGGCACACATATCAGCACATTCTTGGGGGGTCACGACGGGGGGCCATGGCTCATCAAATGTTGGACTAGAGAGGGTGGTTTACAGAATACAGATGTGTTTGATATGATTACAGCCAGCACAAAATGTTAGTTTTCACTTCTTTTGCTCTTTAAGATGCCACACCAAGCCCACCCTGACCACCCTGAGCTCTTCAGCAAATTATTCTTGGTTGAAAACATCAAATTATGGTGGTCATTGGGACAAATCCTGGCACATGCTAGCATGGGTCTGTACTTGCAGCTCAGGAGTCACCAAAAGCCTCATTTGGGGATCCTCTTTCCATTGCCTGATTTCTGTCTTCCACAGAAATATTGAGGGCCCTGCCTAGGAGTATAGAAAGCAAGGTGAGCCTCCCTTTCAGAGGTATCCCCACAAAAGATCCACATTTTCAGGCTAGGCGAAGAAAATGAGCCCTTCTAGAAGCCAGTTGAAAGTCCCGTGGTGCGTGGAGCGCAGTAAAACCTAACTCCTAGAAGCTTGCCTTAGAAGCTCAAGGATTTTTCCCAAGAAATTTTCTTATATTCCACCTCTTCATAAAAATTATTTTAGCCACATTGTATCACTATTAGGGAGAACATATTTGACCATACTTTCAGTTTCATTTACAGAATTCTGTAGAATTTATTCATTCCACAAACACAAATTAAGCACCTGTATATTGTGCCTGGTGGAGGTTGAAAAATGAATAACACACAGTTTCTGGGTTTCAGGATTCACTACCTGAGGAGCTGAGACCATACTGAGAAAATTGGTTGTGAACAAACTAGGATTTTTCAACTCTAAAATTCTTTGTGACTTTATAATAATGTTGAACAGTACACGTTAACTTAGAAATGGAATAAACCTTCTCTTGCTTTTCCTTATTTTTCATTCATTAGTCAGTTAGAAAATCCACAACCATTTTTAATTTTTGGAAAATTAGAGACCAGATAGTTTTGGAAACATCTATATTTTACAGATCCTCCAACATAAATCACAGGTAAATAGCCTGCAAATAGCCTTTATGTCACAAATCTCAGAATGCACACAGGCACTTAAGCTTTGCTCATTTTGGCCATTCTGAGGTGCAACCAAGCTGTCATAAACTGATGACACCACCTGGTGGTTGGAGCTGGGAACAGATGCTCTAACAGTTTAATTCAATCTCTCTTACCTACATCCTCATTCTTACCCAACCCAGAGATTGTGCACATGATGAATCTACTCTTTTCTCTGTCTCTAACAACTCCTTTGTGTTTTGTTAGCTCTCCAGCTTGTTTGTTCATACCTATCATTATATGTAAAATCAGGAAATATTTCTCATTTTGTTTCCCTATTGGGAAAACCTCCATCTCAATTCTCATGATCTTCCACACTAATTCCTCTTTCAATCTTCTTTGGTCTACATGGGAACTGAAAATCTTCCCCTTATTATAGTTGTTAAACATGAGGCTATGTCTAGTGATGTATCTGTATCAAGAGGAAAGAAATCCAGGAGTTACTCGCCAGGTATAAATCAAAGCAAGGTCCATTCCCCATGCACAGATCTCCCCAGACTTGCCCATTTCTATCTCAATACCTTTGCTGCTGCTGTTCCTCTGACCAGGAAAGCCCTCCCTCTCCTCTTCATCTCCCTAAACCTTGTTTTCCAGCCTGACTTCCTATTCTGGTGCTGCCTGCTCCAGATTCCCTCCTTCCCTGAAACCCAATGGTTAATCATTGCAGTAGCCAGTTAATCATTGTATTAGTTTCCCAGGGCTGCCCTGACAAATTACCACAAATTGGGTGGCTTAAAACAACAGAAGTTTGTTTTCTCACAGTTTTGGAGGGCTTAAGTCCAAACTAGAGGTGTTGGCAGGCCATCATCTCTCCAAAGGCTCTGGAAGGGAATCCTTCCTCACCTCTTCCAGCTTCTGGGGTCCCTCTCATTCCTTGGCTTGTGGCAGCATAACTCCAGTCTCTGCCTCTGAGATCATATGACTCCTCTGTGTCCTCTCCTGTCCTCTTCTAAGGATGCCAGTTCTTACATTTAGGGCCTATCGTAATCTAGTATGATCTCATCTTGAATTTTATCGTAAGTACATCTGTAAAGGCCCTTCTTTCAAAACAGCTTACATTCCAAAGTTCTGGTGGCCTTGAATTTCTGGGAGCTACTTCTCAACCCACTATAAATATATACTGTTTGGCTTTATTTAAAATTGGTTTGCCTTGTTTTCATATTAAAATTGCCATTTAAGAGATTATTTTTAACCTCTCACAGCAACTATAGAAAAACCCTCACTAATTTCAAATTTAATAGAAGTGGGATTTTAAAAAAATTCTCCTACATGTTATTAAGAAACATGCAGGGTGTTTTTAAAAGTATTTTCTACATAGAATATTTTAAAATGGTTTCTTACATCTAATAAAATCTGTTTCCTTAAAATTTGCCTTTATTACTTTGTGTTTCACCTCCTGTAACTATGATGTTTCCCCCAGTAGGTCTCATACTTTTATACTTTCAGAATTGAAAATATTTTCCTTGTAATGAAGAAAATACCTTGAAATACCCTATGTATGTATGTTCTCCCAGAAGAAGCATGTCTAAACTAGCGTCTGTCACTGAAACCCAGAGACTCACATCTTTGAGTATCTCCCATTTTCTATCCCCTGAACTTGTAATACTCTCTTATTCCACTGCCATGATCCTCACCTCCACCTTATCGGCCCTTCTCATCCAATGCTTGATGGTGAAGACTAAGGCAATGCCGTGCTCCTACTCTCTCTGGGACACACTGAGCATTTTTGGACAGGGGCTCTAAACTAGAATGCCACACCAGCTCTGCCTTTCTAACTCCAAATGGTCCTCCAAGATTCAGCTCAAGCACTCATCTCTTCCTTACACGCTCCCTGATTCCTGCAGATGAAAGTGACCTCCCCCTCCTCTGTATATGGACTTGTGCCTCTAGCATTCAATATATACCCCTCATTGACGGGCCATTGTATCCAGGTCTATCTTCCCCACCAGTCTCTCTTCTCTTCACCATGAAAGCAGAGATCATACCTTATGCTCACTTCCTGAACTTGCACAGCTAGCGTTCACTACACACAGATGTAGATGATGTGAGTTGGAGCTTTGTAGTTATTTGAATATCCTTATGTGTAGTTCCCCAAGTGTGTTAATAGTGGTAACTTTTACTTATAGTTCATAGCAAGCCATGGTTGAACATGACCCTAAATAGACAATCATTCCTATGCTTTGGAGGCTGTAATAGGATAATGCAAATAATTATCTCTATGACACATTTGAAAAAGCAAAAAAAAAAAAAAGAGGAGAAACATCCAAGATGAAGAAATCAGTGAATATAAAGACCCAAAAGTGAGAACGAGACCAATGTAGAGAGATGTTGTCTCAGCTTGGAAGTTAGCTCTCATCCCCCAGCAGCACTTTTCAAATATGGAAGTCAAATATAAAGTAGGAGAGCCGTGTGTTCAAATCACTGCTTGAGCACTTACTATCTGTGTGAACTTGAGCAATTAACTACACCTAACTTCTCTGAGCCTCAATGACCTCATCTGTAAAGTGATAATAATAATTGCTTCACAGGACTATTTTAAGGATTCAATTAAATGAGATCATGTTTATACAATGACAAGCATAGTGCCTGGATACCACAGACTGAATGCTTGTATCATCCCCCAAATTCATATGTTGAAATCCTAACCCCCAATGTGATGGTATTTGAAAGTAAACCTTTTAGGAGATGATTAGGTCATAATGGTGGAGCCCCCCTGAATGGGATTAGTGCCCTTATTAAAAAGACTTCCAAGGAGCTTTCTCACCCCTTCTGCCATATGAGGATACGATGAGAAGATGGCTGTCTCTGAATTAGGAAGTGAACCCTCACCAAACATCAAAATCTGCCAGTCCCTTGATCTTGGACTTCCCAACCTCCAGAACTATGAGAACAAATGCTTATTGTTTAAGCCATTCCATCCATGGTACCTTTATTATAGCAGTCCAAATGGACTAAAATACTGCCTTATAGTGGATGTTCAACAAATGGTAGCCATGGATATCTCATCAGTGATGGACAAAGAGTAGGCTTAGTTTCTGCAGGGAGAATGGACAAAAACTGTGTTGTGAGCACTGCTGGAAGAATTTCCTTTCTATGAGGTGGTTTAGTCCTGGATCTTAGCAGAACTATTGCTAGGATACAGCACCAAAATTGAGTTTTTATGTAGCATATGGAAGATTTTTTTTTTTTAGGAATAGCCTTAGAGTTCTAAGGTTTAATGGTTAATCAATGATAAAATCTTTAGGTCTTATACACTCACAAGTTAGAATTATGGTGGAATAACATCCCAACTAGTTGCCCATTTCACTGATTAACTGAGGATGTCACTAAGATTAACTCATTCACTAATATTAACCAGCCTCTGCTAGTCACTAAGATTAACCAGCCTCTGCTAGAGGGGATGAACTGTATTGTACACTGCTCTAAGGAGCCCACTATCTAGGCAGAGAAAAAAGAGAATGCGGTAGTCTCCTGTTAAGTGCCTGGAAGTGTCTATACTTTCCCTCCATGGTTTTGTCTCCCCAGAACACAACTTTCCCACTTCTGGTAAGTATTCTTCTACTCTAAACTAATATGTAGATTCAAAGGGAGCAACTATCATTACAGATTCTACCTTTGTGCCGGTTAGATTTGCCCCATAACAAAACATCTCAAAACTTAGTGGCTTAGAGCAACAACCATTAATGTTTTCATGACTTTGCAGGTTGGCATTTTGCTCTGGGCTCATCAGTATCGTTCTTCTAGTTTTGTTAGGGGAAACACAGATTGTAACTGCCCACCTTGGCCAGGCAGACAATAACAATTTGCTTGAGTTATTTTATGACAGAGAATAAACAAGCCACCACCAAATGGAAGAATACAGGAAAGGTCAAAAGGAAACGCCAGTCCACATGTCTTACCCACATCCCAGAATTCTCCTCACCAGAGTCCATCTTGGCTGAGAGATGTGCATGCCATCAGAAAGGGCCCTAAATCAAAGTGATTGGCCAGAGACAACCTGGAAACCCACCCCATCACCATAAAACCTGAGACTACGAGCCATGTGGCAGAGCAGTCCTCATGGGTTCCCTTACCCTCCTGCTCTCCACCCCGACGCCCCTTCCCAATAAAGTCTCTTGCTTTGTCAGCACATGTCTCTTTGGACAATTCATTTTTTTTTAAATTAATTAATTAATTTATTTATTTATTTATTTATTTTATTGGCTGCGTTGGGTCTTCGTTGCTGCACACGGGCTTTCTCTAGCTGCTGCAAGCACGGGCTCCTCACTGTAGTGGCTTCTCTTGTTGTGGATCATGGGCTCTAGGTGCGTGGGCTTCAATAGTTGCAGCACATAGGCTCAGTAGTTGTGGCTCATGGGCCCTAGAGCACAGGCTCAATAGTTGTGGCACATGGGCTTAGTTGCTCCATGGCATGTGGAATCTTCCCAGGACAGGGCTCGAACCTGTGTCCCCTACATTGGCAGGCAGATTCTCTACCACTGTGCCACCTAGGAAGTCCTGGACAATTCATTTCTGAGTGCTAGACAAGAGCCCCCTCTTGGGCCCCTTCCTGCAATAGTCTCAGCTGGGCACAATGACAGTACTGATGACTGACCAAGCAGCTCTACTTCTTGGGGTTGGCTGGCTGTCAGTTGGGATAACAGGAATGACTGGGCCACATGTCTCTCATGATTGTACAGGCTAGCCCAGACTTGTTCACGTGGCAGCGGGCAGGTCTCAGAGAGAGAATGGAAGTGTGCATGGCCTCTTGAGGCTCGGGCCTGGAACTGACATAGCATCATTTCTGCTGCATTCTGTTAACACCAAAGCAAGGCCCAAGGCCAGCCAAGATTCAATGGGTGGGGAAGTAGACTCCACCCTTTGATGGAAGGAGCTACAAAGTCACAGGGAGGAATGAAAGATCATGGCCACTTCTGCAATCAACCACTGTGGCCCTGGCCAAATTGGGGGGCACGTGCCCATCCTGGGCCCAGCATACTACCTTCCTCCGCTACTCCAGGCCTCATTTTCTTGACCTAGAAATGGACATCTGATAACTGCTGTGTCAATCAGATATCCTGCCTAGGGCTTGTCCCTTTGGGGTCAGAGAGCCCAAGTATCAGTTTGCCTCTTATGAGAAAAATATGTGACTAGAGCTATCTGCCACATGTTTACCTGTCCCAGAAGCCCACTTTTGAAGTAGAAGAATCTGTCATCTGCTGAAGAGAAGAAACTCAACATTTACAAAGAAGCAGAGACAAACACAA
The DNA here is from genome assembly GCF_030028045.1 of Hippopotamus amphibius kiboko. NCBI lineage: Eukaryota > Metazoa > Chordata > Mammalia > Artiodactyla > Hippopotamidae > Hippopotamus > Hippopotamus amphibius. Next base: position 117,765,326 of record NC_080191.1, on the reverse strand, counting down.
AGAGAGTTCGAAGGATAACACAAGCTTCCGGTTGGATTCCTTGAGACCCAGAGGCCCCCCTGCCTTTTCCATGACTACCAACCAAACCTTCTAATCAGTTACCTTTCTGAGCCAGGCTAGATTCTGCCATATATAACCAAGAGTGTTCTGCCAACATGAGGCACGGTATCTCAGAGGAAGTAAAAATCATGTCCAACTGAGAGAAGACAAGGACAACTACATGGAAAAGGAGGAGAGTGAGCCAGGAAGGTACAGAATTTGGACAGATGGAGGTTTCCAGAAGAAAATTTCAAGACAAGAAAGAACAAAATCAAATAAATAGAGATGAGTAAATGGTAACTGTGTCTGAAGCACATAAACTACTTTTCTGAAGCCTAGGTTTTAGGGGAGAAAGAGAAAAAGATGAGACTGGAAAAGCAGTTGGACCAGATTCTGGAGGGTCTTAATGCTGTCATAGCAAACTTGAGATTTTGAGCAGGGAATGTCATTGTCAAAGAAGAGCCTGGGGAATATCAGTCTGGTGACAGTTCACGTGATGGATTTGAAGGACAAAATTCTGAGACAAAAAGGCCTTGAACAGGGACTAGAGGAAGGGATGAAGAAAGAATGGAACAAGGGACAAGCAAGAGGGAAAGAAAAGGCCAGGAGTTGGAAACAGACAAAACAATTGACCATGGATGAGTGAGATGAACTGCTTTTTGCCAAGGGCCAGAAAGCCAAGCATTTAATTAGAGACAGGGGACATTTATTTTATTTTATTTTATTTAGAACTTTTATTGAGATAGAGTTAACAGACAATAAACAGCATATATTTAGAGTGTACAATTTGGTATCCCAATCTCCCCATTCATTCCCCCCCCAACCCTCCCTGCTTTCCCCACTTGGTGTCCATATGTTTGTTCTCTACATCTGTGAGACAGGGGACATTTATGATGGCAGGAGAATTTACAGCAGATGCTCAGCAGGAGCTTGGTAAAGAGATTGGGGTCAGAGACAGGTGTTTGGGAGTTATCAGTCAGTCAGTTACCAAATATCAGTGGAGGACCTTCTATGTATTTTACCGTGGAGGGTTCTGGGAACCCCAATGCACATAAATGTCTCACAGACTCAGATTCTGATGCAGACTGCTGGAGCCCTGGGAGCAAAACTGGTCTATAAGGAAGGTATCTCTTCTATCCTCACAAGCATGGCATTACTTATGATGAGGGGATGGTTTTATAGTAAGTCCCCTACATGTGAATGAGTTCCTATTTGAGAGCATGTTTGTAAGTCCAATTTTTTCATAAGTCCAACAAAGTTAGCCTAGGTACCCAACTAACACAGTCAGCTATATATCAATAGTCCTGTACTGTAATAGGTTTGTAATACTTTTCACACAATTAATACGTAAGAAACAAACAAACAAAAATAAACATTTTTAATCTTACAGTACAATACCTTGAAAAGTACAGTAGTACACTGCAACAACTGGCATATGGGGCCTGGCATGGAGTGAACAGGCAAGAAGAGTTACTGATGGGAGGAAGGAGAGGAGGTGGGAGATGGCAGAGCTGAAGGATTGTCAGCAATAGGAGACAGAGGACAAGCTGCAGTTTCACTCACGCCTGACGTGGATGGCACAGGTTCTGGTTCTTTGCACGTTCGCATTTTTGAAAGCTCACACCTTGAAGGTTCATATGTAGGGGACTTACTGTATTTCTACATGAATGACTGAGAAAAAGAGCTCAAGAATAACCAGCTTTCAAGTAGTCCCCTGCCCACAAACCCAGGCCCTTCCCACTGGTCAATGCCCTCTCTCTCACCCGCATCTCCCTTCCCTTTTGCTTCTACATTGCTATTAATTTGTGGCTGCTGTTTTTCACATAATCAGAGAAAATGCAACATTTGTATTCATCAATCCAGCAGCCATATTCAAATCACTATCAGAAGACAGTCACAAAAATCTTTAATACCTCTCACCAGACCAATGGTAGCAGTGTGAAGAAAATCCTTTGGCAGGAATGGAAGAACATGATTCACTAAGATTTAGAACCGAGCACTGCCTCTTAACAAGATTTGTGTCAGCACTCCCGACCCAGGGATGGAGCAGATCCCAAGAGCAACTGGACGCCAACTGGGAGCAGTCTGCCTGGGAGAGGCTGGGAGGCAGGTGGGGGTACCACAGCCACATGGGGCCAGACAGAAATGGAATTCTTGGCTTTAATGTCCCTTTTGCTTGCCTATTTTCATCTTTATAGAACAGCCCCTTCCCTGTCCTTCCCAATTCCCCATTTTCTTTTCTTTTTTCCTTTCTTTAAATGCAGTCTAATCCCGAGTATGAACTGATGTAGTTTGTGTGTTAGGAGGAAAAAAATCTCTCTCTTTTTCTGCCTTTTTTTTCCCTTCTTCTTCCCCTGGCCCAGTTCATTATTTTTCTTTCTTGTCACTCAGTGTGATAGGTTGAACAGAAGTGCACAGATGAGCACTGAAAACGGTGTCACAAGGCCTTAATCTAGTCTTTAATGCCTGACTTCAGAGATGTCATTTATCTTCTAACTGCAGCAGGCATCCACCAACTTTATCTCTAATAATATATTGATGGATTAAAAGGGTCGGGCAGGAGACCGGGCTGGAAAAATTGCTTATTGACATCAAAATACAGTGCCCTCAACCTGATAAACATGGAGGGCTCGTGTATCTCCCAGAATAGTTGGCGTAGCTATAATTTTTTTTTCTAACATGTTTCCCCCAGGTTCATGGGGTGGTCCAGTAAAATAAACAAATACTAACATTATTTCTATGCTGACATGGCCGGGGAACACACGAGATATTTTGGGAACACATTTTTAATGTCAGATTTATAAATAGACCTCCCTTATTTATGACACGTTATAGCATATACTATGACAACTCGAAACAGGCACCTATAGTCTTGGCAGCATTCAAATATTCTTCGTGCAGTTTGCTGGAGCCAAAGCTCCCGCTAGCACCTGATTATGCTTTTGGACGGCCGGGAACGCAAGGCTATTTCAGCAGAGAGATGAGGCCAGTAATCTCAGAATGTAAATGAAGAGAGCCTTTGGAAAGGTTTCCTTTGTTTATTGTTCTCTTCATTTCATTGTTTGGTTGTCAGCGGCATGTTTCAAATCATGGTCCCCTCTCCCTGCATAAGCTGTGTCTACACAAGTCAGTTTTAGAATAAACCACAAAATAACTGTAGCCTTCAAATTCCTACTCTGTGGGTAGTTCCTAAATTGACTCTTTTCAAAATTACCTGCTGTTGTACTAAATTTTTTCTAATTTTTTTTTTGACCTTAGAAATTAGTTTGCATGTAAAGATACCCTCCTGGGGAATTATTGATTTTTAATTTTATAAGCAGCAATTTTGTTGACTTTCACCTGATTTTTCAACTTCTTTTGTTTGGAAAGCAAGATCTAAAAATACCTTCCTAGCACTGTGTTAAGAGGTCGGAGGTGACCTTATTTTAACATTTTTTTATTATTTCATATTACTTCTTCTAAGTACAAAGGTAATGTCACAAAGGTTGTTCGGCAGACTTGCCTTTATAGGGATTTGCAGAAATGACACATTATTCCAGCATTTTGTAAATTTTGTAAGATATGACTTTATGTTGGCGTTCTTGCTGGTGACAAGAGCACTGTATTCAGGACTGAGTGAGCCAAGGATCTTGGATGTCAGTGTCCAGGGCCTAGAGGTACCTACAGAGGAAACTCTCCATAGTCAGCTCCTAAATGTCCATGCAGACCTGCAGCCTGTCCATGCAGAACTGCTGTCTACTCACTGCAGCTGTCCAAGGTACTGAGACTCTCTTGCAGCAGTCTCCCCACCTATAAAATGGAGGTAATAATTGTATCTGTTTCATGGCGCACTGTGAGTATTCAGTGTGTTCATATATATAAAGTGGTTACAATAATGTCTAATAGATGGTGAATTCTTAGTAAATCTTACCTATGACTATTATCATTATCTTTAAAATTATTGGGTTTACAATGACATCTCATTCCAAAGGAAGGATGACTTGAGATATGGCCAGGAAAGGAGGGTGTCCACTAGGAGAAAACATGATGGAGTGAGGAAGAAAGGAAACTTCTAAGGCCATGGAGGATGCCAAAATTAAACAACACAAAGGCTGGCAAAAATCGTAACAGAGTCTTCAGCTATAAGGTGGCAGAGTTCTGATCAACAGATGAGAAGAAAAGAAGATAAGCACTAATATGTACACTTTCAAAACCAGTCATTAGATTCCCTGACCCTTCCTATAAGATTTCCCAGCCAAAATGGGGAATATATGGGAATAGAGGAGTTGTTGCATAAAACCCTGCTACTGAAATGAGGGTTTAAAGACCCTCATTTGACAGATTCTGGAACAAGTTGAGAAAAAAAAAATTGAATTTGGAAAGTAAATGGAGCTCATCCCAGAATGACCTGTCAATCCTCCTTGAGTGCTTTGGAATAGACCCTGTATTCAAGAAACATCCTCTGTATTGAGAAAGCTGCAATTAGCATGGGTAGGTTGGCTACATGGACAGAATTCAAAATGCAGAATATAAAAGCTAAGAATCCAAAACTAATCACTTAAAGGCTCCTCTACACAGAAACATTCAAAGGAAGATTAAGGATCAATGTGACTGAAGTACAAAAGCTGCACTGGAAGTAAAAATAATAATAGATGCAATTTACAGGGCACTGACCATACATCAGGATTGAGTCCACGTCTATCTTACTTTAAAGCCGTGCTCTAAATTTCCAACATTCCCATTCTAAACCATATTCAGGCTCCAACTGCAGGAAGCAAGGCAAAGACAGTAGGGTTCCCAAGGTTCTGAGCTAGAAGGTTTTACTAGCAAGGGGGGAGGGAACTCAAAGTTTCACGTGCCTACTATTAAGCCTTTTATATATTATATATTTCCATCCAGAAAGACAATCCTGGGCAGATGGTCCCCAACCTTAAAATCTATCTAGGGATTTACTCCTTCCTCCCCTGTCTTCAATTGCTCTGGGGATAAATCATCAATTCTTAGTGCTGTCATCAAAAGGGGTCAGCCTAAGGTAAGACAATAAATAGAGGGCCTATGACCTAGAAACCCTGTTAAACCTGAAAGGGTCCCTCCACCCCTATGACTCACTGTTCTCACAGAAGACAGCCTTCTTACAACTTCTGTTTAAATGCCTATTTTCAATATTTATAAAGTTCAGCAATTACACCTCTGTCCAACAATTTAACTTGCATGACTGGCTCTCCAGTTGGTGAAAATCAAACAGAAAAGCAAAGAGAAGAGAAATAAAAACCCAAGCTCATTCCAAGGTGGGTTTTGCTCTCATGATCCAAAGAGAAGTCACCACATGAGTTGACAGGTCAGGGGCCAAGTGTTTCTGTGCATTGATTTTTGTGTTGAATCCTCACTACAACTCTGTAAGACAGGGATTATTACTAGGAAACTAAAGTTCAGAAAGGGTAACTTGCCCAAGATCATACAAGTAAACAGCAAAATTCACACCCAAGCTTCTCTGATTGTCAAGTCCAACATTTCTAACCACTTCTTGTGCAGCATGGTATTGCAATGGCTAGAGATTTGAATCTGTACTTTAAGATGTAATAAAACCACAGGAATGGAGGACAGTACATCATCTTCCCTAACAAGCTCTGTTTATAAAAAGAAGCACAAAGAATGTGGCAGTAACATCAAGGTTCAAGGGTATCTCTTTGGCTTTGCTTGTGACCTCTTTTAAAACTCAGTTATTTCTTTCTTGAATATAGAATATTTCTTTTAAATTCATATATACTGGCTGGGGGCCCCTAATGATGCTAAAATTTTATTTTGATATCCAGATGGTCCCATCACCATTTTCAAATGCTTTCAAGGACTGAGCTCTCCCTGTAACCAGAGGTTCCACTTTCTTTTGCGGGCTCAGCAGTGTCACTGAGGATAGCTCAATTATCAGAGGGTATAAATCATGCTGGAAAAATCGATCCCTTCCTACCTGATTGCGCAAGTGGCCCCTTCATTGAAGCGCAAAGCGCATGTGAGGGCTGGTCATGAGGAGCATTAAGACTGACAGTAGCTGCAGCTGCAAGGGAGGGCTCAGTCAGTGCAGCAAGAGAGGGTGGTGATGGGCACCTGGATGCAACGGAGGAAGCTGGTAACGAATGCTGGATGGACTAGGGCAGGTTCATGTTACTGTGAAGGTTGAAGGACCACATCAAACACTCGGGAGCTGTATGTCAAAATGCAGCCTAATGAGGCTAAAAGGTCAGTGTTGAGATTAATAGGGCAAACAAAATGAATAAAAAATAGTGAATTCCAGCAAATGGCAATAAATATACTCACCCACAGCAAAAAGAAAAAAAAAAAAGTAAAGGGTTCAAAAGCAGTAACATTAAAACTACTGATCAAAGGGAGAAAAAAAGATTCTGGAAAAAGACAGAAAGGCAAAGCACAGCTAGACCCCCTTGTGATCTCTCCAGAACACCCTCTGGGGTTCCTTACCTTTCATAGAAGAGCAGCTGGTGATGACTCCACATCTATCAACACTCATCTGAGCTTCTGTTCTGGAAGGTCTATCCTACAGCCTCTTGCCACTGCCATCTCCTCACCCAGTGACCGTCCCTCCCTCTCAGGTGGCACATGGCACAATATTCAATCAAGACTACCTTTCACAGTGTCAGCTTGACCCGAGTGAATTTGGCCCACCAAAGAGCAGAAAGGGCTCCTGTCTCATCCCTGGAGGCCCCGTGCTGCTCTACTCTGCCATCTTTCCCAGGTTGTCTTCACCTGGTGCTCAGGCAGGCACAGAGGCACATCAGCAAATCTGCTCTCTACCTGGGGAAGGAGATGCCAATGTTGCTTAGTGCCTTACCTGATTTTGAGGAACCAGGAAGAACCCCCACCAGACTGATGACTCACGGTTCCCAAGATTTCCTTCTCTCCTTCGTATTCTGATTGTATAGTGGTGATAATTCCATGACACTGCGGAGTATTGGGCCATTTCTGCCTGTTTCTAGATCTGATAGGCTCCCTTTGGTTGCGGGGCTAGGAGCGAGCCCCGTTGATAGTTTCCCAACAAGGGGGTTCCATCCTTATGGAAGTTAGATTTACACTGGCTTGACCAGTGAAATCCTTTTCCACATCTTGGACAAAGTCCAGGCTGTTTTTGCCCTTTCATTACATTATCTTGAAAATTAACAGCCCTTCTATCCACTCTCTTCCTACATTGTTTCTTTGTATGTCCTTGTTTACCACAGTTAAAGCATTTCCCTGGAAATTTGTTATTTATTTTCAGTCCAGCCATAGCTTGTGCCATCATTGTTGCTTTAAAGCTCTCAGTTCCCACTCCCTGACACACTCTAATATAATCATTTAATGTTCCCTTTCCTTTCATAGGTCCAATGGCCTTCTTACAATCTGTATTTGCATTTTCAAAAGCCAATAATTGCAAAATAGTACCAGCAGCCTCAACATTAGTGATCTGCTGCTTGATAGCCTCCTGTAATCTGGCAATAAATTCAGTATAGGGCTCTTTTGCCCCCTGCATGATCTTTTGAAAAGAGACAGGAGCTTGCCCTTTAGCTTCTATTTTCTCCCAGGCTCTTAAACAACAACGTTTCACCTGTTCTATGGCCTGATCTTCCATCAGAATTTGATCTTGAACTCTGCCCCAATTTCCACTACCTATCAATTAATCCAAGGAAATAGAAATCTGCCTTGCTCGATTCTGGTTTGCCATAGTTTCAGCATGATCATACCACCAGGTTTTGAATTGTAAAAATTCTCCCGGGGCTAGTACTGCACGAGCCAACGTTGCCCAATCAGCTGGAATCAAACGAGAGCCTTCGGCTACTCCCTGTATGATACCTATGGTGAATGGAGAATTTACTCCATAATTTTGTACTGCTTGTTTTAATTCTTTCAATATTTTGAAGGGTATCGGCTCATGTACTGCCTCATAAATTCCATTGGGATTATTAGGATCCACTCCAGGTGCCACCCTTTCATGAATAGTTACTGGAAATACCATTTGCATAGCTTCCAGATCTCCCTCTTGTCTAGCCTGCAAAATGCCCTTCTGTAAGGGTGATAAAACTGAGTGTCCTATAGACACAGGAAAGGCATAAGCTCCCCCAGGCGGCATTAAAGAGGGTGGAGGAGGGGGCAGTATAGGAAGTTTGCCCTCCTCCACAAGTGAGGGAGCCGAGGGTCTTAATCCCTCAGCCATTTGTATTCCCTTTTGTTTTTCAGTTTCGTTTGGCACCGCATATGCCCATCGGTCCTCTGATGGGCCAGCTTCTTCATCAAAGCTATCATTTGAGCCCTCAGGAGCCCATAGAGGCTCTAATACTGACTTAATCAGAGACCACATTGACCAAACAGAACCAGGTACGGGAGTCCCTTTAGAATGCAATTTTTTAAGTTCATTCCCAACCTTATCCCTAAGTACATAAACCCAGTGTTAGCCTAAAGAAGGAAACCACATACAGTATTCTCAACTATTTACAGAATTTCTAACAATCGACCTTCACTTGCTTTTTACAAGACCTTCACTTGCTTTTTACTCCACCTGCCCTTAGGAGCTGCCGTAACAGGCATACATCTGGTCGATATTAATCTGAACTTTCTTTATTTCCCATATTTTACCCCGAACACAAACTACCCAAGAGATTTACTTACTGGCAGGATTTTTCAGAGGCCTCTTACTCTCCTCTTGGGGGCTTCACGGCACTTCCCAATTCTTTACTTTTATCAATTTCACTTTCCGTGAACCTTCGTCACTCAAGCCTTTTGAGCCCCACATTGGGCGCCACTTGCCGAGACCAGCTCGGCGACTCGAGGTGAGTGACGGGTGCCGCAAGCTTGAAGAAGACACAGACACAGACTGAAGAGAAAAGTGGGACGGGGGCCTCAAGACCTCTAGGATCAAGAGCCCTGCTGACTCATCCCAGGTTGCTTTTATTGAGTTCGTGGGCTAACATTCTCAGGTTACACTCATAAACAATCAAAGGCCTCACATGACTGAGGCAATTATCTTTGTTTACTCCCTGGGTCAGAGTTGAGCAGGTGTGGATTTGAGCTGGGGGTGGAGAGCAAAACAGCCCTGGGGGCAGGAGACCTCTCTCAGATATTGGGGGTCTGTGCCCCACCCCTGTTGGCCCCTCTGCGACTGTGCCTGTACCCGTCTCTGGCTAACCAGTCATCCTCCAGGGCCAAACAGGGTGATACAAGGAAGGCTCTATGCACCACCCGTGTTGGCCCCTCTGCGGCTGTGCCTGTCTTAGGTTGTTCCTCCTCTGAGGAATCTTACCCGTCTTTGGCTAACCAGCCATCCTTCAGGACCAAACAGGGTGATATTAGTCTCCACACCCCGCACCCTCAGCTCCTCCACTGCTCAAGCAGGACATTCTGAATCCCATTGCTCGGCCCACATACTTTAACATTTTCAAGGTTTCAGAAAGGTTCCCGAATGTCTTCCCACAGTATAGTTAAGCTCCCGGGTTTTTCTGGAGATAGAGCTGGTTAGGCTATTAATAAGCCACAGCTGCCGGGGCCTTCGTCTCCTCAGTTTTTAACCCTTTAGTGGCCATTTCAGGGCAAGCATAAATCCCAATGAGCATCCTGTTGTACACATGATTGCCCTGCACTATAAAGCAACAGAATAAGGACATGAATGCAACTTTTAAAAAAATGTGAACAGAAATATATATTTTGGTAAATTAGCAAAACTGCTAAACTGAGAGAGTATAAGAATTTTTTAAAATAGGAAAGAGAAATTAAAAGGCATAGAGAGTAGAATGAGAAAGTACAGACACAACTAACAGGAGCATGAGAAGGTAAGGTGGTGGGGTAAATGTGGTGGAATGGAGGAGAGGTAATATCAGAAAAGAAAATGGCTAAGAAGTTTTTTCAGAATTGTTGAAAAACAAGACTTCAGATTAAGGTATTGCAATGAAAACCAAACAGGATAAACAAAAATATATCCATATCAGGCATACCTTAGTGAAACTGCAGAAAATCTGAAACTAAAAGAATCTCTTACAGCAACCAGAAAGGGCAGATTACCTGCAGAGGAATAGCTACATATCTTAACAACAAACTGCTCACCGGCAGCAACAGAAGCCAATGAAGTACTGTCTTCAATGTGCTGAGAGAAAATAACCAACAACTTAACATTCTTAGCAAAACTAGCATATAAAGGCAAACAACATATTTTTAAACAAATAAAATATGAAAGAATTAACCATCCCTAGATCTTGACTAAAAGAAATATTAAAGGATATTCCTAAATAAAGCTTACACTCATAAAAATAAAAGATACATGTACAAGGCCACCTTGACTAAAGTAATAAAAAGATGAATATGCAAGGTTCCTAACTGTGACATTACTTAGAAGAGTTAAAGATGGAAACAATCCAAAGGTCTAGAAACAGAAAAGACTGAATAAACTGTGGTACCTCCATGCAATGGAGTACTATGCAGTCATAAAAAGGAATGGGGAATATCTTACTGGACACTATGGAGAAATCTCCAAGATATTTTATTAAGTGGGGGAAAAAGTAAGATGAGGAAGAGTATTTATAGTGGCTTCTTTTTATCTCAGAGGAGGGATATGGATATATTTGCTGATATTAAAAATCATAAATCTTTTAAAGAATGGTTACCTATAGAAGAGGGAAGAGAATTGGTTAGGGGACAAATATAGAAGCTGGACTCCTTTGCATATAACTTGCTTTATAGATTTAATCTTGGAACGATGTAAATACTTACATAATTATAAGATAAAATTAAAGAAAGAAAGAAAGCAATCCCCAGGAATCTAAATTTCCTGGAATAACAATGCAAAGGAGTGATTCCAAATAAATTTGCAACATCATAATTTGACCATATATCCCTAAAGGGATATAACCTAACACCAGAAACCTAGGGAAAAATATATGGCTTTTAGGAAACAAATTGCTGGTAGTGATGCTAATATTGTTAATATGAGATAGTTGTGTAGTATTACGGGACAAATGAAATGAGTGATTATGCCAATATTGTTAAAAACCAAGGTTTTCAGCATTGTTTAAAGGCAACACAAATGCAAGATGACTGAAGTAAAAACCCTTTAGGCCTGAAAATTCTGAATTTGAATAGGAAGGATGCACAGGAACTTACGGTGTATTCTATCTTTAAAAGAAACATGTATATTCTAACTCTAGCATTGAAAAAGCCTCAAAATTATGATCAACTCTGTAGTAATGAACACCACTAGCAACTAAATTATGGCTTCTAAAAGTCATTTCCCACTAAAAGGAATCAAGTCTTCTCAGAGAAGTGGTTGATTTCAGATCTGGAGCAGGAAACGGACAAGATGAGTTAAAACATTTTGTCAAACCAGACAGCAAGGAAACTATCAGAATTTATCAGGACTATGGGAAAGGATCTCAGGAGCCAAATTGAAGGGACTAACACTGTCTAAAATTGGATCAATAATTCTAATAGAGTCAATGTAGCAAATATGTTTATTCATATTTCATTTATATTTAGAGTAAAGCTAGCAAAACAAAACCACACCATTAAACAAATTCCTGTGGAGGGTGCTAGGGAGGCACCTGGTTATATTACAAACTGTTAGTAAATTTTTAATAAAAGCAAACATTTAAGCTAATTTGCTAAATAACCCGTACCTCAGGGTTACAAAATATTTGAAGGGAAGTTTCTTTTCATAGACATTCTAGCTAAAAAAATGAAGAAATGACAGAATTAAACTGTCACAGTTTTGTGACATGAACTGATGGTTCAAGTATGTGACCATCGATGCCATGAGCCAGAAATTATGATTAAAGAACATACCACCACTTACAAAGTAGTCTTGCCAAAAATAAATAAATAACAAATTTTTTTTAAAGGAACATGAATTTGAGTAACAGGAAAATTAAAGATTAGAGGACGGGGAAACTCTATGGGACAAATGACCCCTTTCTTTAACATAAAAGAAAACTATATCTTTGTTATATCATAAATGAAAAAAAACACAACAATTTTTAAAAGTTTTAGGAGGTAGAAAAACAGGCATCCTTCACTTCTACATGTTTTGGGACTTCTTTGTGTTTTGATTTCATGTTTGAGTGCTTAAGTCATCAGAGGTTGGGAATCAAAGTAAATGAAAATAGCAACTATTTCTATGTGCCAGTGATATTTCACTTGTGATAGTGAGAGAGACATTCATTCATCAGGCTTTTGTTTGTTTGTTTTGGCTGTGTTGGGTCTTCATTGCTGCCTGTGGACTTTCTCTAGTTGTGGCGATTGGGGGCTATTCATCGTTACTGTGTGTGGGCTTCTCATTGCAGTGGTTTTTCTTGTTGCAGAGCACAGGCTCTAGGAGCATAGGCTTCAGTCGTGACACGCTGGCTCAGCAGTTGCAGCTCGTGGGCTCTAGAGCACAGGCTCAGTAGTCATGGCACACAGGCTTAATTGCTCCAGGGCATGTGGGATCTTCCCAGACCAGAGACCAAAGCCGTGTCCCCTGCATTGGCAGGTGGGTTCTTAACCACTCTGCCACTAGGGAAGTCCATTTATCAGACATTTATTGAATGCATGTTATGCACCAGGCACCAGGCTTACTGACATGGTGATACAAAGATGAAAACCAGTCTTCCCCTCCAGGGGTTCACAGTCCAGGCGGAGAAATGGGCAAGGACCCCACAAGCACAGTGCAGCAAGTGTTCCTACAATGTTTTGCACAGGGCACTGAAGGTACAAGAACTGATTTTTGGCAACACAGAGATAATTATTTTTTATTTTAAATATTCATTAATACTCTCAACATTTTATTTAAGGAATCTATTTATTCACTTACTTTAATATGTGAAAAAATATAAAACTAGCATATTTGAACCATAATTCCATGGGTAATACTCTGTGTGATAAAGCTAAAGAAAGTATTTAAGTTTAAAACAAAAGTGAGCTATTTAAAAAAAATAGTAGTAGAGATGTTAGGCAGATAGGACAGAAAAAAAGTATGATGGTACTACTCAAATCACTGAAGTTTGGGAAATAATGCAGATCAGTGTGGGTAAATCAAAAAGGAATCCATTTCACAAAGGTTGGAATTCTCAGTATATGTTCTCTGGCCTGAACTAAGTTGCCAAGAAAGAGGTATGTATATACCTCTAGGAGAGCACAGGGAGGGGAAAGGCACTAATGTGGCCTGGGGGATTCAGAGGGTTTTCCAGAAAGAGGAGACTTAAGGATGAGGAGTAGTTGTGCTAAAAAACAGTACATTTATTAGGACCCCCTCATATGTAGAATTATTAAATCTTAGGCTTCAATGGAACCTTAGGAATCATCTGTATATTGTTGTAATTAACTTTAAAATACTTCTTTATAGATAGTGTGACATATATGCATGCATCAGTTTACTTATTTATTTATTACCTATTATTTATATTCTTTCCCATTGTTTATTACAGGATACTGAATATAATTCCCTGTGCTATACAGTAGGACCTTGTTGTTTATTCATTCTATATATGATAGTTTGCATCTGCTAATCCCAATCCAACCCTCCTCTGCTGCCCCGCCCCCACCTTGGCAACCACAGTCTATTCTCTATGTCTGTGAGTCTGTTTCTGTTTCATAAATAAGTTCATTTGTGTCAAATTTTAGATTCCACATGTAAGTGGTATCATATGGTATTTGTCTTTCTCTTTCTGACTTACTTCACTTAGTAAGATAATCTCTTTGTCCATCTATGTTGCTGCAAATGGCATTATTTCATTCTCTTTTGTGGCTGAATAATATTCCAGTGTGTGTGTGTGTGTGTGTACATATATATACCACATCTTCTTTATTCATTCATATGTTAATGAACACTTAGGTTGTTTTCATGTCTTGGCTACTGTAAATAGTGTTGCTATGAACATTGGGGTGCATTATCTTTTTGAATTATAGTTTTGTCCATTTATATGCCCAGGAGTGGGATTGCTGGATCACATGACAACTCCATTTTTAGTTCTTTGAGGAACCTCCATATTGTTTTCCATAGTGGCTGCCCAATTTACATTCCCACCAATATGTAGGAGGGTTCCCTTTTCTCCATACTGTCTCTAGCATTTGTTATTTGTAGACTTTTTAATCATGGCCATCCCAACCAGTGTGAGGTGGTACCTCACTGTAGTTTTGATTTGCATTTCTTTAATAATTAGTGATGTTGAGCATCTTTTAATGTGCCTATTGGCCATCTATATGTCTTCTTCAGAGGAATGTCTATTTAGGTCTGCCCATTTTTTGATTGGGTTGTTTGGTGTTTGTTATTGAGTTGTATGTGTTGTTTGTATATTTTGGAAATTAAGCCCTTGTTGGTTGCATCATTTGCAAATAGTTTCCCCCAGTCTGTAGGTTATCTTTTTGTTTTGTTTATGGTCTCCTTTGCTGTGCAAAAGCTTATAAGTTTGATTAGATCCCATGCATTAGTTAGTTTTAATCCACACCCTTGGGTAGTGAGTTTATGACTGAAGTGGCCTAAAAAAAAAATTGTTGGGGACGTCAAAGAGTTTTTGTTTTCATATGAGTTATAGCTATTGATATTTACCACGTTGGAAATAATAACTGAGCAATGTTTTAAAATACTTATTAATTTATTAAAATAATAAGCCTGTTTTGTTGCAACATAAGCAACATATTTATTTTAAAATATTTAGAAAAAAGAAAATAATTACAAGAGCAAATATGGAGTAAAAACCTATAGATCAAAAAAGACTTAAAAAGTAAATTTTACCTTAAAAATTTGGACTTCCGTGGTGGCCCAGTGGTTAAGAATCTGCCTGCCGATGCAGGGGACCCAGATTTGATCCCTGGGCTGGGAAGATCCCACATGTCACAGAGCAACTAAGCCCGTGTGCCACAACTACTGAGCCCCTGTGGCATAACTACTGAAGCCCACGCACCTAGAGCCTGTGCTCTGCAACAAGAGAAGCTGCCACAATGAGAAATCGCACACTGCAATGAAGAGTAGCCCCTACTCGCCACAACTAGAGGAAGCCCACACACAGCAATGAAGACCCAACTCAGCCAATAAAATAAATTAATTTTTTTAAAGTCATCATAAGAAAGAAAATTTAAAAACAAATCAGCTCATGAAACTTATTTATAGTCAATACGGACACTACAAAAAATTATGTGACAATCAGAGAAATGTGATCACTGTCTATATATTTGATATCAAACTATTTTTAAATGTTTAGATGGATTCATGGTGTTGTAGGTATGTTCAAAATGAGTTTGTATTTCTTAGAGACACATAATGAAAAAGAAGAAGTGAAATAATATGATAGGATTTGTTTCAAAATTATCTGGTTGGGAGTGGAGGTAGAGATGATGCTATATGTTAATAATAGATGGTGAGTACATCAGGTTCCTTATTCTATTCTCTCTACATTTGTAGTTGTTTAAAATTTTAATAATTTAATGTAAATAATCTGATACCTGAAGTCTAGCCAACAGTAGACTTCACTTCCTTGTCACTTCCTATCAAATGAGTAAGTGTCTACACTACTTGCTTTGATAAGTCAGTGGGTGATGGGAAGCAGACATTTTGATTGACAATTTCCCTGTTGAACAAACTGTAAAATTGCATCTGGGGGAAAATTATCTTGGAGCACCAGCTGAGGAACTGACGTACATAGGTACTCGCCAACAGAAACCAGAAGAACTGCTTCTTCGAGACATTGTTCTGGGGGATGAATGATCCAGAACCATGAGCAGTTTGGGGGAAATGGCCAAAAAGGAAAATTCAGCGGCCAAGATAGCCAAAGTAATCATTTATTATACTATATCCCTTTCTATTAATCTAGTACATATTTTCTTCTGTGAGAAAAATAATTATTTCATATTTTTTATTACTTTTCTCAGACACATAGCATTGAAAACTTTATCAAGAAAGGCAATTGGAAGTCACTAGCACAGCCAAAGAGGAAGCTAAGCATTGTGGATAGGAATGGAGGCTTTCCCATCAGACTAGCAGAGTTTGTATTTCCTCTTACTAATGTAATGCATCTACTAGTGTCTGGTGTATAGGACTGGGAGATTATAATCTATATACCTTATAAGTATCTACCTTATAACCTGGGGGATTAAATGAGTTAATACCTGTAAAGCACTTAGAAAATGATACCTGGCACATAGCATGCACTCAAAACAGATTTTTTTTTTAATATATATATCATCCAAATGACTGGTTTGGGGTGTAAACAGTGGAATATTTTTGTATTCTAGACAAGTGGTTCTCAACTGTAGGAGATTTTGCCCCCAAGGGACATTTGGCAACATCTGATGGTATTTTTTTTTTTTTTATTGTTACACCTGAGGGGAATAGTGCTGCTGTCATCCAGGGGAAAGGGCCCAGGGATGCCAGTAAACATCCTACAATGCACAGGACAGCCTCCCACAACAATTATCCAGCCCTAAATGTCAGTTGTACCAAGGTTGAAAAATCCCATTCTATGCCCACTCATCTCAGGGAAACACATTCTGCAGGAATAAGTAAATGCCTTTTCATGTCAGTTTTACATTAATTGCTTTAATTATTTCTCTGTGACTGGAAGTATAAATCAAGTATCCTAACAGATCCATTTTACATAAACACTGGAAAATATAGTAAATATCTTATCCATATTAGCATATTTTATTTTTAAAAACAATAAAAATGTGGTACAGAAGAGTGTCTAAGGAGATGAGTTCCACAGTCAATTTGGATTCAATTTAAATACACTGAATCCCAGCCCTGCTATTTACTAGCTATACAACCTTAAGTTAGTTATCTAGCTGATACTTGGGCCTCTATTTATTAAACATGGTGAAATAACATCACTAATCATTAAAGAAATGCAAGTCAAAGCCACAATGAGGTATCACCTCACATCAGTCAGAATGGCCATCATCACAAAATCTAGAAACAACAAATGTTGGAGAGGGTGTGGAGAAAAGGGAACTCTCCTGCACTGTTGGTGGGACTGTAAGTTGGTACAGCCACTATGGAAAACAGTTTGGAGGTTCCTTTAAAAACTACAAATAGAACTACCATATGATCCAGTAATCCCACTACTGAGCATATACCCAGAGAAAACCATAATCCAAAAAGAAACATGTACCATAATGTTCATTGCAGCACTATTTATAATAGCCAGGACATGGAAGCAACCTAAATGCCCATCAACAGATGAATGGATAAAGAAGATTTGGCACATATATACAATGGAATATTACTCAGCCATAAAAAGGAATGAAATGGAGCTATATGTAATGAGGTGGATAGACCTAGAGTCTGTCATATAGAGTGAAGTAAGCCTGAAAGAGAAAAACTAATACTGTATGCTAACTCATATATACGGAATCTAAAAAAAAAAATGGTACTGATGAACCCAGTAACAGGGTAAGAATAAGGATGCAGATGCAGAGAATGGACTGGAGGACACGGGGTTGCGGGGATGGGGGGGGGGGCGAAGGGGAAGCTGGGACAAAGTGAGAGAGTAGCATAGACTACCAACTGTAAAATAGATAGCTAGTGGGAAGTTGCTGTATAACAAAGGGAGATCAACTCAATGATGGGTGATGCCTTAGAGGGCCAGCACAGGGAGAATGGGAGGGAGTCACGGGAGGGAGGGGATATGGGGATATATGTATAAATACAGCTGATTAACTTTGGTGAACCTCAACAGATGGTACAAGAGTGTAAAGCAATTATATTCCAATAAAGAGCTTTAAAAAAATGATGAAATAATGGTTCCTAACTTACAGTATTATTATGAGTATTGAGATAATCCATACAAACCACGCAATACTGTGTCTATATTATTGTTATCAATGTAGAACTTTAAATGATGGTTAAATAAAGAAAATAACATATATCTTTTGCATTTAAAAACTAATTTGCTTATACTTAACACTGCTAAACCGTATACTAAGAAATGTTTAAGATAGCATATTTTATGTTATATGTTTTTTACCACAGTTAAAAAAGAAATAATTTGCATTGCTTTCATAGAAAGCACCATAGTACTGTGTAATGATGAAGAAATCTGTATAATGGCATACAAGAAAATAGCATCTTCTTGCCAAATAAAAGTCTATCAACAGACACATGCATTCCTGCTATGGACTGAATTGTGTCCTCCCTGAATCCCTAATTCATATATTAAAGCCCTAACCCTCAATGTGACTGTATTTGGAGATAGGGCCTGTGAGGAGGTGATAAAGGATAAATGAGGTTTAAGGGTAAGACCCTGATCCAATAGGGCTGGTAAACTTATAAGAAGAGGAGACACCAGAACTCTCCCTCTCTTTGCCATGTGAGGAAACAGTGAGAAGATGGCCATCTGCAAGCCAGGAAGAGAGTCCTTATTAGGAACCAAATTGGCCAGCACCTTGATCTCAAACTTCCCAGACTCCAACACTGTGAAAAATAAATGTCTGTTGTTTAAGCCACCAAATTTGTGGCATTTTGTTAAAGCAGCCCAAGAAGATGAAGACAATTGCTATTAAATGTAGTTCATGAGAGAGAAACTGGAAAAGAAAATTTGAATGACACTTTGGTGTGGTTGGAAAGAGCATGATGAGATTTGAGAAGAATAAATAACAAAGAAATTGGAGAGAGGAACCAAGATTGGGAATATAAGCAGAGATGAAGGACAGATAAGAAACACTGAAGGGAAAATATTAAATTGAAAGGAGAGAAAGTGTCAGATAAGAAAAATGTGAAGAAAGATGAAAAAAGAATGGTCTTGAGAAAAATAACTCCTCCCCCTGTCCAGGTGTTATACAGCATGACAAATTGGCGGGGGGGGGGGGGGAGGGGGGGGGAACCTGAAAAAGTTATCACAATCATAAAAGGAACACCAAAGTGGGGAAGTAGTCAGTATAGAGGAGGGAAAGGAGAAAGACAGATGCTGTACTGATTGGAGAAGCCACACTTTTTAATTATTGGAAATGCTTCCATTGTGGCTAGACGCTTTCCAAATACAAGACTACTATGATCCTCTGGGGGCTTTTTTACTATTGTTTCATTTTGTGTTTATGGATTATTACCATATCTTCATGGGTAAGTTTGAAAATCCACCATCTGGCCAAAGCCTATTTGACCAGTGATGCATTTACCAATTCAATTCAACCTCGCACCCTTCTTTCAAATCCCTTTACAGTGAGGTTGAAACACATACACATACACACACAGCTGTTTCTGAACAGAATGACCAAGTTGTGTCTAAGTAAGGAAATTGAAGCAGTACACTAGAGCAATTTTCTTGACATTGAGAGAACTATTTCACTTCTAGTATGACTATGACTATGTAGGTCAGCATTTCTGCCTTCTCTCCTGGAACTGGTACAAAACCAAAAAGAAACAATAACAACAAAGCCTGAAAACCCCATTTTCATGTATAAAAGAGACAGATATAATCTCCAAGCTCCAAAATATGTCTAAGGGTTGCCCAAAACAAAGTCTCATATAAACAAGTAAAGAGAAGAAGACTGAAGAGTAACAGGAAGGCCAGGGCAGCAGATCTCGTAAAATGCCACCAAAAGCACATTTTCTAGAAGAGAGGGGCTTAGGCTGAAGAGCAATACCTACATCCTTTGTTTGCAAGAAATGAGTACAGAAATGAAGGTGAGTAGGGCTGAGGCCAAAGTAAGCCTCAATCCAATTTGCTTCAGAGACATTCTACAAGTCACACAGACAGACTTTATTTTCAGGAAGCAGTTTGTTTCTGTGGCAGTAGAAAAGAAGCTCTCACATGCTATGAAACCCAGAAAGTGACTCTGGCCCCTCCCCACCCTCCACTCCCAGAACATAGCCGGTCCAGGAAAATCTAACTCTTCCAATGGCGAGCAATAAGAAAAGGGGAATTGATGTAGCATTAAGAGAAAGATATTAGAAGAACAAATATGAAAAAGAGAAGCAAAACTCTGCAATACATGAAGAATACTCATGAGAAAATTGTTCTCCAGAGCAGAAGAAAATTGTGAATATTTCAGTCTATCCATTGCTGCATAACAAACTACCTAAAACTTAGTGGCTTAAAGCAGTAACCATTTATTATATCTTCTATTTTTATGAGACGGGAATTCAGGAAGTACTCAGTTGGGTGATTCTTCTGCTCCACATGGTTTCAACTAGGGTTACTTTGTAGTTTTCAGCTTGTGACTTGGTTGATCTGGAGGTTCAAGAAGTCTTCACTCACATGCCTAGTACCTTGTCAGTGATATCTGGGCTCAGCTAAGCTACTTTTCCACCCCAAGTAATCTCAAAGCCTGTCCACATAGCTTCTTCAACGTGGTGGTCTCAGGTTTCATACATGGTGGCTCCAAGAGAAAGGAAGAAGAAACTTCCAGTTTCTTAAGGCCTGGGTACTGAAACTAGCACAGTTTC
This sequence comes from Hippopotamus amphibius kiboko, assembly GCF_030028045.1. Lineage (NCBI taxonomy): Eukaryota > Metazoa > Chordata > Mammalia > Artiodactyla > Hippopotamidae > Hippopotamus > Hippopotamus amphibius. The sequence continues at coordinate 117,744,931 of NC_080191.1, read as the reverse complement.
ACTTCTGCAGTGTTCTATTATGAAAGCAGTCACAGAGCTCACCCAGATTCGAGGCAAGAGACGTAGATCCCACCTCTGAGAGGAGAGTCAGAGAATTTGCAGCCATCTTTAATCCACCACTGTGATCAAGCATTTCACCATAAATTATAAATAAATCAACAAATAGCCTCTATGAAGGAATACTACAAGAAAAATATGGTAGACATAACACCAAAAACACCTATCATACCAATTAATTTAATAAACTTTACTCACTGATTTAAAAAGATATCTTCAGATTGGATCATAAGACAAAATCTAACTCCAGGCTCTGTATAGGAAGCACTCCTGAAATAAAGTGATTCAAGAAGGTTGAAAACAAAAGTACAGATAAAGGTGTACTAGGCAAATGTAAACCAAAAAGAACAAGGATCTGATCTTATTATCAGACAGGGTAGAATTCCGGGTGCAAAGAAATAAACATGCAAAAAGGGCACTTTATAATACTAAAAGGCTCAATTCATGATTTCAATTCAATTCAAGTATCCATGGAATATAATCATATATGTGAATATGTATTCAGCCACAAAGAAAAGCTCAAAAAATTCCAAAAAGTAGAAAATGCATAATGTCCTCTGATCATTACACAATAAACTGGAAATTAAAATACAACATTGGAAAACTAAAGCTATTTTCAGCTGAAATTTTTAAATTCTCTCCTAATCAACTCTTGGGTCAAAAAAGAAATGCAAATCCAAACGGGAGAATTTTTAGAAAACAATGATAATGAAAACATTATATTTCAGAGCCTATGGTAAACAGGTCAAACAGTGCTCGGAGGGAAAATGATAGCATTTAATACATTAACAAAAAGGATGAAAAATAAATATGGGGGTAGGGGAGTAGGAGGTACAAACTATTATGTATAAAATAAGCTACAAATATATATTGCACAACACAGGGAATATAGCCAGTATTTTAAAATAACTATACATGAGTATAACCTTTAAAAATTGTGAAACACTATACTGAACACCTGTAAATTATATAATATTGTAAAGCAAGTGTACTTCTAAAAAGAAAAAAGAATCTGACTCAAACTGTGAGAAAAAATAAATAACAGAATAAACCAAAGGAAAAAAGAAAAGTAAGCAGTTAAAGATAAAAGAATTTATGAGTTTGAAAACAATAAAAAGATAGTAGTACCAATTTAAAAAGAGCTGATTTTTAAATGAAAAATGCTTTAAAAATTAAATTGCTAGCTGACCTAATCAAGATAAAAATTACAGTTGCAGAAATAAGAAATCATAAAATGGAACTGAATAGCAAAACAAGGAAAATGAAAATAATCTTAAAGAATACTCACCTTTTAAAAATGAATTAGAAAATCTGGCTCAGTTAAACAGGTAATTTTTAGGGAAATATAATTTACCAAATGTACTCAATAAGAGATAGAAAATCTAAACTTGCCTCTGAAGACGGGAAAGTAAAACCTGTCAAGTTGCTACCTACCCAACCCTCAATGACACGTCAGTTATTTCTCACATACAAAACAAATGGCAAATCCAACTCATTTTTGAGTATGAATGCAAAAAATCTTCAGTAAATCTTAAATAAGATAATATTTTGAAATCCAGTGAGTTTTAGTCAAGAAATGCAAGGATAGTTCAATATTAGGAAATCCACTAATAAAATTCATTATATTTATATACTGGTACTGGAATTATAATTCATTACATTAATAGTCCTACAGAGAAAAATCATGATCGTTGTATTCAACAAAATTTAGGAACTATTTTTTATTAAAAAACAATAAAATATATGGATAATTTCTTAACATGATAAAATATATATTTCAATCTAAAAGCGAACATTGTGCTTAAAAGAAAAGAACCATAAGCATCAGTTTGCAGTCTTGTTGCACGTGAAATCACTAGGAAATCTTTAAACAGTTTAAAATACTGATATCTGGGTCCTGTCTACCAGAGATTCTGATTAATCAGTCTAGAGTGATGCCTGGACATTGGGATTTTTAAAAGCTACCAAGTGAATCTAATGGGAAGTCAAAATTGAGAACCACATTTACATTCAGAAACAAAGTCGGGGTGTCCACTATTAGTACCATTATTTAATATCACACTCAAGGTACAATTGTACAATTAATGTTACAATTATATAATTATACAAGAGAATTATATGAGAAAATTATAAAATTTGGAAAAAGGAAGTTAAATATATCACTATTTTAGATTACATGATTGGGGGGGATTCAAGAATTTGGCTTTAGATTTAAAAATTACTGTAAGCAACAAGAGAATTCAAGATAGTGGAGTGCAGAATAACATATAGCAAGCAATAGGTTTTACAGAACACAATCAGTTATAAAATATAATGAAAGAAAAGATGATAGCAACAAAAATGTAAATATCTAGCAATAAACTGAAATATAAATGTGCAAGACCTATATGAAGAAAACTTGAAAATACTGTGAAGGATTCAAAAGAGGACTGGAACTAACTGAAAGACATACATGTTTTTGGATAGAATGCTCAGTATCATGAAGATGTCAATTCTCTCTAATTTCATTTATAAATTTAATGTCATCACAATAAGTATGCCAAATTTTAAAAAACTAGGCCAGTTGATTCTGAAATTCATGTTGAAAAGGAGTCAGTGTTAGCCAGGAAAATTCTAAACAGAAAGTGGAAGATGTACTAACTTTATTTAAAAATACAATAAAGCCATAATAATTGAAACTATGTACGTAGTTATGGTACACACATAATCAGACTAACCAATGGAACTGAAGAGAGATTCCAGAAATAGACCCAAGTACACAAACAAATTTAGTATATGATACAGGTGGCATTTCAGTGGGGGGAAAGATGGGTTATTCAGTGTAGCCATCTGGTGAAAAGTTGTTTTATTTATACCTTACGTTGTATATTATGATAAATTCCAAATGTATCAAGGATTTAAGTGTAAAAATGAAATCATAAAGGTACTAGAAGAAAATACAGGAAAATTTATTTATTCTCTTGGAGTAAGGATGACTTTCTAACTGAAACTCAAAATCCAGAAGCCATAAAAAAAGAGTGATAAAAATTGACTCCATATAAAAGAAAAAGAAAAAGAAACTTCTGCATTAAAAAAAAAAATTCATAAAACCAAAAGACAAAGGGCAAAAGGGGAACGTCCTTACAAAACATTTGTAATAAAGAATTAAGCTATGAATACAAAAAGTACTCCTAGAAATCAATGAGAAAAAAGACCATTAACATAGGAATGGGCAAAGGATAAGAACAGATAGTCCCCAGAAAAGGAATTCAAATGCCTCTTAATCATACACTAAAAAATTAAAATGCTTAATCCTACTAATAATAGGAAATGTATATATGAAAACTACACTGAGAATTCTGATCTAGAGGAAAGGAAATTTTGTAAGAGGAAGGTATAAACTTAGACTTGGAAAGATTCTAAAAGAAAATGCGAGTTAATTAAAAAGCTTAAATATTCATATTTCTGTTAAATTTTACTTTTGTATCTCATTGTACTTTCTTTTCCTAGATGGAAGTTTCTCTTTGGGATGATTTTGAACCAACCATGAAAAGAGAGAAGGAATAAATAAAAGAGAGGAAAGTCAATATTCTTGTGCAATGATTGGGGGAAGAAATGAAAAGAAGGAAACATGTATGTATGTATCTGGGATGTAGGAGTATGGCTTATGATTATAGAAAATATGTCACAATGTGAATGAAAGGTATTGCGTGGGGCTAAACTATCAGCAGAGAAGCACAAAAGAAAGACGCTCAGCTGGCTTTAGAGAGGAGATGGAAGAGGTAGGAAGGAAGCCCTCAAGACCAGCCTGTGGCCAGGAGGGGGCATTTCAGTCTGGGACAGCTTGGTTGCTGCCTTGAGGGAGTGGAAAAACTAAAGTAGCTTCAGAGAGCAAGAGGGAACAGGAGGCAGAATGTTAGGTGCTATTGCACTTCTAAAGTCAGGGTCCAATCCTCAAAGGGTACCATTAGCTCTAATAATATAAAATTACTTAAAATACAAATTCTATTTCTTTAATAATAAAACTTAACATGTGAATCAGTATATATTCTAATAGGAGAGAAAAGAGAAAATCTCACCAGTCAAAACAAATCACAGTTAGATTTTAATTGCATTGCTTCACACCATGCTGACAGGGAAAAGGCAGGATGTTGCTGTCAAATTATGCCAGGAACTGCCTGATTTCTGTCATAAAAGACAGATTATTTTTAAAATGTGCAATTCAATTATTCAAAGTTCAACAAACCTACTATAGTACTCAGTAAATGTTGGTTGACAATCATGATTTTCTGTGTTTCAGGTTTGGAATGTGAAGCTATTTTAAAATAACCTTTAAAGTATAGGATTTTTGTTTCCTTGTGATTGTTTTCATCTTTAATTTTAATTTAGTCATGGTTCTTTGATTTTAAGCTGGGGTTATTTTGTAGGTTTTTTTTCCCGAATTCCACTAACAGTTTCCAAAAATTGCACTTTTATTTATTTACCTGAATCAGTATTTCTTTTATATATACTCAATTCAGAAGGTTGAGTAAGTCTCCAAAGATATACCACAGACCATTTAACCAGGATTTTAAATGAAAATAAAGGTCATCTTAGCAGAATACAATAATTACAGGTCTACATTTATCCTACAATATGTTAATTGGAAACTGCTTAGGTTGTAGATATCCTAGGAGTCCTCAGTATTATTTATGTATGAATCTGCATGAATTACAACTTCAGCTATTCCTCACTTTCAGCATAATGTTTCTCTATGTGTAGTTCTTATATAAGTGAAGCACACTTGGCCATTTCCTACTATATGTATCTTGTGGATTTATCTCTTGTCACTCTACAATTAGGTTGCAGTAAAATTGGTGTTGTATTTGCAGTGTCTAAATGATGCCACATACTTTAACTGAACCAGAGATATAAATTACTCTGAACCAGCTGAAAACAGACTCTGGCCAAGGAAAGGGAAGGATTGGATTATCTTTGAAATTCCTCACATGCTATCCCTGACCTTTCCTATGTCAACATTTTGAAGGTACTTTCTCTGATTCCTCAGAGATAAGCAGCTCCATGAAGACAGGGCTGGTGATCTGAGGCAGATCTGAGTAATACAGAGAAACATTTGAAATATACTCAAAAAGAATATTTAAGCATTAATAATTTCTGGGTGATGTATGTAATATTAAAGTAGTTTTGTGTAGTAAATTTATCATATCCACAGTATTTGAGCTTTTATAAGCCTTATCTTCAATTCTTGTGATACTGAGAGGTAAACAGTTGTCAGGCAGGGAAACTGAGATTCAGAGAGTTAGATAATTTCCCCCAAAATGACATACCACCTGTAAGGTGGTAGCAATGATGGAAATACAGACACTTCTTATCCCAAAGCCTGGGAGGTTGGCACTCAAACCATTTTGTATGAACACAGAAGGCAAGAAAACATTGAGATTGAGTTCAAAAATTGAGAAGATGCTTTCATTTCTTTGAAACAGCTTTGATATCCTTTACCTCCCATCACTGCTCTCAGAACCACGCTTAGCCTAACCTAGTTCCCCTTTATTTCACCTATGAATGTTGGCATTGTAAGAAAGTGCCGAGACCAGCTCGGCGACTCGAGGTGAGTGACGGGTGCCGCAAGCTTGAAGAAGACACAGACACAGACTGAAGAGAAAGATGGGACCGGGGGACTCAAGACCTCTAGGATCAAGAGCCCTGCTGATTCATCCCAGGTTGCTTTTATTGAGTTCGTGGGCTAACATTCTCAGATTACACTCATAAACAATCAAAGGCCTCACATGACTGGGGCAATGATCCTTGTTTGCCTCCTGGGTCCGAGCTGAGCAGGTGTGGATTTGAGCTGGGGGTGGAGAGCAAAACAGCCCTGGGGGCAGGAGACCTCTCTCAGATATTGGGGGTCTGTGCCCCACCCGTGTTGGCCCCTCTGCGACTGTGCCTGTCTTAGGTTGTTCCTCCCTTGAGGAATCTTACCCGTCTCTGGCTAACCAGTCATCCTCCAGGGCCAAACACGGTGATATAAGGAAGGCTTTATGCACCACCCCTGTTGGCCCCTCTGTGGCTGTGCCTGTCTTAGGTTGTTCCTCCTCTGAGGAATCTTACCCATCTTTGGCTAACCAGCCATCCCTCAGGACCAAACAGGGTGATATTAGTCTCCACGCCCCGCACCCTCAGCTCCTCCACTGCTCAAGCAGGACACTCTGAATCCCATCGCTCGGCCCACATACTTCAACATTTTCAATGTTTCAAAAAGGTTCCAGAATGTCTTCCCACAAGAAAGCTGGTAGTGTAAGATTCTGGCATATCTGCATTAAATATGGTCTCTATTACTTTGAGCAAAGTAATAATTACCCCCTCAGAGCCTCATTTGCAAAGTATGGATAAAAGCAAAGTGATCAGGGAGATTAATGAAATCACAGTTGTAGATTGTAGTCTATCCTAAATAATGGTTTCCAGCTTTCCTTCATTTGGACAGTAGTTGTCTTGCTGGTTTCTTGGGCTGTAGCTTATCTTCTGCCTCTAGTCGTCACTCAACTTGCATCATCAAGCAACTAGGTTCTGTATTGGAAAGAACTCTTGTCCAGGAGTTGTAAATTGGAGTAATACCTTTACTAAGTTATATGACATGCACCTTCACTTCCCTGACTATATTCACCAGGTACAGAAACTAGCAGCAAATAAGTTCATAAAGCTACCCTGGGCCACTACCAGCCATCAAGAAACCAAGGGCACCAGGGATGAGGCAGGCTGAGGGCAGTGGCAGGAACTGGGGAGCAGAGATGCAGAAAGACATAGCTTCCTCTACATTCAGAACCGTCTAGGTTGCAAGAGGCAGACAATCCAAACCAACTGAAAAACACAAACTAATAAAAGGGGAATTTATTAGTTCATTAACTAAAAGTCCAGGTGTGGCTTGATAGGGGCTCAAGGGACATTGTTAGGACTTGGCTTCTCTCTCCCAGGTCAGCTCTCTGTTGGCACAGATCTCAGTTTATTCCCTATTGGTACAAAGCAGCCACAGTAGTTCCATCTGTACCTTTTCAATCCAATGGAATTAGAACACCTGTCTCTGGCTTCCCATTCTCAGAAGTCTCATTATGACATGTTATGTATTATAATGAGATTGAGGCTCTGAATGGGTCATATGCCCATCCTTGAACCAACTTCCATGGCCTGGGAAATAGGATGTACTCATTGGTTTAGGTCCAGATCACATGCTCAAACTTGCAAACAATCATTGAGGCCAGGGCGACATTATGTGTTGATTATCTTGGGGCAAGAATTTCCACCAAAAATCAGATATACTAGATGTTGTCCCCAGTGCTATCCACAGGTTAAAGGCTCGAGAGGACTTCATGGTACCCGGCCAAATGCGTCATTAAAAACGAACGTCCTTTCCTTAAAAGGACCATACACTAAGGAACTTGCAGAACTGGTCTGAGGTGGGTAAGGGCTTGTGTGATAAAGGACCTGAGAGAATGGTCAGTGGGCCAGAGCAGAGTTAATAAGGTTTGGAGAATGGCTTGAAATCATATTGGGGAGATAAGAGCTGCAAGATTATGAAAAGCCTTGTAGTTTAGGAGTATTGCTTTTAAGTACAATGGGAAGTCACTGGAGAGTAAAAACATCACCCCAGGAATATGTTTTTTTAAAAATCATTCCAGTGACTTTATAAAATTAGAGCAGAAAGGAGACACTTATTTCACTGAAAATTATGTCTGTTAAACTATTTCATTTCAGCTTTCCTGATGTATGACTCTAGGCACATTGCTTTTCTTAGGACAAGAGAACATACTTAATTCTTCAAGTCATTACACTCATATTCAATCTAAAATACATGTTTCTTAATTATAACAACATGAAATACTTTAATATGTCAACATATAATGCCCATGAATTATTTTCAATTATATTTGAGCAAAGCAAACATCATATTACTTAATGATTCCAAAATAAAGCAAATTCAACCTGGAAAAAAAAGTCATTCCTATGGCATTATCTCTGCCCTCTAACTTCCACACCCAAAGAAGGTATTCTGCCTGCCTGAATCTGTGTGCAGCTGGTATCTTGGAGAAACGTAGATAGGGATGTAGCTTCCCAAGTCAGCTCAGGTGCTCCTGGTCCCCAAAGCCTCTGAGAGCCTTCTGCACAGCCATCAGCAGGGACATTGTAGCAGGCAGATGTGCAGCCAGACATGAAGAGACATCACATGAGAAAGAGCCCTTTCTCACCAACTCTCTCTGGTTGTGGAGCCTCAGGGTAGTGAAAATGAGCCAGTATTAATGGTTTGGCTAATCAGAAACAGTGACCCAGATAAGATCTTAATTTTCTGTTCCCTAGGCCTTGCAGCACTGTATCATCTATTCAGGAAGTAATAATTTTGTAGAACATAGAACCATAGACAGCTAGGGCCAAAATTACCTCCTTCTTTACCAGTGAAGAAGCAAAAGCCCAGAGAGGGGTAGATCCTTGATCAGGATCACATAGCAAGTTGAATCACTGATTCAATCCCCCCACCCCCCAAAATTTAATTTAATTTATATTCTGTATTCCCAGTGTCCTGGGATAAGAAAACCATATTTATTTATATACTTTGCATGATGCTCTCACAGTCATAATTCCATATGTCTTTATAATTTTAGAATAATCATATACCAATCTAGGACCACTTTAAGCTAATTTTTCAACTTGGGGGTTTCCTGGACCATGTAGGAAGTACAAATTTGAATCCCAAAACTATCTCAAAATGTGGTGGCTTAATACAAGTTATTTGTTTGCTAGTTGTTATGAATGCTAGGGGAGACACTTTCTCACTAGAGGCTAAGCCAAAATTAACAAGTTTCCTGCAGGTGGTCTAAGATGGCCTCACTCACGTGACTGGCAAGGATGGTACTGGTCCTGTGTCTTCAAGTGACTAATCTGAGTTTACACATGTGGGTGTGTTCCAAAAACCCAAGAGGGAGGGGCAGACACCACTAGATGAGTGCGTTTTTAAGCCTCTGTTTGTATCATGTTTGCTAGTGTCCCATTGGTCAAAACAATTCACATGGCCAAGCCCTGCATGAACATGGGAGGGGACTTCAGAAAAGCTCAGATACAGGCAGGTGTGGTTTACTAGCGCCGTTATTATAACAACCTACCTCAAGGCCCAAGAGCTGAGCAAGGAATAATAGACGGACTTGCTTTGTGGAAGGAATAAAAACTTGAAAACAGACACTGAATAGAATTCCGGCTGCACACGTGTGCAATCTTACATAAATGATTTACCCTCTCAGACTCTCAGTTTCATCTTGGGGAAAATAATAATTACTTCACAAGATTGTTGTAAAGTTTAAATAATGTATATCAGGTCTCTGCCTAAACATGCTTTAGTCGGCCCCATCCAAAATGTTTTCATCTCGACCCTGCCTCTGCTTCAAGATTTCACCTTGTTGCGTTCTCTCTCTTTTGCTGCCTTGAAAATTTTCACTAAAAAGACATCTGTTTTAAAAATCATATATGCCCACTGTAAGGGGAAAAAAAGCAATATATAGAACTCTATAGAGCTGGAAATAGCAGTTCTTCTTCCACCATTCAGCCATCCTTTTCATTCTGCACTACCCTCCTAAGTGAGGCTCCAGACTTCATGTCAACTGCATCACACCGATGACTCTCAAATCTGAATGCCTAGTCCTGTCCTCCCCCATTCAGAGTCATTCAGCCACCACATGCGCAGAGCTTCTCGGTTTTTAGCATTCGCCAGAATCACCTGGAGGGCACATTAAGCCCTGATTGCAGCACACCCCCACCCAGGGTTATGATTGAGTAGATCTGGGGTGGGGCCCAAGAATTTGAATGTCTACTGCATTCCCAGATGATGCTGATGCTGCTGGTCTGAGGACCACACAATTAGAAACATTGGCCTGAAGCATTTCAGTTCAACTTGTGCAAAAATCAGCCATTCCTCTTCCAAGACCTTCCTCCTCCTGAATGTTATAAAGCAGGTAATGGCATTGATCCAGTTGACCAAACTAGAACCCAATTGTAATTAAGGATGCTAAGCAGTTGGAGTATAGGATCAAGTTGCTCTGGTTACTATTTCTTCCTTCTTATTTTCCCAAATGGCTTCAGTCCTCATCAATTTCATTATCTATTAAACAGAGCCACCTGGTGATAAACTCAAATACCTTTTGCTTTAAAATACTTTGTCTCATCAGCTTCCCATGGTTGATGTGGAAAATTGTGTAATTTTGTTATTTACCTGGCCTATTGATAAGGTAGAGGAAACAAGTTTTGCCAGTGGAATCAAGATGTCTAACAAATCTGCATCCTTTTGTACTTGTGGGTGAAGTATCATAGGTTGCTAAGATCTCACAAGAAAAAGATAGGAGGGGCTCTTCCAAGTTTAAAGGTGAAGATCACACTAGGGAAGAAATTTCACCTGTCATTCCTCATGTTGGTACTTCATCTTTTACCATATTGCAAGGGTTGCTACATTGTAGAGAAGGGCCTAAACCTTGTACAGAGTTGGTTCTCTTGCTTTTGCAAAGGCTGGAGACATTCATGCCTTAGTGCCCATGGTGTCCAACTAAGAACACATATACAAATCTCTCAGATTTCATGAGCCAGATTTTTCTATAAGTTTTCCAGTTATAGAAAAGTGAATCCTGGATCTCTTTCAACTGGACTACTTTAATAGTTTCTCCTTAACTACTGTCTCTCTTTTGCCTCCTCCCACCTATCCTCTACTCTATCCATCAGAGCACTCCATCTAAAACCCAGTTCTGATGATGTTATTCTCTTACTTTAGAATTTATAAGGCTATCCACTGCCTACAGGAAAGCAGAGCCAACAGTTTGTTGCTGCTGAATGGAAAAGAAGGTGGGGCCAGACCATGCAGGCCCATTAATGCCATTCAAAGAATTCTGGCTTTTCTCCTCCTGGTGATAAGAAGCCATAGAAGGTTTAACACAAAGGAATAACACATAGGATTTGTTGTTACTGTTTTCATGTTATTTTCACCCCAATATTAGTGTAGAAGATAGACTTGGGAAAAATGAGGCAGCAGAAGACTGGAGACAGAAGCTAGTTAGGAAGCTGTTTTGATAGTCAAGTAAAGGTGAGGAACGGAGTAGTATCTAATCTACAAGAAATCCTTGTTTTGGTTTTGGTGGGGGTGATGGTGCAATGAGTTCTCCAGGTTAGCAACTTTGAAACAATCCCAGCTGTTGTTGGGATGATGAAGATATAATAGCCTGGGTCTCCTCCACACTCTTGACAGAGGTGAGATCATCCCAGGTTGCTCACTACATTAGCATTTCATAAGCTGTTGCGGGAGCTTGGGCCATGAGCTGAAGCTGAGCTTCCTAAGTCCCCCAACATCCAGGATTAAATCAAATGCATCACAGTGATCAGCATGGCCTTTGGGCTTGTCACACTTAACAGCATTTCCTACCTCTATGTCCTGAGAATTAGATCTTCCCCATGGAGGCAATCATATGCACTTAACACTGGGATGATAAATTCTTTCTTATTTGGTTTTTAAAATTAAGAGAACTGAGTAAGGCAGCAATTCCAGATTGTGTGAGGAAATGTGATAATGATTGGCCTTGTGGGCTCTGACTCATTTTCTCCAGCCCCTGACTCCATCACGTTACGGAGGAGATGGTGAACACCTAAAACCAGTACAGCTGGGGCAGAAGAAGCTAAAGTAAAAAGTCCCACAGGGCAACTTTTTGTTTCCTAGCACTTAAACTCTTAAGACAGTTTTATAATACACAATAAATTAGATTTATTTATTAGAAGACAAATAAAATGTAAAAGAGAACAAAATATTTTAGCAGAGCTCACAGAGGCCTCACCTATAGTATATGCCTTAAATATTAAGCAATCTAAATCAGGGATAGTAAATTCATCATAAATAATTAGGACTATAACCTGAATAAATCCCATAGTCCCATGTAGTTTATTCTTTGTACTATATAAACGATTTTAAATTTTACCAGGTATCTCAAAAAATGTCAAAGGAGGATGTGCAATTTATTTAAACTAGAAGATCTTAAAATTTCTCTCCCCAGGACTGCCTCTTTCAGTGTCCTTCACCTAGAACATACCTTGTCCTCAAAATTTTCTCTTTCCCACTCTCAACACCCAACCCTCAAAAATGCTTGCTGATATCATGTGACCAATCTCTCTCTCTCCTCTCCTTCCCAAATTACCGTTTCTTTCAGCTTACTATGCATTTCCTCTAGCTTCTCTGGTTTCTTAAAAGGTTCCTCTGCTTTATTTTTTACCCAAATTCTGTACAAAAAAAAAATCCTTTCTTCTCAGAAGCAAAAGGCAGAAGGGGAGATTGCAAGAAGTGATACAGTGATCATTTTTGTCCCTGTTACACGTTAATATTTTTATAAGAGAAACCAAGAATAATATGAAATATATCACTAACTTTGAATAGCATCAGAATTATGCAGTGATTAGGAACATGAGCTTCAGAATCAGAAAAATCTGTGTTAAGACTCTGGCTCTTCCCTTGGTTTCAGTATCTACATATGCAAAAGGACATGTATTAGAATTGAATTGGATAATTCATGTAAAATATTCAGTATAGTTCTTGGAAACTTTTATTATAATTATTGAATAAGGTATATTATAAATGTTTTATTATAATTATCTATATAAATTATGAGTGTTTTATTATCATTCTTCATTCTTATCTTCGTGGAAAGTAGTCTGTAGGGAACAGGAATTTAGCCCAGGACAATCCTTCCTATTGGCACAAGACATTTAACAATCCAGAAAACAAGGTGCTTTCCATCCTCAACCCTAGAGAAGTAAATGCTATTGTCCCCAGGTGTCATAAAGTATTCCTGTCTTCTCATGTGGTCACATGCTCAGTAGAGTTCCTGGCAACTCAACACACATCAATGGACTGATTAATGGACTGTTGAAACAACAACGAGTATCTCAGGGACACCAGATGCAAACCAAGTAGCAAAGAGCTTGAAAGTCTGCCTGGTGATAGAATGAAGTATGTGTACTTCTTCAGTCACTCCTGAACCAGCTCTATCAACCAACAGTTATTTGGAGGCAAGTAGCCCACATGAATTCTCTTTCCCCATCAGTCAGCAAAGTAGACGGTTCATTTGTTTGTTCATTCGTTGAACATTTTTTGAGCTCCCATTGTGTGCCAAGCATTGTGCTGAGTGCAGGACTCAGAGGAAAGGATAGGGTTCTAACACTAGGGAGATTCTCTTCAGCAGGGCAGAGGTATCACAGACCAGCGCTCCTCAAACTAGAATGTATGTACAATTCCCCCTGAGAATCTTGTTAAAATTCAGGTTTTGATTCAGTAGCTCTGGGATGGGCTGGAATTTTACATTTCTAATAAGCTCCTAGGTAATATCCACACCATTCATCTCGAAGTTCACTACTCTAAGTGTAATCCTCAGACAAGGAGCATGGGTAGGTTGTCAATTCAAGGACGCTGGTGCCTATTAATCCAGTTGAATTAGCTCCCTCCCATTATTTTGTAAAGATTCCTAAGCACATATAGCCTTGTCCATCTGATTATGCAGCGGGATCAGAGGGAAGATGAGAGATGCTCTCATGAAAATGGCCATCATTGTAAGGAGGGAGGAGCCCAATGATATCAGATTTGTTTGATTTTCCATAATAACTTCCCACAAGCTCAGAAATAGCAAATTCCAAATTTTAAATGTATCCCTGTCACTTCTCAGGCCTACCAGCTGAGGAGGGCTAGAGGCGGAGGACAGTGGGAAGAGGGTGGGTACTATGCAGTAGCCAACTGCATGCAGAACCAGACTCTGCCCCTTCCTACCTAGGTCACGCAGCTCAAATGAGGAAACTGTGTTTTAATCTCTAAATCTCGAAAATGGGAATGCTTATCATACCCACCTCAGAGACTTGTATTTCATGAGATGATTTGCAGAAAGCACCTAGCACAGTAACTGCAGTGACCATTCAATAGTGTGTGTCATTATTATTGTTATTAATAAAACTGGGATGATTGAACCTGATGTACCCCCCCAAAAAATATAATAAAATAAAATAAAATAAAAAAATAAAAGAAGGAAGGTTGGGTAAAAGCAACTTAGAGCCTATAACGCAAAAAAAAAAAAAAAAAAAAAAACTGGGAGCCTTGATAAATATTCTTTATTGGTGTTTTGTCAAGGCACACTGGAGAAAGATGAATCTAAATTAGAGCCCATACTCTGACTCTCATGTGGTTTTAAATCAGACCCGTAATGTTGTGTGAGCACAAGGTGTTCCGTAGTTTGGTTTCTCTGCTAACAAGAGGAAAAAAAAAAAGATGATCAAAAAGAAGAGAGAAAAAACAATCACTATTTGAAAGTGAATGAAGGGCGCCCCCCTCCTCCCAGCCCTTTTTTTTTTTTTTTCACTTTGACATCTCAGTGTGTTTTTTTTCTTTTAGCTGTGAGTTCTGGGTTAGGTGATAACTGCCAGTAATAGGATTAGCATTGATTTCTTTAGCAAGAACAGAGATGTGGCAGTTCCAGCCATTTCCTGAACTGCCAGCTTTGAAATATGAAAAAAAAAAAAAGAGAGAGAGAGAGAGAGGGAGAGAAGAAGAAAAAAGAAAAGAAAGAAATGAAAAGAAAGAAATCTGTAGGGGAGAATACAGCTTTTAGAGAAAAGTAAGCGTGTGTGAATCTGACCATGTGCGTCTGCATGTGGGCATATGGACACTTGTGCACGTGGAGGGATACAGGATCGCTTGGCTACGTGTAGTTCATGCCAATATTTTGTTGTTGGGTGATAAAGGATCAAAAGCTCTGTCTCTGTTCTGCTTCAAAAAAAGGTTTTAACATTCATTTGACTTTCTTTCTCTTTCATTTGTGAACACGTTTACCAGCTGATCTTTCATAGTTATCCTTGAATTCTGACTTTTGTAACCTTGAAATTCAAACAAAGGAGTGTCTCAGAGAAAGACTGTACAGTGGGCCCTGCCAGAGTCACACCCTCCAGGAATGCATTTCTCTGAGACTAAGTCCACAGGAAACCAAAATACAGGATCAAGTTCTCCAAATCTCAATCAAAGTGTCCCCTTAAAAATAGCTGGTGGGCATTTAGGTTGAATGAGAAAAACAAATACTGTACGCCAACTCATATATACAGAATCTAAAAAATAATAATAATAATGGTCTGATGAACCCAGTGACAGGGCAAGAATAAGGATGCAGATGCAGAGAATGGACTAGAGGACATGGGGTTGGGGGGGAGAGGGGCGAAGGGGAAGCTGGGACGAAGTGAGAAAGTAGCATAGACATATATACACTACCAACTGTAAAATAGATAGCTAGTGGGAAGTTGCTATATAACAAAGGGAGATCAACTTGATGATGGGTGATGCCTTAGAGGGCCAGGACAGGGAGGATGGGAGGGAGTTGTGGGAGGGAGGGGATATGGGGATATATGTATAAATACAGCTGATTCACTTTAGTGTACCTCAAAAGCTGGTACAAAAGTGTAAAGCAATTATATTCCAATAAAGAGCTTAAAAAAAAAAAAAAAAGCTGGTGGATCTCCTGCAGGAGGAGACCCAATTCTTCACAGCCCAGCCAGGGAATTGGGGGCCCACCCTCTTTTCCAAAGTTGCCAAACATAAAGCAGGGGGTGAGACACTGCCCACCAGTTTTTGATGCTAAAACTAAAGGGGAAGAAACATGAGGAAAAGGGTGGGCTTCATCCACAGCCTTTGAGCTACTTTGGAAGCAATACTAGTGTAAAGCAAGACATGAGGTCAAGATATCAGGTCAATAATATAAGTCAGATCTTGAGGCTCAACAATTTAGAAACAGAGAATTTTCTAGAAGAAAGAAGTAGAGGAAGGGGTAGTGAGAGGTGGTTCTCTTTGATGTCTCTTTAGGTTGGATATATCCAAATCAATACAGGTGGTTTGAGGGGGGGGGCATCATTTTAAGGAGAAAACCCATTAAACCAATTGATTGAGGACTACTTAACAAATTATTTTATCAATTATGATGTCTTATGATGATTATCATTATTAGCTACTATTAATTGAATAAGAATTATGTACCAGGAACTGTATGAAGTTCTCTGTATGTACTCATTAGCACTTTTAATCTTCATGAAAGAAGTTAGATGATGTCTATCTTACATCTCACAGATCAGGAAACTTACGCTCAGATAAGTGACTTGCCCAACATCACACAGTAATAAAGTAATAAAGCCTATATTTAACCCCAAACCTGGATGATTCCAATGTCTAGTGTAACTGAGTCACCAGCTTTCCTTTAAGGGTATTACATTTTCATTTGCTGACACACCATCAAATGAGAGACATTCCTCCATATTCACTTATTCATTCACTCACCATTCAATCAGCATCGTTTGGGCACCTGATATATGTCATCTACAGAGGTAGGACACTGAATTCAAGGGTGAATCACTCAAGGTTCCTGACACAAAGCGTTCAGAGCTACATGGAGCAGACTGACCTAAGGATATCACAGAGGAGAAAAGAACTTGGGCAGTACCTTCACAAAGATGGGGTTCTACTTGAACTGGAGCTTGAGTAGGAATTCATAGGATATACACATCGTAGTAAGTAATTTCTTAGCTGGCTATATTCAGCAGCTTCAAAACTCCCAAAGGCAAAAAAAAATCCTGTTGAACCATGTATACACAACACCTTAGCAACAAGTTGAAAAGATCAGCTATTAAACCATTCAACACAAGTTGTCAAGTAATTATTTTTCTTGTTGCTTATTCTCATTGAAATAATGTTTGACAGTATATACACATTTTAAAATAGCACTTATGCTTCTCTTTCTCATTTGTAATGCTGTTCTTTGGGAAAAAAGTGGAAAATTAATATAGCTTAGTACATATTAATAAACATTTACATACATATATTTATGTGTTTATTTTTATGTATACATATATATGAAAATTTAAATCACTCATAATCCTGCTACTCAGAGTTATCCAAGGTTAACATCTTGGAATATATTTCCTTCAAGTCTATTTCTATACATTTATCTATTTAGCTCACAGAATTAGATTTATAATATGTATACTGTATTTTAATGTTTTTACCCATATTTCTATCTTTACAATAAACATTTAACACTTTCCTGTGTGGTTAAACATTTTCTGACAGTATTAACTTCTAATGGTTCCCTAGCATTCACCCTCTATGTGCTCCATTCCATCCCTGCTCTACAGAACTTTTAGGTACTTTCCTTTTTGTTGTTGTTGTATTATGAATTATACTGCAAAGAATATCCTTGTATATAGATTTTTGTGTACATCTATAATTATTTCCTAAAGATAAATTCCCAGAGGTATTATTACCTCATCAAAAGTTTAAAACCATTTTAAAGTTTTTGATGTGTATTTCTAAATATATATTCAGAAATATAGAATCAATTTGCTCCCCCCCCCCCCAAATCACTGTAAGGGTGCCCATCTTCTGCATTCTCACCAATATTGGATATTTCCATTTAAACCACATTAAAAGTATTTCCCAATTGAGTAGGCAGAAAATTGTATCTTGTTTTTATTTGCTTATCACTGAATACTGATGAGGTTAGGCATTTTTCATACATTTATTATCCACTTGTATTTCTTCTTTTGTCGTTTATTCATGTCCTTTGCCCATTTTTCAGTTTCCGGGCTTATCTTATTTTTATTGATTGGTAGGCGTTCCTTATAGATTAAGGATATTAACGCTTTGTTTGTCAGAGGTGCTGACACAGCCTTAAACACTGGTTCAAACACATCATATTTTCCATTCTTTAAAGTTCAACTCAGATTTCCGCAAACCTAAAAAAACCAGCCACACTTGTGCCCTGGCTCCCAAGCACACAAAGCCTATTTATTCTTCCTGTGGGTCTTTGAGGCTATACCTACAGCTCTGGAGCATATTATGATTTGCATCTCAATTTGCTAATCGTTTCCTTTGTGCTAAGTTTGTCCCCATCTTACCCCTCCCAAACTAGAAAATTCATTGAAGATAATACACTCTCTAAATCTTTTCTCTCTATCTTGTTGCCATCTACATTGTTTACCAAACAGCCAATTATTTCTCTGTCTTCACACTGTTCTCTCTCTAGTCTAGATACCAGAGACCATGATTTCCAAACATTCCTCTAGGAAATTGGCTCTGCTATTTGCCTAATCTTCAGTTTAAAGTAGGATCTTTTAAGAATGGCATCAAGGCCATAAAAACATAAGCACGGTCAATGCGAATGGAGCCTAACACTTATTTCTTCATTAGTGTAAACTGGACCACCTGTGACTGCTCAGAAACAATAAAGTAAGAGCTTTTTCTCTCTTGTAGAGAAGAAAGAGACAGGAAGATCTGAGTGGCAATGCATCCTGGAGATGGTGACATTTCATGAACTCTCTCTGATCCCCTTGTTAAGAAGGCAAATAAAAGATTCTATTTTATTCTGGCCCAATCACTCTGGATTATAGTTGTCAAATAAAATACAGGTCATCCTGTTAAATATGAATTTCAGATAAAGAATGAATAATTTTAAATAGAAGTATGTTCTATACTTCTGAAGTGCAAATTTAACTGGGTATATGGTATTTCAATCTGCTAAATCTGGCAATCCAACCCTGGATAAAAACCCACTGGGCACTAGGAATTTAAACAGAAGATTTAAGAACAGTATTTGACAGAAGAGTAAGTAGAGACAAAGGCCATTTGGAATTTATATATTGTATATAATGGCAAGACTAGATTTGGAAAAACCTCCCCTTATTCGAGGAGGAAAATTTGAAAAAAAAAAAAGAAACAAAAGCAGCATCCTAAAGATCCAAAGTAAGAGAAGGCTATGAAAATGATTTCCTGTAGGACCCAGAATACCTTCCTAGAAAATTGTTCAGCATTCTTAATTGGATACAAAAAGACTGAACCTCTATAGAACAGGAATAGAAACCCACGAGGTACAAGTAAATCAGGAAAAGATTGAAAGAGAGATAAGTAAGGTGAGGAATTATTGAAAAGAGACCAAAAATTAATTAACAGCATTAAAATCTCCTTTGACACAATAAAAAGTAGAACTACTTTTAAAATATGAAATCATCTGTGTAGAAGAAAAACTTTGGAAGCTCTCTTAGAATGTAGAGGAAACAGACAAAAAAAAAGAGAGACAATTATCGCTTTGAAGCCAGAGGTAGGATAAACAATGTTAGAATTATAGGTGTTTCAGAAAAAATTGGACCAGATAATATAAAGATAGGGTTGAAGGTGTTAGTTTGGGATAAGATGAAGTAAACACACTCTATCTCGCTCTTCCACTGAATGCAGCTTTAAAACCTGGACAGAAAACTCTGAAAATTATATAGGAGCATGCAGACCAGAATTCAAAGTATCACTGAAGCAGTGATATTCCACCAATATCCCCAATCTGATCTCAATGTAGCCCCAAATCCAGAAGTTGGCACCCAGTTACAGAGAATTCTCCAGTAGTAGCTTCCTAGTTCTGGCTCCAGAAGTGGGAACTAGAGCTCCTAATGCTCAGGTAGACTATGGAAATACCTATCTTCTTTTTCTTTGCTCCATTCTTGAGCACCCCAGCCTCCAAGCAAACCCACAGTGGTAGCAACAACAGAAGTCCCCAGGAGCCAAAACTGTGAGAGGAGAGTAACTTTCTTCTACCAACAGAGCTGTGTTCCCAAGAGGATGAAGCAAACTTCCCATCTCTTTCCTCTCTACTCATCTCTCTGTCTCTGTCTCTGTCTCTCCGTCTCTCTGTCTGTGTCTCTGTCTCTCTCTTTCTTCTCCTTGCATTTTTCACTTGATTTTGGACATAGGAGCAGTAGCAGAGGCAGGCAGAAGGCAGAGTTTAAATAAGGCCCCAGTTTTCTGCATGGAGGATTGAAAAGAGGAGCCCAGAAAACAAAAAAAGCACCAGGAAAGATGACAAGAGGGAGGAGCTTGGGAAACAAACCCATAAAGTTGTTTACAAACTCCTGAGCACTCTTCTAATCATGCTTGGATCTAATCCTAAACAGCATCCCAAATAATTTGAGAACTGGACAGATAGACAATCACCTAGCTTCCAGATTGGCCACCCAGTGGCATACATGTGGGCCAGATTTAAATAGTACTGCTAAGGCTCTGAAAATTTAATAAATATTAGCAACACAACCCACAAAAGACATATTTAAACTAGCAGCCTGAACCTAACCAGGTTAATTTCCTGCTAAAACAAAAATATCAAATTCTCCATAGGATTTAACAAGACTTGGAGTCTCGTAATAATCAAAAATAGGAATACAATGCAAAACTACGCAGCATACGGTAAACAACAACAACAACAACAACAAAAATCAGCTCACATAAGAAAAGACAATGAAAGAGACCAACATCAAAATGATACAGATGTTAGAATTATCTGATAAAGTCCTTAAGGCAGCTCTTTTCTGATGTTCAAAAAAAAAAAAATCACGAACACTCAAAACAAATGGAAAAATAAAAATTCTCAGCAAAGAAACATAAGACATCAAGAGAACCAAATGGAAATTCTAGAATTTAAAAATAATATAAATGAAATTTAAAACACAATGGACAGGATCAGTAGCAGAATGAAGATGGCAGAGAAAATGATCATGAAACTTGAAGGTAGTTCCATATAAATCATCCAATCAGAAAAACAAAGAGAAAAAAGATTGGACAAAAAAAACAGAGAGAGAGAGAGAGAATAACTTCAGGATCTGTGGGATAATAACAAAAGTTCTAATATTCATGTCATCCAAGTCCCAGAAGGAGAAGAGAACAACTATGGTGCTAACGAAGGAATCAAAGAAAACAAAAATAAATGGAGAGACATGCTCATGGATTAGAAGATTCAGATAATAGATATCAATTCTTCCCCAAATTTACTGATAGATTTAACATAGTTCCACTCAGAATCCCAGTAATAGTCTTTGTAGTTATAGACAAACTGATCCTAAAATGTATATAGAAAGGCAAAGGAATTAGCAGAGCTAAAATAATATCTTAGAGAATAATAAATCTGGAGTACTCATACTAGCCAATTTTAAGATTTGCTACAAAGCTACAGAACTCAAAACAATACAAACTGGCAAAGGAATAGACACATAGATCAATGGAATATGATAAATATTCCAGAAATACACCCAAATATCGTTATTGCTTTAATTCCACCTAACAAACTTTAAAAACAAGACCTAAAAGGATCACACTGTTTCCATGTAACTTAACTGAATCCCAGAACAAAATTCAAGAACCCAACAAGGAAAAACACATGATGTCTGTCATCAGATTAAAAATTACTATGCATGTAAAGAAGCAGGAAAAAACAACCCAAGTGAGGAGAAATGTCAATCAATGTACACCAATTCAGATCAGTCACAGATACTAGAATTAGCAATTAGCAATTATCTCAAATGAATAAAGAGAGAAAATAATAATAACAACAACAACAAAGGCATCAGTGCTCTAACAAATTCAAGAGCCTATTTATACATGTCATTGGAGTCCCTAAAGGTGGGGTGTGGGAATGTGGAAGGAAAAAAATGTTTAAATATAGAATGACTGAATAATTTCCAGAATCAGTGAAAACTATAAACCCACAGATCCAAAAGCTCAATGGATCCAAGCACAAGAAACATGAAGAAAAGTAAACCAAGCTACCTCACAATCAATTTGCTAATAATCAGTAATAAGAGAACCCATAAAAACAGCCAGAGGACAAAAGCCCTGCACAGAGGAACACAGATGAGGATTGCAGTAGCTTTCTTTTCAAAAACAATAAAGCAAGAAGATAATGGACCAATCTTTAAAGTACTAGAGAAAAAAATCAGGATAAAGTAGGAGTTTGGGATTAACAGATACACACTACTATATATAAAATAGATAAACAAGGACCTACTGTATAGGGAACTATATAGTACAGGGAACAATATTCAATATCTTACAATAACC
The DNA here is from genome assembly GCF_030028045.1 of Hippopotamus amphibius kiboko. NCBI lineage: Eukaryota > Metazoa > Chordata > Mammalia > Artiodactyla > Hippopotamidae > Hippopotamus > Hippopotamus amphibius. Next base: position 117,722,943 of record NC_080191.1, on the reverse strand, counting down.
CATAATGGAATATTATCTTAAAAAGAATATATATATATATATATGAATCACTTTGCTGTGCACCTGAAACTAACACAACATTGTAAATCAACTATACTTCAATTTTTAAAAAAAAGAAAAAGAAAAAAAAATCAACCTAAAATTCTGTACCCAGCAAAAATATCTTTCAGAAACAAAGTGTATTTAAAGGAGGAAATTTTGATTTTTTTGGAAAAAGCTGAAAGAATTGATCACCAACAGATCTGCATTAGCAAATAAATAAGTAAATAAATAAGTTAAAAGAAATTTTTTACACAGAAGGAAAATGATATCAGATGGAAATATGGATCTACACAAAGAAAGAGCATATGTCCATTCAAATATTTGTATATAAATGTTCATAGTGGCTTTATTTGTAATAGCTAAAAACTAGAAACAACCCAAATGTCCACTGGCAGGTGAACGGATAAACAAATTTCAAGATATCCATACAATGAAATACAACTCAGCAATAAAATGAACTAGTAATACATGAGAAGATATTGATGGATCTCAGAATCATACTAATAAAAGAATAAATGCTATATGATTACATTTATATAAAATTCTAGATAATACAGCTAATCTATAGGGACAGAAAGATCAATGGTTTACTAGAGATGGGAGCGGTGAGATGAAGAGGGGTGAAAGAGAGGAATTACAAAGAGGCAGAAAGAAGCTTATGGGGACAACGGATACATTCATTATTTTAATTGTGGTGATGGTTTCATGGGTGTATATATATGTCTAATTTATGAAATTGTAAACTTTAAATAAGTGCAGTTAATTGCATGTAACTTAAACCTCAGTAAAGCTATTTTTAAATAGAGAGAGATGTGATATTTCCCACAGTGGTGGTTTCTTAGTCTTTCACAGTCAACAAAAAAAGACTGACATTGAGATAATCAGAAATGGCATTAAAGATGTAAACATATCATCATGAGAGGTGACTATTCTAAGCAGTCCTGCTTGGAAAGGTAGAGAAAAATTTTTTATTTACTAATCTTCAGGCAGAGAATCCTAAATCTATAAATATAGTACTTGTTTTTTACCAAGTTGTCAGTTGAAATAGATCACTAGATAAATTTTACATAATCAGGAAGCATAACAAAAGTCTATACCCATACTCTGGAACAAATTCATGATTAGGGTATTATTAGACCCATTCTACCTATGAGGAAACAGAGGCTCAGGTAGGTTAAGTTGGCAAGTTAGCCCAGGATCACATAGGTAAAAAAGGGCAGACTCAGAACCCTCATACAGGATGCCTAACTCCAGAACTATTGTCTCCTACACAGCAAATACCTGACTTCACCCTTTGTCCATGACCTGGGATGGCAAGACCATCACCTAGAGCTAAGTATTTCAGTATACTCATTGAACTTTTATGTTCCCAATATTCATAGGGGAACAGTTAATCCACTTCTTCTTACATCTTTTTTTCTCTTATTTGGAGACTTGCCTACTTTCCAACAATATTTCTAGAATTGATTCCTTTTTTGCTCTCCCCCTCATGTCCTAATTTCAACCCACCAGCAAACTCCGTTAGCTCCACTTCCACAATATACCCTGAGTCAATTTACTTTACTCTGTTCCCACAATACCACCCCAGTTCAAACACCATCATCTCTAGCCTGATGAATGCCCTTTGTCTCTGATATGAGGTGCACATTTTCCCCTAATTGGTCATCCGTCTTTAAACTTGTTTATGTTTCAATGTTTTCTTTCTATTCATATACAAGTGTTTTGTTTTTATGGACTCAAATTTACTAGTCTCTTCATTTATGGCTTCTGGACTTTGATATTTGGAAAGTCCTCCCCTAACTGTTGATTTTAAATAAACTTGTGAACCTGAGCAGCCTCTAGAAATGGCATTGCATCTCCACTACCACCCCCAACACATACTGCAAGTCATCCCCAAGCTTGGAAGTTTACACAGAGCTTTAGTCTAAGACTTCTTAAGGCACAGAGCTGCCTCAAAGGAATATACCTATTTTCCAATCTCTCAACTTTCAGGCTGGACTTTAGGAAACAATATTCAAATCCAGTAGACCCTATAATGTGTGATTCTTTTTGTACAGGTGGTCAAACCTGCTGTCACAATAAGTTTTTGACTTTCATAAGTACTTGAAAATACTTAAGTGCATAGACATTTGTCTACAATGAGAGGGAAAAAAAATACAAGTATTAAATACATCAACAAAAATTTTCTAAAATCATGAACAAAACAATTAGTAGTTAATTCTATAGAGAAAAGGCAACATTATATTTTGATTCACACAAACTGTTAAAAAATGATGAGATAATTGGAAAAATATAAATGTAAACTAAATATGTGATAACATTAAGAAAATTTTGTTAATTTAATTTTGGGGCAATAGTGGTAATATGGTTATATTTTCTTTTTAAAATAGTCCTTAACTGTTGGAGACATACACTGAAATATTTATAGATAAAATGATATAATGTCTAGGATTTGCTTTAAAATATCTGGAGATATTTCTAATGGTAGGGTTACATATATGAAGCAGTACTGGCCACGAGTTAGTATTTATTGAAGATGGGTTATGGGTTAATGGATATTTATTATATCATTGTCTGTACTTTTGGATATGTTTAAAACTTTCCATAATATATTTTAGAGACAATATGTTAATTATATAGATTAACTCCTTCTGGAATAAGATTTGGGAGTACATCTATGAAGCCTCACTGGGGACTACTGGACTCAACACCCTTTCCAACCCCTTCTCCCTCGACTACATAGAGGCTGGAGCATGTGAACGATCATTTTCCCAGCATTCTTTGCAGCTAAGAATGCCTTGAGTCATGACTTTGAACAACAAAGTGAAACTAAAGTCTGCTGGGATTTCTCAGAAAACTTTTGCTCTTTATACAATGTGGCTGACTTCCACCTCTCTTTTCACATCTTCTAATGGGACCTAAGCTCTGATTTTGAAGCCATATTGCAACCATGAGAAAGCCAAACTGAAATTAAAAACCAAGGCTGCTTCCACTGAAACACTGAACCAAGAATTTCAGCACCCTAACTCCAGACATCTGAGATATCTATTTATATTAAATGTAAATATGTTTCTTAAAATCCCATGTATTGAAATCTCTGTAAGTCGGATTTTCTGTTACTTGCAATTAAATACCTTCCTAACTGATCCAATCTGTTGTACACAATTTCTTGTATAATAAAATTTCTGGTATCCACTATGAGGCAATGCTAGTACCTGCTGCTAACTGAAAAGTTTTGTTAATTTGAATTGGATCATAAGATGCCATTTAAAAAAGTTTATTCATATTCCCTAAGCCCAGTTGTGTCCTCTCACCAAAGTACCTGAAAGTTTATTTAAAATTAGTTTTAAAGTAATCATTACAAAGTAAAATGGTTTCTTAATTAATACATTCATTCATTAAGGATATATTCTTTTCCCAGCCCTAACTTCATCACTGCTGATTGTACTTTTATTTAAGCTCCTGACTTCAGGGTGTCATGAGCCCCAGGCTTCCTCAGTAAAGTGGCAAATGTGCGTGTGTTAAGGGTTCTAATGAGTGACCAGACACAGGGCACAGTCCCACGGCTGAAACTGCTCTTCTTCCCCCGAGGCCAGCTGACTTCTCTCATTAAAGCTTCATCAAGTTCAAGAAGTCCCCCCAAACTAGACAAGACGAAAGACTTCACATCTGTCCCAAATTCAACCAGTTCCAGTGTGTGTTTAAACAGAATCTTAGCAACAGGTCAAAACTAAATATCACGCAATATTCATAGAAGTGAAGAGTAATCACAAATTCCCTGGCATTTATGTTCATTTAAAGGCAAACATCTGTATCTTTCAGGTAAGATGGCCTGATTTAATTAAAGACAACAGTGAAATTATAAATGAACTCCTATCAGAGTATCTAACACACTAGCAGGCACTTAACAAATGTTTGCTAATTAATTTACTAAATGCATTAATTAGCTAGCTAATAGATATTTAGAGTTTACAACAGATTGTGTTTTGCATCACAAGGTCCAACTTTGCTGACACTGCTGTTTATATAACCTGTTTTCAAAATACAAAATATTATGAGATCGGTATGATTGTCCTACATGAAATCAGCAATACATCATTCTCCAATGATAGAATATCCCTAGAAACAACTTCATTCATTCATTTCCACACAACAGCAACTAATTCTTATGATAGGGTATGTTCCACCTCCATTAACTATCTCTAAGTGCAGCACCCTGTCTCCAGTAATGGTGAGGACACCCATCAACACAAGTGAGATGAGTAAACCATTTCCTGTTATCTCCAGGCAACAAATTCTGGAGGTGAACTGTCTGGACTAGAACCCTAACTCCAGCATATTCACCTGTATAATCTTAGGCAAATTTCTTAATCTCTCTCTGCCTTGGTTTTTTCATCTGCTACATAGGGATGATGATAATGGCACCCACCTTATAGGACTGTAGTGATGACTGAAAGAGATTATAGTGAGCTGACAGGTATAGTGAGCTGACAGGTATTACACGCCCCATAAATGTTATGCATTATTCCCTAACTCTAGTATTGCATCGCGATCAAAGATTTCTGTCCATCTGATCTGTTATAGTCAATCCACAGGACATCACAAGAGCAATTATTAGTCACCACAGGTCACAGACAACCCTGTCCAGATCCTCTGGTTCTACTCGGAGTCAGTTGTGACATCACAACCTGTTGTCACAGCCCTTCCAGGGATTCAACACATGACTCATCCACACCGATGTCTGTACATGTGCATCACACACAACCCAGCTGGTGCAGAACCAGGGCATGACATGCTACACGATGATCCTGATTCGGTCCAGCCCAATGCATGTTTAGGAGGAAATCACTTTCCCTCAGAGAATCTCTGTTTTACCATCTGTAAAGTTCAAATAATACCTACCTCATTGTAAAGAATTAAATGACATAACCTAAGTAAGAATACCTTTCAAATGTAAAGTGTGTTGCATGCTGGGTATTATTATTCATCTTTGTATCACCAGCTTCATTAATTCAAAAAATATTCAGTCCATCTCTGACTATTCCAGGCAGTGTAATAAGCTTAGAAATAAACAACATATAGTAGACAGAGTTGAATACATATTTGCTTGATATCTTATTTGCTGATTGATCAATTAATATTGCTGAAAATATTTGGGCTGGAGAACTTAGACCCAATTTGAAAGGGACATAAGTTGCCATATTTCATTTTATCATGACGGACACGTGGCTGCCTCTGCTCCATGCACTCCCAGTGAGCACTGACATCTATCACAACCCTGAACATGCTCTACTGGAATCGTTACTTGATTTCCTATAAAGTCCTGCCTCTAAACTGAGAGCTTCTTGAGGGCAGACCTATGGTTTCTTTTTGGTTTTGTTCTTTTAAATTTGTATCTTCACTATTTGGCTCAGAGACACTTAGTAAACAGTTTTTTTTTTCTTTACCAACTGCATTTTTGGTGTGGTGGAGAAGCAATGTCACCATTCGGTTGGATTCTTTCAACCAGAAAACTTGTGAACAGCGTTCTCTCCTGTACTAACCCTGGGGCGTGTGCCCCCTCTCTCTATGTACACAATACACATGTCTGTACCTGGGCTAATGCAGCAGCTCTTGCTGGGGATATCACATTTCAGAATATTCGGTAACCAGTTAGTAAACAACAACTTCTGGTATCCTAAGCTTCCAGAAGGAGTTAATGCACCTCACAGAAATAATCAATGTAACTTTCCAACCAGTAAAATCAAGCCCCTTATATTCTATTTAATTTCCTAGGAGTTTTTATATACATATATATGTTCGACATACATAGCCCCTCACACATATACCAGCACTATATATATATATATATATATTTTTTTACAACATAGGGTTTTCTAGGATTGAGTAGTTTTAAACAACAGTATTTTATTATTTTAAGCACACCCACTGTGGAAACATTCTCGGGGCTCACGGCTTCTGCTATTGGAACATTTGTTTTTTATTCTGAATATTTCAGCACATCTATTTACCTGGCACTATATTTAGTACCACAGTGCCAAGATGGCATATATAAAGATTCAATTGCAATTCCCATCTGATGTCCCTTCCCTCTCCTTTTTACCCCCTTTTTTATGTCCACACTCTGAATTCAGCACAAAGTTGGTGTGTTTAATTTAAAAAGAAGTAAAACGCTCCAGGAGACGCCTCAGACCACTGCAAATCACCTACTTTATAGAGGCAGTAAAATTGTGTATCGGATTAGAAGTGATGCTGATCTGAAATTTATGATAACTTTTAATGGCATTATAATTTTTTTCCCTGTGCGCTCCATAACTGCATCGTTTCAATGCACAGTGCAGTGAGATGAAATTTGTAAGGGAAGAACATTACCCAGGCAAGCCCAGGGGGAAAAAAAAGCCAGTGGAATAATGCAACAGCCCCACACAGGCGGATGGAAGCTATTCTTTCCATGCACCATGTACAGGCACAAACTCCAAAAAGACCCTTTGAAATTAAAGGCAACTCAGGGTACAGAATTCATTGATAAAACTAAGAAATATGGTAGAAACACCATCTTAAGAAACCTGGTGGAGGTGGCTTCCTCACACCATCTTTACCACTTCTAGGACTCTGCACATCTCTTGGCTGATGGAAGCACATTTGGGTGTCCTAAAATAGTTTTCTAGAGCAAACAGCTTTTCCCTAGGCTAGATCTGTGTTCTGGTTTCCTCTGGGACAGCTCAACTCCTCACTGGTTCTAAAAGAGCGTAAGAGGGCATTCTTGGTATCGCAGGCTGAAAAGCCTTGTAAAGTCCTGAGAAGTTCGCAATTAAGAAAATGATGATGAAAGAAAGAAGGCACTTAATGACAGAGGGAGAGAGAAAGAGAGAAAGATGTGGAAGAACTTTTAAAAATTCCAACAGTAATTTTCATGTTACATTCTAATTTGAAAAATGTGAAGGAAAAAAAAACTCTTTAGAAAACTCCACTAGAGTCAAAGGAGAAGACTTCCTCCCAATGCCAAATCCCCTCTTCAGCTCTTTTCTTCAGGGATAACCCAGCCTCTGCTTGAATACTTCCAAGCACAAGAGGCTCATTACCACTTGAGGCAGTGCATGAATTCATTTACAAATTAGGCATAGTGCCAGGCACCAAGTGCTATACTATTGTTGGAATATTTCTGAAAGCTTTTTTTAAAAAACAATAACATATATTAGTCTGTTTTTCTATTAGAGAAAGCATATAGGTTCAGTATAGAAAAGTAAGTCTCCAAAATGCACAAAACATGACTTATGTGGTATGCTTGCCAAAAATATTTAACATGAATCTCATCATGACCACCAAATCTGAAAAGCATTCCAAGATGACTGGCCTGGACACTCCCAAAATGTAAATATTGTGAAAGACACAAAACAACAACAACATCAAAAACCCGTGGGGGACTGTTCTTGTTTAAAGCATACTAAAGAGACATGACATCACATGTAAAACATGGAGCTCAATTAGAGCTTGGATCAAAAGAAAAAGGCTACAAAGGACATTTAGATGACTATTGAGGAATCTGAGTATAGATTACCTCTTACACAGTATCAATTGATGTTAAATTTTTGGTTGTGATAATGTTGTGGCTTTGTAGGGAAATGAACTCGTTCTTATGATACATATTCTGAAATATTCAGGGATGAAATGTCATGATGTCTGCAAATTACCTCCAAATAGTATAGCAAAGATGGATAAAGCCAACGTGACAAAATGTTGACAACTGGTGAATCTGGGTGAAGGGTTAACAGAGGTTCATTATCTTTCAACCTTTTGATTTTTCAAAATAAGAAGTAGGTTGGAGGGAATCTAAAAAAATAATGCTAGTTATTTCTAGTTGGGGTGTTTATATTTTTCTTCTTTATCTTTTTCCATATTCTGTAAATATTCCTGCAAGGACAGAAAGTCCTTGCTTTACATTGGATAAAAATGTGTCTGTTGGTGCATGTTCCTCCAGTCAGGCAGCAGGATGATGCCTCAGAAAGGGTGGGGCATGGGGCATCAAAGACCCAGGTTCTTGCCAGGTTTTCTCCATCCACTGCTGCTGTGGCTTGCTTCTTCACCTGCAAAATCAGCCCACCCTGTGGGATTCTGGTGAGACTCAAATGGGAAAACAAATGAGAGTAAACCCTCATTTGAAAAAGTTGTTCTTTTCAAGGCTAGTGCACCAGTTTGCCCCACTAAGCCATTTCTTGAACTTTTGTGCTCTACGAAAATGTTTTTAAAAAATCAAAACAATTTTATCCTGTTGCCTTGAGCATTTTGTTCTGGACTTCTGGAGTCAGAACTGAGTTCAGAGGAGCAGATCCTCTCACAGCCTCCTCTACTTTCTCAGAGATTAAATAGCAGATCAAGCCAAAAACTTAGACATTCAGATTTTGGTGAAGTTGGTGAATCTCCCAACCCTGCACTCACCAGCTTCAGAGTGTATATTTTAAGCCTTGCCCTGTTAGAGCCTTGCCTTACATCCATTTGACTGGCCAAGCTGCAGCATTTGCTGGTGAAAGCAGCCCCCTGCTCTCTTCTGAGAAACCCACCTGGAAGTTCCTCTCCAGTTTGCCCTGGATTTCATGGAGAAGTAGGCTTTCTTATGAAAGTGCAAGGCTCCTCCCCTCTTCTCCCACCATGTGTGGCCCTGTGAGCCCTGTAGATCAAGCCGCAGGTCTCAGCTATGCCTGGTGAATGCCTTTCCCTTTCTGTGTTAAATTTCTGAGTGTGCTTGCCCTCTTGCTCACACCCTAGGGAGGCTGTGTTATTCCTGACCCATTTCCCAGAGAATTAGAATAAAAGAAAATCAGATGGGTCACAGAAAAGAAACGTAGAGGCCAGCTAGTCCAACCCCTTCATTTTACAGAGAAGTGAAACTGAGGTCCAGAGAGGGGAAGTCAGTTACACAAGCTCACAGAACTAACTCATTGCAAAACCTGAGTTAAAACCTTATGTCTGATTCCCCATCACGTACTCCTTCCATTGAACCAAGATACTTTTTCTTCAAGGATCATATACATGGTTCTTCTGAGTGTCCAACTCCTCTAGCTTGTCTAGGTGTTTATCTCTCCTATTCAGGCTGAAAGGCTCAATAGTCAGCTTGTAGGTCTTTAACAAACACATCCTTAGAATGTGTCCTTGGTCTTTATATCCATCAGTTCTTAAGGGAAGTGGGAAAACAAACCCTTCTCTTCAAGACCATCTATAATCAACTTTTCATTGACCATGGCCTCCTTTGTTTTAGCAGATGAACAGACAAGTAGAAAATTCTCCCTCTTCTCCCAAGACTTTCAACTTCCTATCCAGAGTTGCAAATCCTTTAGAGGATTCTAATTTCTCTATTTTTTTTTTCTGCAAAACATCCTCCCCTTTTCTCTCTTTCTACCTGGTGCTTCTCGTCATTCATAAATATTACATGTTCTGAGGGACTTCAAACACCACCCACATGGAGCTGACCTCTGCCTCTTCTGAGTCTGAACTGTGACATTTCTATATCTCCATTTTAGCATCAATATCTGGTTTCCTTCTGCTGCAATTTTTTGGTTTTATATCTTTTCAACCTTGATCTCTTTGAAGGTAAAGTTGCTACCTTGTTTACTTTTGTCTCCCCAGTTCCTGACACACGGTGGAGGACTTAAGTAATACGAAGGCATACAAATCAGCAGAATTGGGAGGTCATGTGTGTTTTCAGAGTCTTGCGGTCCATTTTGTCATGTTCTGGATTTATGAGTCCAGAAGACAACCCATCTCTGATTGATTGATAGTCAGTTGCATGTGGTACTGTCCTCAACTCTTCCCCAGCCTGCAAGATACAACTCTCTCCTGGGGGAGTATCTAGATTCCTGTCACCCCAATGCCTGCTTGGTGTTCTATGTACCTCCAGAGGGATCTTATTAGAGGGGGCAGATTTGCCCTGTGAATAGTCTCACGCTTGTGTAGCTCTAATGATGCAGAAATTCCCCTTTCTCCATGGAGTCATGTGTCACCAACATTGATGTTGATTTCCCTTCATCTTTATGGACTCTTTTTCTTTCCAACTTCCTTACTCAATCTTATCTACCATCCTCTCTAGGAAGCCATTATTCATCCCTTTAATAATCCACCAGAGAAAGATGTTTCTGAGCAGTAAGGCCAACTGGGACTTCCCAAACAGCAGACGCAATTGGTAAGCAAAATGCACTCAGACTGGCTTCATCCACTTGCCAACTTCAGGAAGTTCTGTGCCTCAGTTCCTTTTCGGTAAAATGTCTTGTGGGGTTGCTGTGAGCATTAAAGAAAACAGTGATCATAGAATGTGTAGCGCAGTACCTGGTACACAGTGATTGCAAAAGTGATGCTTGCTCTCTTAATTGTTGTGATAACCGTTGTGGTGACTTTAAACAGGAACCCAAAGGCATCACATTCCCTGCTGATGCCAACAACACTTTCTCTGCTGCCTTCATGTCCTAAGGCTCTACACAAATCTTAGATACTTTCAGGAAAAACTGTATTTTGGTCCAGGACACGTTTTTTAAGTTTTCTTGTCTCTTCCTTGTTCACTAGGGTGCTGTCACCTTCTAACCTGCTGGAGGGCCCCTGCCCAACAGGAAGTGTCCCTCTGAGCCTGCCCAAGATGGCAAGCGAGGTCCCACAAAGAGGAGAAAGGGGCCCCGCATCAAAAAAGACAATTCAAAAGAGAGCGGTCAAGTTGTGATCAAGGAGCCCACCATGTTCAGCCCTTGCCACCGCTCCACAGGCCCCGGGCCCCAGCAGAACTGACCTGCTAGGCTGCTCAGCATTTCCTCCAAGTGACACATGACCCCAATGCTGAAAACCTCCGTGTCCAGGCCCTCCTGGCCTCCCCGGGAGACTTACGTTAATGACGAGCCAGTATCTTGGATGTACCCCGAATCACTCCTCTTAACCTAATTATGTGCCAAGGGGGAAATCCAACGTATTTGATCAAGTCTTGGTAGTATTTTCCTTGTCTAACTCCATTAGTCTCATTGATACAAAGGGTTCTGAAGTAATTAAAGCAAGTGCTATCCCCTGAGGGCTCTGGGATGAATATCCCTTCCCCACTCAGAACCTGGTTAGCCCTGGTGAATGGCACAGGCAGGGCTGGGCAGAGGACCCCTCATAGAGGAGCCGTCCTTTGGTGCCAGCAAATTGAGATCAGACTAAATTCCAATGAACGGTGTTCAGAAACTAAAGTATCCCAGCTCAGAATGTGGAGGGAGGGGTGCTGTGTTCTTGGTGAGATTGTTCTTCATAGTTTTTCCTCCTAGATGCTTAATTCACATACTATGTACATTTTATTCAGCCTTATTACAGCCTCTATCCACCTAGAACTCCAGTGACCCGCAAAATACCTTCAAAGTCATTGGCCCACTTTAGAAACCTCTGGTAGCCCATTAGACGTGTCAGTGCACACTCAACAAGCAGGCAGATCCAAACACGCTGAGGCTTCACCTCATTAAAATGTTTCCAAGACACAGGGTCAAACTTATCTTGCCACGGACTATCTTCCTCTTGCCAATCGCTGAGAAACCATTTTCTTTCTAATTAATTTCATCTAGATGAAACCTGCACAAATGTCAGTGCAACAAATTAAGACTTATTGATTATTGGCTTTTTAAAAATAGTTAATGGTTCTGTCCAAAGATGGAATATTTTAGGGACATCAGCAAGACATTTTAGCTTAGGCTGATTTGGGTTTTTTGAACAATGAAAATAATGTTGTAAGCATCTTCCATAGACTCATTGCTCGTTTTTCAACTGAAACGTTATTCTTTTTTTTTATATAGACACAAAATATAAATAGCTAGAAAACGACACCTTGGAATTTGATGGAAGAACAGTGCTACCCAGGCATTTATATTTCATATATGCTGCTCTGGGGATTGTCCATCTTCTCTCCCCTTTTTTCTCTCCCTTAAGATATTGGTCAAATGTTAAGTTTGTTCACAGTGACTGTTGATAGCAAAAGAAAGAAATTAAAGATGAATAAAACTCAAGTTCCTTATCAGAAACCTTGTTTGTTTGTTTGTTTGTTTTAAGGCTAATGCTGGGAAAGGGTGAATGCCTTGACCTAGTGCATGGGTTTCTGGCATACTGTCAACCATTCACCAAGCCTTACTGAATCTTACTGTGTACAAAGGCAAAGGTCAGAGGGGAATGCTAGCCTTAACTGCTACCTTCAGGAGGACGGAATCTAGTTCATAACATCTACATGCACAGAAAAAGCTGTGATCTACAAAGCTAGCTACCACTATACATGTAGAAGAATTCAAATCCAGTACTTCATTTGGTTTACAAATTTTCTGTAAAGTTGCAAGGGATCTGTGTTTACTGGTGGAAAAACAGGGCATAGGGAAGTGAATTGCATCAAGGATAACTTTGCAACAGAAACTAAAATCAAGTTTCCGGTTCTAAAGTACTTAAGCTAGGTCATTTCGTAACATACTCTCCAGCTCAACAAGAGCTTTTATTTGACCAATTAAGTATGTCCAAGGCCTACAAGTAAGGTTTCCTGAAAAAGGGGAAATCAAGTTCATAATCTACATAGGCAAATTGCTTCAGGGAAGAGATTTATAACAAACCTTTATTTTCTTCCATGCTACTCAAATGTTTCCATTTGTCAGAGAATATCTGAGTGCAGTTGCTTTCTATATTCATTCTGAGAATGTAAGTTTTTAGTCTTCATCTATCAGGGCAGATCCATGAAAGGTACATAGAGCTCATCTAGTCCAACCATTCATTTTATGGAAAATAATTGAGGCCAGAAGTTGTTACTTGTGCAAGGTCATGTAACTTGAAAGGGTGTGTGTATGTGTTTTGGCACTGGGATATGTACATGTGAAAGGATTTTCATCTTTTTATTTAATACCATTATTTGTTATCATGTTGTCCAGTTCCATACATCAATTAAAGGTAAGCATAGATGTTTTGGAAAAGGTGCCCAGCTAGGTGATGTCAATGGCCAAAGAACCAGCAAGCTCAACATAGGAAGAGAGCTAAGGAGGACTCATCACATTTAGCCTGGATCTGAGAAGATCAGAGCAGGTTAGATCTATAGGGAGAAACGCCCTGCAGCCTGAAACAGAGAGGTCTCAGCTGATGTATAACAAAGGTGAGGCAAGCTGTAGGACATATTATCTTTAGGGTCAGCTGAAAGCATAAGACCTAGTGAGCCCCTCGTGGAGGTCCTTCATCTTAAAGGAGATTTTAGAAAAGAAGACATGGGGACAGAGGTAAAGTGTCTGATGGCTACATCACTTCAACAGGGGATTGGATCAGTTGACCTTGAAGTCCCAGGTAGCTCTCAAGGACTTTGATTGTGTGATTTATTTATTTTTTTTTAAATGAATATTTGAAGAATTTATTTGGTAACCCTAAAATACATACATACATACACATAAACACATATATACATATATTTCCCTTCTTTTTTTTTTTTTTTGTTTTTTGTTTTTTTGTTTTTTAAATGAATATTTGAAGAATTTATTTGGTAACCCTAAAATACATACATACATATACAAAAACACATATATACATATATTTCCCTTCTTTTTTTTTTTATTTTTTTATTTTTTTATTTTATTTTTTTGGGGGTAAACCAGGTTCAATCATCTGTTTTTATACACATATCCCCGTATTCCCTCCCTTCCTTGACTCCCCCGCCTCGAGTCCCCCCCACCCTCCCTGCCCCAGTCCTCTAAGGCATCTTCCATCCTCGAGTTGGGCTCCCTTTGTTATACAACAACTTCCCACTGACTATTTTACAGTTGGTAGTATATATATGTCTGTGCTACTCTCTCACTTCATCTCAGTTTCCCCTTCACCCCCCGCCCCCTCCCATACCTCGAGTTCTCCAGTCCATTCTCTGTATCTGCATCCTTATTCTTTTTTTTTTTTGATAGTGACACTTTTATAGCAATAATCTTGAACTTTTTCTAATTCATAAAATAAATTTTCCAAAACCTAAAAGAATTAAACTATAAACCCTAATACAATTGTTTACTTGTATCTGTGTAAATTTTTCCAATTGAAAAGTGTTTTTAAAAAATCCTAAATCAGGCAAATCGCATTATTTTCCTAAACCCCAACTGAGCTGAACCAAATCAACTGATGTTTTATTGACTGTCTTTCTATTTACTTCATGTGTATTTATTGTTATTTTATTACTGCTTCAATTTTGTTTTGAACAGTCTATTGCTACCTGAAGTCCTTTAAGCATACATGCAGGCTGACTGAGAACTGGCTCCACATGACCCCCTCTCCTAGTGTTTACACTTTGTCTAATCTCCTCCCCTTGAGTGTGGGTTTCTTTTTTTTTTTTTTTTTTAATTTTTTGGGGGTACACCAGGTTCAATCATCTGTTTTTATACACATATCCCCGTATTCCCTCCCTTCCTTGACTCCCCCGCCTCGAGTCCCCCCCACCCTCCTTGCCCCAGTCCTCTAAGGCATCTTCCATCCTCGAGTTGGGCTCCCTTTGTTATACAACAACTTCCCACTGACTATTTTACAGTTGGTAGTATATATATGTCTGTGCTACTCTCTCACTTCATCTCAGTTTCCCCTTCACCCCCCGCCCCCTCCCATACCTCGAGTTCTCCAGTCCATTCTCTGTATCTGCATCCTTATTCTTGTCACTGAGTTCATCAGTACCATTTTTAGATTCCGTATATGTGAGTTAGCATACAATATTTGTCCTTCTCTTTCTGACTTACTTCACTCTGTATGACAGACTCTAGGTCTATCCACCTCATTACATATAGCTCCATCTCATCCCTTTTTATAGCTGAGTAATATTCCATTGTATATATATGCCACATCTTCTGTATCCATTCATTTGTTGATGGGCATTTAGGTTGCTTCCATGTCCTGGGTATTGAAAATAGTGCTGCAATAAACATTATGGTACATGTTTCTTTTGGGATTATGGTTTTCTTTGGGTATATGCCCAGGAGTGGGATTACTGGATCATATGCTAGTTCTATTTGTAGTTTTTTAAGGAACCTCCAAACTGTTTTCCATAGTGGCTGTACCAACTTACAGTCCCACCAACAGTGCAGGAGAGTTCCCTTTTCTCCACACCCTCTCCAACATTTGTGGTTTCCAGACTTTGTGATGATGGCCATTCTGATTGGTGTGAGGTGATACCTCATTGTGGCTTTGACTTGCATTTCTCTGATGATGAGTGAGGTTGAGCATCTTTTCATGTGTTTGTTGGCCATCTGTATGTCTTCTTTGGAGAAATGTCTATTTAGGTCTTCTGCCCATTTGTGGATTGGGTTATTTGCTTTTTTGGTATTAAGCTTCATGAGCTGCTTGTATATTTTGGAGGTTAATCCTTTGTCTGTTGTTTCATAGGCAATTATTTTTTCCCTTTCTGAGGGTTGCCTTTTAGTCTTGTTTATGGTTTCTTTTGCTGTGCAAAAGCTTTTAAGTTTCTTGAGGTCCCATTCATTTATTCTTGATTTTATTTCCCTGATTCTAGGAGGTGGGTCAAAAAGGATGTTGCTTTGATGTATGTCATACAGTGTTCTGCCTATGTTTTCCTCTAGGAGTTTTATAGTGTCTGGCCTTACATGTAGGTCTTTAATCCATTTGGAGTTTATTTTTGTGTATGGTGTTAGGAAGTGTTCGAATTTCATTCTTTTGCATGTTGCTGTCCAATTTTCCCAGCACCACTTATTGAAGAGGCTGTCTTTTTTCCATTGTATATTCGTGCCTCCTTTGTCAAAGATAAGGTGCCCATATGTGTTTGTGCTTACTTCTGAGTTCTCTATTCTATTCCATTGATCTTCCTTGCTATTTTTGTGCCAGTACCATACTGTCTTGATCACTATGGCCTTGTAGTATAGTTTGAAGTCAGGAAGCCTGATTCCACCAACTCCATTTTTCCTTCTCAAGATTGCTTTGGCTATTCGGGGTCTTTTGCATTTCCATACAAATCGTAAGATTTCTTGCTCTAGTTCTGTGAAAAATGCCAATGGTAATTTGATCAGGATTGCATTGAATCTGTAAATTGCTTTGGGTAGTACAGACATTTTCACGATGTTGATTCTTCCAATCCAGGAACATGGTATGTCCCTCCATCTGTTTGTATCATCTTTGATTTCTTTCATCAATGTCTTCAAGTTTTCTGCATACAGATCTTTTGCCTCCTTAGGCAGGTTTCTTCCTAGGTATTTTATTCTTTTTGTTGCAATGGTGAATGGGAGAGTTTCCTTAATTTCTCTTTCTGCTCTTCTGTTGTTAGTGTATAGGAATGCAAGAGATTTCTGTGCATTAATTTTGTATCCTGCTACTTTACTGAACTCATCCATTAGTGCTAGCAGTTTTCTGGTAGAGTCTTTAGGGTTTTCTATATATAATATCATGTTGTCTGCAAAGAGTGACAATTTTACTTCTTCTTTTCCAATTTGGATTCCTTTTATTTCTTTTTCTTCTCTGATTGCTGTGGCTAACACTTCCAAAACTATGTTGAATAATAGTGGTGAGAGTGGACACCCTTGTCTTGTTCCTGTTCTTAGAGGGAATTCTTCCAGTTTTTCCCCATGGAGAACGATGTTGGCTTTTGGTTTTTCATATATGGCTTTTATTATGTTGAAGTAATTTCCTTCTATGCCCATTTTCTGGAGAGCTTTTATCATAAATGGATGTTGAACTTTGTCAAAAGCTTTTTCTGCATCTATTGAAATGATCATATGGTTTTTTATCCTTCAATTTGTTGATATGATGTATCACATTGATTGATTTGCATATATTGAAGAATCCTTGCATCCCAGGGATAAATCCCACTTGATCGTGGTGTATGATTTTTTTAATGTGCTGTTGCAGTCTGTTAGCTAGTATTTTGTTGAGGATTTTTGCATCTATATTCATCAGTGATATTGGTCTGTAGTTTTCTTTTTTTGTGACATCTTTGCCTGGTTTTGGTATCAGGGTGATGGTAGCCTCGTAGAATGAGTTTGGGAGTGCTCCACCTTCTGCAATATTTTGGAAGAGTTTGAGAAGGATAGGTGTTAACTCTTCTCGAAATGTTTGATAGAATTCGCCCGTGAACCCATCTGGTCCTGGGCTTTTGTGTGTTGGGAGATTTTTATTCACTGCCTCAATTTCCGTACTTGTGATTGGTCTGTTCACGGTTTCTATTTCTTCCTGGTTCAGTCTTGGAAGATTGTCTTTTTCTAAGAATGTATCCATTTCTTCCAGGTTATCCAATTGATTGGCATATAGTTGCTTGTAGTAGTCTCTCATGATGTTTTGTATTTCTGAGGTGTCCGTTGTGACTTCTTTTTCATTTCTAATTCTGTTGATTTGCATCTTCTCCCTTTTTTTCTTGATGAGTCTGGCTAATGGTTTATCAATTTTGTTAATCTTCTCAAAGAACCAGCTTTTAGTTTTATTGATTTTTCTTATGGTTTCTTTCCTTTCTTTTTCATTTATTTCTGCTCTGATCTTTATGATTTCTTTCCTTCTGCTCACTTTGGGGTTTCTTTGTTCTTCTTTCTCTAGTTGTTTGAGGTGTAAGGTTAGGTTGTTTATTCGATCTTTTTCTTGTTTCTTAAGGTAGGACTGTATTGCTATAAACTTCCCTCTTAGAACTGCTTTTGCTGCATCCCATAGGTTTTAGGTTGTTGTGTTTTTGTTGTCATTTGTTTCTAGATATTTTTTGATTTCCTCTTTGAATTCTTTAGTGATTCCTTGGTTGTTTAAGAGTGAATTGTTCAGCCTCCATGTGTTTGTATTTTTTGCAGTTTGTTTCCTGTAATTGATATATAGTCTCATGGCGTTGTGGTCTGAGAAGATGCTTGATATGATTTCAATTTTCTTGAATTTGCCGAGGTTTGATTTGTGACCCAAGATGTGATCTATCCTGGAAAATGTTCCGTGTGCACTTGAGAAGAAAGTGTAGTCTGTCGTTTTTGGATGGAATGTCCTATAAATATCAATTAAGTCGAGATGGTCTAATGTGTCATTTAAAGCTTGTGTGTCTTTATTGATTTTCTGTTTGGATGATCTGTCCATTGATGTAAGTGGGGTGTTCAAGTCTCCCACTATTATTGTGTTCCTGTCAATGTCCCCTTTAATGGCTGTTAGCATTTGCCTTGTGTGTTGAGGTGCTCCTATATTGGGGGCATAGATATTTACCATTGTGATATATTCTTCTTGAATGGATCCCTTGATCATTATGTAGTGTCCTTCCTTGTCTCTTTTAATAGTCTTTACTTTCAAGTCTAATTTGTCTGATATGAGTATTGCTACTCCAGCTTTCTTTTGACTTCCATTTGCATGGAATATCTTTTTCCATCCCTTTCCTTTCAGTCTATATGTATCCCTTGGTCTGAAGTGGGTTTCTTGTAGGCAGCATAGATAAGGGTCTTGTTTTTGTATCCATTCAGCCAGTCTGTGTCTTTTGGTTGGAGCATTGAATCCATTTACATTTAAGGTGATTATTGACATGTGTGTTCCAGTTACCATGTTCTTAATTGTTTTGGGTTTGTATTTGTAGGTGTTTTCCTTTTCTTGTGTTTCCTACTTAGAGAAGTTCCTTTAGCACTTGTTGTAAGGCTGGTTTGGTGGTGCTGAATTCTCTTAACTTTTGCTTGTCTGGAAAGCTTTTGATTTCTCCCTCAAATCTGAATGAGATTCTTGCTGGGTAGAGTATTCTTGGCTGTAGGTTTCTCTCTTTCAGGACTTTCAGTATATCCTGCCATTCCCTTCTGGCCTGCAGAGTTTCTGTAGAAAGGTCAGCTGTTATCCTGATGGGTTTTCCCTTATATGTTGTTTGTTGCTTTTCTCTTGCTGCTTTTAATATTTTTTCTTCGTGTTTAATTGTCGTTAGTTTGATTAATATGTGTCTTGGTGTATTTCTCCTTGGGTTTATTCTGTATGGGACTCTCTGTGCTTCTTGGACTTGGTGAATTATTTCCTTTCCCATGTTGGGGAAGTTTTCCACTAGAACCTCTTCAAATATTTTCTCAGACGCTTTCTTGTTTTCTTCTTCTTCTGGGATATATAATTCGATGTTGGTACGTTTAAGGTTATCACTGAGGTCTCTGAGAATGTCTTCTAATCTTTTTATTCTTTTTTCTTTTTCCTGCTCTGTGGTGTTTATTTCCCCCATTCTATCTTCCAACTCACTTATTCGTTCTTCTGCCTCAGTCATTCTGCTGGTTATAGCATCTAGAGTATTTTTAATTTCAGTTATTTTGTTATCCATTGCTGTTTGTTTTTCTGAGATCCCATGAACTGTTTCTTGTACTTTCTCTACCTTGTTATCGAGATTTTGTATCATTTTTACTATCATTACTCTGAATTCTTTTTCAGGCATTTTTCCTATTTCCTCCTCATTTATTTGGTCTTGTGGGTTTTTTTCCTGCTCCTTTGCCTGCATGGTGTTTCTTTGTTTCCTCATGGTTGTCCAAACTTTTGGGGTTGCTTGTCCTGGTGATAGAGGTGTTTATAGAAGACTGTCCAAGCCTCAGACCAATGTCCAAGTATTGGATTAAACGAATATTCAGTCTAGGAAACACATACATGTATAAGACACACAATTACTGAATCCGTTAGGACATAAGGCTCTAGAAAGACCTGACAGAACCCCAGTGTGCTATCAGATATTCAAAGAGAAACCCAGCAGAAATTGACAACTGAAACAGAACAAGTAAGAGACAAAAGCAAAAGCAAACAAACAACAAATAACACCCTACACATACAAACATCAATCCAGGGAGATTTTGTAAGCTAGGATCAAATATAGAAAAGAGCTGGAGTACCACCAGAGAGAATGGAGATTCTCAGAATGTAATTAGACAACTGTACTAAGAACTAAGATAAAGACAAAAGCCTAATATTAAATACCAAGGCAGTGGGTCATCTGGAGAATAGAGCAAGGAGTCTGAGCAGACCGATAGTGTTGCTTATAAGTATGTTAAGATAAAATAAACTTAAAATGGCTGGAAGAAAGGGGAACAGAAGAGCGTAATGTGGTTGGAAATATGGAAATAAAAAGAAAGGAATAGAAATGTATAAAAGATAGGGATGAAAGGAAAGTATGAGAGATAGTTTGTCCGTACTACCAAAAACTTAGCTAGATATAGAAGTATATAAAAAGGCAAAAAAAAAAAAAAAAAGAATAAAAAAATCATTAAAAAATTATGTTATAAAACTTGTAGATCCCTTAGGGCTAAGATCGTATTTAATAAATCAAAAAAAAAAAAAGAGAAAAAAAAAAAAAGAGAGAGAGAGAGAAAGAAAGAAAGAAAAAAAAAAAAAATCCAGAACTGATCCCAGAATGGACCAGTTCAATAGGTATTGATACTACTATTTCTGTTTCCTTAGCGTCTCAGCTGTAAGTGTCCTTCTCCTTGCCTTGGGTTTTTTTGCGTTATTCTGTGACCAGCAGAGGTTCCTTTATTGTTCATCTGTAAGCTTCGGTGTGTGGGGAGGGAGAGGGTACAATAGTGGCTCCTTTTCCTGGGAGTGAGTGAGCAGTGGCGCACTGTTGTTTCAGTCAGGCTTGGAGGTGCCTGTTGCAGAGGGCGCTGGTGGCTCAGGCGTAAACAGAAAGTCTTAGAGCTGGGCCTCTCTCAGGGTTTTTTTTCTTTTTGATGCTGTTGTTGTTTTGGTTTTTTTTTTTTTTTTTTTCCTCTCGGCAGCCTCCCTGCTGCTGGTGTTGCAAGGGGTTTTAATCTAGCCCCGCCCGAGCGCCTGAGGGTGCTTGTTATCCCTGAGTGCCTTAGGTGGCCCGCAGGGCGTCTCTCCACTGCCGGTTGCAGAGGCGCCGAAAGAGAGGGAGAGGCTATGCGTGCAGCTCCTCCCCCCCGCCCGGGAGCCTGCAGCCTCCAGCCGCCATCATGGCTGGGCAGCTCTCAGGGACGGGCACTCCTCGCCGGGGACCTCCTCCCTCCTGTTCTCTCGGCCCGTCACCCTACCGGCAACAATGTTTCTCACCCTGAACCAGCTCTCCGGTTCCCACGCTCCCGCTCCTGGACCCTCCGTTCAGCCGCGGATCGGCATCTCGGTCCGGGAACGCTGAGCTGCGCTGCGGACCCTCCGTATGTTTCTCACTCCCTCCCGTCTGCCACAGCTCCACCGCTTCACCCTCTTTGAGCCGTCGTAGATGCCTCCCTACCGGCTATGTCGGGCTCCCCGCAGCCCTTTCTGGTGTGCGAGGCCGTCTGCTGGTGTTCAGCTGGTTCTCTGTGGGAATTACTGCGTCCTTCCGTGCATTCCCCAATGCATCTGTGGAGAGGGATGCACTCCACGTCTCTCTACTTCGCCGCCATCTTTTTTCTCCTCTGTGTGATTTATTTTTATGTTTGTATTTATGTTCTGTCAACAACCCCAAAAGCTCTGGGATTGCTTTAATGAATAAATGTAAGTTTAAAAATAATAATGGGGTCTTCAGGAGCAGAAACCAGTGCTGGTTTATGGCTGGGTCTTAATCTATGCCACAGAATTGGACACAAAGGACAGGTTCTCTCATTCTGATTTGTCATAACAGGCAAATGTGGGGGCCTCAGCTTTCACCTCAAGGCAAAGCAGACTTCCTTAGTTGTGCTTGGTCAGAACAGCCAGATTTCTTGTTCACACTCTTATTTGCCTTCTTTCAGAGACTGCATCATACAAATTGTATGTCTTGGGACTTCCCTGGCAGTCCAGCGGTTAAGACTCTATGTTTCCACTGCAGGGAGCATGGGTTCAATCTCTGGTCAGGAAACTAAGATCCCACATGTTGCGCAGCACAGCCAAAAATAAAAAATAAAAAATACTGCATGTCTTTTTAGCAAGTGTATTAGTAGGTACAGGAATGAAACTATTGCCACAGAAAAGGGAACTGATGTCAAATATCTTAAGAAAACATTCACTATGTCTTCTCCAAAAAATTAAGACCAACATCAGGTTCAAATTCACCTGCTATAGGTGAGTACTGACAAAAAGACAGTAGGTATACCATAAACAAAAATTCATTTCCTTTTCAGGGAGTATGCTCTGATATGATGGTAGGCTCAGTTGTACCTACTGGTTGACGAGTCACAATGGACCCTATTTTTCAGAAAAGACATTTGCCATCAGTTCCCTTCCCAAGCCAATGATTTCATTCCTGCACCTACCATACTCTTGCTAAAAAGACATGCAATTTGTACAACGCATACAATCTCTAAAAGGAGACAAATAAGCTTGTGAACAAGAGATTTGGCTGTGCTAGCCCAACACAGCTCATCAGTGGCACTAACAAGATATGATCCATAAGAATAATGATAAAGAAACGTGCTTTTTGGTGTTTCATTACCTAAAATGTGCCTAATAGACAGTGTGCAGGCATGTAGCAGGAAAGGAGAATTCACTGATTAAACTCAATCCCACCAGATCTTTGGTTTGAAAATGAGGCAAGAACTAACACAAACTTCTGTAAGGGAACTTACAATGAAGGTGAGGTACTGGTTGTACTTCGTAAGACTCCTCAAGGTGATGCACTGATATCTTGTAGATTTAAATTTTTGAATAGGCCGATGGCTATATTTCGTCCCCAGTATGACATAAGAATTTAGCTATGAAAGGATTAACCTCCAAAATATACAAGCAGCTCATGAAGCTTAATACCAAAAAAGCAAATAACCCAATCCACAAATGGGCAGAAGACCTAAATAGACATTTCTCCAAAGAAGACATACAGATGGCCAACAAACACATGAAAAGATGCTCAACCTCACTCATCATCAGAGAAATGCAAGTCAAAGCCACAATGAGGTATCACCTCACACCAATCAGAATGGCCATCATCACAAAGTCTGGAAACCACAAATGTTGGAGAGGGTGTGGAGAAAAGGGAACTCTCCTGCACTGTTGGTGGGAATGTAAGTTGGTACAGCCACTATGGAAAACAGTTTGGAGGTTCCTTAAAAAACTACAAATAGAACTAGCATATGATCCAGTAATCCCACTCCTGGGCATATACCCAAAGAAAACCATAATCCCAAAAGAAACATGTACCATAATGTTTATTGCAGTACTATTTCCAATAGCCAGGACATGGAAGCAACCTAAATGCCCATCAACAAATGAATGGATACAGAAGATGTGGCATATATATACAATGGAATATTACTCAGCTATAAAAAGGGATGAGATGGAGCTATATGTAATGAGGTGGATAGACCTAGAGTCTGTCATACAGAGTGAAGTAAGTCAGAAAGAGAAAGATATATATTGTAAGCTAACTCACATATACGGAATCTAAAAATGGTACTGATGAACTCTGTGACAAGACAAGAACAAGGACGCAGATGCAGAGAATGGACAGGGGAACTTGAGGTTTGGGGGGGCAGGGGGTGAAGGGGAAGCTGAGATGAAGTGAGAGAGTAGCACAGACATATATATACTACCAACTGTAAAACAGATAGCCAGTGGGAAGTTGCTGTATAACAAAGGGAGTTCAACTCAAGGATGGAAGATGCCTTAGAGGACTGGGGCGGGGAGGGTGGGGGGGAGTCGAGGGAGGGAGGGAATACGGGGATATGTGTATAAAAACAGATGATTGAAGTTGGTGTACCCTCCAAAAAATAATAAATAAATAAATAAAATGAAATTTAAAAAAAAAGGATTTAGCTATGTGTGCTGAACAGAACGAAAAGTCCCCTCACTGGGAACAAGTCAAGTGGAGTATGTATTTTACAAGGTCTTTTGCTCTTCCCGTGGGGTCTGCCCAAGATCACTGGGAGAAAGATGCACAAGGCTGGTGGCAAATAACATGTGCTGATGGGAGTTGAGAATAGGACATGTATTGAGAAGAGAAGTCAGTGAGCGGTAAAGCTGGACAAAACTTATTGCACCTCATCAGAAGGCAATTTAAGGCAACATTAGCTAATGTCTGGATCCATGTCCCTCCTGTTTGTAAGGAAGGGCATCTGAGAGCTGGCATGAGCCATAAGTGACCAATGACCTGGCTCCCAAAGCTGTGTGACAGCCCTTCCTGCCAATTACAAGGGCCATGGGCAGCTACAGAAGAAGAGAGAAACCGCCACCTGCAGCCACCAGTTCCTGCAGGAGGGACCGTCCCCTTTGTCTGCTCTCAACCATCATTCGCGTCCACACTGCCCGTTAGCCAATCATGACAGATTTCTATTTATTTATCAGGACTTTGTTTTGGGGGCACATGGGGATTGTTTTTTTGTGGGTGTGCTCTGCCTTTTCATGCATTAATATTAAGTGCATCAGTTAGGAAACTTTTGGTGTCACGAAGAACAGAAACCTCAACCCAAAGTAACTTACACAAGAAGAGAATTCATTGCCCCAATAAGTGAAAAATCCAAGTTCAAATATGGTTTGGTTCTGTGGCTCAAATAATCACTAGGATATTTTTCTCTCTCTCCCTCTCTCGGCTCTGTAACGGGTCCCATTTTCAGAATGGCTATCCCTGGATGGCAAGACGGTTACTCCAGCTTCAGCCTTACCTCCTCTTGGGTTCAAGTCAAGCAGGAAAAACAGCAGGCCCGATAAAATCTCATGGAGTCTCACTGGCTCTGATTGGGTCATGTGCCCACCCCAGAACCAATCATGGAGGCCAGAGAAAGGCAATGCCCTGATTGGCTGAGGCTGAGCCATAGGCCCCCCAGGATCTGAAGTGGGATTGGTGTTAACACCATATAAACTATGGTGGGCAGAGAGGGAGACAGGGAGGTTTCCCACAGAAAAATCCAGGTCCTGTGACCAGGAGAAGGATAAATGATTATTGATTCGCAAAATAATGAATGTCCATTATATGAAGTTTTTAGGCCCAGATTCTAGGCCGACTGGGACCAAAGACCATGTCTCACATTTCTCTGAGTCACTCACAATGCCTTGTTTACAAATAACAGGTAAAATTAACCGTGTAATAGTTGATTCACTGATTAATTTAGTCACATTGGAAAATCTAACATTAGATGTCAGTATGGCTTTTCCTCAAACCCTTCTGCTCCTTGACAATGGCTACACTTCTTTCTACAAAACTAGACTTTTCCACACTGTTTTCATTCATAGAACTGTCCTTTATTTGATAAGTAAAGTATGCTGTGACTGCACCGTAAAATATTATTAATGAAAGCAAGAGTGGTAACAGCCCTCGGCAGCACCATATGAGGGGCTTTACATTCAGTATCTCAACTAAATCTCATGACAACCCTGTGAGGAAAAGGTTAGTATTATTCCTATTTTACCATTATGGAAAATGAGGCTCAGAAAAGTCAAATGATCTGCCCAAGGTAACACAGCTAGTGCATGGCAGAGCTAGGATATGAACCCAAGTCAGTGTTCCCACTATTTAGGCTTGGTCAAACCAGACCATGCTGCAAAGCTCTGTTCAGTTGCCACCACATTACAGAACCACTCCAGCTGGAATCAGTCAACCCTTCCACACCATTTGATGCTTCTCTTACAGCCCTTATTTTGTCACACTGAAAAAAAACGTTTTGCAATAAATATTTGGGCCTTAAAAGAATCATTCTTTAAATATAAATGGACAAGGTTTATTTTATTTTACATATATATGTATTTTTATTGAAGTATAGTTGTGTTAATTTGTGCTGTACAGCAAAATGATTCAGTTATATACATACATACATTCTTTTTTATATTCTTTTCCATTGTGGCTTATCCCAGGATATTGAATATAGTTCCCTGTGCTATACAGTAGGATCTTGTTCTTTATCCATTCTGTATGTAATAGCTTGCATCTACGAACCTCAAACTTCCAGTCTACCCTTCCCCCACCTCTCCTCCCCAGATAAGGTTTATTTTAAACTGTGTCCAGAACTGAAAATGGATATTTCTGCACAAAAGTATTGGTTCACTCAGTGAATACTTATTTATTGCCTACCATGTGTTAAGTGAATTTATTTACTCACTCAGTGAATACTTATTTATTGCCTACCATGGGTTAAGTGCTAGGGATAGAGTGATAACCAAGTCAGACATAGTTCCTGACCTCTTGGGACTTCAATGATACATTTTTTGTTATTTATGAGAATTTTTACAGATACTTTGAAGCTCTTTAAATCAACAAGAAATTATTGACTGAACTCATAACAAACGCCATGTTTAGAGGCATTTATTTATAGATGAGATACAGGGGTGAATAAAATAGACAAAGATTCCTTCCTTCAGGGAGTTTATAGTCTAGCTGGGTGCAACAGATAATAAACATAATAAATAAGTACTTTATAAGCGATATTAGAATAAATAAGTGCTATAGAGGGAAGAAAAAGTAAACCAAGATAGAGATGTGTCTGGAGATTTTGAGGAAAACTAAAAGAGCCAGTGTGTCTGGAGTGGAGTGAGAGGGAGTGGAAGCAAGGTGAGAGAAGTAATAGGGCAGACTGAGTAGCCATGTGGGCTCTTGTATGGCTGTTAGTGTAACTGATGCCATCTTGGGGCTGTACAATTCCTTTTGTTCTTCTGCTGACCCTAACGTGGACTGTACTGTGCAATGAAGCACTTCTCTGTTGTCAAGGTCTTTGTATTTAATAGACTGTTTAATAATCATTAGGACCAGGTAGCCTTTATGCTCTATTAGTCCCCAAAGAAAGATGGAAATCTTCCCTGATGTTTTCTGGGTGCCCACAAGACTATTTACCCACTGCTTGTCCTGTTTCCAAGCACCTACCCCCATGCCTTAGGTTAACTATTAAATTGCCCCAATGGCCCCTTGGCGGTGCAGGGCGCAGCTCTGAATGCTTCCAGATCATTGTATGTCTGATCCCCATCCCACCCTGTGAGCAAGTTACCCTGTAATAAACTGATCCATTGACTATACAGAGCTGCCTGCCTCATTTTTCAGTCTCAAGATGCCTTCTCGGTTAGGTGAACACTTTTCATTCCTTCCATCCTCTAACAGCCTTTACTTTGGCCTTTACTCCAAGTGAAAAGGGGAGCTACTGAGGGCTTTGAGCAGAGGGATTTTAGGATGTAACTCTATTATAAAAGCATCGCTCTGCCTGCTGTCCTTAGAACAGTCTGGACAGAGTTGAAGAGAGGAATAAAAGCAAGGAGCCAGTTAGGAAAAATATTGCAAGATCCAAATTAAAGAAGGCAGTGGCTTGAACCAGCAGGCTAGCACTATAGACGCTAAGAAGGGGTCAGATTCTGGATTTATTTTGTTCTATATCGAGGATAGGAGTAGTCTTACCTCCTATATTTGTGGGGGGGACAAATGAGATTAAACGAGAAAAGAGTTTACAATGGTGCCTAGCACATAGTAATTGCTTAACAAACAACAATAATAATATGACTATTATCCACAGGCCATTAGTCGGCAGGAGTGCTGTGTAGTACTGGAAGTGGAAAAAAGAAAAAAATTCTCATATGCTAATGGAAAGTTTTGAAAACGGGGTTCAGATTTGGACCCAAAGTGGGGAAGTCCCTCTCTCCTTCCTTTTTTCCACAATGCCTTTGTTTCAAGGCCAAGGGCAGCCGTGACCACCCCGTGTTCAAGTGCCTGTGTCAGTGTACATTTGTCCTGACCTCTCAGCCCTCACCTTCTAACTCACTCCACCTTCCTTGCTTCACAAAATCAAGGCTCTGGAGTGAATGAGCATAGTCTCACCTCATGTATAGGAGCACCTGATATCCCATGCCTGAGTGACAAATACCATTTCATACTCCTTCATCCTGGGGAGGGGGAATGTTCATCTTGGGGGAGAACCTGGCATCCTCATAGCCCCTTGGGCCACTGCTAAGGACCCATCTGGCTCATCACAGGAGTTCTGAGAAACTCCTAGAGATAGAAACAGTGCGAAGAGCTCAATTCACAGTAACTGGGATGCAGCTTCCTCACCACTCACAGGAAAGGAGGTGACACGAGAGAGTGCAGTCAAGTGGAATGGTTGGAGTATACTTTAGAGAAATTTCGCCAAAAGGGAAAGTAGAGATGATGGTCTCTCTTTTTTTAATTCCCTACAAAAAAAAAAAAAAAAAAAAAATCTCCAGAACTTAAAACTATTTTAATCAGCTGAAAAACATACGTGGGCTTTACAGCTCCAAGACAGCTTGCACAGGCACCGATAAATGCCTATCACTCATTTGCATACGCTAACAGCTACACTTTAATCAGCCTCCTAATCCCTGATGGTATTAATGAATTTTTTTATGCTTTTTTTTTTTTTTTAGTATCATGTTTGCTAATTCAAAAATGATCAGCGGCTTCTGTGTGCCTTTTTTTATGCAGGAAATAATGGGTGAGCTGGGTACTCCTGTTATCCCGCTCTCACAAATAATTAAGACTACAAAGGGTACAAATCAGTTTGAATGCGGTGCACAAAGGCATGGGCTCAGCAAAGGCCTCTCTCTGTTTCTGTTTCTCCCTCCCCCATCCCCTACTTTCTCTCCTTTTATTTGTTCTTTTTCTTTGACAAGAGGTGGTTTCCAAAGACACCTGGGCAGGCCAGGAGCTGACCCATCCAAAATATTCATTCCCTGCCTCCCTCACCCCCATCACCACCACCAGGACCTGCAGAATGATGGGATTTTTCATCTCAGAGGGTTTGGCTGCCTCTCGAGCCTGGTTTTCAAAGCACAAACTGCAGTGGCAAAAAGAGAACTTTCTGATGGGTGTCTCTCCCACATTTCATACCCTCCTTCCTTTCGCTTTCCCAGTAAGAACATGCCAGGCCTGGTGCTGCCAGGATCAGAGAAATGAGGAAAGGCTCTCCTCCTGCCCCAGGCCTTGCTCCAGTTTGGCTCACAGCAGGCCAGGCCAGCCAGAGACATGAGCACTGGGGACAAATCCCAGTGGCTCATACAGCTATGGCACCTCTAAAATTAGGGCCAAGACTAGATATTTTAGTCCTGTTGGGGAAAAAAGAGAGAGAGAGAGAGAAGCTCAGTGATTAGACCTCATGAGGAATGGGAGAGGCCAGCATGGAAAATGGAAATTCACAGATAAGCCAAATTGTTTTAGCCAGCATGGCTACCTAACAGAGACCAGAGTTCCCTGATTTGCATTTCATCACCCCAGCCTGCCTTCTCATAGTCACCACTGCTGGACAGGTGAGGGTCCAAAGCCACCAGCCAGAAAAAGGAGGAGATGCCAGCCCTGGACGGTGAATTCTCAAACAGTGAAAAACCAGCAAGAAAATATAGATACAACACAGTGCAGGTACATCTATAAGTAAATTAGATGGTAAATTACTATATATTTTAACAATTTTTTTAAATGCTAGACGCAAAAATAAAATATCCAAAGCATCTCAAAATACAGAGTTATTTTTTAAAGGTTGGGGAGGAATCATGCCATTCATATATTTGGAGACATATGAATATTCTCTCCATATATACATACAATAATTTTTTTAATTTCCTTATTCAGGAGAATTCTGGGAGAAGAGATGAGACAACCAAATTCGCAAAGTTCTTTGCACTGCAACAAGGATAAAGCATTGCATAAGTACGTAATGATTATCAAGTCAATGGCCTCCTATTCTCTCATCATCCTGGCAACCTCTCACTAACCTGTGGTCATTGGAAAATGGCTCAGGCTTCCAGACAACTGAAAGTTACAGGCAACTTTTTGACCTCTCATCTGTCTTCTTCTAGTTAAGTTCCTTTCTGTATTCCTAGTAGAACATTCTTTGGTACACAATAGGAACATTGAATTATTTTGGGGTGCCCTGACTCTAAAACACTATTGTTGGGAAGCTATGACTGATATTGAGCTTAGTTAATGGCATAATATCTTCTTTAATTGTATGAAAAAGGTTGGATCTATGAATATAATTTGACTTTAAAGTTACCAATAACCTAAGAATACATTTTACCTGGAGGGAATTATATTCTACTTTCTAACTCATGAGGATTCAGATACTCTTTATCCAACTTCATTCCATTTACCTTATTCTCCCTTAAAGTGACCCAACTTTAGCCCATTTTAACCCCCATTAAGTCACCCCGCCCCCATCAATTCTTCAACAGATCTGTGCTGAGTCTCCTTTGTGCCA